>NC_090939.1:531853122-534253122 GCF_040938575.1 Ambystoma mexicanum
AGAACAGGAGACAGGACATGGGGCATGAGAGGGGGGGTGGGGCAACAGGAGACAGACACGGGGCATGAGCAGGGGGGCAACAGGAGAGAGACACAGGACATGAGCGGGTGGGGGGAACCGGAGACAGACACGGGGCATGAGCGGATGGGCCGCAGGAGACAGACACGGGGCATGAGCAGGCGGTGGGGGGTACAGGAGACAGACATGGGGCATGAGCGGGGGGTGGGGGGCAACAGGAGAGAGACACGGGGCATGAGCGGGGGTGGGGGGAACAGGAGACAGACATGGGGCATGAGCGGGGGGTGGGGGGGAACAACAGAGACAGACACGGGGCAGGAGCGGGGGGTGGAGGGCAACAGGAGACAGACACGGGGCATGAGCAGGGGGTGGGGGGCAGAACAGGAGACAGACACGGGGCATGAGCGAGGGGGTGGGGGACAACAGGAGACAGACACAGGGCATGAGCAGGGGTGTGGGGGGCAACATGAGAGAGACACAGGCATGAGCGCGGAGTGGGGGGGTACAGGAGACAGACACGGGGCATGGGTGGGAGCAAGAGGAGACAGACACGGGGCATGAGCGGGGGGGTGGGGGGTACAGAAGACAGACACGGGGCATGAGCGGGGTAGTGGGGGGCAACAGGAGAGAGACATGGGGCATGAGCGGGGGGTGGGAGGGGGTACAGGAGACAGACACAGGGCATGAGCAGGGGGTGGGGGGCAACAGAAGAGAGACACAGGGCATGAGCGGGGGGGTGGGGGGGTACAGGAGACAGACACGGGGCATGAGCGGAGGGTGGGGGGGCAACAGGAGAGAGACACGGGACATGAGCGGGTGGGGAACAGGAGACAGACACGGGGCATGAGCAGGGGGGGCAACAGGCGACAGACATGGGGCATGAGCGGGGGTGTGGGGGGTACAGGAGACAGACACGGGGCATGAGCGGGGGGTGGGGGGGTACAGGAGACAGACACGGGGCATGAGCAGGGGAGCAACAGGAGACAGACATGGGGCATGAGCGGGGGGTGGGAGGGAGTACAGGAGACAGACACGGGGCATGAGCAGGGGGTGGGGGGCAACAGAAGAGAGACACAGGGCATGAGCGGGAGGGGTGGGGGGTACAGGAGACAGACATGGGGCATGAGCGGAGGGTGGGGGGCAACAGGAGAGAGACACGGGACATGAGCGGGTGGGGAACAGGAGACAGACACGGGGCATGAGCAGGGGGGGCAACAGGCGACAGACATGGGGCATGAGCGGGGGGGTGGGGGGTACAGGAGACAGACACGGGCATGAGCGGGGGGTGGGGGGGTACAGGAGACAGACACGGGGCATGAGCAGGGGAGCAACAGGAGACAGACATGGGGCATGAGCGGGGGGTGGGAGGGAGTACAGGAGACAGACACGGGGCATGAGCAGGGGGTGGGGGGCAACAGAAGAGAGACACAGGGCATGAGCGGGAGGGGTGGGGGGTACAGGAGACAGACATGGGGCATGAGCGGGGGGTGGGGGGCACAGGAGAGAGACACAGGACAGGAGCGGGTGGGGGAAACCGGAGACAGACACGGGGCATGAGCGGGGGGGCAACAGGAGACAGACACGGGGCATGAGCGGGCGGTGGGGGGTACAGGAGACAGACATGGGGCATGAGCGGGGGGTGGGGGGCAACAGGAGAGAGACACGGGGCATGAGCGGGGGTGGGGGGAACAGGAGACAGACACGGGGCATGAGCGGGTGGTGGGGGGCAACAGGAGACAGACACGGGGCATGAGCGGGAGGTGAGGGGCAACAGGAGACAAACACAGGGCATGAGCGGGGGTGGGAGGAACAGGAGACAGACACGGGGCATGAGCGGGGGGTGGGCAGAACAGGAGACAGACACGGGCATGAGCGAGGGGGTGGGATGCAACAGGAGACAGACACGGGGCATGAGCAGGGGTGTGGGGGGCAACATGAGAGAGACACGGGCATGAGCGCGGAGTGGGGGGGTACAGGAGACAGACACGGGGCATGGGTGGGAGCAAGAGGAGACAGACATGGGGCATGCATGAGCAGGGGGTGGGGGGAACAGGAGACAGACACGGGGCATGAGCGGGGGGTGGGGGGTACAGAAGACAGACACGGGGCATGAGCGGGGTAGTGGGGGCAACAGGAGAGAGACATGGGGCATGAGCGGGGGGTGGGAGGGAGTACAGGAGACAGACACGGGGCATGAGCAGGGGGTGGGGGGCAACAGAAGAGAGACACAGGGCATGAGCGGGAGGGGTGGTGGGTACAGGAGACAGACATGGGGCATGAGCGGGGGGTGGGGGGCAACAGGAGAGAGACACGGGACATGAGCGGGTGGGGGGAACAGGAGACAGACACGGGGCATGAGCAGGGGTGGCAACAGGAGACAGACATGGGGCATGAGCGGGGGGTGGAGGGTACAGGAGACAGACACGGGGCATGAGCGGGAGGTGGGGGGTACAGGAGACAGACACGGGGCATGAGCAGGGGGGGCAACAGGAGACAGACATGGGGCATGAGCGGGGGGGGGTGGGGGGTACAGGAGACAGACACGAGCATGAGCGGGGGGTGGGGGGGTACAGGAGACAGACATGGGGCATGAGCAGGGGGTGGGGGAACAGGAGACAGACACAGGGCATGAGCGGGGGGTGGGGGGAACAAAAGAGACAGACACGGGGCATGAGCGGGGGGTGGGGGGCAACAGGAGAGAGACACAGGGCAGGAGCAGTGGGTGGGGGGCAACAGGAGACAGACACGGGGCATGAGCGGGGGGTGAGGGCAACAGGAGACAGACACAGGGCATGAGCAGGGGGTGGGGGGGATCAGGAGACAGACACGGAGCATGAGCGGGGGGTGGGGAGAACAGGAGACAGACATGGGGCATGAGAGGGGGGTGGGGGGCAACAGGAGACAGACACGGGGCATGAGCAGGGGGCTACAGGAGAGAGACACAGGACATGAGCGGGTGAGGGGAACCGGAGACAGACACGGGGCATGAGCGGGAGGGCAACAGGAGACAGACACGGGGCATGAGCGGGCAGTGGGGGGTACAGGAGACAGACATGGGGCATGAGCGGGGGGTGGGGGGCAACAGGAGAGAGACACGGGACATGAGCGGGTGGGGGGAACAGGAGACAGACACGGGGCAAGAGCAGGGGTGGCAACAGGAGACAGACATGGGGCATGAGCGGGGTGGTGGAGGGTACAGGAGACAGACACGGGGCATGAGCGGGGGGTGGGGGGTACAGGAGACAGACACGGGGCATGAGCAGGGGGGGCAACAGGAGACAGACATGGGGCATGAGCGGGGGGGTGGGGGGGTACAGGAGACAGACACGAGCATGAGCGGGGGGTGGGGGGTACAGGAGACAGACACGGGGCATGAGCAGGGGGTGGGGGAACAGGAGACAGACACAGGGCATGAGCGGGGGGTGGGGGGAACAAAAGAGACAGACACGGGGCATGAGCGGGGGGTGGGGGGCAACAGGAGAGAGACACAGGGCAGGAGCGGTGGGTGGGGGGCAACAGGAGACAGACACGGGACATGAGCGGGTGGGGGGAACAGGAGACAGACACGGGGCATGAGCAGGGGTGGCAACAGGAGACAGACATGGGGCATGAGCGGGGGGGTGGAGGGTACAGGAGACAGACACGGGGCATGAGCAGGGGGGGCAACAGGAGACAGACATGGGGCATGAGCGGGGGGGTGGGGGGTACAGGAGACAGACACGAGCATGGGTGGGAGCAAGAGGAGACAGACATGGGGCATGAGCGGGGGGTGGGGGGAACAGGAGACAGACACGGGGCATGAGCGGGGGGTGGGGGGTACAGAAGACAGACACGGGGCATGAGCGGGGTAGTGAGGGGCAACAGGAGAGAGACATGGGGCATGAGCGGGGGGTGGGAGGGAGTACAGGAGACAGACACGGGGCATGAGCAGGGGGTGGGGGGCAACAGAAGAGAGACACAGGGCATGAGCGGGAGGGGTGGGGGGTACAGGGAGACAGACATGGGGCATGAGCGGGGGGTGGGGGGCAACAGGAGAGAGACACGGGACATGAGCGGGTGGGGGAAACAGGAGACAGACACGGGGCATGAGCAGGGGTGGCAACAGGAGACAGACATGGGGCATGAGCGGGGGGGTGGGGGGCAACAGGAGAGAGACACAGGGCAGGAGCAGTGGGTGGGGGGCAACAGGAGACAGACACGGGGCATGAGCGGGGGGTGAGGGCAACAGGAGACAGACACAGGGCATGAGCAGGGGGTGGGGGGGATCAGGAAACAGACACGGAGCATGAGCGGGGGGTGGGGAGAACAGGAGACAGACATGGGGCATGAGAGGGGGGTGGGGGGCAACAGGAGACAGACACGGGGCATGAGCAGGGGGCTACAGGAGAGAGACACAGGACATGAGCGGGTGAGGGGAACCGGAGACAGACACGGGGCATGAGCGGGAGGGCAACAGGAGACAGACACGGGGCATGAGCGGGCAGTGGGGGGTACAGGAGACAGACATGGGGCATGAGCGGGGGGTGGGGGGCAACAGGAGAGAGACACGGGACATGAGCGGGTGGGGGGAACAGGAGACAGACACGGGGCAAGAGCAGGGGTGGCAACAGGAGACAGACATGGGGCATGAGCGGGGTGGTGGAGGGTACAGGAGACAGACACGGGGCATGAGCGGGGGGTGGGGGGTACAGGAGACAGACACGGGGCATGAGCAGGGGGGGCAACAGGAGACAGACATGGGGCATGAGCGGGGGGGTGGGGGGGTACAGGAGACAGACACGAGCATGAGCGGGGGGTGGGGGGTACAGGAGACAGACACGGGGCATGAGCAGGGGGTGGGGGAACAGGAGACAGACACAGGGCATGAGCGGGGGGTGGGGGGAACAAAAGAGACAGACACGGGGCATGAGCGGGGGGTGGGGGGCAACAGGAGAGAGACACAGGGCAGGAGCGGTGGGTGGGGGGCAACAGGAGACAGACACGGGACATGAGCGGGTGGGGGGAACAGGAGACAGACACGGGGCATGAGCAGGGGTGGCAACAGGAGACAGACATGGGGCATGAGCGGGGGGGTGGAGGGTACAGGAGACAGACACGGGGCATGAGCAGGGGGGGCAACAGGAGACAGACATGGGGCATGAGCGGGGGGGTGGGGGGTACAGGAGACAGACACGAGCATGGGTGGGAGCAAGAGGAGACAGACATGGGGCATGAGCGGGGGGTGGGGGGAACAGGAGACAGACACGGGGCATGAGCGGGGGGTGGGGGGTACAGAAGACAGACACGGGGCATGAGCGGGGTAGTGAGGGGCAACAGGAGAGAGACATGGGGCATGAGCGGGGGGTGGGAGGGAGTACAGGAGACAGACACGGGGCATGAGCAGGGGGTGGGGGGCAACAGAAGAGAGACACAGGGCATGAGCGGGAGGGGTGGGGGGTACAGGAGACAGACATGGGGCATGAGCGGGGGGTGGGGGGCAACAGGAGAGAGACACGGGACATGAGCGGGTGGGGGAAACAGGAGACAGACACGGGGCATGAGCAGGGGTGGCAACAGGAGACAGACATGGGGCATGAGCGGGGGGGTGGAGGGTACAGGAGACAGACACGGGGCATGAGCGGGAGGTGGGGGGTACAGGAGACAGACACGGGGCATGAGCAGGGGGGGCAACAGGAGACAGACATGGGGCATGAGCGGGGGGGTGGGGGGTACAGGAGACAGACACGAGCATGAGCGGGGGGTGGGGGGGTACAGGAGACAGACACGGGGCATGTGCAGGGGGTGGGGGAACAGGAGACAGACACAGGGCATGAGCGGGGGGTGGGGGGAACAAAAGAGACAGACTCGGGGCATGAGCGGGGGGTGGGGGGCAACAGGAGAGAGACACAGGGCAGGAGCAGTGGGTGGGGGGCAACAGGAGACAGACACGGGGCATGAGCGGGGGGTGAGGGCAACAGGAGACAGACACAGGGCATGAGCAGGGGGTGGGGGGGATCAGGAGACAGACACGGAGCATGAGCGGGGGGTGGGGAGAACAGGAGACAGACATGGGGCATGAGAGGGGGGTGGGGGGCAACAGGAGACAGACACGGGGCATAAGCAGGGGGCAACAGGAGAGAGACACAGGACATGAGCGGGTGGGGGGAACCGGAGACAGACACGGGGCATGAGCGGGGGGGCAACAGGAGACAGACACGGGGCATGAGCGGGCAGTGGGGGGGACAGGAGACAGACATGGGGCATGAGCGGGGGGTGGGGGGCAACAGGAGAGAGACACGGGACATGAGCGGGTGGGGGGAACAGGAGACAGACACGGGGCATGAGCAGGGGTGGCAACAGGAGACAGACATGGGGCATGAGCGGGGTGGTGGAGGGTACAGGAGACAGACACGGGGCATGAGCGGGGGGTGGGGGGTACAGGAGACAGACACGGGGCATGAGCAGGGGGGGCAACAGGAGACAGACATGGGGCATGAGCGGGGGGGTGGGGGGTACAGGAGACAGACACGAGCATGAGCGGGGGGTGGGGGGGTACAGGAGACAGACACGGGGCATGAGCAGGGGGTGGGGGAACAGGAGACAGACGCAGGGCATGAGCGGGGGGTGGGGGGAACAAAAGAGACAGACACGGGGCATGAGCGGGGGGTGGGGGGCAACAGGAGAGAGACACAGGGCAGGAGCGGTGGGTGGGGGGCAACAGGAGACAGACACGGGGCATGAGCGGGGGGTGAGGGCAACAGGAGACAGACACAGGGCATGAGCAGGGGGCGGGGGGGATCAGGAGACAGACACGGAGCATGAGCGGGGGGTGGGGAGAACAGGAGACAGACATGGGGCATGAGAGGGGGGTGGGGGGCAACAGGAGACAGACACGGGGCATGAGCAGGGGGCAACAGGAGAGAGACACAGGACATGAGCGGGTGGGGGGAACCGGAGACAGACACGGGGCATGAGCGGATGGGCCGCAGGAGACAGACACGGGGCATGAGCAGGCGGTGGGGGGTACAGGAGACAGACATGGGGCATGAGCGGGGGGTGGGGGGCAACAGGAGAGAGACACGGGGCATGAGCGGGGGTGGGGGGAACAGGAGACAGACACGGGCATGAGCGGGGGGTGGGGGGGAACAACAGAGACAGACACGGGGCAGGAGCGGGGGGTGGAGGGCAACAGGAGACAGACACGGGGCATGAGCAGGGGGTGGGGGGCAGAACAGGAGACAGACACGGGGCATGAGCGAGGGGGTGGGGGACAACAGGAGACAGACACAGGGCATGAGCAGGGGTGTGGGGGGCAACATGAGAGAGACACAGGCATGAGCGCGGAGTGGGGGGGTACAGGAGACAGACACGGGGCATGGGTGGGAGCAAGAGGAGACAGACACGGGGCATGAGCGGGGGGTGGGGGGTACAGAAGACAGACACGGGGCATGAGCGGGGTAGTGGGGGGCAACAGGAGAGAGACATGGGGCATGAGCGGGGGGTGGGAGGGGGTACAGGAGACAGACACAGGGCATGAGCAGGGGGTGGGGGGCAACAGAAGAGAGACACAGGGCATGAGCGGGGGGGTGGGGGGGTACAGGAGACAGACACGGGGCATGAGCGGAGGGTGGGGGGCAACAGGAGAGAGACACGGGACATGAGCGGGTGGGGAACAGGAGACAGACACGGGGCATGAGCGGGGGGGCAACAGGCGACAGACATGGGGCATGAGCGGGGGGGTGGGGGGTACAGGAGACAGACACGGGGCATGAGCGGGGGGTGGGGGGGTACAGGAGACAGACACGGGGCATGAGCAGGGGAGCAACAGGAGACAGACATGGGGCTTGAGCGGGGGGGGTGGGGGGTACAGGAGACAGACACGAGCATGAGCGGGGGGTGGGGGGTACAGGAGACAGACACGGGGCATGAGCAGGGGGCACCAGGAGAGAGACACGGAGCATGAGCGGGAAGTGGGGGGAACAGGAGACAGACACAGGGCATGAGCGGGGGGTGGGGGAACAAAAGAGACAGACACGGGGCATGAGCGGGGGGTGGGGAGCAACAGGAGAGAGACACAGGGCAGGAGCAGGGGGTGGGGGGGAACAGGAGACAGACACGGAGCATGAGCGGGGGGTGGGGAGAACAGGAGACAGACACGGGGCATGAGAGGGGGGTGGGGGGCAACAGGAGACAGACACGGGGCATGAGCGGGTTGGGGGAACCGGAGACAGACACGGGGCATGAGCGGGGGGCAACAGGAGACAGACACAGGGCATGAGCGGGCGGTGGGGGGTACAGGAGACAATATAATAACACACAAAACAGACTAAGGAACAAGAAAACTTTACCAGAGCTATTTATTATGTTGTGCAATTAATGCAACCCTAACTCTTTCCCTGCAGGGAGTACACAATGCTACCCCTGCTTGATGTTTCTAGCCCTAAAAAAACACACTAATAAGCCGACTATCGGCAAGACATACATGGGGACTATTCATACCCTATGTTACAAAATGAGAAAACATATTCGCAATAAACTACCACAATACATTTCATACATCTAAATTTCATTAGTCCAAACAATTAAAACCAAGACAGTTACGGGAAAAACCATTTCCCGGCTGCACCCTTGGATGAAACAGACAGGTCACGTGGGACTCGGCGTCACACTCTTCGACAATTTAATTGCCCTCCGTGAGGTGTGTCTGGTTGATCCAGGAGTCATTTCTTAAAACATTTTATCAAAAAATATATGTGTCGCACAAATTCTCAGCACAAAAATGCACTTTATATTCGACTCATTTCTTTACAAGTGCATGAACCCTTCTCTTGTGCGAGAGTATATAACACCTTTATAATAGGAAACTTAAGTTCTCTGAGATAAATTCAAACAATTTATGTTTAAAAGTGCATAAGTCCACTTGTGTCACTCTAAATAGGGTGACATCTGTATATCTGGTCGACCGGTTTCAATGATGTCTTGCGTGTATCATATTCTTCAGGACCCATTATTGCTTCTTTCGACCCAATCAGCAAACCCCGAAGAGGCGAGATTGCGACATATCCTATGGAAAATGGGAGAATGTCAAAAATGACTTCTCTCGTATGTGGGAAAAAGGATGCGGCATTTCTTAATGACTCTTACTGGTGGAATAAAGTAATTTTACTTTCCAAAATGCTCAACTAGTCAATTTGTGACATTAAAAAGAGACTCTCTTCACCCTGCCCCATCACCAAAGAGTGCACAATATTGTTTCTAAACAGATGAGCTCATACCTGTCCAATTATTTTTGTGTGCAAAGAGACAGCACATTCGGTTTCTGTAGTGTTGCCACTTTCAGATAGTGGAGTTGGAAAGCCTGAAATGGTGCTTTATCTGCAACATAAGAACAGTCATGTTGCGTTGACTGTATCTATACTCCCCCATTATCACATCACCATGTCCCCAGATGATATATATTCTTCTTGTCCCCACAATTATAGAACTAACGTTTGTTTACCTTTCTGCTCATAGGTGTCCCTTCGATGAGGAGAGCTTGTTATGGTCTCACAACTTTGTTGGGGCCCTGCAAAAAGGCAGGAGGATTGTGAACCATTAATCATAAAACAAAAAACGAAAAAACGATCTAATCTGCCCCCCCATTGCGAATATTTATCTATGCTAGAAAGCAAAGACCCAGTAATTGGTGCAATCACCAAAAGAATGGCCCACTTATTTTCTGCTCCTAGTGATTGAGCCCCCATAGAGCCCCATCAATGTAGCGATAGCCCCAAGACCCCTTGTAAATTTCATCAGTATGGGAGCATGCGTACAATTTGAGTAGCCAGTCCCGCAGGTTCTTACTTGGTGGATTCTCATTTCCTTGGCTCGCTTTGTTCATCGCGTTATTTCATTATTCCGTGAACGTCGCGGATAGCGTTCCTCGCGGTGAACGCTAATAGTCTGATCCGCGTCTGCCATCAGCGCGAGCACGGGAGGATGGTCTTACTAGCAGCCAAAGGGGGACCGCGACGTAGTCACGTGTTACGTCGGCCATTTTAGGTCAGGAAACCAGAAACGTGTACCGCGGCCATATTAGAATGGTAAAGAACACATATGGGAAAACGAATTCTCGCTGCATTTAAAAGCCCTTATGTGGGCATGAGCGGGGGGTGGGGGGCTACAGGAGAGACACGGGGCATGAGCGGGGGGTGAGGGGCAACAGGAGACAGACACGGGGCATGAGCGGGGGGTGGGAGGAACAGGAGATAGACACGGGGCATGAGCGGGGGGCGGGGGGAACAGAACACAGACACAGGGCATGAGCGGGGTGTGGAGAGAACAGGAGACAGACATGGGGCATGAGCGGGGGTGGGGGGAGGGAGAGAGACACACGGGGGGCGGGAGGGAGAGAGACACACGGGGCATGTGCGGGGGGTGGGCGGGAGGGAGAGAGACACACGGGGCATGAGCGGGAGGGTGAAAGACACAAGGGGCAAGAGCGGGGGTGGGCGGGAGGGTGAAAGACATGGGGCACGAGCGGGGGTGGGCGTAAGGGAGAAAGACACGGGACAAGAGCGGGGGTGGGCGGGAGGGAGAAAGACACGGGGCAAGAGCGGGGGTGGGCGGGAGGGGGAAAGAGACACAGGGCAAGAGTGGGGGTGGGCGGGAGGGGGAAAGAGACACGGGGCAAGAGTGGGGGTGGGCGGGAGGGGGAAAGAGACACGGGGCAAGAGTGGGGGTGGGCAGGAGGGGGAAAGAGACACGGGGCAAGAGCGGGGGTGGGCGGGAGGGGGAAAGAGACACGGGGCAAGAGCGGGGGTGGGCGGGAGGGGGAAAGAGACACGGGGCAAGAGCAGGGGTGGGCGGGAGGGGGAAAGAGACAGGGGGCAAGAGCGGGGGTGGGGGGTAGGGGAAAGAGAGACACGCGGGGCATGAGCGGGGGTGGGCGGGAGGGGGAAAGACACGTGGGGCATGAGCGGGGGTAGGGGGAAAGAGAGAGACACGCGGGGCATGAGCGGGGGGTGGGCGGGAGCGGGAAAGACACGCGGGGCATAAGCGGGGGGTGGGCGGGAGGGGGAAAGACACACGGGGCAAGAGGGCGGTGGGCGGGAGGGGGAAAGACACACGGGGCAAGAGCCGGGCGGGCGGGAGGGGGAAAGACACACGGGGCAAGAGCCGGTCGGGCGGGAGGGGGAAAGACACACGGGGCAAGAGCAGGGGTGGGCGGAAGGGGGAAAGACACACGGGGCAAGAGCGGGGGTGGGCGGGAGGGGGAAAGACACACGGGGCAAGAGCGGGGGTGGGCGGGAAAGAGAGAGACACGCGGGGCATGAGCGGGGGGTGGGCGGGAGGGGGAAAGACACGCGGGGCATGAGCGGGGGGTGGGCGGGAGGGTGAAAGACACGGGGCAAGAGCGGGGGTGGGCGGGAGGGTGAAAGACACGGGGCAAGAGCGGGGGTGGGCGGGAGGGAGAAAGACACGGGGCAAGAGCGGGGGTGGGCGGGAGGGAGAAAGACACGGGGCAAGAGCGGGGGTGGGTTGGAGGGGGAAAGAGACACAGGGCAAGAGCGGGGGTGGGCGGGAGGGGGAAAGAGACACGGGGCAAGAGCGGGGGTGGGCGGGAGGGGGAAAGAGACACGGGGCAAGAGCGGGGGCGGGCGGGAGGGTGAAAGAGACACGGGGCAAGAGCGGGGGTGGGCGGGAGGGGGAAAGAGACACGGGGCAAGAGCGGGGGTGGGCGGAAGGGGGAAAGAGAGAGACACGCGGGGCATGAGCGGGGAGTGGGCGGGAGGGGGAAAGACACGCGGGGCATGAGTGGGGGATGGGCGGGAGGGGGAAAGACACACAGGGCAAGAGTGGGGGTGGGCGGGAGGGGGAAAGACACACGGGGCAAGAGCGGGGGTGGGCGGGAGGGGGAAAGACAAGAACCCTTCTCTTGTGCGAGAGTATATAACACCTTTATAATAGGAAACTTAAGTTCTCTGAGATAAATTCAAACAATTTATGTTTAAAAGTGCATAAGTCCACTTGTGTCACTCTAAATAGGGTGACATCTGTATATCTGGTCGACCGGTTTCAATGATGTCTTGCGTGTATCATATTCTTCAGGACCCATTATTGCTTCTTTCGACCCAATCAGCAAACCCCGAAGAGGCGAGATTGCGACATATCCTATGGAAAATGGGAGAATGTCAAAAATGACTTCTCTCGTATGTGGGAAAAAGGATGCAGCATTTCTTAATGACTCTTACTGGTGGAATAAAGTAATTTTACTTTCCAAAATGCTCAACTAGTCAATTTGTGACATTAAAAAGAGACTCTCTTCACCCTGCCCCATCACCAAAGAGTGCACAATATTGTTTCTAAACAGATGAGCTCATACCTGTCCAATTATTTTTGTGTGCAAAGAGACAGCACATTCGGTTTCTGTAGTGTTGCCACTTTCAGATAGTGGAGTTGGAAAGCCTGAAATGGTGCTTTATCTGCAACATAAGAACAGTCATGTTGCGTTGACTGTATCTATACTCCCCCATTATCACATCACCATGTCCCCAGATGATATATATTCTTCTTGTCCCCACAATTATAGAACTAACGTTTGTTTACCTTTCTGCTCATAGGTGTCCCTTCGATGAGGAGAGCTTGTTATGGTCTCACAACTTTGTTGGGGCCATGCAAAAAGGCAGGAGGATTGTGAACCATTAATCATAAAACAAAAAACGAAAAAACGATCTAATCTGCCCCCCCATTGCGAATATTTATCTATGCTAGAAAGCAAAGACCCAGTAATTGGTGCAATCACCAAAAGAATGGCCCACTTATTTTCTGCTCCTAGTGATTGAGCCCCCATAGAGCCCCATCAATGTAGCGATAGCCCCAAGACCCCTTGTAAATTTCATCAGTATGGGAGCATGCGTACAATTTGAGTAGCCAGTCCCGCGGGTTCTTACTTGGTGGATTCTCATTTCCTTGGCTCGCTTTGTTCATCGCGTTATTTCATTATTCCGTGAACGTCGCGGATAGCGTTCCTCGCGGTGAACGCTAATAGTCTGATCCGCGTCTGCCATCAGCGCGAGCACGGGAGGATGGTCTTACTAGCAGCCAAAGGGGGACCGCGACGTAGTCACGTGTTACGTCGGCCATTTTAGGTCAGGAAACCAGAAACGTGTACCGCGGCCATATTAGAATGGTAAAGAACACATATGGGAAAACCAATTCTCGCTGCATTTAAAAGCCCTTATGTGGGCATGAGCGGGGGGTGGGGGGCAACAGGAGAGACACGGGGCATGAGCGGGGGGTGAGGGGCAACAGGAGACAGACACGGTGCATGAGCGGGGCGGTGGGGGGCAACAGGAGACAGACACGGGGCATGAGCGGGGGGTGGGAGGAACAGGATATAGACACGGGGCATGAGCGGGGGGCGGGGGGAACAGAACACAGACACAGGGCATGAGCGGGGTGTGGAGAGAACAGGAGACAGACATGGGGCATGAGCGGGGGTGGGGGGAGGGAGAGAGACACACGGGGGGTGGGCGGGAGGGAGAGAGACACACGGGGCATGTGCGGGGGGTGGGCGGGAGGGAGAGAGACACACGGGGCATGAGCGGGAGGGTGAAAGACACAAGGGGCAAGAGCGGGGGTGGGCGGGAGGGTGAAAGACATGGGGCACGAGCGGGGGTGGGCGTAAGGGAGAAAGACACGGGACAAGAGCGGGGGTGGGCGGGAGGGAGAAAGACACGGGGCAAGAGCGGGGGTGGGCGGGAGGGGGAAAGAGACACAGGGCAAGAGCGGGGGTGAGCGGGAGGCGGAAAGAGACACGGGGCAAGAGCGGGGGTGGGCGGGAGGGGGAAAGAGACACGGGGCAAGAGTGGGGGTGGGCAGGGAAAGAGACACGGGGCAAGAGCGGGGGTGGGCGGGAGGGGGAAAGAGACACGGGGCAAGAGCGGGGGTGGGCGGGAGGGGGAAAGAGACACGGGGCAAGAGCAGGGGTGGGCGGGAGGGGGAAAGAGACACGGGGCAAGAGCGGGTGTGGGGGTAGGGGAAAGAGAGACACGCGGGGCATGAGCGGGGGTGGGCGGGAGGGGGAAAGACACGCGGGGCATGAGCGGGGGTAGGGGGAAAGAGAGAGACACGCGGGGCATGAGCGGGGGGTGGGCGGGAGCGGGAAAGATACGCGGGGCATAAGCGGGGGGTGGGCGGGAGGGGGAAAGACACACGGGGCAAGAGGGCGGTGGGCGGGAGGGGGAAAGACACACGGGGCAAGAGCCGGGCGGGCGGGAGGGGGAAAGACACACGGGGCAAGAGCCGGTCGGGCGGGAGGGGGAAAGACACACGGGGCAAGAGCAGGGGTGGGCGGGAGGGGGAAAGACACACGGGGCAAGAGCGGGGGTGGGTGGGAGGGGGAAAGACACACGGGGCAAGAGCGGGGGTGGGCGGGAGGGGGAAAGACACACAGGGCAAGACTGGGGGTGGGCGGGAGGGGGAAAGACACATGGGGCAAGAGCGGGGGTGGGCGGGAAGGGGAAAGACACACGGGGCAAGAGCGGGGGTGGGTGGGAGGGGGAAAGACACACGGGGCAAGAGCTGGGGTGGGGGGAGGGGGACAGACACATGGGGCAAGAGCGGGGGTGGGGGGGAGGGAGACAGACACACGGGGCAAGAGCGGGGGTGGGGGGGAGGGAGACAGACACACGGGGCAAGAGCAGGGGTGGGGGGTAGGGAGACAGACACACGAGGCATGAGCGGGGGGTGGGGGAAGGGGAGAGACACGCGGGGCATGAGAGTGGGGTGGGCGGGGGGAGGGGGAGAGACACACGGGGCATGAGGGGGGGTGGGCGGGAGGGGGAGAGACACACGGGGCATGGGTGGGAGGGAGAGAGACACACGGGGCATGAGTAGAGGGTGGGGGGAAGGAGAGAGACACACGGGGCATGAGCGGGGGGTGGGCGGGAGGGGGAGAGACACACGGGGCATGAGCGGGGGGTGGGCGGGAGGGGGAGAGACACACGGACATGAGCGGGAGGTGGGCGGCGGGTGGGGAGAGACACACGGACATGAGCGGGGGGTGGGCGGCGGGTGGGGAGAGACATACGTACATGAGCGGCGGCGGGTGGGGAGAGACACACGGACATGAGCGGGTGGCGGGTGGGGAGAGACACACAGACATGAGCAGCGGGTGGTAGAGACACACGGGGCAAGAGCGGGGGGTGGACGGTTGGGAGAGACGAGCGGGGCATGAGCGGGGGGTGGGCGTAAGGGAGAAAGACACACGGACATGAGCGGGGGTGGGAGGAACAGGAGACAGACACGGGCATGAGCGGGGGTGGGGGACTTACTGTGCAGGCGGGATGCAAAGCCTCTCATGCGAGGAACAAAGATGGCAGGCGTCTCTGAAGCCAGACGCACTGCACGCTTCCACGCATCCAATGAGAGAGCACGTCAGATGTCCGCGGACATCACGCAAGCTGCTGGCCCAATCACCGTCCTGTCCGTGGAGCGAACAGGGAAGTGTGTCCTCGAAGCGAACACAGATATCACTAATTTTTTTCACTTACATTTTTGTCATTTTTTTAAAAACTACTGGACGGATTTACACCAAATAAAGCAAAGCACGCTTTCGGGACCAAGCCGCCGCTCATGTCGCTAATTTGGTGTAAATCCGTCCAGCGGTTTGGGCTGTAGGCGTGAGCAAAGTTTTTTCCCATTATGTCTATGGGAAAAAAAAAAGTTTTGGGACCCCCCTATAACTTTGCCCCCCCTGGACGAATCCTCACCAAACTTTGCAAAAAAATTCAGAGTGACCCAACTACTTTTTTTCCAAAGTTTGGTGAGGATCCGTCCAGGGAGAGCAAAGTTATAAACCACCCAAAAAGTGCTCTTCCTATGGAAACAGCAACTTAACCATAACTACATGACCACTACCGTATATATATATGGAAATGACACATTTAGCTAAAAATAGCACTCTGCCTGAACACGTAGCTGGTGCTTAAGGGTATGAATTTAGCCAAATACATTACAGATTTTAGAAAAATACATGCTGTAGCAAAGTTGTAACACTACAAAAAACTCTGCATACTGCATGTAAACAAAAGAATCCCAAGCACACACGACCTGCTACTGTCCTTTGCATTCTTTGCCACTCTGGTCTTGTTTTCTTTCTCTGTCGTTTCTCGTTCTTTGATTCTTGTGTCTATTTGGACTTCTATTCTGTATTCCTGTATGGTCTCTTTAGTCCTGGGATGACTATTTTATCTTTTATTCTTTTAATTTACTTTTTCTTCTACTTCTGATTTGGCTGCGTACTTTGCAATTTGTGGGGAGTGGTATGTATATAATTATTCTCCCACGTTGGGGCTTACCTGCGGTCCTTTTACTTTTGTGGCTTTGGCTTACTGTCTTCCTTCTCTGCCTTTTGGTAATCAGTCCTGCTTACTCCATTATACCATCTATTTAATGTAATGTCATCATGGGCCTTTACTGTTATGTGTCTACTTTCATTACCAAATGTGGCATTTGACAGTTAGGAATGTTCCTGCTGCTCTTGCACTTGATAGACACATTCTTGTCCTGCTGCTACGTATGCACTTTATTTGGGAACATTACCTGTACTTGCACTTTGTATAACACATATTTATGCCCTTATTTTACCATACAAGCAGTGACCACCGACTCAGCAGACTAGGCTGGATTTTAAAGTGGGATGAATGAGTGTATTATTATTTTTTGTATATGATAAGGTGTGCCTTAGTTTTACCATTATTATTGTGGTTCCACTTTTTATTCTTGTTACAACCTTTTGCTATCCAATGTGTAGATTTTAGCTATGTTATATATAGGACCTACTATTTTCTGCAATCAGGGATTACTACTCTATCACCCCTATGAGGATGACTTCATCTTCATTCCGGCACTAGCACTTTAGTCCTGAGTCCTATTTATATTTTATAGTCCATCTGCAATTAGTACACTTATTTGTTGCATTATCTGGCTTTGGTTGTCAGTATCTGCAATTTTTTCTGTGCGCACTTCATATGGCTTCTGTCATGCCTTATCTTAGCTTTGATGTTTTTAATATTGTATTATTGCCATCCTTTTACCAACTGATTGCCAATATGGGGTATTGTTTTTTACTATGTGCATGTATATTGTAATCTAAGAATTCTTCGTCATATTTTGTTTTACATCAGCCTTCTTTGATGACTGTGTATATTTATTTGTACATACGGTATTTTGTTATGGTTGCTGATTCCAACTTTATATAGATTTTGATTTTGATTTTCTTGGTATTGTTATACATTTGCAGATTCTCATGTGCACTATGCACCTAGTTCTTGGCTTTATCCCTAATTTATAATTTATTGAGGGTGTGTTACAGCTTCTTTATTCTTTCATGTACTTTACCCCATTCCATCATGGCCGCCCGCATGCTGCTCATTGTACTGCATATTATTTTGTACATTTTTTTCTTTTGAAACATTAAAAACATCCATATTTACAACACTGTGTTTTTTTGTGGTTGTCCGGGATCTTGGAGTTCGCCACTAGTGCCTGGTCCGCGGGAGTGCGGTTCGCCTTTTCCTCTTTTTTTCGAATATATATATATATATATATATATATATATATATATATATATATATATATATATATATATATGGAAAAGACAAATTTAGCTAAAAATAGCACTCTGCCTGAACACGTAGCTGGTGCTTAAGTGTATGAATTTAGCCAAATCCATTACAGATTTAGAAAAATACATGCTGTAGCAAAGTTGTAACACTACAAAAAACTCTGCGTACTGCATGTCAACAAAAGAATCCCAAGCACACACGACCTGCTACTGTTAACACATATTCTTTAATTCACATAGGTACAGTGCATCATAACAGAAATGAACATGCAAACATGTTCATCTAAATGGCGACCAAATGGTAAAAACACACTCACCCACAAGGGTGGAAATGCCACGCGTTCCACCTGAATGCTCAGGCTTCTTCAAGCTAGTAAAATCAATTTGTGCCGAATGCACCAACAAGTGTAAAAAGGCATGGCTATAGCGGTTCACTCCTCCCCTCCATCACGTGCACAGTGGTCATGTGCCCGCAACTGTGAGGGCAATAGTATCTCTAAAAAAGCCTCCATATTGGAAAGGCTATGAGTATCAGTGCTACAAATACATCTCAAAGTGAAATACTTAATAAAGATATCAATATATCTGTTGATTTCTGCCTACATGATGGGGCCATAAGGTTTACACTGCTCGATCATGCCATCTTAAAAAAACAATTTTATTTCTATTAATTAGGTGCATATAAAACTTCACAAGTGTGACCCAGTATAAGTGATTATGGCCATGTGTTGCTACCCAATAGCGTCACGTGGTCATACGCCCCTAAGGGGTGTGTGTTACTGACCAATGCAGCAAGGCTCATCTCTGGATAAGTGCCAGACATTCCATATCTGTTCACAAGCAATGAGTGAGTAATAGAACTAATGCTAAAATCACACATGCCAACTGACCAAAACAGCTACTATTGACACAACTATTGGTCTGATGTTGAGACAGTTCCCTGGATGTATGAACATCATAAGACAAAGGAATGTAGTATGTTACGTGCCCTTCTGATGTATAAAAGGGCTAAAGTGCTAGTGCTCAGAAAAAACAAAAGAACAAAAAACAAAAGAACATTCTAGTACATATTCAGTCCACCTCCTTGCTCTCAATTTTATAGCTACTCCAGAGGTGATGTGCAAGTGCATCTCCACTGGAACCTAGCTGGGCATTAATAACCTCTGTTCAATTTAAGAGAGGGGCTACACAAATTATCCCAGAAACGCTCAAGTGAGAGGAACAGATCAGATAAATTGTCCCGAAATAAATGGTTTGGCGAGGCTGTAAGCATGTATGATTTTGGATCTCAGAAGAAACAGAGTAGAAACACAATACTAAGTTTGCAAAAACACATACATCTCAGCATCAATGTTTAGTCCATTCGGTTTTAGCGTATCGAATTTGCATATTAAAGAGGCCTCTAGTTGTTGCAGCTTTAATTCAAGATTGCCCAGTCTTTTATTTAGAGATATATGCACCAGACCCATAAATGACATATTCCTCACATCTCCATTATGTTTCTCTTGGAAATGACCCGTGAGAGGATATGTAATGTCACCGTTTTGGATGGCTCTGTAATGTTGTAATATACGTAGTTTCAATGGACCTATAGTTGGGCCTATGTAGTGTAAACCACATGTACAGGTTATAGCATATACCTCATACCTCGTGAGACATGTGTTTCTGTATTTAAACCTCCATCTTAGATCATTATTGCTGACAAACAAGTTCTTTGATACAAAATATACATTTTGCAACGAGCACATTTGAAAAAAATACGACATTGGAATTCTCCTTCCATACACTCGTGGTATTCAATTCTTTCGTTATTACCATGCTAGGAGACAACATCGTTTTCAAAGTGGGGGCTTTACGATAATGTTCGTGCTGGTAGAGAGTTTCCCAGACCCCCTCTGTTTTGCATACCAAGTAACTTTGGGTCTCACCCTAAGTTACCAGGGGAATCCAGACACGAACCCCTTGCTCACTGCTCTTAGAGAGGCACAGCTTCACCTCACTGAACGTAGCACAACTTAACCATAATATCCCTGACTTTAAATACATGTAACATAGATGTAACATAGAACATACTGAACCCCTACCTAGTGATTTCGATGTCAGCGGACTACCGCCATGTCCGCGGACATATTGAAAATCTGAGCGTGGTGAATGTAAATTTAAATAGTGTGCCCCATTTCTCCTTTGAGGTTGGCTCTGAAAAGAGCCATTTTTTTGTTTTTTTTGCAGATGCTTGACAGGCACCTGTTATTTTGTATTTTTTTTCTTTTTTTCTTACTTCACTCCTAAAATCTTCACATAACCTTCTCCAAAGCAACCCTTACATTCCAAAACAGCATGGCATTTCCCATAAACGATAAGGAAATGCCATTTTCTTTAAAATAAACAGCATTACTGGAATCAATATTCTCATTATTACAGAAGAACATACCAGCTCTAAGCATGAAGGCACACATACCTCGGTTGATTACACACCTAGCATTGTTTTGCTGAGGACAAAAACTGAACTATTGTCCCATATTGCCCTAGGAAGTAATTCAGAAAAAATTACTTTGGCATTTGGAAGGATATTCATTACTGCTTGAACCAAGTGTTCCAAATCTGCCAACAAAGTAGGGGCACTGACATAGCCCAAACGGAAAGCACCATAGTGCAAAACTACCACATGGGGACTGTTGATCCTGCCCATATCTTCACAAACTTGTACAATTCCCTGTACATTGCAATCAGGCACAGTGCTCCACACGACCTCCACTCCTTTAACATCAAAATTCTTTGCAACATGCCTGCATTGAGCATACTGTTGTAAACCATGCACAAACATATCTCCGAGCACCAACACCCTGACTTTCTCCACTTCTGCCATCTTTACTACACACAGTCTCTTTCAACACAAATCCACAACCTCAACATCTGATTGGCTGATCCCTACAGTCTTCTTTCCATGCTGGTTTTGCTGGAAAACCCTGGATGTAGCACGCCCTGTCCACAGACAGCCGCGGTGTCCGCGGACCGCGTAACTCTTACACATCCCTTCTACCATTTCCACTTCACTCTCTGTGCCATTCCCTCATTGCATACAGCTAAGCAGTCACACAATACAGAGAACGTCCTTAGAACACCCCCATTTTGTTTATTTTCAAACATTTCAGGACACCGCGAGTGTTCTCATAACACATGCAACTTGCCAGCGAACAATACGGACAACGTCCTCAGAACACCCCCATTTTCTTTATGTACGAACATTTCAGGACACTGCGAGTGTTCTTCTGGCTCACTCTTTTTTCTTTTGCTGTCATGTCTAGGCCACATGGTTTTCTTCAGTAACAGTCAGAAACTAAAAATTGTATTTTATTTGTAGACGTATCCTACAAGTAGGTTCTTATAGTCATTCCCTTAGAGTCCAGTCACATCATATGAAACATATACATAGGAAAAGACACAAGCTTTAAAGACAGCATTATTTTCAAGCAAATAAATGATGATTTCTCTGTTTCAAAGCTGCTATTTACCCTATGTATATGTATATTGGTATGTGTTCTTGTCTCTTTGTGTATTCTCTATAGTAATACAATTATGTAATACATGGGTTTTATTAGCTACTTATTACATATTTCACAGTACACAAAAATCTATTAAGAAAACAATTATCTTTTTATTATTCAACATATTAACATTACGAATATTATACCTTCATCTTGTACGCTGCACACAATGCTATGTTTCTGCATTAGTAGCTTAGTATACTGGATAGAACCCCATAATAAAATGCTATTTATATAAATGCATCATTCAAAGCACTAATTAGGGTATGATATTTATTGCAATTATCCTTGACACTTTTTTTGCAACATTATAATAAGAATCCGTTGTACACATATTTCAGGAAAAGTACATACACATGTGATGTCATCAGTGATGTCATCAATGACATTTGTGATGTCATCTTTGATGTCGTGGGTGTTAGTCTTAGCAGTGCACGGTGGTGGCGCGAGTTATGGTTGCTTAGCTTACCATAACTGGTGAATTTCAAGGTTTTTCGGTTTTACTTGGAACCATAACATCCCTTTAACAAAGTTTTTTTATTAGCATGCAAACAATATACAAAGATGGAGTGTAAAAAGCAATTTCTCAGAGATGGCTGTACAAAGAATGTTGCAAACTAAGAATTTATGGCTGTTTACAGTGAAGGTCAGCTGCTTCCATTTTTTGCTCGCGTGCCGGAGAGGCCCACGACTCACACTATAAGGTTCTATTGTTTTTTGACCTTGACAGACAGGGATCGTGCTAAAAGACTTCTTTTGAAGGAGTGTTGCAAAAACGTAAGACACGATAAGGATGAAATTTCTGAAACAAAACCACTTTTATATATTATATCACTATGAGAAAGATCGTTGGCACAGACAGAGTCGTATTTTGGGACTGCACTACGCTTAGACAATGGAAAATGCCAATATAATTTAAGTAACCCTTTAGATTATTTTCTACCGAAATATAATAACAATAGCGTGGCGTTAAAGCCCAGTTAAGTTGGAGTTGTTCGTTCAATGTGGCATAGTGTTTTCTACCGCGCACTATCACCGCCGAATTGGTCCCCCGTCGCTTAGAGGGCTCTGAAAAAGGCAGAGGACAGAGGGTGGGTTAATGGGAATAAGTTAACATACTCCGTTGCACTATCCTCGCTAGCAAATAGTTTCACATCCTAATAAATAAAATGAATATTTTTAATGAAGATCGGCTGGTAAGACTAATTTATGTTTTTTAAAACAGGTACGTCCTTCCGTACTGTCAATGCCACGATTTTCAGAACCCGGCAGACAGATTTTTTAACTGCCAGGTGCAGCCTCTTCTAAACAACTTCATGACCCTCACCATTTTATGGGACAATCGCCAAGGACCAATATGCCCTTACGCGATACTAGCGGCTAGAAGCAACATACCAACCATTATGGTGGTCTAATGCCTCGTTGTTGGAACAGCCTTCCGATTATCAGTGCAACCATAGTGCTTCTTTTATCATAAACCAACACCCTGTATACCGCAAAGGAACAGCGCGTGACTCAAGATGAACTTTTGCAGATCGACAGCAAAGACAAATGCAAATCGCTGAATATTCTCTAAACATTTGATGTCAAATAAAAGTACTTTACGAAATGTACAATCTTGCTGTTTGCTTTTAAATCACAGTTTCATATTCCGAATTGTTCCGCGCTGTGTTGTGAGATGATCTGTGTTGTTCTCCGGGTTCTGCGTAAAGTCGCGTAGGACTGGAGACGACTGGGCATGTTTGGCTACGTACCCTGTACCGTCACGGAGAGAGACAGGGAATATGAATGCTTTGATAATGTCAGGCTTAGGGGTGGGAGATATGATTTAGTGTCGCAAAAGCAGGTCAGCCAGGTCGATGGGGATAGGATTATCACATAATGTCGGCGCACAGCAGCCTGATTTATCTTTTGTTTAGTGGACAAAAAGTCGGGTAAGGCCCATAGGAAATTGTAATGTCAACGGACATAAGGAGGGTTCCTAGAACACTTTCAACCTGACAACGAACAATACGAACAGCGTTCTCAGAACACCCCCATTTTGTTTAATTGCAAACATTACCTCCACGTCCACTCTTCCTCGTCCCAGTACTTACTTCATGAGGCCCCTGCCTCCGACACAGGACCTTCTTCTATTTCTTTAAATTCCTATAACTCCTCCCCCACATCCACATCACTCAGTTTCATATTACCAAGCCGGAGCATGGGACCTTCCCCGCAGGGAGGGTGAGGAGGGTCGTCAGTACTGTGACGAGGAAGAGTAGGACTAGGAGTAATGAAGATTACCAGTAAGTAATCAGAGCTTTTCAGGACACCGCGAGTGTTCTAAGAACACATTCAACTTGCCAGAGTACAATACGGACACATACTCCATCCTCAGAACACCCCACCATTTAGTTTATATAGAACATTTCACAACAGCCGTGTTGTCTGCAGAAAATTGAACACAACAAAAGTGTCTAGCATATAAAAAAAAAAAACAGAACATTGAACCTATCTCATACTCCCCCACCCTCCCCAAACACTCTTACACACCAACACACTCCACTAAATACAATTTTTAATCCAAGTTGCACCACGTTGTCCGCAGTCGTCGCGAATGCAAGATGGCGGGCGCCACAGAAAATCTGACGCGCTTCACGCACCACGCCGGTCAATCAGCGAACACGTTGCATGTCCGCGGACATCACGCAAGCCGCTCGGCCAATCAGGGCACTGTCCATGGAGCGAACTGGGAAGTCCGTCCGCAGAACGAATGGAGATTTGCCTTACATTTTGTTCATTTTAAAAAAAACTACTGGACGGATTTACACCAAATTTGCAAAAGCACGCTTTTGGGACCAAGCCCCCGCTCCTGCTGCAAATTTGGTGTACATCCGTCCAGCGGTTTGGGCTGTAGGCGTGCACAAAGTTTTTTCCCATTATGTCTATGGGAAAAAACAAAAGTTTTGGGACTCCCCCTATAACTTTGCCCCCCCTGGAACAAACCTCTCCAAACTTTGCAAGAAAAATTCAGAGTGGGCCATATACTTTTTTTTGCAAAGTTTGGTGAGGATTCGTTCAGAGGGAGCGAAGTTATAAGCCGCCCAAAAAATGCTTTTCCAATGGAAACACCAACTTAACCATAACTACAGCTACCGCATCCATGTAATATATATATATATATAGTCATGTGACTCTGAGTGAGCTGTGATCGAGATATCTCTAAAGCTCTAAAGTTGCACGCAGAATAATATCCACCATCTTTGAAGGTCTGAGAGTTTACGTGATCTCCTAATAATTAAGGCTGGTGCCTCTATATTTGGAAAGGACCTCTCGCACTCACACAGTTAATACCCACTTGGTTAGTTACGATATAGATAAAATTTCGCAGGAATATTCCACTAGTGTGATTTCTATCGTTATAATAGGCTCGAGAGAACAGAATTACAATTTCCGTTCTCACGCCTATACAGCTCCCCGTTGATTACCATTACATGCAGAAACAAAGCAATGCAGTCTAAGTTACCTTTCCACATACTATCATGCACCTAGTGGCACTGGTATGTTAATATCCTGCACTGCCATGTTATACTAAGTTCTTAAATTGCTTCCTAATTGGTTCTTATAACCATAATCGGAATGCTAGTGCTCATGCTCATGTAACAATTGATTCCAACAGTAAGTGGAATCCACATATGTATATGTATTTCTGAAAGTTAAATAGTTTGTTTATGCATGTTCAATTGTCTATGCATGAAACCATGTAAAATTGCATTTTAATGAAGTGCAATAAGTTTGTGCAAATTTGCATTTATATAAAGTGCAATAAGCTTGTGCAAATTAGCTATTTAAAGTGCCAGTGCATTATTCATAATGTCATATACAATGTGAAAACATAAGGTGCTGACTGTATGTTAAAAGTACTTATCTCATTCTCTAAAAAACAGGTACACAATATATAGAATTTTTAGGATACAGTTTAGATGTCCATATGTCAAGTCATATTTTCCTAATAATACATAAAAAAGAGAAGTCAAGTTCATAGTTATTTTTCAGTTGGCTCTGAGCAGATTTAAAAGAGATAATAGCTTCATCAATTTCATTTCTATTCATACAGGAACACATATAATTCTGAATCAATATTTAATCCATTAGGTTTTAGTGAATCAAGTTTACAAATTAGAGTGGCTTCAAGTTGGCGTAATTTGAGTTCTCTGTTTCCCATTCTTTAACGTGTTAACACCCACTTGGTTACCTTTTAAAAACAATAGCGGGAGTGCAACCTAATGGATTACAAATAGCCTGACGAAGCTCTTGGAATAGAGCAGAACATGTGGCGAACTCCACCCAGTGAGGTACTCATCATGCTTTTTACCTGGTCTGCATAGAATTGAATAAGATTTTTTTAACACTGATGCTCATTATTGCAATGAAGAAATAAAATATATATGTTTTCACCAAAGCGGTCTAGAGTGCTTGGGCATTATTGTGCTATGATATTCTCAGCCTTAAACACATTGTTGTAGTGCTTCTCCTTTGGGGAGGAGATCTCTCTAGTGAATAGAGCATACATTATGATGTCATGGAATGTTAGTGCATGTTTCTTGTTTGGTTCTAAGTTGGGCAGTTGGAGGAGAGAGTTGAAGGGGAGGGAACCCATGAGATGTGGGGTCTTCTTTTCCGATTTATTATCCTAAATAAATCCACTTATCTGACTTACCTGCGTCCGCCTCATCTTCATAACAATGGCGACGAGGATGGGATGAGTTGCCATGGAACGCAGGTGAAGAGAAGACCCCAGCTGAGATATGCCGCTCCAGCGAGCCCAGTTTTGAGAGAGACGTCCTGTGAACTGGGCCCCGCTCCCGCTGCCAGCCGTACCCTCCAAGTCCTTCCTACATGTGCCGGCACGGCGCGAAAAGACCAACCCGTTTGGCCTCCCGTGTGCGGCCTTTGAAGTGGAACCCTGCCCACACGACGGTCGCTGAGAGGACTGCACCTCGTCGTTCGTGGCTGCTCGCTCGGTCCCGTGTGACAGGCTGACGCGATCAGCTGCGGAGATCAGAGCTGCAAAGATCAGCTTGCCACGCGAACGTTTCAACTGGGCAGGGGCTGTCGCTAAGAAGAAGTTCGCCGGCGTCAGAAGAACACGTCTGGGAGGGCCGCTCCGCTTCCCCGTAGCGTTGAGCGGCCACTGTGCGGAGGTCTTCGAGTTGGCTGCTCCGCTCCCCTGTAGCGTTGAGTGGCCACCGTGCGCAGGCCTGCGTGTACGCACCTCCCCAACACACCTCTCCATTGAAAAGTAAGTGCCTGAACTTGTTAATTAGCCCCGGCGCAGCGTTCGCTGTGTTGCCCGGCACAGACGGCTGAGGGAAGGCGTGGGGAGCGGACTCTGAACCAGAGTACCGTATTTCCTCTAACACAGGGACATGTGAGCAGAGGACCACCGTGGACTATATAATAGAGGGGCATTTCCCATTTTGTGAGGAGTCTTATTCCCTCATATGTCATTTGTTGTATCAAAGCAACAAGGAGATAACTGAAGTGTTAGGGAAAAGCAATATTAGTTATTATTTAGGAAGATGAGCGGGACACTGCTGCATTTGCACAGCTCTCAAGAAGGTAGACATCAACCATAAACAAGATATTGTATAGTGTGGTTTTGCAGTGTCAGTCCTTACTGTATGGACAAGCGAGCTTACAGAGGAACATTTTAGGAGACACCTGAAGCGTGGCAATTCAACTGTGCAATAGTAGTTCCAGCGCAGGGAGAACATAAAAGCACACCTAAGTGACGTTTTGCAATCAGATGATATGGCAGCTTTGCCAGGGATATCGGGCCCCCCCATTTTTATGCCTGCCCCAGGCGCGGCAAGAATTATGTGGCCCCAATGGCGCAAGGGTTTTCTGCACTACATGAAAGCAGCCGGCGGGACAGCCTATTCCAGCGAGAGGAAGTTTGCATTGTTGTTACATTTTTTGGGTTTTGAGGGCCAAAGAATTTTTGAAACTCTACCACA
Source organism: Ambystoma mexicanum (assembly GCF_040938575.1). Classification (NCBI taxonomy): domain Eukaryota; kingdom Metazoa; phylum Chordata; class Amphibia; order Caudata; family Ambystomatidae; genus Ambystoma; species Ambystoma mexicanum. Next base: position 531,880,278 of record NC_090939.1, read on the forward strand.
ACTTGTGAGTGACGGAAGCGGGATGAATTAAATGAGTTCGAATCCGCATTAGTGAAGCTAGATAGGCATTTTAACCCAAAAAGGAGCACAATTTTGGAAAGGTACAATTTCCGGATGCGCACACAAGCCCAAAATGAATCTGTTGAGGATTATGTGACTGCATTGCGACATCTGGCTCTTACATGCAAATTTCAAGGAAGTTTTGACGAACATATTTGTGATCAATTCATGACACATTGTCGATCCAACAAGATACGAGAGGAGTTGTGGCTAAAGGATGAGCCAAGTTTAGATGAAGTATTGGACTTGGCGAAACATGGCATGTGTGGCCAAACTTTCCAAAACTGAAGGAGGGGAGCCCAAAGAAAGTAAACCGGAGGTGTTGTCCGTGGCCGAGGGAAAGAACAAAAGGAAAGGAAGAAACAGACAGTCAGGGAAGAACAATCCGGAAGAAAGGAAGGTTCAAGATTATATGCAGAGATTTGAGAAGAAAGAGGATAGGAAGGACGAAAGGCTATGTTATCGGTGTGCTAGTGCAACACACTTTGCATCCTCCGTTGTGTGTCCAGGGCGGAAAAGTACATGCTCAAAATGCAAAAGGAGAGGACATTTAGCATCGTGCTGCAAGAACTACCAATTTGGACAGACAGGCCAACGGAGGGTCTTGTATGTAAATGAGGAAGAAGATGGAAGGTCATCAGAAGACGAAGTTGTGGTGCCATTACAAAATGTTATCGTGAATACGGTGAATGTTGTTACAAATGGTGGGGACCTTGAGGATTGTGAAAGGCCTTATGCTGTGGTAACGGTGAATGGGTGTAAGGTGTCAATGATGGCTGACTCAGGGTCGAAAATAACTTTAATATCCAGGGTTGCCTTTGAGTGCGAAATGAAAGGGGTAGTATCTGAGTTATCAGAGCCCGACATAAGTCCAGGAGGTTACAACCAAGATCGTATTGATTTACTGGGTTATGTATGGAGTAGATTTAAATTCAAGGGACGCAGTTGTAATGGCAAAGTGTATGTCACCAAGAACGGTCAATCTTTATTAGGGTGGAGAGAACAAAAGAATTTAGGGATCAGACTCGATCCCAATCACCCAGAGCAAGTGCTGCAAATTTCCGAAGTGTCTGCGAGTCATGATAGATACATGTCGGAGTTTGGGAAAGTGTTTAATGAGAAGTTGGGAAAGGTGAGAGGGTTTCAGCACCAGATAACATTGAAAAAGAATAGTGTGCCTATTGTGGCGAAACTCAGGCCGGTGCCTCTAGCTTTGAGGGAGAAAGTGCAAAAGGAATTACAGAAGCTGTTGGAGTCAGGTGTGATTGAGAGAGCTGGGGGGGTTGAATGGGTATCCCCAGTGGTGATTGTGAAGAAAAGTTCAGGTGACATAAGGTTATGTGTTGACATGCGTGAGTTAAATAAATGTGTGTTGGTGGACAGACATCCCCTGCCCAACATGGGTGAACTGTTGACCATGGTGGGTGGAGAAAGATTTTTCTCTAAGTTAGATATGACGTCAGCTTATCATCAGGTAAATTGGTGGAGGCGTGTAGGAAGGTTACGGCTTTCGTAACGCATGAAGGTGTTTTTCAATTTAGGAGAATGCCATTTGGGCTGGCGTCCCCTTCATCAGTATTTCAGAAGATTATGGATCGTTTGTTGAAGGGACTTAAGGGAGTGTTCTGTTTTCAGGATGATGTGTTGGTGAGTGGTGTAACGATGGAAGAACATGACAGGAATTTACGCAAGGTTTTGAGGTTATTTGAGGAGAGAGGTATTACTTTGAGAGGTGAGAAATGTGTGTTTGCAGTGACGAAAGTGGACTACCTAGGACATGAAGGGTCAGGGGATGGAGTTAAGCCCAAGGAAGATATGATTAATACTATTAAGAGTGTTGAGAAACCGAAAAGCAAGAATGAGCTGCGCTCTTTTCTAGGAATGACGGAATTTTATCACAAATTTGTGATAAATTATGCTGACAAAGTACAGGAGATGAGAAAGATTCTTAAGAAGGGCGCTGATTTTTTATGGAATAGCCAGTGTGACAGGGAGTTTAACAGGATAAAGGAAGAAATAAATATGGCCGGTCCATTAGGGTGTTTTGACACGAGGAAGCTAACTATGATCACAGTTGACGCTAGTGAGAGTGGACTGGGAGCTGTGCTATCACAAAAGCAGGAAGATGGTTCTGAAGAGGTAATCGCCCATGCCTCAAGGGGTCTCAAGGGAGCAGAGTTAAGGTATTCGGTACTAGAGAAGGAGGCTTTGGCATGTTTTTGGGCTGTGGAACGCTTCAGAAATTTTGTGTGGGGAGTAGAGTTTGTGTTGCGAACGGATCATAAACCCTTAAAAGCCATCTTTGAGAATAAGGGCCTTGACAAAGTATCTCGGAGAGTGGCAGGGTGGGTTACCAGGATGCAGACACATTGTTTTAGGATGGAGGTCATTCCCGGGAAGGAAAATGTTTTAGCCGACAGTCTATCAAGGATAAGGGTGGCAGCACCTGAAAGTATGGAAAGTGAGGAAATGGAATTAGTGTTTGTCAACACTGATGGTATTGTATCCAAGCAGGAGTGGTTGGACGAAATGGAGAGAGATGACATCATAAGGAGGGTAATCACATATGTTGAATCTACGGTATGGCCAAATAAGGTGGAATTGGCGGAAGAAGTGAAGCCGTTTTGGGAGGTGAAGGATGAATTATCCGTAAATGATAATATTTTGTTCAGATGGGGTAGAGCAGTGGTCCCGATGGGTTTAAGAAAGAAAGTGGTAGATTTAGCACATAGTGGTCATATTGGGATTACCAAGACCAAAGGAGTGTTAAGAGAAGATTATTGGTGGCCGGGTTTTGACAAGGAGGTGGAAGATCGTTTGGCAAATTGTCAGTTTTGTGTTAAGAGTGGAAAGGGAATAGCGGCCAGAAAACAACCTTTGGTGGATGTCGGTCTTCCGTCTAGGATATGGTGTGATATAGCCATGGACATACTTGGTCCCGTGGAACTTGATTATGCTCGGGGAAAGTATATTGTTTTGGTGGTGGATTTGTTTTCCAGATGGGTGGATTTTAAGGTCGTGAGGGATATCACGAGTGAAAGTATGATAAAGGTTCTGCAGGAAATCTTTGCAAGTGAGGGTTTGCCTGAGATCATTTTGACCGACAATGGTCCCCAGTTTATTGGAGAAAGATTTTCTAACTATTTGAGGAAGTGTGGAGTTGGTCACAAAAGAACTTCATTGTACCATCCCGAGTCAAATGGTGTGGTTGAGAGAATGAATAGGTGTGTGATGGAGAGTGTACGTATGGGAGAGGAGTGTGGTTTAGACAAGCTAGCTCTAATACAAAATAGAATGTGGGCTCTGAGGATGGCGCCGCATTCTACAACCGGTCTATGCCCGTTTGAACTCATGAGGGGAAGGAAGCCATATTCCATAGCTTGTCCGCCATGGCTGGGAAGGTGTAAGGAGACCGATCTTGTTGTGGATGAAGTGAGAAGATCATTAGTGAGGAAGAAGTCAGATTGGGTCAAGCGTGAAAACTTGAGGAGAGGAAAGAAGGAGTTGCGTGTGGAGTGTGGTGACTGGATTAGGATAAAGAGAGCAGTGATAAGGAGGAAGGGGGAGTCTCTTTATTCGGATCCTGTCAGAGTTGTGGCAGTCATGAAAGGGGCTGTGCGAGTTGCTGGAGGGCAAGTGTGGAATAAAGAGAGAGTTGCCTCTGTGAGGAGAGGCAATGTGTGAAAGCCATATGCGGGAAGATGCTCAGGAGAAGAAGTAAGGAAGTGGCAACTGAGCCGGCCATGGCGCTTTGTTTTAGATCAGTTTTTGAATTGTGAATTAGTTAGTGTAACATCTTTGTTTTAGATCAATTGTATGAAATGCGATGTATTTATTGTAACATGCTGAAAAGGAGAAGGCGATCAGATGATATATATATAAAAAAATAAAAAGGCAGGAGATGTGTTGTAGTGCATCTCCTTTGGGGAGGAGATCTCTCTAGTGAATAGAGCATACATTATGATGTCATGGAATGTTAGTGCATGTTTCTTGTTTGGTTCTAAGTTGGACAGTTGGAGGAGAGAGTTGAAGGGGAGGGAACCCATGAGATGTGGGGTCTTCTTTTCCGATTTATTATCCTAAATAAATCCACTTATCTGACTTACCTGCATCCGCCTCATCTTCATAACACACATCTCTGGCTGGAATTTGTAGTTTGATGTATTTTTGAAATGTTGTCAGCTTAGCCCGGTAGCACCAGCTATTTGATAGAGGTAGAGCGCAGAGATCTTTGGCTAAATGTGGATTTTTGAATATATTTATATATATATATATATATATATATATAATGGGTTCGAATAAGTGTTGGAAGTTGTTTCTTAGTTAAGAAAATGAATTTCAGTGAGGTGCATGATATAGAATAATTAAGGATACTTCCAGCACTCAAAATAAAAGAATGATCACAGAGCAGTAGACATGCGATTTGAGCAACAATGCTTTTATGATCACTTATGGCGTGTGTTAAAGTGCTTTTTGTGGTGATATGAACATGTGTTTGTTTTAGAAATATGTATTTTTTGCTGGTGTGAAGTGATTTGAAAATGTGTGTGCTTTAAAAAATGTTTGGTTTGCTGAAGTGTGTTACTGTGTGGTTATCTATAAGAGAAAATGCATTGTCTTCATTTGTTTATTGTTTTGTGAAATCTAGTGTTAAATGTCATGACAAATATGTGTGATTGGTTTTATTTTAAAATATATATTTGTAAAGAATATAGGAATGGTATTAGTTGTGCAAACTGCTGTTGTGTAAAATAGAAATGGAATGGATTTTCTGGTGCAAATTGCCCTAACAAATGGAGATGCAGCATGTGTTTAGCAATCCAATTTTAGTACACAAATTAGAGGTTGTACAATTTTGGGATGTTTTATTAGACGTTTCCATGTGCAATCGTTTAAAATAGGAAACACACTGATCTTTCTGAATGTTATACTGCTACTTGATACAGAAATAGTGGCAGCTGTGAATGCCAGCTTACTGGGCACACTGGTTCTTCCATGGAGTTAAGGTGAATATTTAGCATTCTCATAGTTACAGGTCCGACCAATGTGAGGGCTTTAATAAAGACTGTGTGGCATTATCTGATGCAGGAATGCCCTCTTGGCTCTGGGCCTATTGCTATTAGGACTGTGGCTGATTATACTGGAGTAGTAATAATGTCTTTATTTGGTTGGAGAACAGCAGCAGTAGCAATGCTTTCTTAAAGTAGATTCCTGTGTGTAGATTTTAGGCTATGCTTTAATAAGAGGCAAAGGATTTTCAGTGCACATTGTTCAGGAAAACAGTAAGACATTGCACTTGTCATATTTTGTCTCAAATATTGGGAACATAAATCATGATAAATCATATGTGTGAGTCTTCCGGGATGATGTGGATAATGTGTATTGGAAATTGTATGTGCACCCCTAGATAAAAATGCTTGGGGTTGATGTGTAATGTGCATGGAAATTGGCATCACGTCCAGTAGGTGATTCCATCAGTGTGACGCCAGGAACAGTTAATGAACCCTCGACTTTGGCAGCAGTGTCAACTCCACATGCTCCAGTTTTACTGTCTGACATGTCTAAGTTATGAGAGTTATCTGTGATCTATGCCACCAATGAGTAGCTGTGGGAGGGTTGGGACAAGTTAATACCTCAATAATTTTGTTACTCGGACTGCAGTCTTTTTTGGCTTATATGTGGTCTTATGTCTTCACTGTAACTGTGAGCGGTGGTTGTGCAGAATCAACCTCATCCATTAAAGGTACTTCTAGTAACAGCCAGAGTTTTCAAACACCTGCAGCATTGGAACACTCTATTTGAAAAGTTATTAGAAATACTAGAGAGTTTCAGTGAGCCAGCTTAATTTTTTGTGGCATTGTCTTTTTAGAGTTTTCCTTTTTGTTATTTTATATTTTTGGACCAGTTGAACATTTGAATATGTGTAATATTGTGCAAGAAAATACTAATACATGAAGCTTCTAATGATCCATCAGAAAGCTTAGGAAGAGTTATTAGAAATGCTAAAGAGGTTCAGAAAGGAGGCTTTTCATGAAGTGTCTACAGATATTGCTGTTCCTATCTCCAGCAGTACCACCTGGATGAGCGAGACACCTTCTCAGGCTAATTTATTTCTATTGCAATGAATCCGTCAGAAATCGTCATCCACTTCATCCCGTGGTACTAATAGTGTCTTTATTCATTTGAAGACACTCTGGAATTTCGCAACTAAAAAAAGATGTTCACCATGGAACGGGATATGAAGTCAGTTCAACCTTTCAATGATGGCCATTTAAAACAGTAGAACAAAAACTAAACAAGGAAGATGGCCTCCATGGAATGGGAGATGGGACTACATATAGTCTCTTCTCCCTTTCCTTGATGGCCATTAAAAAGATAGACTCTTGATAGTACCTTGTATGGATGCTAAGTACCCGGTAAGGGCAAATCAGATTGTTTGTAACAACACTGTCTACTTGGATAACATTAGAAAAATTCACACATTCAAGATATAGTGGAACAGATTTTGACCAAATTTGCAGCAGGAGCGGCGGCTTGGTCCCAAAAGCATGCTTTTGTAAATTTACACCATGCTCTTATCCCTGATTGGCACCAGCTGGCTACCAAGAAGCCAATCAGCCACCGGAGGTGTGAGCCGGCCCACCTCCAGAAAGGCCCACGCTCGCAAGGCCATCACCTGTCCCAGCCTGCACAGCTGCAGAAGGCCCCAGGAGGAGCAGGAGCTCCACATGTTGCCGGAGCAGCAACCCGCTCCCCACCTTTCCTGGCATAATGTAGAGGTAAGCCATATGGCTCTGCACCAGCCTACGATTTTCAAAGCCAAGATTACTCTTAGCGCACCCGCGCGGTAATCTACCATCAGAATGCTCCACATTATGCTGCATGCTGAATGCTGCATCAATAACATCTAAAAGAGCTGTCATCTGAGAAGCGCCTTTAATGAAGAAGCATTACAGAATCGGCCACCATTGCCTTACACGAGGCAATCTCCCCTTTAAGATGGCCGCCGTATTATCTGCCATTCCCGAAATGTGCCAGTCTGCATGCTCTTATCCCTGATTGGCGCCAGCTGGCACCAAGAAGCCAATCAGCCACCGGAGGCGTGAACCTGCCCACCTCCAGAAAGGCCCACACTCGCAAGGCCATCACCTGTCCCAGCCTGTCCGGAGCCGTTCAGACCTCAGCCAGAACTTCTGCCCATTGTCATACCATCTGTGAAAACTAGCCACCTCGTCCCATCGTCCACTGTCTGCGTGGAAAGTAGCGAACTTTTGTAAAGTGGCTCCTCCATTCTAGTACGTTGACTCACTTTACCCACACGGTACCAGATTCCGATATGAATAAATTACATTTCCAGTCCTAACTTACCGACTAACTATGGTATCATCACGGTAACTATTTTTTCCTTGTTGTAAATGTCTCCTCCATTTTATCCTTATTTCTCAAATGCGCCCTCTCTGCTTCATATTGCAGTTTGACACGTGGCCCTAAGCATGTGAATCACACTGATACATGACACGATTGGTGTATGCTTACTATCTACCTAATGGTGCTCTTAGCTGCTGACGCTATACAAACGGAACACATTCCACATTCCAGCATCATGTTTACTTACTTTCATTACTGAATGCAGACGTCCGCCACAGATGCTCACTGCCAGACTCTGCCGATACTCTAGTTTGTTACTTGCTGAAATAGCCCACTGTGCCTTTGCCAAGAATGCTATATGTTGAAATAGCCTACTGTGCTTGAACCTAGCTCGGCACATACTGAAATAGCCTATTGTGCCACTGCCAAGATTGCTATATGTTGAAATAGCCCACTATGCTTCTATCTACAGTTACTAGCGTTTTAGACCGTTTGTGCTAAATTCAAATCTAGATGCCAGCATGCTAGAACATCCTCACTGCATCTTTACAATTTAAAGGTATTTCATATTAGCCTACTATACCCCTCAGTCATTAGCGCGCTAGCCCTTTCTTGTGCTCTCCAGTCACTAATGTTTAGGCCCCCTGTGCTAAATTTCAATCTAGATGCCAGCATGTTTGAACACCCTTACTGCATTTCTACAATTTAAATGTACTGAATGTTAGCCTACTGTACCCCTCAGTCATTAGTGTGTTAGCCTTCTTTTGTGCTCTCCAGTCACTAATGCTTTAGGCCCCTACGCCAAATTCGAATCTAAATGCCAGCATGTTTGAATTTCCTCACTGCATCTCTACAATTTAAATGTATTGAATGTTAGCATCTCTACAATTTAAATGTATTGAATGTTAGCCCACTGCAACCCCCAGTCATTAGTGTCTTAGGCATTAGTGCTCTAGACATAATACTGAATATATCTGCCACCTAAACTATAATACCTAAACGCCAGCACATAGTATGCTCCCGGCATAGACAGAATGTCCCCTACCTGCCCCATCAAAGTCATCGTGATACTGGCCTACTTGTGCAATTGATATTAGCCTACTTGTGCAACTGATACTGGCCTACCTGTGCAATTGATATTAGCCTACCTGTGCAACTGATACTGGCCTACCTGTGCAATTGATATTAGCATACCTGTGTGCAATTGATATTAGCCTACCTGTGCAATTGATATTAGCCTACCTGTGCAACTGATACTGGCCTACCTGTGCAACTGATACTGGCCTACCTGTGCAATTGACATTAGCCTACCTGTGCGCAATTGATATTAGCCTACCTGTGCAACTGATACTGGCCTACCCGTGCAATTGATATTAGCCTACATGCACAATTGATATCAGCCTACCTGTGCAATTGACATTAGCCTACCTGTGCAACCTTTCTGCCTACCTAACCCACTAGTGCAATTGTTGTACAATCAACACTAACCTGTGTGATTCTCACCTGAGCCAAAACACCATTTGAGACCCCCCACGGCATAGCCCTGAACATGCTTCACAACCTGAAAACCCTACCTTTAGTACTTACACTTAGCTTCCTAGTCACTATGGCTCTAGCCACCCCCCTAACGCGCCCTCCTCTGGATAGAAACATGAGACTCAGATCTAGACTATCCCGGCTCTATGATCCTAAAAATACCAACAACCGTACAGTGTTAACCACTCCTAATAACCGGACTACATCCGATATAGTCAAAAGAAATTTTGCTAATCCCAATACACCTGAAATCAAACTTCCCCCCTACCCTACAAATAAAGGCACACTATCCCTAGCGGGATCACTTATCAACGCCAGATCCCTAGTAGCCCATGCCTCTGAAATCGCAGACACATTACACAATGAGAACCTAGACCTACTAGCCGTAACTGAAACTTGGCTCCATGATGCGGCAGGTCCTGCCCTCTTGATAGCAATACCCGAGGGCTACCAGATTATCAGAGTGGATAGGCCTAACTCTTGCGGTGGTGGCCTAGCAATCATTGCCAAAACTAGCCTTTCCATCAGACTTGCCACTCCAACTACATGCCCCTCATGCGAAGTCCTTACGGCTAAACTTCCCCTATCTAACAATCGTACTTTAATGATCCACCTGATATACAGACCTCCTGGCCCATTAGGAACCTTTGAGGAGGACCTTACAGATATCATAACTAGCAACACTAAAAACCACTCACAATCCTTGCTACTGGGGGATTTCAACCTCAACTTCAATGAGGCTGGAAACAAACACACCCAAGCTATAGCTGCACTTCTAAAAGATCATGGACTAATACAAAAAGTCCTATCCCCCACCCACATCAAAGGTAGAACTTTGGATTGGGTGGCTGACTCGAACTGTAACATAATTATTACAGATAATGTTCCACAATTATGGTCCGACCATCACCTCATTACATTCTCAGCCACACTCGACCTCCTTAGTCCTAAAACCATTGAGATGGCACCCCCACTCCCCACAAGAAGCAAAAAGGACATCACAGCAGAAAAGTTACTCCCGCACCTCCTCCCTTCTTTGAATAACGTTAACAATAATGCTGACCCTAAATCTTTAGTGGAAATCTTCAATACAGCCATGTCCCATGCCCTGGATTGCACCGCCCCACTAAAAATGCGCAAAGCTAGACAAAAATCCCACCTCAACGCATGGTTCACACCTCAACTTAAAGAGTTGAGATTAGAGAAAAGAAATCTGCAAACGATCTGGCGCCATTCCCCGACTACTGTCAATAAGGCTAAATTAACAGAACTTTCCAAACACTACAAAAAAGAAATAACCAACACAAAAAAAATATATATTCAATGATAGAATTGCAAAAAGCCAGTTCCAATACTAAAGAACTGTTCTCCATCCTCCGCGAAATGGAAGCCCCAACTCTCCCGGCAGACACTGTCCCGAAGGACAAGCCATAGTGCACTCCAATTCAAAAAGCCCTCCTAAACAAAATCACTACACTCCAACAGAAAATAGCTATTAAAAAAGCCTCTCTACCCCCTTCTGAGCAACAACCATCCCCTGACACAGTTTGTAACACAACTACTCCATTTACCTTTAAAGATATCTCTATTCTCAACACTGAAAAAATCATTCTCTCCCTAAAACCATCAAATTTCAAGGGCGACAGTTGCCCGGCACAAATTATAAAGGATGTGGCTAGAGCCTTTGCCCCATTTATCTCCAAGCTCATAAACGCTTCCTTTAAAACCAATACTGTACCCAATAACCTCAAAGAATCCTGGGTCCTTCCCCTGCTCAAAAAACAATCACTAGACCCTACCATCCCCACCAATTATAGACCCATTACCACTGTCCCTTTTCTACTTACAATTATTGATAGAGTGGCCTATATTCAAATTCAGGAATACCTAGAAGCTAATCATCTACTAGGATCACGACAGTCTGGCTTCCGCCCACTCCACGGCACAAAAACTGCCTTGCTAGAGCTTAAGACTCAAATTGACGAGTTGAAGAACGAGGGACAAACAGCTATGCTACTTCTCCTGGACCTCTCTGCAGCGTTCGACCTAGTGAATCATGCAGTTATATGTAACCGTCTTAGGTCGGCGGCGCACTTCTCTGGGGAAGCCATAGCTTGGGTCCAGTCCTTCCTGGCCAACAGGACAATGCAAGTCTTTTCCCCACTAACGGCTGCTGACCCTACTCAAATCTCCTGCGGAGTACCCCAAGGCTCCTGTGTCTCACCCACTATGTTTAACAAATTTACTAAGCCTTTGTTCGACAAATTGGACAGACTAGGTATCACCTACACAAATTCTGCAGATGATACCAGATCCTCATTCCCCTATCGGGCAACTTTTTGGAGGACACAGCCTTAGTAAACAGAATATACCTCCTCATTCAGGCATGGATGGCATCACATGGCCTCTGCCTAAATGACGAAAAAACTGAGATACTAATCCTAGGCTCCGAAACTAACATAAAAAAACTTAGCCCTAACTATACCACCTTCAATATCGACAACAATCTCATCAAGGTGATGCCAGTGGTCAAAACACTAGGCTTCTATCTTGATGCCACTCTCTCACTGAAGAAACAAGTCAACTCACTCTCATCCTCCAGAGCTTACACCTGTAAGCTTATCCGAGCTTGCAGAACATTCCTCTCTACCTCGAGTTGCATCACCCTCGCCAATGCCCTTGTAATGTTGAGATTAGACTATTGTAACGCTCTCTACTCAGGTGCTAACAAAAATATCATCAACAAAATACAAATAATGCAAAATAATGCCCTAAGAGCAGCACTGAATATCCCTAGGAGAGAACACATCTTTGATGCTAGAAGAGAGGTTCATTGGCTAAAAATATCTGACAGGATACTTCTAAAAACAGCCTCCCTCACTTCCAAATGCTTAAACAGCTTGGCCCCACCCTACCTTGCTGAAAGGATAAATAGAAGATCGTCCACACGCCCAACGAGAACAGCCAATGCCCACACCCTGGAAATGCCTAAATTTAAACGTGCCACAGCGGCAGGATCTAGCTTCCCAGTTATCGTAGCACAAACTTGGAACGCACTACCGCACGCCCTCAGAAAGGAACAACCATATCCTAAATTTAGACTCAATATAATTAAATGGCTACAAACAAATGACTGTTAGCTTACCTTCCAGGCTTGTCTCTGCTGCTTGTCTCTTAACTTGCTATCTTCAACTGTTTTTTTATATTATATGCTTCTTTGTAAATATTATGTAACCAAGTTTAAGCTGTCTTGACCTCTTGCGCCCGGCTACCTAATGGGTTTGGTGCGCATTATCAAATAAACAAACAAACAAACAAAAGCATGCACTCCGAAACTCCTCCCCTCTACAGATCAGTGATTCACAGTACATGCATAGCACTGTGACCTATGAAAGCTAAGGGTCAACAGCATTCTGTATGGGCTGCAAAGCCGCCACTGGGATCCTCTGCCCTAAAGGAGTATCCATTGTGATGACAGGAGCAGATGAAGATGATGGGGTTGCAGGAAGTCAACCTGTTTTTACCTGAGAAAGGTATTGCCTTTCTTAAAGCACTCCGGTGGGCCAATTTGGTGTGGCGCCTCATGGAAGTAGTCCCAAAAGAATACATGCCAGGTTTCCCACACTTGAGGATGTCATATTTCATGTCCTGGGTGTTAGTCTTAGCAGTGCACATTGGTGGTGCGAGTTATGGTTGCTTAGCTTACCATAAATGAGGATTAAATAGTAAAGTTAGATTGGGAGAGATGACAATATAATTGTTTTATTTTATTAGGTTGTTTATGAGGTGCCAAACACAGCCAAAGCTGTTTTTTAGCACACCCAGAGCAAAGTGAGAGGGAACGTGCATTTGATTGTTCACACTGTCAAGGAACATTCCCACCTGTAAAGTGCAAATAGAGGGAAGAGAGGAGGTAGATGAAATCTGGGTTAAGAGCACATCACAAGTGCTACGAATATGAAGAAGGAGAAGAAGTTAGCCCCACAACTGTGGTTAGTGCACAAAGTGCTTAGAAACATGAGCTGGGCTTAGAACCATAGAAGTGCCAAATATTACATGACGTAAGCTAAGAGAACAATATGTAACTGGATTAAGACAGTACAGGAATTCCTGGGTGGGTTTACCAAATGGGAGGACCTTGTCATGATAAGGGTCTGCAGACAATGTTGCAGGATTTCCTGAATATAAATGTCTTCTGTTTTATACAGCGGTAGAGGTGATTGGCTATTTCTCTGACTGTCACATGTACCCCATTTCAGAGGCACGATCCTGCTACATCTGAATTCTGCCTCTAATTCTGTTTTTCTTGAAAGTAGCAATAATGCATGTTTTGTATGATGATTCCAGGTGGCTTATAGGATGGTATTATCTTACTTTCTGCCTTATGTACAGGTAAACATTGTTCGAGTTACCACCTTGAATAAGGCAGAATAATTACAAAGTGTATCACGATAATGAAGGTCAAGCAGTGCCCGTGTTATTTTATCCCAAGGTTTGTGGCTCTCGGATGATTCTTTATTCTATGTCACTTGTAGTTGTTAAAAAAGGCTGTTTGAATGCCAAACTTGATCTGGATCCATGTTAAGAAGTGTGAGGATGCACTTCCTAGAATGCTATTGGAAATAGGATTTCTTGGGGAGTTCTTGATGTGCAACATAAAGGACAAGTGATTATTAAAAATGTACATAGGTTTATGGCTGAGGTAATGGCGGTGAGAAGGGAACCAAGGAAAGATAACCAGGTCAAATTGAGGGAAGCAGTGATGGAGTTGTCTAAATAAATTATCTCTTTCTTTGAGAAAATCAAGCCCAGCATTTGTCATCCAATCTTGAATCTGGAGCAGACTGTGTGAAATGTGATGCTGTGCAAGTGCAGGCGTCTACAGACTGAAGACAATCTGAGTGCCATACACTTTGGGTTAAACAAGGGCTTGTAAGGGGTAATGTGTTTTTCAGGAGGTCCATGCAGGTCTTAAATTACCTGGGGAATAATATGGATAAATGAGGGATGCCACAATATATGATGACAAAGCTGGAGAGGGAAGAGGAAAGGACCTCATTTGACTTGGATGTCACAGTAGGACAAGAAAGATGAGAGCAGGAAGATAACAGAGCAAGACATGCCAAATTATGTTTCCAAGCAGTGGGGAAGAGTTGAGTTGTTAACAGAATGAAAAGCCCCTTGATAGATCCAATAGAATGAGGATAGTAGGGAAATTGGTAGCAAGAGATTACAGAATCTCGCCCCACCTGAAAACAAGTGCAGTTTCAGTGCTTCTGACTATTCCTAAGCTAGATTGGCGATCATTCCACAGGCTGTGAGTCTCAGCAACATTCTGTAGGTCACTAGTGCCTACCGTTTTAAGATTTTTGCCAATGAAGACTTAGTTGGCGATAGGACAGTAATGGGTGGGCAGATTGCTATCAGCATGGGCTTCTTTAGGGGATACACTACGTTTTCTTTAGAATCTGAGAAAATATGCCATATTGAAAGGAGATGTTCATGAATGCAGTTGAGGCTGGCGCAAGAGTGACACTATTGTCCTTATTGGCAGGTTTAGAGAAGGTCAGGGGAGTATTTCATGCTCTTTATAAGTGACAAAAGAGCTGATTGAGAAATCAGTGGGAAGGAGGGATAGAGGGCATTTGTTTCTGGGGATGTGATAGGAAGAGCTAAACATCTGGGAAGACTAGAAATTGCCAGATTGATGTCTCAATATTTTCCTGAAAAAAGAAATAAAGAGAATTAGTGAAGGCTTGGGTGGCTATTTGTGAGGATGAGGGTAGATCCAATGTTTCGAAATAAAGTGGTTTTATTGCCATTGTCTCACTCGCAGTTTAATGTCGCCTTTGGATCTTTGCAGAAATGTAACCTCTTTATTGATGGGTCAGGTAGGAATGAATGAACCGTTGAACACGTTCGCAGTCTTTTGAGCCTTAATAAAAAAAAAAGTATGGAGGTGGGTTTGGGTGAGATTAAATGCACTCTCTCAAAGAAATGTGTTTAAAAAATGACTGACTCCACTACTGGATCCGTGGCCGTCGCAAACAAATATATGGCCCTAAAACATGATTTACATTTTTGTTAACATTGACATAATTCAAATAAAATGAGACAAGCCCACAACTCCTTCGCAGGTCTGCTCACACCCCCTGGTATGTATTCTCTAGCTGTGGCTTCTGGATCTCCTTAAGGGGCACTGTTGAGTTTTCTCAGGCTATATTGGCCTTTTTGGATTGGGAATGCTGGTCTTATGTAGATTGACCCAACAAAAATAGGCAGCCTAACGCAATGATAATAATAATAATAATAATAATAATAATAATAATAATAATAATAATAATAATAATAATAATAATAATAATAATAATGCAACACATACACTGTGATAGAACACTCCAGCAGAAAACACATCAATTTATCAACCAGCAGGGAATCATGATTTTAAAAACATGATTCACAAAGCTCTTCCCTAGTGCTTCCAAAAAGTGTCTGCTGCTGGAACAGATCTTTCTGCTGGATACAAGCATCATGCGTGACATAACATCTGGCCTCCCTCTAAATATGTATCTCCAATAGGCTGATTGAGAGCGTGTTCTCTTTCGCCAGACCTAATATATCATGGGAACCCATAAGTGTTAAACCTTGACTTTTGTCCGCAACCTACCTCACTGCACTGATCCTTGGATCCTTGAAATGTCTCAGTCAATTAAAAAAAGAGTTAAATGTACACAATGCCACTGTCATAGAAACGCATAGATAAAAAGAAAGAAGTAAAGTCCATCAGCATAAACATGTACAATAGTGCACTGACAACGACCAAAACAGAACTATGTGGCAGAGACATGCTAGCACGACTAAACACAATTTTGTTCATCACTGCAGTGTTGCATTATGCCAAAGTTGACCATCTGTTTGGCTTGTCAAACCAGCAATTTTCATATGCGCTGCAATGCAATATTACTCAAGGGCAAGACAATGTGTATGATGCATCAATGAGTGCCAGCAAGGAGACATCATCCATGCAACCCTTTCATTTCGAGGGTTGAAAGAGTAGCAGTGTGGCTGCCCATAGCATCTCCAGCTTATTTACCCACCTCATACCCTTTCGGATTTTGGGGCGTGTTGGATGTAGGATTTGGAGGTGTGCTTAGAAGGAATGGTTGGAATGGTTGGAGTCTAAAAGTTAAGCATTTTCCTTCATCAATCATTCAGTGCCCTGTCCCTTGCGTAATTGGGCTTCACCTGTTGACAGCAAGCAGTGGGTGGGCCATTGTATAGGCACTCGACCAGCAGAAGGAATGCAGGAATGATTACATTGCTTTGAGGTGCACCATTCCCACGCATAACCTAGCTGTTGTCCATGATCTGACTTGTGTGGTGGGCAGGATGGAGAGTAGGGTACCCAATGAGACATATCTTTCATCTTGTGTCTCCCTTCCAAGGATTCAGGCACCTCTCAGCGGAAACACAGGCCCCTACTGTCATGAAGCTGTTGCTCCCATATCAACTATCTCATGTGGGCTTGGAAGCAGTAAATGTGGTACTTTTCATTTCGGTAAATTGCAATAATAGATCATCTTTATATATATGCAACTGGTTATTATCAACCATGGATAAAATGGAGCAAACAATGAAATCATGTTTTTTAATGTTAAGAAAACACCTCACATACCCCTTTGCTGGTGTTATTACCTTTTTGGCAGGTTATAATTTTCCTCCTGAGCTGAAGGCTTAATTCATTCAGGTGTTCCGCTTGCCAGTATTTCAAGAACACTTTTCGGACTCCAATCTGGAAGGAAATAGGATATTTTATATTTGCAGCTTTAGCCTTGGATCATGGTGATTGGGAATGGATAGATGGAGGCCTTGCATTCGATGGATGAGCGGTAGTAGAGCAGAAATGCATGCTGACCTAAAAGGCTGGCAATCCATTCCTTTTTTAATTTTTGTATTTTTTGTATGTTGTTAGATTATTACGAACTTTTAAAAATATGATCAACATTTTGATTAACATTTCCTGGACCTTATTTTTTCAGAATATATTCTCTCCGCCAGTTCCAACCTTTACAATCCATTCCAGGTCTACACCATTCAGAAGCAAGTATTGAGTTCTCAGCAGCTTCTAGCACGTTTCAAATTGGGGTGGAAGCACTCCGCAAATTATATCTTTTGTGCAAACACTTGTTTTTAAAAACATGTCTCCATTGTTACTTAGAGGAAGGACATTATTCCTCACTTGTTTACAGTTGTTTCACATTACTTTCACATCAACGAGATTTATATTGACTTTGACAATCTGGTTGATGTGAAAGTAATGTGAAACAACTGTAAACAACTGAATTAAAACTAAATTACTTGTTACTCACTAAACAGTGTACAATAGCAAATTATTGCCAAATTTGAGTATACAATTAACGTATAGACGAATGTGCAGAGGTCTACACAGAAAAATACTATCTTTATCCTAAAATTATCCACCCAACAGGTGGATGTTGGTCTCTATGTAGCCATGCAGCCAATGACCACCACATAGCGTGGACACAGTCATAAAGCAAGCAATAGACTACAAAAGACAAAACCAAAAAACAAGGGGGTCGAGCGCACGGACTAGTGTCATTCACCAAACCCAAAACCTTTTTTGAAAGAGCATATTTGCTCTTGATATTTATTCAAGCCCGATAATTCCTATTTAATGCGGTTTGTATTTATTTTCTAATATAAATCCATCTTTATCATCATATCGACCTATTTTTCATACATAATCAAAATACAAAAGTTGATACTAGCCAGTGTTAAAAACGTACACGTTTAAGAAAGTAATATGCATACTTTCTATTATTTTGAGGGCTCAGAAAATGGGCAGCAGAATTGCATGTAATCGCTGTGTTTGTGGGTGGCACATAGTGTTTCAAAATATTCTCAAAAGATATACATCCATATAAAGCTTTCAGCCCAACAAAAAGGAAGGGAACAGACAGACCAGACTACCTTTGGAAGTAAGAAACTTCAATCTACCCTCATAAAGTCACACATTTAAACATATTTAACCATCCCCACTGAAACATCATCCCTTGTAAAATGTGTATCGTGGCGAAATAAGGTACGTTCTAGCTACAAAAAACACAATATTGAAAGGGTGTGGGGGGGCGGCGGCTGGTTTATCATATGGTGTCACAACCGACTAGGCACCTAAAATATGACATCTGTTGACACGTAACCCCGTTCTGCGCCAGGTGCCACAGCTCGCAGTTATAGGAACTGTTAAACAAGTATACAAACAACAAAACAAACAAAAACAGCCTTTCCTGAGTGTAGCAATTTGACAGAGATGTGTTGGAACGGCGTCTGTAGGTGACACTGTAACACATGTTTTGCAGCAGTGTGCTTTAGTGGGTGTGCTGCTTCAGTGTACATCTGTCACTGTTCGTGTTAGAGACTCTGACACTCATTTGCCCGCGGCAGGGCTGCCTTGGGTGGATATAGGCTTTCAGTGGATGTCCCCCTGTCTCTTTCAATGTTTCCTTACAACGGAAGCCTCCTTGTGTCACACTAGCAGAGTGCACTCCAGGGCTTTAATTGTGAATGCACATTTTTAAAAAAATATTTAAATATATATAGGGAGCACTATTGCGGAACCTGTAAAAATAAAATATAAATAATATATATGTATAGATATTTATATATCAGATGGTCGGCGATAGCATCCCTATAATTATGGTTATGTTTCTTTCCAATGCGAATAAGAATTTCTGGGTGGCTTATATCTCAAAAACGTATTGAAACACTGGAAAAGTTGACAGATGAGAAAGCCAAATGTAAATATAAAATAATCTGCATAAGGAACCTCTAATCAAACATATGTAGCTAATCTGGTTAAATTATTAAACAAATAAACATGCAGGCCTTTAAGTACTGGACATTAATTACCTTGCTAGAAATGCATTTGACTGAAGTACAGTTTTGACACAAACAATATATATAAAACATTACTAGACTAACATGTTTTGACTTCAAATACACTTCCTTTAGGCCCCATTCTTCCCCTTGATCTCTATTTTATCCACTAGGAATTAAAGCTATAGTCTGCCAAAGACTTAGCTGATTCCGTGTCTAACAGGTATCCACTGGCATATAGGTGCAGTCTAATACTGTACAACGCCATTCCTAGCCTGCCAGAGGTGGCGTGTTAACAAAACGTTCGATTTGTATTCTCTAAAAAAGAACCCCCTTTGTAGACTAAGATTTGATGTACGAGACATACAACATTGGTCTGCATATATAAGTCTCTGTTCGTATGTTAGGTAAGTAATATAGAGGGATACCTTCCATCAAACTCAAAAAGGGTTGTGGTTAGCATAATGTGACAGGTGGCTGTGATGCTGGAAATGCATTGGAGGGACAGGGCCTCCCTGTCCTTGTCCTGTAGTCCTTTTTTCATTTGTGTTCTGTATTATTTTCTGCCCAGGAGTCCATGTGGGACTCCTGGCAGTGCAGCTCTTCCTGTTTTTGGTTTGGTGTACAGACCCATCGGATACCCTTATGGCACCCATGGATGGGGGTACAACCCTGTGCCCCTAGTGTATGTTTTTGCGCACCTGTGGGTGGCCCACAGAGCAGGGTATGGGCTAGTGGCAGCTCCATGCTGAATTTGACAGGTGCTCTGGGTGTCCTCCATTTTGGGATACCCAGGCCCTGCCAGTGGAATCAGTTGATTCCTGATAGAAAACAAGATGGCCCCTGTGGCCTCTTGCTTTCTATTGCCTGTTACCTTGTTTTCCCAAAGTCCTGGGAAGCCCTGACTCTGTCCCTTCCCCCTGACTGGCTGTTGGGTGGAAGTTCCATATATGGTGTTGTTGTGAAGGCCCGGCCAGACTAGCTGGAGCCTTCCCAGTGACTGTATGTTATGGGTACCTCCTGTGGGTGGGACCTGGGTGAATGGAGTGTGTGACCAATATGCACTTCTTGTTGTGGTTGTCTGGTTTCTGGCATGAGAGACAAAGACTGAGACAGCCCTGCCCGAAACTGGCCTGAATGCAGTGTGTAGTGTTGAATGGCTGGGTACTTGTCCCAATCCACATTCCTTGTTGTGAGTGTCTGAGAGGGAGGAGGATGGCCTGAATGCACTGTG
The DNA here is from genome assembly GCF_040938575.1 of Ambystoma mexicanum. Taxonomy (NCBI): domain Eukaryota; kingdom Metazoa; phylum Chordata; class Amphibia; order Caudata; family Ambystomatidae; genus Ambystoma; species Ambystoma mexicanum. The sequence goes on from NC_090939.1 coordinate 531,900,373, forward strand.
TGCCTGATTGGCCGACTGACTGCATGAATGCCCTTCTGTATGATTGGCTGCTGAGAGTGACCCAGCAGTGTTGATGAGAGACAGAATAGTATATCTGGGGACCTCTCACCACTGGAAATTGTTCAGAAGCGTTCAGAAGCTGTGTCTACACTTTAAGAGTAACTAGAACTGCTGATCCTCGACACCCAGCTGGAAGAAGAAGACTTGCTGTTGCATTTGCTTTGACCGATCTGAAAGCTGCCGAATCCATCGAAGACTGATCCGAGAGAGGACCTGGTAAGGTGCCCTCTTCCCGTGCTCCGAGGGACCATCGAGCACCGCTAACCTTCGCCAAAGCTCCCTGGAAGTCAGACCCTCGAAAGGCTGCCAACCAGAGACGGGACCGCTGAGGACAACGAAGCAAAGCACCCGGACTTCGCCGCTGTTGAGGTCTATTGCTGTCGACCAGGGTTTGCAGGTTTGTGTAACCGCTGGAGGCCCGTCGAAGTTGTGTTGCCCAGCCGTGGGGACCGCTTGACGCCATGCCGCCGATGACCGGAGCCGCCCGCTCCTTTGCGTAAGAACATTCGAATTGAAGGACTCCCATGTCTGCGCCGTCGACCACTTTTATCCCGCCAGAGAAAGTCGAGGACGACCAACGCACCGAGGAGAATCCGCCGGTGGGTTTCCCCCCACCTCACGACCACAAAGACTTCAACGACACGACGCCCTTGCTGGGCCACAGTTCTTTAAATTTTTTGCGGTCCAGAACTATTATCACCAAGGTGCCCGCACGCCTCTTCCTTGCAGGACGCCAACACTCCATCGTCGACGAGCACCGCTCGGATTGAAGCTGCCGCCTCATCGATGCCGTTCTACCCTGTTCACCGTCGGACATTTGACGACCCAAGAACGGTCGTCGATTCCCCAACGCCGAACGCCAAGTTCACCTTCCTCAACGCCTCTCGACGATCCGTGACTCCTGCTTTAAAGGGGGTCACTCAAGAAGGATCTGTCGATGCCTCTTCGAAGAACTCTACTCCACCAGGCACATTGGGGGGGTAAAAACATTATAGGAGGGAATAAGACTATTGAACAATATATGGACTGGGCTTGTTCTATATATCTTATTTTACAGGTTGCCCAGGTGGGGGGATCTCCACACAGAACTGTAGTTAAGTAGCTGAATCAGTACTCTGCCTATTGTTTCAACCATCCTGCTTTCCTTCCTCTCTATTGCTGGTTTCCTCTTTATTGATCTGTGTGACATTTTTACATTGCTATGGGTGCACTTTAATGAGATCTAATAATATTAGTGGTACCACTTTAGAATTGTAGATATTTACCATTGTTGATTTTCCCGAGCACAAAGTGATTTATTGTGACAGTGTACATACCTTTGAATATTAATTATATAAAGACTGTGTTTTCAGTAATACAGTGTGTGCACATTCCTTTGTGGGGGTTTGGGGACTACACTGTACTTAAGAACCAGCCTGCATCACCTCCTGAGAAACTAGGCCTTGATTGCTCGTCCATTGCTACCGCTTGAGAATCTTGGCTGGGGTCCTCTCTGCCTCTCCTCTACCATATAGAGAGCGGAAGTACAGGCACCCGCCACCAGTATCTTCACAGTGGCCATGCCCCCTTTCAGTATAAACGTGACAAAAGGTCAAGGTCATACGTCAGTAGTCCCGCCCCTTAATTAAAACATATTTTCTTCACTTTAGAGAATCAGACAGTTTGGAATTAAGATTCTGTCCCAGAAAAACCCTGCATTCTATACCTTTCTTTTGCTGTTCTGACAGCTTCCAGTTCTCTAGCCAATCAGCAAGCTATACATAGAGACTCCCATCACCTGTAAAGCCTATATGCCCAACTTATTTGTGTGATGTATTCACAGTGGGCACTTGTCAAGGAGACATTGGCAAGCTGTGTTACAGAAGCCCTGAACTGCCATATTATCCCCTTGCCCAGGCTCTATTGGAACTGGAGCAGCCCTTGCTATCAGTCTCTCCTGTGGGATAGCTGAACTTCTTCACCTTCGGTAGAGGCCTTCACCTTGGATTCAGAACCAGTAACGTGGATGTTGGTCACATACCACAGAGTAGAGATCTCTGGTGCAGGCTTTAATACTTCTTTCGAACAACTTTGAGGAACTTCTGATTAGCTCAGCCTATCAAGGGTTCTGAGAAATGTCTTTGTATTTATTATCTGCTGGTGATTTCTCATAATTTTAGTTTTTGTCCAGTGGGATCAAGCAGAACACTCTCTCTTTGTAGCATTGTTGCTTATCCCCCTTCCCGGACCAGTAACTCTCCTGCCATCGGCTATTTCCTAGGGACCCCTTGCCACCCGGCAAAGTACTGGCTTAGCCCTCACTGGCTGCCTCCTCCTCGGTGCCCCACTGTGGCACATGCCAGATTTCCCAGCTGCACACTTGCAGCTTCTCTATACACTCTGCAGTGCCAGGAGGCTGCCTCTTGCAGCCAAAACTTCAGAGATGCCTTGAAAAGCACTTCTTAACACTCGTGATTGGCCCAGGATGTCAAGTCAGGATTCCAAGGCACCTAACGCCCAATAATGCTCCCCCAAATGCAGGTGCTAAGGCTATAATAACTTTCGTTTGGCCTCTATGAAGCCAGAGATGCATTGATATATTGTCAGTGGGTATTCACTCATCTTGAATAACTGATTGATGTAATTTACCCAAATATCACTTTGTCAACATTCCCATCGGAAATTCACCATGCTGACAGGAAGGGGTAGGGTTAACAATGAGGATTTAAAGCTCATGGTAGGGGAAGAAGAGAACAGTGAAAATAATAGGAAAACAAGCATTGACAAAGGCAATATATTTGGGTGTTTTTTTGTGAAAGAGGAACATACATATTGGCAGATGGGAATATGTTTAAGGAAAAGAAGGGGAAGTGGATACTTTAATACAAATGTGAGGATTGATTATTGAATGATAGATAGATGTGTAAGGGCATGGTATTGGAGGGATGAATGCCAGATTTTGAAGAAGTGTAATGGATAAATGCTTGAGATCATATGATAGGCATATGGAAGCATACATGCATAAGTGGGCTTTGGAAGACTGTGTCTAGGTATGAGTGGATGAGTGGATACATGAGAATGTGAGGTTGGCTGCATTACAGATTGTGAAGGCAGAAGTGTGGAGACCCCAGCAAGTCTGAATCACAGAATTGCTCAACACATCATACAGTGCTACAAGACTGAATGAGGAGGATGTATGCACCAGACGATTACACCTGCAGCACTACAGGTTTTATAAAGTCTTCCAGCAGCAGCCTGTTGTTCTTTTTTTCCACAGACTTACAGGCCGATTCATGGAATAATTAGCGCGGCGCAAGTGGGCAAAAACGTGCGAATCGCAGTGGAATAGCAAAAATCGCAGTGCAAGTGCGAAAATCGCACGAAAAGCAGCGCACATCGATTCATGGAAGTCCGTACGCGAGAAAACCAGCGGATGTGCGATAAAAAAGTGCGCGGCGCACGTTGGCGCACAGGCCATCTAACAGCGTGCGCCAGGTCACAGCGAAAATCGCACAGGCCACAGCGAAATTCGCACATAGCGCGGCGCACGCAAAAAAAGTAGGCGGAACACGGGCGTAACACTCGGAATGGGGAACAACTTTCCAAAACGTGGGCGTCACGGGGGAAGTACAGGGCACAAGTGCGCGGAACGCCCACACGCTCGCCTACAACACGTATTCATGGAATAGAATAGGGCAAAAAAGCACACGCTCAAACCAGCGCACAGGCACAAACACGACCGCCACAAGAAAGCAGGCGGTAGCGTCTCTGCGGCTGTAAGAAATGTGCGCCAAAAGGTGCGCCAACAAATAGCACCTATATACTGCCATGATGAATGTCCTATACTGTGGCCCTCCAGGACAAATAACGTGCAAAGGGGTACCCACAAACACGGACACCCGCTGACAAAAAATACGTGTGCGTGTATACCGGGGTGCGCGGGAAGTCTCACATGCGATTTGGCCGGGTACGTGGATTTCAGGGGTGCGCGGGAAGTTCCACACGCGATTGGGCCAGTGCGAGCAGGGTACGGGTGTTTCAGGGGTGCGCGGGAAGTTCCACACGCGATTTCAGCAAGGTATGTGTATTTCAGGGGTGCGCGGGAAGTTCCACACGCGATGTCAGCAGGGTACGTGTATTTCAGGGGTGCGCGGGAAGTTCCACACGCGATTGGCCCAGTGCGAGCAAGGTATGTGTATTTCAGGGGTGCGCTGGAAGTTCCACACGCGATTGGGCAAGTGCGAGCAGGGTACGTGTATTTCAGGGGTGCACGGGAAGTTCCACACGCGATTTCAGCAAGGTATGTGTATTTCAGGGGTGCGCGGGAAGTTCCACACGCGATGTCAGCAGGGTACGTGTATTTCAGGTGTGCGCGGGAAGTTCCACACGCGATTGGCCCAGTGCGAGCAAGGTATGTGTATTTCAGGGGTGCGCGGGAAGTTCCACACGCGATTGGGCCAGTGCGAGCAGGGTACGTGTATTTCAGGGGTGCGCGGGAAGTTCCACATGCGATTTCAGCAAGGTATGTGTATTTCAGGGGTGCGCAGGAAGTTCCACACGCGATTTCAGCAGGGTACGTGTATTTCAGGGGTGCGCGGGAAGTTCCACACGCGATTGGCCCAGTGCGAGCAAGGTATGTGTATTTCAGGGGTGCGCGGGAAGTTCCACACGCGATTGAGCCAGTGCGAGCAGGGTACGTGTATTTCAGGGGTGCGCGGGAAGTTCCACACGCGATTTCAGCAAGGTATGTGTATTTCAGGGGTGCGCGGGAAGTTCCACACGCGATTTCAGCAGGGTACGTGTATTTCAGGGGTGCGCGGGAAGTTCCACACGCGATTGGCCCAGTGCGAGCAAGGTATGTGTATTTCAGGGGTGCGCGGGAAGTTCCACACGCGAATGGCCCAGTGCGAGCAAGGTATGTGTATTTCAGGGGTGCGCGGGAAGTTCCACACGCGATTGGGCCAGTGCGAGCAGGGTACGTGTATTTCAGGGGTGCGAAGGAATTTCCACACGCGATTTCAGCAAGGTATGTGTATTTCAGGGGTGCACGGGAAGTTCCACACGCGATGTCAGCAGGGTACGTGTATTTCAGGGGTGCGCGGGAAGTTCCACACGCGATTGGCCCAGTGCGAGCAAGGTATGTGTATTTCAGGGGTGCGCGGGAAGTTCCACACGCGATTGGGCCAGTGCGAGCAGGGTACGTGTATTTCAGGGGTGAGCGGGAAGTTCCACACGTGATTTCAGCAAGGTATGTGTATTTCAGGGGTGCGCGGGAAGTTCCCCACGCGATTTCAGCAGGGTACATGTATTTCATGGGTGCGCGGGAAGTTCCACACGTGAATGGCCCAGTGCGAGCAAGGTATGTGTATTTCAGGGGTGCGCGGAAAGTTCCACACGCGATTGGGCCAGTGCGAGCAGGGTACGTGTATTTCAGGGGTGCGCGGGAAGTTCCACACGCGATTTCAGCAAGGTATGTGTATTTCAGGGGTGCGCGGGAAGTTCCACACGCGATTTCAGCAGGGTACATGTATTTCAGGGGTGCGCGGGAAGTTCCACACGCGATTGGCCCAGTGCGAGCAAGGTATGTGTATTTCAGGGGTGCACGGGAAGTTCCACACGCGATTGGCCCAGTGCGAGCAAGGTATGTGTATTTCAGGGGTGCGCGGGAAGTTCCACACGCGATTGGGCCAGTGCGAGCAGGGTACGTGTATTTCAGGGGTGCATGGGAATTTCCACACGCGATTTCAGCAAGGTATGTGTATTTCAGGGGTGCGCGGGAAGTTCCACACACGATTTCAGCAGGGTATGTGTATATCAGGGGTTCTGGGGAGTACCACACGTGAATTGGCCGTGTGGGCCCTCCCAGGTGTACGCTCCACAACCTCCACGGACCCTGCAGGCAGCCCACACCACGGACGGGGGAATACCCTGCACCCATGCTCATGTCCCACAGGCAGCCCATCCACCATGGGCATGCCCCCCAGCCAACCCACATGTCACCTTGCACTACTGATCAACAATGCATGTCTACCACCACCCCCCAGCCACCAGGGGAAGCCTCCACCAGGCCCCCACCCATGTCTCCCACCACCCCCACCCCCCAGCAGTGCAGGGGCAGCCTCCACCAGGCCCCCACTCATGTCCCCCTGCGCCCCCACCCACCAGCATCCAGGGTAACCCTCCACCAGGCACCCACTCATGTCTCCCACCACCCCCACCCCCCGGCAGTGCAGGGGCAGCCTCCACCAGGCCCCCACTCATGTCTCCCACCACCCCCACCCCCCGGCAGTGCAGGGGCAGCCTCCACCAGGCCCCCACTCATGTCTCCCACCACCCCCACCCCCCAGCATCCAGGGTCACCCTCCACCAGGCCCCCACTCATGTCCCCCTGCACCCCCACCCCCTAGCATCCAGGGTCACCCTCCACCAGGCCCCCACTCATGTCTCCCACCACCCCCACCCCCCGGCAGTGCAGGGGCAGCCTCCACCAGGCCCCCACTCATGTCTCCCACCACCCCCACCCCCCGGCAGAGCGGGGCAGCCTCCACCAGGCCCCCACTCATGTCCCCTGCACCCCCACCCCCCAGCATCCAGGGGCAGCCTCCACCAGGCCCCCACTCATGTCCCCCTGCACCCCCACCCCCCAGCATCCAGGGTCACCCTCCACCAGGCACCCAGTCATGTCTCCCACCACCCCCACCCCCCGGCAGTGCAGGGGCAGCCTCCACCAGGCCCCCACTCATGTCCCCCTGCACCCCCACCCCCCAGCATCCAGGGGTAGCCTCCACCAGGCCCCCACTCATGTCCCCCTGCACCCCCACCCCCCAGAATCCAGGGTCACCCTCCACCAGGCACCCACTCATGTCTCCCACCACCCCCACCCCCCTGCCACCATGGGCAGCCCCCACCAGGTCCTCACAATCCCCAATCATGTGCGTAATGGTCAGCCTCCACAGCCAAAAAGCCCTACCAAGTAACCAATTCACCCACATGGAAATGGAAATCACATGTTACACCCCCAATGTTCAATAAGCTAATGAACCCATGTCCGTCACACACAATGGTTGCAATTGAATGGGAAAACACACAACATGACATGCATGAAACCAATGAGATGATACCACACAGTGAAGTATGGAAACAAAATTGTATTTAAAAAAATAAAGAATGCTAAAGAAAGAAAACAAACTACAATGTGAATGAGAAAAAAAAACCTGCATGTCTGTATAAAAACACAAAACTGGAAATCCGAATCCCAAAAAATTTTGTCCAAAGTCAAATGTAAAAAAATCTCCATGCAATAAAGAACTATGTACAAAAATACCAAGGGTCCATGAGCCAAACTGAACAAAGGAAACCTACTAAAAAACCTACCTAAAAATCAACTATATACAAAAAGTGGAGCAGTGTCTGTCGACTCCAAATCATAATAAGAAAGAAAGGAAACCTAAAACTAAAGAACTATATACAAAGGCGGTGGGCAAGTCCAGCGGCTCACTCCGTGGTGTCCCGGGCCAGGGCATCATCGAACTCCTGTTCGATGTCCCGGAGGCGGTCCAGTTCCATGGCCCCGAGGGTCCGCAGGGACGACGCCGTGTCCTCCTCCAACCCCCTGCGGATTGCCTCGAGGCACTCGGCCCGCCTCAGGGCCCTCCGCATGGAGTTCTCCATCCTGACCATTGTGAGCCGCGCCTCTTCCGCCCGCCGCCGCTCCGCACATATGGCGTGGCCCAACCGCTGCCACACGGAAGACACTCTCTGTCCTGGGTCCCCCTGCCCTCCGGCCGATGCCTGCCCCTCCGATGTCGAAAGCCCCGAGCCTTCATGTCTCCCACCATGTTGCTGCTGCTGCTGCTCTGCCTCTGCCCGTGCACTGCCTCCTGCTGCCTGCACATCCTCCGCCGGTTGGGGTGCACTTGTTGATGTGGCCACCCCTGCTGGACCTCCGACTCCCGACTGTGGCAGGGATGCCTCCTCCACCAGCCTGGCCGCACCGTCAGAGGCAGCTCCACAGGGCACCCAGGTGACTGATGGGTGGGAAGATGGCACAGAGGACGACTGGCGCATAGGGGGTCCAGTTGAGGAGGGGGTCGGAGCAAGCCCCATCAGACGGAGGAACCCGGCCTGGGTGACCTGTCCCAGCAGGCTGACGTGGTCAACGAGCCATTCGAGATGATGTGCAGTCTCTCCATGAAAAGACTGCAGGTCACCTCGCATGGCCCGTTGACGCAACGCCACACCAGCCAGGACAGGCTCAACCCGGACCTGGATGGCCACGTCCGCAGGCAGAGGAAGGCCAGTTGACGTCAGCTCATCCCCTGCCTGAAAACGGGTCTGGACGTAGGCATCCCTGCTGGTGCAAGATGATGCAGGGACAGGATCGGGGACAGGATTGCACACAGGCACCTCCGCGGCCGCCTGTGCTGCCTCCTGTCCCTGGTCCTGCACTGCACCACTAGCACCAGTGGGATCCCAACCTCCAGACCCCGTCTCTGGTGCTTGCGCGGCCCCCTCCTCCACCAAACCCCCCACCAACCTGGATGACTCCGTGCCATCTTCCCCTGTTGGGCCCTGTGGGGTCCCAGCTGCCTCTTCTGCTGCCGAGGAGTCCAACTCCAACCTCCGCCTCTTGGACCTCCTCCCGGCAGCTGCGGCCTGGGACGCGGCACCGGACTCCTCACTCCCCGACGAGATGACAACACGGGAGGGGAGCCGGGCCTTGCGTCTCCGGCTGGCGGTCGGATCCCCGCCGCTGTGCTCCACAGCACCTTCTCCGCCCTCTTCATCAGTTGACGCTGCAGACAGGGAGAAACAAAACACAGGCATCAGGGCACTGTACAATGGACACATACACGCATGACAGTTGCACATGAGTGGCATTGGCAAACCTCAGACATGTCATCACAATCCCCAACACACATGTCATTGCAACTCGCACACATGAGCCATACCACAGCCATATCGCAACTGCCACCACCATCCATACACATACAACTGCATCAGCAGCCAAAGGGGAGCCAGACATCACATGCAACACAGGAAGTGCACCACACATGTACACACACCACCACACTTGCATGCATGTCTACACCTCTGCCAAGTGTCGCACTGTTCAGACGGGCATCCATGTCACATCTGCCAATCAGGCTTCCACATACCGCTGTCACATGCATCCATGTTGCATCACTGTTGCACCCTTGTCAAATACACACACATGCACATGTACACAGTGCTCATACATGCAGCCGAAAACAACATACATTCCTGACATCACGGACATGTCTACTTACATACACATTCATCCAAACATGTGTGCACGCACAACTGCATTTGCCATGCAAGCCCACACACACAAGCACCATCCATGTCTCACACATTACAGCCCTCGCATGTGTCAGCCCCACGGCCCTGTACACCCCCACCCATACTCGACCCCATACAAACAGATGTGCAACCGGCACAATGCCGAATAATCACCACACGCACTGCTCACAATCAGGATGCATGTACACTCACCGCTCGACTCCAGACGGGTCTGCTTCTCTAGGACCTGGACGTGGAGCGCTGGGGATATGCGTTCCAGGACCCCCATCTGTTCTTCCAACAAGTGGCCCCGGCGCCCCTTGGCATCCGCTGCCTTCAAGAGGCGCCGGGCCTTGTTCAGGGTCCTGGACCTGAAGTCCTCCCAGCGCTTCCTGACATGTTGTAAGTCCCGGACTGCCACCCCCTCCGCGTAGATGGCAGTCACGATGTCAGTCCAGATCCGAATCCGTCCTTCCTTGTCGGCGCGGGAACTTCCGAAGAGGGCATCATACTGCCCCAGGACTTGCTCCACCAGGACACCAACTTCGGTGGCACTGAAGCTGGTGCCCCTCTGCCTCTCTGGCCGGGGGTTGTCAGTGGTCACAGATGGTGTTTGCCCCGACATGACAACCCCAGAGGCAGGAGTGGGTGGGCAACTGGGTCCTGGGGCTGGGCTGTGGAGCGATGGAATTCCAGTCGGGAGTCTTCGGTTCCAGCACGGGTGGTCACAGCAACAGCACCCCTGGCTGATGTGCAGGCAGCAAATGGCAGTGCACGTGGGCAGCAGGCAGTCAGGCAGCAGCAGATGGCAGGTGGGAGCGTGCTCGGGGCTCTGGGGGGCAGTAGTTCGGCCTTCTGGGCAGGAGCGTGGTCTTCCGTGTGCTTACGCGTGGCCAGCTTGGTACGGAGTGATTTGGCACGTGAAAATCCTGCACGTCAGCGTGAAAACCGAGGAAAGGCCCTTAGCGCGTAAGCGCGTCAGCACGCATACGCGAATCTATTGGACCAAAGGCCCTCAGCGCGTAAGCGCGTCTGTGACGTTACCCGCACGGGTGTTTCCCACACAGCACGTGATGACAGAGCAGACGTGGAAAGACTGCACGTCAGAGTGTAATCGCGTGTAATTGGACAGCACGTCAGAGTCTCATTGCGTGTAATTGGACAAAAGTGCGCGTACACGCGATTGGCCTATGTACGTGTATATCAGGTGTGCGCGGACACTTACACACGCAAGTACATCAGCGCACCTGTATCCCGGTGTGCGCGGCAATTTCCACACGCTATTGGACTGGGTACTGGATTTCAGGGGTGCGCGGGTCACACGCTCGCCTACAACACGCGCAACGCATTAATTTGCGCGCTAACAAAATAACAAGCTCAGACCCAGGATGAACATACCGTTCCTAGCAGCAGTGGGCGTGGCCTACCAAAGGAGGAGGAGGAGGATAGTCAGGACCAGAATATTCACACCCAGAACCAGCCTTTTCGGGATGCCTGATGACCGGGTGCATGGGAGGTACAGGTTTCCACCACACATCATACTGGACCTGGTGAGTGAGTGGGAGGATGACCTCACATCACCCACCCTGTGCTCCCAAGCACTCAGCCCCCTGGAGAAGGTCCTCAATGTACTGCACTTCTTAGCCACTGGATAATTTCAGCGGACAAGTGCCATTGTGGGTGGTGTATCACAGGCCACCCAGTCACGCTGCCTACACCAGGTCTTGAACATCATCACTGCACGCCCATCAGTCCGCAGGCACATATACCTGCCCAGAACCCCTGCAGAAAGGCATGCTGCCGCCCTGGATTTTTACGCTGTGGCACGATTCCCCAAAGTGCTAGGTGCCATCGACTGCACCCATGTGGCTCTATGTCCCCCCAGGGCATCTGAGCACATCTAAAGGAACCGCAAGCACTGGCATTCCATCAACGTGCAGGTAGTATGTAATGCCAAGGGAATCATCACCTCAGTATATGCCAACTATCCTGGGTCAACCCACGACAGCATCTTTTACCGAATGTCCACCCTAAGCCAGGACCTAGAAGCTGGCCGGCATGGCGATACATGGCTGCTTGGTGAGTATGAATGCCACTGCACATGCATGCATGTCAGATACTGAGCAAGGTCACAACCCCACCAATGATACCAATCACCACCTCCACAGGGGACAGTGCCTACCCTCTCAGCCCCCACATGATGACGCCAATTCGGAACCCCACCACGCCACCCCAGGTAAGATATAACGCAGCCCACATTACAACCCGGGGCATAGTGGAGCGCACATTCGGAGTGCTGAAGTCACGCTTTCGCTCCCTTGACCGTTCTGGCGGGCAGCTGTTGTACGCTCCCCCAGTAGTGTGCAGGATCATAGTGGCAGCATGTGTCCTGCACAACGTTGCAACACGGCGGGGCCTGGCCATGGACATGGTGGTGCCCCCCCATCCCCAACCACATGCACAGCCGCTGCGCATGGGAGGGGAAGGGCACGGGGGGAGGCAGCCCGTACACAGCTAGTGGCTAATTACTTCACATAGAAATCACACCCCTGTGGAGTGCACACTGCCCTGACACATTCCATCTGACAATCAATGATGACTCAACCTGACACTGATCCTGAATGTCTGGAGAAAGAACCGTGAAAACCATATCAGCCTGAGATTGTTCACCTGGAAGTGTCACAATGTGTGCATCCTTACCCACACTGACACCACCAATGCAGTTTTGTGAAGTTACACATTCAAGCAGCTAAAATGAATACCCACTTGCAAAATGCAACAAGAGGACAGTGCCATGTCAGCCAACCCAACCCCAGCACCGCCACACGACACACCGTGCCATGTCATGCTATTTGCAGGTAAACAAAGTAATCCCCACAACATGACACTAGTGTCACAATGTACAGTGTCCCTATTAGAAACTTGCAACACCTGAAATGCTCACAGTAATGCCGGACCAACAACAAACTTGAGCACGTACTACCATTAACATGACATCACTAATGTTTAATATTAGTAGTCTCACCACCTGGAAATGCCTGCACTCCCACCACTACCAACTGTGCAGTGTTGGCGCCATGTAGAGTTGTAGGTGCACTGCTGCCAACATGGACCACATCTCCAGACTAGAGGTCCTTGTGTAGACATGAGGAAGGGACCTGCAAATTGGGAGGTAGACACAGGAGATGAGTTACACATCAATGCAACATGCAGTGTACAACACAACAGCAATATGCACTAGGAATGTATACACAGTATTGACTACAGACTGCCCACACAGCTCATGGGAGTCCAACGTCACTGTGTAATTCACTGTCACTTGGGCACACCCTTTGCAAGCCCATGGAAACGGGAAGCAGGAGGGGTGTGTGTGACTCAAACCCAAGCATCTGAACCAAATACATTACAAGCCTGAATGTGCCCAGCCACAATGCAGCGTATGCCCACAGGACCCACGGAAGCCAACAAATCGTCCCAAAAAAATTGGGAATAAAAGAAATGAAAATAAAAATAAAAATAAAAATTAAAAAAAAAAAAAAATGGCCATTGAAGGGCCCGGGGGGGTTGGGGAGGCCACCCAGGAGGTCTGAGGACAGGATGCACACCAGATCCCACCTGCGTGGATCCTGGGAAAAAAAAACACCTCCATGGGCTCATGGCCCACACGGCTACCCTATTGTGGGAGTATCACTGCTGTCGCTATTATCACCCTGTGCAGCTGCATCCGGCGGTGGTTGCACTATGGGAGGCAGCCCACGCAAGGCCCTAGTCTGCTCCTCCATGGCTGCAAGCATGCAGGTGTGGTAGGTCTGGTTCTGGAGGATGAATGTGCGGAGGTCCCCATGCAACAACTCATGGGATGCCCGGACCTCCGCCCTCGTTGCCTGCATCTCAGCTGAGAGCGTACGGGTGAGACGCTCCAGCTGCTGTTCTGTCCTTTGGTGTGTTGAAGCCTCAAGCTCAACAAGAGTCGTCCTGAGGTGAAGGAGCTCCTGCCTCAGGGCTTCCCTTGGCCCTGGGACTCAATGGAGATGGCCTCCTGCAGAGTCGCCAGTGCCGCCCGCCTGTCCCTGTTGGACCCCAACATGTCCTCCCTGTGTGACTGGCAGATGGAGTCGGTTGCCTGCTCTAGTCGCTCCATCAGCCTTTCAGGGGGGACAATGGAAGTGGCCACCCTATCCATGGCCTGAGCCATCATCTCGGATGATGCTGCCTGTTGGGTTGCCATACCGTAAATGGATTGCTCCCATGCAGTATTGCCAGGTGGCGTACGGCCACCACGTCGGCGGGCACCACACCTGTCTGGGGCAAGGCGAACTGCGCCTTGCTGTGCCGGCACTGCCTGAGGCTGCAGGACTGCATTCCCCCTCTGATCTGCTGGCCCAGGAACAGGATCAGATGTCGCGGAGTGTGACCCTGCATCCGTAAGCACCAAAGGCGTAGCTGCCAACACTGACATCCCCATTGAGGGTTCTGACCCTGGTTCAGGTGGGTGAGACAGAACAGAATCCCTCCCTGGAACACTCACCTGCGACAGCACGTAGGTCTCATCCGAATCAACACCTGAGTACAGCTCGGGGGAGGTGCAGCCAGAGACACCCCTTGAGAGCAGGACCTGCAGCACTTGTGGGTTCTCACCCACCACCACACCACGTCCCTCACTGGTGGTTGGTCGGCCCTCGGACCCCTCCTGGGTCTGCACCATCTCCACAACCCCAGCAGTATCAGGTGAGTCTTCCCCTGCAAAGACATAAAAACAAAGAAATGGAAACAGGCTCTAGCACCATGGCACACAATGAGGGCTGAGAAGCAAGAGAACCAGTACCTGTTTGACACATGTCCCACATGACTAAAACCCTCCCATGCATGCACCCTCACTGCGTATGAAGGGCAGGCAAATGGCACACACCGATGACACCAAGATGGAAGATGAACACATTTTCTGCATGCTGCCTGGCAGTGGCATCACACATTGGCCTGTGATTGGCAGGTGAAACACACATGCCATCACACAGATGGCATGTACCATTGCTATTGAGTGAAGATGGAGAGGAGGGCAGCACCTATTCATTCAGTCCAGTTCCCGCATGTAATAGCTTTTCTAAATCAAACAGGTCAGATTCTTCACCTGGAGCTGCCAGTCCGAAATGGTGCAATTGCACAGGGACATGTTTGAAAAAATGATATCCAGGTAACAAAGTCACTCCACTTTACCATAGCCATGTCAGACATGTGACTAGAGGACTGCGACATGCCTAGTAAAAGTGGTGGAATGCAAACAATCTGACTAAATGAACAGTGGAAAATTAAGCAACAATGTTGTGGCAAGGTGACACTTCAAGGGCAACTGGCGTGCAGTTGGGCTAGATGTCTACTGTTGGCAGAAGGGATACTGCTATGGGCAAATGCAGCTGCGCAGGATGTATTGCATGAGGCACATGGCTGACCCATACGACTCAGGCGCACACACTCTCACCTGTCACACAAACAGAAGCCCTCACACACACCATGCACATGGATGACACACACATGCATGTGCACTCACCGGACAATGCCTCATAATCAGCCAAATCTCCCACGCCTTGGATCTGTTCCTCCGTGACGTAGGTCCCAGCGACTGACTCATGTGGAGTGAGTTCCATGTCTACTACTGGAGACCCACCTCCAGTCACTAGAGTTGCGGCATGACTTGAGGCCAGCTTACTCTTTGCCCTGCGCTTTAGGTCATTCCAGCGCTTATAGCAATCATTGGCTGTGCGCCTCACGTTTCCAAGGGCACTTACGATGTCCGCAACGGTCTGCCAGTGTGCCTGGCGTTGTGCAAGTGTGGTCTTGGATCCTGCAACAATGACCATCTCGTTGTCATGTGCGGACACATACTCGACAAGTGCATTCAGTTCGTCATCCGTGAAGCTGGGCTTCCTGGATGGGCCGGACTGTGTAGCCGTGTCTGGGGCATCAGCCTGTGCCGGACGAGCACTCTTCCTCTTCCGCTTGGAAGGTGGTGGTGATCCTGAGTGTCCTGCGCCGCTCTGGACACTAGGGGCAGGAGCCCTGGTGGACTCTGTATCAGGAGTGTGGGATTGCACACTCAGCATGGGAGTTGGTGCAGGCATTGGCTCTAGTGTGATGGTGTCAGGGGGAATGTCAGCAGCATGGACTAGGACCGACACTGTCCGGGCTGGGTGTGTGAGGGCTGGGGTGGATGGAGCCGCAGCTGCCCCTGCAGCCTCTCCGCCCTGCCTACTTGGTGCAGCAGATGACCTTGCTGCCCCAGATGCACGTGGCATGGTGACATCAACGTGCACCAGCGCACGTGTCATAGGCCTGCTGACCTGGAAGTCAGCCATGGAGTCAGCCAGGTCTGGTGCCACAATGGGCTGGTCCAACAAGGACTGAGCATGGATGGTGTCAGCCACATCAGCCTCAACGGGAGGGGGGGTGGGGGGATTGTGGGTGCCCTTGACTGGTCCTCCACACATGGGGGTCAGGCTCACCCTGCAAGTAACAACCACGTCCCCTACCGGATCCACCACGGCCACCACTTGTGGCTCTTCCACCTTTGCCACCCTTACGGAATCCTCGCCTCCCAGCCATGGCACTGATGTTAATGTGCGTATGGGAGTGGCTGTAAAATATTGTCCTGGGCAATTGGGGGTCAAAGGGGTTGGGTACCAGATGGTAATTGTACCCTAGTGCTCTTGCAAGGCTGATTGTAACCCCTGGGGAAAGATGACGGGTCACGCTACGCACAGGAGCCCCAAAAAAGGGAGATGACGTGCACGCAACCCCTCCTAGACCACGTGTGCAGAAAGAAAAACCTGCACTACGCTGTGGCACCCAGTAACACAAGAATGAAGGTATGCGTGTCACCTGCAGCCTAGAATGACCTCTGAAGGGGTAGGCTACACACGGGGGGAGCACAGATGTTAGATACGTGCGTGACTCACCGTCAGCCAGGTAAAAGAGCGTGAAAAAGGAGCGCGTTTGGTTGGCAACACCCCCGCCAAAAGAAGATTTGTACGCTGTCTGAGGAGACAGGACAACAGTAGAAGGGAACACTGTTTGAGGGAACAGGCCCAGGTAAACCAGTAAAAGAGGAAAAAGAGAAAAATCTGTCAGAGGTAACAGGGAATACAAACTTGAAACGCTGTGAAGTAAATCGCTTGTGAACCGACAAGAAGTACAGAATTCACCCACTCGCTCTCCACGAAAAGCACGTACAAGGAAATGGTGTTCTACGCGTACCTTTTATACAGGCCCACACGTCCAGCGTCACTTACGCGGCGTGTACGCGCTAGGGCCATTTCCACCAATTACACGCTTTGTGACTTATGCGTGTAGGGCCATTTCCACCAATTACAGGCTTTGTGACTTATGCGTGTAGGGCCATTTCCACCAATTACACGCTTTGTCACTTCTGCGTGTAGGGCCATTTCCACCAATCACACGCGATGACACTCTGACGTGCAGTCTTTCCACGTGTGCTCTGTCATCACGTGCTGTGTGGGAAACACCCGTGCGGGTCACGTCACAGACGCGCTTACGCGCTGAGGGCCTTTGGTCCAATAGAATCGCGTATGCGTGCTGACGCGCTTACGCGCTAAGGGCCTTTCCTCGGTTTTCACGCTGACGTGCAGGATTTTCACGTGCCAAATCACTCCGTACCAAGCTGGCCACGCGTAAGCACACGGAAGACCACGCTCCTGCCCAGAAGGCCGAACTACTGCCCCCCAGAGCCCCGAGCATGCTCCCACCTGCCATCTGCTGCTGCCTGACTGCCTGCTGCCCACGTGCACTGCCATTTGCTGCCTGCACATCAGCCAGGGGTGCTGTTGCTGTGACCACCCCTGCTGGAACCGAAGACTCCCGACTGGAATTCCATCGCTCCACAGCCCAGCCCCAGGACCCAGTTGCCCACCCACTCCTGCCTCTGGGGTTGTCATGTCGGGGCAAACACCATCTGTGACCACTGACAACCCCCGGCCAGAGAGGCAGAGGGGCACCAGCTTCAGTGCCACTGAAGTTGGTGTCCTGCTGGAGCAAGTCCTGGGGCAGTATGATGCCCTCTTCGGAAGTTCCCGCGCCGACAAGGAAGGACGGACTCGGATCTGGACTGACATCGTGACTGCCATCAACGCGGAGGGGGTGGCAGTCCGGGACTTACAACATGTCAGGAAGCGCTGGGAGGACTTCAGGTCCAGGACCCTGAACAAGGCCCGGCGCCTCTTGAAGGCAGCGGATGCCAAGGGGCGCCGGGGCCACTTGTCGGAAGAACAGATGGGGGTCCTGGAACGCATATCCCCAGCGCTCCACGTCCAGGTCCTAGAGAAGCAGACCCGTCTGGAGACGAGCGGTGAGTGTACATGCATCCTGATTGTGAGCAGTGCGTGTGGTGATTATTCGGCATTGTGCCGGTTGCACATCTGTTTGTATGGGGTCGAGTATGGGTGGGGGTGTACAGGGCCGTGGGGCTGACACATGCGAGGGCTGTAATGTGTGAGACATGGATGGTGCTTGTGTGTGTGGGCTTGCATGGCAAATGCAGTTGTGCGTGCACACGTTTGGATGAATGTGTATGTAAGTAGACATGTCCGTGATGTCAGGCATGTATGTTGTTTTCGGCTGCATGTATGAGCACTGTGTACATGTGCATGTGTGTGTATTTGACAAGGGTGCAACAGTGATGCAACATGGATGCATGTGACAGCGGTATGTGGAAGCCTGATTGGCAGATGTGACATGGATGCCCGTCTGAACAGTGCGACACTTGGCAGAGGTGTAGACATGCATGCAAGTGTGGTGGTGTGTGTACATGTGTGGTGCACTTCCTGTGTTGCATGTGATGTCTGGCTCCCCTTTGGCTGCTGATGCAGTTGTATGTGTATGGATGGTGGTGGCAGTTGCGATATGGCTGTGGTATGGCTCATGTGTGCGAGTTGCAATGACATGTGTGTTGGGGATTGTGATGACATGTCTGAGGTTTGCCAATGCCACTCATGTGCAACTGTCATGCGTGTATGTGTCCATTGTACAGTGCCCTGATGCCTGTTTTTGTATCTCCCTGTCTGCAGCGTCAACTGATGAAGAGGGCGGAGAAAGTGCTGTGGAGCACAGCGGCGGGGATCCGACCGCCAGCCAGAGACGCAAGGCCCGGCTCCCCTCCCGTGTTGTCATCTCGTCGGGGAGTGAGAAGTCCGGTGCCGCGTCCCAGGCCGCAGCTGCCGGGGGGAGGTCCAAGAGGCGGAGGTTGCAGTTGGACTCCTCGGCAGCAGAAGGGGCAGCTGGGACCCCACAGGGCCCAACAGGGGAAGATGGCACGGAGTCATCCAGGTTGGTGGGGGGTTTGGTGGAGGTGGGGGCCGCGTAAGCACCAGAGACGGGGTCTGGAGGTGGGGATCCCACTGGTGCTAGTGGTGCAGTGCAGGACCAGGGACAGGAGGCAGCACAGGCGGCCGCGGAGGTGCCTGTGTGCAATCCTGTCCCCGATCCTGTCCCTGCATCATCTTGCACCAGCAGGGATGCCTACGTCCAGACCCGTTTTCAGGCAGGGGATGAGCTGACGTCAACTGGCCTTCCTCTGCCTGCGGACGTGGCCATCCAGGTCCGGGTTGAGCCTGTCCTGGCTGGTGTGGCGTTGCGTCAACGGGCCATGCGAGGTGACCTGCAGTCTTTTCATGGAGAGACTGCACGTCATCTCGAATGGCTCGTTGACCACGTCAGCCTGCTGGGACAGGTCACCCAGGCCGGATTCCGCTGTCTGATGGGGCTTGCTTCGACCCCCTCCTCAACTGGACCCCCTACGCGCCAGTCGTCCTCTGTGCCATCTTCCCACCCATCAGTCACCTGGGTGCCCTGTGGAGCTGCCTCTGACGGTGCGGCCAGGCTGGTGGAGGAGGCATCCCTGCCACAGTCGGGAGTCGGAGGTCCAGCAGGGGTGGCCACATCAACAAGTGCACCCCAGCCGGCGGAGGATGTGCAGGCAGCAGGAGGCAGTGCACGGGCAGAGGCAGAGCAGCAGCAACATGGTGGGAGACATGAAGGCTCGGGGCTTTCGACATCGGAGGGGCAGGCATCAGCCGGAGGGCAGGGGGACCCAGGACAGAGAGTGTCTTCCGTGTGGCAGCGGTTGGGCCACGCCATAGGTGCGGAGCGGCGGCGGGCGGAAGAGGCGCGGCTCACAATGGTCAGGGCGGAGAACTCCATGCGGAGGGCCCTGAGGCGGGCCGAGTGCCTCGAGGCAATCCGCAGGGGGTTGGAGGAGGACACGGCGTCGTCCCTGCGGACCCTCGGGGCCATGAAACTGGACCGCCTCCGGGACATCGAACATCGATGATGCCCTGGCCCGGGACACCACGGAGTGAGCCGCTGGACTTGCCCGCCGCCTTTGTATATAGTTCTTTAGTTTTAGGTTTCCCTTCTTTCTTATTATGATTTGGAGTCGACGGACACTGCTCCACTTTTTGTATATAGTTGATTTTTAGGTAGGTTTTTTAGTAGGTTTCCTTTGTTCAGTTGGGCTCATGGACCCTTGGTATTTTTGTACATAGTTTTTTATTGCATGGAGATTTTTTTACATTTGACTTTGGACAAAATTTTTTTGGATTCGGATTTCCAGTTTTGTGTTTTTATACGGACATGCAGGTTTTTTTTTTTCATTCACATTGTAGTTTGTTTTCTTTCTTTAGCATTCTTTATTTTTTTCAATACAATTTTGTTTCCATACTTCACTGTGTGGTATCATCTCATTGGTTTCATGCATGTCATGTTGTGTGTTTTCCCATTCAATTGCAACCATTGTGTGTGAGGGACATGGGTTCATTAGCTTAATGAACATTGGGGGTGTAACATGTGATTTCCATTTCCATGTGGGTGAATGGGTTACTTGGTAGGGCTTTTTGGCTGTGGAGGCTGACCATTACGCACATGATTGGGGATTGTGAGGACCTGGTGGGGGCTGCCCATGGTGGCAGGGGGGTGGGGGTGGTGGGAGACATGAGTGGGGGACTGGTGGAGGCTGCCCCTGCACTGCTGGGGGGTGGGGGTGGTGGGAGACATGAGTGGGGGCCTGGTGGAGGCTGCCCCTGCACTGCTGGGGGGTGGGGGTGGTGGGAGACATGAGTGGGGGCCTGGTGGAGGCTGCCCCTGCACTGCCGGGGGGTGGGGTGCAGGGGGACATGAGTGGGGGCCTGGTGGAGGGTGACCCTGGATGCTGAGGGGTGGGGGTGGTGGAAGACATGAGTGGGGGCCTGGTGGAGGGTGACCCTGGATGCTGGGGGGTGGGGGTGGTGGGAGACATGAGTGGGTGCCTGGTGGAGGGTGACCCTGGATGCTGGGGGGTGGGGGTGCAGGGGGACATGAGTGGGGGCCTGGTGGAGGGTGGCCATGGTGGCAGGGGGGTGGGGGGTGGTGGGAGACATGAGTGGGGGCCTGGTGGAGGCTGCCTCTGCACTGCTGGGGGGTGGGGGTGGTGGGAGACATGAGTGGGGGCCTGGTGGAGGCTGCCCCTGCACTGCTGGGGGGTGGGGGGGGGGTGGGAGACATGAGTGGGGGCCTGGTGGAGGCTGCCCCTGCACTGCCGGGGGTTGGGGTGGTGGGAGACATGAGTGGGGGCCTGGTGGAGGCTGCCCCTGCACTGCTGGGGGGTGGGGGTGGTGGGAGACATGAGTGGGGGCCTGGTGGAGGGTGACCCTGCACTGCTGGGGGGTGGGGGTGGTGGGAGACATGAGTGGGGACCTGGTGGAGGCTGCCCCTGCACTGCTGGGGGGTGGGGGTGGTGGGAGACATGAGTGGGGGCCTGGTGGAGGCTGCCCCTGCACTGCTGGGGGGTGGGGGTGCAGGGGGACATGAGTGGGGGCCTGGTGGAGTGTGACCCTGGTGGCAGGGGGGTGGGGGTGGTGGGAGACATGAGTGGGGGCCTGGTGGAGGCTGCCCCTGCACTGCTGGGGGGTGGGGGTGGTGGGAGACATGAGTGGGGGCCTGGTGGAGGCTGCCCCTGCACTGCTGGGGGGTGGGGGTGGTGGGAGACATGAGTGGGGGCCTGGTGGAGGCTGCCCCTGCACTGCTGGGGGGTGGGGGTGGTGGGAGACATGAGTGGGGGCCTGGTGGAGGCTGCCCCTGCACTGCCGGGGGGTGGGGGTGCAGGGGGACATGAGTAGGGGCCTGGTGGAGGGTGACCCTAGTGGCAGGGGGTGGGGGTGGTGGGAGACATGAGTGGGGGCCTGGTGGAGGCTGCCCCTGCACTGCTGGGGGGTGGGGGTGGTGGGAGACATGAGTGGGGGCCTGGTGGAGGCTGCCCCTGCACTGCTGGGGGGTGGGGGTGGTGGGAGACATGAGTGGGGGCCTGGTGGAGGCTGCCCCTGCACTGCCGGGGGGTGGGGGTGCAGGGGGACATGAGTGGGGGCCTGGTGGAGGGTGACCCTGGATGCTGGGGGGTGGGGGTGGTGGGAGACATGAGTGGGGGCCTGGTGGAGGGTGACCCTGGATGCTGGGGGGTGGGGGTGGTGGGAGACATGAGTGGGGGCCTTGTGGAGGGTGACCCTGGATGGTGGGGGTGCAGGGGGACATGAGTGGGGGCCTGGTGGAGGGTGGCCATGGTGGCAGGGGGGTGGGGGTGGTGGGAGACATGAGTGGGGGCCTGGTGGAGGCTGCCCCTGCACTGCTGGGGGGTGGGGGTGGTGGGAGACATGAGTGGGGGCCTGGTGGAGGCTGCCCCTGCACTGCTGGGGGGTGGGGGTGGTGGGAGACATGAGTGGGGGCCTGGTGGAGGCTGCCCCTGCACTGCCGGGGGGTGGGGGTGGTGGGAGACATGAGTGGGGGCCTGGTGGAGGCTGCCCCTGCACTGCTGGGGGGTGGGGGTGGTGGGAGACATGAGTGGGGGCCTGGTGGAGGGTGACCCTGCACTGCTGGGGGGTGGGGGTGGTGGGAGACATGAGTGGGGGCCTGGTGGAGGCTGCCCCTGCACTGCTGGGGGGTGGGGGTGGTGGGAGACATGAGTGGGGGCCTGGTGGAGGCTGCCCCTGCACTGCCGGGGGGTGGGGGTGCAGGGGGACATGAGTGGGGGCCTGGTGGAGGGTGACCCTGGTGGCAGGGGGGTGGGGGTGGTGGGAGACATGAGTGGGGGCCTGGTGGAGGCTGCCCCTGCACTGCTGGGGGGTGGGGGTGGTGGGAGACATGAGTGGGGGCCTGGTGGAGGCTGCCCCTGCACTGCTGGGGGGTGGGGGTGGTGGGAGACATGAGTGGGGGCCTGGTGGAGGCTGCCCCTGCACTGCTGGGGGTTGGGGGTGGTGGGAGGCATGAGTGGGGGCCTGGCGGAGGCTGCCCCTGCACTGCTGGGGGGTGGGGGTGGTGGGAGACATGAGTGGGGGCCTTTTGGAGGCTGCACCTGCACTGCTGGGGGGTGGGGGTGGTGGGAGACATGGGTGGGGGCCTGGTGGGGGCTGCCCCTGGTGGCTGGGGGGTGGGGGGGGTGGGAGACATGTGTGGGGGCCTGGTGGAGGCTGCCCCTGCACTGCTGGGGGGTGGGGGTGGTGGGAGACATGAGTGGGGGCCTGGTGGAGGGTGACCCTGGATGCTGGGGGGTGGGGGTGCAGGGGGACATGAGTGGGGGCCTGCTGGAGGCTGCCCCTGGTGGCAGGGGGGTGGGGGTGGTGGGAGACATGAGTGGGGGCCTGGTGGAGGATGCCCATGGTGGCAGGAGTGTGGGGGTGGTGGGAGACATGAGTGGGGGCCTGGTGGAGGCTGCCCCTGCACTGCTGGGGGGTGGGGGTGGTGGGAGACATGAGTGGGGGCCTGGTGGAGGCTGCCCCTGCACTGCTGGGGGGTGGGGGTGGTGGGAGACATGAGTGGGGGCCTGGTGGAGGCTGCCCCTGCACTGCCGGGGGGTGGGGGTGCAGGGGGACATGAGTGGGGGCCTGGTGGAGGGTGAACCTGGTGGCAGGGGGGTGGGGGTGGTGGGAGACATGAGTGGGGGCCTGGTGGAGGCTGCCCCTGCACTGCTGGGGGGTGGGGGTGGTGGGAGACATGAGTGGGTGCCTGGTGGAGGCTGCCCCTGCACTGCTGGGGGGTGGGGGTGGTGGGAGACATGAGTGGGGGGGTGGTGGGAGACATGAGTGGGGGCCTGGTGGAGGCTGCCCCTGCACTGCCGGGGGGTGGGGGTGCAGGGGGACATGAGTGGGGGCCTGATGGAGGGTGACCCTGGATGCTGGGGGGTGGGGGTGGTGGGAGACATGAGTGGGGGCCTGGTGGAGGGTGACCCTGGATGCTGGGGGGTGGGGGTGGTGGGAGACATGAGTGGGTGCCTGGTGGAGGGTGACCCTGGATGCTGGGGGGTGGGGGTGTAGGGGGACATGAGTGGGGGCCTTGTGGAGGGTGGCCATGGTGGCAGGGGGGTGGGGGTGGTGGGAGACATGAGTGGGGGCCTGGTGGAGGCTGCCCCTGCACTGCTGGGGGGTGGGGGTGGTGGGAGACATGAGTGGGGGCCTGGTGGAGGCTGCCCCTGCACTGCTGGGGGGTGGGGGTGGTGGGAGACATGCATTGTTGATCAGTAGTGCAAGGTGACATGTGGGTTGGCTGGGGGGCATGCACATGGTGGATGGGCTGCCTGCGGGACATGGGCAGGGGTGCAGGGTAGTCCCCCGTGGTGTGGGCTGCATGCAGGGGCCGTGGAGGTTGTGGAGCGTACACCTGGGAGGACCCACACGGCCAATTCACGTGTAGTACTCCCCAGAACCCCTGAAATACACATTCCCTGCTGGTATCGCGTGTGCAACTTCCCGCGCACCCCTGAAATACACGTACCCTGCTCGCACTGGGACAATCGCGTGTGGAACTTCCCACGCACCCCTGAAATACACGTACCCTGCTCGCACTGGGACAATCGCGTGTGGAACTTCCCACGCACCCCTGAAATACACGTACCCTGCTCGCACTGGGCCAATCGCGTGTGTAACTTCCCGCGCACCCCTCAAATACACGTACCCTGATGAAATCGCGTGTGCAACTTCCCGCGCACCCATGGAATACACGTACCTTGCTCGCACTGGCCCGTTCGCGTGTGTAACTTCTCGCGCACCCCTGAAATACACGTACCCTGATGGAATCGCGTGTGGAACTTCCCGCGCACCCATGTAATACACGTACGCTGCTCGCACTGGCCCATTCGCGTGTGGAACTTGCAGCGCACCCCTGAAATACACGTACCCTGCTGAAATCGCGTGTGCAACTTCCCGCGCACCCCTGAAATTCACATACCCTGCTTGCACGGGGCCGGTCGCGTATGGAACTTCCCGCGCACCCCTGCAATACACGTTCCCCTGCTTGGCGTTTGCTGTTTGCCAGCCCGGTGAACTGGTCCAGGGTTAGCGCAGCCCTTTGCGATGATTTAGCGATTTGGATGGCTTTTCCTTGCGCGAGGGCGTTCTTGGGGGCGTTACTGGCGCTGCTGCAGGGTCGCTGCGATTCTCTGCGCCACGGCTGGTTTGGAAGCCTGAAATCCATGAATACGCTGTGCGCGGAAATCGGTTTTAGCGCACGTGCCTGGCGCAGTCAATCGCACGCGGACACTCTGCGCCAGCCGCTTGCGACACTTTTCTGCGAAACTCTATGAATTACCCTCTTAATGTATGGAGCCAGTGATGTGTGCACTTCAGATGCTTACCCTGCAAGTAGCCCTCTACTGGGATGTCAGCAGCTGACACGGTTGTGCCTTTTGCAGAGGAAGCTTTTGTTGATGGGCTCAGAGGGTGGGCTCCTGAGAGGGTGTTAGTATTCTAAATGGGTCAATGGCAGTAGTGGTGGGTGAACACTTTTTAGTGGAGGGGCATTCATAGTTCACAAAAACTAGCACTATTGCCGAGCGGATACCTCTAAGTAATGTAAGAAGTTTAGGGGTGGTAATCCCCTGAGAATATTTTTAAACTAATGGGCTTAAATGGTGGATTTGACCATTTATAAGGAACATGGGGTAAACAGCCTTTCAATTTGCCTTTGGTTCAATACAAAAACACAAGCTAAAAAATCGAATACATTACAGATCAATATCAATGCATGAGAGCATTACACATACCGACAAAGACTACAGAATTTCATAAAGGCATGCACAGATGTTAACACACATTTAAAAATAACAAAGTGTACTTCCATGCGTTGATTGATCAATCTCACCACCTACTTGGGTAGGAGTATCCAGGAAGCTTGACAAAGTTAGCCTATCAGTGTAACTAATAACACATCTGCTGTCCAGGTTGAGATCTGAAATTGTTTGCCTAGCAACCAGATAGCTGCAGCAAACAGAGCCTTTATAATGCCTCGGCTTAGCTCATGCAAGGAACTCCAGCACTAAGTTAATTTTACATATATATTTTCCAACCAGACTTTGAGCCAGGGGACGGGGGAAGCACTGGCAGACATAGTGGTCATTGGGGTCTCTGCCATCCCCTTCCCCCGCTCCACCACTGCACCCACATTGTAATGTGGGCAAGAACAGCATTAAGGAAGATGACAAAATAAAACAGGAACTCTGGGGGCAGGCCAAGAGAACTCTGGGCACAGGAAATTAAACACACACTAAAATAAATGTAAGGATCATTACAAATCATCTTGGTGTGTCTGTATTTATTGGGGGGGGCTATAACCCAGAACTTCAAATCTTTTTTTTAATTACCTTCCATCATTGCCTGCTCAACTATACAGGATCGTAAACCTGAATGTTGCCAGAAATGGAAACTCAGTCATAACGGAAGTTGATCCAAAAACGGCAAAATTCTACTGCCACAGCATGTCCACCAATCAGCATCAATGTTACAACTACAAAATGTTCCCTCCGATCAGACCACAGGTAGTACAACTGCAAACATTTAAACAAAACATGTAATGTATGAAGTGTACATGAAGTAAGCCTTTTCTGTAGACCCAAAGTAAATATGTAGCATATTATTTTCAGAATGAAATTTAGCTCTATCTTTTTCTTTAAGCACTTACCTGCAAATGACGCGTGAAGTGCTCTCAAAGTGTCCCGCATCAGATACGTGCATCACTCATGGATGTCACTTGGGGCACATTATAGGTTGCAATTGCGACCCTTGTTCAACCCCTCTGTGATCCCTGGCACTGCCTATGTGACCCCAGGGGAGGACTTAGATTTAAAAGAAAAATAACTTATTTTTGAAGTCATTATGACTTCAAACAAATAGTTTCCATTTCAGTTTTCCATAGCGCAAATCATTTATTTTTGAAGTGTGTCAAAGTGACTTCAAACATAAATGATTCAATGTTTAAATCCAAGCCCCGCCAGGACATGGATGGCTCTAGCATCTGTGCTCTGCTGTGAATGACAGGAAGCATAGCTGGTTCTTTGCATGCGTGCTGGAGCATGGGAGCCAGAGCCATGCATGCAGAGGAGGAGTAACAGATTCTGGAAGGACATTTTTATTTTTTTATGTAGAAGTGTGTTTTTGTGTGTGTGTATGTGTGTGTATGTGTGCGTGTGTGTGAGTGTGTGTATTATGTAATTCACATGTGCGTATATATTACATAATGTGTATGAATGAGTGCATGATGTTTGGGTGGCTGGGCGTGCTTGTGTGAGTGAATGTTGAATGAGTGCATGTGCAATTGAGCAAGTGCTGTGTGAATATGTGTGCTTGTGTTAAATACCTGGATTACTTACCAGTTCTTCATTACTCCTAGTGCCACTCTTCCTCATACCAGTACTTGCCTATAAAGCACCTTGTCTCATCCATAAGTACTGGCCGAGGAAGAGAGACGTTGAGGTGATTATGGGCTGAGGAGTTGATTTGGGGGTTGGAGGAGGAGAGTGGGAGGGTGACGGGATGTGTGGGAAGGCTGGGGCAGGAGAGGAGTGTGCTAATACATAACGTTCATCAATTATAAAGCAGGCATGATATGTATTAGTGATTAGACTGGCATTTTGGTACAGCCGGTTTAGTAATTTCTTAATGTGGCATGCCATTCTTACTGGACATCTATAATAAAAAGCATGATAAGTGTAATTACCTGGCTAGACTGGCTTTTGGGTGCAGTCAGTCTATCCGTTCCTTACTGTGGCATGGTATCGTTTTCTGGGCATCTATGATAAGGTATGTATGACACGTGTTATTATGTGGTTAGTTTGGCGTTTTGGTGTAACCCATCTAGCTATGCTTTACAGTGGCATGGAATGTTTTACTGTGCATTATGAAAGCTACGGCAAACATGATAAGTGTTATTTCTTGTCTAGCCTACATTGTGCAGCCAGTTTTGACATGTTTTCTTATTGTGGCATGGCATTTTTAATAGCAAAGCAGTAAGATAGCTCAGCGTGTTGAGTGCTTGCTGCTGCAATCTATGTTTGATCTGCAGTTTGCAGGTTCGCATCCCGGCAAGGCCAAATCAGCCTTTCATTCTTCCGAGGTTTAAACAAGAGTACCAATTCCGGTTGGAATGATAATAGTATTTAAATATGTGCCATGTACAGTGCTTTGGCAAAAGCGCTATATAAATAAAAAATCATTAATCACAGCATTAATGCTCCTGTGCATTGTTGGTGACTTGTATCTATTGGATTTGTGATACTGTAATATAGCAGCAACTGGCACTAAAGGTGCTCTACTTATCATATAATGACAATACCTGACATTCAGCAGTAAATGGCATAATATGGAAGTAAATGACCATACAACACAGAAGGGCATATCTATGGCAGTGTGTCGGCATATGTTGATTCTATTAAGTCTAACCCTATTGTATCATGACCCCATTCATGGCATATGAAGGCAGCACCCTTGTTAAAATTTGGTTGGTATCTAAGATGCTCTGTGTCTGCTTTAGTACCTATTTGGTATTTTAAAAATGTTACATTTATGTACTTACTCCCGCAAGCCACTTCGAGTGATGTCACAAAGGTTAAAGAGGAACTGGTGCCATCCAGGTCAAAGGTCATGTGACATCACGTCCTGTAATATCATCAAGTGTTGGATGTCACTTGCGCTACCCCTGGCAGTTTGGTGAATCAACGTCCCTGGCATCCCTTCCATTCCTGCTTTTCTATTGGAATCCTAGGACTTTTAAATAAATCACTGCAATTCCTCAAACAAAAAGCAAACACTGGACTGAATCAACCAGCCCATCCAACATGCAAAGGCAGAATATTCTCTGAAAGTATTGAATGCCAACAGTGTTTGCGTGTTTACACCACCTAATGCCCACCGTGTGGAAAAGAGCACATTGCAGATTCATTAGTGTATTTATTTTTACAAATTGAAATTCCCTTCCACAGACACAATTGTGATTGCCTCTGTGTTGTGAAGCAGTGTGTCAGAAAAAGAAAGCATCCACAACTAATTCACAAATGGCTCTATCATGAGAGTCTGAATTAATGATCTCATGCTGCAAGGCAGCACTAAGCCAGTAGGGATCAGTGTTTGGTACTTGGAGGCTGTATGTTAGCCCACTTTGTTCAAATTCCAATCCGCTTATTTCACCCCTTTCAAATGAACCTACCACAACCCAAGACTACTGCATACTTTAATCCTTTACTCACCTCCCGAACATGTGTAAGAAGGGATATCTCCTCTAAGGCAAAATGTAGACAGAACACTGTGGTTTATAGATCACATGGGCAGAGAATAGCCCAATCTGGCAACCCTGATTACTTAATATACATATCCACTTTTTTCAAGAATGTGGTTCGAGGGTGGGGTGGGAGGGGGAAGTGACCAGAGGTAGTGATATGAATGTAATGACGGTAGTATTCACCCAATCAGGCCATGCCTGGCGATGCCATGTAAGAGTCAGCCAAAACCTTGACCAGGTGAATGTTCTACAGGAAAGAAACAGCAAACCAAACAGTGCTCTATCTGTATGTGAATCTGAAAGCACACATTAAAAAGGAATTTCATTGCAAAGTTAGCTCTGCCAAATTAGGCAACATTTAAATAGAAAAAAGTACAAATAGGGAGGAGATGATAAGGGTTTAGGTATGAGTTAAATGAAATGGCATATGGAGATCATCATAACATATTAAAAGGATTGTGGATTAAGTGAAATTTCAGGGAAAACAACATGGGAAAACAATATTTTTGAGAAATTGCAGAAAATATGTAATTACGGATATTTGCATACAACTCTGTCAGCATGCATAAAAATACACACTTAATAGGTATATTGGTTGTTCTCATAGGGGCAAACGTAGATAAAGAAAATAATACAATTGAGGGTAGAGTTCTGCAACCCCAGTCAACCGTGTTTATGCTATCCAATGTGTGGTTGTAATCACCCACCATCTTATAATTACCAACAACACTCTTGACCCTGGAGCTAATAACTCTATGTGCTGCCAATATTTTCACTAATAACTCCCATTAACACAAAACCTCCATAAGATTTAAGACCCAGTCATAAGTACTTTGTGTCACAAAACGGTCACCAACGTTTCTGATCCTTCCTACCCCAAAGTCACCTCTGCTAAGTCTCCAAGGTGGCCAAAATCCATAGTGATAGCACAAACACTTCACATACTCTTGGTACAAAGTACAGTTCTCACTCTAATCCTGGCTATTTATGGAACAACGAATGTGTATTGATCCTCAAAAAACGGATGAACATGTACAGTTATTGTCATCAAGTAAGCATATATGTATTCTGCTCAGCATGTGTGAAATGACCTAAAACCCTGCTGATTGATCGCCACCTTGCAGAGCACAGGCTCGCTTGACATACTCCCAAATTCTAACACACTCACACCACATTGCCCTCCCCCTTCACCTCTTCCATCATTGAGTGCTCCTGATCAGGAGGGTCCTCCGCAGAATCCCTTGTTCCATGCCCTACCTCCCTTCAATCCTTGCCCCGATCACACACCTGTGTTTCCATTTCACCTCTTGTTTAAACCCCCAATGCCCGTGACCTGATCTGAAACTGCCCTGGGGACTACGCACCCAGATCCCCCAGCAGTACCCCAGCCTCAACCCAGTTGCCCTCCGCTTACCCCAAAAAACGTCCCTACCACATTTGGTGCCCATGGCAGCTTGGCAGTCATCTAGCCTCAGCTCACGGCCACTCATGGGTGGGCGCAGCAGACTGTGAGCACAGAAGAGTGTGGCCAGCATCTACTGAACTATGGGGCGGCAGATATCAATATTCAAAAGATCAGGCTTGCCATTTCTAGTATGCAGTAAAAGTTGTGGTCTTTTCTAATTAAATGCATTGTAGTAGTCTGATCGTGGCTTCTAATAGTTAATAATGGCAAGCAGTTTGGCACGTTGAGCAGATAAATGCAGGGCCTTATTTGTGATGATCAAGTTACAACTTGAATTACTTAGGTGTTTATAAGGTCAACCGGTACCAATGTAACACACCCTTAGTGCAACATAGCTGTCAGTGTTTACACAGTCTGTTAATCTCTCAAAGCCTGATTAAAGACATTTTACTAGTCTCAAGGTATAATGAATATTTGCACCTGGGGATGGGTGCTCAGCCAAACAGTTGTCTGGAGCCATGGGTGAGAATACACAGTGTACCGTCCGTTGTTTCCGTGCCGCCATGTTGATTGTGGGGAGTTGACAGGGAGCCTCTCCCTATTGCCTCCCCACGTCCCCTCGCACCCAGTACCACCAAAAACATAAAATACCCTTACCCTCCCACCCCCCACCACTTACCTGCTGGACCAGAGGTTTGTGCTCCGGTCCCACTGCACTTCCCTCCCGTAGCTGCCATAGAAATAGAAAATGGTCTTAGTCTCTTTTACAATGGTGTGCTCAGACATTTTAGTTGGCATGGAAGGCTCGCTCTTCGATCGCGGTGGCAATTTTTACTACCAAGATGGCCACCACAAGTGTTCCCAATTTGCTGGACGCTGTACTTGCTAGTATTCGGTTTGTACCTTCCAAGCTCAGCGCTTCCCTTGTCTGTTTCTTCCTTACCTTATGCCATGCCTTCATGTGCCTTGTTCCTTTTCTCCTTCCTTGTACTGTTTTTGTTTTCCTTGCTCCATGTTTCCTGCTGCTCTCCAGGAATTCCTTGCTTTCCTTGGTTGCCCTTTTTCCTGGAGTATCTTTGGATCTATTTGCTGCACCTTCCTGGATTCTCTAAATACAATCATTCCATTGCATTATCTGGTCTTTACCTGCACTGCCAATCTACAAACAACAGGATTTTTTCCCCTTCATTGTGTTTTTTTGTCCTGGTACTGGGAGGTCTCCCCAGGGTCAGTCTGCCTGGTGCCTTGTTTACTAGGCAGGGTGGCATCAGGGGAGGCTCGCCCCTTTTTTCACGAAACCAGGTACACTAAGAAAAAAATCAAGACCCCAAATAAAAAGAAGTCCTTGCAGAAGACACCACAGGTGAGCTCTGAACCACTAACCCCTAAACCTGTCATTTCGAGATGCCCAAAGACCACACACCTCTGGAGATGGATCCATCAGTCCAGGATCTACTACAAGGCATGCAGGAACTCTCCACTAAGGTCCAGAATTTAAGGCTGAGAATACTGCCTTCAGACAACTGGTGGTATCTTGAGATACCTTCATGCATGAATGGACATCTATGGGGGGAGTTGTTGAGAAGTACAGTGGCTCCCCTAAAACCTTACGGGCATTTTTGGATTCCTGTTTGGTACACTTTACCTTTAAGCCCTATTTTTATTCTACCGATAGGGCCAAGGTGGGCTTTATTATATCACAGCTGGTTGGTAATGCCCTCACCTGGGATACCCCCTTAGTTGTCTCGGGAGACCCGCAATTGGCCAATTATGATGGCTTTGTTATGTCCTTCAAGGCCATGTTTGATTGACCCGACATGTGTTTTCAGCCCAGGAGAAGCTACTTAAATTTCAGCAAGGAACCCAGGACATGCTTACCTATGTCACCGGGTTTAAGCAGTTGGCTAAAGAAGCCGATTGGTCAGCTAATGCTTGCTTTGCCTTATTAAGGGGAGGACTGAATGAGAAGATAAAGGAGGAGTTGGCACGGGTTACCCCACCAGGCTCTTTTTAAGCCCTCCTTGAAATGGCCATGCAAATCAACTAGAACCTGCAGGAACGGAAAGCTGAAAGAAGAAAGACGTGTTCCACACCTTTGAAACCTGCTCCCATTTATGCGAGTTCCCGTGCAGCACCACAGTCTTCCATGGGAGATCCTTAACCCATGCAGATGGGTTCACTACGCCCTTGACCCTGAAGAGAGAAACGGAAGAGTGGAGAAGGTCTTATGCTTGTAATGCGCTACTCCCAAACACATGGTACGCAATTGTCCCATTGGTCCTCCTAGGCATTTGAGAAACGTCAGCGTCCATTCCTAAATGGAGCCCAGGTTTTTTTCTGCCTCTCTGGGACCTGCATTACATTCCTCCTTGGTGGTTCTTCAAGTTTACTTATTGTCGAATCAAGGTGAAAACCATTCTGTGCTCGCATTAGTTGATTGTGGTGCCATGGGGATATTTCTTGATGATGAGTGGCCCCTCAACATCAGATTCCCAGAGAAAACAAGGAATATGTCAAAGCAGTGGAAGGAATTGATGGACACCTTTCATCTTCTGGGCCAATTACACAAAACTCAAAGCCTCTTTTTCTGACCATAAACAACTACCGGGAATACCTCTGCTTTGATATTATCAAGACAGCCCACTATCCTATGGTTTTGGGTGTGCCATGGCTTAATTGACATAACTGGTTCATAAACTGGGCTGCGGGTTCACTGATTCTGGGCTCAGAATACTGTCTTTTTCATTGCCTGTCAGAAAACTCTAATATCCAGAGTCCACTGCTCGGTCACACTGAAGACCATCCTGTCTCTTTTTCAAACATCAATCATGTTCTACAGGAATATCAGGATTTTGGTGATGTCTTCTCTGAAATGATAGTACCGTCCTTACCCCCTCATCGTCCTGAGGATTGCGCCATCCAGACAGCAGAAATTGTTATCATTCCCTTCTGAAGAATGTTCATCCTATCCACTCCTGGCCCTCACAGTCTACTTGACAACGAACTTAGAAAATGGTACTTATCGACTATCTAAATCTCCAGCTGGGGCTTCTCTATTTTTTGTTCACAAGAAGGACACCACAGAGTTCCGCCCCTGTTTGGATTATAGAGGCCTTAATCTGGTTACTCAGAAGGATAGGTATTGTTTACCCCTCATTTCGGACTGCATGGACCTACGGGGACTTACCACCTTCTCCAGATAAGGGTAGGAGACAAATGGCCTTTAAGACTCACTTTGGTAATTTTCAATATTTGGTGATGCCCTTTGGAATGTCTAACACACCAGTAGTCTTTCAGTGGTTCTTGGATTGAATCTTTTCTGACATATTGTTCCTTTTTGTAATTGTCTACTTGGATTACATACTGATTTATTCCCGGGAAACTAAATTTCATCACGAACATGTTACCAAGGTTTTGACTCGACTTTGTGAAAAACGTTTGTTGGCTAAACCTGCGAAGTGTCAGTTTCATGTGTCTACCATCCATTATCTCGGATTCGTGCTAAACCCTTAGGGTAATTCCATGGATCCCAAAAAGGTATCTGCTGTCATGTCCTGGCCAACACCCACTATAGTAAAACAGATCCAGTCCTTCCTTGGATTAGCTAACTTTGACAGAAAATTCATCCTAAATTATTCCACCATTGTACGGCCCATCAATACTTTACTCAAAAAAAATATTGCTTTTGTGTGGTCCTTTTCCCAAGATTCAGCCTTCAAATTGTTAAACAACAGGTTCTCTGAAAGTCCCATACTTTGTCAACCAAGCATTTTGAAACTTCTTTTTGTGGAAACTGATGCCTCTGAATTGCTATTGGTGCAGTGCTTAAACAAGAATAGGGAGAGGCTTGTGAACCTCCTATTGCATACCTGTCCATAACACTCTGACAATGAAACACATTATTCTGTCCTAGAAAAGGAACTATTGACCATATGACAAGCCTTTGTAGAATGGGGACATCTTTTGTTAGGAGCAGTGTTTCCTGTACAGGTCAGAACAGACCATCGGAAACCTCCAGTTGTTGCAGTCAATGGAATGTAGAAACAGTAGACACGCTTGTTGGGCCTACTTCTTTGCCCAATACCAGTTTCAGATCACCTATATCCCTGCAACCCTCAATGTACTTGCAGATGCTCTTTTTCGACATCCTGATTACATCAGAAACTACTCCTTGCCGCTGCCCAGGATGTTTCCGGAGACTATTTTCATCAGTCATGTTGATGATTTCCTTGAAAAAGTGTGTCAAGAGACATTATTCCTGTGAAGAGTGGTAAAAACTTCCTCATGACAACCCTTGGGGCCTGACTGTAAAAGAAGGGAAGCTCTTCAAAGGGACAGCCTTGTACCTGCCCTCCAAAACTTTAAGAGAGTTAGTGATGAATCTCTGTCATGATACCACCTTTTCCGGGCATCAGGGAATCAAAGTTACCCTGCGGAACCTCAAAGGTACTTTTGGCGGCCTAATATGTCAGTGGATGTACAATCATATTTGCAATCCTGTTCTGTCTGTGCTCAGAGGACACCAGCCTCTTTTTCTGCAACTATGGTTTACATTCTTCCATATTGCCTGTAGATTGCCTGTAAATGCTGCAGGAATCAGTCATGTACCCTGCATAGACATCTGGATTAATGATCTACAAACCACCCATAAGGTAAAGGAACATCTGTTGAGAGCCAGAGAGTCCACCAAGAAGTATGCAGACCGTAAACGACATCCATCGTTCATGTATCCCATAGGTGATAAGGTCTGGTTATCCCCAGTATTTGCCACCTGCCAAGTTATTGCCATGTTTTTCTGTTCCCTTTTCTGTGATCAAGATGATCAACCCTGTGGCATTTCGTCTTACGTTACCAGCTACCTGGAAGTGCATCCATCATATGTTTCGCACTTCTCTTCTCAAGCCATATCATCCATCTACAAGAAAGACTGCAATTCCTCCACCAATTATAACCAATGATCACCAACTGGAATATGAGGTTTCTAGGATATGTGACTCAAGATATAGGAGAGGACGTCTGCAATACCTTGTTGATTGGAAAGGTTACTCTCCCAGTGAACGTTCTTGGGAGCACATTTCCACTATACATGCCCCTTGCCACATCTGCCGTTTTCATCTCCTTTATCCTGGTAAACCTGGTGCTTGAGGTCTTCGGAGGGGTCATGATGTTATATCTCACAGTGCCCGGTCTTTTTGATTGGCATGTAAGTTTCACT
The DNA here is from genome assembly GCF_040938575.1 of Ambystoma mexicanum. Taxonomy (NCBI): domain Eukaryota; kingdom Metazoa; phylum Chordata; class Amphibia; order Caudata; family Ambystomatidae; genus Ambystoma; species Ambystoma mexicanum. The sequence goes on from NC_090939.1 coordinate 531,935,907, forward strand.
CTTCGATCTTGGTGGCTATTTTTACTACCAAGATGGCCGCCGCAAGTGTTCCCGGATTGCTGAATGCTGTCTAGTTTTCCAACAGCATGCACAGGCACCAGAGGCTCTTATGCGCCAGAGACACAACAAACCTCGCATCTCAATGCTTGGTGTACTTGCTAATATTCTGTTTGTACCTTTACAAGCTCAGTGCTTCCCTTGTCTGTTTCCTCCTTACCTTGTGCCCTGCCTTCTTGCGCCTTGTTCCTTTTCTCCTTCCTGGTCCTGTTCTTGTTTTCCTTACTCTGTGTTTCCTGATGCACTCTAGGAATTCCTTGCTTTCGTTGGTTGCCCTTTTTCCTGGAGTATCTTTGGATCCGTTTGCTGCACTTTCCTGGAATCTCTAAATACATTCATTCCATTGTATTTTCTGGTCTTACCCGCACTGCCAATCCACAAACAACTGTTTCTTTTCCCCTTCATTGGGGTTTTTTGTCCTGATACTTGGTGGTCTCCCCATGGTCAGTCTGCCTGGTGACTTGCTTACTAGGCAGGCTGACATCAGGGGAGGCTCGCCTCTTTCTACACGAAACGCGGACTGCTAAGAAAAACATCAAGACCCCAACTAAAAAGAAGTCCTTGCAGAAGACTTCACAGGTGAGCTCTGAACCACTAACCCATAAACCTGTCACCATCTCCTGAATAAAAATATATAACTATTCGCAACAATGGCCAAAACCCTGGGGTGTGAATGGCTATCACCCCCTTGTCGGTGGTCGACGTGGCTGGTAACGGGCCACAGCTCTCACCTTTTCATGAGCGTACATAGGGTCAGGCTAGCAGGCCGCTACAGGCCATTCCCACCCCCCAATGCAGGGGTGATTGCCATAATCAGCCCTACTCAAGACCACCCTCCTTTCTATCCCAAGATCTAAGGCCACAAGACCTTCCAACCATTTGCAAGGGGTGTGAAAGGCAAAAAACTGTTTAAAACAAAGCATTTCCTAGACCTTACACTAACACTGCATTATCATAGGTCCTTTACTGGTCAAAGGAAAGATGGTGAAGCTCATGGGCATGCACAATACATCTTGTCATTGCCACAAAAATAAACTCGTACATGATTAAAGTGATCCTCTGTGAATTAGATAGGTCACTTGGTGAGTATACCAACACTATGCAATATTCAATATACAATGTGAAGCGCTTAAAACCCAATGCCTAATATGTTTTAAGACATATGTTGATTCTTATGGTAGCAACGCCGGTTTGAGAGTATGGCATATGTACTGGTCCAACATTCCCTATCAACTAGGCAAATGCCTGTTCACATTTTTTACATTAATTGGGCTGACGGGACAAAAAGAATTGTAGGAATGGTTGGACAATTGATTTAATAGCATTTTAATATATTCAAATTGCAGTTTTTTGTGATTGTATTCATGAGATGTTCATTTTAATGGAATTCTTAACATAGATTCTATTGTGTTATGTTGATTTGATGAATTTTGTGTAAAGTGTTCATAGTTTTTAAAACTGAAAGCACAATAAAAGATAAAACAAAAAATGCAATATAAAGAAAATGATAATATCCGTGCCAACAACATCCCGGCTGGTTCTCTGGTGGGCATGGTTCTGTTGGAAAGGGGAATGTGGACATTAATAGGACATTCTAAACACACCCTTTTGTTTGAACAATTTCACATGATTACATGGCCCTGACAGTCAAACAACGTGTCACATAAGCAGAATGCATTTGGCTAAAATGGTGCTCCTCAGCAGACCTATTGACCTATTCGGAATTGTAAATGAGTCGCCATATACCAATGCACCAGTTCAAAACCATGGCACTTATCACTTCTTCACTTATGTTACAACATATAATGACATAGTCACCGGCATATGTTCCGAGTCTTTAAGCACCAGCATTCCAACCAAAATAATCCATAGCCCTCTGCCTCCTCCTTCTTCTGTTGCAGCTCATAATGGCGGATATGGCAAACTCCTGCTGCGCTCCAACCGCGCCCAAACATCATGTTACGGCTGACTCTTGATATAAAGCCCTTTAGCAATGTACCGATTTTACTGTGTGAATACATGGTCTGCCCATAAAGATACATGCATATACACCGACTCAGATGATAAATCACGTGATGCTGCAAACTACACCAGCTACTGGTCCATCACCCTCATAAGCTTCCCCCTCATTTCAAGAACGTTGTTTTGTCAGACAGTTTGCATTGGTGATTTCGTGACTGTGTTTCACTGTAGAACATGCCCATGGAATCTCCCGCTGCTCTGATTTAACTCAGTAACATCAATGCTATCATCAAAAAGGCATATTCCTAGTGTATGTTCTTTAAAGACTCCTACACTTATTCCCCGCATTTTGACACGCGCCCCTTGTGCACAGAAATACTAACCCTGCAGAAATATCTCCTCCCAGAATTATCTGATGCTGCACGACATCTGGTATGCCATCAAGGAGCTGTAGATTATAGCTAACTTAAATTATAATTATATGGGACTGAATCATCTCGTCGCACCTGATTGGTTCATATCGTTGGGATTCACACGACATTGCGTTTCACTGAAGCTATGAATATTTTCACGTGTGAATATGTTCATGGTAATGAATAACGGCGTAATTTAAGCATGATGTGAGTTTGATCTGTAATCCTGGTGCCGCAGCCACGTGACCAAGCCACCTCTGCAACAGAGTCATGCAAATGACTTGCTCACACCCATCACGCAGGGGATGGCCATGCAGAAGCGCAGGCATCCGTTCCTTGTACAGGGAACTCATCTGTGAAATGCAGTCTGCTCTATTTTCATTCGGAAACCATCAGGGATTTAAGAGTTATTTTTCAGAATGACAGATGTTAAGATTGAATAAAGTTGTCATGGATGGCATTTGAGGGTCCATTTGCTCCGTTTTTTTTTCTCTTTTATAGTGGCGGTGCAACCCCGAAAACAATCAGGCTCCGGAATTACTGTCAGCAACGCATGCAGTCGATCAGTCTGACAACGAGGCGGTGGCTCACTCCCGCTTCACGCGGAACGCGTTAGGAGAAACCATTTCACAAAAGAGGTTACTTCCACGAATTCCCCGGGCATTCCTGGAAGCACAAAACGCTTCATTTTACTAGGCATTTTGGCGCATTCAGAATTCGCCCCTTTAGGAAAGACAGCATGAATGAAAGTGACAAAAAAAAACACCTTTATATTTTTATATACATCAGCAAACATGTACTTTTAGCCCTATGCAACGGAAATCTTGCAAGTGCAGTTTCAATCCTTTCGGGTCTTTCCTTTTCTCCCCTGAAGAACTGCGCCCACCAGGCGGCAGAAACAGTCACTCACAGTCTTTAGAGTTTTGTGGTGCCTCTAACCGCTTTCTAGGCATCGGTAGGATCTTTACTGGTTTGGTCCCAAGGTTGCGTTTGTCAACCTGGGTTTCTGGACTATATGGCACTGGCACCAAGTCGCGTCGCAAGACATTTTTCATAGCGGTGCCTGATGAGGTCACTTACAGGTGCACATTCATTGTCCTCTATGAGGTGCAGGCGGGCCGGTGTGGGGGGGCGGGGGGGGGACTCAGCGTTTTTATAAGGTTGGCCGTGCCCTTCCCCCTTTGCTCCGTCCTGGTGGTGACACTGCTGTTGTGTACGTGGTACACGTAACGCGCATGCGCGGCCCACGAGCCGGCGCATGTGCGCCAGTTAATAAAGGCGGCGCCCGGCGGCAGTTCGCGCCGGAGCGCCGGAACAGGCGGACGTCTCCAGTGTCCGTTCTTGCGCGATCCATCTGCGCGCAGGGCCCCAGATCTAGGAGGGGCCCGCACTCCACTACAGTGGGCCCTCCGATCACAACACTGGCGACGAAGGTGGTACGGTCCACTTCCGTGCCCGACGACCACGGAGTGACGGAAGTCTACCGTGTCACGGACCCACGGTGCACCGGCGGCCATTTTCTCCTCCACCCGCTCCCCGTCACACGTGGCGACAGTGGTTGCGGCCCAACAGGGTGCTCGTGCGCCACTCGCCAACGGCGTCGGAAGACACCAAAGAACAATTTTTTGAAACGCCCACAGTCCTGCAGGCGCAAGACTGTGGCAACCGAGAAGAAAGAAGGGGATTTCGCACCCAACCCTACCACGAGGCCGAGACAAGCCATCCTCTCCCGAGACAGCCAACTGTGAGTACGTGGCACTGAAATGGGTGAAGGTGCCGACGATGAGGGTGCCGCAGCCCCAATCCCCCGCAGAGCTCGCAGCTCCCTGGCCCCCATGCTGGAATTCGATGCCACTGGCCCCCCGTCCAAACTAGGCCCGAAGTGGCTATTGTGGGTCAAAAGACTGGACATGTTCTTTAGGGCATCTGGGGTAGACGATGATGACGAAAAGATTGCAACCATGATCTATTCGGCAGGCGCAGAAGTCCACAAGATCTACGACTCCCTCGTCATCCCCGTGGTCACGTACGACGCGGTCAAGCAGGCACTCAAAGACCACTTCCTACCCATGGCCAATGTAGACTTTGACAGGTTTGTCATGGGCGCTGAGAGACAATTGGACGATGAGCCCCTAGACAAATTCTGCGCCCGCCTGAGACACCTGGCGACCTCCTGCAGATGGGCCGACGAGGAGGAAATGGTCCGCAACCAACTACTGCAGGGGTGCAGCTCCGGAAAACTTCGGAGGCAAGTATTGAGGGAGCCTGGCCTGACCCTCCAGCAGATTCTAGACCTGGGCAGAGCACATGAGCTAGCAGAGGCCAGAGGCGCGAAAATGGACGCTGCCTCGCGACCAGGACACAACGAAGACACGTTCGCAGTAGGGCGGTCGACTGCGGGTAGGTCGAGATGGGCGCCGAAAAGGCCTGACACCACGTCCACACCAAGCAACGCCCCATCGTGCTTGAACTGTGGGTATGACCTCCCCCACAGCGGTGACTGCCCGGCGAAGTCGAAGACATGCGCCCGGTGCGGAACACCGGGTCATTTTGCCAGAATGTGCCGTGCGGCTTCCCTGGTTGCAGCAGCGAGAGGACCAGAGAGATGGGGCGAGGTGGTACTCGCAGAGTGAGAGGCATCTCCTCGATTGATCAGGGCCTGCAAGACCTAGACCTCGCGGAAGAAGAAGAAGAGGAGGAGGAAGAAGTCTTCTTCATCTCCAGCATCGCGAAAGGTCCCAGCACGAGGGGCCAACCCACGTGCACTGTCAACATCAATGACATTCCCACCCCCATCCTTATTGGCACCGGAGCTTCAGTCTGCGTGCTAGCCACCAAACATTATGTAGCCCTGCCAGGCCCACCAGAACTGTCAACATCCACAGCAAGGATATATGCATTCGGTGGAGACACTCCCTTACCCATCCAGGGTGCGTTTGTCGCCCCAGTCTCTCATGGGCAAAACTCCATCAAAGCAAGATTCGTCGTCACCGACGTCAGCCCACATTCCTTGCTGAGCTGTGCAGCATCGGAAGCGCTCGATATTGTCCATTTCACATTTGGGGTATACCACGCTGATCTGAAAAGCATGCTACACAAGTTCGAGAGTCTCTTCAAGGGCATCGGCAAACTGAACGCAGACCCTATTCGCCTGCACATCGACAAGTCTGTAAGGCCGACAGCCCTCAAACACCGCCGAATTCCCTTTCACCTGAGGGCCCAAGTGGAGGAGGAGTTGCAACAGCTGATTGACCGAGACATCATCGAACGGGTAGAAGGCCCCACCCCTTGGGTTTCGCCCATCGTAGTAGCCCCAAAGCCGAAACAACCAGGGGCCGTGCGCATCTGCGTGGACATGAGGCTCCCAAATGCCGCCATCAAAAGGGAGCGCCACCTCACACCCACCCTGGATGATATCGTCGGTGAACTCCAAGGAACCAAAGTCTTCTCCAAACTGGACCTCAGATCCGGCTACCATCAACTGGAACTGCACCCCGAGTCGAGGTACATTACGACGTTCACGACGCACGAGGGGTTGTACCAGTACAAGAGGCTTAACTTTGGGATCTCATCCGCGGCTGAGGTCTTCCAGAACGCCATAAGAGGAGCGTTGTCCGGTCTGAAGGGTGTCATTAACATGTCTGACGACATTTTAGTCTTCGCCAAGTCAGAGAGCGAACACCTTAAAAGGCTAGAGCGCACGTATGAGAGGCTCCAGGCGGTAGGACTAACCCTGCACCGAGAAAAGTGCGAGTTCCTTAAAGACCGGCTGGAGTTCTTCGGGTTCACTTTTCATGCGGGCGGCATTTCCCCAGACCCTGGAAAAGTAAAAGACATAAGAGATGCGCCCCCACCCACATCTCCAGCAGAAGTTCGGAGCTTCTTGGGGATGGTCAATTACTGCGGCCGATTCATCAAAGACCTGACCTCCCTATCAGAACCACTGAGGGCACTTACCAGAAATGACGTGCCGTGGCAATGGACAGCGACCGAACAAAGATCTTTCAATGCCATCAAAGAGGCCCTGTCAGAGCAGGAGACAATGGCCTATTTCCACCCCAGCCGGGAATCAGAGATCGTAGTTGACACCAGCCCTGTAGGACTAGGGGCAGTCCTCATGCAGGCCGACGAACTGGGGGCCATGAGACCCATAGCGTACGCCAGCAAGGCCCTCACCGACACGGAAAGGCGCTATTCACAAATTGAGAGAGAGGCCCTTGCCATCCTATGGGGGTGCAAACACTTCAAGATATACATCCTCGGCAAACCTGTTGTCGTGGTCACAGACCATAAACCCCTGATTCCCATCCTGTCTGGCACATCTTCCAAGCCGCCTCCCCGTTTCGAAAGATGGATGCTGTCACTCATCGAATACGGCGTCAGGCTGGTGTACCGCCCAGGCACCCATAATCCCGCGGACTACCTGTCCCGCCACCCAGGCACGAGAAACGCCCAGAATCCTGTGGAGCTGTCTGACGCTGGGGACGCAGTGCATCTTGTCGTTGAATCAGCCCTGCCAGTGGCCCTGTCGAGGGAGGACATTGCGGATGACTCGAACTCTGATGAGGCATTCCTGCGAGTGAAAAGAGCGGTAGCCACGGGAGAATGGCGGGACGTCCTCCTGAACAACGCCAGAAGAAACCCAGAGGTGCAGAGAGACCTACAACTACTGTGGAAGGCTCGACACGAGCTCTCGGTGTCCACGGACGGCCTGCTACTGCGGGGAGACCAGATCGTGATCCCCAGGTCCCTGGTCACGAGAGTCCTCCAGCTAGCCCACACAGGGCATCAAGGCATGGCTAAGATGAAGGCGCGCCTAAGGCTGAAGGTCTGGTTCCCCGACCTGGAACACAGGGTGACCGAATTCGTAAGGACCTGCATCCCCTGCCAAGCCGCGAGTCCGGCGGAAAAGAGCCCGCCCATTCGAGCCATGGAACGGAGCGACGTGCCGTGGGGGACCGTTCACGCAGACTTCGGCTCGACCGGTAGAGGCCTATACTTCTTAGTAGTGACAGACCAGTGGTCGAGGTACCCGGAGGTGGAACTCGTGGAATCCACCGCCAGCGATCACACCATCCTGGCCATGGACAAAATTTTCGCCACCCACGGCTTCCCACTCGAGATCTGCTCAGACAATGGAGCCCCGTTCCAAGGGCAGCGTTTTGCCAGATACTGCGCAGAATGAGGCATCAAGCACCGCAAGGTGACCCCGCTGTGGCCGAGGGCCAATGGAGAGGTTGAGCGTTTCATGCGGACGCTTAACAAAATTTTTCGCATCTCTGTCAATGGGGGGGAAGACCTGCGCCATAACTTAATCGACTTTCTCCGTGAGTACCGGTCCACCCCACATCAGTCCACCGGAATCGCGCCCGCCGAGGCACTGTTCAAGCGAATACCCAGAGGGTTGATACCGGAAGCGGGAGAACGACGCCCAGGGGTGATCGACGACGCACAGGTGGCAGCAGGCAGGGCCGCGAGAAACGAGAGTGAGACAACGAGGCGGAAGCTGCCGGAGAAAGAGATAGCAGTAGGAGACACCTTCCTTGTCCGAAACAGGAAGCCGGAGGGGAAACTCTCAATGACTTATGAAACACAACCGATGGGAGTAACTCACGTCAAAGGATCCATGATCACGGCGGCGAACGCGCGTGGGACGGTGACCAGAAATGTGTCCTTCTTCAAACGCATAGGACCAATAACCTCAGAAGAAGAACGGGATCCCGGCCAAGGGCTGGCGGCAGAAGCGCCGCCGGAAAACGTTGAACCGCCCGGAGATCCTGGAAGGCCAGAGAACCTCGAAAGGAGCCCGCCCAGGTACCCCCGCAGGGAAGGGCGCCGCCCCCCACAAAGGTTCCAAGACTTCATTATGGACTCAGCAGCCTGAGCAATCAAGTCTGTTAAGTATAAAATGTTTTGAGCCACGTTGGCTCCCCATGTTTAATGTTTTGTTGTTTGAGGGGAAAAAGGAGGGATGTTGTGTACGTGGTATACGTAACGCGCATGCGCGGCCCGCGAGCCGGCGCATGCGCGCCAGTTAATAAAGGCGGCGCCCGGCGGCAGTTCGCGCCGGAGCGCCGGAACAGACGGACGTCTCCAGTGTCCGTTCTTGCGCGATCCATCTGCGCGCAAGGCCCCAGATCTAGGAGGGGCCCGCACTCCACTACAGTGGGCCCTCCAATCACAACAACTGCTGCCACTCTTGGCGCCTCGTGCCATTTTGAAAGCAAATGGGCATAAGGGTCTCTAACTGGTGTTGGGACCTTCGGATTAAAAGGATTTGCTTCACCTTTCGGGAGGTGGGGGCATTTCTCAGATATTTTGTCGCCAAGACCTTGGCCTGCCACCAGCTCCTTTCCACAATGGATCTGGGAACTGCCCGTCTTGCCCCAAAACTGTTCCCTTCACGCAATCCCTCTTGCTTCTGCTTCCTATCTGTCTCATTCTCACCTGTCACCATTTCACCCCCTACTTCCTTTATTTTGGACTCTGATTTTTACTCAGAGCTTGTTCCTTTGTCTCGCCGCTCCTCTTCTACGTCCATTATCTAACCTGAATCCTCCTGCTTAATGGCTCCCCTTTGGTTGGACTTGCACTGCCCCCAGCCAATGAAACATAGGATAATATATTTGGGGACTGTGATGATTATGAAAATAAAGGGAAAGGATTACAGAATTTTACAAAGAGGATAAATAAGGAAAAAAAAACTTGTTGCTGCCCATTATGATGTTATCCCCGAAGCGTCAACCTCAGTGTTTATTATCCTGTTCTTTTAAATCTTAGCAGACTCTGGTTATGCCCTTACCCTGTCCCTATTGGCACCAGCCAATAATGGATACAATAATGTGGACTCAGAGCCGGCCTTAGGGGGGGGCGAGCCGGGCGACCGGCCATGGCGCCAAACCCCCCCAGGGCACCATTAGCCCCAACACGCTAGCTCGGGGGAGTTTTTCAAGGGCTCCCCCTAGCTGGCGTTGTGGGAGAAAGCATGGCAGGCAGCCTTTTACTGTAAAATGTGCCTGTGTCGGCGGGCGCGTTTAAATGCGCCCCTCAGTAGCAGGCACTTTTCATAAGAAAAGCCACCATTGGCCCCCCACCACGCCAGCTCGGGGGAGTCTTTCAAAGTGTCCCCTGAGTTGGCATAGTGGCAGAAGGCGTGGCAGGTGCCTCATTGTCATTGAATGCACCTGCAGAAGCGGGCTCATTCAATGACAATTGTTCCCTTATACACCCAAGATGTGGGGCCTGGGCGCAGCTGTGTTTGGGTTGTGGAGAATGTAGTATGTGATTGGCTAATACTCCTCCTATCTGCGGCATTGGCAAATGAGATTACTCAGCCGTTGACCCATCCCAAAGCTCCAAAAGCTAACATATGATAACACCCAGCTACCATGTTTGTTTCAAATTCTATGCAGTGACTGTTCATATTCTGAACAAGGCTCTTCGGTTACTGCTCTTTGTCATGCTGATTCGGACAGCTCAAGGACTGAGTGAGCGAGTGCATGCATGCTCCCTTGTCCATTGGGTGAACCACACTCTCAAAATGCTGTGTTTAAATAGACCAGTCTCACGTTTGCACAATCTGTCGTCACCTCTACTGGTGACTCTGCAAACTGGAGGACCCTTGCTTGTCCTTCTACTCTCTGACTGAGGTATCCCTTCTTTATAACACACGTCTGATATTATGCTAAGGCACTGTGACTGCAGGCTATCCTTACACTGCCAAAGGTTACTGCGGACAAGGAATTGTGGAACTCATATCAGTTCATGCATGGACCATTTGACCTGGAGGACCACACATGCACCCCTCTGGGGTCTGCAGCACACAGCAGAACATGGTCCCCACCACAGGATTCCCTGTAGTCGCATCCATTATGCCCCAAGATGGGACTTTGGCAGATACATAAAAGATACATGTTTATCTGACAAGAAACCACGGTGTGGCATGAAATAACTGGGGGTCCATGAAAAATGTGCAGTTAGGGCCTCTTGAGTTTTACGGCATGCAGAGATTAACAAAGACCCTGGATTGAATGGGTGACCATGAATAAGGGCCAGATGGGCCGCAACAGTTCACATTATGCTCCTGCAATTAACACATTGTGCTGATGAGAGCAAGGTGAGGATGCCTAATAATCTTTCAGCAAAGCAAATATTCCTGTATATGCCCTTCTGAAATGAGGTGATCACCTCAGTCCAGGTACTGCAAACCCATAATTGCCAGCTATGCTGCAAACCATTGATTAACAAAAGAGAAACAGAAAATCTGTCCAAATTCACTGCGCCATGTAGCAGTCTGACGATTTCAACTTAACTCATGACACAATGATGTGATAGGGGAGGTAAAATTACTTTTACATTTAAACTATACATTATAACATTTAATTTCAACTACAACTGCAACTGGAAATAGTCTGAGGCAGAGTGCAAAAATCTATGGTGTGTTTGCTCCAATTTCTTGAGTGGGGAATGAAAAGTGACATTGTGAATGGAAGAGATATCTCACATACGTGTACCCTCTGTGGTTATCTGAGGAAAACTGATCTGTCAGCTACTACAGTTTTACTAAATGGTCCGCTAGCTGTCTGCCTAATTGCAACAGGAAATATCTAGAAAGGAAACAAGAATTCCCAGGTCCTTCAATGAGAGAGGGACACAGAGATGACAACCAATAAATATTTTAGCAACAGAGCTCCAAAATAGCAGGACGGGAACCAGTATCAAGCATTAGATGGTGATAGGAAACATGTTATTAGGACATATCATATTGCCTACACACCATCACGTGCTAAAATAGCTCTTACCACAAATATCCCACATGAGTTTTTTTAAAGTTCAAACTCTTCAGAAAGTTTGACACTGCACTTTACTACACAACTTGGAAGACGATAAGGTAAATCCTCTTGGAGATTTGACTTCACTTTGGCCTGTGTTAGCCTGTGTGGCCTGCAGCCGTCAACCAGTAGCTTCTGACAAAGTAAATGTGGTTCGAGCATGGGGTGCAGCCACTACTGCTCCTCACTGAAATACCAAAACCAATCTTATCTTACCCTTTCTCTAATAACATTTAGTCTGATTGCGAAGTTAGCCTGATTGTCCAAGTTAGTCATATCTCGCATTTAGCTTGATTGTGTAAGTTAGCTTGATTTTGTAGTTAGCCATATCTCGCATTGAGCCTGATTGTGTAAGTTAGCCTGATTGTGCAAGTTAGCCATATCGCACATTTAGACAGATTGTGTTAACCAACCATATCTCCCATTTACACAGATTGTGTTAGCCAGCCATATCTCCCATTTAGGCAGATGGTTTGGTAACACATCATTTCAAAAGTGCTATTGCATTGACTGTTGTGTTCCTTCTATCCAGGTGCCCCAGGTCTAAGGTTGGTGCATTTACTGTTGTGTCCCTCTAGCCAGATGCCCCAACAAGAGGTATTGTTCTGTTGACTGTTGTACCCCTCTTTAGGCCTTTCTCCCTCTATGAATGTGTCCCAAGTCTAGGAGTTACTGCATTGACTGTTGTGCCTCTCCTTAGGCCTTTCTGCCTCTATACAGGTTCCCCAGATCTAAGCTTGCTGCATTTACAGCCGTGCTGAACAAAGATAGAGACCAAGCACACCATTTTTCTGGAAAAAAGAGTACATAGTATTATATTGTTTAGAGCTCCAAAGGCTCCCTGGTAGTTAATGAAAATGAAGGGTGCGGGGGAGAGCTAATGACTCTGGTATCAGAAGTCAAAGAAATAATTAGATAAATGAAAAACCCTTAGTCTATGGGCACTCGCGTCCCCTGCACACCTATAAACACTGGCAATGACGTCCAGTCAAAATTCGTTCCAAAAATGTATTGGTTAATTGAATACTTAATTGGTTCATTATTTACTATTAATAAATTCATTCGATTCAAAATTTAAGACACAATAGTCATGGTTTGGTTTCATGTGTATCTATTGTTCTCATACATATACCTCATACCATCATCTTAATACAAAATGATTTCTTCACAATCAAATTCAAAACATAGAAATTAGGAGCAACAAAGTGTTATTTACAATTCAAAAGAATACTTTCATGTACATTATAATGCCAGATAGTCGTGCATTAGTTTCCTTTTTGTAGAAGTAGGTCCGTATTCCAACATCTCTTTGTCAGTTAACATAAGATCATCTCACCATGTGCAGAAATGGCTACTGTTGTTCTAGTATGGCAATGAAGTGTCCCCTGGATCAGGTATTTTGGTCCTGTACGAAGGAAAGGTGATTCTGCTTTCATCTACTGGTAGCCATGCTTAGCTTGTGTTTGATGAAACCTTCAGAGTAAGTTCATTATCCTCTGGATTGTATTCAGGTGAAGGACAGTATCCATTTGTAGCCATGCGCCACTCTCAAAATGTATTCAATCGCTGCACTTGCGATCGTGGTGAGATCCTTTGATCCTTTCACATTGGTGGATTCAGATGTTCTTGTTCAACACAAGTGAACTGCTTTGTCTTGCCGCCGCCGTGACCAACACATTACTGTTGTGGCCATCTATTCATGTGTCCCAAATCAAAGAGTTTCTGCATTGACTGTTGTACCCCGCCTTTAGGCCCCTTGTAAGTGATTTCAACCTAGCACTTCACCTAAGTCAATGCCTAGCGTGGGATGCACAATTGAAACCCTTAATTATTTATTTATGTCTATAGGTTCTTTTATTTCTGAATGATATACCCTTATATCACGCCCCTCTCTTTGAATCCCCCTGGTCACACTGAACCAGGAAGCAGGCTGTTTTGCAAAGTTAAAAATATTTATTTATGGATTTGCACTATATATATATATATATATGTATATATGTATATACATATATATATTTCAAAAACAAACAGCTTCAAACGGAAACTATTCAAGCGAGCAGCACTCCACGAACAAAAAAGTGTTCCAATGATCCAAATAATCACGAAAATCCAACAGCAAATACTGCATCATTGGTTGTGTAAAATATAACAGCCTTTATTTTACATATGCAGCAGATAAAAAGTGATCTCCCAGTGCAAATTTTGCTTAGCCAGACGGCAGCCTGACGCGTTTCACCACTAACCAGTGGCTTGTTCACAGTCACTCATCACCCATAGAGTGCTTGTTTATATAACAGACACTCCCCCCACAGTGAAAGACATAAAGAAGGTGACTTATAATCTCAAAAATAATGGCAATTAGCCATCTTGGCTTGGGCTACTGACTCACATTACTAAATGGTATAAGCATATGTTAAAACGTCAAACATAACGTTACAGCCATAACAAGACACATACAAATAAAATTGGCATTTTAAATATTGGTACTATTTAAAAAACAGCTCATAGTATATGACACAAACCACAATTATAAGGGCAATACGGAAACATTAAAACTCCCATATTAATGACATGGTGTTGTCTTTTCTATTGGATGCATGGAGGCAGGGGTAATAATATAGATCTACCTAAAATATTCACAGAGCCACTGAGTGACTGCTTATGCATCTTGCCATGTTTACGGAGTACCTAGAAGCGGGATAACTATCTTCGCTGAATATGTAACGTTCAGTCACAATAAAGTGCATAGTGCTTTTATGTAAACAATGCATTCCTATGATATAATAGATTCATATAGAATAGTACAAAATATTCATGTCGTATTATAAAATGCCTAATACAAACTATAGACATCTCTCTAAAATATTCCAATATAATAAGGGAATTTTTTCTTGTGTAATGCGACAGAACAATATATCCCAACATCTGCTTCTAATGGTAACTTCTAGTAACTCCTTTGCCATGTGATGGTCCCATGTGTTTTTATCTGAATGATATAATGTTGTCTATCACATAAAATACATGTAGGCAGGGGTAGCAGAATAAATCTGTCAAAAATATTAATAGAGCCAGCAAGTAGCTGCTTATGCATCTTACCATTGTTATAAAGTGTCTGGAAGCGAGATTAATTTCTTCGCTAAGTAAGTAGCGTTGAGACAATATAAAGTGCGTGGTGCTTCTGTGCAAACAGTGCATTCCTATGACACAGTAAATACATATAGAACGATATAAAGGACATTAATGTCATATTATAAAGTGCATAGTGCAAGCTATAGACATCTCTCTACAAATACTTCAGTGCAAGACAGAGGAATGGTTTTTCTTGTATAACACAACACAATCAAAACAAATATATTCCAACATCTACTGCTAGCAGTGACTTCAAATAACTCCCTTGCCATATGATGTTCCATGTTTTTTTGCCTTGATGATATCAAAAAATAAATGCAAAAGAAGGAGAATGCTATGAAGTGTCAAATATGCATATCAGATAGTAAATGCCCAGATATCAACTCTGAACTGAAAATGTAATCACACCATCTTAGACACATATAATTTCTCAGAATGGTATTCAGATTACCACTACTTGCTTGCCAGGCTGAAAAGAATCAATCAAAAACAGGCCTCCCTATGGGCATACCTGAGCCAAGTATATTAAACAGATAGTTTTTGAGTCAAATTGAAAGTCACCATAAAAAGTGAAAAAAGAGAAAAGTGATAAGACAAAAAGGAATAAAAAAAATGAAACAATGCACAATCAGTTAAGCATATACCATTAGGAAAAAGGGGTCCTTTGAATGTATGAGCTGCCGGGGATATTATCGTGTACAATATGATCTTTATGTCCCCAAAAATGTGTAAAGCTCTTCATCGATGTTATGTCCCAGTGGTGTTTTACTCTCGAAGTCTAAGATATATTTAGTCTCTTCTTGGCGGAGTATTTTTTCATAGTCACCTCCTCTGGGGCCTGGGATGACCTTATGAATGCCAAAGAACGTAAGATGAGCTGGATCGGCGTTATGCATCTCCGAAAAATGTTTAGCCATGGGGTAAGAGCAGTCCTTATTAGTAATGGCTCTCACATGTTGCAGGATACGCACTTTCAACTTACATTTTGTGCTTCCAATGTACCATTTTGAACAAGGACAAATCAAAGCATATACCACCAGTTCTGATTCGCATGTAATCTTGCTATTGATGTAGACCAGATGTTTTAGTATAGGGTGCTCGTAACATTTGCAATTCTTTGCATATTTACAGATCTTACATCTGGTACATTTGAAGAAGCCTGTTCCTGTTAAGGAAAGCCATATATATATATATCACACTATTTTAATGGTTATATAATGATCACCAATGGGGTGATGGCGCAATAAATATATATAATGCAGCATAGAAATAATACTTTTGTGTGGGTTCAATCAAAAATGCAATGTGACACTCTTTCCCCCTGCACACTACTCAATCCCCCAATATGCAATAGAAAGAGATGGAAGGAGAGAAAACAGGTTTCAAGAATACAGACTCAACAAATACAGTATCAATCCCAATTTCCCCCAGCAAACACAGAGAAAAACAGGAATGATTGCAACTTGTCAAAATGGTTTTGAATGTGGCTTTGAATGGAACGGTAAGAACACTGAAAATGGATTTAATTCCCTAACATGGATTCAATACTAGTGGGAGCCGCTTTGTATAGTTTCAGATCAACACTAGCAATCATTACTGAGTGATTAGCAAGTTGAAAACTTAATTCTGAGGGCGGATGTAATGTACAGCTGTTTCACACGTGATGGATTTAAGCCAATCGAAAAATGTGCAGCAAACTATTCTGCGCGGTAAGCTACATTGGGATGCGGTTTTGGGTTCTTTGGAAAGCTGAGGATGTTAGCTTCAAGTGGACACTTAAATTTCATCATACACATTGTAGACGTTATTAAGGTTTTTGTAGAGGTCGTTTTTTTCAGAAAGAGTCAAAATTTGTAAAACAAGGTTGTGCTTTTTAAAATTACAAACAAGGTTTCTTATACTAGGGAGACTATGAAGCCACAAACTACAGGACAGCACAGCCACCAGTCCAGCGACACCTCTGGCTGGTTTTTGCCCGCCGAGACGCTTGTCTTTCTGCAGCAAATATATTAGCGCAAAGATGATTTTAAAACTACTATTACCAAAGAACTATAGGGATGAGAGAAAGATTCAGGTAAGACAAAAGATTTTCTACAATGCAGTTCTGGATATAAGAGAGTGGGTTTGGATAGGGATGACTTTTGGATAATACATATGCTAGAGACAATCCTATGCTATGGATACTCACTACCAATGTTTGGAATGGACCCGCCAGGGATCTGGTCAAAGATTTCTGGACTGGAATTCAGCTAGCACACCGGACTGGACTCAAGGCGCTCTGGTTCTGCACTCAGCACGGCACTCTGGACCCTGCACGGCGGAATTGGGCTGGATCTGACGGGTTGGTTCTGGTTTTACAGCTATGTGCTCACCGCTCTGCTCTACTGGGTTGGATCTCTGGATTCTGGCAAGAACGTTTATCAAGAAAGCAGCACAGCTCAGCCAGGCTGTTCTTTTTGTTGTTCCCCTCAGAGGTCTGGGGTAAAATCTGCTTTCAGGATTTATTAAAGGCCAAGCTGAGAAGGGTTCAGCTTTGGAAATCGGCCTTTCTGCTTTCAAAGTCCTGGAGTCTGGAATATGGAATTCTCTTGCAAAGTGCTTCACCAGTAATTGGATGGTGAGTGAATGTGGGTGTTTCTAGGTCCTAAGCTGTCTCTATTTATGTATTTTCTTCTACTAGGTACACCCCCTAGATATTCTATTGGTTAGGGTCTTTCCTCTCCCCTGATTGATGCTGTATTTTGTAACCCAGGGAGAATCTCCCCTTTATTTCTGATTATGAAATCTATTTTTCATACAAGACATATTTACAATTTTACAACCTTAATACCAATAGCATATTTATATCAGATAATTGTTGGAGCACGTATTCATCTGAGCCCCGTCTTGGTGAGAGCTTGGGTCTAGATTTGGCAATTTTTCGCACTTTTGGTCTGGTACCCAATGTCAGATTTGTCCACATTTTTACACCTATGTGCGCATGACATCTGGGCATAATCATGTGAAGTTTCATGTTTCTGGCATCACCACAATTGCTACAAAACCACAAATGCTGTAGTCTTGTCCCAGAACATGGCACAGAGTTCTGAGTAGTTTTACAACGTGACCAGCATTTTCATATTAACAATACTGTTATTTTACACATTTTTACAATTTTGCACAGTCCTCTGTCAGTCCTTTTCCTTTTCAGTCCTTTTCAAAGATATACTTTCTTGTGCTTTAAGAATACACATAACTGTCTGTCCCGCCTCCAAAGTTTTGGTGGGTCAAGAGCAATCCCGGCCTCTTTCCCCTGGCAGGAGTTTCTGTTGACAGTTGCATCTGCATATCTTTTCAATCAAGGGAGTCTTTTGTCTCTCCCCAGAGCAGCAGAGCAAAATCTCCTCCCCTCTTCATTAACATCTGACTGGGAGTTCCTGTGGCAGAGAGCAGGAGGAAGGTGCCTTTTGTTTGGGACACGCTGTGGAATTTGCTTTGAAGTTCTGTGACTGGCATCAGGGGTTGACTTTAAAAATCCACTTTGTTTACATTTTTCTTTGATAAAAATAAACTTACATTTTCAAAACAGGCAAACATATCTCCAATTCCAGTCTTTTTAAACATAGAAATTAAATAGTGGCAACCTATATTGCTTTTGATAGCAAGTCACTTCATTTCAACCATTTGATTTTACTGTACAAGTTAAAGCTTCCAGTGTAATTAAATGACAGCTTTCATACAGGTGGCCAGTGGTACTGCGCCCATATCTGACAGATTTTCCCAGGAAAGCACCTTTTTTAATGTGGATATTCTTGTGATGAAATCTGATTCTCCCGACATTGTGTGCTTATGTGGATTCTTTAAATAGAGTGACGGTTAACACGCAGCAAGGATGTTGGATCTTTTCTGATGTTTGGGAACCATTATTTTGTAATTTCTGCAACCAAGGAAAAACGGATTTCAGAGCACTTCTGGGTTTCCTTGCAATGAAGCACTGCCTTTCACATAGATTACATTTTCCCTCTATGGGCAGCCCAATGACAGGTTTTATCAGTATGGTCTCCTGTTCCACCACTGACAGAGGCAAAGCAGATTGGCAGCCAACTTCCTGGTTTCAGAACGCAATTCTCAGAGGTTTAGTTCACACAGGGCTTTTTGCTGCCATTTTGTTCGTTCCGGTGCCCCCAGCACACAGTGGTGTCGCAGGGAGGAGCCTAGTGGGTCAATCCATCCCACACCCTCTCCCTCTATCCAGGCATCCCAAACAGAAGTGTTGCTGCATTGACTGTTGAGCCCCCCCTTTTGGGCCCCTCTCCCTCTATCCAGTTGTCCCGGCTCTGGATGTTACTGCATTGACTGTTATGCCCCTCTTTGGGACTTTTCTTCCCATTTCCATGTTTCCCAGGTCTGGGGTTGCTGCGTTTGCTGCTTAGCCCTCTATCCAGGTGTCCCTAATTAAAGTGTTATTGCATTGACTATTGTGCCCTCTTTTAGGCCTCTCTCCCTCTATCCAGGCGTCCCAGGTCTAAGGTTGACACATTTACTGTTGTGACTCTCTACCCAGGTGCGCCAAATCATAGTGTTATTGCATTGACTGTTGTGCCCCCTTGTAGGCCACTCTCCCTCTGTCCAGGTGTGACTGCTTTGACCGTTGTGACCCCCCCTTCAAGCCCCTATCCTTTGTCCAGGTGTCACAATTCCAGGTGTGACAGCATTGACTATTTTGTCCCCTCTTTAGTCCCCTCTCCCTCTGTCCCGGTGTCCCAAGCCTAGGTGTGACTGCATTGTCTGTTGTACCCCTCTTTAGGCCCCTCTCCTCAGTCCAGGTGTCCCCATTCTAGTTGTGACTGCATTGACAGTTGTGCCCCTTCTTTAGTACCATCTACCTCTGTCCAGGTGTCCCAAATCTAGGTGTGACTACATTAACTGTTGTGCCCCCTCTCTAGGCCCTTCTCAATCTAGCCAGCTATAGCAAGTCTAGGCATTACTGCGCAGACTACACCCACTTTAAGCCCCCCTCCCTCTATCCAGGTGTACAGTTTAAGTGTTACTACACTGACTGTTGGGCCCCACACAGTGCCTGGTAGCTAATGTTCGGGTGCCTCCCTTCCCTGGTAACTATGGTACAGGTGCCCTTTGAGCAATCGCCATTGCCCCCAACCAAACACTTCCACCCACTGCAGGTTCATACATCGGAGCCAGAAAGAAAAGACCACTAAAATGAACAAACCGCAAGGGTTTACTACCCCCCCAGTTCAACAACCACAAACAAAGGTCCCCTAAAATGAATAACAAAACCACATAGGAGCTAGAAAGGAAAGAGCAATAAACAAACTGAACCACAAAAGTCTTTCAAACGCGGTCTCAACTACTCACAACCTCACCAACTACAACCAACATCTAACCAAAAACAGAAAAGACTAAATTCCAAGGACCAGGAAAGACACCAATCCAAAGAGGATACCCACTGAAACGAATACAATCCACAATCCAAAAACCATGCTTCGCCACAAAAAAGACAAAGCATCCAGAACGGACAACAGAAATAATAAGAAAACTCAAACCTCTCGGGCAGATGCCGACCGGCATGATCCAGCATGATCACAAAACTCTGAAAAACGGGACAAAAGGAAACATACAAATAACAGCAAAGTCAGACTACATTGCTTGCTACCACTCCACATATGACTGCAGGGTAAGCAAAAACAGACAAGCAACAACAAACCGACAGGCAATAAGCGTTACAAATACAAACCCCACTGGGACACCAAATGCAACACGACAATTAATAAACCATCCCAGCCCAGTCTACACCGTGAACAATATCCCCCAACCAGAATTAGGGACAAACTGGAATCCATTAACCTCTACATGCCATACATCACCAAAGACTGGAACAACGGACGGGTGGCAACACAATTCACCCCCCAGAACGAACCAATACCAACCAACCCTACTATAAAACTTATAAGTCTACTCGACGAAGATACTGATCACCAAAGAACCACACCACCCAACAGGTTCAGCCAGGAAAAATCCACCAGCAATGGAAACCCAAAGGACAACACACCGAACTGAACAAACAATACAAACAACAACCTGAAAGGAAAATCAAACAAACTACACTGCAGCTTGCTCAAAGTTAGATCCATGGCAAAACATGCAATAGAATCGATGACCTTTTTTAGGTGAAGGAGGCACACTCATGCTCTTTCTTACAAAAACCTGGTTGTCAGTTAACTATAAATCCATCGGGAACATAGCGATACCGTGCAATTATAAATGAATACACACCAACATAGAAAACCGAAGTGGAGGCGGAATCAGAATCATACACAAAGAACACATCTGAGCATCACAAATCATCACAACCAACGCAGAAGACTGTGAATTGCTGCTCATCAAGATATAACTCAATGACCAAACCAATATATTATCCCTCCTGATCTACAGACCGCCTTCTTACAAGCCCAACTTTGCAACAAAAGTAGCAGACGTGACTGCCTTTTTATCAGCCTACCACGACAATTCATACTGGGAGACTTCACCATCTGGTTAGAAAAAGAACACAAATCCACAGCAAACTCGGCGCACTGCTGGAAACTTTGCATTTCAAACAAATAGTAAATGGATCCACCAACGACACCAGATATACCATGGATGCAATTTTATTCAGGGAAGGACTATACGCATCCACGCCACCTACACCAATGGTATGGAGCGACCACTACTTAAGACCATTCTACATCACATCCCAAACATGCCTACCGGCAGGAAAGGACTTACTCCATGCCAGCAAGAAAAGAAACTGGAAGAACCTAGACCAGGAGGCCCTAGAAAACCTTCGAGACTCAACCCTCCCAAGCGAAACAGAACCTACTGAAACAAACAGACACAGCAGAAAACACATTTAAAAGTTGGATTCACAAGGCTATTGACCAACTGGCAGCAGCAAAAACAGCCAAAGCAACACCAACAAAACTGGCAGAAAATGGCTCACATAAGAACTGAAAGATCTCATAAAAAACAACCGCAAAATGGACCAAAAATCGAGAGAACAATGCACCTGACAAGACAAAATAAAATACCAAAGACAACACAAACTATACAAATCAACAGTCCTCAAAGCAAAAAAAGTACTTTTACCTCACAAGGATAGAATCGGCAAACAATCCACAGAAATAACTCTTTACAATCATCAAAGAAATAAAAAAAGTATGCCTGCAAGAATTGCATCATTCTGACAAAAGCACTTTGTGACAACATCACCAACCACATGAGATCAAAAATAGATACAATCCAGGAGACCATCCACCTAGTCCAGGTAAATACAACCACTACTGCCGGACCACAGACAATGGACGAAACACAGATTACAGCAAAACTCACCTGTTTAAAAACAATCACAGAAGAAACCTTCACCACACTGATCAAGGAGGACAACAACCTTGCAGGATCCCAGAGCGACCCCTGCCACCTGAAATCTTCAAAGGTATCCTAAACCACAGAACACCAGTGACACAGTTCCGGAACCTAATGAATCGATCATTCAAAAGAGGAATAGTACCGTCCTCCTTCAAATCAGCATACATTAAACCACTGATAAAAAAGGAATCAGAAAGCACAGAAGACCTGAGCAACTCTCAACCGATATCCAAACTGCCCTACAAAGCAACGATCCTGGAGAACCACGTGTACAAAATCCTTCTTAAATATGTCAAAACAAATGGAATACTCGCCTGGTCACAAGTTGGCTGCAGACCAATAAGAGGAACAGAATCAGCACTCCTATCGATTTGGGATGACCTGAAAATAAACGCAGACAACGATGTCCAATCGGCCACCATACTATTGTATATATCAGCGACATTTAACACAATCGGCCACGCTACACTAATAAAAACATTAATGCAATGTGGCATACAGGAATCCACACTAAAGTGGCGTGCCTCATTCCTAACTAACCGAACCAAAAGAAGCTCTCTAACACCATTCACCTCAAACACCAAAAATATATCCTACGGAGTCCGACAGGGATCCAGCCTCTCTTCTATTCTCCTCTGCTCTTCAACATCTACATGTACGCACTGATGAAAACCATTCGAACCCACAGAAAGATTTACCACCTACAACTACATAGACGACACAAAATTGATTGTGAAAACAAACAGAACCCAGGAACAAAATAACAGCCTCAACAACTGCCTCACAGACATCTACAATTGGATGGCAATGAAGAACCTTAAAGTGAACCCAGCAAAATTGAAATAATGCTCTCACCGGCAGGATTCGATGGAGGGAACCCACAACTGGACTGGCTGAACGGCATGGGAATGCAACCAGATTCTACCGACGTAGTAAATAACTTAGGAATACTCATGGACAACGGACTATACCTGGAAACGCAAGTCAATGCAATCACCAAAGAATTCTTCTTTTCCGACAAATACTCAGAGAATTACTTCCCTACCCCTCCTCCCCCCACATAACCCTCACAATCCTCTCCCTGATACTGACAGGAATTGACTACGGAAACAGCCTCTACATAGGAATGCTGGGAAGACTTGCCAAGAAACTCCAAAGGGTGCAAAATACAGCAGCCAGGATCCTTTTAAGACTAAACAGAATAGACCATATAACTCCAGCATTGAAAAGCCTACACTGGTTAATAGTAAAAAAGTGCATCGAATTCAAAGCGCTCTGCATCGCCTACAAAGCCTTGCAGAGCTGAATTCCTTCAAGACAAGATTAGCCAGTATCACCCATGAAGGGAATTAAGATCCAGCAATGACCAACAAATAGAGGCAATACACTACAAAAAATGTGGCGGAACAGCATTCTCACGTCTAATTGGTAACATCTGGAAAAACCATACTCAAGGAAACTAGAATCACAGTAGACCACACCTCCTTCAGGAAATGGCTCAAAACCTGGCTATTCAATAGAGAATGACAACCTCCAAGGGACACCAGCAACAACAACACCAGAGACAAACAACTATTGAGAAGACAAGAGGGACCAATGAACCACAACCAAGAACCTCTCTAGATACCGCTAAGCAGCAACCAAATAACCATGCCAGAGGCTCCAACAAACCGACCAACTTGCCAACCAATTTTCCTCTTCCCGCTCCTCCAACATAACTGACACCACTACACCACACCTTGAGCTAGACACACTACAAATAAACAAACCAAGAATAAATACTATGTTCAAACCCAGCATCCCTAGATACTGAAGCACATCTAGAGTGAACCACCCACAGAGTCCATAAAACCATCCACAACACAATTATACACCAGGATACCAGATTATTTTACAGCAAGAGCCACCCATGACTCTAGATCCCTTATGAACACTATCTAACCAGTGCACACTACCAAACCTATCACAACCACACAACACACTTATAACAACACAAAACACTACCACACATCTGAGGCACTGAATCTTACCCATATGGTTACAACACACAAGCTCTCTTGCACAAACTCCCATATGCAAAACAACACTCATAGATGCCAGTTCTTCCTAGTTCCGAACCCATCCTCTTACCCTATCCACACTAGCCTCCCCACCCCCTCTCTTGCAGAGCTACGCAAGCGTCTGGAAACTGTCCCTGGGTGGTAGCGGGGCACGCTATAAATCAACATAACATAACAAATATCACACAACAGTCCCCTTTGATATGTTTGCCACTAAGATTCTTAGTAACGTCTTTTCTGATTGTCCAAGAATAACTGGAATGCCAATGGAATGAGATTAACTCTTTCTTGTGAATCAAAGGTTGCCCATCAGTGATGGCTCCTCCATAATGGGAAAGGGGGTGCTGACTCATCAATACCGTTGCCTATTATGAAGGAGCAGAGCCAGCTCATTGTAAACACCGGGCACTCCCTCACAGCTTCATGCAGCTTAGGGAACATCCCTAGGTTGGTTTAAAGTGTCAAAGTGAACCATTAGTTCCCTTAAAATGTTCAGTAGTACTCCAAGGCACATGCACACAAGCCATGCAATGTCAGGAGTGTTCTGCTTCCCCATCCTTGCATGGCCTACTGGGCATGCATGCTGGGGTGCAGGCCTCAATGTGAGAGGTGGCACTCTTGCACTTGTACGCATATCCAGGGACTGAGAGGCAATGGGATGGAGTCACCACAGCTCCACTCTCCATATGCAGGAGCCAAAAAGCATTCTCTGATTCTGGGTCCTGTAGTATACTTTGTAGGAGCCAGATGGCCTTATTTTCAGCAGGCAGCTTTGGACTGAAAGGACACGATTCCAGAGTGGGGCTGCAGGCAAGAAAATGAAAAACAAATATTTGTGTGAGCATGTATGTAAGTGTTTGTGTTTTTAAGTGGGTGTGTGTATGAGAGAGTGTTTGTTGTTTGGGTGCATGTGTGTATGTATGAGAGAGTGCATGAGTGTTGTATGTGTGCACAATGCAGGTGAATTTGAGAGTGAAAGAAAGAATGACCAATGCTGTGTAAATGTTGATGAGTGTTTGTGGATGTGCAAGTGAATGACAAATGAATGACACATGAATGCTGATGCATGTTTGTGAACATCAGAGATTGAGTGAATGAAGAATGAATGCAATTGCATGCATGTGAATGGTGCTGTCTGATTGCTGGTGTGTGTATGTCAGGCCCTGGCAGCAGGCCTCTGATTGTGGTTGTCTGAAGGAGAGTGGAAGTGGAGTAGGAGATGGGTCGGCAGCTCTTACTGTGCGGTATGGATGAAGGCAACACAATGAGTGTTCCTAAGTGGTAATCAACACCTTGTTATGCTTCCTTAACCCTTTGTGCCCAGAAAAAAAGTATTTGTCACAGTAAGGAAACATGTCCACACTAGACCCACCAATATAGACCAGTGCCACTTTATAAAACACATTATGCTACCATCACCCTGGTGCACATTAAAAAATGCTATGTCACAGTAATGAAACATGTCTCTAATAGACCAATGTAGGTCCAGTATGGGCATGCTGTGAAAATGGAACAGATCATGCCACTGCTGAAGAATCCCACCCTCAGCCTAGATGACTTGGCCTACTATCACCCAAACATGCATTATCCTTCCTGAACCAAGTGATTGCGAAGAATTCAGACATCCAATTGGATGAAAAGATCACTCAGTAGAATCTCCTGTAGGACTAGAAGTCTGTTTTCAAACCACAATGCAGCACAGAGACCCCCAATATTCAAGTTGTCAGGATGCTTAAACACATTCTGGACAAAGGGGACCCCTGCATACTCCTCCTTGAACTCTCTCAAGCATTCAATACCACGGACCATGAAGACTTCATCAACATTCTCAATATGTGCATGGGCTTCCATGGAACTGTCCTGCAGTGGTTCACCTCATACCTCGCCAATAGTGACCAACTCATCCAGTACAGGCCACACATATTACGAACCACCCAGTTGCCTGCACCATTCCACAAGGCTCCATCATGTGCTCTATCTTCCTCGTGCTGTACATAGAACCTCAGAAGGAAATCCTCAGTGACATAAACATACATCAATATGCTGATGACACAGTTCTATCTAAAGGACAATTGCCTTGACAAAGTCCATCAACTCAAGCACTGCCTATACCTCATCCAAGCCTAGATGCCAAAAGCCGAAATGAAGCTCAACCCTGCAAAGACTAAATTCATTCTCTTAAGACACCCCTCCACACATGTCCAAGTTCAGAATTGGTTTTTATAACATGAAGCTCAACTGGTTGATGCCTCAACTCGTACCCAGTGTACAATATCCCAGCTTTTCTATTGACTGTGACCTTTCATCCAAGACACACTTTGCCAAGAACACCCAATCAGTAAAATAATATGCTATTTGCATGGTACCAGCTTGTACACCTCCTCAAAGTCAATCATTTCAACCTTGCTAGATGGGAAGTTCAGGGCCTTATTCATAGATAGACAACTGCTTCCAAATCACATGGGGATCCGATCCGAACCTAAGATGAAAAGCTGAAGCTGTGGTGCATGTGTGTCATTTCACCCTGAAGCTGCCACCTTTGGCGGGACTGTGTGTCCAAGTGATACGATTGCAGTGTTTGAGTATTGCAATCATCACTTACATAGGACTTCAAGCCTCCAACAAATGCTGTTGGAATTCTCCCCTTCCCTTAGTGACTGAGTGTCTTGTGCAAGAGCACAATAGATATAGAGTCTACCTCACTATCCAATAGTGTGCCAAATACCTAATATGGGCCATAACCCAAGATTTTGCCAGTGAAACCAAGAACCAGCACATATTATGCAATATTGCCTCTTGTTATATATGGGTCCAACATTGTAACACGCTTTGATAACCACTTTACAAAACCATTATATCATTTGAAATGGAAACGCTTTAACAAAGAAGTGAAACATTTTCTAGATACATGGTTGGGCCAATTATTTGACTTGTAGGTATATTATCTCACAAAAACAGACCATTATTGTCTGCTATATCTTTTGGCCATTATTTTCCAATGCTTAACACAGGTTTAATGCTGACAAGTTAAGCACGTACCTCAGACAAGGTTGGAGGCTGGGCAACCTTAACTTCACACGTTTGTAATACTATAGTAGGGTCATCTCCACCCTTCCACCTTCCGAAGTCGATAGGTTGTGTACAATTAAATGGGTTAATAATGTCACCACTATAACAGCACAAAGAAGTGGGATGAATCCAACAGTAAACGCTAAATAAGAACACAAAAGAAAATGCCTCCTGACAATAAAGCCTAGTAAAGCAGAGTTCCCCGTATGATGAGGTGTGTTGGGTGTTCTGACCCACGTTTGGACTATTATGCTACAATATTTGGTGCTGTGGGTTTAGGAAATCCAAGATGGCCGAAAAAGCCCACATGTGCGCCAGAATCTATGAAAACCGCGCAGTTTGTGCGCACACCAAAATGGTCGCCTGACTTGCCACCCCCCGGTGCGGGTGTGCTGGGTCAGAAGAGCCATGAGTGAAATGGGGTGCCAAAGAGAAAAACAGCAGTGCCTAGCACTTTAAAAATCACCCTTTGTTTCTCTGAAGGCAAGCTCAGAATGCCCATTTCAAACATTGCAGAATATCCAACAATCTCACTGAACACCAGCAGACATTTGACAGAATAAAGTCTTGTGGGCATACAAAATCTGGAAAGAGGATGAGCCTAAAATAATGTTCATAGCAAAACTGGCTGAGCTGTGGATTTCAGCAGTTTAAGTAAATTTGGACTGAAAGACACTAAAAATCTAAATGTTTAAAAGAAATGAGTGACCTACTTTTGAGTGTCACATAGGTTGCAATTGTTTAAATGTCATAGTTTTAAACTTAGAATCAGCATTCTAGCTGCATGCGTAAAAATTGGAAGTTTGATTTGGACAGGAAAACTGGCAGCCAAAGGGACATTTAGCTGAGGCCTGGCTTAGAAAGAGAGGGAATTTTGCCCACCAGCTACCCCCGACAGGAGTTGAGACTTGCACAACAGTTGTGTTCCCAGGCCTAGCTGCCTTTTGCTGTTCCCACCAAAAGGGATATGACACTTCTCTGATTGAATTACCTGGGCTCTGCAGGAAATTGAACAAAGCCCTGTCCTGACTCAGGCAAATGTTTTATTGGGGGGGGTCGTCAAAGTGGCTTCCTCCTGGAAGGAAAGGGGAGGAGCACTGCCTTTGAGAGCAAGCTGGCTTGGCAGAACTGGAAAAACCAGAAATTCAACCTTGTGCTGGGGGGAAACCACACCCCTTTGGGGCCAGAACATAAATCTAAAAAGATGGATCATTCATAGAGCGGACTTGTGAAAATTTTATAAGTGATATCATTATTCTTGTGATTTTTCTGTGCACATTTGAAGACGTGTTAGGACCCGGTGGTATGTTCAGGGGGGTTTTTAGCGGAAAAGAGGATATTACTCAAAATGTATGTATGTTAAAAATCTGACACTCCACCACCTAATGCCCACATGCTTTGCGAACATTTGTGTAAATGCGGGGACAAATCCAATATTGGTAACCCGACCAAAAAGTGAAATATGTTGCCATTTTTGAACCCAAGCTCCTAGAAACGACAGAATTGGAACAGGGGCTACCATCAGTAAATGCATGATGTGTGTATGTAATTTCAAACTACTGTGTATCTATGAAATATGTCTTTAGGTCAAATATAGATTGTGTGTAATTTGACAGGGGAGTGTCCTTTCTGCAAGCCATTAAATGACATCGCTCTGACACTCCACTTCTTTTCCCCAATCAAGAGAGAAAGGAAAGCTTGACCAATGGGCAGTTGAGAGAGGGGCTGGCTAGTGATGCTGCAAACACACACACTTTCAAAAGACATAAAAAGAGCCACTGGAAGCTAGAGAGGACATTCTATTCCATCTGCTGCGGGACGCTCTGCCGGGAAAATCCATACTTTACCTCCATCAACCTCCAGAGAGCCAACACAGAGACTCCAATCTATCCACCTTCAGAGACCAAGACTTTACTTCAGAATTGGTAGCAGAGAGGTCAACTACAAGCTAAATCCCTCTTTTGCAGGCCTCAAATCATTGTAAACTATTCACAGCCAGGCGAGCTGTTTGAATTCTTTGCAAGAACTCTTGCCATTTGCCAGAAAGCAGTGTTGTATCCAGAGAGAGACCAGCTGAACCGGAGCCCGCTGTATCCGGACCCACAGACCTGATCAGATCCAGAGTGACCCAGACCGCTGTTAGCAGAACCAGAGAGCTGACCCAGATCACTGTGAAGTGCCGAGACCAGAACCGGAGTCCAGTCCGAAAACCTGACCGGATCTGTGGCGAGGCCTATTTATAAATATATTGTGAGTACCTAGCAGAACTGTGCAGAACCAATCTCTTAGTTAAAATAATATAATTCAATCTATTTTAATCTAACCAGAACTGCCTCCTAACTGTCACCTGTCATTTGCAAAGCTGTCACTTGTCATTTTCTAGCTGCAAGCTGTAACCTGTCGCTTTGAACTTTTAAAATTTCAAATCCGAAAAACTACCTTTATTTAATCGTCCGTATCTCTGGAACCGTTTGGTTTAACTTTCCTCTGAAAGCTTAGAATCTCAGCTTTTCAACAAGCCTAGAACCGACTTCCTACTCCTCATACTTTTGCTGTAATTACGATTCTCGCACTCGCATGACATCTGGGCATAATCATGTGAAGTTTCATGTTTCTGGCATCACCACAATTGCTACAAAACCACAAATGCTGTAGTTTTGTCCCAGAACATGGCACAGAGTTCTGAGTAGTTTTACAACGTGACCAGAATTTTCATATTAACAATACTGTTATTTTACACATTTTTACAATTTTGCACAGTCCTCTGTCAGTCCTTTTCCTTTTCAGTCCTTTTCAAAGATATACTTTCTTGTGCTTTAAGAATACACATAACTGTCTGTCCCGCCTCCAAAGTTTTGGTGGGTCAAGAGCAATCCCGGCCTCTTTCCCCTGGCAGGAGTTTCTGTTGACAGTTGCATCTGCATATCTTTTCAATCAAGGGAGTCTTTTGTCTCTCCCCAGAGCAGCAGAGCAAAATCTCCTCCCCTCTTCATTAACATCTGACTGGGAGTTCCTGTGGCAGAGAGCAGGAGGAAGGTGCCTTTTGTTTGGGACACGCTGTGGAATTTGCTTTGAAGTTCTGTGACTGGCATCAGGGGTTGACTTTAAAAATCCACTTTGTTTACATTTTTCTTTGATAAAAATAAACTTACATTTTCAAAACAGGCAAACATATCTCCAATTCCAGTCTTTTTAAACATAGAAATTAAATAGTGGCAACCTATATTGCTTTTGATAGCAAGTCACTTCATTTCAACCATTTGATTTTACTGTACAAGTTAAAGCTTCCAGTGTAATTAAATGACAGCTTTCATACAGGTGGCCAGTGGTACTGCGCCCATATCTGACAGATTTTCCCAGGAAAGCACCTTTTTTAATGTGGATATTCTTGTGATGAAATCTGATTCTCCCGACATTGTGTGCTTATGTGGATTCTTTAAATAGAGTGACGGTTAACACGCAGCAAGGATGTTGGATCTTTTCTGATGTTTGGGAACCATTATTTTGTAATTTCTGCAACCAAGGAAAAACGGATTTCAGAGCACTTCTGGGTTTCCTTGCAATGAAGCACTGCCTTTCACATAGATTACATTTTCCCTCTATGGGCAGCCCAATGACAGGTTTTATCAGTATGGTCTCCTGTTCCACCACTGACAGAGGCAAAGCAGATTGGCAGCCAACTTCCTGGTTTCAGAACGCAATTCTCAGAGGTTTAGTTCACACAGGGCTTTTTGCTGCCATTTTGTTCGTTCCGGTGCCCCCAGCACACAGTGGTGTCGCAGGGAGGAGCCTAGTGGGTCAATCCATCCCACACCCTCTCCCTCTATCCAGGCATCCCAAACAGAAGTGTTGCTGCATTGACTGTTGAGCCCCCCCTTTTGGGCCCCTCTCCCTCTATCCAGTTGTCCCGGCTCTGGATGTTACTGCATTGACTGTTATGCCCCTCTTTGGGACTTTTCTTCCCATTTCCATGTTTCCCAGGTCTGGGGTTGCTGCGTTTGCTGCTTAGCCCTCTATCCAGGTGTCCCTAATTAAAGTGTTATTGCATTGACTATTGTGCCCTCTTTTAGGCCTCTCTCCCTCTATCCAGGCGTCCCAGGTCTAAGGTTGACACATTTACTGTTGTGACTCTCTACCCAGGTGCGCCAAATCATAGTGTTATTGCATTGACTGTTGTGCCCCCTTGTAGGCCACTCTCCCTCTGTCCAGGTGTGACTGCTTTGACCGTTGTGACCCCCCCTTCAAGCCCCTATCCTTTGTCCAGGTGTCACAATTCCAGGTGTGACAGCATTGACTATTTTGTCCCCTCTTTAGTCCCCTCTCCCTCTGTCCCGGTGTCCCAAGCCTAGGTGTGACTGCATTGTCTGTTGTACCCCTCTTTAGGCCCCTCTCCTCAGTCCAGGTGTCCCCATTCTAGTTGTGACTGCATTGACAGTTGTGCCCCTTCTTTAGTACCATCTACCTCTGTCCAGGTGTCCCAAATCTAGGTGTGACTACATTAACTGTTGTGCCCCCTCTCTAGGCCCTTCTCAATCTAGCCAGCTATAGCAAGTCTAGGCATTACTGCGCAGACTACACCCACTTTAAGCCCCCCTCCCTCTATCCAGGTGTACAGTTTAAGTGTTACTACACTGACTGTTGGGCCCCACACAGTGCCTGGTAGCTAATGTTCGGGTGCCTCCCTTCCCTGGTAACTATGGTACAGGTGCCCTTTGAGCAATCGCCATTGCCCCCAACCAAACACTTCCACCCACTGCAGGTTCATACATCGGAGCCAGAAAGAAAAGACCACTAAAATGAACAAACCGCAAGGGTTTACTACCCCCCCAGTTCAACAACCACAAACAAAGGTCCCCTAAAATGAATAACAAAACCACATAGGAGCTAGAAAGGAAAGAGCAATAAACAAACTGAACCACAAAAGTCTTTCAAACGCGGTCTCAACTACTCACAACCTCACCAACTACAACCAACATCTAACCAAAAACAGAAAAGACTAAATTCCAAGGACCAGGAAAGACACCAATCCAAAGAGGATACCCACTGAAACGAATACAATCCACAATCCAAAAACCATGCTTCGCCACAAAAAAGACAAAGCATCCAGAACGGACAACAGAAATAATAAGAAAACTCAAACCTCTCGGGCAGATGCCGACCGGCATGATCCAGCATGATCACAAAACTCTGAAAAACGGGACAAAAGGAAACATACAAATAACAGCAAAGTCAGACTACATTGCTTGCTACCACTCCACATATGACTGCAGGGTAAGCAAAAACAGACAAGCAACAACAAACCGACAGGCAATAAGCGTTACAAATACAAACCCCACTGGGACACCAAATGCAACACGACAATTAATAAACCATCCCAGCCCAGTCTACACCGTGAACAATATCCCCCAACCAGAATTAGGGACAAACTGGAATCCATTAACCTCTACATGCCATACATCACCAAAGACTGGAACAACGGACGGGTGGCAACACAATTCACCCCCCAGAACGAACCAATACCAACCAACCCTACTATAAAACTTATAAGTCTACTCGACGAAGATACTGATCACCAAAGAACCACACCACCCAACAGGTTCAGCCAGGAAAAATCCACCAGCAATGGAAACCCAAAGGACAACACACCGAACTGAACAAACAATACAAACAACAACCTGAAAGGAAAATCAAACAAACTACACTGCAGCTTGCTCAAAGTTAGATCCATGGCAAAACATGCAATAGAATCGATGACCTTTTTTAGGTGAAGGAGGCACACTCATGCTCTTTCTTACAAAAACCTGGTTGTCAGTTAACTATAAATCCATCGGGAACATAGCGATACCGTGCAATTATAAATGAATACACACCAACATAGAAAACCGAAGTGGAGGCGGAATCAGAATCATACACAAAGAACACATCTGAGCATCACAAATCATCACAACCAACGCAGAAGACTGTGAATTGCTGCTCATCAAGATATAACTCAATGACCAAACCAATATATTATCCCTCCTGATCTACAGACCGCCTTCTTACAAGCCCAACTTTGCAACAAAAGTAGCAGACGTGACTGCCTTTTTATCAGCCTACCACGACAATTCATACTGGGAGACTTCACCATCTGGTTAGAAAAAGAACACAAATCCACAGCAAACTCGGCGCACTGCTGGAAACTTTGCATTTCAAACAAATAGTAAATGGATCCACCAACGACACCAGATATACCATGGATGCAATTTTATTCAGGGAAGGACTATACGCATCCACGCCACCTACACCAATGGTATGGAGCGACCACTACTTAAGACCATTCTACATCACATCCCAAACATGCCTACCGGCAGGAAAGGACTTACTCCATGCCAGCAAGAAAAGAAACTGGAAGAACCTAGACCAGGAGGCCCTAGAAAACCTTTGAGACTCAACCCTCCCAAGCGAAACAGAACCTACTGAAACAAACAGACACAGCAGAAAACACATTTAAAAGTTGGATTCACAAGGCTATTGACCAACTGGCAGCAGCAAAAACAGCCAAAGCAACACCAACAAAACTGGCAGAAAATGGCTCACATAAGAACTGAAAGATCTCATAAAAAACAACCGCAAAATGGACCAAAAATCGAGAGAACAATACACCTGACAAGACAAAATAAAATACCAAAGACAACACAAACTATACAAATCAACAGTCCTCAAAGCAAAAAAAGTACTTTTACCTCACAAGGATAGAATCGGCAAACAATCCACAGAAATAACTCTTTACAATCATCAAAGAAATAAAAAAAGTATGCCTGCAAGAATTGCATCATTCTGACAAAAGCACTTTGTGACAACATCACCAACCACATGAGATCAAAAATAGATACAATCCAGGAGACCATCCACCTAGTCCAGGTAAATACAACCACTACTGCCGGACCACAGACAATGGACGAAACACAGATTACAGCAAAACTCACCTGTTTAAAAACAATCACAGAAGAAACCTTCACCACACTGATCAAGGAGGACAACAACCTTGCAGGATCCCAGAGCGACCCCTGCCACCTGAAATCTTCAAAGGTATCCTAAACCACAGAACACCAGTGACACAGTTCCGGAACCTAATGAATCGATCATTCAAAAGAGGAATAGTACCGTCCTCCTTCAAATCAGCATACATTAAACCACTGATAAAAAAGGAATCAGAAAGCACAGAAGACCTGAGCAACTCTCAACCGATATCCAAACTGCCCTACAAAGCAACGATCCTGGAGAACCACGTGTACAAAATCCTTCTTAAATATGTCAAAACAAATGGAATACTCGCCTGGTCACAAGTTGGCTGCAGACCAATAAGAGGAACAGAATCAGCACTCCTATCGATTTGGGATGACCTGAAAATAAACGCAGACAACGATGTCCAATCGGCCACCATACTATTGTATATATCAGCGACATTTAACACAATCGGCCACGCTACACTAATAAAAACATTAATGCAATGTGGCATACAGGAATCCACACTAAAGTGGCGTGCCTCATTCCTAACTAACCGAACCAAAAGAAGCTCTCTAACACCATTCACCTCAAACACCAAAAATATATCCTACGGAGTCCGACAGGGATCCAGCCTCTCTTCTATTCTCCTCTGCTCTTCAACATCTACATGTACGCACTGATGAAAACCATTCGAACCCACAGAAAGATTTACCACCTACAACTACATAGACGACACAAAATTGATTGTGAAAACAAACAGAACCCAGGAACAAAATAACAGCCTCAACAACTGCCTCACAGACATCTACAATTGGATGGCAATGAAGAACCTTAAAGTGAACCCAGCAAAATTGAAATAATGCTCTCACCGGCAGGATTCGATGGAGGGAACCCACAACTGGACTGGCTGAACGGCATGGGAATGCAACCAGATTCTACCGACGTAGTAAATAACTTAGGAATACTCATGGACAACGGACTATACCTGGAAACGCAAGTCAATGCAATCACCAAAGAATTCTTCTTTTCCGACAAATACTCAGAGAATTACTTCCCTACCCCTCCTCCCCCCACATAACCCTCACAATCCTCTCCCTGATACTGACAGGAATTGACTACGGAAACAGCCTCTACATAGGAATGCTGGGAAGACTTGCCAAGAAACTCCAAAGGGTGCAAAATACAGCAGCCAGGATCCTTTTAAGACTAAACAGAATAGACCATATAACTCCAGCATTGAAAAGCCTACACTGGTTAATAGTAAAAAAGTGCATCGAATTCAAAGCGCTCTGCATCGCCTACAAAGCCTTGCAGAGCTGAATTCCTTCAAGACAAGATTAGCCAGTATCACCCATGAAGGGAATTAAGATCCAGCAATGACCAACAAATAGAGGCAATACACTACAAAAAATGTGGCGGAACAGCATTCTCACGTCTAATTGGTAACATCTGGAAAAACCATACTCAAGGAAACTAGAATCACAGTAGACCACACCTCCTTCAGGAAATGGCTCAAAACCTGGCTATTCAATAGAGAATGACAACCTCCAAGGGACACCAGCAACAACAACACCAGAGACAAACAACTATTGAGAAGACAAGAGGGACCAATGAACCACAACCAAGAACCTCTCTAGATACCGCTAAGCAGCAACCAAATAACCATGCCAGAGGCTCCAACAAACCGACCAACTTGCCAACCAATTTTCCTCTTCCCGCTCCTCCAACATAACTGACACCACTACACCACACCTTGAGCTAGACACACTACAAATAAACAAACCAAGAATAAATACTATGTTCAAACCCAGCATCCCTAGATACTGAAGCACATCTAGAGTGAACCACCCACAGAGTCCATAAAACCATCCACAACACAATTATACACCAGGATACCAGATTATTTTACAGCAAGAGCCACCCATGACTCTAGATCCCTTATGAACACTATCTAACCAGTGCACACTACCAAACCTATCACAACCACACAACACACTTATAACAACACAAAACACTACCACACATCTGAGGCACTGAATCTTACCCATATGGTTACAACACACAAGCTCTCTTGCACAAACTCCCATATGCAAAACAACACTCATAGATGCCAGTTCTTCCTAGTTCCGAACCCATCCTCTTACCCTATCCACACTAGCCTCCCCACCCCCTCTCTTGCAGAGCTACGCAAGCGTCTGGAAACTGTCCCTGGGTGGTAGCGGGGCACGCTATAAATCAACATAACATAACAAATATCACACAACAGTCCCCTTTGATATGTTTGCCACTAAGATTCTTAGTAACGTCTTTTCTGATTGTCCAAGAATAACTGGAATGCCAATGGAATGAGATTAACTCTTTCTTGTGAATCAAAGGTTGCCCATCAGTGATGGCTCCTCCATAATGGGAAAGGGGGTGCTGACTCATCAATACCGTTGCCTATTATGAAGGAGCAGAGCCAGCTCATTGTAAACACCGGGCACTCCCTCACAGCTTCATGCAGCTTAGGGAACATCCCTAGGTTGGTTTAAAGTGTCAAAGTGAACCATTAGTTCCCTTAAAATGTTCAGTAGTACTCCAAGGCACATGCACACAAGCCATGCAATGTCAGGAGTGTTCTGCTTCCCCATCCTTGCATGGCCTACTGGGCATGCATGCTGGGGTGCAGGCCTCAATGTGAGAGGTGGCACTCTTGCACTTGTACGCATATCCAGGGACTGAGAGGCAATGGGATGGAGTCACCACAGCTCCACTCTCCATATGCAGGAGCCAAAAAGCATTCTCTGATTCTGGGTCCTGTAGTATACTTTGTAGGAGCCAGATGGCCTTATTTTCAGCAGGCAGCTTTGGACTGAAAGGACACGATTCCAGAGTGGGGCTGCAGGCAAGAAAATGAAAAACAAATATTTGTGTGAGCATGTATGTAAGTGTTTGTGTTTTTAAGTGGGTGTGTGTATGAGAGAGTGTTTGTTGTTTGGGTGCATGTGTGTATGTATGAGAGAGTGCATGAGTGTTGTATGTGTGCTCAATGCAGGTGAATTTGAGAGTGAAAGAAAGAATGACCAATGCTGTGTAAATGTTGATGAGTGTTTGTGGATGTGCAAGTGAATGACAAATGAATGACACATGAATGCTGATGCATGTTTGTGAACATCAGAGATTGAGTGAATGAAGAATGAATGCAATTGCATGCATGTGAATGGTGCTGTCTGATTGCTGGTGTGTGTATGTCAGGCCCTGGCAGCAGGCCTCTGATTGTGGTTGTCTGAAGGAGAGTGGAAGTGGAGTAGGAGATGGGTCGGCAGCTCTTACTGTGCGGTATGGATGAAGGCAACACAATGAGTGTTCCTAAGTGGTAATCAACACCTTGTTATGCTTCCTTAACCCTTTGTGCCCAGAAAAAAAGTATTTGTCACAGTAAGGAAACATGTCCACACTAGACCCACCAATATAGACCAGTGCCACTTTATAAAACACATTATGCTACCATCACCCTGGTGCACATTAAAAAATGCTATGTCACAGTAATGAAACATGTCTCTAATAGACCAATGTAGGTCCAGTATGGGCATGCTGTGAAAATGGAACAGATCATGCCACTGCTGAAGAATCCCACCCTCAGCCTAGATGACTTGGCCTACTATCACCCAAACATGCATTATCCTTCCTGAACCAAGTGATTGCGAAGAATTCAGACATCCAATTGGATGAAAAGATCACTCAGTAGAATCTCCTGTAGGACTAGAAGTCTGTTTTCAAACCACAATGCAGCACAGAGACCCCCAATATTCAAGTTGTCAGGATGCTTAAACACATTCTGGACAAAGGGGACCCCTGCATACTCCTCCTTGAACTCTCTCAAGCATTCAATACCACGGACCATGAAGACTTCATCAACATTCTCAATATGTGCATGGGCTTCCATGGAACTGTCCTGCAGTGGTTCACCTCATACCTCGCCAATAGTGACCAACTCATCCAGTACAGGCCACACATATTACGAACCACCCAGTTGCCTGCACCATTCCACAAGGCTCCATCATGTGCTCTATCTTCCTCGTGCTGTACATAGAACCTCAGAAGGAAATCCTCAGTGACATAAACATACATCAATATGCTGATGACACAGTTCTATCTAAAGGACAATTGCCTTGACAAAGTCCATCAACTCAAGCACTGCCTATACCTCATCCAAGCCTAGATGCCAAAAGCCGAAATGAAGCTCAACCCTGCAAAGACTAAATTCATTCTCTTAAGACACCCCTCCACACATGTCCAAGTTCAGAATTGGTTTTTATAACATGAAGCTCAACTGGTTGATGCCTCAACTCGTACCCAGTGTACAATATCCCAGCTTTTCTATTGACTGTGACCTTTCATCCAAGACACACTTTGCCAAGAACACCCAATCAGTAAAATAATATGCTATTTGCATGGTACCAGCTTGTACACCTCCTCAAAGTCAATCATTTCAACCTTGCTAGATGGGAAGTTCAGGGCCTTATTCATAGATAGACAACTGCTTCCAAATCACATGGGGATCCGATCCGAACCTAAGATGAAAAGCTGAAGCTGTGGTGCATGTGTGTCATTTCACCCTGAAGCTGCCACCTTTGGCGGGACTGTGTGTCCAAGTGATACGATTGCAGTGTTTGAGTATTGCAATCATCACTTACATAGGACTTCAAGCCTCCAACAAATGCTGTTGGAATTCTCCCCTTCCCTTAGTGACTGAGTGTCTTGTGCAAGAGCACAATAGATATAGAGTCTACCTCACTATCCAATAGTGTGCCAAATACCTAATATGGGCCATAACCCAAGATTTTGCCAGTGAAACCAAGAACCAGCACATATTATGCAATATTGCCTCTTGTTATATATGGGTCCAACATTGTAACACGCTTTGATAACCACTTTACAAAACCATTATATCATTTGAAATGGAAACGCTTTAACAAAGAAGTGAAACATTTTCTAGATACATGGTTGGGCCAATTATTTGACTTGTAGGTATATTATCTCACAAAAACAGACCATTATTGTCTGCTATATCTTTTGGCCATTATTTTCCAATGCTTAACACAGGTTTAATGCTGACAAGTTAAGCACGTACCTCAGACAAGGTTGGAGGCTGGGCAACCTTAACTTCACACGTTTGTAATACTATAGTAGGGTCATCTCCACCCTTCCACCTTCCGAAGTCGATAGGTTGTGTACAATTAAATGGGTTAATAATGTCACCACTATAACAGCACAAAGAAGTGGGATGAATCCAACAGTAAACGCTAAATAAGAACACAAAAGAAAATGCCTCCTGACAATAAAGCCTAGTAAAGCAGAGTTCCCCGTATGATGAGGTGTGTTGGGTGTTCTGACCCACGTTTGGACTATTATGCTACAATATTTGGTGCTGTGGGTTTAGGAAATCCAAGATGGCCGAAAAAGCCCACATGTGCGCCAGAATCTATGAAAACCGCGCAGTTTGTGCGCACACCAAAATGGTCGCCTGACTTGCCACCCCCCGGTGCGGGTGTGCTGGGTCAGAAGAGCCATGAGTGAAATGGGGTGCCAAAGAGAAAAACAGCAGTGCCTAGCACTTTAAAAATCACCCTTTGTTTCTCTGAAGGCAAGCTCAGAATGCCCATTTCAAACATTGCAGAATATCCAACAATCTCACTGAACACCAGCAGACATTTGACAGAATAAAGTCTTGTGGGCATACAAAATCTGGAAAGAGGATGAGCCTAAAATAATGTTCATAGCAAAACTGGCTGAGCTGTGGATTTCAGCAGTTTAAGTAAATTTGGACTGAAAGACACTAAAAATCTAAATGTTTAAAAGAAATGAGTGACCTACTTTTGAGTGTCACATAGGTTGCAATTGTTTAAATGTCATAGTTTTAAACTTAGAATCAGCATTCTAGCTGCATGCGTAAAAATTGGAAGTTTGATTTGGACAGGAAAACTGGCAGCCAAAGGGACATTTAGCTGAGGCCTGGCTTAGAAAGAGAGGGAATTTTGCCCACCAGCTACCCCCGACAGGAGTTGAGACTTGCACAACAGTTGTGTTCCCAGGCCTAGCTGCCTTTTGCTGTTCCCACCAAAAGGGATATGACACTTCTCTGATTGAATTACCTGGGCTCTGCAGGAAATTGAACAAAGCCCTGTCCTGACTCAGGCAAATGTTTTATTGGGGGGGGTCGTCAAAGTGGCTTCCTCCTGGAAGGAAAGGGGAGGAGCACTGCCTTTGAGAGCAAGCTGGCTTGGCAGAACTGGAAAAACCAGAAATTCAACCTTGTGCTGGGGGGAAACCACACCCCTTTGGGGCCAGAACATAAATCTAAAAAGATGGATCATTCATAGAGCGGACTTGTGAAAATTTTATAAGTGATATCATTATTCTTGTGATTTTTCTGTGCACATTTGAAGACGTGTTAGGACCCGGTGGTATGTTCAGGGGGGTTTTTAGCGGAAAAGAGGATATTACTCAAAATGTATGTATGTTAAAAATCTGACACTCCACCACCTAATGCCCACATGCTTTGCGAACATTTGTGTAAATGCGGGGACAAATCCAATATTGGTAACCCGACCAAAAAGTGAAATATGTTGCCATTTTTGAACCCAAGCTCCTAGAAACGACAGAATTGGAACAGGGGCTACCATCAGTAAATGCATGATGTGTGTATGTAATTTCAAACCACTGTGTATCTATGAAATATGTCTTTAGGTCAAATATAGATTGTGTGTAATTTGACAGGGGAGTGTCCTTTCTGCAAGCCATTAAATGACATCGCTCTGACACTCCACTTCTTTTCCCCAATCAAGAGAGAAAGGAAAGCTTGACCAATGGGCAGTTGAGAGAGGGGCTGGCTAGTGATGCTGCAAACACACACACTTTCAAAAGACATAAAAAGAGCCACTGGAAGCTAGAGAGGACATTCTATTCCATCTGCTGCGGGACGCTCTGCCGGGAAAATCCATACTTTACCTCCATCAACCTCCAGAGAGCCAACACAGAGACTCCAATCTATCCACCTTCAGAGACCAAGACTTTACTTCAGAATTGGTAGCAGAGAGGTCAACTACAAGCTAAATCCCTCTTTTGCAGGCCTCAAATCATTGTAAACTATTCACAGCCAGGCGAGCTGTTTGAATTCTTTGCAAGAACTCTTGCCATTTGCCAGAAAGCAGTGTTGTATCCAGAGAGAGACCAGCTGAACCGGAGCCCGCTGTATCCGGACCCACAGACCTGATCAGATCCAGAGTGACCCAGACCGCTGTTAGCAGAACCAGAGAGCTGACCCAGATCACTGTGAAGTGCCGAGACCAGAACCGGAGTCCAGTCCGAAAACCTGACCGGATCTGTGGCGAGGCCTATTTATAAATATATTGTGAGTACCTAGCAGAACTGTGCAGAACCAATCTCTTAGTTAAAATAATATAATTCAATCTATTTTAATCTAACCAGAACTGCCTCCTAACTGTCACCTGTCATTTGCAAAGCTGTCACTTGTCATTTTCTAGCTGCAAGCTGTAACCTGTCGCTTTGAACTTTAAAAATTTCAAATCCGAAAAACTACCTTTATTTAATCGTCCGTATCTCTGGAACCGTTTGGTTTAACTTTCCTCTGAAAGCTTAGAATCTCAGCTTTTCAACAAGCCTAGAACCGACTTCCTACTCCTCATACTTTTGCTGTAATTACGATTCTCGCACTCGCGAATTTTACCGCGATTTCAATTTGGTTAAAAATCCAGCCACGTGTGAAAACAGCAGCTTCTTTGCTTTCCTTTGCCAAAAATGTGTTTAACCTGCTAGTTACTCCTAGATCCTTGCTAAAGTGAGCCTGAACTCATCCCAAGTATATTTCACTCACCCTGAACCTCCTAAAGGGAATTAAAACCATTTTCAGCATATTTCTCACTGCATTGTCACCATATTCAAAGCATTTTGCCTGTGTTTCAAAACTCCTATCTGTTGTATAAGCTGCTGGGGGGGAATTGAACTGAATTCTATTTGATTGCATTCCTAAGAACTGTGTCATCTTCATCTCCTTACAGTGCATAAAAGGGGGGGTGAATTGTCCAAGAAAGTGATTACATTGTCTTTTGCTAAAATCCTATCAAGTTATTTTCTGTACTGCATTTCATTCCACATTGCATCCATTTGAAACCATAAAAGTATTGTTGCTATCGTATCCATCCCATAACCACTCATCATTGATTATAAAGAAGTGTGCTAGTGCCAGACTATCCATTATTGATTACTGCTCAGATTAAGTGTGATATTCATTTATTAATTTATTATAAAGTGTGATATATATATATATATGTATTGTTTGAATTCTCAAATAAACCTTTTAACTTGCAAAACAGAACTACTTCTTGGTTCAGTGGAGTCAGGGGGATTCCAAGAGAGGGGTGTTATATAGGGGTTGTCATCCAGAACTCATGAACTGGACATAAAGATATATCAATAAGGGTTTCCATTCAGTATCCCAGACTAGGCATTGACTTAGCTGTAGTATTGAATTGAATCCTCTTACAAATTGGGGGCTCGAGCCGGACGTTTGGGTTAGATCTATCACTTGTGCAGATTAATACAGTGTGCCAGCTGACCAGATACACATATCCGGTCGGATCACCACGCTGTGTTACACTGTAAAGCACTCCTTAAAGGAACGCTCTAAGGAAAAGGTCTGTTTTGCAAAAATAAAATACAAACTTCTGTAAGTCAGGACAGAGACCAATCTCTAGAATGACGACCTTAGTAGACATGAAAATAGCCTGAGAGCACTTCTTACATAAGTTATTTGTGAGGGGTGAGTGGACTCACCAGGACCGCATGGTCTGGTTGCAGGCCATCACGCAACAGGTCACTGAAACCGGGTCAGATATATGGAGAGATCAGGGTCCCTTACATGTGGCCCTGAGTGAACTATACATGGCTCCTAAAGCTAAGGATGAACAAGACAAGATGGTTAGGATAGCGGCATACCTGTACCTATATATGGGAGACATGCAGGATAAATGTACTGAAAGCCAAGATCTTGCAAATAAGTGACAGATGGCGTTAGAGAAGGTCCAATCTGACCTGGTCTCTTCTGAGCAGAGGCTGCAGGGGAGCCAGGAGTCAGAAAATGATAGTAGGCAGTATATCATTAAATCAAAAGAGGACATGGATATACTGCAACAGGAAAAGACAGACCAG
This sequence comes from Ambystoma mexicanum, assembly GCF_040938575.1. Lineage (NCBI taxonomy): Eukaryota > Metazoa > Chordata > Amphibia > Caudata > Ambystomatidae > Ambystoma > Ambystoma mexicanum. Next base: position 531,979,029 of record NC_090939.1, read on the forward strand.
GATACCAGAATTCTGGCTTTGCAGAAGGAACGCCAAGACAGTTTGGACTCCCTACTGCAGAGCCAGAAAAAGCTGGAGCAACAGATCAATTTCAACAGGGCATGCACAGAGCAGGTAGCCACCCTGCAAATCCAACTAGACAGAGAGAAGGAGGAGAGCAATAAACTGATCCAGAAAGACCTGGATACCCAGGCAGAGTTTGATTAGGAGCGACATAAAGCTGGTGCCTTCCAAAGGCAAAGGGATGACCTGGCGTCACAAATTCAAGCTCTTGGTCAGGAAAGGGACACCTTAGGCCAGGAAGTCTGCCACTTCAGAAGAAAAATGGAAGAAAATCACCTGGCCCACCAGGGACTGGGTGACCTCCAAAAAGAACACCAGGACTTGCTAGAGCACACCAGGAGGGTGGAGGAGGCTCTGGCAAGACAGGAGCAGGCCAATAGGGACACAGCTCAGGAGGTAACCCTCCTGCAGCAAAGACTGGCCCAGTGCTCCAGGACCAATCAGGAAACGCAGAGAGAGAATGAGGCTCTCTGCCAGCACAACGATAGGCTCCAACAACAGGTAGCGATGCAGGAGAGACTGATAGAGTCTAGTAAGGCCTTAACTGAGGAACTGAAGGCGCAGGCTCTTGCATTGCAACAGGTAGCAGGGGCGGATAGAGACCAGGTGCGCTGGGAAAGGGAAACTCCTGAGCATAACCTCAGGAGCCCTAGTACCAGAGGCCTTTATCTCTCTCAGTCCCTGGATTCTGCCACCCCCCTGTCCCCTGGCGCACATGAGCACCGGGCCACAGGGATGGCAGATTACTATCCAGCCAGAAGCATGGGGCTCATAGGCCAGTACCTCCCAGGAATGGATTGGCGGGCATCCGGGTATGGGCACCCAAGCACAGTGCAATTTAGTGGGGAACCCCAGGAGAGTAGGCCCATTAAGGGCATCCTGAAAACCTCTGCCCAGTTAGGTCAGTGGGGGGGGGTACCCATCAAATCCTGGCAGCAAGGAGGAATCTGAAGACTCCTCTGAACGGCGCAGGACGCAGGAGACCAGGTCCCCACATTCTGCCAGCCATTCCCAGGCTTGCAGAATCCGGGAAAACCTGGAAGTTCAGACAGGAACCTCTGGGAGCAGCGCTTCTGAGTCGGAGGATGAATGGACCAGGGTTACCCAAACCAAAAAGGCCAATAAGGCAAAAAGGGCCTTGCTTAAGGACCCATTGAAGCAAATAAAGGCAATAAGGAGTGTCATCACGCCTTATCACAAGAACGCCAAGTATTCTGTTTGGGAACACTTGGAGCTTTACGAGCAAATGATGGAGACTTTCCATTTGAAGGACAGCCAAAGCTGTATTCAATATGTAAAGTGGACCTTCTCACCAGAATACTCCAGTTTCTTTGCAGGGCTGGAGGACCAAAATCATTTAAGATGGTCCACTTATAAGGCGGCCATCTTGAAACATTTTTCTGTTAACAGAAATCCTCAAGAGGCTTGCAAGGCAGCCTACAATTTGCAATGTGGGGAGGATCAGGCCCCACAAGAATTCGTGCAAGAACTGAAACGTGCCTTTGCGCAGACCACCAGAAGGGTGCGCACAGACAGCAGAGAATTTGTCAATACATTTTTCCATGCCTTGCCCAAATATATAATGACCCAGCTCGTGAGAGATTTTCATGAGAAAAGATCTTTAGACTGGGTCATTGAACAGGCTACCCGGATCTATGAGGTGCAGAAGCCCATAGAAAATAAAAGCAATACCCAGAAAAATCCCAAAACCAACAGCACCCCTGCTGCTGCCAAGGTGGCAGAGGTAAAGGTCACCCCCGTTTTTGATTTGGAGATGGGGGGGCCTAAAAACCTACCTGCACCTAATAATTCACAGCCCAGAAGGCCCTCGGGCCAGTCACAGACAGGGAGTCGAGGATGTAGTCCCACAAATGGGGTCCCCCGCTCCCCTGACTATGCAAGTCCCCGCTATAAGGGAAACCGACCAATCCTGGGTTATGTGTGGACTCCTCCAGCCCAAGGGGGGGATCCGGCCAAGCACCTAACCCAGGGAACTTCCCTCCCAACTTCCCACAGGAGGGCAGAACTTCTCCAAATCCTGGGCAGAACTTTTTCCCCAGGTATCCACCCAATTTCCAGCCCCAAAATCATCCATCCTTCTTTCCCCAATTCCCTGAGCCCAGACAACCTAATCCGGGAGAGGGGAGGCCAAGGGTGGAGGGGTACCAAAATCTTCCCAACCAGGGGTACTACCAGAGAAGGGATAGCTACCCTTCCCGGGATCAGCCCAGGGGAGAAAATAGAGCCCCGTATCAGCCTGAGCGGGTTTCCAGTTAGAGCGCCAGGTCCAAAATATGGCACGGGATCTGGGTCACATACTGAGGGCTCAACCGAACCCTCAGATGAGCGTGCCACCGCAGAATGCCCCAAACTCTGGACCTGGTACTCCAGAACAATGACGGGGGCAGCACCCCGATAACCCACCGGTTCCCAGGGAGGAGGCACAAGGGGAAGGGGGGTGTAAAGCCTTGGAGGAAGCTTCCTTCCCAACTTGTAAACAGCCCCTGGAAAACCAGGAACCGGAAACAAAATCTCCTACCCCTGAAAGCCTGCCTCCCAAGGAGCAGAGGGGGGGTAGGAGAAACAAAGGACCCAAACAGACCCACTTTGTGGAGGGGGTACAGGTCTTCCAATTTGAGGGAGAGGGATCCTCAGAAGATCCTGGGAAAAGGATCTTCTCCTTCAGAGATGGGGGAACTCCTCCCAAGGAAAAATGGGTCCCAAGGGATGTCAATTCAGACTGGGGAGATATGGAGACTGAGCTACCTCCGCCCATCATCTCATACCAGAACCCACAATACCGAAATCCCCTGGTTCAAACCCATCCTGGTGACTGCCTCCAAGAAGGGGGAGGCGGCCCAGAACCGGAACCAGGGGAACCCACGATGGCTCTGATCTCCAGTTGCCAACTTTTTCTTTCAGATTCCCAAGGCTCTCCACAGAATTCTGCCCAAATTTCTTCTCTTGCAATGTCCAAAACCAGAAAGTTAGCCCACCAGTTGTCCAAAAATGTGCATTATCTGTGCCCCCTTGAGGAGAAGGAGGGAAGATATTATGCCCCGGTACAAGTACAGGGGCAGGGTACGATTTCAGCGCTGGTGGACACGGGATCTCAAGCTACCCTTCTGTCCAGAAGGGCCTTTGATGAACTGAATGCAGGAAGGGGAGGGAATTACCAAATTCCTCTCACCTCACTTCCTGGACAACTCCAGAACTTTGACGGGAAGGAAATTCCTGTCGAGGGGACGGCAGATTTGGACATTACAATTGTGCGACACAAGTTGAAACACCCAGTCATAGTTGTGACTCCAGAGGGCACCCCTTGTTTACTAGGGAATGACCTCCTGAGAAGGTTGTCACCCCTAATAGATTGCGTAAACAAGGTCCTCTGGACCCAGACTAGCCGACCCATAAATTTAAAACAGAGTGTCAACCATGTTAGTTTAAACGGCACCTGCCACATGGTTGAACAAAAATCTGACCAAGTAGAATTTCACTTCCAGAACAACCAGATTCCAGACATGACAGTAATAGCAGTAGGACAACAGACTGGTGATGGGGGGTCCTCTCTATTTCTGAAAATCAACCTTCCTTCCAGCTTAAGGTGGTATTCCACACTGGAAGGAAACACCCTGAAATTCTTTACCAATCCACAATCAGAAACTCCCACTCCTATAGTCCAGAAAGATGTGAAATCAGCTTAGAGCCTGGCTGATATTCAGCAAATTGGAGAGCAGTTGTTCATCCCTGTTCAGTTAAATGATGGGAAGGACTCTGTTCTCTCTCGAGTGTGTGTGAACAACGGTAAGAGATTCATCAGCGAAGCCATGTTCTGCCAACTACCAAAAGATCCAGCCATTCCCACATTCAAACTGATAGACAAATGGGAAATGGACCTGGAAGCACCTAATTCCAAACATCTCCTGCCAAGCAGGTGTATGCTCAAAATCTCCATTGGCAACAAGAGCCTAGTCCATAATTGTTGGGTCGTGCGAGACGTCACTGCCGCCTTTTACTTAGGCAGTGACATTCTCAATCGCTTTGCCATTAGTTTGGACCTAATAAACTTCAAAGCTTGGTCCCGATTAGCGGATAATCCCATGGGCTTTGATGATCTAGAAAAAGCATTTAGGTCAGCTCAATTGCTACCTTATGCAGTTGAAATTCAGATCAAAGAGGAAGTCACCATCCCAGAAAGGACCCGACAATTCTCCCTGGAAGTGAAAGTTAAAAGAGGACAAAATTTGAAAAACCCTGAGGCTTATATACATCTAAATGCTTCTCTCCAACAGCAAGGGTTGGGGGTAAACCCAACTCCATTAGTCAACATAGAACATGACACCATTCTAATAGAGGTGGATAACAGCGACTTAAAGAGTATTACTCTAGCCGCAGGCACCATTATTGGAATGGCGGTTGATGACCTACATTTTTCCATCGATTTAGGAAATGAACTGTTAGAACCAATCCCCAAGGACTGTTTTGACAGTGACAGTGAGGACAATACAACACCAGACAAGTTGTTTACCCGGCATGGGGGGAACTTCCTGGTGTACACTTCCTGCCCTTATGGTAAGGAAGATGCGACTTGTGACTTCAGGAGGGATGAGGTGATTTTCCAGGTCCATGAGGGTTGCCTTTCCCACCTGAAGCCTCCAGTCCAAATCAGCACTCTGACCAGGGACTTCTCCACCCAGCTGGAGGAGGCCGCTGAGATAGCCAAACCAGAAGTCTTTCCAGGCTTCAGGCAGATGGTGGAAGAGAGAGTCAACCTAGCTGATGCCTGTGTGACTCTGGAACAAAAGCAAAAGTTGAAACAAGTTTTCTTGGATTTCCAAGATCTCTTTGCGGTAGACTCATATGACTGTGGCCGCACCGACATCCACACAACAACAATCCCCACGGACCCTGGCATGACTCCAGTGTTTGTGAAGCAATATCGTTTGCCTCTCGCATCCATGGAGTCCCTTACTGAAATAATTAAGAACCTTGAGTCCCGGGGAATAATCCGTCCAGTTCACAGCACCTTCAATAATCCGGTGCTGGGAATATTGAAGCCAAACGGCAAGTGGAGACTCTGCGCCGACCTCAGGGAGCTCAACAAATGGGTCCATACTTCCCGATGGCCTCTGCCCTACGTTGACCAAGGGCTGGCCCAGATCCAGGGGTCACAGGTATTCACTGCAATCGACCTGACCAATGGAATACTGGACTGTGTCTGTCAGTAGGGAGGACCAATACAAGCTGGCTTTTACCTTTGGGGGCCAGCAGTACACATGGACCCGGACTCCCTTCGGATACCTCAACTCCGGCAATGAATTCAACATTTTCCTACACAAGGCAATGCCCGACCTGGGTGCAAGGGGTAACCTGGCTTATGTAGATGATGTCCTCATCAAAAGTTCATCTGTGGAGGAACACATAGCGGAGATCCGTTATGTTCTGACGCAGTTGAGGGCCGCCGGAGCAAAACTTTCCTTTCAGAAAGCACAGTGGTGTAGAACCCGTGTTAATTTCTTAAGGCATGAGATTACTCCTCAGGGTCTCTGTCCCCAGGAAAAGAAAGTGGAAGCACTTCAGAAACTGAAAGACCCCACAACTCTGCGGGAACTAAGGAGCCTCCTTGGACTGACTAATTACATCAGAAAGTTCATTGAGGGCTACGCGGAGATCACCAGACCCCTGATTCATCTTCTGAAGGGGGGGGTCAAGTGGGAATGGGGTCCAGAACAAGCCGAGGCGGTAAAACAACTCAAGAGAAGCCTCTCACAAGCGCCTTGCCTAGCTTACCCTGTCAGAAACAAGGAGTTCTTCCTGGAGACGGGGTTCTCTAATACGTGCTTGACGGCAGTATTATACCAAAAGCATGACAAGGTCAATAAAGTAATCTCCTATGCGAGCAAAACTTTATCCTCTGTGGAGGAAAAATTCAACGATTGTGAGAAGGCACTCCTGGCAACGGTGTGGGCATTGAAGAATTACCGCTCGTTTATCCAGGGGGAACACATCATAGTGGAGACTCCACACCAGCCTCTGCAATATCTCCAAAGTGATAGAATTCGGGCCGGAAATGTGAGTAATTCCAGAATTACTTCCTGGATTCTTTCAATGCAAGGCTTTCCTGTGGAGGTCAGATATGGCCAAAACAAGAAGAGTCCCCTCGCGCAAGGTCTGGCTGACTTGCATGATTGTGCCAGAGAATACTGTCTCGAGGACGAAAGTCTAAAAATCAAGGACAACACGGAGGCATACCTTAATTCCCCACACAAAGTCTTTGAAGAGGACAAGTGTGAGGGAATGCCCACTGTCTATGTGGATGGATGCTCGTACCATGTTGACAACGACGGGGAGAAAGAACTGGTGGCTGGCGTAGGGAATGCATGGGTGAAGGAGTTCCCAGAACCCTCAGCTGGATACAAAATTGGTCCCCGAAGTAGTCAGGTGGCAGAATTGATGGCTGTGCATCAGGCCATCCTCACTGCTGTCCAGCATCAACTCCACGAACTGGTCATAATCACAGATTCGGATTATGTACGGAACGGGTTCGTGGAGCACCTGGTTAATTGGAAAACCAGAGGCATGTTATGTGCTTATAACAAACCCTTGAAACATGGGAAGTTGATCCAAAACATTGATGATCTGGTCACCTCGAATGAGATGACCATCTATTGGAAAAAGATCAAGGGTCATTCCAAAGTAGAGGGACCAGACAAAACTGGAAATGACTTAGCTGATCAGCTGGTCAAAAGCGGGGACATCCAAGGGGATCTAATAGAAATAGAGTCCCTGTTGGGGGAAATCCAGGTCACTGCTATCACTAGGTCCCAGACAAATGCTCACAATGATCTGTCAACTGCCCAATGGAGCAAGGAGACCCCTGATGCTGATTTGATTACCGCTCAGAAGGGGGATCCAATAATTGGTAAATTTTACCAACACATTTAGGACCTTGAGAACCTTACGGATACCGATTACAATGGGAAAGAGGACCTTAGAGTGTTGATGAAATGTCCAAAAATGTTCCGTATCCAAGACGGTTTGTTGGTAAGGAAATCCAAAGCTGGCCACGATCAGTGGGTGGTTCCTACCTCATTCCGAAGCCTGATGTTAAGTCACGCCCATGATGCGGCCACCGCCGGTCATAGAGGGTTTCACACAACACTGGAAATCTTAAGAGAGGTTGCATACTGGCCACACATGGGCCAGGACCTCAACCAATACTTGAAGGGTTGTCTTGTGTGTGCACAATTTCAGCCAACATCCCTCACACACCGGGCGCCTCTCCAAAAGAGGGGGGTGACACTGCCATGGTCAGATTTACATATCGACTTCGTAGGCTCTGTGATTCGCTCGTGTAGAGGAAATAAGTACATGTTGACTGTGACATGCTTGTTTACCAAGTGGGTGGAATGTCTCCCAGCCCCAAATTGCAAGGCAGAAACAGCAGCTGCCCTGATGATTAACCACATCTTTTCCCGTTTTGGTCTACCTCAAAGGATTGAGTCAGACAGAGGAAGCCACTTCACCAGTGAAGTAATGACAAAGATGTGGGAGATACTGGGGGTGAAGAGAAGGCTACACATTGCTTACAGGCCAGCTTCTTCTGGAGCAGTGGAGAGATACAACCGAACCATTGTGAGCATATTAAAGAAGTTTGTGGCAGATTCTGGGCCAAGTTGGGATATCCGATTACCTCTGGTCCTAATGGCCATCAGATCTACCCCTTCATCTGCGACCAAAATGTCACCATTTGAGTTGATGACTGGACGCAAGATGGTGCTTCCGCAGCATTTGCTCTACAGGACCCAAGAGCAGACATTGATAAATGCCTCCACAACTCATGATTATGTGGAGAATTTAAGGAAACACCTTCAACATGCTTTTGCCTATGCTCAGCGGAATCTAGAAAGATCAGCTGATAGCATGAAGACCCACTATGACCTGAAAACTTCCAGGAAGGAATATCAGGTGGGAGACCGGGTCTATCTATACAATTTCCAAAGGAACCAGGCCAAACAGCGGAAATGTTTGCCTACATGGAAAGGACCCTTTGAGATTATAGACAAGATCTCCCCTGTGGCCTACAAGATCCGCATCCCCAAAGGCGGTTTGGCAGAGGGGGAAGACAAGTGGGTCCACATAAACCAGTTGAAGTGTTGCCATCCCAGGCACACTTTGCAGCAACTGGAGGAGTCCTCGGTAATCCCAGAGGGTACCGCTCCAGAGTAATTCAATTCCAACCCTAAAAGATCCTACCTATAGCCTATCAAATTCTGTGTTTCTCAAGTTTATGTGTTCCTGTCTCTTAATTTTAAAAAAATGTGCATGTTCATATCTGTTGAGTTCTAAAATATATATGCCACCCCACTATATCAATAGTGGGGGAGAAATGTCCATGAATAGGTATTGCCGCTCTTCCTTTGTCGTCCTAGGAGAAAGAAAATCTGGAGACTGGCCAAGGAGGACGATCCGGAGACCGGGAGCAGAGACGCAAGGGGCCCAGTGTACTGCCCAATACTCCCATCAGGACCGGCGAGGAGAACCGACTGATCCACCCCTGATGGAGGAAAGGATGCTGAACTTTGTCATCTGCGGAATTGGAAGAAGATGATGCGGACCTCCGAGCACGTGGGTCAACATCCTTAGCACCCGACATCCCCTCAACTCAATCCAAGTGCAGTCGGGCGGGGGGGTTTGTTGGGTGTTCTGACCGACGTTTGGACTATTATGCTACAACATTTGGTGCTGTGGGCTTAGGAAATCCAAGATGGCCGAAAAAGCCCACATGTGCGCCAGAATCTATGAAAACCGCGCAGTTTGTGCGCACACCAAAATGGTCGCCTGACTTGCCACCCCCCGGTGCGGGTGTGCTGGGTCAGAAGAGCCATGAGTGAAATGGGGTGCCAAAGAGAAAAACAGCAGTGCCTGTTCGCTAGAAAGCATTTTAAAAATCACCCTTTGTTTCTCTGAAGGCAAGCTCAGAATGCCCATTTCAAACATTGCAGAATATCCAACAATCTCACTGAACACCAGCAGACATTTGACAGAATAAAGTCTTGTGGGCATACAAAATCTGGAAAGAGGATGAGCCTAAAATAATGTTCATAGCAAAACTGGCTGAGCTGTGGATTTCAGCAGTTTAAGTAAATTTGGACTGAAAGACACTAAAAATCTAAATGTTTAAAAGAAAGGAGTGACCTACTTTTGAGTGTCACATAGGTTGCAATTGTTTAAATGTCATAGTTTTAAACTTAGAATCAGCATTCTAGCTGCATGCGTAAAAATTGGAAGTTTGATTTGGACAGGAAAACTGGCAGCCAAAGAGACATTTAGCTGAGGCCTGGCTTAGAAAGAGAGGGAATTTTGCCCACCAGCTACCCCCGACAGGAGTTGAGACTTGCACAACAGCTGTGTTCCCAGGCCTAGCTGCCTTTTGCTGTTCCCACCAAAAGGGATATGACACTTTTCTGATTGAATTACCATGGCTCTGCAGGAAATTGAACAAAGCCCAGTCCTGACTCAGGCAAATGTTTTATTGGGGGGGGGGTCGTAAAAGTGGCTTCCTCCTGGAAGGAAAGGGGAGGAGCACTGCCTGTGAGAGCAAGCTGGCTTGGCAGAACTGGAAAAACCAGAAATTCAACCTTGTGCTGGGGGGAAACCACAACCCTTTGGGGCCAGAACATAAATCTAAAAAGATGGATCATTCATAGAGCGGACTTGTGAAAATTGTATAAGTGATATCATTATTCTTGTGATTTTTCTGTGCACATTTGAAGACGTGTTAGGACCCGGTGGTATGTTCAGGGGGGTTTTTAGCGGAAAAGAGGATATTACTCAAAATGTATGTATGTTTAAAATCTGACACTCCACCCCCTAATGCCCACATGCTTTGCGAACATTTGTGTAAATGCGGGGACAAATCCAATATTGATAACCCGACCAAAAAGTGAAATATGTTGCCATTTTTGAACCCAAGCTCCTAGAAACGACAGCATTGGAACAGGGGCTACCATCAGTAAATGCATGATGTGTGTATGTAATTTCAAACCACTGTGTATCTATGAAATATGTCTTTAGGTCAAATATAGATTGTGTAATTTGACAGGGGAGTGTCCTTTCTGCAAGCCATTAAATGACATCGCTCTGACACTCCACTTCTTTTCCCCAATCAAGAGAGAAAGGAAAGCTTGACCAATGGGCAGTTGAGAGAGGGGCTGGCTAGTGATGCTGCACACACACCCACTTTCAAAAGACATAAAAAGAGCCACTGGAAGTTAGAGAGGACATTCTATTCCATCTGCTGCGGGACGCTCTGCCGGGAAAATCCATACTTTACCTCCATCAACCTCCAGAGAGCCAACACAGAGACTCCAATCTATCCACCTTCAGAGACCAAGACTTTACTTCAGAATTGGTAGCAGAGAGGTCAACTACAAGCTAAATCCCTCTTTTGCAGGCCTCAAATCATTGTAAACTATTCACAGCCAGGAGAGCTGTTTGAATTCTTTGCAAGAACTCTTGCCATTTGCCAGTTAGCAGTGTTGTATCCAGAGAGAGACCAGCTGAACCGGAGCCCGCTGTATCCGGACCCACAGACCTGATCAGATCCAGAGTGACCCAGACCGCTGTTAGCAGAACCAGAGAGCTGACCCAGATCACTGTGAAGTGCCGAGACCAGAACCGGAGTCCAGTCCGAAAACCTGACCAGATCTGTGGCGAGGCCTATTTCTAAATATATTGTGAGTACCTAGCAGAACTGTGCAGAACCAATCTCTTAGTTAAAATAATATAATTCAATCTATTTTAATCTAACCAGAACTGCCTCCTAACTGTCACCTGTCATTTGCAAAGCTGTCACTTGTCATTTTCTAGCTGCAAGCTGTAACCTGTCGCTTTGAACTTTTAAAATTTCAAATCCGAAAAACTACCTTTATTTAATTGTCAGTATCTCTGGAACCGTTTGGGCTAGGAACTTGGTTTAACTTTCTTCTGAAAGCTTAGAATCTCAGCTTTTTAACAAGCGTAGAACCGACTTCCTATTCCTCATACTTTTGCCGTAATAACGATTCTCGCACTCGCGAATTTTACCGCGATTTGCAATTTGGTTAAAAATCCAGCCACGTGTGAAAAAAGCAGCTTCATTGCTTTCCTTTGCCAAAAATTCGTTTAACCTGCTAGTTACTCCTAGATCCTTGCTAAAGTGAGCCTGAACTCATCCCAAGTATATTTCACTCACCCTGAACCTCCTAAAGGGAATTAAAACCATTTTCAGCATATTTCTCACTGCATTGTCACCATATTCAAAGCATTTTGCCTGTGTTTCAAAACTCCTATCTGTTGTATAAGCTGCTGGGGGGGAATTGAACTGAATTCTATTTGATTGCATTCCTAAGAACTGTGTCATCTTCATCTCCTTACAGTGCATAAAAGGGGGGGTGAATTGTCCAAGAAAGTGATTACATTGTCTTTTGCTGAAATCCTATCAAGTTATTTTCTGTACTGCATTTCATTCCACATTGCATCCATTTGAAACCATAAAAGTATTGTTGCTATCATATCCATCCTATAACCACTCATCATTGATTATAAAGACGTGTGCTAGTGCCAGACTATCCATTATTGATTACTGCTCAGATTAAGTGTGATATTCAATTATTAATTTATTATAAAGTGTGATATATATATATATATATATTGTTTGAATTCTCAAATAAACCTTTTAACTTGCAAAACAGAACTACTTCTTGGCTCAGTGGGGTCAGGGGGATTCCAAGAGAGGGGTGTTATATAGGGGTAGTCATCCAGAACTCATGAACTGGACATAAAGATATATCAATAAGGGTTTCCATTCAGTATCCCAGACTAGGCATTGACTTAGCTGTAGTATTGAATTGAATCCTCTTACAAATTGGGGGCTCGAGCCGGACGTTTGGGTTAGATCTATCACTTGTGCAGATTAATACAGTGTGCCAGCTGACCAGATACACATATCCGGTCGGATCACCACGCTGTGTTACACTGTAAAGCACTCCTCAAAGGAACGCTCTACGGAAAAGGTCTGTTTTGCAAAAATAAAATACAAACTTCTGTAAGTCAGGACAGAGACCAATCTCTAGAATGACGACCTTAGTTGACATGAAAATAGCCAGAGAGCACTTCTTACATAAGTTATTTGTGAGAGGTGAGTGGACTCACCAGGACCGCATGGTCTGGTTGCAGGCCATCACGCAACAGGTCACTGAAACAGGGTCAGATATATGGAGAGATCAGGGTCCCTTACATGTGGCCCTGAGTGAACTATACATGGCTCCTAAAGCTAAGGATGAACAAGACAAGATGGTTAGGATAGCGGCATACCTGTACCTATATATGGGAGACATGCAGGATAAATGTACTGAAAGCCAAGATCTGGCAAATAAGCGACAGATGGCGTTAGAGAAGGTCCAATCTGACCTGGTCTCTTCTGAGCAGAGGCTGCAGGGGAGCCAGGAGTCAGAAAATGATAGTAGGCAGTATATCATTAAAATAAAAGAGGACATGGATATACTGCAACAGGAAAAGACAGACCAGGATACCAGAATTCTGGCTTTGCAGAAGGAACGCCAAGACAGTTTTGACTCCCAACTGCAGAGCCAGAAAAAGCTGGAGCAACAGATCAATTTCAACAGGGCATGCACAGAGCAGGTAGCCACCCTGGGACTGGGTGACCTCCAAAAAGAACACCAGGACTTGCTAGAGCACACCAGGAGGATGGAGGAGTCTCTGGCAAGACAGGAGCAGGCCAATAGGGACACAGCTCAGGAGGTAACCCTCCTGCAGCAAAGACTGGCCCCGTGCTCCACGACCAATCAGGAAACGCAGAGAGAGAATGAGGCTCTCTGCCAGCACAACGATAGGCTCCAACAACAGGTAGCGATGCAGGAGAGACTGATAGAGTCTAGTAAGGCCTTAACTGAGGAACTGAAGGCGCAGGCTCTTGCATTGCAACAGGTAGCAGAGGCGGATAGAGACCAGGTCCGCTGGGAAAGGGAAACTCCTGAGCATAACCTCAGGAGCCCTAGTACCAGAGGCCTTTATCTCTCTCAGTCCCTGGATTCTGCCACCCCCCTGTCCCCTGGCGCACATGAGCACCGGGCCACAGGGATGGCAGATTTCTATCCAGCCAGAAGCATGGGGCTCATAGGCCAGTTCCTCCCAGGAATGGATGGGCGGGCATCCGGGTATGGGCACCCAAGCACAGTGCAATTTAGTGGGGAACCCCAGGAGAGTAGGCCCATTAAGGGCATCCTGAAAACCTCTGCCCAGTTAGGTCAGTGGGGGGTGTACCCATCAAAATCCTGGCAGCAAGGAGGAATCTGAAGACTCCTCTGAACGGCGCAGGACGCAGGAGACCAGGTCCCCACATTCTGCCAGCCATTCCCAGGCTCGCAGAATCCGGGAAAACCTGGAAGATCAGACAGGAACCTCTGGGAGCAGCGCTTCTGAGTCAGAGGATGAATGGACCAGGGTTACCCGAACCAAAAAGGCCAATAAGGCAAAAAGGGCCTTGCTTAAGGACCCATTGAAGCAAATAAAGGCAATAAGGAGTGTCATCACGCCTTATCACAAGAACGCCAAGTATTCTGTTTGGGAACACTTGGAGCTTTACGAGCAAATGATTTAGACTTTCCATTTGAATGACAGCCAAAGCTGTATTCAATATGTAAAGTGGACCTTCTCACCAGAATACTCCAGTTTCTTTGCGGGGCTGGAGGACCAAAATCATTTAAGATGGTCCACTTATAAGGCGGCCATATTGAAACATTTTTCTGTTCACAGAAATCCACAAGAGGCTCGCAAGGCAGCCTACAATTTGCAATGTGGGGAGGATCAGGCCCCACAAGAATTCGTGCAAGAACTGAAACGTGCCTTTGCGCAGACCACCAGAAGGGTGCGCACAGACAGCAGAGAATTTGTCAATACATTTTTCCATGCCTTGCCCAAATATATAATGACCCAGCTCGTGAGAGATTTTCATGAGAAAAGATCTTTAGACTGGGTCATTGAACAGGCTACCCGGATCTATGAGGTGCAGAAGCCCATAGAAAATAAAAGCAATACCCAGAAAAATCCCAAAAACAACAGCACCCCTGCTGCTGCCAAGGTGGCAGAGGTAAAGGTCACCCCCGTTTTGGATTTGGAGATGGGGAGGCCTAAAAACCTACCTGCACCTAATAATTCACAGCCCAGAAGGCCCTCGGGCCAGTCACAGACAGGGAGTCGAGGAGGTAGTCCCACAAATGGGGTCCCCCGCTCCCCTGACTATGTAAGTCCCCGCTATAAGGGAAACCGACCAATCCTGGGTTATGTGTGGACTCCTCCAGCCCAAGGGGGGGGATCCGGCCAAGCACCTAACCCAGTGAACTTCCCTCCCAACTTCCCACAGGAGGGCAGAAATTCTCCAAATCCTGGGCAGAACTTTTTCCCCAGGTATCCACCCAATTTCCAGCCCCAAAATCATCCATACTTCTTTCCCCAATTCCCTGAGCCCAGACAACCTAATCCGGGAGAGGGGAGGCCAAGGGTGGAGGGGTACCAAAATCTTCCCAACCAGGGGTACAACCAGAGAAGGGATAGCTACCCTTCCCGGGATCAGCCCAGGGGAGAAAATAGAGCCCCGTATCAGCCTGAGCGGTTTTCCCAGTTAGAGCGCCAGGTCCAAAATATGGCACGGGATCTGGGTCACATACTGAGGGCTCAACCGAACCCTCAGATGAGCGTGCCACCGCAGAATGCCCCAAACTCTGGACCTGGTACTCCAGAACAATGACGGGGGCAGCACCCCGATAACCCACCGGTTCCCAGGGAGGAGGCACAAGAGGAAGGGGGGTGTAAAGCCTTGGAGGAAGCTTCCTTCCCAACTTGTAAACAGCCCCTGGAAAACCAGGAACCGGAAACAAAATCTCCTACCCCTGAAAGCCTGCCTCCCAAGGAGCAGAGGGGGGGTAGGAGAAACAAAGGACCCAAACAGACCCACTTTGTGGAGGAGGTACAGGTCTTCCAATTTGAGGGAGAGGGATCCTCAGAAGATCCTGGGAAAAGGATCTTCTCCTTCAGAGATGGGGGAACTCCTCCCAAGGAAAAATGGGTCCCAAGGGATGTCAATTCAGACTGGGGAGATATGGACACTGAGCTACCGCCGCCCATCATCTCATACCAGAACCCACAATACCGAAATCCCCTGGTTCAAACCCATCCTGGTGACTGCCTCCAAGAAGGGGGAGGCGGCCCAGAACCGGAACCAGGGGAACCCACGATGGCTCTGATCTCCAGTTGCCAACTTTTTCTTTCAGATTCCCAAGGCTCTCCACAGAATTCTGCCCAAATTTCTTCTCTTGCAATGTCCAAAACCAGAAAGTTAGCCCACCAGTTGTCCAAAAATGTGCATTATCTGTGCCCCCTTGAGGAGAAGGAGGGAAGATATTATGACCCGGCACAAGTACAGGGGCAGGGTACGATTTCAGCGCTGGTGGACAGGGGATCTCAAGCTACCCTTCTGTCCAGAAGGACCTTTGATGAACTGAATGCAGGAAGGGGAGGGAATTACCAAATTCCTCTCACCTCACTTCCTGGACAACTCCAGAACTTTGACGGGAAGGAAATTCCTGTCGAGGGGACGGCAGATTTTGACATTAAAATTGTGCGACACAAGTTGAAACACTCAGTCATAGTTGTGACTCCAGAGGGCACCCCTTGTTTACTAGGGAATGACCTCCTGAGAAGGTTGTCACCCCTAATAGATTGCGTAAACAAGGTCCTCTGGACCCAGACTAGCCGACCCATAAAATTGAAACAGAGTGTCAACCATGTTAGTTTAAACGGCACCTGCCACATGGTTGAACAAAAATCTGACAAGTAGAATTTCACGTCCAGAACAACCAGATTCCAGACGTGACAGTAATAGCAGTAGGACAACAGACTGGTGATGGGGGGTCCTCTCTATTTCTGAAAATCAACCTTCCTTCCAGTTTAAGGTGGTATTCCACACTGGAAGGAAACACCCTGAAATTCTTTACCAATCCACAATCAGAAACTCCCACTCCTATAGTCCAGAAAGATGTGAAATCAGCTCAGAGCCTGGCTGATATTCAGCAAATTGGAGAGCAGTTGTTCATCCCTGTTCAGTTAAATGATGGGAAGGACTCTGTTCTCGCTCGAGTGTGTGTGAACAACTGTAAGAGCTTCATCAGCGAAGCCATGTTCCGCCAACTCCCAAAAGATCCAGCCATTCCCACATTCAAACTGATAGACAAATGGGGAATGGACCTGGAAGCACCTAATTCCAAACATCTCCTCCCAAGCAGGTGTATGCTCAAAATCTCCATTGGCAACAAGAGCCTAGTCCATAATTGTTGGGTCGTGCGAGACGTCACTGCCGCCTTTTACTTAGGCAGTGACATTCTCAATCGCTTTGCCATTAGTTTGGACCTAATAAACTTCAAAGCTTGGTCCCGATTAGCGGATAATCCCATGGGCTTTGATGATCTAGAAAAAGAATTTAGGTCAGCTCAATTGCTACCTTATGCAGTTGAAATTCAGATCAAAGAGGAAGTCACCATCCCAGAAAGGACCCGACAATTCTCCCTGGAAGTGAAAGTTAAAAGAGGACAACATTTGAAAAACCCTGATGCTTATATACATCTAAATGCTTCTCTCCAACAGCAAGGGTTGGGGGTAAACCCAACTCCATTAGTCAACATAGAACATGACACCATTCTAATAGAGGTGGATAACAGCGACTTAAAGAGTATTACTCTAGCTGCAGGCACCATTATTGGAATGGCGGTTGATGACCCACATTTTTCCATCGATTTAGGAAATGAACTGTTAGGACCAATCCCCAAGGACTGTTTTGACAGTGACAGTGAGGACAATACAACACCAGACAGGATGTTTACCCGGCATGGGGGGAACTTCCTGGTGTACACTTCCTGCCCTTATGGTAAGGAAGATGCGACTTGTGACTTCAGGAGGGATGAGGTGATTTTCCAGGTCCATGAGGGTTGCCTTTCCCACCTGAAGCCTCCAGTCCAAATCAGCACTCTGACCAGGGACTTCTCCACCCAGCTGGAGGAGGCCGCTGAGATAGCCAAACCAGAAGTCTTTCCAGGCTTCAGGCAGATGGTGGAAGAGAGAGTCAACCTAGCTGATGCCTGTGTGACTCTGAAACAAAAGCAAAAGTTGAAACAAGTTTTCTTGGATTTCCAAGATCTCTTTGCGGTAGACTCATATGACTGTGGCCGCACCGACATCCACACAACAACAATCCCCACGGACCCTGGCATGACTCCAGTGTTTGTGAAGCAATATCGTTTGCCTCTCACACCCATGGAGTCCCTTACTGAAATAATTAAGAACCTTGAGTCCCGGGGAATAATCCGTCCAGTTCACAGCACCTTCAATAATCCGGTGCTGGGAATATTGAAGCCAAACGGCCAGTGGAGACTCTGCGCCGACCTCAGGGAGCTCAACAAACGGGTCCATACTTCCCGATGGCCTCTGCCCTACATTGACCAAGGGCTGGCCCAGATCCACGGGTCACAGGTATTCACTGCAATAGACCTGACCAATGGATACTGGACTGTGCCTGTCAGTAGGGAGGACCAATACAAGCTGGCTTTTACCTTTGGGGGCCAGCAGTACACATGGACCCGGACTCCCTTCGGATACCTCAACTCCGGCAATGAATTCAACATTTTCCTACACAAGGCCATGCCCGACCTGGGTGCAAGGGGTAACCTGGCTTATGTAGATGATGTCCTCATCAAAAGTTCATCTGTGGAGGAACACATAGCGGAGATCCGTTATGTTCTGATGCAGTTGAGGGCCGCCGGAGCAAAACTTTCCTTTCAGAAAGCACAGTGGTGTAGAACCCATGTTAATTTCTTGGGGCATGAGATTACTCCTCAGGGTCTCTGTCCCCAGGAAAAGAAAGTGGAAGCACTTCAGAAACTGAAAGACCCCACAACTCTGCGGGAACTAAGGAGCCTCCTTGGACTGACTAATTACAGCAGAAAGTTCATTGAGGGCTACGCAGAGATCACCAGACCCCTGATTCATCTCCTGAAGGGGGGGGTCAAGTGGGAATGGGGTCCAGAACAAGCCGAGGCGGTAAAACAACTCATGAGAAGCCTCTCACAAGCGCCTTGCCTAGCTTACCCTGTCAGAAACAAGGAGTTCTTCCTGTAGACGGGGTTCTCTAATACGTGCTTGACGGCAGTATTATACCAAAAGCATGACAAGGTCAATAAAGTAATCTCCTATGCGAGCAAAACTTTATCCTCTGTGGAGGAAAGATTCAACGATTGTGAGAAGGCACTCCTGGCAACGGTGTGGGCATTGAAGAATTACCGCCCGTTTATCCAGGGGGAACACATCATAGTAGAGACTCCACACCAGCCTCTGCAATATCTCCAAAGTGATAGAATTCGGGCCGGAAATGTGAGTAATTCCAGAATTACTTCCTGGATTCTTTCAATGCAAGGCTTTCCTGTGGAGGTCAGATATGGCCAAAACAAGAAGAGTCCCCTCGCGCAAGGTCTGGCTGACTTGCATGATTGTGCCAGAGAATACTGTCTCGAGGACGAAAGTCTAAAAATCAAGGACAACACGGAGGCATACCTTAATTCCCCACACAAAGTCTTTGAAGAGGACAAGTGTGAGGGAATGCCCACTGTCTATGTGGATGGATGCTCGTACCATGTTGACAACGACGGGGAGAAAGAACTGGTGGCTGGCCTAGGGAATGCATGGGTGAAGGAGTTCCCAGAACCCTCCGCTGGATATAAAATTGGTCCCCGAAGTAGTTAGGTGGCAGAATTGATGGCTGTGCATCAGGCCATCCTCACTGCTGTCCAGCATCAACTCCACGAACTGGTCATAATCACAGATTCGGATTATGTACGGAACGGGTTCGTGGAGCACCTGGTTAATTGGAAAACCAGAGGCATGTTATGTGCTAATAACAAACCCTTGAAACATGGGAAGTTGATCCAAAACATTGATGATCTGGTCACCTCGAATGAGATGACCATCTATTGGAAAAAGATCAAGGGTCATTCCAAAGTAGAGGGACCAGACAAAACTGGAAATGACTTAGCTGATCAGCTGGCCAAAACCGGGGCCATCCAAGGGGATCTAATAGAAATAGAGTCCCTGTTGGGGGAAATCCAGGTCACTGCTATCACTAGGTTTCAGACAAATGCTCACAATGATCTGTCAACTGCCCAATGGAGCAAGGAGACCCCTGATGCTGATTTGATTACCGCTCAGAAGGGGGATCCAATAATTGGTAAATTTTACCAACACATTGAGGACCCTGAGAACTTTCCCCTGACGGATACCGATTACAACGGGAAAGAGGACCTTAGACTGTTGATGAAATGTCCAAAAATGTTCCGGATCCAAGACGGTTTGTTGCTAAGGAAATCCAAAGCTGGCCATGATCAGTGGGTGGTTCCTACCTCATTCTGAAGCCTGATGTTAAGTCACGCCCATGATGCGGCCACCGCCGGTCATAGGGGGTTTCACACAACACTGGAAATCTTAAGAGAGGTTGCATACTGGCCACACATGGGCCAGGACCTCAACCAATACTTGAAGGGTTGTCTTGTGTGTGCACAATTTCAGCCAACATCCCTCACACACAGGGCGCCTCTCCAGAAGAGGGGGATGACACTGCCATGGTCAGATTTACAAATCGACTTCGTAGGCCCTGTGATTCGCTCGTCTAGAGGAAATAAGTACATGTTGACTGTGACATGCTTGTTTACCAAGTGGGTGGAATGTCTCCCAGCCCCAAATTGCAAGGCAGAAACAGCAGCTGCCCTGATGATTAACCACATCTTTTCCGGTTTTGGTCTACCTCAAAGGATTGAGTCAGACAGAGTTAGCCACTTCAGCAGTGAAGTAATGACAAAGATGTGGGAGATACTGGGGGTCAAGAGAAAGCTACACATTGCTTACAGGCCAGCTTCTTCTGGAGCAGTGGAGAGATACAACCGAACCATTGTGAGCATATTAAAGAAGTTTGTGGCAGATTCTGGGCCAAGTTGGGATATCCGATTACCTCTGGTCCTAATGGCCATCAGATCTACCCCTTCATCTGCGACCAAAATGTCACCATTTGAGTTGATGTCTGGACGCAAGATGGTGCTTCCGCAGCATTTGCTCTACAGGACCCAAGAGCAGACATTGATAAATGCCTCCACAACTCATGAGTATGTGGAGAATTTAAGGAAACACCTTCAACATGCTTTTGCCTATGCTCAGCGGAATCTAGAAAGATCAGCTGATAGCATGAAGACCCACTATGACCTGAAAACTTCCAGGAAGGAATATCAGGTGGGAGACCGGGTCTATCTATACAATTTCCAAAGGAACCAGGCCAAAGAGCGGAAATTTTTGCCTACATGGAAAGGACCCTTTGAGCTTATAGACAAGATCTCCCCTGTGGCCTACAAGATCCGCATCCCCAAAGGCGGTTTGGCAGAGGGGGAAGACAAGTGGGTCCACATAAACCAGTTGAAGTGTTGCCATCCCAGGCACACTTTGCAGCAACTGGAGGAGTCCTCGGTAATCCCAGAGGGTACCGCTCCAGAGTAATTCAATTCCAACCCTAAAAGATCCTACCTATAGCCTCTCAAGTTTATGTGTTCCTGTCTCTTAATTTTAAAAAAATGTGCATGTTCATATCTGTTGAGTTCTAAAATATATATGCCACCCCACTATATCAATGGTGGGGGAGAAATGTCCATGAATAGGTATTGCCGCTCTTCCTTTGTCGTCCTAGGAGAAAGAAAACCTGGATACTGGCCAAGGAGGATGATCCGGAGACCGGGAGCAGAGACGCAAGGGGCCCAGTGTACCGCCCAATACTCCCATTAGGACCGGCGAGGAGAACCGACTGATCCAACCCTGATGGAGGAAAGGATGCTGAACTTTGTCATCTGCGGAATTGGAAGAAGATGATGCGGACCTCCGAGCACGTGGGTCAACATCCTTAGCACCCGACATCCCCTCGACTCAATCCAAGTGCAGTCGGGCGGGGGGGTTTTTTGGGTGTTCTGACCCACGTTTGGACTATTATGCTACAACATTTGGTGCTGTGGGCTTAGGAAATCCAAGATGGCTGAAAAAGCCCACATGTGCGCCAGAATCTATGAAAACCGCGCAGTTTGTGCGCACACCAAAATGGTCGCCTGACTTGCCACCCCCCGGTGCGGGTGTGCTGGGTCAGAAGAGCCATGAGTGAAATGGGGTGCCAAAGAGAAAAACAGCAGTGCCTGTTCGCTAGAAAGCACTTTAAAAATCACCCTTTGTTTCTCTGAAGGCAAGCTCAGAATGCCCATTTCAAACATTGCAGAATATCCAACAATCTCACTGAACACCAGCAGACATTTGACAGAATAAAGTCTTGTGGGCATACAAAATCTGGAAAGAGGATGAGCCTAAAATAATGTTCATAGCAAAACTGGCTGAGCTGTGGATTTCAGCAGTTTAAGTAAATTTGGACTGAAAGACATTAAAAATCTAAATGTTTAAAAGAAAGGAGTGACCTACTTTTGAGTGTCACATAGGTTGCAATTGTTTAAATGTCATAGTTTAAAACTTAGAATCAGCATTCTAGCTGCATGCGTAAAAATTGGAAGTTTGATTTGGACAGGAAAACTGGCAGCCAAAGAGACATTTAGCTGAGGCCTGGCTTAAAAAGAGAGGGAATTTTGCCCACCAGCTACCCCCGACAGGAGTTGAGACTTGCACAACAGCTGTGTTCCCAGGCCTAGCTGCCTTTTGCTGTTCCCACCAAAAGGGATATGACACTTCTCTGATTGAATTACCTGGGCTCTGCAGGAAATTGAACAAAGCCCTGTCCTGACTCAGGCAAATGTTTTATTGGGGGGGGGTCGTAAAAGTGGATTCCTCCTGGAAGGAAAGGGGAGGAGCACTGCCTGTGAGAGCAAGCTGGCTTGGCAGAACTGGAAAAAACAGAAATTCAACCTTGTGCTGGGGGGAAACCACACCCCTTTGGGGCCAGAACATAAATCTAAAAAGATGGATCATTCATAGAGCGGACTTGTGAAAATGTTATAAGTGATATCATTATTCTTGTGATTTTTCTGTGCACATTTGAAGACGTGTTAGGACCCGGTGGTATGTTCAGGGGGGTTTTTAGCAGAAAAGAGGATATTACTCAAAATGTATGTATTTTAAAAATCTGACACTCCACCAGCTAATGCCCACATGCTTTGCGAACATTTGTGTAAATGCGGGGACAAATCCAATATTGGTAACCCGACCAAAAAGTGAAATATGTTGCCATTTTTGAACCCAAGCTCCTAGAAACGACAGAATTGGAACATGGGCTACATATGCATGACGTGTGTAGGTAATTTAAAACCACTGTGTATCTATGAAATATGTCTTTAGGTCAAATATAGATTGTGTGTAATTTGACAGGGGAGTGTCCTTTCTGCAAGCCATTAAATGACATCGCTCTGACACTCCACTTCTTTTCCCCAATCAAGAGAGAAAGGAAAGCTTGACCAATGGGCAGTTGAGATAGGGGCTGGCTAGTGATGCTGCACACACACCCACTTTCAAAAGACATAAAAAGAGCCACTGGAAGCTAGAGAGGACATTCTATTCCATCTGCTGCGGGACGCTCTGCTGGGAAAATCCATACTTTACCTCCATCAACCTCCAGAGAGCCAACACAGAGACTCCAATCTATCCACCTTCAGAGACCAAGACTTTACTTCAGAATTGGTAGCAGAGAGGTCAACTACAAGCTAAATCCCTCTTTTGCATGCCTCAAATCATTGTAAACTATTCACAGCCAGGCGAGCTGTTTGAATTCTTTGCAAGAACTCTTGCCATTTGCCAGAAAGCAGTGTTGTATCCAGAGAGAGACCAGCTGAACCGGAGACCGCTGTATCCGGACCCACAGACCTGATCAGATCCAGAGTGACCCAGACCGCTGTTAGCAGAACCAGAGAGCTGACCCAGATCACTGTGAAGTGCCGAGACCAGAACCGGAGTCCAGTCCGAAAACCTGACCAGATCCGTGGCGAGGCCTATTTCTAAATATATTGTGAGTACCTAGCAGAACTGTGCAGAACCAATCTCTTAGTTAAAATATTATAATTCAATCTATTTTAATCTAACCAGAACTGCCTCCTAACTGTCACCTGTCATTTGCAAAGCTGTCACTTGTCATTTTCTAGCTGCAAGCTGTAACCTGTCGCTTTGAACTTTTAAAATTTCAAATCCGAAAAACTACCTTTATTTAATCGTCCGTATCTCTGGAACCGTTTGGGCTAGGAACTTGGTTTAACTTTCGTCTGAAAGCTTAGAATCTCAGCTTTTTAAAAAGCCTAGAACCGACTTCCTACTCCCCATACTTTTGCCGTAATCACGATTCTCGCACTCGCGAATTTTACCGCGATTTGCAATTTGGTTAAAAATCCAGCCACGTGTGAAAACAGCAGCTTCATTGCTTTCCTTTGCCAAAAATTCGTTTAACCTGCTAGTTACTCCTAGATCCTTGCTAAAGTGAGCCTGAACTCATCCCAAGTATATTTCACTCACCCTGAACCTCCTAAAGGGAATTAAAACCATTTTCAGCATATTTCTCACTGCATTGTCACCATATTCAAAGCATTTTGCCTGTGTTTCAAAACTCCTATCTGTTGTATAAGCTGCTGGGGGGGAATTGAACTGAATTCTATTTGATTGCATTCCTAAGAACTGTGTCATCTTCATCTCCTTACAGTGCATAAAAGGGGGGGTGAATTGTCCAAGAAAGTGATTACATTGCCTTTTGCTGAAATCCTATCAAGTTATTTTCTGTTCTGCATTTCATTCCACATTGCATCCATTTGAAACCATAAAAGTATTGTTGCTATCGTATCCATCCTATAACCACTCATCATTGATTATAAAGAAGTGTGCTAGTGCCAGACTATCCATTATTGATTACTGCTCAGATTAAGTGTGATATTCAATTATTAATTTATTATAAAGTGTGATATATATATATTGTTTGAATTCTCAAATAAACCTTTTAACTTGCAAAACAGAACTACTTCTTGGCTCAGTGGGGTCAGGGGGATTCCAAGAGAGGGGTGTATAGGGGTAGTCATCCAGAACTCATGAACTGGACATAAAGATATATCAATAAGGGTTTCCATTCAGTATCCCAGACTAGGCATTGACTTAGCTGTAGTATTGAATTGAATCCTTTTACAGGTGACGATGATACATTTGAAAACATGTGCATTTTAGTTTATGTGGATAGCTCTTCTGTATAAGAGGGTACACTTGTTGGACAATAATCTCAGATACAGTAAGGTTTGCACATAGTTATTGATGGCCAGTTTGAGAGGAAATGGCATGCCCTTTATCTTCCTTCGTTAGCTTTATTTGCAGACGAAACCATTAATACAAATTAGAGAAAGTAACTATTGTAATTCGATAACAGAAATAGAAGAGGGAGGCACAGCATGCATTAGGAAGAAACAACACATTGAAAATCATAGTTACCCTTCAATAATGTACATCAAGGAAAACTCAAATAAGCACAGAGGATATATTTAGAATTTGCCTATATGTATCTCCATAGGGCACGCTGTCTTGCCCGCTTTTCTGAACAATATGTCGAAATGTTGCAACTTTTTAAATGCCCATCAATCAATAACCTTAATCCGATCATTTATAGCACGTGCGTTGCTATACTGATTAACAATGTTGACACCGTCAACATTGTCTAAAACTATACATTAGTCTAATGCAAATATGATATTTTCTAGCTGCATGGCTTCCTCTTTCTTATGGTCTTTTTCTGTTTCTTTCTGTTGTTTTTTTGTTGTCTTTTCATTTCTGTGTAGCATTGTATTCATTGTTGTAAAGTGCTTTGGCATGCAGTGCCATAGAAGGAAAAGTATTAACAAATACTGTGTTTTATTAATTTTTGATCACGTTTGTCAGGTTTAACAATCCACATGCCTTGCGGTTCTTGTATATCCGCTGTGAATGTAGCTTTCTATAATGTTAAAGTTATTGCTTGCATTGCTGTTGGGTGCTTTAAACGATTCATGATGGCGCATTCTCATCTTTGATGACTGCAGACAGAATCATATGTATCTACAGCACTGTGTCTGGGAAACACTCTTTGCAGGAAGCTTAAGGGTGACCAGATTTCATTCCGAAGAACCTATTGCTCGTGGGCCCTTGAGTTTGTTGTTATCTAACGAGACCAGCCTTCGGTGAATCTGTCAACATGTTGTTTTTCTGTTCCTGGTCATTTCATTCACCCTGGACTTGTGTCTCAAGTGCTGATTCGTGACAGCGTGAACATCTTTAACCTCAGGTTTCAGAATCCATTACCATAGAAACTCATAGAATCAATGTTATTGATTCCAAGTTCAGCTTCAAAAATGAATGCACCCGGGCATTCTCTGGAATGTATGATTATATACATTGTTAGAGCATGCAATCTATTTTGTTGTACCAAGCCACACATATGGAACTACTACCGAAAACATGCATTTCAGACAGTGGCGTTGCTGGGGGGGTGGGGGGCTGAGGGGGCTATAACCCCAGGTCTTTTGATTGTAGCCCGGATAGAAGCTCAGGTGCTAAAACCAAAATGATAGTTAGCCCCGAGTCCCACCAGTCCCGACATTAGCTTAGCCCCTCATCTTTTCCAGACCTAGCAACACCCCTGAATTCAGACACGACTTCAAAAGATACAAATCCAAAATGAGGCACATGGCTTGCAATTTGCATATTTTGCCGAATGGCATGGAGTGAAGTTTGATGAGGGACAATGGAGGAGGCTGAAATGCATAAGTGTAATAGAGTTGCAGTTCGGTATCTAGACACCTTCCAAGTCTAATGTATTGCCACACTGAGCCATACAGACATTGGGCCTCATTACAAGTATGGCGGTAAGGCAACAGCGGTTCTGGTAGCGCTACCAGCACCGTTGCTACCGTACCGCCATACTATGAGTTGTGCTCGAGGGTGCCTCTGCAGCCACCAGGTCTGACCTGGTGGCTGTACCGGCACCCACGAGCAGAACGGAACTGTAGCACCACCTTCCCCATTCCCATTGAGACCTATGAGGCTCAAGTGGAAATGGGGAAGAATTTCTTCCGGCACCCAGAAAAGGGCAATTACCGAGTCCGGCAAGGTCGCAATGACCTGGTAATTGCCTTTTTCTGGGCGCCGGAAAAAAATGAATACCGGTGGCAGCCGTGCCTGTAATGCAAGAATGTTGCCTTAACCACACTGTGACTAAATGACTCCTGCTCTGCGGGATTACAGGGGTGAACAGTGTCTAAAATGTTTACACAGCCCCACACTATTACTAAACCTGCAGGGATCCCATCCAGCAGGATGAAAAAGTCACATCAGGACAAGTATACGTCCTTTGCCTCTTGCGTTAATATGGGCCAAAGGCAGCCCGTACTGTTCAGGTGTGGTGTGAGCAAGTAAAGAAGCATCAAATAAACAATAGTACTGTGATAACAAAATAAAGGAAATGTCCAATCAAGTTTCTTTAAAACATAGGAGTCTTTAATCAAACTAAACATATGGAGAATCTATTAAAACACTAATAAGCCACCTTATAAAGAAATACACATATTATAACGAATGTAGCACGAAAGAGGTACTCTGGGTATGAAGAAATGGTTAGACAGTCAATTGTCTTAGCAGCAATGCTCACGTATAAAGTCCATCAGGCACAATAAAGGAATGGGGTCATCAATGGTCACTAGGACCCTTGAAACCAAGCTAGGGTGACCAGACTGATATCATTACCTTAATCCTCTTTTTGGATGGCTCGACATTGAGCCAGACTTCTTAGTGCTTTCCAATAGTTTGAAACAGAATTCAGATGGTTCAGTCAGGTGCCTTCAATGGGCTCAGTGGGCATTGAGACAGTCGTGTCAGATTGCCGCTGTGCAGGGATAAGGTTCAATGATGTAGCTGAGGACAGACCCTCACCGACATCCTCTTTGTTGTCCATCGCCAGATCTATGGACACCCCATATGATCTCTGTGCTTTGTCCTGTCTCCTCCTCTCCCATAAATGGTGGCATGCACTGAGAAGTTCTCGTGGCTTCTTTCGACTCCTCTAGAGTCATCCTTAACGTCTACGTAAATGGCACTGTAATGGTCCAAGGTCCCCAGGCCAATCTCCTCCTCTTTGCTAGGCGGTTCCCTCACCTCATCAATTTCCTTTCTTCTCTGGCTGTCCCCTTCTCTCATTCCTTGCCTACCTTGCCCACTCTTCCCTCCTATGCCCCTCTTCTGGCTACCTCCACAAATCCACAGGGCGTACCTCTGATTTGTACCCCTCCCTGGAAGGCCTTCAAGGCCTTCAAGGCCGGCAACCTTCTCCATCTTGCCACTCTCAACTCTCGCTCTGCTGTCAAACACTCCTCTGACATCTGCCACCTCCTTGAAGAACCTGACCTTGATGTCCTTGTTCTTACAGAGACATGGTTCATGGCCAGCTCTGTCACAAGCTTTGACACTCTCCTCCCTGATGGCTACAAGATCCTCTCCGCACCCAGGTCCACTCGGCCCAGAGGGGGTGTAGCCTTGATCTTTCCAGAGTGGATTCCTACCACTATCATTCCCACTCAGATCTACTCCTCTTCCGAATGCCTCGTATGCAGGCTCTCAATCTCTCCCAGCCACTCTCTTACTGTTGCTACTCTCTACCGACCCCTTGGTCAGATCACCTCTTTTCTCTCTGAGTGGGCTGACCTCTCTTCCTCTCTTCTGGCCTAAACCACTCAACTCCTCCTCCTTGGTGACCTCAACATTTACCTAAATTCTCCATGTCCCTCAACTTTGCTCTTTCGCGACCTCTGCGATTCCCTCGCCCTCTCTATCCTCCCCTCTGGCCCAACGCACTGCAGGGCACACACTTGATGTCTTGATCGCCTCTAACCTCCCCTTCTCTATCCCTCTCTTCACCCCCCTCTCTTGGAGTGACCACTACCTCCTCTCCTCTTATCTCTCTCTCTCTTCGCCCCAAGCCAAGTCTATCCCAACACTGCCACCTACCTTCCTGGATATCTGGCACATGTAGCGTGTGTCAGTCGAGTCTTTTGCTGCCACCTACTCCCCCCCCCCACATCCTTTGGCTGACTCACACCCTGACACAGCCCTGTATCTTCTCTATTCTTCTATTTCTGATACTTTTGATGTTCTTGCCCCTGTCATGAGGATCCGTCTGAAGTCCAAAGCCAAGTGCAATTCCTGGTATGACTCCGACCTAGCTACACTTAAATGTAAGTGTAGGGCGGCTGAGGGAAAATGGAGGGATTCCTGTTCATCCTCTGACAAACTGGCCTGTCGCCTACTCCAAAGGCAATACCGTCTCTCTGTCCGTACCAAGAAGAGAGTCCACATTCAAGCCTGTGTCTTTGCGGCATCTAACAGCTCGACCAAACTTTTTAAAATCTGCAAGGAGCTGGCCAACCCTGCTGCAATCTCTTCCCCTCCCCTTGCCTCTCAGGCTCTTTGCAATGCCCTGGCCTCTCACTTTATCTCAAAAACCCAGGACCACTCCCTCCCCTCTCCCCTCTCCCCTCTCTGTCTGTACTCACTGACACTTCTCCAGCCATCCCCCCTTCCTCCTTCTCTTCCTATCCTCTTTTCTCCCCTGATGAGGTCGCTGGACAAGTCCCATCTATAAAAGCCTTGTCAAAACAGGTTCATCCCTGTTCCTCTAAAACTATCAAGGACCACATTGATACCCTCGCTCCGGCCCTTGCTGATTTCTGCCACCACTCCGTTTCCTCAGGATCCTTCCCTTCCCCACCTAAGCACTCCCTTGTGCATCCTCTCCTCAAGAAACCCACAGCTGATCCCTCATGTCCAGCCAACTATCACCCAATTTCCATTACCCCCTTCTTGGGCAAACTCCTTGAAAAGCTGGCCATCTCTAATCCTTCATTCTGACTCTGTTGGCTGTCTCCATGACCATCAGTCTGGCTTTAGATCCGGCAGAAGCACGGAAACTGCTCTCGTGAACATCCGGGAAGATCTGCTTTCCAACCTTGACTCTAGCATTCCCTCTGTCCTCATCCTACTCGATCACTCCTCTGCCTTCGACACGGTCAACCATACCATCTTGCTCAACTGTCTCTGTGATAACCTGGGCATCACCGGTCAGGCTCTGGCCTGGCTGACCTCTTTCCTCTCTGATCGACCCTCCCAAGTCCAACTTGGGTCCTTCCTATCATCCATCTTCCTCTCCACCTGTCGTGTTCCCCAGGGGTCTAACCTCTCGCCATGGCTTTTCAACCAATACCTAGCAACTCTCGCCCGCTGTATTGCCATTTTCTGGCCAAACTTCCAGTGCAACGCAGATGACACTCAGCTCATTGTCAGGCTGCCCTCGCCCACCTCCTCCACCTCTCTCATCACTGATTGCCTAACAGCCATTCAAGATTGGTGTGCTGCCAACGATCTCTGTCCGAATGCCAGCAAGACTGAGATCCTCCTCATCGGCACACCATCACCTTCCTCTCCCCTCACTCTCTGGCCGGCCTCCCTTGGCCCTCCTCCTATCCCCACCTGTGAGGCCAAGAACCTTGGTGTCACCTTTGATTCCACACTCTCCTTCTCCACCCACATCGCTGATGTATCAAAAAGTCAAACTTCCTAATGCACCTCCTCAGAGGTACTCTTCTTCTTTGTCTCTCATTCCCCCAGAAGCTCACTGTCTTCCAAGCTCTTGTTCTCTCTAAGTTGGACTATTGCAACAGCCTCTTTCTTAATCTACCTACCTCTACTCTCTGCCCTTTGCAACTTATCCAGAACAGGACTGCGAGACTTGTCCTTGGCGTCAAGTCCTGGGATCGTATCTCTACAGCTCTGAAATCTCTCCATTGGCTCCCAGTGGATGCAAGGATTAAATTCAAAACCCTCTGCATTGTCCACAAGGCTCTCTGGGGCCTGGGTCCAACATACCTTCAGCTATCCCTCCGCAAATACCTCCCATCTCGAGCATTCCGCTCCTCTACCTCTAACTCCCTCAGGGTCAGTTGTTTCTCAAAGAAACGAGCTGGGGGTAGATCTCTGTCTTCAGCTGGGGCCTCCCTCTGGAACAGCCTCCCTGCCACTCTAAAACTTGAGGAGAACCATCTCCGGTTCCAGAAGCACCTCAAGACCGTCCTCTTTGCTTCTGCCTTTGCCCCCCCTCTGCCCTGCTAACTATACTCTCCCTTGGCACCATGCACCTGGCCACCCTCTTTTCTCCGGGCCCAGGTACCTGCTCCTCTTGCCACCCGCACGCACTGCCTCCGGGCCACCCCTTGCACTGGGGTCTGTATCTGTACCCATACAGCCCCCACCTCTTTGTTTTGTTCTTCCTGCACTTATCAGACCTACCCAGCCTGCTGCCTTAAACCCAGCACTGCCACTTGCTGGCTGCACTCCCTCTGTTTGTTGCCTTTTTATTTATTTATTTATTTATTTATTATTATTATTTATGTTTTTTTTCCTCCTGCTCTGCACTCTTCTTTTGTTCCCCCTTCCATGCACTTCTCCCTCTCCCCCTCTACCATGCACTTGCGCATTTTCAATGTCACTGGGCCTAGTAAGATCATTGTTTTTGTTTCTCCTCTGTTCCCCTTCCCTTGCCTTGTCGCGCTCTGAAACACTTGTGTATGAGTGCGATAGAAATAAAATATCAATATCAATATCAATATCAATAGCTTAAATCAGCTGAACAGCAGGGTGCTGATGGTTCAGTTGGTGGCTTGGGATGGTTCATTTGGTTTGAGGAAGTACAGGGGAGGCAATGCCGTTCTGCAGTGCAAACTGATAAAAGACAGCTGGAGGGCAGAGAGGCAAAGGTTGAGTCAGGGGCTCTATGGCTCAAAGTAGTTTAACAACACACAAAGTGGCAAAGGCAGCTGCAGTGATTCTGAGCTGCTAATAATGACTTGAACATGGTCAATTTGGATAAAACGTGGTTAGAGGTTGGACACAGAACCTGAATGTGCTCAGTGTCTTCTAGGGTGATGTAGGATCCATTCCAGTGACTTTGGGGATGAGGTGAGTCCTTGGTCTGCACTTTCAAACTAGGAAAGTTGCCAGAAAGCACTTGTAGGGGCTCTTACCACCAGTGAGAAGAATCCTGTTTACCAGTGCTCAGACAGCAGCAGGCCTTGTCAAAACAGCAGTTCACCCCAAACAGTCCTCTGGGATGGGTGAGGGAAGGGCCCAGCTCCCTCCTTGGAGGCTTTAACTTCACCTCTATAACAGAGTATGACGGGCAGACTGTATTCTAATACCTTTTGAGGGGAAAGCTTCTTCTGACGCCGGAAGATGATTTAAGTAGGGAGGGTTTGGGGTACATCCCCTGAAAGAGTCAATTTGCCACAGCCAACTTGTACATTGCAAGCCTTGCCAAAGGGTCAATTCCTGGCTGCAGTGACAAGAGTTTTTTTTTTCTTCAGATGATGTCAGTCTCAGAGGGCTTTGTCTGCAGGAAATGTGGAGGGTGCACATGGGTTGGGAGTGGCATGAACATTTCCAAGATGGTGGAACACCTTTTCATTCATGCAACTGCTCAACTGGGCTAATCTAACTCTCCCGTCTCCCTGTTTGCCCTGCATCAAAGGGAGTCAAGCAATTGTCAACCAGGGGTGATCACTCCATTGTCCTAGCACAGCTTTATTTTGAAGCACTGTTTCCCAACCACCCATTTGAGGTATGTCCTGTCCTTGGGGCATGGTGATACACCTTCACAGAGAGAACTAAGGAAAACATCTAGTGTTGGACCCAAATTGTTTCTTTTGAGTAACATTCAATACAGATGGGTAATACACAAAGGCATTGACAGTGGAATGAATCATTAGAAACCTGGCTGACAATAAAATAACATATTTATTTGTTTGCAATTATATTAGTATTGTCACTTATACAATCAGATCAAAACAGATATGGTTTACATTAATTACAACATCTGGCACTAGGTCTCGGGGGTATACAATTGTTTATAATTTGGATCAGGGTTTTCCTTAGTTGGATTTGGGTTACCCACGGTTAAATGCAGCCTCTGTCTGTTGGGACTTTGGGTTCCAGCAGGCTATTTGAAAGGATGAACATGGCACTCTATAACTTCCACGTTACCAAACTACAAGGCAGATGCTGGGGGTGTCAGTAGACAATCCAGTTAGAGATTCATGGTTGCACTATACTTTTCAGCACAGAACCTTTTATAAGTGAGTTCTGATTAGCAGATCTTATTTCTGAGATATAATTAACAGCATCATGTTGCATTAAAAATTAAAAAGTCTGCACACACTCATATTTGATCTTCTGCCACAACCACTAAGGCAGACATTTGGATGATGTCTTTTTGTATTACACACTTCCCTAACTCAGGCAGACCAATTATGCATCATCTTCACTAAATGGGTCATTCATACTACTGAGTTTTTCCATCAGCAATACTGCGTACCATGTCATTGTATTGGATTCGGTTATTTATTTAGCACTGTTTCCCCATTTGTATGGTCTCAATGCGCTTTGTGGTTGGAACGTCCTCGGTGACCGTAGTCAATGTGCTGGAGGTTCTAAGAGTTGTAGGCTCAGAGATGCATGTGTGCATTTTCACTGCTTTAGGAATTAGGTGGCAGGCTAGGCTCTACTAAGCAGCCCAAAAAGTCCAGGCACGTGGGTGGGCTCTGTTGGTGTTTTGCGATGCGAGTGCTATTGTTGAAGAGTCGATGTGTGGCCAGCTATAACGAATTTCTTTTGTTGGTAGTCGCTGTATGCTAGTGGCAGAGATGTTGAGGTACGTCACGTGTTTCAGTGTGGAGCCTGAGAGGTCTGGTGGCCTGAGAGGAGCACATTTATTTATTTATTTATTTTGACATTTATAAAGTGCACCTAACCCGATGGCATCTGGGTGCTGGTTTTCAAGAAGGCAGTGTTAGCACTTGGTTACAACAAGGATACAGGTTAGAATGAGATAACATAGATAGTACATTAGTTACAGGTAATGGTTACAGCGGTTATAAACATAAGTGATACATACATGTTAACCTGATTGAGGTTTCTAATCATGGTAGAGGTGGCAGTGCCAAGAGATGTTGGGTGGGTGGGTTCAGCTGAATTTAGGGGTTATAGCATCCATGCATCTAGGGATTTTAAGTAATGCCACATGTTTTTTTTTCTTTTCTTTTTGAAATAATGCATTTCCATATATATTAGAGGAATGGGAAGCTAATAGGGTAGATGATGTTTGCAATTCTGCTCTGGCATGAAGACAGCATGCACATATGGATCACTAATAGCCCTCCTTCATACTTTGCATGTATACGCTCACAGGGTTGAGAATGCGAGCATTAGCGAAACGTATATGTTTACCACTTTGTGTCGCCCCTGCAGATTTCTGATCAAAAGGTGATGAGGAAATGTTAGTGTGTTGCTTTAATTAGATGACAAAATATTTTATTGTGGTACAAGCAAACACAGCAAACAGTTTGTGATTTTTTGTAAGCACAGGAGAGGCATTTTCCAGGCACTGCCATAATGGTACTACATAGCCATCGGAGGGTGACTGTTGGCAAATGGCACTACTACCTAAGCATTGCATGGCATTAACTGGCAAATGCGGATCTAATGCCTAAACAAAATCCAAAGCAGTTGTCTTTTCCAGTGTTTGTTTTTAAAACTATTTCAGTGCAAATAAAAGATGCCAAGACACACTTATTGCTTATGTATCAAGTGGTTGAAGGCACACTTTGTTAAGAAATGTTTACAAACTAGGAGATGGTTTACAAATGCAGTTCATCCAGTCCCTCTCTGAAGTCTGCTTAGAAATACGCTGGCATCTGCTAAAAAGCACACAGTTAGCTCATAGAGAACCCAGGGTATGTGTGTTTTGGGTCACGTAGGGCTGGTTATAGGTGGGAATGGCAACAAAGACTAAAGTGGGCATGGTCAGTCAATGGGCGGGTAAAAGACCGAACAACACCCACAGTCGTTATGTCCCTCCTCAGATCTCATCTCTCTTCCCTATCTTAATTTCCTAGGCCATTAACGTTGGCATACAGCGTGTGCTTAAAGTGCCACCAAAAGCCAAAACGAAAAATGTTCTTAAACCTTTTCATTAGATGTGCAATTATTGTGAACTACATCAGATCTATAGCACCCCAACATCATTTATTATTTACCACATACAGTATTAGCCAAATACTTCATGAGGTAAAATGTATGGTTGGTTAAATAGGTGGTCTTTAATAAAAAATGCCACTATTCCAAATAATGCCACATTTTACTGTTACCATCAACCTCATTATGTTCCCTTAAAAATAAAAATAAATGCTGTAATAGCACAGATTAGATTTCTTTTATTTCAAATCACTGTTGTGCATTTTACAATTGCAAGATGCATATGCATAGGAATAGGCGAGCATTGTTGTAATAATGCTAATTGTAATCAATTCATACAATACTGTTCCCTAAGCTGAACAATATAGTGATATTATAAGTCAGCAAGAGTTTCAGCACCACATGAAGCACACCACTTTCACCATCATTGGTGTGGGCTAGCTTTGGCATTGCTTTGTATAATACTAAAATACGTGGTGTTTTTTTTTTAGATTTGATTATTGCATCTCTAATTTATTTTCTGCAGCAGAATGCTGGGAAATCTGTCAATTCGACTATTTTCTGGAGGTCGGGTGTGGGTTCTTTGATTGCACACTGGGGACATAACGAGTTCCCAGGTGCTGCAGACCGTCCACCTGGTGACATATGTGCTTTTATCTCCTCTAAGATCCATGGGGACTTGGTATATTTTCTAACCTACCCGTTCAGGCAATACCACATAGTTTGTCAGGATTATCAATGCCACCATTAAAATTAGCTACTTCAAGTTCCAGTGTTGATTAGCAGGTAGCAGCACAAACCTTGCCTCATTCTCTAGTCACTGGGCCTCATCACGAGTTTGGCGGTAACCCTTAAATCCGGCGGTAGCGCTGTAACTGCCAGATTTAAGGGTCTGCCAAATCAGAGCTTTGGCTGATTTCCCCCCAGCTCTTAGCTCTTAGCTGGGGGGAAATCTGCCAAAACTTTGCGCTCATACCGCCGGCGGGAAATCCGCCGGCGCTAAAAGCGTGAAATGTCCCCATTGAGCCCAATGGGGAATGGGGAATTCCCGAATGGGCTCAATGGGAAATGGGCAATACCCGTTCCGCCAAACCCGTGATCCGGCGCTAATAGCGCCAGTGGGTTTGGTGGTAGGGCTAATAATGCCAACGCTTTTAGCGCCGGTGTTACCGCCCAACTCGTGATGAGGCCCACAGTTTCAAAGATAACAGCTGTGGTTTTGTGTTTGGCATCACTTGCAATATTTGGACATCACTACTGTTACGAGCAAAGACCTACCGTGCACAGAAATATCTTGCACACTAGTAGATCGCTTTCCCTCAACTAATATATTATTCTCTGACAGCATGATAAACACATTGGCCCTCACTATAAGGTTGGCGGACTGGGTTTACTGGCACCGGTAAAGGTGCCGGTGCCGGTAAATCCGTTCCACCCTATTATGAGGTCTCCTCGCGGGACCCGCAATGGGCACATGGAAAAACCAGGCGTCCTTACCAGGTCCCGCGAGGGGACCAGGGAGCTAACAACGGGCCCGTCATTAACGGGCCCGTTGTTAGCTCTATCCCCATTCCCATTGAGCCCTATAGGGGCTCAATGGGAATGGGGATGGACCGGGTCCGGGTTCCTCGGACGGGGAATTACCGGGTCCGCCAATGTTGCTATTGCCCGGTAATTCCTCATTCAAGGAACCCGGGCCTGGATTGCAGTATGGAGGCAATCATGCCGCTAAAAGCGGCATGGTTACCTCCAACCTTCTAATGAGGCCCATTGTGTCGATCTACAAAGATGAAATGCGGAAACAAAAACTGCAGGGACAACTCCAAATTAATACTACTAAGACACCATTGTTGGATTTGAGGGAGAACTTGGTTCCTATACCAGTCTAAGAGGCTAAAAACCTTCTGTTTCTCATGGGTCGATAACCTATTGGTAGACAGCTTTGATCTGCTAAAATGTGTTTCAGGTTTACCTTCATTGGTGAGTTGATACTGGCAGAGGGATGGCTGTGAAATTGTTACACCAGAGGTCGGTTCTAATGGTCAATTAAAGCCTGGGGAAATAGAGATATGTTCAAGGAAATGACTAACTCTCTCACTTGAAAATTGACAGAATGCGGTACCTTTCACGCAGACAGAATTATACCAAATGTAATTGTATTTTCCTTTAAATAAAGATAAGGGGGTATGGGGCAGGATTGCAGTAATACTGTAAAGGCATTTTCTTTTATTTCTGCTTTAAGTCGACCATAAATGACAACCTGCGTGTCAGTACAGGTGTTTTTGATGCAACTGGCGTGAATTGGCATGTCCCATGGCAACCAAACGAGGTCAGTGTGAAGTGGCGGAAGTCCGTTTTAAGAATTTTATTCCCACACATAGACACCATTCCAAAACCTATTTCACTCAAATGCCAGTAGGTCACTGGCTGTGGCCTAAGAATTCTCAAGAAAGTACAATAGGCTGATCTAGACGGATGCTGGCAGCGAAATCCTTTGCATAGAACACATGCTCTGAGCATGAGGAGGCCGTATCAGAGGAGGACACAGGATGCAATGTGCCGGTGTACACCAAACATTCACTCCTCAGAGAGGCTACAGAAGATAAGTTCCCTGAGGCATGCACCAGATCACGAATGGGAATTGTGAGCAGCTTTGAATTGATCAGATTTTGGCATAGGAGAAGAAACGCAAGAGTTGGTTAGTTTTCGAAATCACACATTTCCAGCAAAAGGAAATCACTGTAATATCTTATAGATGCCTTCAAACATTCCTATCAGCTCACCCAAACAGTGACCCAGCTGAATTCATGTATTTTAATGTATTTGGGTACTTGTAAGGTGCTGCATGTAAAGGATTGAATCAATGGAAGGGCAGAGATAAAAAAAAAAGATAATGGACAACATGGGAATGGCTTGATGAGTGTCATTCATAGCAATTGTTCGAAATGAATTCCAGGAAACATATCTTGTTTGATAACGCCTGTCCAATCACAGCTTACTTTCAATTACAAGCAGGTATGATACAACACCCAAAAAGGTTTAAATTGGTTGTAGTAGTTCATGCAATGCCCCTGATGCATTTCTCAAACGATATCAGCAAACGGTAAAGTCCAAAACTAAATGTACATGTATTCCTAATGCAGTGAGTTTGGGCTTTTGGAGATCAGCTGCAAACCCAAGTTGGATGCCTCTTACATGGAGACAATCACCAATAGCAAGCACTATTTCACAGGGCTTCTATAGAGACATAGGGCTACGAGCGAGATAGCTTCTTCATGTGGTATTCCTTAACATTGGAAAAGTGATGCTTGACTAACTTTGTAGTCTTCCACTCACAGTTTGCTGTCACAGCTCTAAACCTTGGATTGGTGGAGTTGCATGTTATGCAAGTAAACAAAAATAACACTCCCGTCAGTCTACTATGGGGCCAAAGTGCAAAATGAGCTATACTACTCCTGGTGGCAAGTCTAAGAAGACACTGACACATTTCAAAACGGTTGTGTGGCAATGAGGGAAAAGGGGAGAGCACTACAGACAGATTTTTGAGTATTTAGTTGACAAATTCAAAACGAATAGGTCTTGGGTATTGATTCAACTATCAAATGCCTAAGGTCTGCGATTAAATGTGCTCCCTTTTTTACTCAGTGGCAGGAGCTTAGAGTCTACATAGTAGAACATGTCACCCTATTTTCTGGGTGTCATGTTTTCACACATTTCTATCCCAGATCCCTGACATAAAAACGTAACCCGAGTATAAGGACAAACATCTAAAAGGCAGCCTCCCAGAGGTTAATGCTCCAGAGATGAAGCAGTTTCGTAGAGGAGGTTTCTATTGCTCTTACTATTCCAAATCAGACATTCAGTTGGCAGACCTTTTCCGGTTCCAGCTCAATCTAGCGGTCTAGGTCTGGATGGCAAAACTCTCACATGACAAAAGACAACAAGATGCTGGGCTATGGCTAAACATGTTCCATCCATCACTCTACAGTGTTTGCAAGTCACCACTAGTGGCATGGACTTGCCCAGATTTGGCTCCTGACCTTGCCGTTCCTAATTAATAAGGCTAGACCTCATTTAGGACTTTAATTGAGGAATACAAATGTGTTTGGTTGCTTGTGAACCTGTGAGAAAGTGATGCAATTTAATAGTTCGGGCTGTACTGTCCCTTTTGGGGTTTACCATGCCTGATTAGAAAATTATTTTCCTCCTTCTGTATTGACACAGAATGGATAAAAGGGATGGTTTTGAAGGAAGGCCCAATCAATTGCCAGTGATTACGATTAATGCATTGTTTTTATATCCACCACAATGCTGAAGAGAGCACCTAAAATACATGGTAATTAAAACCCCCTTAAAATATTTGTATCATATCAAAATGACCGATATGTTTTTATCTCAACATGTTTCAAGAATAATTAACTCTTCATCAGCCACTACAATCAGTGATTGGCACATTGCTTGCCCAATTGCTTTTTAACTGTTTTCTTTCAGAATAATGTGAATCCAAGATGTGGTTATCATACTTCTTGGGCACTGAAGAAAGTTCTTATAGGTCCACTTTACCATATAGTTTTCTTTGTATTTCAGAGAGATAAACCAAGTAATTCTTTAAATAAATGTATTCAATTATATTGCTGATATTTATATACAAATATACAGTGTAATACTCACATTGAATTATACAATTAAATCAAAGACATACCCTACATACTCAGTCTCCATCCACTGGTGCATCCACTCCATCCTTCAGTCACGGGTTCCAGTGATCTCGGGACGGCTGCCCCATTCTAACTCAACTAGCCCATTACCAGATAGACACGTTTTTCAGCAATGGATTTGTATGTCACAGTGGATGGAAGAAGTCTAATAAATGTGAGATTTTGAAAAGAAAGAAATAGCAGAAACCTACAATATAATACGAGCATTAGAGAGATTTTGAGTTTCCAGAATGGTGAGCAATGGACCTTATCTCAAAATACTTAAAGAACATAACTACTGTGAGATTTACAGGTATGAAAGACACATTCTAG
Organism: Ambystoma mexicanum; assembly: GCF_040938575.1. Classification (NCBI taxonomy): domain Eukaryota; kingdom Metazoa; phylum Chordata; class Amphibia; order Caudata; family Ambystomatidae; genus Ambystoma; species Ambystoma mexicanum. The sequence continues at coordinate 532,018,316 of NC_090939.1, forward strand.
ACCTACCTCATATATGACATGTGCTGTTTTCTATCAGAGATGTGCTTTAAAATTAGCTTTCAAGAAATAATGAATGCATCTGCATTCGCTTTTGTTAAGCATCCAACAAAATGCTTAACAATGAAGCTTCTTTTTGATTACAGATTTCAGAAATATATAGAAAATGTTAAATATTTTGAAAATGAGTTCTACTTGTTAGACATATGTGGGCCTCTCATTGTTGCCTAGTGTTTGCAGTGTAGGTGAGTACCATTTTTATTTAAGATGTTTTCACAGTCTTTGACCTCTCTTTTTTTGCTTCTTATGCAATTACGTGTGTGTAGGGCCCCTTACTCAAGTCTGTTCCCTCTGGTCTTCCACTCTTCCTATAAGCCTGTGGTGCACATTCGTTTCTCTTAATACTCTAAATTGTGTCCGCTCCTAGGTCTTCTGTTCACACAAATTGTGTCTTTTCTGTCTTCAATGCAATTCTAAACATCAATCTTAGGTTTGTCTGTGTGCTTGGTGTTCTTTTTAGTTTCATACTGTCTAGTACCAATCATTGTTATGTTTAAAGCATGTTTGTGCTGGTGGGAATACTTTTAAAGATGTGGTGATAACTAGATATCTACTACCTTCAATAATATATTTCTCGCCAGTGGATATCTAAGTCTTCCATAACACGAGTGATGAGTCTTTGATGACAAAGCATTTCACACATTAACTCACATATTCAACCTACTCTGTTGTCCATGCAGAAATCATGCTGCTGACATGAATTAGAAGAATACAATTACAATTTAAAATTACAGGTTTTGATGTGAGACTTTGTGACGTGGGACCTAAAACAACTATTGCAATGTGGAAAAAGAGAACATTGCTGAGGGTGTCTGCATTTTCAAACACTTTTAGTAAGTCATCAAAGTGCTCCAACTTGGCATTAGTCCACCATCATCTTAAAGAAAGTGAATTAAAGTGTGCTTTTACACCAATAGGCACTTGCAGCCAAGTTTAGGAGGGACTGATGGGACTATTAACAGTGTCAGTCTGTACCCTGACCTAACTCTACACCAACCTGTTTAACCAAGACACCACTCTATGCAAGGGATAGAGAACTGATGTGTACCTGCATTCACATCTTCTTGACAAGCAATCAGCACTAGAGAAGGAGGTTAACTTTGCAGTACAGCTGTGTGATTATAGTCAAGACGTATGTTGTGATTTGTTGTTTTCTATCAGGAGCAATGGGCCTGGCCCTGCAAACAATAAGAACCAAGCAAGCATAAAGCAATGAAAAAGTAGTGTATTATTGCAGAGAAGCTTTGTGATCTTTGGCAAATTGTATATGTTTAGCCTCTGCACACTCACCCATTATCCCTGGTAACACACCTATCAAATAATGCCAATCCTATTGGACCATCCAATGGAACTTGAGAATGTTAGTTCCTGCGGATTGGCTGGCTATTAGGCTGGGCAGAGGCAAACCGCTGTCACCTAATCTCACCTTGTTCCTCCTCATTCTGTAATTTAACATGGCACACAGTCATATGTATAACATTTCTGGTTTTCAGAAACTGGTAAAAACAGATTTGTAACTTTCAGGTAGCTACTTGCCACTGTTAGATTGTAGGGTTGGGCATCATGTCAATGGCATTTATATTATTTGATCATAGGTTTCAAGCACAATTCTGAAAGGGATTACAGACGTGTTTAATTATATTTCAATGGAGATTTAAAATGTGTTTTCAAGAAACGTTTACACTATCAAAAATAAAAAACATTTTAAAGTTACAAATAAAACAATAAAGTCGATAGCTAGACCTTAAATGCCTCTTGTTTTTAAGGAAACATTCATGGGTTGAATCCTAGCTGAACTGCACCTTGGGCAGTTCAGCCCCCCATTGAAGGCCTTCCAGGTAACTCTGGCCATGCAGCAAAACTACTTGTGAACCCCATGTGTGGGGTTCACAAAACTGCAGGGGGATGAAGGCTGTTGGGTGCAACATTGTTATTACAGTATGTTGTGACTTTTCTCAGCAGTGTTCTCTACTGAAGAACCATTACGAAAGTAAAACAAATTACTATATGCAGTATTCGTGAAAACATGGCAAACGTTAGATTGGGCATGTTTATTCTACACCACGGTCCGTTAATTCAACTCTTTCGACTAAATCATTTGTAACCTATCCTGTGGGGAGATACACATCAGGAGGAAAACAGTGCATAATCCAAACAAAAGGGATTCCTGGGTAAGCAAATGAGACATGACTGACTTCGTGTGCACGCATATTAGGTGATGGTCAGAGATATTGCAACATGAATAATGGTGCAGAGGAAACAGGGAGCTAGGCACTCAGGCAGGTATTAAGGAGTGGAAGAATCGACAATTATTTGCAAAGGCACATCTACAATAAAAAGCATTGCAAACGCCATTGTCTCTGACATTGCAATATGGCGGATAATACTTTATTGTCCTCTCGTGGTTTACAGTTACAGCACTTGAACCATTGGCTCTGCCACACTTGTTTCCTCTGAATCCAAACATGTATTAACTTGTGGAAAAGGCAAACTGGGACTTCAGCATCCAGGACATGTGCAACCTTCATCTGCATTGCAACATGCACTTGAAAGATAATGAACCAGCCATCATAGAATCTCCCGGAAGCCTGAACTTGGCTCCATTCAAATTGAAAATTGAAATGAGCTGCAATACAGATAGTAGGTTCATGCCATAATACCTAGTAGCAATGCCATTAAAGCATGTCACACAGTTTGGATGCATGACCTGCCTGTACTGTTAGAGGATGAACGTCCGAGACTCTACCTCTCATGAGGGGTCTTGTACTTTTGATGTTTTACTAAAACCTTTTCTCTGATGAGCCCTAATCAGAGAGATCATCAGAGCCACGCCTATCTGACGTGCACCAGAGAGCCTGTTTGTCTCTCTCAAATGGAATATCGCAAAGTCAATCTGTCCACTTTGCGATTCAACTCACATGGATAGCTAGTGAATACATGCCTGAGAGTAATATGCCTCAATTTGCCAGCATGGGATTTAGCCTGCAATATTCATAGGAATCCCAAGGGGCTGCGTCTTTCAGTGCAGTGTGAGTTGAACAACCAAGCATTGTCCCCGTTATGCTAAAAGTCATGGAGGCAGCCAAATAGGGCCTGGCCTCTGCCTGTCTCGAGAGCAAGAGCAAGCAAAGAAAGACTTGATCTAGCTGGATACATTTGTAGTGAGCACATGGTTGGGGAAAAACTAGGTTCCTATAGCTGTGAATTAGAATTTACAGAACCACAAAAGATGTGTAGTCTGTTGCTCTTTGTTTTCTTATTTTGGCACTGGTACTTTCCTCTAGTTACATTCAAAATCAAACCTCTGTAGTCATATATACATAATGAGTAATCTATAACAGCAGTTTGCTTCTACCATAATATTTTTGTTTAGCAAGATACATGTGGGATTCTGTCATGCTTTGCCACATGATTGACTTTACATTGAATAGCAATGCCCTCCTTTTCAACAAAGGCTGCTGTACCCCGGAAATCAGCAATGCCATGGGTGGTAAATGCACATGTTATGTTTCATATGGCAACCTATGTATGGGGTTCTCGCTAATGCATGGAGCAGCAAAACTCACCATCTATTCTGCAATTCTGCAAGACTGTGCTATGGGGTAGGTATATCATGAATGTTTTGATTATTTGGGAACAAACAGAAGAGTTTATCACCGAATACCTGACCTTCTCAAACATAACTATAACAAACTAGAATTGATTCTATGAAACGCTAGAGATACCCCAATCTTTTAGTACCTGGATTTCTATTTCTTAGGAGACAGAACCCAGAAAAATCAACAACATCCAGCTCCCCTCTGCATGCGAGTAGCTGTTATTCCACAAACCTATGAACAGCATTCCCTGCAGTTAATCACTGTGAATTAGACTCAGCTTCACCCATAAGGAAACATACAAGGCTCAAGGAGTTTGGGAGCACACATTTCATCAGCAGAGGAGGCAAACAGGGTGCAATGGCACACATACCTATCGATTGAAATCACTACTCTTCTCACCCTCAAAAAAGAACAATAAACATCCAGTAGGGAAACCAATATAAATCATAGTAAATTTATTACTCAGTATTTTTGAAAAAGTGCACCTATGTACCCCATTGTTCAAAAGCTGGCACCTACTTATTATGGACAGTTTTTTTCGTGGCAATCAGTTGAGTCAAACTATATAGTACCCCTGTTCATGTACACACACAAACGTGCGCACACACACACACACAAACCCAAATTAGACATACAGTTATACTGATTTTTTAAAATCAGTAATCCATTAAATCTGGAAGAACAGCCATTGGCATGGCACGCAGAGGCCTCTTTTTGCTTCACTTGAATAAATGCTATATCTTAGTTGCTGTGTCAGCTTCTAGTTATCTCCTCAACTATAACACTGCACATATTGGTTCGTTATAGAAAAGAATGGCTATAACAGTAATATGCTTCAGTCCTTCATTGTAGCAAGTTCTTCAAGCTCTGTATGTACAAAGGAAATGTAAAAGGCAATGATACCTTTACCCCAACAATGCCTACCCCAAAAATTGTATATAGCTAGTAATAACTTTCCTGTTGTACACTCTCTTTTGTCCCAGGTAGGTGTAAACTCATGTCAAAGTGCAATGAATCTGACTCCCATCCTGATGTCTGACACGGCACTCTATGGCGTGTGGGCATTCGTGTTGTCTTTCCAATAAGAGTTGCATGTGGGGAGTTTCTCTAGCTGATTTGGAATGTGTTGGTGTATATATTGGGAGTGTCAAATGTTGAGTAAAAAGGGATTATACAACTGGGAATATAGTAGATTGTGGAGGCTGGGAGCAGACTGTGAATGTCAATATGAGAATGTACTGGAATATGCCAAACTGGGAAGAAACTACTGAGGTTCGAAAATTGGTGCATACTAGACATTTGCAAACTGTGTGAAATTCAGCATTATTGTTTGCTAATTAAGAGTATAATTTAATTGAGAAATAGAAGAGCAGTGAAAATTAAGAACATTTGTAATAACCTAAAATTGTTGACAGCAAAACACTGGTCTCTTTACAACTTTGGCAGTATTTCAGTGGTAAATCCGCTGAAGTACCATCAAAGGGAATTACCATTACTGTCACTTGGTTCAGCAGATGTACTGTGGGATTACAAGTGGTGGTTGGTGGTGGAAGTCCCCATTTTCTGGAGTCTATAGGAACCCAGCGGGATTTCGGTAAAATTACCACTGGCAGTAATTCTGAAGGCAATAATTCTGTCAATTGTGCTGTTTTATTGGTCCACCTTACCACCAAAGTTGGTCATAGGGCATAGTGCAAAGATTAAAATAGACTTGGACTGAAAAATTGCCAGGTAACTGGGATTGTGCACATTATGAATATGCAAACTGGCAGTAGACAGACATTTTCAAAAGGGGAATAGACAGTTGTTAGACTAACTGGGAAAATAATTGGATTTTCAAGTTGTGAGTATATATGGATTGTGATATCTCTGCCTGTCTTGAGATTCATGGACATTCAATATGAGATTATGCTGGCTTTTCAAACTGTTAATACAGTGTGATTGACAAGGATGGGGTTATATTGGGATTTTGCAAACTGGGAGGTTACTGGAATTGAGTAACAACAACATGAGAGTAGGTAGGGTCTTTGCAAACTCGATTGTAATGCTGGGAACATATTGTAATTTTGCAAATTGGTAATAAATGCTTTGATCTTCAAACTGTGTATGCGCAGAGACTGTCAAACTGTCAGTATTAAGGATGTGTTAAACTGTGAGATTACTCTTACAGAAATTGAAATAGACTTGTGTTGTCTAGCCTGGAATTGCTGGGAGTGTGACCGTTTGGAATGCCTATCTTGGAGCAACTACAGTCACTCCAGGATTTTCTCTGATATGGTAGACATTGATGATGCCTAAACTGCTTTTTTCAGTTTTAACAGAGATATTGTTTCCTAAATCACGTATTTCCAGCGTGCTACTGTTTTACTGTATTTTGGGTGTTGTGTTCGCACTGGTATAACTCTACAACTTGTACTATAATGCAGTCTTCTTTCACTCTAAAACTCAATGAAAATGTTCCCAAAGAAGGAAGAATCTCTTAAAATCTATCTAAAATAAGCACAAAACCTTAACTACTATTGCAAGCCAACAAACGCTGCGGTGAACACCCTCTTCCCTAACCATTTTTTCACTTGGAAATTTAACTTACTTTGAATGACGTGGTTTTATGAGGCTTATACCACATACCAGTGTTCCATTCTCTCTCTCTCTCTCTCTCTCTCTCTCTCTCTCTCTCTCTCTCTCTATCTCTCTCTCTCTCTCTCTCTCTCTTTCTCTGTATGTTGAGGCAAACAAAATGCAAAGCACATTCAAGCTAACTGTAAATGGGCCAGACGATGCACAAATGTACGACACCAGCATCACATCCAACTGTCTCAGACACACACTACATCAAACATCATAGATCATAGATCAAGTGACCACCTGAGACCATAAGGGTAGAGATCTATATGTATGTAAATGACACCCATTGTCCCGTCCTATTGATACTGTCACGTGTCTAAGGCAGGGCTACATCCTTGCTCCAATATTATTTAACTTACATCTGACATAGACAATTTGTGGACATGTACAATGCACTTCCAGTCAAAATGGGTGTTCTTAAACTGCATCGGCTTACCTTTGCTGATGACCTGTTCTTGTTTGATCCTAGCCCTTCAAAGGAAACTGCATACTTTTTTCATTATATGCAATACATAATAATATCCTGTTTAATGGAACCAAGTCCAAAATTGTAATTTTCTCCAATAGACGTTCGCCAAAGATCATTACTTGAACTGCAGGTGACCATAAATGTGAGAGAGTTAAATGCCTCAAATATTTGTGATTTACTATTCAACAAAAGTTCACATGAAAAACTATACAGCAGAATTTTTATGAGCAAGGTTGGTAGACCTACTGGCCCAGCACAGATGCATTTACCCAACCTACTGTAACTACACTATTATTCCTGCACTGAAGTTCTATTGCACAAAAGTTGTTCCAGCACTTACCTATGGCCTAGAGGTGGTCATTCATGATAAAGGATTTTTTTTTTATTTTAACACACTCGAGGGAATGATGTGCATGAAGGTACTTGAGTCGGTGCATTCGGTGCCAAATTATATTCTACATCATGAGTTAGGTTTGGTCTTGCTCCAAGTCATAGTGGCATGTAAAACACTCAATCTATATGCCACGACATATGTCCTGCCCCCCTCAAATTTATTTCAAGATCTGAAAAAAACTTAAGTGAGAACAAATTAAAATCATTAACTGAAATGTGTTCATCTACTTAATAATCTTTTAGAAGAGATTGGACACTGACGTCATCAAACTTACTCCAAACCCCACAAGGGTTTAGAGAAAGCTCTATGAGAGAGATTGGTGTTTAACTGTTGATTGTATAACATGTTTTTCACACTATAGGGAGTACTCACAACTCATCCGAGAAAGAAAGAGTCTTTCAGATACATCTAGACAAACTCATTGAAGGAGTGTGGTCCTATGAAAGGATTCAGATAAGTACGGGAGGGTGTATTGCATCGTGATTGAAGAGGGAAAAACGAGCATAGGGCATCACAGCCCAGATACCACATTGACCCCTTGTAAACACGTGGCTTCTGTAACAAAATACCAGTCAGGCATTGCATACGGTAGTCTGTTGCAAATTTCTTTAAAAAAAAACACTCTGAATTACCACCAACCAAACATTGTTCAGCAGATAAAAAATAGTTTGTAGACCATCGTGTCTTGGACACTAGGAATGGTACTTGCTTGCTGCAGGGATATGATATGTTATTTATAACACGCTTAATACCCAGAGGTGTCTAAGCGCAGACCCGGGGATCGAACTTGTGGTGCTCTGTGTTGTCTTGCTTCTAAGGCGAGCACTTTGCCCCTGAGCTATCCTGCCTTGCACATTCTGCCGTTGTTGTTCTAGCACACAAGATGACTATTGCTCTCATTCTGTTGTCTGACTTCATTCCCCATTAGAACATCCCTATATGCAATGCTTTCTCTGATGCTGACAGGAGGAGATGGGCGATTTTGACAAGCGCAGATTGTTCCCTCCTATAAATACACATGTTGCCTCCCTCACACCACTTACTTGCAGAAGAGCTGTCATGATTAGTCACACACATAATGAAATGGTTCTGCAGTAGGTGGCACAGTGACTAAACTACTCATTTGTTTTGATTGAATACTTGTTACAACTCGGTTTTGCATAGTCTAAAAATAGGCTCAACGACTGTTCTCAGTCCATTTTAGAAACCGCTCAGACACAGCAGTCTTTTCCTCTCAAACTATGGGAACTAGTTTAGAGTTACAAGCACGTCTTAACTTGTGCAATACGAACATGTACTTTGAATATATGTTAAAGGCATATTCATAATGGAACGGGTGTGTGCATGCACACGCATGTGTGTGTGGGTGTGTGTGTGCGCGATATATCACCTTTAAATAATGTCCAAAAATCTGTATTTATTTATATATTTAATTTAATGTATTTTATTAATTTATAAAGCGCAGCACAGTAGAATGCTTGCAAAATTTCGGGTACAGATTATACATAGTTACATGGGTTATACATAGTTACATGGGAACAGGAGGTTTTAGGTGAACAACAACGTTTTGACAGCTTTCCGGAACATATAGAGAGAGAGTTCTGCTCTGAGAGAAGTTGGCAGGGAGTTCCAATGTCTGGCTGCAATAAAAGGACACCTGGCCCAAACCTGCTTTGACATATTTCACTTTGGGAAGCAAAAGATGATGGGAGTAGGGTGTTCTGGTGGGACTGGATGAGCTTGCCTAAGTTAGCTTGTTGGAGAGGTAAGGGGGGTGTGTTGGCAACACACTTGTGAGTGATGTCTAGCGTTTTAAAAGGGATGCTTCTCTAATGGGGAGCCAATGGGCATTCTGCCTTGCTGCGCTTATATGGTCCCTTTGGGAATGCTGAGGGCGGCTCTGAGTGCATTATTCTGGATGATCTGTAGTTTTGTCAGGAGGTGCCAGCTAAGAGGACATTGCAGTAGTCCAGTTTTGACCCAATGATGGCTCTGGCAATAGTGAGGCAGGTCTCGGTGGACAGGTAGGGTTTAGCTGCATTGAGTAGTGTAGTTGAGTAGGCAGACGAGGATGCGCTGGCGCTAACTAGTTGGGACATTGAGAGGATGGCGTCTCATTGGACTCCTGAGGTTTTGACTGATGAGGATACAGGAATGTCTATGTTGTCTATGGTGAATGTGGTGTATTGGCTGTTGAGTTTTTGAGTTTTCTAAGGGTTTCCTGTGGCTCAACCAGAAGGATTTCCATTTTGTCTCCATTGAGGCACAGCCAGTTGTCAGCCATCCAGGCCTCAATGGTGGAGTAGGCTGTATTGAGGGTATTTCAGATGGAGTCGTGGTTACCGGTGAGGGGGAGTCGGACTTGAGTGTCATCTGCATAGTTGAAGTGGGCTATGTCGACGGAGTCAAGGATGTTGAACAGTGGTCTCGTGAAGATATTGTAAATTGTGGGAGAGCTGCACAAGCCCCAAGGGACTCTGCAGTGGATGGTGGCGGGGGTGGCATGCCTGTTCTGAAAAGACTCTCATCGCTCTTCCTTCTAGGAATGAGGCAATCCAGGCTGTGGATTTCTGCAAGAAATGGGCAAAGGTAGTGAGGTGGTGACAGAGGGTGCTGTGGTCCACTAAGTCGAAGGCAGCTGACAAGTCTAGGGGGAGGAGAAGGGCCAGCTTACCTAATCCCTGATCTTGTCCAACTGGTTTTTTAAATCAAGTAGTGCTGATTCCGTGCCATGGCCAGGTCGAAACCCGGTTTATCCTACTCCTAGGATGTGATTAGTTTTGAGGAAGTGTTGGACCTGTAGATAAACTTCCTTATCTAGAATTTTTATTAAGAAGGGGACAGTTGTGATGGGCCTGTAGTTGTTGGGTGCAGTGCGGTCCAGAGAAGTTTTTTTTAGGAGTGGCCTTACCCATGCGTCCTTAAGTTGTGAGGGAAGAGGCCTGAGGCAAATGAGGCATTTATAAAGGCGGTGAAGATAGGGGCAAGTGTGGCTGCGCATTCCTTGATAATAGTTGGTGGGCAGGGATCCCCTTTACATTTTGAAGGTTTAAGGCCTTTTAATAGGCTAAGGACTTCAGGTTCAGAGACTTCACTGAAAGTGAAAGGGGGTTCTCTGATGGTTCTTTGGGGTGGTAGTGGTAACTATGTGGTGTGGGGTATTCAGGCAGTTCTGATTGGTCTGGATTTTGCTGTGTAGGAGGTCTATTTGTTAGTTTAGTGTGGCTAATTGAATGTTGGAGCACAAGGCTTCATCGTGGGTGAAGGATTGCACAGGGGGTACTGGAGCTTCACGTTCCCTTAAAATAGATCAGATTGTCAATCCTAGTGTTGAAGGAAGCACCTTTGGCTAAGGAGATAGCTTTTTTGTATTTGACTGAAATCTTGTTGAATTCTAGTTTTAGGGATTCAGCTGGATTTATTTGCTAGGTGGTAAGGGCAATACGTTTACTGTTTTGGAGTGCAAGTAGCTCTGGGGTGTACCATGAGTTTGATTGTCTGATGGGTTTCACTCTACAGGGCATTAGAGGGGCTATAGCATTGACTACTTGGGTTAGTATGGAGTTGCATAGGTCAGCAAGGACATTGGGGTCCTTGGAGAATGGAGGCCTGAGTAGGGGTACTTCTAGAAATGGTAGAAAGTTGTCTTTAGTCAGTTCCTATGTGCTAGGTGCTAGTGCAGGAGTTAGAGGGATGGTGGCTTGTTTAGGTTTCTGGGGTGGGGTGTTAAACGGAAATCATATAGTGCCTCCTTTTGATTTATATTGGCCTAAGCCTAGTCGCTCTATGGGGAAAACCGCGCTGCAAAGTTCCGATTTTGGATCGACTTCGCCGCCATTTTAGAATCATCTGCCATTTTGATTTCTGTTCGCGTATTCTTTGTTCTAAAATGGTGGACTGTGTTTTCAGCTTGCAACCAAGCCTCCTGACCTTTGAGTTCTGTTAATGTTTAGGCTGTCCAAGAGCTGACTGTTTAGACTGGGTGAAGAGACCTTGCGCTCCATATGAACTGTCATCTAAGTTTTGTCTGCGCACACAATCCTCCTCCTTGTATAAACATTGGGACAATATAAAGCAAACCTTGAGCGTGGACACAGGCCAAATGCAATTGTGAGGAAACAACAAACAGTGCTTGCTGCAGGATTTGAGAACATACATCGTCATTGTGTCTTCATGGAAATACAAACCTATTAATCCTTTGCATATTATTGTATAAGCTGTATGTGAACTAGGCACGAATTCTAGAACTCTAGACCACAAATTATTAATATGCAGAGAGGCTGGACAATATTACTCAGTATTGTATAAAAGCACACATGTTTCTAATGTCCAGCACTCTCTCCCCTCTATTTGATGGGCTGGTAAACATTAAGGGGTGTTGAGAGCCAGATAGCTATCTGTGTTTCTTTGTAACTGTACAGAATAAAGATCTGTGTATCTTTTTAGCCCGTAATTGGTGTATTTCCTTTTTGTGGTACTCAGCCTCAATATTTCTTTGATTTTACAGATGGCGCCTGAATAGGGACCCTCAAGATTGATGCCATCTCATTGAAGTGTTGACGTGGCTATCGGACCGGGATCGGATGGTGAGAAAGGGGGCCCCTTCTTGGATGAGACGCGACACCTCAACAGTACTGCACGACCCGATACCTGGACGGTGAGCATGCGGTCCGAGATGGCATCTTAACAAGGGTCCATATATCGAGGCGGGCAGTTTTGCCGAAATCACCAACTACGAGGGTCCTCTGTTGTCCTTAGTAATCCGATCGGACCTCCCTTAGTCCCTTGATCAGGTGAGTCGTGCACCGATTCCTAAGTATCCTGATATTTGATTTGGCGCATTATTCTCGCGAGTACAATTATTGCCAGGTAACAACAGTAATCTGGCATGCCTGAGAAATTGTCTGCCTGTTTCAGGGCATTATTCCGCAGAGACAGACAATCTTTGGAATTTGACCGTCTGGCACCACAGGAGGGGTCGCCGGCATGGACTATGTACTGTAAGTACGGCATTGGTAGTATAGTGTTCAATGATATTTGGCACAGGCAAACTAGACATGCTTCCGCACTTCAGTGGCCAATCAATGGTAGCTTTGTGATTTCTCGCATAGAATATTTAGAATCTATATTGTTAAAGAAAAAAGCTAGACCTGCAGCATTTGTTGTATTACAAATTTGGAAAAAAAAGCTATGCAGCAGCTTAAAAATAGAGAGAAACATGCGCGCCGACATATGTCGAACGCCGAGAAAGCATTATTGTATGATCAACAAAAACAGTCAGTGTCAGCTAGAAATATGGATAGGGCTTTTCAACTTGGCATACAGAAAATATACCTGTCTAAAGATTTCCATGCGTCAGATGAACTGATTGACAAGCTTTTAAATGAACGAAGGCCTGGTGCCACTGCGCCACCTCCTTATGTACCTATTCCTGTTGCTTTACCTCTTCCTGCTGTTGTTCCTCCTCCCGTAGTAATTTCTGCACCTCTTATTACTCCTCTGCCACTAGCTATTGCTCCTCTTCCTATTGTTGCTCCTCCACCTGTACCTCCACCTTTGCCTGCTGCCATGGGTTTGGTAGATTTGTCTTTTTCACTAGTGTTAGCACCTTCGTTACTTATTGTACAAGATGTGTCTACTCTTTCTCTTCCAAGTAGTTCTGCTCCGCTCGTAGTTGATAAGGGAGCGGAATCGAAAATTGTAACTCGTAATACAGTTTCTAAAGAAAGAAAGCGAGATCTGAATGCATGGGCTGGACAGTGCATGGAGAAAGGTGAACAATCTGAGGTTTTTGCTATACTCTCTAATCTAGAAGGTTTTCCTGAGAAAACTGTTTTTATTGAAGGGCTTGGAATTCATTTATCTATAATGTGGAACAAACTGAATGATGAAGATATCCCACAAGGGTTGAGGGATCTGAATGTTTTAGCATATTCAAGAGATACTGCGGAGAAAGTATATGAGCACGTCGAGAGGGTTTTTGAGTATAGAAGGGAGTTGAAAAGGTTACGGAATGGTGAAATAGATGGTGGTAGTTTGGGCGCTATGTTTGTACAGAAACGGTTCCTTTCTCTTTGTAAATCGATGAGTGAAGAAACACGAATTTGCACAAGAGATGCACTTAGATGGATTTCAGACGTGTCGATATCTCCCGTAGAAGTATATGGCATGTATAGTCAGTATACGCCAGAAATGCAGAGGAAAGTGATAGAGGTTATGGTAGAATACTTGCAGGATGAATGTATAAAAAGAAAGATTTGTTTTGGTATTTGGTTTTATAAAGAAATAGAATCTGTCTTGCAATTGTCAGTATTCACTTTGGGTGATATAGATTTGCTATTTCCTGTGCTCCTACCTGCCGATTTGTGGAAACAGATTAGGACAGTAGACAATGTACCAGGGTTAGGGGACACATGGGATAATTTGGCTAGGCAAGATAGAGAAAGGAAAGCTTGTGAGAGACCACCACAGATGATACTGACTTTGCCTGATAGAATAGTGACAAAACTGAAAGCCTTAATTCCTGAGAGAAGGATTGTTTGGGACAAACTTACTGCTTGTATCCAAGCAAAATCTGAGGGTGCTACCAAATTCTATAATCGGTTTGAACAAGTATTTTCAGATTTTAGTGGACAAGATTTAAGCACGGAGTCTGGAAAACGATTATTTGTGGACAAATTTGTGTGTGGATTGTTACCTGACATCCAGTCGCAAATTATGACTTCTGAGAGCGCTTGGCAAGCTAAGTCTCAGTCTGAAGTGTTGCATATGGCTCAGTATTATGAAAACCGAGTCAACAATGAGAAGGAAAGGATTGAAAAGAAAAAGGGAGACTTGAAAACTAAGGTGTTGTTACAACAGATCGTTAGAGGACCTAGAGGGGGTAGTACACAGTTTCGGGGACAGAATGTACCACAAGGTAATGTGCCTTTGGGTCCTGTACACATGAACCAATGTGCTTATTGCATACAAGAGGGTCATTGGCGAGCACAATGCCCGGCCCCTCCAGCAGAGGTCAAATAACACATTATGTATCATGGGCAGACGATCCAGAGGCCGCCCCGGGGCAGGGGGTCCTGGTAGAAGCCAGTTTTCTCAGAATTCTCAGTCCTTTTCGCAAGACAATCGGCCACCGAGTGTGGATAATAGAAACATTTTTGATCATCCTTCTACAGCTTATCTCTCTGAAGAATTTCCCTTCGATGATATATTGTTTCGCTAGGATTACCCAAAGCAGGGTTTGGAACCGACGCCTATTCCCGTTAATCAGAAGGGTCCCTACGTTGAAATGGTAGTGGGAAATAGGAAACATCTATTTTTGATAGATACAGGAGCACAGAAGTGTTCCATTGACCATTCACTGGTTCTAGACATTCCACTGTCAGGGCAAACTAATGTTTCTGTAGGGTTTTCTGGTACGCCAGTGGTTAGTCCGGTTTCTCTGCCGGTACCGATTTCACTGGGTCCATTCATGGAACACTGTCCATTTCTTTTGACATCAAACTGTGGTGAGAATTTGTTGGGGTTAAATCTGTTGAAGGAATTAAATGCGGTTATTCATTGTTCTTTGGATGGAGTGCGTTTGACGATTTCAACTCAACAATGTTCTACCTCACAGTTTCTGACTAGACCTTTGCCGCTGGAATTTAGTGACATTCCGGAGTGTTTATGGGTGATTGATGACAATGATGTCGGTGTTTTACAGATTGAGCCTGTTAGAATCATTTTGAAACCAGGAGTAAAATTGCCACGTATTCCACAGTATATGATTTCAGTTGATGGTGAGCAAGCTTTGAAGTGTATAGGTTCCGATTTTGTACACTGTGGGGTAATTGAAGAAATTGCAGATAGTTTGTGCAATAGTCTGAGTTTACCAGTGTATAAGAAAAGAGATAATGCAATTCCTTTTTGTTTTATTATTGATTTACGCGCTATCAACAAGATTGTTGCTCCACAATTTCCTTTTGTGCCTGATGTGACAACGATATTAACAATGATCCCAGCTTCTGCTAATCATTTTAGTGTCGTAGATCTTAAGAATGCCTTCTTTAGCATTCCTATACACAAGGATAGCAGATACCTGTTTGTGTTCACCCTAGGGGGAAGCTCGTTTACATTCACCCGTGCGCCACAGGGATACACGGAAAGCCAGAGCATTTACAGTAGGGCTTTGAAAGAGCAGCTCGATACACTTGAGTTGCCTGCTACTTGTACATTGCTTCGATATGTCGACGATCTTCTTTTGGCTGCAGATTCAGAAAGTGCTTGCAAGGAGGGCACTGTGTTGTTGCTTATTCATCTAGCAAAGCATGGACATAAAGTTTCACTGAAAAAGTTTCAATATTGTCGACAGGAGGTCGCCTATTTAGGCTATCTCCTGTCAAAGGAGGGAGGAAGATTGACACCTGAACGGATTAAAATCATTTCTAGCATGCCAGTCACAAATACACAGAAGGAAGTCAGAGCCTTGATATGAATGACTTCTTACTGTAGACACTGGATCCCGAACTTTTCACTAGTGATCAAACCAATGTTGGCTTTGACAAAGAAGGGCATTTCTTTGCCATTGCCGTAGAACTTGGAACACCAGAAAACTTTTGATCTGCTCCAGACCGCATTGGAACACCAGAAAACTTTTGATCTGCTCCAGACCGCACTGGGTTCCGCACCGGTTTTGGGCACACCAAATTACGAAAAGACCTTTGAGTTGTATGTGCATGAACATGATGTATGTGCTTTGGCTGTGTTAACGCAGGAACATGGGGGGAAGAATAGGCAGTGCGGTTACTTTTCCTCCACCCTTGATCTTGTTGCATGCGCTTTACTGAGATGTCTGAGAGCTGTCGCTGCTGCTGCTGCGTCTGTAAAACAGAGCAAGGGTATGGTCCTAGGCCATGCTTTAACCTTGTTGGTACCTCACTCTGTAGACGTTCTATTAAATAGAACGCAAACATAACATCTCACTTCCGCGCGATTAACGAGATACAAATTGATCTTGTTTGCACCGCATATCAACATTAAGAGATGTTGGGTACTGAATCTGGCTGAATTATTACCTCTTCTGCAAGATATTGCTTGCAGTGACAAAATGTCACATGACTGCCTTTATACCACAGAGCAAGAAACTGAAGGCAGGATTGATTTGAAAGATACACCTTTGAATGATACACAAGGGGAGCTGTTTTGTGATGGCTCCTGTTTCAAACTTCCAAATGGTACATCCACTGCTTCTTATGCCATCACTACACTAAGCACAATTGTGGAAACCAAATGAATTTCGCATAACTCTGCGCAAGCCGCAGAGATTATTGCATTGACTCGAGCTTGTGAACTTTCTGAAGGGCTTAAAGTAAATATATATACTGATAGTCAGTATGCTTTTTGGGTGGTTCACAACTTCGGTAGACTTTGGGCAGAACGAGGTTTCTTGACCTCACATGGAACGAAGATCCAATATGGCACCTTGATAGTTCAGCTACTCTCAGCGCTTGCATTTCCCACTCAGCTAGCAATTATGAAGTGCGCAGCACATCAGAAAATCATAGACGATGTAGGAAAAGGGAACACTTTCGCTGACCAGATAGCCAAAGAAACTGCTACTGATCTCTATTCAGATATGTACACTACAAGGGAAGCCACAAATGTCTGTACTATAGATGAAGGAATTGATTCTATAAAGAATATCCAAGCCGATGCCACTCTAGAGGAAACCAAGTAATGGGCTAAGAGCTGGGCGAGGTTTGGATGATGATGGGGGCTGGGTGGATAACTTGGAGGGAAAATGGATGTTGCCAGATGCATACGTCACTATGATGGTTTCAATGGCTCATGGTCGCTAGGAAAATTTGCAAAATGTTAGGAACTGTCTGGGTAAATGTTAACATCCCGAAAACTGCTGAGTGTTTTGTCCAGAGTTGTATGGTCTGTCTACAGCACAATGTGGGGAAGGGCACATTAACACCAAGGGGTAGTTTTGGTCCACCCTCTGTCCTTTTTGCGGTAATTCACTTTGACTTTATTGAAATGGAGCGTTGCAATAATCTCAAATATGTTCTCGTAGTTATTTGTGCTTTTAGTAAGTGGGTCAAAGCCTTTCCTGTAAAAGATGCCACAGCAATGACGACAGCGAAAACCATGGTTAAGGAATATTTTCCTAGGTTTGGTTTGCCGAGGGTCATCTGGTCAGACAAAGGTCCACATTTTATCACTGCTATAATTCTACAAATATTTGCAGGATTACAGATCGATAAACGGTTCCATTTGGCCAGACATGCTCAGAGTGCCTCAATGGAATCTTGAAAAACAAACTCGCTAAGATGTGTGCTGGCACCAATTTGAAATGGCCGGACACCTTACCCATAGTGTTACTCTCTATGTGCACGACCCCACAGACTAGGACTGGCCTCTCCCCGTATGAGGTGGTAATGGGGAGGCAAGCTAACATTTGGAACCTTCCTAAACCTAGGGCTTTAAGGGATATAGAGCACATACTTTTTTGTGAATACTGTGAACGGTTAACTCAAAATTTGTATTTGATTCATCAACAGGTGCGAGAAGCCCTCCCAGCCAAATACGAGGGGCCAGGTCACAGCATCCAACTTGGTGACTGGGTGATGATTAAGTCAATTGAGAGAGCAACCTGTCTCGCACCGCGGTGGAGAGGGCCCCATCAGGCCCTATTTGACACACAGACTGCTGTAAGAGTAGCTGGAAAGAAACACTGGATCCACGCTTTGCATGTCAAGTGGCTACCTTTCCCTTTGCCACACAATGAAGATAAGGAGAAACGTACTTGCTTTGTTCCCAGCGATCATTCAGCATTGAGCAGCACTGAGGGTGTTTCGGAGACACTCCCTGAGCCTGCGGGGCCTGGGGAAACTGTTGCGTCATCTCCACACTCTTCTACAGATCCTTTTGCATCTTTGTCTGGTTCTGCTGCAAATTCATCACTTCCATCAGGAAGCAACGACACACTGTTTGCAGATCACATGGTACCAGGAGTCACAATATTCAATCTGCGTCCGCGGCACTAGTCACGCTGTATGAATACGACTGTGCCCACCGGGGAACGACTACGGAGCATGTCCTTTGCCACTTTCTGCACGGAAGGAAGTAGGTGGCTGGGGATTGGGAAAGACTAAGAAAACACGTGATCAGGAGATCACCAGCAAACGGACTACAGAGATTTTCGCAGGAATTTATCAGAGAAGAGTTTCAAGGAACAATTCCTGCTATTGAGCCCTACTTTTGCGGCATAAACAATCGTGTGTGTGGCCAACAATGACAATGGACGATCAAATACATGGACCTTCAAGACGTATTGTCTTCTTGTAATTGTGTTAACCAGTTTCATAGTATTAGCTGCCTTAGGATTTTGGTACATGGAAGAAGTACGCTCACTTGAAACATTCTTGCCTATTGAGAATGTTCCCACTGTAATTACACCTTTTGTGCACCTGCACACTCTATCTCCTAGGGACTCTCAACATAGACAGAGTTATCATAAAAATACATTACTGCTTATAATGAACGCAACTCATGCCATTTTGAACAGAACAAACTGGTTCCATGTGATAATATCCCCACAAAAATATTGGCATACAAAAATGTTGCCATATTTTTGCAGCGATATTACCCCATGGAACCTGGGGGGGACACCCCTGCAACCCCCATATATTTTAAAAGGGGGCATGGGACACCCCGCAACTCCCCATCCATTTACCCCATAAATTATCCCCACCAAAAATATCGCCCTTGGCTGTTCCCGACGACCATATTTATGGCGATATTTTTGGTGGGGATAATATTACCTGATACCAACAAACTGCTGGATTTGCTCCCATTTAGTGCAACATGGGGAAAAAGGGTTGGGCTGGTATATTCATACTTTGCCTTTAACTACTGCATGTTATGCTTCTCTACGGGCACTATTCTTTGGCCGATGGAATGATAGCATTTCAGGGAACTTTGATGGGACGAATTTGAATGAATTTGAAAGGCGAGTCCTGACGGCTTTGGGATGCCCACTCTTTGCAAATAGGAGCAAGCTCAATGTTGCTTCTATTAGGCCTTCTGATAGACTGTCCCAACCTTTTCAATCTCTGATTTCTTTTAAGATGGCTCCTATAGGTAATAGGGATGCCACGCCACCTTCCTACACTGTTAACCATGGCCCCAACTCAGTTTCTTTCTGCATACAAAGGAATGGTACTCAGTCAATGGGCGATTTCGAGGGTTGCACTAGTGTTGCAAACTTGACCAGTGAGGACAGACCTTTGTATGTAGGAGACCCTGTCTACTTTGTTTGCGGTAATGAAGCTTATCCATGGCTACCTAGGGATGGGCAGGGAACTTGTTATTTGGGAATTCTGCTACCAGGGGTATATGTAGCCAGTACCATTGAAATCTCTAGGGCTCGTCCTAGGTGGGACAAGAATGGCGATTCTCTGTCACAAGTTCTGGGCGATGTAGCAAAATCCGTTGTACCTTTTTGGGGGCAGATCATGAATTCCGAGGACATCAGGAGACTAGCAAGAGTACTGGAGAAAACCATCAACCGGACCACTGACATACTCTATAACATGACTCTAGAGCAAAAGGCAATCAGATTAGTGGTGCTACAAAACCGGATGGTATTAGACGTCATCTTGGCTGATCGTGGTGGAGTATGCAAATTAGCGGGGTCCGCTTGCTGTGTTTTCGTACCAGATTCCTCTCCAATCATCTTTAAGGCAATACAAAATCTGCATGTTCTAAGTTCAGAAGTACAAGTTCCCGAGGGAAACTGGGATCTTAGTGCTTGGTTCTGGGACTTCTTACTATCTTGAGGTTGGAAGCTCCTCTCGGTTGTATTGATAGTTCTTGGTATTCTGTTGTTCTGCTGTTGCTGTATACAATGTCTTCCTGCCATATGTTCAATGTTAGGGGGATGTTGTGCACAGGCAATGGGAACATTAGGACCAAAGGTACACGCACCGGAAAGAATGACCAACACATTTGTGATGAAGGAAATTTCAGCTGCAGATCTTATGGCGATTGATATATCTGATGTATGTGATTCAGGATGTATGGACATTGAAACGTGGAGTTACTCGTGAAGCGACTAATTTCTAGTTTAGCACTTGGCTTAGGCCAAAAGGAGGGTTTGTTAAACGGAAATCATATAGTCGCTCTATGGGGAAAACAGCGTTGCAAAGTTCCGATTTTGGATCGACTTCGCCGCCATTTTAGAATCATCCGCCATTTTGATTTCTGTTCACATATTCTCTGTTCTAAAATTATGGACTGTGTTTTCAGCTTGGAACCAAGCCTCCGACCTTTGAGTTCTGTTAATGTTTAAGCTTTCCAAGAGCCGACTGTTTAGACTGGGTAAAGAGACCTTGCGCTCCATATGACCAGTCATCTAAGTTTTATCTGCGCACACAATACTCATCCTTGTATAAACATTGGGATAATATAAAGAAAACCTTGAACGTGGACACAGGCCGAATGCAATTGTGAGGAAACAACAAAAAGTTCTTGCTGCAGGATTTGAGAACATACAGATTTGAGAACATACATCGTCATTGTGTCTTCATGGAAATACAAACCTATGTAATTCTTTCGTTATTATAAGTATACGCTGTATGTGAACTAGGCACAAACTCTAGACCACAAATTATTAACATGTAGAGAGGCTGGACAATATTACTCAGAATTGTATAAAAGAACAAATGTTTCTAATGTCCAGCACTCTCTCTCCTCTCTTTGACGGGCTGGTATTCATTGCGGGGTGTTGAGAGCCAGATAGCTATCTGTGTTTCTTTGTAACTGTACAGAATAAAGATCAGTGAATCTTTTTAGCCAGTGATTGGTGTATTTCCTTTTTGTGGCACTCAGCCTTCGATATTTCTTGGTTTTTACGGTGAGGGATAGAGAAAGGGATGATGTGATGGTCTGTCCATGGGCAGGGCGCGTTGGATCCTACGGAAGGTGAGCAGTTGAGGTTGGCAATCCAGTCTGGAGTGCGGGCTTTGATGTCAGTGTGGTTGGTGACACATTATGGGAATCTAAGGTTTACTAAGGCCCTGGCAAGTTTATCGGCTTGCCGGTCTGCTAAATCAGTGAGGCCTAGGTTCAGGACCATCAGCAGGATGATTTTTGACGATATGTTAATGTTGTCCTCAAGGAGGTGGAGGAGGTTATCATGGAAACTAGTTGTTGGACCTGGTGGACGGTAGACGATGTGGAGTGTGATGGTGCAGGTGGGGGAGGTGCAGAGGTTGAGGCAAAGGATGTTGTTGTTGTTGTTTTCAAGAGAGGTATTGAGCTTCCTGGAGGGCAGGGACTATTTGGCTATGAGGGCCACTCCACCACCAAAGTTATTTAAGCAAATCTTAAGAGATGGTATAATTCCATCTAGCTGGCAACACATCTATTCTGCTCCTTGTCTTTAAAGGGGGGCCCACACTTACACTGCCTAATATTGACTTTTGGCTATGGTAGGTCCAAGTCAGAAAGTATTTTCTTTTTTGCGTTTGAAAAAGTTAAATGCTTGGATTCGAGAAAATAGGATCCTCTCACCTTTTCAAACTGGTTTTCAGAGCGGTAGGAACACCTTGACTAACATTAGTTTATTGAAATATTTTATTACAGTCTCCAAGCAAAAGAAGAATGATCAATTACATGTATGTTTATAGATTTTAGTAAAGACTTTGATATGGTTTCTAGACCTCAGTTATGGGCTAAACTTAAGAAATGGGGTATACATCCAGTATTATTGCATTTTATTACTACCCTCTACTGTGACACTACAGTTAGAATCAAAGTCAACAATGATGGTGCTCTTACCCCAGACATTATTACAAACATTGGTATTAAACAGGAATGTGTCCTAGCTACAACTTTATATAACTTATATGTGGCAGATATGGACCATCACATAAAGTCTGTTCATAATTTTCCTCCAAATATTGGGACTACTGCTGTTACATGGATCAGCTACGATGATACTATAATCATGGACCGCACCCCAATAGGATTACAAAGATCTTTCAATGCCTTAGTGGAGTATGCCCAAATAAACCACCTACAAATTAATGAAGCAAAAACCAAAATATTAATATTTGGTAGCAAAACTAAAATTGGCATACCGCCCTGGTACATCAATGGCACCAAATTGGAAGTGGTGAACACTTATAAATACCTTGGTTTCCCAATTAAGAATGCTCCTTGTAATGATTTTCATTGCACCAACCTTCGTTTAAATGTTTTAAAAAAGTGGATCCTACTTAGGAGCATCATGTATTAGAACGGTGGCAATACTATTGAGAGACTGTTAAAGGTCTATACTAGTAGCATTACTCCTAGCATTCTTTATGGTCTTGCAACAATACCAGAAAATAAATTACAGCTAATTGATGAACTGGAGGCAAAAATATTACATTCCTTGAAAAACTTCATATGGATTTGGAAGAGACATTAATCAATCATAACAGAATGATCAATATCAAAAGGAAAGCAAACAATATGATTGCTGTATGTGTATGAGTATTTATTATCTATATAATTGTGTTATGAACAAAGAGTATAGCACACAAGCCTTTAGATGGGCAGCTCCTTGCTCTTATCTGACCAAAATTTGCTCTAAAGAAATCAGAAGATGTATTACTTATCTTTGTTATAACATCTTACCTACTCTTGAGCATACATGGTGTTGAACATGCATCCCCAGAATGGAAAGGTTATGCCGATTATGTGGACTACTTGTTAGGCATTATTAACCTGGTTACTAATATTACACACATACAGGATAATCATTTTTGGGCTGCAATTATTTTGGCTGAATCTATTGTTATATCTGGTGCTACCTTCTATGTTTGGAAGAATGCTTCCACCCTAATAATTTCCATTTACTGAATTATCCAAGGTTTTTAATGTTTTTAATATTGTTCATCTTGATTTTTATAAATGTACTTTTTGATGATATGAAGCATTATTTAGTGCTCATATTTATAGCTCTGTTGAGGAAATGGTTTTGTATTTTGAATTTTAATATGTGTAAAGGTTTGCATTAACTATTGACACAAATACATAATAAAATTCAATACAAAACTATAAGCATGACCAAATGCACACAGGTGACTTATTTATCTATTTTCAATGGAACCTGTGCATTTATGTTATCAACTATATCAGAAAATGAGTATTTCATTTGCAAAAGATGCATGCATGTCGGGGAGGTTCAATGGTAAAACCCTAAAAATTCAAACATAACGGTACCCATTTTGATGCACTTCCATCCCCTACACAGCGCTGCAAAAGAATGTCAAAAGCACTGCCTGCTGTGCCACTTCGGTAACAGTATATTGTGCATATACCATTGCTAGTCCTAAAGTTGGAATGCAAGGAATAACTGATCTTTCATTCTCTTTCATACTTCCAGAACAACACATGAGCATGTAAATTATGAGGAATGTATCATTAAAATCTAATTTTCAAATACGCACACCGACTGCAGCAAAGAAGGGCAACAACTTTCAAAACGACCACCTGCTGTCATCGCAGGCTAAAGCATGAAGGAGGAACCGTGCAGCTGGATAATATGCTTACTCTCTGAAAAAAATACTCCTTTTTTCCTCTTGAATTGACAGTTAATAACTAGTTCACCTCTAGTAAACATTAGAATATTAAATTCATTGAGTATATACCTTTAAGGTACTTATACAACAATGATGCAACAGCACATTTTTTCTAAAATATCCATAAATAGTTTGAGGAATGTAATCACGTAGGGATATATTTGTGACTATGGATCATTAGCGGGTATAACCAGCAAATACAAACAATGTCTATCAGCTCATGCAGTTTAAGGGATCCGCGTGAATGTTGCTAAGCAACAGGGCGAAGCAGCATATCCTGCATCAGGTAGCCATGGGAACAGTTAAAATAGTCTAAAATGGCGCTCGTGTGGATCAGCGAAGCCGACGCGAGTGACTACTTTCCTTTTCAAGTAAGTGGCGTCCGTAGCCGCAGTGTATTTACCGATTCATAATATTGCGATTTTTGATTGTGGACCAGAATACGTTACATGATACAACATAAATTGTAAAATACACTCGTTAACTCAACTTAGTCAAACATAAACTTCCTCAAATGGAGGAGTAATACCGCGTTTGCACTATGGTGCTGGCAGCACGACATGTATAAAGAAACGTTGCCCCAGCTTATTAGCAACTTATACCTTTGCGTTCATAAATTGTAGAATATACGCGTTATCTGAAAGACAATTTTATATCTCTCTCTTGGTAACTGATAAGATAACAATGGGATTTGACCCAACACACTCTTTCTGAATGAGAAGTCAAAGACCACCGGTGTGAGTAAGTTTTGACATGGAGTAGCCGTGGTTTTTACTGCACACATTATTTAGTGAATAACCATGACTAATGCATGATTTGTCTTTTGTCTCCTGTTTTGTTTGCATGTCTCCCCTCTCTACCCCTTCCCGTTCAACAATTCTCTTACAACTTATAAATGAATGTTTGTGCTTGTTATCTATACAATTATTTTGATGTTCTTATATTATATTACTTTCAATGCATGTCTTTTCTTTTTGCTTTTGCCTTGAATATGTATGCCATAATACATTGTTCTGCATATCTAATTTTGTATCAGTTTGATTACACCAGCCCTAATTTGAAAAAGGCTGATGTGGGCCGAAACACGTGTAATTAGAACGGAAATGTTCATACTACAGATGAGAATAAAATGCATCTACAATAACCTTTTTTAAAGGCGCAGTGTCCTGCATATCTTTGTCACTATTTTTGACAGATTTCTTGTGGCTTACCTTCGGTCCAGTGGTTTGCGACCCATAAATGAATGTGAGGAACAGAGGGGTGATTCCTGTCCCCAGTTTGGATTTGGTTACAACTATTTTTTGCATTAAGTTAATGTTGAACGAGTCACCCAACAGACCAGCTGTAACCCTAAACCCAGCACTCTTGTCTTAATCTGCAGCTGGAGACTTGAGAGAATGGATTTGGGAAGTGATCTCTTACCAAACAAAGCTCACGATGATGCTGTTGAGAGTTTGTACTGGATTTGACATTAAACAAGGCTGGCTGGAAATGTATGGCATTACTCATGTTTCCCTCTGCAGCTTCGCATATCATCAAGGGGCTTTCTAAGAATGCACTTGTGCTGTGTCCTTCTCTCCACCCACAGTAGAATATCAGAAGCATTAAAACGATTTTAAAGACAAAGGGAATTATTTCCCAAACCCCCAGCGTGTGGAAAGAGGTGCTAGAAGTAGGTATCACAGCTTTCAGACACTTTGGGGCATTTAAACATTTTTGGCAGCAGATAAGAGGTAAAGGGCCTGATTTAAAGTAAAATATTGTGCAACATTTTTAACCTCCAATTTTGGGAGCCAATTAACTAATCTTGTGGGATAAAAACAGGATACTAGGGACGATAGAAAACCTATATGCACTGATCTTCGCCTCCATAAATCGCCCTGCATGGAGATATATGGTTCTCTTTAAGACCAACCATTTCTTCCATAATTTGTTACCAATGGATTGGTATATGTTTTCCGGGGTCATTATAGGTGTAATACTCACTCCCAAATATTTGTACTCTTCCACTTGTTCCAGGGGTACCCCAGCTATCTTCCTAACTTTGAGGAGGCAATTTATTGAAATAAGCCGAAGCAGGGACCAACAGTGCAAAGAAAATAGGATTGCACATGGCACGCCCACATCATGCCCCTAGTGCAAACCAAGGAGCCACCGAAATCGAGTGTTTTGCGCACATTTCGACCTTTGACCCTAGATGCAGTGAAAAAACACAAATAGCATGGCAAGTACCCACAAACAATCACCATTAGATGCACCCATACCAACCATCAACAACCCCATGAATGAAATGAATCTGCGTGCCCCAAATGCACCGTGCACCTACACCCACCATTCCTACTCCCCATACACACAAAAAAGAGCCACACACATGAAAATGGCACCTACACCCACTATTCCAACTCCCTGTACACCCACCAAACTGAGCCAGCCACATGCAAAATGCACCTACAACCACTATATCCACGCCCTGTACACCCACAAAACAGAGCCACCCACATGCAAAGTGCACCTACACCCACTATTCCCACACCCTGTACACCCACAAAACAGAGCCACCCACATGTAAAGTGCACTTACACCCACTATTCTCACCCCCTGTACACCCACGAAATTGAGCCAGTCACATGCAAACTGCATTTACACCAAACCACCCTAACCCCTGTACTCTCACCAATCACCACACCGCACATATTACCCCACACTCACGCATACCCCACAACGGAGCAGCACACACAAAGTGCACCACAAAACCACACAAAACAGCACCCATACATCCCCCTTGAATCCAAAAATAGGGCACAAGTCCAAACCATATAAATGTCACATGGCTGTCACCATCATCACACACCAGTGGGGGCACAACAGTGGATGTGAAATGTCCACCCCACTTAGCAGCCGTAGGGTGCAAAATGCGGATGCCCCACATTAACCTGTATGTGTGCAACAGGAAGGCAGGAAGGCAACCAACCCACACCAGGCTCGTGTGCCCCCATTGCATATGCCACCCCATTGCCCTGAAGACAGATTGACGCTGAAGTGAGACCCGAAGCTGTGGGTCATGTGGGTCCCTGCCCCTGGCAGGTGCCCCGGGGAAGAGCTTGATTTGCAACTTGAGGTGGACCATGACACACTGTGCCATCAATCCTGACCACTGGGCACCCACCATGCTGAACAAAATGGCCAGAGTTGAATTTGAGTTACAACTAAGCACATTAGCTGGACGCACAGGCAAGGATAATGCAGTGAGGGGTTACAGTGGGCCTGGCCAGGGACACGGCATAGTCCTCGTGGGACTGCACCCCACAAGAACTCAGCCACGAGGAAATCAGGACATAAGGTCTTTCTTACTGTTGAAGTGGTAACATTTTTGCGAGACTGGAACTTGCTGAGGTTATTTGTATGACTAACTAATTTTAAAGTTTGCATGATTAACTGATCTTAAAGTTTTAACATTTTGCTTGTATCCGTTTTTTTATCCGTCCTTTTGTTTAAATATTTTTTTTCTTTTCGTTTATTATATTTTATTGTTTGCAGAATTTTAGTGAAAAGTCAAATTTGAACATGATGTGTTTTGACTATATCACAATAAATGTATTTTTTTTTTAAACTCAGCCCTTTGCCCAAATGAAAAATCCAACACATGGCAGTACACAGCCCAATATCTAACAAATTCCACCAGAAGTGTCACCACCTCCAGTGTGCAACCACAACACCCTACTGTAACCTGTTCATGGACATTGAGCAAACATCATCTAAACTGCAACCTGTGTGTGTGTTTCTATACAAATGAATGTCCACAATCACTGATACAATAGAAGTGTGCAATCACATCCCCACCCACCTTAGTTCACCGGTTGGACAGATACAAATACTACAGAAATGTGTCTCACATGATGTACACCATGGAGAAATCAATGACCACATACATCGGAGGCACACATGGTGGTGTTGACACGCATTCACCTGAAGCACATGTACAGGCTCAAACACCCTTATGCACACAAGGCACCTCCACTGGGGCCTCCCACTGGGGCCTCCCTCTGGAACAGCCTCCCTGCTCTCTCAAACTTTAGCAGGATCACCTAAGGTTCCAGAAGCAACTCAAGACCTTCCTCTTCGCTTCAGCTTACTCTCTCTATCTTCCCTGCTGATGCTCCTGTCTGTTGCTCTATCTTGTCACTGGGCCACCCACTTAAACTCACAGGCACCAGCCTCATGCACTGCCAGTAGCCCCTAGCACTACCTCATGGCCTCCAACCCACTTAGGGACTATATCTGCAACCCTACAGTCCCCTTCCTCCCTGCACGTACTTGAGCCACCACCCAGGCAGCACGTACTGCTTTTTTTCCACTGCATTCTCTGACCCCCCCTCTAGCACTTCTCCTCTTCCCTCCCCCTTGCACTTGCATGATCTGAATGACGCAAGACCTAGCAAGATTGTTTGTTTTGTCCTCCCCCTGTCTAACCTTCCTTATCTTGTGGCACCTAGAAACACGTGTGTCCAGGCACGTTATAAATGACCTATTATATCATATCAAATGTGGTTGTATGCCTTTACATATACTTTGTCATGGCGCAACAAAGCATCAGATGCATATCCCATCAGACTTTTACAGACGCTGGCTACGTTTCCATATGTGTGTGTGTGTGTTATCAAACAAACCATGCATGATATTATTTTTTGTATTGTGCAAATAATTTATGTGTGTGTGTTTAAACACGCTTTACATTACACCATTAAAATACAATTCTTGTTAACAAATACAGATCATCACTACATACTATTAATTCAAAGATAAAACAAGAGTAAAATAAAGTGTTAATATCAAATGATTCGTAAAAACTGGCCATCATAAAATGAACAGTGCATTCTTACAATATCAATTTTGCTCTTCTTTGCCAGGCCAGGCCAAGGCCTCTTCCATTTGCAAAATACTTTTTAGTCTAAAGAGGAGAATCAGATAACGCCTCCTAAGTCCCTGGTATCCAGGACAAATAATGTAAGACATGTTTTACCGTTTCCTCTGAGTTGCCGCAGACTTTACATTGTATGGTTCATTTTGCAGTAAAGTTAGCCACCTTAAGATTATTTGTATGAAGTTGGAAGAACAGTGCACGTGCATACCCAGGTTTCACACAATCTAAATAGGGCTCAAAGTCAACTGTTTGCTTAAACAATAAATAAGGTGCTTCAGTCTTTAGAATGGCACACACCCTTTTCATATTCCTATTTGATTTAACTAAATTCTTTGAGCCAATTGGTAACCCTTCTAAACAGGACCAAAAGTTTGGCAACTCCAAGTTCACTAACCTTGTACGGATGTGTTTGAGCCATGGCAGTAAACTCGACCCAGTCACATTCTGTAAGTTAATAAGCGTTTCCCTGTATTTTGCGAGTTCAGGTGTGCACCACAATCTGGTCCAAAATAGCAATGGGCCTCATTCCGAGTACGGCGCTAACCAATGGCGCTATTAACGCCTTGGTTGACGCCGTACCCGGACCGGCAGCGCCTTGGTGGTTGGCGGAATTACCGCCCCATTCCAAGGTTGGCGGGGCGGTAATTCCCCAATCCCCATTTACCCTTCCCCATTCCCATTCTTGCCCCATAGGGCATAATGGGAGTGGGGAAGGCGTCAATTACGCCACCGTAAATTACGGTGGCGTAATTAACATCAAGGTCCCTTAGCGCCATGGTATTTAACGCCTGCTAAAAGCAGGTGTTAAAAGCACCATGGCGCTAAGGGAACTCGGAGTATGGCGGTAAGGGATTACCGCCACCGCTCTCGTTAGCGGTGGCCGCTATCCCTTACCGCCATACTCGGAATGAGGCCCAATATCTTACTAGCTGCTACTTCCCACTTGGGCATGAAATTACATTATCACTGCAAACAGGCCATTGGGGCTCCCTTCGATTGCTTGAGTAAGGACCTCAGGAACTGGTTGTAAGCCACCTTAATTTGATCGCACGTGCAATGACCCCACAACTTAGCTCCATATAAAGTTGATGCCCACCCCTTACTTTTATACAGTGTCACTGCTAAAGACATGCTTGAAAACCAATTGAGTGCAATCAGTAACTCTTCTACTATCAATCAGCTTTGACGAAGACCAGTACAGGTGAACCTTCCAACATCTTCAACACTGCAAAAACGGAAAAACTCACACTCGTCTTTTCTACTGGAGTCATCATCAAACAATATTATTTGTACAAATATGTTAAATCTATTCTCATCATCGAGGGATTCCTTCACTTAATTCAGCTGGCCATCAATTCTTAACTCAGTAACAATTTCTGTGGCTGTGCAAAATTTTGCTGGCATATTTTTGTGAAATTCATAATTGTACACTCTTCTTTTTGCAATTATTATTCAACTACACTTTTAGCGACATCACAGAAAGGACATTCTGAAAACAGAAAGTGCAGTATTTATTAGCATCAACATTAATCGAAAACTCTAATATAGTAGGGATGTTCATGTATTTTTCTGGAGAAAATACCACAATAATTGTGTTAACATGCTATTTTGTGGCCAAATAATCAGAGAAGTCAGGTTAACACTTCTGAATTAGTTTGCAAAGCAATCTACAACAATCGTTTATCTTCAGGTTTTTAACCAGCAAAATAAATGGTTTAAACTAGTTTTAAAAAGTTGCTGGTCTTTGCAGAAAAATTAAACTGCAGATAAAAATGTGATGCAGATTATCAAAGAAGTTTTAACATTGTCACCTGCTTTACCGAGAACATCTCCATCTACGTCCACTTTGTTTGACCTTTTGCAGCATTTCTAAGGGTGTTATACACCGTGCAAGCCCTGTTTACAGACTTCATTTACAGCAAATATAATGTTTTTTTAAATGTAGTAAAATGGTGTCAAATTAATTTATTAGCATTTACTGCAAAGCTTACCAACTTGTTGAAAATTATTGCTGACAATTGTTGATTGCTCAATTTTGCATATCCCCTTTAATAACTCTCTAATGTCCTTTTAAGTTCAGCACATGATGGTATGCCAGTTGGCCTCATCCAAACACCAGTAAGCAAGCTAATGGTATGAGACTAGAGGAACAGTGCAGGTACGTTTACCACCCCAATGTAAGTGGATTTGCAAACGTATTTGCATTTTAGACACCCGTTTTTAAAATGATTGCTTTAATAACACACCTGGCTTCCTTGAAGTTTACACTTTTGTAGAATCTGACGACATTTCTCCTCCGCTGCTGACTTTGTTTTCTCTCCAACTAGTGTCTCTGCCAGTTCTTTGTACCTGCAAAAATGAAGTGACTGCTCAATCATATCATGCAAATGAGAACACATACAATCTAGTGTATTAAAGTATAAATATTAATATTTAATTCAGGATGGCAAATAAAGGTTCAAAGTTACATATAATTAGCAGTCCCAGGAATACAAAACAAGGTGACTTGTCCAAGGTGTGAGGCAAAAAGAAAATGATTCAGCCACTTTGACTCCTTTGGTTATTTACTGGACCTTGACTCATCTCCACCATGACCTGTTAATGACATCATAAAGGGCATTGCAGATGACATCAACAGTGACATCATTGCAGCACTGACCAGCATGCATTGCACGGATAGCATGCCTTGCAGCCATGTTTGGAGGGCAGTATCCATGCATAGAGTAACCTCAGCGAATGGTCTTCATCAATTCTCTTTGGGTACTTTGAGTAAGTGTGAGTCCTGCAGACATAGCCTATATCTTACCCAATGTGCACCTAATGTCCTCCACACTGCACCTGAAGTAGATTACCTGCAGACATTTGCTTTGGGTACTTCACACACTGCTGCGGCCATGCTCTGGCGGCACTGCTGTCAATCCCTGGGGAAGTACCCCTACCTGCAGTGCCCACAGAGTATGCCTACTGCCAAGCAGCAGAGTGAAATGCTGTTCTTTGACTTTCCCCAAAAGCATGACCTGTGTGTGGCCATGCTTCAGGTGTCGATCACTTACCTGCTGTCATGATATGGGCACATTCTCTATGTATGCAGAGCCTTCTGCGGTGCCCCCCATGCCGATACCTGTGATCGTGACGGTGGCTGTGTGCCTGCGTACAGTGCCACCACTTCCTAGAGGACATTTCCCTTTCCTGGATGAATTATGGCTGTCTAAAAAGTAATGTGATTTTGGGCAAAATGAATGCAACATGCCAGGGATCGCTTGTGTGCCATCCCTCAACTCGCTAATAATGGAATAAGTCAAATGCTAGGTTTTTCCCTGTATCATGCCATTTAAAATGACTTAATTATTATAGAACCTCCTATCCTACCAAGTCTATCGTCTGAATATGGCATATAACCCCAAGTCGTCTCACACCAAAAGCATTAACCAGCTGTTCACCCAACTGACCTAGATTTTTGCAAGTTGACATTGTGGATATTTGCGCTACTGCAACCAGTCCACATCAGGACAAACAACCGCAAACAAAATAATATCGTACATTGGGCCTTTAATGCACTTTTACAAAACATTATAGGAAGGCAGAGTTTGGCCAGGAAAGGTTGGCCGTTTAGCCCAGTTTGAACCCCTATAACACGAGCATGCAGTAAGGTTGGACCTGAGCTTTGTAGAACTGGCTAGCCGGATATGTGGTCTCTTGTTCCCTGGGTTAGGGGCAACCGGATGCATCCTATGTTGCTCTCTTGAGTCTGCTTCTGCCCTCTTTAGACCGCAGAAAGGGGAGTAGATGCCAACAGTGATAGAATCCTAATGGAGTTGAGCCCCAGCCCTGGAGACTTTAACTCGGCTTGCAAACACGGCATGTGTTTAGTACATTTAATATGCAGTTCACCCACTGTAGGAGGGGAAGAGATTCGATGGTTGGGAACACGAAGAGCCCTTCTTGCTAGGAGAATGCTGGAAATACCTATTTTCATTACAAGGGTGCATACTTTGGCAGTGTGCTCATTGTTACAATGGCATCGTTGTTTTTGAAGTCTAAAGCCGATACCAACTGCCACTTCTACAGAACATCTGATTACTCCATAATTATTCCCATTTCTCAATGCCATCATTTAGTGGGCCCTCCTAGTCTTTCAACAGAACATTGGTGAGTCAAAATATTTCAATTGCAACAGACATTGCCAACGCAGCAAAATTATTGTTCGCAGGCAGCATCCACCATTGTCACGTGAAGCAGGGTTTTTCCATGCCCCAAACAAACATTCTAATATGTATCTATGTGACATATCTGATATCAGCCTACGACTCATCAATGAGAGTATCACAGCCATCCAGCTGTAAATCCAATATTTTCATTGAATGCCAGCTGGCTCACAGATGCAGGAATGCCAATGAGATATATTTTTTATTTTGTTTTATTTAATTGTACAAGACAATTTTTACAAACAAAAGACAATCAGAAAACCCTAAGAAGGGCACTAAGAAAAAATTGTATTCCAATTCCGCTTCAAAGATCCCTCCGCTTGGTCTGGAGTTTTGCTTCAATTAAGAAGCTCCTTCAGTTACAATACTTCAAAACCAGGCCAGTCTCTTTAGTTCTCCTTCGAGACAGGAAACAGGTGAGATATTTAGTACACTGTACACTACCTTCAGCATGTAATTTTACAAAATTCTGAAAGACTGAGTATACAATACCCCATTGCAGACTGGACACCGGAGGCGGAGGCTGCTGGAGCAGTGCCCCCAGCAGCCCTGCTGGGCTTACCAGAAGCAAGGTAGGCTTCCAGCCCTATTTTGCAGCTACTTTTGCAAAATATCTTTACTCTGCCACCTCACGCGAAAACCACGTGTTATTTACCCATTTGAGCACCAGAGCTGCTGTAAGTGCTTTTTGTAGCAATTTATGCAATTAAAAACGAGAATTGCCCCAACTACAGCCTAGTCGCCATTAGAACACACGAGGTGTTCCCTTTCAAAAATGGCCGTCGGCTTCAACACTGAGGACATCTGACCCTTCTGCTGAAAACCTCCTCCTCCGAGTCACCAGCACAACACAATCCGATTGGTTTGCCACCCCTTTTCAGGGCCAATCGTGAGCCAGCAGGCGAAGCTGGCCCTCCCACCAAGGACCTTCACACAAAGGATCAGTGCCTGTCTCGAGCCTGTCTAGAGGCTGCAGAGGCCAGGGCCTGAAACCCTGCCCATTCTCCACCAGCCCTCACATGATGTTGTGTAACTGGGTAAGAAACCACCAATATTCACTACAGTGAAATGACTGTGATGCTACCTCTGACTTTGCCATAGCTCAACGCTCATAATAGCATTCTTTGTACTATGAATTCCCCTGCTTTGCCCATGCTATACTCTCTACCCTACACCATGCACTACAGCAGTGCAATGCAGACTTGTTAACCTGTGCCCATCTACCCATTGTGCATTATCCCACCCTGCCTGCCCTGAGCTGCATATTGTGTACTGGCCTACCTGCCTGCCCTGAGCTGCATATTGTGTACCTGCCTACTTTGCCTGCCCTGAGCTGCATATTGTGTACCTGCCTACCTTGCCTACCCTGAGCTGCATACTGTGCACTGGCCTACCTGCCTGCCCTGAGCTGCATACTGTGTACCTGCCTACTTTGCCTGCCCTGAGCTGCATACTTTGAACTAGCCTATATGCCTGCCCTGAGCTGCATATTGTGTACTGGCCTACTTTGCCTGCCCTGAGCTGCATATTGTGTGCCTGCCTACCTTGCCTGCCCTGAGCTGCATATTGTGTACTGGCCTACCTGCCTGCCCTGAGCTGCATATTGTTTACTGGCCTACCTTCCTGCCCTGAGCTGCATATTGTGTACCTGCCTACCTTGCCTGCCCTGAGCTGCATATTGTGTAGTGGCCTACTTTGTCTGCCCTGAGCTGCATATTGTGTACTGGCCTACCTGCCTGCCCTGAGCTGCATATTGTGTACTGGCCTACCTGCTTGCCCTGAGCTGCATATTGTGTACTGGATTGTGATTGTGCATTAGCTTTTGAACCTAGATTTTAGCGAAGTGTGCATTAGAATTTTACCTACTTGTGCATCACCATTTGAGCATGCTATCTACCGTTGTGCCGGTTCGCGCCCCAGCACATTGACACAGGATCACTGAAACCCCCTGGCCAATTCAACATCAGCTATGTTAACCTGGACCTTCCTCATCATGTTTCCATTCTGTTTGGTCCCTCATGACATCCCTTGCACAGGGCTACACTTCCGCTCCCACCCGAATGTCCTTAGCAGACCAGCATGCCCAAGACATCATGCCATCCCCTGTCCTACCCCTTTCCTACCTAACATAAACCCTTTCCAGCCTGCCCCTACCACTCAATCTCACCGTATAGCAGATACCTCCAGCCTCCAAAAAGCAATGCAGACCACCCCCCCTGGCATTCCTACCCTCATGAACCTTACTACTAGCAACTCTTACCCCAGCATAGGCACATCAAGACTCGCCCGACTCAGATCTAGAACACACTCCTCTTCGACCCTTCCCAATTCAGGCAATAAACAAAACAGCACCAAACCCAAACCTGCCATTCATCTCACACACACTATACCACCTACTGACCAGATCACTCCCTGCCCAAACGCCTCCTCCCCTGCACCCTCATCAAAAAACCATGCCATACCACCAAAACAATCAAAGGTGCACTCATTAACGCGAGATCCTTAGTCGCCCATGCCTTAGATATAGCCAACATCATCTCCCTCAATGAACTTGATTTCATAGCTATTACCGAGACCTGGCTCCACCCAGCCTCTGGCCCTGCACTAGCGCTAGCTATACCCAAAGACTATACTATCTACCGCGTAGACAGACAAACGGACAAAGGCAGAGGAGTAGCCATTATCGCAAAAAGCTCCCTCAACATAAGGCACATACAAAACCAATCCCTCCTATCCGCAGAATTACTCACCATCAAACTATCCACAACCCACACAAGCACAATCACCACGCACCTCATTTACAGACCACCAGGCCCCATACTATCCTTCAATGAAGACATAGCTCTCTTACTCTCTAACAATACCAAACCCAACTCACGTCTACTCATCCTAGGCGACTTTAATCTAGGTCTCAATGACGAGAAAGATGACAAAGCAAACACCATCGCCAACACCATCTCAGAATTATGACTCACCCACCACATCTCACAACCCACACACAACAAAGGTTGCATCCTTGATTGGATAGCTGATCTTAATTGCAATGCCACCATCCTCTCCAACACACCATGCGCCTGGACCGACCACCACCTCATCACTTTCACCATCAACAAAGGCACTCAAACACCTGTGCCTCCACCTAATGCTCCAAGCACACTCACAAGAAATAACAAAAACATCACAGCAGAGAAACTCCTCCCTCTACTCCAACCTATCATTGACTTTTCACCCACCACTACTAACCCCACTGAACTAGTAGAGCTCTACAATACAACGATCCTTAAGGCCATAAACACTGTAGCACCACGTAAGCTATGGAAAGCCAAACCACGCGCACATCTCAATTCTTGGTTCACCCCTGAACTAAAAACGCTGCGCAAAACCAAAAGACAAGCTGAATTAGCATGGAAACAGTCACCATCCACCAATAATAAGACATCCTATGCACTGGCCTCCAATATCTATACGTCAGCAATCATCCAGACTAAAAAAAACATGTATAATGAAAGAATCTGCAATGCCAAATCCAATACCAAAGAGCTCTTCAACATCCTGAGAGACCTCGAATCCCCCTCACCCATTCCAGATACATGTAACAAAGACATCTCTTGGTGTACGAACATACAAGAAGCTCTCCTAGGCAAAATTGCCATGTTACAAGCCAAAATCGAGTCTAAGAAAGAAAGTATCACCTTCGCTGATAACACCCCCCCTCCAATCACACCCACACCCCACAAAGGGATGACAATAACCTATTTGAATTTTCCACCCCAACTACCAAAGAGGTTGAAGAAATAATCAACTCGCTGAAACCCTCCAAATGCCAAGGCGACATCTGCCCGGCCCCAGTCATCAAAGACGCAGCCAAACATCTTGCTCCTTTTATCACATCCCTCATTAACTCATCTTTCACATACAACATAGTGCCTAACAACCTTAAGGACTCTTGGGTTCTTCCCTTACTCAAGAAGGCTACCCTAGACCCAAGTGTCCCTACCAATTATAGACCTATCACGACTGTAGCCTTCCTCCTAAAAATCCTTGACAGAGCTGCCTACCTTCAGATACAGAACTACCTTGAGAAAAACAACTTACTAGGACTTAGACAATCAGGCTTCCACCCTAAACACGGCACCGAGGCTGCACTGATCGACCTCAAGACACAAATGGACAACATCAAAGACAATGGCAAACTTGCACTCCTTCTCCTCCTCGACTTATCGGCCGCCTTCGTCCTGGTCAACCACGACATCATCTGCAAACATCTATCCTCTGCAGCCAAATTTTCGGACAATGCCAACGCGTGGATCCAGTCCTTCCTGAACAACAGATCCATGAGGGTCTTTGCACCTACAGCCTCTGCCAAAAATGCCCCAGTCACATGTGGCATCCCTCAGGGCTCCTGCGTCTCCCCTACACTATACAATGTGTTTACAAAACCCCTCTTTGACATACTGGACCGCTTGGGTGTCATCTACACGAATTATGCAGATGACACTCAAATACTGATCCCATTGACAGGCGACTACTCCACAGACAACACAGCACTCAACAACATTTACCCCATTATCCAAGAATGGATGGACAAGCACGGCCTGTGCCTCAACGATGACAAGACTGAGCTTCTTCTCCTAGGCTCCCAACCCAGACTCAACAAACTTGACAAACTCTACCAGTCATTCACTATCGACGGCAATAACGTCTCCGTCTCCAACAGCGTCAAAACCCTAGGGATTTACCTCGACTCCTCCCTTACACTAACAAGACAGATTAACACCATCTCATCCGCCACTGCTTACACTTGTAAACTCATCAATGCCAGCAGACCTTACCTCTCACCCTCCAACTGCACCACCTTAGCTAGAGCGCTAGTCCTTTCCAAAGTCGGTTATTGTAACGCTCTATACCTGGGCACCAGCCAGAAAAACATTAATAAGCTGCAAGTTATCCAAAATAACGCCCTTTCAGCAGCCCTGAACATACCCAAACATAATCACATCTCCGACGTCAGACGCTCATGCCAATGGCTATCTATACCACAGAGAATTGAATATAAAACCCTCTCACTCACTCACAAATGCCTATCTAACCAAGCGCCCAGATACCTATCCGACAACTTCACACACCACACCCCATCTTGTCCAAACAGATCAGCTCAAACACACTGCTTAAATATCCCCAGATACAAACTCCAAAAAGCAGGAGGCTCTAGCTTCCCTGTACTTGCCACTAAACTCTGGAACGCACTACCACTCGATCTTAGATCTGAACCGTCCTTTCATAGATTCAGACACAGTGCCAAAACCTGGTTACTGACCAAAGAAGCCTAGAACGCCCCTCTCTACCCTATTATCGCACCTACTGCCTGCAACCCGTGTAAATTCTGCCTTGTTTGCAATACCTTGCACATTACCTGTAACTGTTTGATAATGCTCTAAACTTTTTGTGGTGTCCACCTACAGACCATGCTGTATTATATTGTTATTTTGTAATCAATTCAAGCGCCTGGATGCCCCAGGGCCAGGCGGCGCTATACAAATAATAAACTAAACTAAACAATTTATTTCAATGTGTGGGCTTGTTCCAGAATGTGATTACCATTTACCTTTGAAATTAACCAAACAGGGTTTGAAGACAGATGTTTACTCACAATAATAGATACTAAATGCACCATGTCGGCCTGCACCATCTGGAGTATCTAGTTAGGCTCCATATACTAGACATCCACTTGTACATTGATAACACACGCTCAAGTTCTTATTTGAGGGTGTAGGAATGATTAAACTATGGAAACACTCACAGCCACGTGAGTAGTGCAAGGTTGCTTGGGACATAACCAGGTATTGCTTTTGAGGCCCAAGTCCTGTTAGGCCGCCTTCGGATTTACTTGCTTATCTGGAAACTAATGTGAGCCCTGTGAGGAAGATATAAAATCTTAGTGGTCATCATCAGCCACAGGCAGCCATTTGAATCCCACATTTTAGAGGTGGAGTTTTTGCAGATTTGTATCTGACAATGCAAAAGAACTAAGAACCTTTCTTACATTCTTGTAAAAGTCATGTGATAGTTGTCTCCTTCTTAGTTTGCAAGAATATTATGTACATTAAACTTTACACTTCTCTTGAAGCTCACACACATTAGAAAGTTGCCCAGCTCAAGGTTTTCCACTTGACCTTTTGCCGAATGCCCGAAAAACAAATCAATTCAGATTTGAAACCTCATAATTTGCTGCACTTTAAATCTATACTGTATTTAAAATTATGTCTTTGACATACATCAGTGCAGGGTCCTAGCTACCCATGGAATGGACAGATATAAGCCTGACAGATGTTTTAGGTTTGGATCAATAAAATCACTTATCATAGCTTTTGAGATGAAGGTTGATGACAGGTTATAGACCTCCACTGGGGGATATTACTGGTGTTTATCTGAAAGTAACAGAAGGCTAACTTCATTTTGGATAGGGGCTACAGAGACTATGAATCAAAAACACCTCCTTTACTGTCTGAGCACAGCAGGAATCTGGTTAACTGACTACTGTTGCTCTCTGGACACCCGATGAATGTCAAGGAAGGTCTTGTGGAAAAGTTATTTAACTTCAGAAAGAGACATAATGCTATCTGGTGTAAGGGAGGGGTTTGGGTCTATTTGACCTAAAACATTTGACATAATCACATTTGATCACATTTATTTTACCTTTTTGTGGGTCTAAAATGTGGGGGGAGACCCCCTGCAACTGCCTCCCCCACTTCCCCTCAATCTACTCTATACCTTTACCCACCCCCTATATATATTTAATTACATTTGAACGAAAAAAGGTCTAAAAGATTCGATCAAATGTTTTAGGTCAAATGTTTTACGGTCAATTATGTTAATACCAAGGGAGGAGCTCCTAAGAACCATGGTACACTGACCAGTCATATGTGAAAATAATGGTTGACCTCATAGGGTCTAAGTCACCATCAGCTATACAATCCTCCTTTAAATAAACCCTTCAGTGCTGAAGTCATGTATGTATGTCCTAATACCTTCAAATGATTGAAGTCTGGCAGAGTCCTGTACTTAAATGTTCAGTGGTTAGAAGAATATAGAGGATGAGGTTATAGTTCCCTACATTGAATTTCCTCATTCCTCCAGAACTGACAATGTCAGCCAAAGATACCTCTGCTATCGTGAGCAATAGCATGCTGAGTCCATCAATGGTGTTCCCACTTTATTTTTTCTCAGAAATGACATGCAACCACTGGCATCATTGATTGTTAAATGTATGTGGGCGATAGTCAGACCTTGTACTGCAGAAGGAAACTATCAGAAGCAAGGCAATGTATTGCCCTGTTTCTCCCACATCCAAGAACAGATGAGGCAGAGATGCTGATGCCTTGATGATTTCAAAACTAAAGTTTCAAAAGGAAACAGTCTTTGCCTAGATCAGCAACTGTTCAACTGGATGCCATTGCTGCTAACACCCAGAGACTGTAAGAAAAGACAGAATGTCTGTTTTATATGCATGTCAATTTACCATCATATCATGTGCACAACTTCAGCTACTTAAGAGTGGAACAATCATCATTAAGACCAGCATTGTCAAACATTTGTAAATGGTCTGAGCTTATGAGTAGAAAACAGCAGCAGTGCTGATTACGTTTGCACAAGAAAATTTGATATCCTCTGTAGTTCATTCAAAACTGAGTAGCAAAATTATTAATTGGGTTTAAAGAGTATGAATTCATAAATATGCTTTGTTGTTTGACACAAACTACTCGGCACACCCAATCTCTCCTTTCCTGTCACTCTGTGGCCGGTCTCTCTTGGCCCTCTTCCTGCTCACACCTGTGAGGCTAGAAATATCGGGGTCATCTTCGACTCCACACTCTCCTTCTCTCCTCAAATCTCTGACATCTCTAAGAAGTCACACTACCAGCTGCACCTCCTCAGAGGTATTCTTCCTTTCCTCTCCTTCCCCCAGAAGCTCACTGTCTCCAGAGCCAGGTTCTCTCTAGACTGGCCTATTGCAACAGCCTCTTTCTAAATCTGCCTGCTTCTTCTCTCCGCCCTCTGCAACTCATCCAGAACAAGACTGCGAGAATTGTCCTTGGCCTCAACCCCAGGGATTGTTTCTTCCCAGGACTAAAATCTCTGCACCGGCTCCCAGTGGCTGCAAGGTTTAAGTTCAAAACCCTCTGCATTGTCCATAAGGCCTTCTGGGGCCTGGGGCCTCAATACCTCAACTCTCTCTTCCTAAATATCTTCCTTCTCGAGCTCTTCGCTCATCCACCTCCAACTCCCACAGGGTCAGTCGCTTCTTCAAGTGTTCAATCTCTTTCTTCAGCTGGGGCCTCCCTCTGGAAGAGCCTCCCTGAAACTTGAGGAGAATCTCCGGTTCTGGAAGCACCTCAAAACCTTTCTCTTTGCTTCTGCTTTTTCTCCTCCTCTCCCCTGCTGAGCTCCTGGCTGATACTGAAGTTGCACTGGTTACCTGGCTACCCTCTGATCTCAGGCCCAGGTCCCTTCCCCCGCCAGTCACACTCCTACACTGCCTTCCTGGCCACCCCCGCACTTGGGGACTGTTTTCTGTATCCCTGCAGTCCCACTACTAGCACTTGACACCTGATGTCTGCACTTACCCTTGCAATTACCAACTGCTGGCCGTACTTTTACTCTTGTTATTTATTTTTATCCCATGAACTGCACTGTCCCCTCCCCCTTACCCCCACCGCACTTCCCTCCATCCCCTTCCCATGCACTTGCACGATCTGAATGTCACCTGATTGATTGATTGATTGATATTTTATTTCTATCGCGCTCGTACACAAGTGTTTCAGAGTGCGACAAGCCAAGGGAGGTGAACAGGGAAGAACCAAACAGCGACCTGGCCTAGAAGGATCGTTGTCTGCCTTCCCTCTGTTCCTCTGTTCCCCCTCCCGTGCCTCGTCGCACCTTGAAACACTTGTGTATAGGCACATTATAAATGCCATATCATATCATACTTAAGGAAATTCATCTAGATGTAAAGCCTAACTCCAGGATGTACAACAGGAGACAAAGTACGTGCATCCTATGTCAAGAAATAAGGTACAGTTTCATAGAATTTAGCACAGTATACATGAGACAGTATGTAACACACTAACTTCACCTCCAGTACTTCATCATGAGGACCTGAACCCGCAGAAGAAAGTGAAGAAGAAATCCTTTAACAGCAGGTCTGTGTGCATCTGGATCTTCATGCAAGATCTGGTGAAGAGTATTTGTCTTTTCCGCACCCTCTGTAAATAGCACAGTCATCTACAGGAGCTGAAAAGTGACTCTGCATTTAGCTATGAAAGTTGCCCTCTTCCATCCATCTTCCTGCCACTAACCAAACCCCCCTCCTTTTCAAACATGGTCTCTGAAGTAGCTATTAAGTAGCCTGTTGCAGCTTGCAGGGCACTAATAAATTCACACATTCATAAATAAATCAAATATGGGGCCACACACTAAACTATCTTATGCAGTATGCTCATGAAACATCTAACAACTGAACATCGATTGGCTGACTCAGAGCTTTTAGCCCCTTTAATAAAAAGCACGAGTCGTCCTCCTATGAATCTCTCTATACATCACCTTTCTACTCTACCACACAAGACTACCTCTTAAGAAATTGTTTAATGCTTTCCTTCAAGATGTCGAGTGACCATTAAGGAATTGTGGTGGTAGTCTCTCATCCCAAGCCAGGACACCACCTGCAGCAGCACGGGTTGCCGCCTAAGGCACCAACCATGTGTGGTCCTCTGCACCTGGCCTTCCCCTGCCTCCCACCGCTTGCTGACACTAATATCGCGGTTCCAATGCAGCAAGCCAGCATGACTGGTCACATGGACCTGCCAGCTAGCTCATCTGGCCATTCCACCATGCCTCTCCAGGATGCCAGCACTCCACCCGCAGCAATGTGGGTTGCTTCCCAGGTGACCACCATCAGTTTGGTGATCTGTACCTGGCCATCCCCTGCCTCACGGCGCTTGCTCCTCCTGCCTGGGGAAGGTGACTGAGCTGACACTGCCAGTGCAGTTCCAATGCAGCAAGCCACATGGCTGGTCACACAGACCTCTCTCCTTCCGTTAAAGTTCCACTGCACAAAGCGTCTTGCCCTGGGCATCCCATCAAAGCATGACACATTTAAGGGTCACAAGCTCATCCCTATTTGCTCCTGTTTGCAGCTGATCATGCACCCTATCCGGTTCCATTACTACCTGTTCTTTCTGTCCACTTTTCTGTTCACTCCTCTTACTAGCATGACCACTGCTATTCCTGTTAGGCTGCCCTCTCGCCTCTTTCCCCCTTCTACCTCGCAGCACACCGTTAATGTGTCTAACCTCTGTATCCTCACTGTGTCCTCTGATTATTTCCCCTCTATTTACATCACCATTCTCAATACTTGCTCTGTTTGTAACAAATCCCACTCTATTCTTGACCTCTTTTCCACTTTAATCTTCATTTTCTCTGCCTTGCCGAGGCATTGATTACTCTTAGTAACACTTTTACTCCTGCCTCACATCATACCCCTACTTACCACTTCTCCCACACTCCCTGCCATTTTGGTCGTAGGGGAGGTTCTGGGATTCTTTACCACTCCTCCTAGAGCCCAGTCTCGCACCCGCCTGGCCTTTCATCCATCTCACCTTTGAGTACCATCTTTTATCCTTCTCTACATCTTTCTCTGTTTCCTTCCTTACCATCTATGGGCCCCCTGGCCCCTCTACTGACTTCTTTGATCATATGCATTCTTTATTATCTGTTCTCCTTCCTTCCTCCTGTTTCTTGTTTCTTCTAGGTGAATTTAATGTCCCTCTCCTCACTTCCTCTACTCAATCCCTGTCCCTAGATATCATTGACTCTTACCACTTTAACTTTTTTTCTTTCCCCTCCCTCTTATTATTCAGGCTCTTGTCTTGACCTCATCTTCTCTTCACTTCCCTCACTGGGGACCATTTCTGTCTATCATGTTCACTCTCCCGATCGCCTCTTACTTTTTATTTTCTTTCCCCCTTCTTCATCTACTGCTCTGTCCATTCCATCCCCTTCTTTCTCACATCACATTCTTCATTTGTTTGATTTTACCTTTATTTCTTCATCATCTTCCTCCCTTCTCCCATAACATCTTTCGCTTTTCTTTCTCCTGATGAGGCAGTCAACTTCTTTCAGTCTTCTCTTGTCTCTACTCTTGATAGCACACGCCCATCATGGTCTTTCACTCCCTCTCAGAGGCCCCTCAAACCTGGCTCATCCCTGCTGTCACCTCTCTCCATTCTGACCTTGGCAAGGTGGAACGACAATGGAGAAAGTCCCAGTCTTTCTCTGACCTCTCTGC
This sequence comes from Ambystoma mexicanum, assembly GCF_040938575.1. Classification (NCBI taxonomy): domain Eukaryota; kingdom Metazoa; phylum Chordata; class Amphibia; order Caudata; family Ambystomatidae; genus Ambystoma; species Ambystoma mexicanum. Next base: position 532,062,549 of record NC_090939.1, read on the forward strand.
ACTATCCTCACTGCATTCATCCTATGATCTAGCTCTGCGTACAGCTTAACAATGACCATTTTCGGAACTGATGCTTTCTCTCTCCCATCACCCCTCTCTCCTCTGTCCACACAAATCCCTCCCCTCACTCTCCTGATCCCTCTTTTTTCTCCCCCTTTCTTTGCAAACTACTTTACCTCTAAGATAAAACTTCCCCCTCAGGCACTGAGGGTTGGGGAGCTGCTACTCTGATGCGCAACCACATCAAATATTTGCTCTAATATTCGACCCGAGTATGTCACTGCTGCAGGGTTTACCAATCCAGACCCAGAGTCCCTAATGAGCCTAACAAATGGTATAACAACAGACAAGGTGTTGGTTAAACAATCTTCGGTTGTGCTCCGATATATTCTGCCAGATCACCATCAAGCTTCAGTATTTTCCAGTGTTTTCTCAGCATATTATATAGTGTATTGCTGTTTGCTGAATATTGGGTCAACATTAATGGCTGTTCAAAATTGTCCTCTCTACATTTAATTTTTGCCTTTTGAGACATAAACTCTTGTTTTTTGGCTTCATCACACACTCATCATTATAACCTCCCTCTTTAAATCATTCATCTAAGATGCCACATTCATGCTTAAACATGTCATTTTCCTTGCTGTTCCACCTTGCTCGTACATACTCTCCAGTGGGCATATTTTGTATCACACTTCTCTTGTGGCAACTTGTAGCCAACAATACCGACTTAACTCGGTCGGTTTCCTAAAGGCCAGGGATAGAATTTGACTATTCTTGACATATAATGTTGCATCCAAAACATGTATTCTTTCTTGACTCGAGTTGCAAAGTAAATTAGATCCCCATCATGTTGCCATTCAAAAACATCAAGAATTAATTCAGAATTTGCTCATTTCCATGCCAAACTAAAAACATGTCATCAATTAATCTTTTCCACATTTTGATTCTGGACCTGAAGACATTATCAGAGTAAATGAACTCATCCTCAAATCCACCCATAAAATATATTTGCCAAGGAAGGGGCATAGTTCTTTAACCTTGAAATTGAACGGAATGCCTAAGTTAGGTAGATTAATGAGAGTGCTAAGGATTGTCTTGCAAGTATCTAATGTGAGGACTTGAATTTATCAACTCCATTTAAGCTCTTACCCTAGGTATATTTTAAAGGTTAATGTTATTATGAATTAGAAACAAATTTCCCAAAGACTAACCAACACACTAATGGTAATTACATCATCTATTTGTAGGTATAGCAGCGCTTCTCCAATCTAAGGAGGTGAAACATTTTAAAAAAATACCTATCAAAGGAAATGGCATTACAACTATTGGTCCAGTAAGTAAGGTAGGAAATGTATTACCCGCATATCCTTCAACATGGAATAATGGATGGCCAGAGACAGATGTCCAATCATTTTAAATTATAGATTCAATGCAAGCTGTTGGACACCATTCTAATATTGAGTTAAAACACTAATTTAGAAGAAAGGTAAGGCATCACGTGATCATGGGATCATGAATAAGGCACAACCGGGTATTAGGGCACAATCTACTTAATGTGCTCATGGGTGAGAGTAAGATAACAGTTATTTGGGACCACCAAAGCATGGTTGTGTAAAATAACATTTCACATAAATATGGTTTTCTGAATATGATGGCAATGAGAATGCTGAACGGTCACACCAATAAGGTTTTATCCAGTTAAATCACTAATTTCACTAGACATGGTGGTGTAATGTGAACGGATAGGATTTTCATTAAAGAATGGGAAAGGGTTAGTAAATGCCCATGAGTTATACTAATAGCTGTTGAAAAGATACTACAGTAGTATTTTTGTTCTTTTCTCTTTTTATGTCTACGTTTGATAATGACAACTCATCCCCCGGATGCGAAACGTTTCCTGATTCGCTTGTTATGCAGTATTTATATTGTTGACAACAAATTATTGATTGTTTGGACATTTGTTTTGAGTTTGAATTGTGTTTGAAAAATTATGTTGATTTTCTAATGTGTGTATTTTACGTTGACAATCCATTAATTAATGTAATGTGAAACGTTGATAAACTGGCCCTGAAGAAGACCTGTTTTCCGTAAGGTTGAAACATGTGTTGGAAGGAGCATAATAATCACAGATTAAAATTAAATACAGATCAAAACGTGAAATATTTATTGAAAATCTCTCATTTGTGAGAATTGGAAATAATACCAATACTTATTGATAAGACTGTGTATTTAGGAAAGGATTGATTAATGGCCTACGAGCAGTGGTTGAACCAACACCCTGTCTGTTGTTATACCTTAACTCTAAAGTTTCCTCTTTCTGCTGTTCCTTCCCACCAGCTCCTGCCCACTCCCACCCTCTACTGATTATACCCCTCTTTCTCCTCTCTTCATTCTCCACTCTCTGATATTGACACTGCTGCCTTTCTTGCCCATCTCATCACTATCCCACTGGATCCTCTCCCCTCTGCCCTCAATCCTCAAGTATACATTCACCTCATTCTCCCCCTGACTACCTTTATTAACTCTTCATTCTCCAACTCTTTATTTCCCTCTGCATTTGAACATGTTCTCCTTCTCCCCATTCTGAAAAATCCCCACCTTGATTCTTCCATCCCACTAATTTCTGCCCTATCTTTCTTCTCCCTTACTTCTCCAAGCTCTTTGAGCATGCTGCTTACCCTCATCTGTCCTCCTACCTCAATCTTCATTCACTTGTTCCACTTCTATCTCACTCTACCAAGACTGCTCTCCTGCATGTCTATAACTTCCTATCTGCTCACTACGGTAAGCTCTCGTCTATTCCTATACTCCTCGATCTTTATGCTTCTTTCAACACTGTCGACCACAAGGTTCTTCTCTCTAAAACTCACTTCTCTGGGTCTTTCTCTGTTTGATCCTCAAATGGTTTCATTCATATCTATCTAGTTCATACCCAGTCACATGGGCTGCTAAGACCTCTGTCCCTCTAGCTCAATGTTAAAGAGTACCACAAGAGTATGTCCAGGGGCCTCTATTATACTCGCTGTACAATCATCACCTATCCGCTCTTATTGCTTCTTCCAATCTGTTGTAGAGGAGAAGCCAAGTACTCCTACCGAAAGTCCCGCCCCCATCCTGCCTATATGTTGTCAACCGGATATTGCGACATGCGCAAGCCCAATAATGGTACCTATACCACGAAGAGTCCTTGAAACAAGGTATCCATTGAGATAACCCTATGTGTATCTGTAAAGAAATGACGGTCTTCTGAAGGAAGTGCCAGAAGAAGTGTGAAAGAAAATGAAAGAGAAGACTGGTGACAACACATGAAGCAGAAAGGATGCACCCAGAACAGATGCCAATGAAGAAAGCACATAGACCTTACATAATCTGATGGTGAAGTAGCTAATTAAGCAACATTTCGGGACCGAAATGAAGATTGCACGTGCAAAGAAGAACATAAGAAAATGTCAAACCATTTTACACTTGTACAGACACAGTAACGCAAGTAGACAAAGTAATTATAAGGCTGGCTACGTAGTAAATACATTGCAGGCGAAGCACCAATGTATATGTATAGGAATGTATAGAATCTGGATGTTCCACGATGCATTGTAGTAAACTAGGGTTGGAAGTGTGGTGCAGCGGAATAGAATAGCTGACGGCGAAAGAAGATTGAAGAAGGCTTGCCTGGCCCATTGTCAAGAGTCGGGGTCATCGAGAGCCTGCATATCTACTTGAGAGGATACAATAACATGAGAAGTGAACTGAGCTCCTGTTTGAAGTGTAATGGAAAACACTAGAAGCGCCTGGGTTTCTCAATTTAATGATATCAAATGCAACGAAGGAGCTCAAAACATGGTCTTGAGTCACATGGTCAGATGAATATAGACTTTGGTGTGAGCTACACTGAGACCAGAAGATAAGGCCATGCCTTCACTCCCTTTTATTCTCAGGCGCAGAGAGCCTGCACAAGGCCAAGTTCAAACATAGTAATTGAATGGCAGACCACAGAAGTGATGATGAATGTTGGGCTAATTGGGTAGGGAAGCATGACCAGGCCGACCTCCTAACACCCGGGGTACCAGCTTGTGTGCTGCTAGCGAGTGGAATATTCCTGAAGGATACAAGTGTGCCGAACAATTATAGAGGGCCATGTATCACAGAGCCCTATAGTTTGAGAAGCCAATATGACATTGTGTATTAGTCCAACGCGGAAGATGACTTGCACTTGGGGTGGGCTTCCACCTGACTTTAGAGACCCAATCACAACACCATAGAAAGTATATGTAGATGTTACCCTTGAGCTAACCACAACCCCCCATAAGTTTTCTTATTTCGCCACGTAGTATGATGTCACTTATAACAATTTATTTGTATAAAATTATGTTTTTTATGAAATGTTTTCGAGAACTCGTTGAGCGAGCTGTGCGGTGTCCATTGATGGCCTTTGTACTCCCTGTTTTAACATATGTTATTAAAACAGCTGAGATTTTGCCAAACTTCCTGTGACTGTCGCATTATTGATGTATGTGTAAGGTCTGCAGCCCCATCCATCTTAGATACTTTTAGCTCATCTTAAAGGGCCCACACGGCTTCACTGTCATTCCATCTCTATGCTTCCCTGTCTTCTCCTCCAGTTCACATTCTCTACACTCTACTCTTTCAGCTGTCTGCACTGCCCAATCTTGAATATCTTCCCACTTTCTCAACCTTCAATCCATCTAAGACCGAGCTCCCCTTTTTGCTTGCTACATCCGTTCCTCCCCCTTTCTCCTCCCTTCCTTTCTTTTCCTCTCTCCCTCCTCCCCTTTTCCTTATCAGCTCATAACCTGGGTGTCACCTTCACCCCCTCTGTTTCTTTCTTAATTCATATTTCCAGCATGGCTCGTTCCTACTGCTATGCCTTATTTGACATCCATTGTGCACTCCCATACCTTTCCTTTCACACCACCAAACGTCTCACCACTTCTTTGATTTTCTCTTGATTTCATTATTGCTCTGCCCTTTTACTTGGTCTTCCTGTCCTCTTCTCTACTCTCCATATCGTTCCTTCTCTTTGAATCACATCTTCTCTTTCACTTCCTTTCTATAGTTTTCAAATGAATCCATGGCTTCACCCCTTTCTACCTTTCTTCACTCAAATTGCTTTATTCTCCCAGTCGTACATTGTGCCCCTATAAGGGGTTCCTGCTTTCGATTCCCAATCCTGCATGTGTCTCCTCTCGTTTCAGTTCCTTTACCCTACTTGCCACCAAGCACTGGAACTCTCTTCTTTTCTCTATCTGTTCCTTTTCCTCCCTATGCATTTTTCAATCCAACCTCAGATCTCAACTCTTAGCTGCTCTTTCTTATAGCTGAGCTCCATCTCTTCTTCTGTTCACTACTCGTAATGTACTGCCTCACTGGATTGTACCGTTGTATCTTAAACTGCTGAGTGCTTTGGTGAAAGCACTTATAAATTAAATGAAATACAAATACAAATCCATCAATATTTGCTATTACAGATGTTCTGTATTCCAGGCAAAAGGGCCAACATGTTATCCAAAACATGTAATGTCATTAACCCACAATCACAGCTCACCAAGGAGCATTCTGATCTCAGAAAGCCCTCGATACCATATAGATCTCTATACAAAATCTGTGTAACAACTTGTATTTCCAAACACAGATCTCAAAAATTCCACTACAATCCTCCAAATAGCCAGTCTCCGTCTCAAAAAATCACCTTTAGAGAATGTCTCGCCACACTTCAACTCGCTTTCTTAAATCACATCCCTGATCACCATTTAATTCTAAAACATTATTCACAATGTTGAGAATCTTCTTGGTTATCTCATGATTCTTGCCCAGTGACAATATTCACAGACCTCCTACCTGCCACCCCCACCATATCATGAACATTGGAAACCACTTGCACACATATGATGTTTTTACAAATCTCAATAAGGTATTGATGTGCATTTCTAACCTGGCCCACACAGTGCCTAGAGGTTAACCTACAGCCGTTCCAACCCTGATGCATCAATTAACTGAACTGCCTGCAAACATTGAGACCACCTCCACGGCTTCATCCTCTATATCAACCAGAGTTCTATACAAGTAAAAGCTCTGTGTGTATTTGTTCCTTAATGCTGTTCAACCTTTGAATAGTAGAAGACATTACAATTGTCAATGTTCAAGCTCCTAGACCTATCAGAACATTTTTGTACTCATTATTAGGTGCGCACCGAAATACGGCTTTGGCCCAATACTTCATAAATTATGATACAAAGCCAAATAGTTCCCTGCGAAATATGTTAAGTACAGTGTGCCTGGAATCATTCCGGAATGTCATGTTTATCCTTTAAAGGGAGTATTCAACAGATGCTGCTGACACTTTTTTTGATTGAGCACAGGCAGATAGAGGCGTGAAAGTGCAAACAGTCCCTGCAGCATGGACAGACTTTCATATGGTGGTTTGCGGGGGATGGTGAGCTGAAGCAAAACTTTCAATATACCTCTGATCTCCACTGTATTTTACAGTTGAAAACCACTGAGTTGGAACAATAGTTTATGAAATCGCTATTGGAATATGGTATATTCTTTAGGCACTTATTTATTTGCTGATGACCTTTGTGAGAAATCTGAAAGTTACAGGCTCCAATCTCACCAAATCCCAATCCAAATAATATGGTTCAGTGGACAATATTAATTTCTGCAGAGAGTTCCAGACCCCTGAGTAACATAGCTCAAAAGGCAGTGTGCCTGCAGCATAAAACGTATTCCGCCTGGTTATAAAGCAAGTAATATGCCTCAGTAGCATGTGTACCTGCTGCAGGGATGTACTTGTACTATCAAAACATAGGTTACAAATTCTGCCCTTCAACTTTCTCATTTTGCCAAAAGCAGTCCCTTGAAATTAAGTAACAGTGACAGATGTTACTAAAGAACGTACTATATTCTTTTAACCAAAATGCCCCAGTCTTTGGCAGCATAAATATTCCTACCAACATTAGAGAGTAACAAATGAGGGATATGTATGTAATAAAGACAAGGAGATACAAGTTGCAATTTACAAACATTGGACCAAATGTATGTACAAGTGAATAAATAAATAAAATAAACCTGAACAGGCCAATTAGAGATCTGAAAATCATCACTGTCCCTTCCTTATATGGTCAGCTGAGAACCATGGAGGGCTCAGCATTTCCTACATGTTTTTGTCTGGTGTCTTTTACAATGCCCCAAAAACACCACAAATATACCCCACCCGAAAAAGAAAGAAAATACTATCTATTAATGAAAAGACATTTTTCAAACGCCTCATCCCTCTCAGTACCACAGGTTGAAATCATGGCTTTGGCATCTAAAAGCTTTGTATTCAGTAGCACTTCACCAGTTAGAAGGGTGCTAATTTATGTGATCACTCTTTCTGTGTTTCAGTGCCTTGCTGGAGCCAGAAAGCTAAAGATGGGCAAGCCCCCCAAAAAACATTTGGAAGTAAATGTAGACACATCCAAGTCTGCCCTCATAGTGGTTACATGCATGCAAACTATACTTTTGGGCAAGCCTTAGTTACTTGGATCCTGCCCAAAAAGCAGTGCATATGACTGCCCAGAAATACAAAATGTTCTGTTATTGAACAGTTTATTTTCTGATAATGTATTTCTTTCATGGTTGACACAAACATCTTTTCCAGGCATCAAATAAAAAAATACAATAAAGAATAGATAATGGTATTTTAAAGTGTGTTTTCAATTTTCAAAGTGTTTTCCTTGTCTACGTAGCTTTACTTATTAAAAAGGCAGCTATTTGGCTCCATAATCATTTGCGGCCGAATACTTGTCCAACTATTCACTATTCGGTTGACACTTAAATCTACTATTGGGTACACCCCTACTTATTATTATCATCGTACTGTTGACCGTCACGTCAACTCCTGCTAGTATGTGTTAAGTCTCTAGGACTAAGGGAGTCCTGATTCTTCTTGTTTGCCACTTTTTTACACCACAGGATCTTAACTAGGCATTTACAGACTTTGTACTGTACCACCCATTCATATAGCCCATTTATCTCCAGATGCGAGAAATAGGGCAGGCTCTAGACACAATAAAAACCACCACACACTTTCATAGTTATGAACTTTTATATTCAAACTCATCAGAAAGAACAGATAGACAAGCAAGCCAGTTCATATTAGGTAAACATGGACACATTTGTAGTTAGTGCTTGCATTGGACACTTGTGAGAATAAAGGAAAACACACTCTATATCAATAGGCACTTTGCATTGGGAGAGCATACCAATTCAAATGTAAGCTATTTTCCCTCTAACATGGGACAACTTAACTGGCACTCTTTGGCTATGAAAGTAATGAACTATGAATACAGTTTCCGCTCTAAGTTACTCTTCTACCCTTGACTGATGTTGGATTGTTAGCAAGACTATGAGATAATGAGATTTTGAGATTATGGCACCCTCTTTGTGAATGAAGAAACCCCCCAGCCAACACTTTGGATTCTGTATACTTTATTAATCCTTTGGTACCAAAAGGATTACAGTGGTTCTGCCTTCCGTGTCCACTCTAACACCTTGCCAATTAAAATAGGGGTCCTAATTCATTGTTGACCTATTTATACTCACGCTGAGCTCTCTGCTTTTTGTGTTGATTGCCTTGCCCTTGACACACAGGTCCTTCTCCCCCTGTGATGATATGATATGATAGGTTATTTATAACATGCTTAATACCCACAGGTTTCTAAGCGCGGCCCCTGGGATCCAACCTGTGTTGATTTGTGTCGTCTTGCTTCCAAGGCGAGCATTTTGCCCCTGAGCTATCACTCACTGCTAAATATACCCATGATTCCACCACCCTCATCTCAATCTACAAAACCATTCAAACCTGGATGACCTCACACCAGCTATGCTTCAACAATGATAAAACTGAGATCTTAATTATCAGCTCCAAATCCACCCTCTCCAATCTTGCCCCTGACTACAAAACCTTCAGAATTTACAAATTCACCATACTGGTTTCTCCTGTGGTTAAAACCCTCAGAGTATATCTTGATGCCAACCTCAACATGTTGAGGCTAGTGAATGCATCTTCTCATCTGCAGCCCACACCATCAAGCTTCTCAACATATGCAGACCCTTCCTGTCTGCTCACAACCACCTCACCATTGCCCGAGCAACCATCGACTCCACACTTGATTATTGCAACGTACTCTTCGCAGGCACTTCAGAAAAAACCTCAACAAACTTAAAATCATTCAAACTAATACCCTTAGAGCCACCCTTGCATTCTCAACCACACCCATGTCTCTATTTCCCAGGAAAGCAGCCAACTGGCTTCCCGCCAGAGATTGCATCAAATTCAAGACCCTAGCCATCACCCACCACTGCCATTGCAACTCTTCTCCCGCTTCTTATCTCAAAGACTTTCAAGACCCGTCTCCACGCACCCGACTCGTACTGCCAACAGCATCCGCTTGACTGTGCCCAGATTCAAGCACCAGAGAGTCGGATGCTCCAGTTTCCTTGTGACCGCTTCCATATTCTGGAACTTGCTGCCTCTACATCTACACGCTGAATCCGCATGGTGGCTTTTTAGGAAACCACTCAAAACCTGGCTTTTCAACTAACTCCTTCAGCTAACTCCTTCACTTATCACTTACCTGCCTCCTCTCCCGCATCCACCTTCTTAATTGATGACACAAGGCTAAGTGTGCTGATATAAATGCAAAATAAATAAATAAATACATTGTGTGCCATTCCAACGTAATGGAAAAGCGGATGGAGACTGCACTCGCTGTAAATTACCTATGGCAATATTCTAACATTCTACATAAATGTATATCATTCACTGAGATAATTGCTGTTTCATCGTGGAGGCCAGTGGAAGTTTTAAGATATACCTAAAGCATATGGTGTTATTTAAGCAGGGCTTCCCTGAGCCTAGGCAGTGTAGTGGTAGAATGATAAGTAGAGTGCTAAATTACAGGTTAGCCTATGGGAATAAGGAACACGGCCGTGCAAATAGCAATTAATTCTCAGCTACCACACATCATTTACATAACAATGACTTTGCAGCTGCTTACACGTTGTTGATAGAGCCATTTAATGTTCATTATGTAAAAACGGAAACCTTGACATTTGTTTTACAAATGAGCACACACCATGTGGTTAATCTAACCTGACTGAACATAAAAGACAGATCCCATTTTAAAGTGCAATTAATTCAGTGATTAAAAACTCAACATTACTGTCGGATGGATGCCCAGTCACTAATATCACTTTAAGAGAGCAGTTTTAGTATATGACTATTTCATTGGATGGAATGGTACTATATGATGGTCAATAAATGAACTTCCTCTCTCAGAGGGAGGACACTTACCACTGCTACTAGTGGTGGGTGGACGTTTTTCTAGAAATGTCTGCCTGTGTGACTGCCCCGTGGCTGAGAACACAGATACAGCTGCTCTGTTTTACAGAAAGCCAATGCTTTCCTAGTCCCTTCTCCAATTATACAGTGGAATTTTCAGTGCAATATATGTTAATTATGGTAATGGTACATCAACTGTTTTTGAAGCCTCCCTTTGTAAATACATTTCGGCAACCTTTTAAGCAAGCTGGTAAAACATGTGGTGTTTTACAAACCTTCCAATTTTAAAATGACCACCCAATTATGAGCTGGGATTGCATTCGCTATTTAAGACATGAGGTTCATAGAAAGACCTACTCTGAAACCCAATATTTACAGAATGCAGTAATTTCTATGTATACTTTCTGGGCACACTGCGTCATTAATATCCCATGCCATTACATTATATATATATATATATCCAGTTTTAACAACGTTTTTTCACTGAATTTCATAGGTTTTTTAATAGCGCAAATTAACCATAACGTCCCTTTAACAAAGTTTTTTTACTGAATTTCATAGGTTTTTAGTAGCGCAACTTAACCATAAAGTCACTTTAACACATTTTTTTTTACTGAATTTCATAGTTTTTTATTAGTGCAACGTAACCATAACGTCCTTTTCAATGGAGGAAGACCACTAGCATCCTAGGTGCTCAAAGTGGGAACCCGGGGTGGTAAAAAAAAGATTTTTCTTCCCAAACCGGGACGCCACAGGCAGGCGTCCAAGTGTAGGAAGGAACATCTTTTACCAAGATGGACACCAGGGAAAGGGAAGGTGGGGTGTATAAAGAGAACACAACAGGGCATCGGCGGGGGGTCGGGAAGACCAGGAGAGAGACATGGGGCATGAGTGGGGGGTAACACGAGGGAGACAAGGGGCATGAGCGGGGGTGGAGGGTAACACGAGGGAGACACAGGGCATGAGCGAGGGGTGGGTGGAAAGAAGGGAGACACTGGGCATGAGCGGGGGGTAGGGGGGAAATAAGGGAGACACGGGGAATGAGCGAGGGTGCGGGGTACAGGAGGGAGACACGGGGCATGAGCGGGGGGTGGGGGGGAAGAAGGGAGACACGGGGCATGAGCGGGGGGTGGGGGGGAAGAAGGGAGACACGGGGCATGAGCGGGGGGTGGGGGGAAAGCCGGGAAGACACGGGGCATGAGCGGGGGTGGGGGGAAGAAGGGAGACACGGGGCATGAGCGGGAGGTGGGGGGAAGAAGGGAGACACGGGGCATGAGTGGGGGGTGGGGGGGAAAGAAGGAAGACACAGGGCATGAATGGGGTGGGGAAAAGGAAGACACGGGGCATGAGCGGGGGTGGGGGGAAGAAGGGAGACATGGGGCATGAGTGGTGGGAAAGAAGGGAGACACGGGGCATGAGCGGGGGGTGGGGGGAAAGAAGTGAGACACGGGCCATGAGCGGGGGGAAAGAAGTGAGACACGGGGCATGAGCAGGGGGTGGGGGGGAAGAAGGGAGACACGGGCATGAGCGGGGGTGGGGGGAAAGAAGGAAGACACGGGCATGAGCGGGGGTCGGGGGGAAGAAGGGAGACACGGGGCATGAGCGGGGGGTGGGGGGAAAGAAGGGAGACACGGGGCATGAGCGGGGGGTGGGGGAGAAGAAGGGAGACACGGGCATGAGCGGGGGTGGGGGGCAAGAAGGAAGACACGGGGCATGAGCGGGGGTGGGGGGAAGAAGGGAGACACAGGGCATGAGCGGGGGTGGGGGGGAGAAGGGAGACACAGGGCATGGGCGGGGTTGGGGAGAAGAAGGGAGACACGGGGCATGAGCGAGGGGTGGGGGGGAAGAAGGAAGACACGGGGCATGAGCAGGGGGTGGGGATGGAAAGAAGAGAGACACAGGCATGAGCAGGGGGTGGAAAGAAGGGAGACCTGGGGCATGAGCAGGGTGTGGGGGGAAAGAAGCGAGACATGGGGCATGAGCGGGGGGTGGAAAGAAGGGAGACACGGGGCATGAGCGGGAAAGACGGGAGACACGGGGCATGAGCGGGGGTGGGGCGGGAAAAGGAAGACACGGGGCATGAGCGGGGGGTGGGGGAAAGAAGGGGGACACTGGGAATGAGCGAGGGGTGGGGGGAAAGAAGGGAGACACGGGACATGAGCGGGGGGTGGGGGGAAAGAAGGGAGACATGGGGCATGAGCGGGGGGAAAGAAGGGAGACACAGGGCAAGAGCGAGGAGTGGGGTGGGAAGAAGGGAGACATGGGGCATGAGCGGGGAATGGGGTGGGAAGAAGGGAGACACTGGCATGAGCAGGGAGTGGGGGGAAAGAAGGGAGGCACGGGGCATGAGCGGGGAGTGGGGGGGAAGAAGGGAGACATGGGGCATGAGCGGGGGATGGGGGTAAGAATGGAGACACGGGGCATGAGCGGTGGGTGGGGGGAAAGAAGTGAGACACGGGCCATGAGCGGTGGGGAAAGAAGGGAGACACAGGGCATGAGCGGGGGGGTGGGAGGGAAGAAGGGAGACATGGGCATGAGCGGGGGTGGGGGGAAAGAAGGAAGACATGGGGCATGAGCGGGGGGTGGGAGGGAAGAAGGGAGACACGGGGCATGAGCGGGGGTTGGGGGGAAGAAGGGAGACACAGGGCATGAGCGGGGTGTGGGGGGAGAAGGGAGACACTGGCCATGAGCAGGGGGTGGAAAGAAGGGAGACACAGGGCATGAGCAGGGGGTGGGGGGGAAAGAAGGGAGACATGGGGCATGAGCGTGGAGTGGAAAGAAGGGAGACACGGGGCATGAGCGGGAAAGAAGGGAGACACAGGGTATGAGTGGGTGTGGGGGGAAGAAGGGAGACACAGGGCATGAGTGGGGGGTGTGGGTGAACAGGGGAGACACGGGCCATGAGCGGGTGGAAAAGGAGGGAGACAGACACGGGGCATGAGCGGGGGGTTTGGGGGGAAAGAAGGGAGACACGGGGCATGAGCGGGGGGTGGGAGGGAAGAAGGGAGACACGGGGCATGAGCGGGAGGTGGGGGAAGAAGGGAGACACGGGCATGAGCGGGGGGTGGGGGGAAAGAAGTGAGACACGGGCCATGAGCGGGGGGAAAGAAGTGAGACACGGGGCATGAGCAGGGGGTGGGGGGAAGAAGGGAGACACGGGCATGAGCGGGGGTGGGGGGAAAGAAGGAAGACACGGGCATGAGCGGGGGTCGGGGGGAAGAAGGGAGACACGGGGCATGAGCGGGGGGTGGGGGGAAAGAAGGGAGACACGGGGCATGAGCGGGGGGTGGGGGAGAAGAAGGGAGACACGGGCATGAGCGGGGGTGGGGGGCAAGAAGGAAGACACGGGGCATGAGCGGGGGTGGGGGGAAGAAGGGAGACACAGGGCATGAGCGGGGGTGGGGGGGAGAAGGGAGACACAGGGCATGGGCGGGGTTGGGGAGAAGAAGGGAGACACGGGGCATGAGCGAGGGGTGGGGGGGAAGAAGGAAGACACGGGGCATGAGCAGGGGGTGGGGATGGAAAGAAGAGAGACACAGGCATGAGCAGGGGGTGGAAAGAAGGGAGACCTGGGGCATGAGCAGGGTGTGGGGGGAAAGAAGCGAGACATGGGGCATGAGCGGGGGGTGGAAAGAAGGGAGACACGGGGCATGAGCGGGAAAGACGGGAGACACGGGGCATGAGCGGGGGTGGGGCGGGAAAAGGAAGACACGGGGCATGAGCGGGGGGTGGGGGAAAGAAGGGGGACACTGGGAATGAGCGAGGGGTGGGGGGAAAGAAGGGAGACACGGGACATGAGCGGGGGGTGGGGGGAAAGAAGGGAGACATGGGGCATGAGCGGGGGGAAAGAAGGGAGACACAGGGCAAGAGCGAGGAGTGGGGTGGGAAGAAGGGAGACATGGGGCATGAGCGGGGAATGGGGTGGGAAGAAGGGAGACACTGGCATGAGCAGGGAGTGGGGGGAAAGAAGGGAGGCACGGGGCATGAGCGGGGAGTGGGGGGGAAGAAGGGAGACATGGGGCATGAGCGGGGGATGGGGGTAAGAATGGAGACACGGGGCATGAGCGGTGGGTGGGGGGAAAGAAGTGAGACACGGGCCATGAGCGGTGGGGAAAGAAGGGAGACACAGGGCATGAGCGGGGGGGTGGGAGGGAAGAAGGGAGACATGGGCATGAGCGGGGGTGGGGGGAAAGAAGGAAGACATGGGGCATGAGCGGGGGGTGGGAGGGAAGAAGGGAGACACGGGGCATGAGCGGGGGTTGGGGGGAAGAAGGGAGACACGGGGCATGAGCGGGGGGTGGGGGGGAGAAGGGAGACACAGGGCATGAGCGGGGTGTGGGGGGAGAAGGGAGACACTGGCCATGAGCAGGGGGTGGAAAGAAGGGAGACACAGGGCATGAGCAGGGGGTGGGGGGGAAAGAAGGGAGACATGGGGCATGAGCGTGGGGTGGAAAGAAGGGAGACACGGGGCATGAGCGGGAAAGAAGGGAGACACAGGGTATGAGTGGGTGTGGGGGGAAGAAGGGAGACACAGGGCATGAGTGGGGGGTGTGGGTGAACAGGGGAGACACGGGCCATGAGCGGGTGGAAAAGGAGGGAGACAGACACGGGGCATGAGCGGGGGGTTTGGGGGGAAAGAAGGGAGACACGGGGCATGAGCGGGGGGTGGGAGGGAAGAAGGGAGACACGGGGCATGAGCGGGAGGTGGGGGAAGAAGGGAGACACGGGCATGAGCGGGGGGTGAGGGGAAAGAAGGAAGACACAGGGCATGAATGGGGTGGGGAAAAGGAAGACACGAGGCATGAGCGGGGGTGGGGGGAGAAGGGAGACATGGGGCATGAGTGGGGGGAAAGAAGGGAGACACGGGGCATGAGCTGGGGGTGGGGGGAAAGAAGTGAGACACGGGCCATGAGCGGGGGGGAAAGAAGTGAGACACGGGGCATGAGCAGGGGGTAGGGGGGAAGAAGGGAGACACGGGAATGAGCGGGGGTGGGGGGAAAGAAGGAAGACACAGGCATGAGCGGGGGTTCGGGGGAAGAAGAGAGACACGGGGCATGACCGGGGGGTGGGGGAAAGAAGGGAGACACGGGGCATGAGCGGGGGGGTGGGGGAGAAGAAGGGAGACACGGGCATGAGCGGGGGGTGGGGGAAAAGAAGGAAGACACGGGGCATGAGCGAGGGTGGGGGAAAGAAGGGAGACACAGGGCATAAGCGGGGGGTGGGGAGGAAGAAGGGAGACACAGGGGATGAGCGGGGTTGGGGGGAAGAAGGGAGAGAAGGGAGACATGGGGCATGAGCGGGGGGGAAGAAGGAAGACACGGGGCATGAGCAGGGGGTGGGGATGGAAAGAAGGGAGACACGGGCATGAGCAGGGGGTGGAAAGAAGGGAGACCTGGGGCATGAGCATGGTGTGAGGGGAAAGAAGCGAGACATGGGGCATGAGCGGGGGGTGGAAAGTAGGGAGACATGGGGCATGAGCGGGAAAGACGGGAGACACGGGGCATGAGCGGGGGTGGGGCGGGAAAAGGAAGACAGGGGGCATGAGCGGGGGGTGGGGATGGAAAGAAGGGAGACACGGGCATGAGCAGGGGGTGGAAAGAAGGGAGACCTGGGGCATGAGCAGGGTGTGGGGGGAAAGAAGCGAGACATGGGGCATGAGCGGGGGGTGGAAAGAAGGGAGACACGGGGCATGAGCAGGAAAGACGGGAGACACGGGGCATGAGCGGGGGTGGGGCGGGAAAAGGAAGACACGGGGCATGAGCGGGGGGTGGGGGAAAGAAGGGGGACACTGGGCATGAGCGAGGGGTGGGGGGAAAGAAGGGAGACACGGGGCATGAGCGGGGGTGGGGGGAAAGAAGGGAGACATGGGGCACGAGCGGGGGGAAAGAAGGAAGACACGGGACAAGAGCGAGGAGTGGGGTGGGAAGAAGGGAGACATGGGGCATGAGTGGGGAATGGGGTGGGAAGAAGGGAGACATGGGGCATGAGCGGGGAGTGGGGGGAAAGAAGGGAGACACGGGGCATGAGCGGGGAGTGGGGGGGAAGAAGGGAGACATGGGGCATGAGCTGGGGGAAAGAAGTGAGACACGGGGCATGAGCAGGGGATGGGGGGAAGAAGGGAGACACGGGCATGAACGGGGGTGGGGGGAAAGAAGGAAGACACGGGCATGAGCGGGGGTCGGGGGGAAGAAGGGAGACACGGGGCATGAGCGGGGGGTGGGGGGAAAGAAGGGAGACACGGGGCATGAGCGGGGGTGGGGGAGAAGAAGGGAGACACGGGCATGAGCGGGGGTGGGGGGCAAGAAGGAAGACACGGGGCATGAGCGGGGGTGGGGGAAAGAAGGGAGACACAGGGCATGAGCGGGGGGTGGGGGGGAGAAGGGAGACACAGGGCATGAGCGGGGTTGGGGGGAAGAAGGGAGACACGGGGCATGAGCGGGGGGTGGGGGGAAGAAGGAAGACACGGGGCATGAGCAGGGGGTGGGGATGGAAAGAAGAGAGACACAGGTATGAGCAGGGGGTGGAAAGAAGGGAGCCCTGGGGCATGAGCAGGGTGTGGGGGGAAAGAAGCGAGACATGGGGCATGAGCGGGGGGTGGAAAGAAGGGAGACACGGGCATGAGCGGGAAAGACGGGAGACACGGGGCATGAGTGGGGGTGGGGCGGGAAAAGGAAGACACGGGGCATGAGCGGGGGTGGGGGAAAGAAGGGGGACACTGGGAATGAGCGAGGGGTGGGGGGAAAGAAGGGAGACACGGGAGATGAGGGGGGTGGGGGGAAAGAAGGGAGACATGGGGCATGAGCGGGGAGAAAGAAGGGAGACACAGGGCAAGAGCGAGGAGTGGGGTGGGAAGAAGGGAGACATGGGGCACGAGCGGGGAATGGGGTGGGAAGAAGGGAGACACTGGCATGAGCAGGGAGTGGGGGGAAAGAAGGGAGGCACGGGGCATGAGCGGGGAGTGGGGGAAAGAAGGGAGACATGGGGCATGAGCGGGGGATGGGGGTAAGAATGGAGACACGGGGCATGAGCGGTGGGTGGGGGGAAAGAAGTGAGACACGGGCCATGAGCGGTGGGGAAAGAAGGGAGACACAGGGCATGAGCGGGGGGGTGGGAGGGAAGAAGGGAGACATGGGCATGAGCGGGGGTGGGGGGAAAGAAGGAAGACATGGGGCATGAGCGGGGGGTGGGAGGGAAGAAGGGAGACACGGGGCATGAGCGGGGGTTGGGGGGAAGAAGGGAGACACGGGGCATGAGCGGGGGGTGGGGGGGAGAAGGGAGACACAGGGCATGAGCGGGGTGTGGGGGGGGAGAAGGGAGACACGGGGCATGAGCGGGGGGTGGGGGAAAGAAGGAAGACATGGGGCATGAGCAGGGGGTGGGGGTGGAAAGAAGGGAGACATTGGCCATGAGCAGGGGGTGGAAAGAAGGGAGACACAGGGCATGAGCAGGGGGTGGGGGGGAAAGAAGGGAGACATGGGGCATGAGCGGGGGGTGGAAAGAAGGGAGACATGGGGCATGAGCGGGAAAGAAGGGAGACACAGGGCATGAGAGGGGGGTGTGGGTGAACAGGGGAGACACGGGCCATGAGCGGGTGGAAAAGGAGGGAGATAGACACGGGGCATGAGCGGGGGGCTTGGGGGGAAAGAAGGGAGACACGGGGCATGAGCGGGAGGTGGGGGGAAGAAGGGAGACACGGGCACGAGCGGGGGGTGGGGGGAAGGAAGGAAGACACAGGGCATGAATGGGGTGGGGAAAAGGAAGACACGGGGCATGAGCGGGGGTGGGGGGGAGAAGGGAGACATGGGGCATGAGTGGGGGGAAAGAAGGGAGACACGGGGCATGAGCTGGGGGTGGGGGGAAAGAAGTGAGACACGGGCCATGAACGGGGGGGAAAGAAGTGAGACACGGGGCATGAGCAGGGGGTAGGGGGGAAGAAGGGAGACACGGGAATGAGCAGGGGTGGGGGGAAAGAAGGAAGACACAGGCATGAGCGGGGGTTGGGGGGAAGAAGAGAGACACGGGGCATGACCGGGGGGTGGGGGGAAAGAAGGGAGACACGGGGCATGAGCGGGGGGTGGGGGAGAAGAAGGGAGACACGGGCATGAGCGGGGGGTGGGGGGAAAGAAGGAAGACACGGGGCATGAGCGAGGGTGGGGGAAAGAAGGGAGACACAGGGCATAAGCGGGGGGTAGGGAGGAAGAAGGGAGACACAGGGCATGAGCGGGGTTGGGGGGAAGAAGTGAGAGAAGGGAGACATGGGGCATGAGCGGGGGGGAAGAAGGAAGACACGGGGCATGAGCAGGGGGTGGGGATGGAAAGAAGGGAGACACGGGCATGAGCAGGGGGTGGAAAGAAGGGAGACCTGGGGCATGAGCATGGTTTGGGGGGAAAGAAGCGAGACATGGGGTATGAGCGGGGGGTGGAAAGAAGGGAGACATGGGGCATGAGCGGGAAAGACAGGAGACACGGGGCATGAGCGGGGGTGGGGCGGGAAAAGGAAGACAGGGGGCATGAGCGGGGGGTGGGGATGGAAAGAAGGGAGACACGGGCATGAGCAGGGGGTGGAAAGAAGGGAGACCTGGGGCATGAGCAGGGTGTGGGGGGAAAGAAGCGAGACATGGGGCATGAGCGGGGGGTGGAAAGAAGGGAGACACGGGGCATGAGCAGGAAAGACGGGAGACACGGGGCATGAGCGGGGGTGGGGCGGGAAAAGGAAGACACGGGGCATGAGCGGGGGGTGGGAGAAAGAAGGGGGACACTGGGCATGAGCGAGGGGTGGGGGGAAAGAAGGGAGACACGGGGCATGAGCGGGGGTGGGGGGAAAGAAGGGAGACATGGGGCATGAGCGGGGGGAAAGAAGGGAGACACGGGACAAGAGCGAGGAAAGGGGTGGGAAGAAGGGAGACATGGGGCATGAGTGGGGAATGGGGTGGGAAGAAGGGAGACATGGGGCATGAGTGGGGAGTGGGGGCAAAGAAGGGAGACACGGGGCATGAGCGGGGAGTGGGGGGGGAGAAGGGAGACATGGGGCATGAGCGGGGGTCGGGGGTAAGAAGGGAGACACGGGGCATGAGCGTTGGGTGGGGGTAAAGAAGTGAGACACGGGCCATGAGCGAGGGGGAAAGAAGGGAGACACAGGGCATGAGCGGGGGGGTGGGGGGGAAGAAGGGAGACATGGGCATGAGCGGGGGTTGGGGGAAAGAAGGAAGACATGGGGCATGAGCAGGGGTGGGGGGGAAGAAGGGAGACACGGTGCATGAGCGGGGGGTTGGGGGGGAAGAAGGGAGACACGGGGCATGAGCGGGGGGTGGGGGGGAAAGGGAGACACGGGGCATGAGCGGGGTGTGGGGGGGAGAAGGGAGACACGGGGCATGAGCAGGGGGTGGGGAGAAGAAGGAAGACATGGGGCAGGGGGTGGGGGTGGAAAGAAGGGAGACACTGGCCATGAGCAGGGGGTGGAAAGAAGGGAGACACGGGGCATGAGCAGGGGGTGGGGGGGAAAGAAGGGAGACATGGGGCATGAGCGGGGGCTGGAAAGAAGGGAGACACAGGGCATGAGTGGGAAAGAAGGGAGACACAGGGCATGAGCGGGTGTGAGGGGAGGAAGGGAGACACAGGGCATGAGTGGGGGGTGGGGGTGAACAGGGGAGACACGGGCCATGAGCGGGGGGAAAAGGAGGGAGACAGACACGGGGCATGAGCAGGGGGTTTGGGGGGAAGAAGGGAGACACGGGGCATGAGCGGAGGGTGGTGGGAAGAAGGGAGACAGGGGGCATGAGCGGGGCGTGGGGGGACCAGGGCAGACACGGAGCATGAGTGGGGGTTGGGCGGTACAGGAGGGAGACATGGGGCATGAACGTGGCGTGGGGTGGGAAGAAGGGAGACATGGGGCATGAGCGGGGAATGGGGTGGGAAGAAGGGAGACACGGGGCATGAGCGGGGGGTGGGGGGAAAGAAAAAGAAAGAAGACACGGGGCATGAGCGGGGAGTGGGGGGGAGAAGGGAGACATGGGGCATGAGCGGGGGGTGGGGGTGTAAGAAGGGAGACACGGGGCATGAGCGGGGGGTGGGGGGAAAGAAGTGAGACACGGGCCATGAGCGGGGGGGAAAGAAGGGAGACACGGGGCATGAGCGGAGGGGTGGGGGGGAAGAAGGGAGACATGGGCATGAGCGGGGGTGGGGGGAAGAAGGGAGACACGGGGCATGAGCGGGGGGGGGCGGGGGAAAGAAGGAAGACACGGGCATGAGCGGGGGGTGGGGGGAAGAAGGGAGACAGGGGGCATGGGGAGACCAGGGCAGACACGGGGCATGAGCGGGGGTTGGGCAGTACAGGAGGGAGACACGGAGCAAGAGCTGGGAGTGGGGGGGAAGAAGGGAGACATGGGGCATGAGCGGGGGGTGGGGGGTAAGAAGTGAGACACGGGCCACGAGCGGGGGAAAGAAGGGAGACACTGGGCATGAGCGGGGGTTGGGGGGAAGAAGGGAGACACGGGGCATGAGCGGGGGGTGGGGGGAGAAGGGAGACAAGGGGCATGAGCGGGGTGTGGGGGGGAAGAAGTGAGACACGGCCATGAGCGGGGGAAAGAAGGGAAACTCGGGGCATGAGCGGGGGGGTGGGGGGGAAGAAGGGAGACATGGGCATGAGCGGGGGTGGGGGGGAAGGAAGGAAGACACGGGCATGAGTGGGGTGTGGGAGGACCAGGGCAGACACGGTGCATGAGCGGGGGTTGGGCGGTACAGGAGGGAGACACGGGCATGAGTGGGGCATATGGGGTACAGAAGGGAGACACGGGGCATGAGCGGGGGTGGGGGGACCAAGGCAGACACAGGGTATGAGCGGGGGTTGGGGGGAAGAAGGGAGACACGGGGCATGAGCGGGGGGTGAGGGGGAGAAGGGAGACAAAGGGCATGAGCGGGGTGTGGGGGATGAGAAGGGAGACACAGGGCATGAGCCGGGGGTGGGGGGAAGAAGGAAGACACGGGGCATGAGCAGGGGGTGGAAAGAAGGTAGACACGGGCCATATGCGGGGGGGAAAGAAGGGAGACACGGGGCATGAGCGGAGGGGTGGGGGGGAAGAAGGGAGACATGGGCATGAGAGGGGGTGGGGGGAAGAAGGGAGACACGGGGCATGAGCGGGGGTGGGCGGGGGAAAGAAGGAAGACACGGGGCATGAGCGGGGGGTGGGGGGAAGAAGGGAGACAGGGGGCATGGGGAGACCAGGGCAGACACGGGGCATGAGCGGGGGTTGGGCAGTACAGGAGGGAGACACGGAGCAAGAGCGAGGAGTGGGGTGGGAAGAAGGGAGACATGGGGCATGAGCGTGGAATGGGGTGGGAAGAAGGGAGACACGGGGCATGAGCAGGGGGTGGGGGGAAAGAAGGGAGAAACGGGGCATGAGCTGGGAGTGGGGGGGAAGAAGGGAGACATGGGGCATGAGCGGGGGGTGGGGGGGTAAGAAGGGAGACACGGGGCATGAGCGGGGTTTGGGGGGAAGAAGGGAGGCACGGGGCATGAGCGGGGGGTGGGGGGAGAAGGGAGACAAGGGGCATGAGCGGGGTGTGCGGGGGAAGAAGGGAGACACGGGGCATGAGCAGGGGATGGGGGGAAGAAGGAAGACATTGGGCATGAGCAGGGGGTGGGGGTGGAAAGAAGGGAGACACGGGGCATGAGCAGGGGGTGGAAAGAAGGGAGACACGGGGCATGAGTAGGGGGTGGGGGAATGAAGAAACACATGGGGCATGAGCGGGGGGTGGAAAGAAGGGAGACACGGGGCATGAGCGGGAAAGAAGGGAGACAAAGGGCATGAGCAGGGCTGGGGGGAAAAGGGAGAAACAGGGCATGAGTGGGGGGTGGGGGTGAACAGGGGAGACACGGGCCAGGAGCGGGGAGAAAAGAAGGGAGACAGACACAGGGCATGAGCGGCGGGTTTGGGGGGAAGAAGGGAGACACGGGGCATGAGTGGGGGTGGCCTGGGAAGGAAGGAAGACACGGGCATGAGCGGGGGTGGGGGGAAGAAGGGAGACAGGGGGCATGAGTGGGGCGTGGGGGGAAGAAGGGAGACAGGGGGCATAGGGAGACCAGAGCAGACACGGGGCATGAGCGGGGGTTGGGCAGTACAGGAGGGAGACACGGAGCAAGAGTGAGGAGTGGGGTGGGAAGAAGGGAGACATGGGGCATGAGCGAGGAATGGGGTGGGAAGAAGGGAGACACGGGGCATGAGTGGGGGGGTGGAGGGGAAGAAGGGAGACATGGGCATGAGCGGGGGTGGGGGGAAAGAAGGAAGACACGGGGCATGAGCGGGGGTGGGTGGGAAGAAGGGAGACACGGGGCATGAGCGGGGGTTGGGGGGAAGAAGGGAGACACGGGGCATGAGCGGGGGTTGGGGGGAAGAAGGGAGACAAGGGGCATGAGCGGGGTGTGCGGGGGAAGAAGGGAGACACGGGGCATGAGCAGGGGGTGGGGGAAGAAGGAAGACATTGGGCATGAGCAGGGGGTGGGGTGGAAAGAAGGGAGACACGGGGCATGAGCAGGGGGTGGGGGGAATGAAGAAACACATGGGGCATGAGCGGGGGGTGGAAAGAAGGGAGACACGGGGCATGAGCGGGAAAGAAGGGAGACAAAGGGCATGAGCAGGGCTGGGGGGAAAAGGGAGAAACAGGGCATGAGTGGGGGGTGGGGGTGAACAGGGGTGACACGGGCCATGAGCGGGGGGAAAAGAAGGGAGACAGACACAGGGCATGAGCGGCGGGTTTGGGGGGAAGAAGGGAGACACGGGGCATGAGTGGGGGGTGGCCTGGGAAGGAAGGAAGACACGGGCATGAGCGGGGGTGGGGGGAAGAAGGGAGACAGGGGGCATGAGTGGGGCGTGGGGGGACCAGGGCAGACACGGTGCATGAGCGGGGGTTGGGCGGTACAGGAGGGAGACACGGGCATGAGTGGGGCATATGGGGTACAGGAGGGAGACACGGGCATGAGCGGGGGTGGGGGGACCAAGGCAGACACAGGGCATGAGCGGGGGTTGGGGGGGAAGAAGGGAGACACGGGGCATGAGCGGGGGGTGAGGGGGAGAAGGGAGACAAAGGGCATGAGCGGGGTGTGGGGGATGAGAAGGGAGACACAGGGCATGAGCGGGGGTGGGGGGAAGAAGGAAGACACGGGGCATGAGCAGGGGGTGGAAAGAAGGGAGACACGGGGCATGAGCAGGGGGTGGGGGGGAAAGAAGGGAGACAAGGGGCATGAGCAGGGGGTGGAAAGAAGGGAGACACGGGGCATGAGCGGGAAAGAAGGGAGACATCGGGCATGAGCGGGGAAGAAGTGAGACACAGGGCAAGAGCGGGGGGTGGTGGTGAACAGGGGAGACACGGCCCATGAGCGGGGGAAAATGAGGGAGACAGATATGGGGCATGAGCAGGGGGTTTGGGGGGAAGAAGGGAGACACGGGGCATGAGCGGGGGGTGGGCGGGGGAAAGAAGGAAATCATGGGGCATGAGCGGGGGGTGGGGGGGTACAGGAGGGAGACACGGGGCATGAGCAGGGGTTGGGGGGGTACAGGAGGGAGACACGGGGCATGAGCGGGGGGTGGGGGAACAGGGCAGACACGGGGCATGAGCGGGTTGTGGGGGGGAGAAGGGAGACACGGGGCATGAGCGGGGTGTGGGGGGGAAGAATGGAGACACGGGGCATGAGCGGTGTAGGGGGGAAGAAGGGAGACACGGGGCAAGAGCGGAGGGTGGGGGGTACAGGAGGGAGACACGGGGCATCAGCGGCGGGTGGGGGGAACAGGGCAGACACGGGGCATGAGCGGGGGATGCGGAGGAAGAAGGGAGACACGGGGCATGAGGAGGGGATGGGGGAGAGGAAGGGAGACACGGGGCATGAGCGGGGGGTGGGGGAGAAGAAGGGAGACACAAGGCATGAGCGGGGGGTGGGGGGGAGAAGGGTGACATGGGGCATGAGCGGGGGGGAAAGAAGGAAGACACGGCGCATGAGCGTGGGGTGGGGGGTACATGAGGGAGACACGAGGCATGAGCGCGGGGTGGGGGTGGAAAGAAGGGAGACACGGGGCATGAGCGGGGGTGGGGGGAAAGAAGGGAGACACGTGGGCTTGAGCGGGGGGTGAGGGGAGAAGGAAGACACGGGGCATGAGCGGGGGGTGGGGGAAAGAAGGGAAACACGGGGCATGAGCGGGGGAAAGAAGGGAGACACAGGACAAGAGCGGGGGGTGGGATGGGAAGAAGGGAGACACAGGGAATGAGCGGGGAGTGGGGGGAAAGAAGGGAGACACGGGGCATGAGCAGGGGGTGGGGGAAGAAGGGAGACACGGGGCATGAGCGGGGGGTGGGGGGTAAGAAGGAAGACACGGGGCATCAGCGGGGGGTGGGGGGGATGAAGTGAGACACGGGCCATGAGTGGGGGGGAAAGAAGGGAGACACGGGGCATGAGCAGGGAGTGGGGGGGAAGAAGGGAGACACGGGCATGAGTGGGGGGTGGGGGAAAGAAGGAAGACACAGCACAGGCCATGAGCGGGGGGTGAGGGGAAAAAGGGAGACACGGGGCATGAGCGGGGGTGGGGGGGAAGAAGGGAGACACGGGGCATGAGCGAGGGGTGGGGGGGAAGAAGGGAGACACTTGGCATGAGCGGGGGGTGGAGGGGAAGAAAGGAGACATGGGGCATGAGCAGGGAGTGGGGGTGGAAAGAAGGGAGACATGGGGCATGAGCAGGGGGTGGAAAGAAGGGAGACACAGGGCATGAGCAGGGGGTGGGGGAAAGAAGGGAGACATGGGGCATGAGCGGGGGTGGAAAGATGGGAGACACGGGGCATGAGCGGGAAAGAAGGGAGACGTGGGGCATGAGAGGGGGTGGGGGGGAAAAGGAAGACACGGGACATGAGCGGGGGGTGGGGGGAAAGAAGGGAGACACTGGGCATGAGCGAGGGGTGGGGGGAACGAACGGAGACACGGAGCATGAGTGGGGGTTCGGGGGGAAAGAAGGGAGACACGGGCCATGAGCGGGGAGGAAAGAAGGGAGACACGGGGCATGAGCGGGGGGTGGGGTGGGAAGAAGGGAGGCATGGGGCATGAGCGGGGAGTGGGGTGGGAAGAAGGGAGACACGGGGCATGAGCGGGGGGGGAAGAAGGGAGACACGGGGCATGTGCGGGGGGTGGGGGGTTTAAGGAAGACACGGGCCATGAGCGGGGGGTGGGGGGAAAGAAGTGAGACACGGGTCATGAGCGGGGGGGGAAGAAGGGAGACACGGGGCATGAGCGGGGGGTGGGGGGGAAGAAGGGAGACACGGGGCATGAGCGTGGGGGAAGAAGGAAGACACGGGGCATGAGCAGGGGGTGGGGGTGGAAAGAAGGAAGACACGTGGCATGAGCAGCGGGTGGAAAGAAGGGAGACACGGGGCTTGAGCAGGGGGTTGGGTGGAAAGAAGGGAGACATGGGGCATGAGCGGGAAAGAAGGGAGACACGGGGCATGAGCGGGAGTGGGGGGAAGAAGGGAGACACGGGGCATGAGCGGGGGGGGAAAGAAGGGAGACACGGGGCATGTGCGGGGGGTGGGGGGTTTAAGGAAGACACGGGCCATGAGCGGGGGGTGGGGGGAAAGAAGTGAGACACGGGTCATGAGCGGGGGGGAAAGAAGGGAGACACGGGGCATGAGCGTGGGGGTAGGGGGGAAGAAGGGAGACATGGGCATGAGCGGGGGGTGGGGGGAAAGAAGGAAGACACTGGGCATGATCGGGGGTGGGGGGAAGAAGGGAGACACGAGACATGAGCGGGGGATGGGGGGAAGAAGGGAGACACGGGGCATGAGCGGGGGGTGGGGGGGAAGAAGGGAGACACGGGGCATGAGCGTGGGGGAAGAAGGAAGACACAGGGCATGAGCAGGGGGTGGGGGTGGAAAGAAGGAAGACACGTGGCATGAGCAGCGGGTGGAAAGAAGGGAGACACGGGGCATGAACAGGGGGTTGGGTGGAAAGAAGGGAGACATGGGGCATGAGCAGGAAAGAAGGGAGACACGGGGCATGAGCGGGAGTGGGGGGAAGAAGGGAGACACGGGGCATGAGCAGGGGGTGGAAAGAAGGGAGACACGGGGCATGAGCAGGGGGTGGGGGAAAGAAGGGAGACATGGGGCATGAGCGGGGGTGGAAAGAAGGGAGACACGGGGCATGAGCGGGGGTGGGGGTGAACAGGGGAGACACGGGCCATGAGCGGGGGAAAAGGAGGGAGACAGACATGGGGCATGAGCGGGGGTGGAAAGAAGGGAGAAACGGGGCATAAGCGGGGGATGGGGGAAGAAGGAAGACACGGGACAAGAGCAGGGGGTGGGGGTGGAAAGAAGGGAGACATGGGGCATGAGCAATGGTGGAAAGAAGGGAGGCACGGGGCATGAGCAGGGGGTGGGTGGAAAGAAGGGAGACATGGGGCATGAGCAGGGGGTGGGGGAAGAAGGGAGACATGGGGCATGAGCAGGGGGTGGAAAGAAGGGAGACACGGGGCATGAGCGGGAAAGAAGGGAGACATGGGGCATGAGCGGGGGTGGGGGGGAAAAAGGAAGACACAGGGCATAAGCGGGGGGTGGGGGGAAAGAAGGGAGACACTGGGCATGAGCGAGGGGTGGGGGATCGAAGGGAGACACGGGGCAAGAGTGGTGGTTGGGGGGGAAAGAAGGGAGACATGGGGCATGAGCGGGAGGAAAGAAGGGAGACACGGGGCAGGAGCGGGGGGTGGGGTGGGAAGAAGGGAGACATGGGGCATGAGCGGGGGGGGAAGAAGGAAGACACAGGGCATGAGCGGGGGTAGGGGGGAAGAAGGAAGACACGGGCCATGAGCAGGGGTGGGGGGGAAGAAGGAAGACACGGGCCATGAGCAGGGGTGGGGGGTAAGAAGGGAGACACAGGGCATGAGCGGGGGTGGGGGGAAAGATGTGAGACACGGCCATGAGTGGGGGGAAAGAAGGGAGACACGGGGCATGAGCGAGGGGGTAGGGGGGAAGAAGGGAGACATGGGCATGAGCGGGGGGTGGGGGGAAAGAAGGAAGGCACTGGGCATGATCGGGGTGGGGGGAAGAAGGGAGACACGGGTCAGGAGCGGGGGATGGGGGAAGAAGGGAGACACGGGGCATGAGCGGGGGGTGGGGGGGAGAGAAGGGAAACACGGGGCATGAGCGGGGGGTGGGGGGAAAGAAGGGAGACACGGGGCATGAGCGGGCGGTGGGGGAGAAGAAGGAAGACACGGGGCATGAGCATGGGGTGGGGGTGGAAAGAAGGGAGACACGGGGCATGAGCAGGGGGTGGAAAGAAGAGAGACACAGGGCATGAGCAGGGGGCGGGGAAAGGAGGGAGACATGGGGCATGAGCGGGGGTGGAAAGAAGGGAGACACGGGGCATGAGCGGGAAGAAGGGAGACACGGGGCATGAGCGGGGGGTGGGGGGAGAGAGGGGAGACACAGGGCATGAGCGGGGGGTGGGGGGGAAGAAGGGAGACACGGGGCATGAGCGTGGGGGAAGAAGGAAGACACGGGGCATGAGCAGGGGGTGGTGGTGGAAAGAAGGAAGACACGGGGCATGAGCAGCGGGTGGAAAGAAGGGAGACATGGGGCATGAGCGGGGGTGGAAAGAAGGGAGACAGGGGGCATGAGCGGGGTGGGGTGTGAACAGGGGAGACACGGGCCATGAGCGGGGGGAAAAGGAGTGAGACAGACACGGGGCATGAGCGGGGGGTGGGGGGAAGAAGCAAGACATGGGGCATGAATGGGGGGTGGGCGTGGGAAAGGGGGAAAGAACAAAGACACGGGGCATGAGCGGGGGGTGGGGGGTAAGAAGGGAGACAGGGGGCATGAGTGGGGCGTGGGGGGAAGTAGGGAGACACGGGGCATGAGTGGGGGGGTGGGGGGGAAGAAGGGAGACATGGGCATGAGCGGGGGTGGGGGGAAAGAAGATAGACATGGGGCATGAGCGGGGGTGGGAGGGAAGAAGGGAGACACGGGGCATGAGCGGGGGTTGGGGGGAAGAATGGAGACACGGGGCATGAGCGGGGGGTGGGGGTGAGAAGGGAGACACGGGGCATGAGCGGGGTGTGGGGGGGAAGAAGGGAGACACGGGGCATGAGCAGGGGGTGGGGGGAAGAAGGAAGACATGGGGCAGGGGGTGGGGGTGGAAAGAAGGGAGACACTGGCCATGAGCAGGGGGTGGAAAGAAGGGAGACACGGGGCATGAGCAGGGGGTGGGAGGGGGAAGACGGGAGACACGGGTATGAGTGGGGGTGGGGGTGAACAGGGGAGACACGGGCCATGAGCGTGGCGAAAAGGAGGGAGACAGACATGGGGCATGAGCGGGGGTGGAAAGAATGGAGACACGGGGCATGAGCGGGAAAGAAGGGAGACACGGGGCATGAGCAGGGGGTGGGGGGGAAGAAGGGAGACACAGGGCATGAGTGGGGGTTGGGGGGAAGAAGGAAGACACGGGGCATGAGCAGGGGGTGGGGGTGGAAAGAAGGGAGACACGGGGCATGAGCAGGGGGTGGAAAGAAGGGAGACACGGGGCATGAGCGGGGGTGGGGGGGAAGAAGGGAGACACGGGGCATGAGCGGCGGTTGGGGGGAAGAATGGAGACACGGGGCATGAGCGGGGGTGGGGGAAAAGGGAGACACGAAGCATGAGCGGGGTGTGGGGGGGAAGAAGGGAGACACGGGGCATGAGCAGGGGGTGGGGGAAAGAAGGAAGACATGGGGCAGGGGGTGGGGGTGGAAAGAAGGGAGACACTGGCCATGAGCGTGGGGGAAGAAGGAAGACACGGGGCATGAGCAGGGGGTGGTGGTGGAAAGAAGGAAGACACGGGGCATGAGCAGCGGGTGGAAAGAAGGGAGACATGGGGCATGAGCGGGGGTGGAAAGAAGGGAGACAGGGGGCATGAGCGGGGTGGGGTGTGAACAGGGGAGACACGGGCCATGAGCGGGGGGAAAAGGAGTGAGACAGACACGGGGCATGAGCGGGGGGTGGGGGGAAGAAGCAAGACATGGGGCATGAATGGGGGGTGGGCGTGGGAAAGGGGGAAAGAACAAAGACACGGGGCATGAGCGGGGGGTGGGGGGTAAGAAGGGAGACAGGGGGCATGAGTGGGGCGTGGGGGGAAGTAGGGAGACACGGGGCATGAGTGGGGGGGTGGGGGGGAAGAAGGGAGACATGGGCATGAGCGGGGGTGGGGGGAAAGAAGATAGACATGGGGCATGAGCGGGGGTGGGAGGGAAGAAGGGAGACACGGGGCATGAGCGGGGGTTGGGGGGAAGAATGGAGACACGGGGCATGAGCGGGGGGTGGGGGTGAGAAGGGAGACACGGGGCATGAGCGGGGTGTGGGGGGGAAGAAGGGAGACACGGGGCATGAGCAGGGGGTGGGGGGAAGAAGGAAGACATGGGGCAGGGGGTGGGGGTGGAAAGAAGGGAGACACTGGCCATGAGCAGGGGGTGGAAAGAAGGGAGACACGGGGCATGAGCAGGGGGTGGGAGGGGGAAGACGGGAGACACGGGTATGAGTGGGGGTGGGGGTGAACAGGGGAGACACGGGCCATGAGCGTGGCGAAAAGGAGGGAGACAGACATGGGGCATGAGCGGGGGTGGAAAGAATGGAGACACGGGGCATGAGCGGGAAAGAAGGGAGACACGGGGCATGAGCAGGGGGTGGGGGGGAAGAAGGGAGACACAGGGCATGAGTGGGGGTTGGGGGGAAGAAGGAAGACACGGGGCATGAGCAGGGGGTGGGGGTGGAAAGAAGGGAGACACGGGGCATGAGCAGGGGGTGGAAAGAAGGGAGACACGGGGCATGAGCGGGGGTGGGGGGGAAGAAGGGAGACACGGGGCATGAGCGGCGGTTGGGGGGAAGAATGGAGACACGGGGCATGAGCGGGGGTGGGGGAAAAGGGAGACACGAAGCATGAGCGGGGTGTGGGGGGGAAGAAGGGAGACACGGGGCATGAGCAGGGGGTGGGGGAAAGAAGGAAGACATGGGGCAGGGGGTGGGGGTGGAAAGAAGGGAGACACTGGCCATGAGCAGGGGGTGGAAAGAAGGGAGACACGGGGCATGAGCGGGAAAGAAGGGAGACACAGGGCATGAGCGGGTGTGGGGGGAAGAAGGGAGACAAGGGGCATGAGCGGAGGGTGGTGGGAAGAAGGGAGACAGGGGGCATGAGCGGGGCGTGGGGGGACCAGGGCAGACACGGAGCATGAGTGGGGGTTGGGCGGTACAGGAGGGAGACATGGGGCATGAACGGGGCGTGGGGTGGGAAGAAGGGAGACATGGGGCATGAGCGGGGAATGGGGTGGGAAGAAGGGAGACACGGGGCATGAGCGGGGGGTGGGGGGAAAGAAAGGAGACACGGGGCATGAGCGGGGAGTGGGGGGAAGAAGGGAGACATGGGGCATGAGCGGGGGGTGGGGGGAAAGAAGTGAGACTTGGGCCATGAGCGGGGGGGAAAGAAGGGAGACACGGGGCATGAGCGGGTGGGTGGGGGGAAGAAGGGAGACAGGGGGCATGAGCAGGGCATGGGGATACCACGGCAGACACGGGGCATGAGCGGGCATTGGGCAGTACAGGAGGGAGACACGGAGCAAGAGCGAGGAGTTGGGTGGGAAGAAGGGAGACATGGGGCATGAGCGAGGAATGGGGTGGGAAGAAGGGAGACACGGGGCATGAGCGGGGGGTGGGGGGAAAGAAGGGAAACACGGGGCATGAGCTGGGAGTGGGGGGAAGAAGGGAGACATGGGGCATGAGCGGGGGGTGGGGGGATAAGAAGGGAGACACGGGGCATGAGCGGGGGGTGGGGGGAAAGAAGTGAGACACGGGCCATGAGCGGGGGGAAAGAAGGGAGACACGAGGCATGAGCGGTGGGGTGGGGGGGAAGAAGGGAGACATGGGCATGAGCGGGGGTGGGGGGAAAGAAGGAAAACACGGGGTATGAACGGGGGGTGGGGGGGAAGAAGGGAGACACGGGGCATGAGCGGGGGTTGGGGGGAAGAAGGGAGACACGGGGCATGAGCGGAGGATGGGGGGGAGAAGGGAGACAAGGGGCATGAGCGGGGTGTGGGGGGGAAGAAGGGAGACACGGGGCATGAGCAGGGGGTGGGGGGAAGAAGGAAGACATGGGGCATGAGCAGGGGGTGGGGTGGAAAGAAGGGAGACACGGGGCATGAGCAGGGGGTGGAAAGAAGGGAGACATGGGGCATGAGCAGGGGGTGGAAAGAAGGGAGACACGGGGCATGAGCGGGAAAGAAGGGAGACAAAGGGCATGAGCAGGGGTGGGGGGAAAACGGAGACGCAGGGCATGAGTAGGGGGTGGGGGGAAAGAAGGGAGACATGGGGCATGAACGGGGGTGGAAAGAAGGGAGACACGGGGCATGAGCGGGGGTGGGGGTGAACAGGGGAGACACAGGCCATGAGCGGGGGGAAAAGGAGGGAGACAGACACAGGGCATGAGCGGCGGGTTTGGGGGGAAGAAGGGAGACACGGGGCATGAGTGGGGGGTGGACGGGTTGAAAGAAGGAAGACACAGGCATGAGCGGGGGTGGGGGGAAGAAGGGAGACAGGGGGCATGAGTAGGGCGTGGGGAGACCAGGGCAGACACGGTGCATGAGCGGGGGTTGGGCAGTACAGGAGGGAGACACGGGCATGAGTGGGGCATGTGGGGTACAGGAGGGAGACACGGGGCATGAGCGGGGGGTGGGGGGACCAGGGCAGAAACGGGGCATGAGCGGCGGTTGGAGGGGGAGAAGGGAGACAAAGGGCATGAGCGGGGTGTGGGGGGGAGAAGGGAGACACAGGGCATGAGCGGGGGGTGGGGGGGAAGAAGGAAGACATGGGGCATGATCAGGGGGTGGAAAGAAGGGAGACACGGGGCATGAGCAGGGTGTGGGGGGGAAAGAAGGGAGACAAGGGGCAAGAGCAGGGGGTGGAAAGAAGGGAGACACGGGGCATGAGCGGGAAAGAAGGGAGACACAGGGCATGAGCGGGGGTGGGGGGAAGAAGTGAGACACAGGGCAAGAGCGGGGGGTGGGGGTGAACAGGGGAGACACGGCCCATGAGCGGGGGGAAAAGGAGGGATACAGACATGGGGCATGAGCGGGGGGATTGGGGGGAAGAAGGGAGACACGGGGCATGAACGGGGGGTGGGCAGGGGAAAGAAGGAAGCAATGGGGCATGAGCAGGGGGTGGGGGGGTACAGGAGGGAGACACGGGGCATGAGCGGGGGTTGGAGGGTACAGGAGGGAGACAAGGGGCATGAGCGGGGGGTGGGGGAACAGGGCAGACACGTGGCATGAGCGGGGGGGGAGGAAGAAGGGAGACAAGGGGCATGAGCGGGGGGTGGGGGGGAGAATTGAGACATGGGGCATGAGCGGGGTGTGGGGGGGAAGAATGGAGACACGGGGCATGAGCGGGGTAGGGGGGAAGAAGGGAGACACGGGGCAAGAGCGGGGGTGGGGGGTACAGGAGGGAGACACGGGGCAAGAGCGGGGGGTGGGGGGTACAGGAGGGAGACACGGGGCATCAGAGGCGGGTGGGAGGAACAGGGCAGACACGGGGCATGAGCGGGGGATAGGGAGGAAGAAGGGAGACACGGGGCATGAGGAGGGGATGGGGGAGAGGAAGGGAGACACGGGGCATGAGCGGGGGGTGGGGGTGGAAAGAAGGGAGACACGGGCCATGAGCGAGGGGTGGGGGAAAAGAAAGGAGACACGGAGAATGAGCGGGGGTGGGGGGGAAAGAAAGTAGACACGGGGTATGAGCGGTGGGTGGGGGGAGAAGGAAGACACGGGGCATGAGCGGGGGTTGGGGGGAAGACGGGAAACACGGGGCATGAGCGTGGGGAAAGAGGGAAGACATGGGGCATGAGCGGGGGGTGGGGGGTACATGAGGGAGACACGGGGCATGAGCGGGGGGTGGGGGTGGGAAGAAGGGAGAAATTGGGCATGAGCGGGGGGTGGGGGGAAAGAAGGGAGACACGGGGCATGAGCGGGGGGTGGGGGGAAGAAGGGAGACACGGGGCATGAGCGGGGGGTGGGGGGGTAAGAAGGGAGACACGGGGCATCAGCGGGGGGTGGGGGGGATGTAGTGAGACACGGGCCATGAGCGGGGGGGGAAGAAGGGAGACACGGGGCATGAGCGGGGGGTGGGGGGGGAGAAGGGAGACACGGGCATGAATGGGGGGTGGGGAAAGAAGGAAGACACGGGCCATGAGCGGGGGCTGAGGGGAAGAAGGGAGACACGGGGCATGAGCGGGGGTGGGGGGGAAGAAGGGAGACACGGGGCATGAGCGAGGGGTGGGGGGAAGAAGGGAGACACTTGGCATGAGCGGGGGGTGGGGGGGAAGAAAGGAGACATGGGGCATGAGCAGGGAGTGGGGGTGGAAAGAAGGGAGACATGGGGCATGAGCAGGGGGTGGAAAGAAGGGAGACACAGGGCATGAGCAGGGGGTGGGGGAAAGAAGGGAGACATGGGGCATGAGCGGGGGGTGGAAAGAAGGGAGACACGGGGCATAAGCGGGAAAGAAGGGAGACACGGGGCATGAGCGGGGGTGGGGGGGAAAAGGAAGACACGGGGCATGAGCAGGGGGTGGGGGGGAAAGAAGGGAGACACTGGGCATGAGCGAGGGGTGGGGGGAACGAACGGAGACACGGAGCATGAGTGGGGGTTCGGGGGGAAAGAAGGGAGACACGGGGCATGAGCGGGGAGGAAAGAAGGGAGACACGGGGCATGAGCGGGGGGTGGGGTGGGAAGAAGGGAGACATGGGGCATGAGCGGGGAGTGGGGTGGGAAGAAGGGAGACACGGGCATGAGCGGGGTGGAAAGAAGGGAGACACGGGGAATGTGCGGGGGTGGGGGCTTTAAGGAAGACACGGGCCATGAGCGGGGGGTAAGAAGGGAGACACAGGGCATGAGCGGGGGGTGGGGGGAAAGAAGTGAGACACGGGCCATGAGCGGGAGGGAAAGAAGGGAGACACGGGGCATGAGCGTGGGGGTAGGGGGAAGAAGGGAGACATGGGCATGAGTGGGGGTGGGGGGAAAGAAGGAAGACACTGGGCATGATCGGGGGTGGGGGAAGAAGGGAGACACGAGACATGAGCGGGGGATGGGGGGAAGAAGGGAGACAGGGGGCATGAGCGGGGGGTGGGGGGAGAGAAGGGAGACACAGGGCATGAGCGGGGGGTGGGGGGAAGAAGGGAGACACGGGGCATGAGCGGGGGGAAGAAGGAAGACACGGGGCATGAGCAGGGGGTGGGGGTGGAAAGAAGGAAGACACGGGGCATGAGTAGCGGGTGGAAAGAAGGGAGACACAGGGCATGAGCAGGGGGTGGGGGGGAAAGAAGGGAGACATGGGGCATGAGCGGGGATGGAAAGAAGGGAGACACGGGGCATGAGCAGGAAAGAAGGGAGACACGGGGCATGAGCGGGAGTGGGGGGAAGAAGGGAGACACGGGGCATGAGCAGGGGGTGGAAAGAAGGGAGACACGGGGCATGAGCAGGGGGTGGGGGGAAAGAAGGGAGACATGAGGCATGAGCGGGGGTGGAAAGAAGGGAGACACGGGGCATGAGCGGGGGTGGGGGTGAACAGGGGAGACACGGGCCATGAGCGGGGGGAAAAGGAGGGAGACAGACATGGGGCATGAGCGGGGGTGGAAAGAAGGGAGACACGGGGCATGAGCGGGAAAGAAGGGAGACACAGGGCATGAGCGGGGGGTGGTGATGAAAAAGGGAGACACGGAGCATAAGCGGGGATGGGGGGAAGAAGGAAGACACGGGGCATGAGCAGGGGGTGGGGGTGGAAAGAAGGGAGACATGGGGCATGAGCAATGGTGGAAAGAAGGGAGGCACGGGGCATGAGCAGGTGGTGGGGGGAAAGAAGGGAGACATGGGGCATGAGCAGGGGGTGCGGGGAAAGAAGGGAGACATGGGGCATGAGCAGGGGGTGGAAAGAAGGGAGACACGGGGCATGAACGGGAAAGAAGGGAGACACGGGGCATGAGCGGGGGTGCGGGGGAAAAAGGAAGACACAGGGCATGAGCGGGGGGTGGGGGGGAAAGAAGGGAGACACTGGGCATGAGCGAGGGGTGGGGGGATCGAAGGGAGACACGGGGCATGAGTGGTGGTTGGGGGAAAGAAGGGAGACATGGGGCATGAGCGGGAGGAAAGAAGGGAGACACGGGGCAGGAGCGGGGGGTGGGGTGGGAAGAAGGGAGACATGGGGCATGAGCGTGGAGTGGGGTGGGAAGAAGGGAGACATGGGGCATGAGCGGGGGGATAGAAGGGAGACACAGGGCATGAGCGGGGGGTGGGGGGGAAGAAGGAAGACACAGGCCATGAGCAGAGGGTGGGGGGTAAGAAGGGAGACACTGGGCATGAGCAGGGGTGGGGGGAAAGATGTGAGACACGGCCATGCGCGAGGGGTGGGGGGTAAGAAGGGAGACATGGGGCATGAGCGGGGGTGGAAAGAAGGGTGACATGGGCATGAGCGGTGGTGGGGGTGAACAGGGGAGACACGGGCCATGAGCGGGGAGAAAAGGAGGGAGACAGACATGGGGCATGAGCGGGGGTGGAAAGAATGGAGACACGGGGCATGAGCGGGGAAGAAGGAAGACATAGGACATGAGCGGGGGTGGGGGGGAAGAAGGGAAACACAGGGCATGAGCGGCGGTTGGGCGGAACAGGGCAGACACGGGGCATGAGCGGGGGATGGGTAGGAAGAAGTGAGACACGGGGCATGAGCAGTGGATGGGGGAGAAGAAGGAAGACACAGGGCATGAGCGGGGGGCAAGGGGGGAAAGAAGGGAGACACTGGGCATGAGCGAGGGGTGGGGGGGAAAGAAGGGAGACACGGGACATGAGTGGCAGGTGGGGGGGAAGAAGGGAGACACGGGGCATGAGTGGGAGGAAAGAAGGGAGACACGGGGCATGAGCGGGGGGCGGGATGGGAAGAAGGGAGACATGGGGCATGAGCGGGGTAGGTGGGAAGAAGGGAGACACGGGGCAAGAGCGGGGGGTGGGGGGTACAGGAGGGATACATGGGGCAAGAGCGGGGGGTGGGGGGTACAGGAGGGAGACACGGGGCATCAGCGGCGGGTGAGGGGAACATGGCAGACACGGGGCATGAGCGGGGGATGGGGAGGAAGAAGGGAGACACGGGGCATGAGGAGGGGATGGGGGAGAGGAAGGGAGACACGGGGCATGAGCGGGGCGTGGGGGGGAAGAAGGGAGACACAAGGCATGAGCGGGGGAGGGGGGGAAGGGTGACATGGGGCATGAGCGGGGGGGAAAGAAGGAAGACATGGGGCATGAGCGGGGGGTGGGGGTGGAAAGAAGGGAGACACGGGGCATGAGCGAGTGGTGGGGGGAAAAGAAGGGAGACACGGGGCATGAGCGGGGGTTGGGGCGGTAAGAAGGGAGACACGGGGCATGAGTGGGGGGTGAGGGGAAGAAGGGAGACACGGGGCATGAGCGGGGGTGGGGGGAAAAAGGGAGACACATGGTATGAGCGGTGGGTGGGGGAAGAAGGGAGACACAGGGAATGAGCGGGGAGTGGGGTGGGAAGAAGGGAGAAATTGGGCATGAGCGGGGGTGGGGGGAAAGAAGGGAGACACGGGGCATGAGCGGGGGGTGGGGGGAAGAAGGGAGACACGGGGCATGAGCGGGGGGTGGGGTGGTAAGAAGGGAGACACGGGGCATGAGCGGGGGGTGAGGGGAAGAAGGGAGACACGGGGCATGAGCGGGGGTGGGGGGGAAGATGGGAGACACGGGCATGAGTGGGGGGTGGGGGAAAGAAGGAAGATACGGGCCATGAGCGGGGGGTGAGGGGAAGAAGGGAGACACGGGGCATGAGCGGGGGTGGGGGGGAAGAAGGGAGACACGGGGCATGAGCGAGGGGTGGGGGGAAGAAGGGAGACACTTGGCATGAGCGGGAGGTGGGGGGGGAAGAAAGGAGACATGGGGCATG
The DNA here is from genome assembly GCF_040938575.1 of Ambystoma mexicanum. Taxonomy (NCBI): domain Eukaryota; kingdom Metazoa; phylum Chordata; class Amphibia; order Caudata; family Ambystomatidae; genus Ambystoma; species Ambystoma mexicanum. The sequence goes on from NC_090939.1 coordinate 532,099,874, forward strand.
AGCAGGGAGTGGGGGTGGAAAGAAGGGAGACATGGGGCATGAGCAGGGGGTGGAAAGAAGGGAGACACAGGGCATGAGCAGGGGGTGGGGGGAAAGAAGGGAGACATGGGTCATGAGCGGGGGGTGGAAAGAAGGGAGACACGGGGCATGAGCGGTAAAGAAGGGAGACACGGGCATGAGCGGGGGTGGGGGGGGAAAAGGAAGACACGGGGCATGAGCGGTGGGTGGGGGCAAAAGAAGGGAGACACTGGGCATGAGCAAGGGGTGGGGAGAACGAACGGAGATACGGAGCATGAGTGGGGGTTCGGGGGGAAAGAAGGGAGACACGGGGCATGAGCGGGGAGGAAAGAATGGAGACACGGGGCATGAGCGGGGGGTGGGGTGGGAAGAAGGGAGACATGGGGCATGAGCGGGGAGTGGGGTGGGAAGAAGGGAGACACGGGGCATGAGCGGGGGGAAAGAAGGGAGACACGGGGCATGTGCGGGGGTGGGGGGGATTAAGGAAGACACGGGCCATGAGCGGGGGGTAAGAAGGGAGACACTGAGCGGGGGGTGGGGGGAAAGAAGTGAGACATGGGACATGAGCGGGGGGGAAAGAAGGGAGACACGGGGCATGAGCGTGGGGGTAGGGGGGTAAGAAGGGAGACACGGGCATGAGCGGGGGGTGGGGGGAAAGAAGGAAGAAATTGGGCATGATCGGGGTGGGGGGAAGAAGGGTCTGTGTCTTCCTTCTTCCCCCCACCCCCCACTCATGCACTGTGTCTCCCTTCTTCCCCCCACCCCCCACACATGCCCCGTGTCACCCTTCTTTCCACCCCCACCCCCCGCTCATGCCCCATATCTTCCTTCACCCCCCGCTCATGCCCCGTGTCTCCCTTCTTCCCCCCAACCCCCGCTCATGCCCCGTGTCTGTCCTGTTGGAACAGGGCAGACATGGGGCATGAGCGGGGGTGGGGGGGAAGAAGGGAAACACAGGGCATGAGCGGCGGGTGGGGGGAACAGGGCAGACACGGGGCATGAGCGGGGGATGGGTAGGAAGAAGTGAGACTTGGGGCATGAGCAGTGGATGGGGGAGAAGAAGGAAGACACAGGGCATGCGCGGGGATAGGGGGGAAAGAAGGGAGACACTGGGCATTAACGAGGGGTGGGAGAAAGAAGGGAGACACGGGACATGAGTGGGGTGTGGCGGGGGAAAGAAGGGAGACACGGTGCATGAGCGGGGAGGAAAGAAGGGAGACACGGGGCATGAGTGGGGGGTGGGATGGGAAGAAGGGAGACATGGGGCATGAGCGGGGAGTGGGGTGGGAAGAAGGGAGGCAGAGGGCATGAGTGGGGATGGGGGAAATAAGGGAGACACGGGGCATGATCGGGGGGTGGGGAGAAGAAGGGAGACACAGGGCATGAGCGGGGGGTGGGGGGTAAGAACGGAGACACGGGGCATAAGCAGGGGGTGGGGGGAAAGAAGTGAGACACGGGCCATGAGCGAGGGGGAAAGAAGGGAGACACGGGGCATGAGCGGGGGGTGGGGGGAAGAAGGGAGACACGGGCATGAGCTGGGGGTGGGGGGAAAGATGGAAGACACTGGGCATGATCGGGGGATGGGGGAAGAAGGGAGACATGGGGCATGAGCAGGGGGTGGGGGGAAGAAGGGAGACACTGGGCATGAGCGGGGGGTGGGGGGTAAGAACGGAGACACGGGGCATGAGCGGGGGGTGGGGGGAAAGAAGTGAGACACGGGCCATGAGCGAGGGGGAAAGAAGGGAGACACGGGGCATGAGCGGGGGGTGGGGGGAAGAAGGGAGACACGGGCATGAGCTGGGGATGGGGGGAAAGATGGAAGACACTGGGCATGATCGGGGGATGGGGAGAAGAAGGGAGACATGGGGCATGAGCAGGGGGTGGGGGGAAGAAGGGAGACACGGGGCATGAGCGGGGGGTGGGGGGGAGAAGGGAGACACGGGGAATGAGTGGGGGAGGGGGGGAAGAAGGTAGACACGGAGCATGAGCGGGGGTGTGGGGGAAGAAGGAAGACACGGGCATGAGCAGGGTGGGGTGGAAAGAAGAGAGACACGGGGCATGAGCAGGGTGTAGGGGGAAAGAAGGGAGACATGGGGCATGAGCGGGGGTAAAAAGAAGGGAGACACGGGGCATGAGCGCGAAAGAAGGGAGACACGGGGCATGAGCGGGGGTGGGGGGGAAGAAGGGAGACATGGGGCATGAGCGGGGGGTGGGGGTGAACAGGGGAGACACGGGCCATGAGCAGGGGGAAAAGGAGGGAGACAGACACGGGGCATGAGCGGGGGGTGGGGGGGAGGAAGTGAGACACGGAGCATGAGGGGGGTTGGCGGGGGAAAGGGGGGAAAGAAGGAATACACGGGGCATGAGCGGGGTGTGGGGGGTAAGAAGGGAGACAGGGGGCATGAGCGGGGCATGGGGGGAAGAAGGGAGACATGGGGCATGAGCGGGGGGTGAGGGGGAAATAAGGGAGACACAGGGCATGAGCGGGACGTGGTGGGGGAAGTGGAAGACATGGGGCATGAGCGAGGGTGGGGGGGAAGAAGGTAGACATGGGGCATGAGTTGTGGGTGGGGGGAAGAAGGAAGACACGGGGCATGAGCGGGGGCTGGGGGGGAACAGGGCACATACGGGGCATGAGCGGGGGGTGGGGGGTGGAAAGAAGGGAGACACAGGGCATGAGCAGGGGGGTGAGAAGGGAGACATGGGGCATGAACGGGGGTTGTGGGGGGAAGGGAGACACGGGGCATGAGCGGGGGGTGGGGGGGAGAAGGGAGACTCGAGGCATGAGCGGGGAGTGGGGGGGAAGAAGGGAGACATGGGGCATGAGCGGGGGGTGAGGGGGAAATAAGGGAGACACGGGGCATGAGCGGGGGATGGGGGGAAGAAGGGATGCACGGGGCATGAACGGGGGGTGGGGGGGAAGAATGGAGACACGGGCATGAGCAGACTGGGGGGGGAGAAGGGAGACACGGGGCATGAACAGGGGTTGTGAGGGGAAGGGAGACACGGGGCATGAGCGGGGGTGGGGGGAGAAGGAAGACACGAGGCATGAGCGGGGAGTGGGGGGGAAGAAGGGAGACATGGGGCATGAGCGGGGGGTGAGGGGGAAATAAGGGAGACACGGGGCATGAGCAGGACGTGGTGGGGGAAGGGGAAGACACGGGGCATGAGCGAGGGTGGGGGGGAAGAAGGTAGACATGGGGCATGAGTTGTGGGTGGGGTGGAAAGAAGGAAGACACGGGGCATGAGCGGGGGCTGGGGGGAACAGGGCACATACGGGGCATGAGCGGGGGGTGGAGGGTGGAAAGAAGGGAGACACGGGGCATGAGCGGGGGGGTGAGAAGGGAGACATGGGGCATGAACAGGGGTTGTGGGGGGAAGGGAGACACGGGGCATGAGCGGGGGGTGGGGGGTAGGAGGAAGACACGGGGCATGAGCGGGGAGTGGGGGGGAAGAAGGGAGACATGGGGCATGAGCGGGGGGTGAGGGGGAAAGAAGGGAGACACGGGGCATGAGCGGGACGTGGTGGGGGAAGGGGAAGACACGGGGCATGAGCGGGGGTGGGGGGGAAGAAGGTAGACATGGGGCATGAGCGGGGGCTGGGGGGGAACAGGGCACACACGGGGGATGAGCAGGGGGTGGGGGGAACGGGAGGAACACACGGAGCATCAGCGGGGTGTGGGGGGGAACAGGGGAGACACAGGGCATGAGGGGGGTGGGGGAACAGTGCACACACAGGGCATGAGCGGGGGGTGGAGGTGGGAAAGGAGGGAGACACGGGACATGAGTGGGGGGTGGGGGAAAGGAGGGAGACACAGGGCATGAACGGGGGTGGGGGGAACAGAGGATAAACAGGGCATGAGTGGGGGTGGGGGGGAAGTGGAGAGACACACGGGCCATGAGAGGGGGGTGGGGGGGAGGGGGAGAGACACACGGGGCATGAGCGGGGGGTGGGGTGGAGGGGAGAGACACATGGGGCATGAGCGGGGGGTGGGGGGAGGGGAGAGACACAAGGGACATGAGCGGGGGGTGGGGGAGGGGAGAGACACACGGGGCATGAGCGGGTGGTGGGGGGAGAGGAGAGACACACGGGGCATGAGCGGGGGGTGAGGGGGAAGGGGAGAGAGACACGAACATGTGCGGGGGGTGGGGGGGAAGGGGAGAGAGACACAGGGCATGAGCGGGGTGAGGGGAAGGGAAGAGACACAGGGCATGAGCGGGGTTTGGGGTAACAGGGGAGACAGGTCATGAGCGGGGGGTGGGGGGGAGGGGAGAGACACACGGGGCATGAACGGGGGTGGGGGTGAAGAATGGAGACACGGGGCATGTGCGGGGTGGGGAGGAAGAAGGGAGACACGGGGCATGAGAGGGGGGTGGTGGGGGAAGGGGAAGGCACGGGGCATGAGCGGGGGTGGGGGGGGAGAAGCTAGACACGGGGCATGAGCGGGGCGTGGGGGGGTAAGAAGGAAGACACTGGGCATGAGCGGGGGATGGGGGGACAGGGCACACACGGGGCATGAGCGGGGGTGGGGGGAACGGGAGTAACACACGGAACATCAGCGGGGTGTGGGGGGGAACAGGGGAGACACAGGGCACGAGCGGGTGGGGGGCGGGGGGGAAGCAGGGCACACACGGGGCATGAGGGGGGGTGGGGGGAACAAGGCACACACAGGGCATGAGCGGGGGGTGGGGGTGGGAAAGGAGGGAGACACGGGACATGAGTGGGGGGTGGGGGAAAGGAGGGAGACACGGGGCATGAGTGGGGGGGTGGAAAGAAGGGAGACACTGGGCATGAGCAGGGGGGTGGGGGGAGAAGGGAGACATGGGGCATGAGCGGGGGGTGGGGGGAAGAAGGGAGACACGGGGTATGAGCAGGGGGTGGGGGGGAAGAGAGACACAGGGCATGAGCGGGGGGTGGGGGGTACAGGGGGGAGACGCGGGGCATGAGCAGGGGGTCGTGGGGTACAGGAGGGAGATACGGGGCATGAGCGGGGGGTGGGGGGAACAGGGCAGACACGGGGCATCAGCGGGGGGTGGGGGAGGAAGAAGGGAGACACGGGGCATGAGCGGGGGGTGGGGGGGAGAAGGGAGACACGGGGCATGCGCGGGGGGTGGGGGGGAGAAGGAAGACACGGGGCATGAGTGGGGGTGGGGGGGAAAGAAGGGAGACACAGGGCATGAGCGGGGGGTTGTAAGGATATTTGGCGTGTTACAGCACAGAGTACAGCACTACTGCACAGGTAGCAATTTTTTTTTTGCAGCACCACCACAAGGGTGCGGTGCATTGCTATATGTGTTAACAGATTAACAAGGAAAGACAGGCTATTCAGTCAAAAACGATTTTAACATATAAGATGCAAATCTATTTTTACAGTTAAAAGCACACGTGCACATTCAAAAATGCACACTATTTTTCACCTGAAATGCCTATGGTGCGAGAGACACATTTGAAAATAATAACTAACATTACTTATAACTAACCTGACTAATGAAACATAATCCACTAATAAAAATGTGTCTCCACTGCAGAATTAGGCCTATTCTGAAAGTGAAATTTTAAACGCACATCCATTTTTTTTTCTCCTCTCTGCTGCCCTGTCCACATAATTACAGGAAGCAAAAGAGCTCGAAAGAACAGGAAATCAGTTGGTTACAAAGTATTACTATAAAAATGAGCCATTGTGTAGAGAAGGAGGAGATGGCATGATTGATTCTGATTGGAGCAGCGTCATAGCAAGTATCATGCTAGAGGGAGTGATCAGAGTTTTGCTGGGGGGAGTTTGAGGAGAGAGAAGGGGAGTCAAGATTTGGCAGAGCTGGGAGAAGGACCTATTTTTCCTGGTTGGAGCATTCCTATCTGCAAAAGCTGAGAATTCCAGGCAATGACCCCGGTTTGAGAAGGAAAGGCGATCCTTTTTACTGGGGTTAAACTTCAAGGGAGCCACATTCAGAAAGAGAACGGCTGAAGAAATCTCTGAACAGATAAGGTAATTACATAAGTGTGGGAGCTGAGTGTACGAGACGAGAATGTTCAGTCAGAGTAGGAAAGGAGATTCTGGTGCCTTAATCACACGTTAATGTTGCAAATTGTGTTCTGTTCTCTGCCAGTTTTTTTTCAGTGTATTACAGACAATGCTGTTAATGTGCTGTTTTATTTATTTCTGTAAAGAGTGAGATCGTGTTTAAATGCAACTTTTATAATACAGAAAAATATTTGAAAGCAGACGGGTGGTGTGTCTTCTATTTACCAATACAGTGCTGATGATGAGGGGAGATTTTTAAACAATGCAATTGTCATTTTAAGACAGATGTGTGCATGATCATATTCAGTATGGAGAGTTGAGAGTGATTGTTTGTAGCATAGCTCGTTGGAGGTACATGAGCCAACGGGAAGAGGGACTCTCTGAACATAGTTCCCTACCGTATATAAGGTAGTGGAAATTACCACAAAATTACCACATATAGCTCTCTGTCGTAAATAAGTCAGTGAGATCGCCCATGGTGGCACACTAACACTAACACTGAAAATGTGGTATTCCTAAAATGTAGGTCTGAGGTCTCTCTAGTGATTACACGAAAAATCTAAGCAAAGATAAGGGATTCTGGTCATTGGGGCCACAAATAAAACAAGGGAATTATGCTCACCAAAATACCACCAACCACGCATACCAACCACGTATACCAAATATGCATGTCTGGGTGCTGAAATAATGCATGTCCACTGTATTATTGTTGCACATGGCCAAATCTGAATACAAAGAGTGATTATTGCTAAGTTATTTTTCGGCGGTAATAAAATACCGTCAGGCCCCAAATCTCCACAAAATACCCTACATATTTATGGTGCGTTGGCCGGGAAAGTGATCATAGAGTACCTACTGGGCATGGCAAGCGTGTCTCACACTGCCATTTGCACATTAAAGGGAACCCATTTTATAATAACAGTGTGCCACTAAAAACGAATTTCAGAATGTCACAAAGGGAAACCACATTCTCAGATCTAGTGCAATATTTAGAGGGAAAGTTGTTTGCACATGGGAATTGGTCGTCGAATAGCACGTTAGAATGGAGTAACCGCATTCAGGGTGAGGTGCAGAAAGAAAAACTAGACAATATTTTTGCAGAAGGCAGCATAATTCAGGTCTGCCTTACAAGATTATTGAATGCAGCCGATAAAAGTGCAGAGAAAGACTGTTTAATACGGCTATGCGGCAAAATATGGTTTATTTTAAACAAGTCCCTGCGAATGCAAGAGAATGATACTCAGCTAATTAACAGGTTAAAGACTGAATTAGATGGGGCAAGTAAAAATCAGGAAATGTTGAGAGCAGAATTGGATGTATGCCAAAAAGACATGCAATTAAAATGCAGAGACTTTGATACTCAGTTATCCAAAAGCAAGAAACAATTTGAAGATAGTGAGCAAGAATTGGCACACTTAAAAGCCTTAGTGGATCACATTAGGCAGGATAAAGATGAGGTTGTTTCAGAAATGCAGATTTTACAAAAAGAACATTGTGAAAAAGAAGGTGATCTCCAGAGTGCAGAACAAGAAATGATTAAAATGATTCAAGAAAGAGACAAGAGAAATAAAGAGTTCAATGAATGCCAAATGCAAATGTGCGACATGCAGGAGGTGATTAATAAAATGAATGGTGAAAACAACTATTTGCAAGATGAAGCCAACAGACTCCTTAAAAAGTGTAAGGACTTAGAACAGCAAATGTGCATTCCCAGGTCCCAGGAGAGGCGGCAGGGTACCACATTCAATGGAGTGGAGGTGAATTCTAGCTCTGCCCAAAGAGCTAGTGCTCCAGTGACTGGGCCGGTGACTGAACTTGGTTGCAGCGCCCTTGGGGGATTTGATACTCCCATTGGGGGCGGCCACCAATCTCATACACCTGAAAACAGGAGCGAATCACAAAATAGTGCAATTCCATGCATTGCAACAAGTAGCCCCATAAAAATAATGAAATCCATTAAAGCCCTGATCAAACCATTTAAAAAGGGAGGTGAATGCTGCATTGAGGATCACTTAGAAGCGGTGCATGACATTTTTAAAGCACTCCAGATACCTAAGGAACAGTACAGACAATATTTTCATTTAACTTTAGATGCCCCGATGGCCAGCATCATAAGGGGATTAAATGAACAGCAGAATATGACATGGCTGGAGTTTGAAAAAGAAATTAGGCGTCATTTTTCTCCTTTTCAGTCATTGCAGGAGGCAAAGAAAGTCGCGTACACAATTACTGCTGGACCTAATATATCCCCTTGCCAATTTTTACAAGACTTAAAAAGAGCATTTTCTCGCTTTGATGTATCTTTTGACTCAAATTCCAATGAGTTTAAAACTGCATACTTCTATGGGCTACAGAAAGACATCATATCCCAATTGGTCCGTGAATTTGACCGTGACAAGTCCCTTGAATGGATTGTACATCAAAGCACAAAACTATATGAGGTACTCTATTGTCAGGGTAGAGAAAGTGATAAAATGAAAGATACTAGACCTAAATGTAAAGAACCCTCAGCCACAGTAATGGAAATCAGGTCAGCCAAAATGTCCCTTGAGTCTGCTCAAAGCCAAGGTAAAAATAATGTGACACCTGAACAAAGGGGTAATCAACAAAGATCGCCATTTCCTGTACCAATGTTCCAATCACATGATCCTAGTAATAGAGAGAGCTACATCAGCCCTAGGTATTTAGGGGACAGACCCCGGGTAGGATACCGGCCTGATATGGCAGGTATGAACAATAACCAGAGACAAAATCAAGATCAAAGAATTGATGGTCCCTACCAGTCATTGGGGACACAGAGCAGATTTGATCCCAGCACCATGATATATGGTAATCAGGATAGGCCCCGATATGTGGATCGATTTACTGATAATGTAAATCAACATAGGGGCCAGTACCCACAATCTGAGAGACAGGACATGAGGCAAAACGTGAACTACAGTCCACGCCAGTACAATGATTCCCCACCAGGGGACTATAATCAAAGGATGGTTGCAACCAGCTCCCCTCCACAAATGAATCAAGAGTTCAGAAACCATCCCAACCAACATCAATCACCTGAGAGGTATCAGAATAGATCCAATCAGGGGGAAAACAACCAATATCGACCTAGGCCACAGAAAGAGGATCCTAGAGAGATGGAAAGGTTCCAGTGCCTTGAGGCCCAAGTGAAAATGTTAACTGAGCAAATAGGAAAGCTCTATGCAGCGCAAAAACAACCTTCCAAAGAGGGGGCTGATGGCCATAGCAATGACCGGGGGGCTTCCGAAAAGTGACTAAGTACTCATGATAACTGCAGTGCCAAAATGACAGATTGCTCTGATATAATTTTGCATAACGACTCTAAGATGCTGAATGGATTAAAAATGAAAATACCAGTAAATGAAATTGTGACAGAAAGTGCAAATACTTCTAAAAAAGAGGTACGGTTTAACTTAGAGCTAAATAAAACAGTAAAGATTTGCACAAATGAAAAAGAAACATTAGGAATTCCAAAAGAACAAAGGAACAGATTTAAGAAAAATGACTCATGCATGGGGAATACCATTGAACAGGGAGTAAGTGGGGATGCTATAGCTCCTTCCCTGGGCAAGCAAAACAATGACCGAACACAGACAGAAAAAGGAAATACTCACAAGGAGGGTACAAGTCAATCACCTGAAGAATTCTTTGAGCCACATATTTTTGAAGAGGCTGAAAGGGCTGGTGTCACACTAAATGCTCACAAATGCACAGAATTAAAAAATGACAAATTGCTGAATGATGTTGTTACACATGTTCAGTTGGAGGATTGTAATGTGGTCTCTGATGTTACCCAGATGGATGGGCGAACAGTGGCCACACTCCAAAAAACTCTGAACATGGAGAAATGAATAAAATCTCTCGCGCAGAAATGGGTAAAAAGGAGGGAAAAATGTCTTTCCATTTACCAATGTGCTTAGCCAAAAGTGAAAAAGACCTGAGAAAGGTGAGCCCTGCAATCAGTAAGAATTCACATTTCTTATGTGTATTAGAGGAAGTTGAGGACAGATATTATGCACCCATCACTGTAGAAGAAAAATGCCACACCTTTGCTATGATTGACACTGGCGCACAGGCCACAATTATGTCCAAGGAGCTGGTAAAGAGTATCAATGAAGGGAGACCTCCACAGAGTCAGATCACAGTGAAGGAAAATCAAGGCCCAGTGCATAACTTTAATGGGGAGGAGGTGCCCATCATAGGTGTAACTGAGGTTGACATAAAAATAGGAAAGCACAGAATGAAACAAGAGGTATTGATCACATCTATTTGTGAAATTCCATTTCTGATGGGGACAGATTGCCTGAAAAGATTGTCTCCTCTCATAGATGGGGTGAATGGAGTGCTGTGGTCCTTAACCAAAAAACCATTGAGGTCTAAGAAACTAAAATCACAAAACAGCAATATAAATGAATGTCACACCGTTGCCAAAACAAATGATGCTGTGGAGGTATATCTCCAGAATAGCTGCATACCTAGTGTCACTGTCATATTAATGTGTCAAGACAAAATGCAGAGTGACAATGACAAACTACCTGTACAAATATACTTGGACCCAAGGAAAGATTGGCAGACTGCCATAGATGAGCACACATTATGTTTTTATCTAAAAGAGAAAACATGCAAACAGAATATTGCTCCTAAAACAGATTCAGAAAAACACATTACCACTCTGGCAGAAATACACATGGAAGATGAGCAACCATGGGTTCATGTTGGTATAAATGATTATTTTAAAACAATAAAAGCCACTTTAGCGCTTGAACATGAAAGGAGTTTCATTAATGAGAAATTGTTGCAAAAAATAATGGAAAGGGAAGAAATCCCGAGATTTAGGATTAAAAACCAATATGTTTCTGGCTTGGACAGTCCAGACTTTGAAAACCGAATTGCAGGCAGATGCATGCTTAAAATTAGCATTGGGCAGAAAACAATTTACCATAATGTATGGATGGTGAGTGGAGCACAAAATGAATTTTACATGGGAAATGACACCATACACAGAATGTGTATGGTGTTAGATTTCCTTAATCAAAAAATATGGTCACGCCTAGGTGGTCCGGCACCTGAGTTTGAAGACAAAAGAAGGGCTTATCATTGTGCACAACTGGTTCCTTATGCAATCGAATTACAAATGAGGAAAAATACTATTATTCCTGCATTTACAAAACAGTTTGCAATAACACTGAAATGCAAAAATGGACAGCAGATGAAAGGCTCTGATGCATTTGTATGCCTGAATGAATCCATAAAACAGCAAGGCCTGGATTGTGAATACATTCCATTGGTAGACATTGGTGAGGGATCTGTAAAAATCATGGTAAATAATAAAGGTTGTCAGGATATTCATTTAGAGGAAAACTCCCCATTAGGAATGGCCATACAAAAATCACATTATACGGCAGATTTAAATAACATGGTGATTGGGAATATTCCTGAAAAATATGTAGATGCCAAGGGTGAGTTGCCAGAACACCTGGACTCCCAGCCCAAAGGAATATTTAAAATTCATTCTGCGTACCCTTATGATTCAAATGAGACAGTGTGCTGCCATCAAGAGGATTGCATAATATTTAATTTAAATGAAAATGAAACAGAAAATCAGCCCATTGAAGTGGAAGCTGATATGCCAAAATATTTAAAAGTGGCAGCTTTACAAAAAGACACAGCCACACAGTTAGAAGAAAGCGCCGAGATTCCCTTACCAGAAGATTTTCCAGAATTTTCCAAAATGGTAGAAGAGCAGATCTCCTTAGCGGATGCATGTGAAAGCAATGAAGAGAGGGACAATCTGAGGGAGATATTTATGGAGTTTAAGGATGTATTTGCAAAAGATGCTTATGATTGTGGTTTAACTGATTTACATGTGGCCACACTACCAGAAGGGTGTAGCAGAAATCCAGTGTTTGTGCGCCAGTATAGAGTACCGCGGCATGTTTAGAATCATTGGCAGAGATTATTAAAAATTTGGAATCGCGGGGAATCATCAGGCCCATTCATAGCACATCCAATACACCTATTTTAGGTGTGTTGAAGCCAAATGGTCAATGGCGGCTGTGTGCAGACTTGAGAGAGTTAAATAAAAGAGTACCAATATCTAGATGGCCACTGCCATTCATTGATCAGGGCCTAGCTCAGGTACATGGTTCAAATGTATTTACCACATTAGATCTCACCTCTGGATATTGGTGCGTGCCATTGGCAGAGGAGATACAACATTTATTTTCCTTTACATTTGACAGGACTCAATATGCCTGGCTTAGAACTCCGTTCGGGTACATCAATAGTGGGAGTGAATTTGGCATATTTTTGAGAAAGGCCATGCCGGATGCAGCGGAAAGAGGAACAATAGTTTATGTGGACGATGTCCTGATAAAAAATGAAAGCCTGAAAAGCCATTTTGATGAAATAAGACATGTACTTGGCCAATTGCAGAAAGCAGGCGCCAAAGTATCTTTGCAAAAAGCACAATGGTGCAAGAAAAAAGTGAACTTTCTAGGGCATGAAGTGACTGAACATGGGCTAAATCCACAAAAGAAGAAAATAGAGGCCATACAAAGATTAAAAGATCCTAAAAATGTGAAAGGAGTAAAAAGTTTATTAGGGATGACAGGCTATAACAGAAAGTTCATTGAAAATTATGTAGAAATCACTCAACCATTGACTAAACTGCTTAAACTGAATACTCCCTGGAAATGGGAAAAAGGGCAGTCTGATGCAGTGGCTAAATTAAAGGAATGTCTTGTAAAGGCACCATGTTTAGCATACCCCATAAAGGACAGGGATTTCTTTATAGAAATAGGTTTTTCTGAACATTGTATGTCAGCAGTGTTATCACAAAAACACGATTTGAATCACAAAACCATTGCATATGCAAGTAAGGCATTTTCCCAAGTTGAAATGAAATTTAATGAATGTGAAAAGGCCCTATTAACCACTGTGTGGGCGCTACAACATTTCCGCCCCATTGTTCAGGGAGAAAAGGTAATTATTGAAACAAATCATCAACCTTTGCAATTTTTAGAGAGTAAAAGAATTAGATCAGGTAATCTAGCGCAATCCAGAATCACTTCATGGACGCTGGCATTACAAGGTTTTCCCGTAGAAGTGAGATATGGACAAAATAAAAAGAACCCAATTGCTCAAGGGTTAGCTGACCTACATGACTGTGCAGCTGAACAAATACCAAATGAAATGGAAGTAGAAACTAGTTTACAGGAATTTGAACAATCACCACACAAAGCTTTTGATGAAAAAACATGCAAGGATTTGCCAACTGTATATGTGGATGGTTGTGCTTTTCACATTGAAAATGACAGTAATAAACAGTTAGTGGCAGGAATAGGAAATGTCTGGTTGAAATGTGAAGGTGTCCCCAGTATAGGGATGAGGATTGGAGATAGGAGCAGTCAGGTGGCGGAATTGGCAGCCATTTATAAAGCAATTGCTACTGCAGTTGATAAAAAGTTCAGTGAAATTGTCCTGGTGACTGATTCTGACTATGCACGGAATAGCTTTGTGGAGTATTTGCCTGGTTGGAAAGCAAGAGGCATGGTTACATATAACAAAAAGCCACTTAAGCATGGAAAAATGATACAAGCCATAGACAAATTGGTGTCAGAGAATGAGTTAACAATATACTGGAGAAAAATTCGTGGGCATTTAAAAACACCAGGAGAGGATAAGGAGGGAAATGATAAGGCAGACCACCTGGCTAAGATTGGGGCTGTGATGGGAGAATTGCTACCTATTGATTATTTAATGGGTGAAATACAAATTGATGCAGTCACACGTTCTAAAGCACCAAAGGAGGTAGATCAACCGGTGGTGCAGTGGAGTCATGACACGCCAGACCAAGATTTGATTGAGGCACAAAAGAATGATCAAATTTTGGGAATCTATTATAATCATTTGATAGACCCCGAACAAAATCCTTTAACAGAAAATGATTGTATGGGAAAAGAAGAGTTGAGGGTGTTATTAAAGAACAAAACACGAATTAGATTACAGGATGGACTCATGATTAGAGAGTCCATAATAGGACAAATACAGTGGGTAGTACCCCTTTCATTCAGAGGACTAATGCTACACCATGCACATGATGCCATAACCGCAGGCCATAGAGGTTCACAAAAAACATTAGAAATACTAAAAGATTATGCTTACTGGCCACATATGTCCCGAGATGTGGAATTATATACTAGAGGATGTCTAGTATGCGCCCAATTTAAACCTGCTTCACCAATGCATAGAGCACCATTGATGAAAAGAGGCCTAACTCTCCCATGGTCAGATTTGCAAATAGACTATGTAGGTCCTTTAAAAAGGTCGAGCAGGGGACACAGTTATATTTTGAGTGTGGTATGTTTGATGTCGAAGTGGATTGAATGCATTCCTGCACCAGATTGTAGTGCGCAAACAGCAGCCACATTGCTGGTGAACCATGTGTTCTCAAGGTTTGGGTTGCCACAAAGAATTGAGTCAGACAGAGGAAGTCATTTCACAAGTACTCTAATGAGTAAGGTATGGCAAATACTAGGTGTGAAAAGGAAACTACATATCGCATATCGGGCGGCGTCTTCAGGTACAGTTGAAAGAAGCAATAGGTCTGTTGTGGATATTTTAAAGAAATTTGTGGCAGAAGCAGGTTCCAGCTGGGATTTGCGTTTACCATTGGTTTTGATGGCAATCAGGTCGACTCCTGCCAAAGCAACAGGTGTTAGCCCCCATGAGGTCTTAACAGGTAGGAAAATTGGTGTTACCACAACACCTACTATACAGAACACATGAGCAAACCCTTGTGAGTGCATCCACAGTTCATGAATATATTGATGAACTGAGGAGGCATTTGCAACATGCATTTGCTTTTATGCAGAGAAATCTGGAAAGAGCTGCTGACAGTGCAAAATCGTATTATGATAAAAAGACTAAGGAATACAGTGTAGGGGATCAGGTATACAAGTTTCATTTTGGAAAAAGTAAACAGAAAAATTCTAAATTTCTAGCAGCCTGGCAGGGGCCATTTCGAATTATAGATAAGGTCTCTCCTGTAGTGTATAAAATTTTGAAAAATGAAGGTGAAACAGCAATAGAGCAGTTTGTCCATGTAAATCAAATCAAACCATGCCATCCCAGGCATGAGATCAGGCAGCTTGAGCATGTAGAAACAGATAAAGTCCCTTGAACACAAAAAGAGAAAATAAATGGGTGTAATCAGGAGGCAGTGACAAAGAAGTTAAAAAGTTGATTGTTATGATGGCACATAAACACTGTAGTATATGTAAAAATATATAATATAAAATAAATAAATAAATAAATAAATAAATGCACATATAACGGAAGCTCATGGTTGGTGTGCAGAGAGAAAATGTATTAAATATTGAATGCTGTTTATGTGTGCTTGTTTTTTTTTAACTTGTGTTTAAATTAAAAAAAAAAAAAAAAAAAAAAAAAATAATGAAATATTTTTACCAAGCATGTTTTATTTTTGGCAAAAGGGTGAAGTTAATATTGTGCTATGTACTTAATTTGTTTATTTTCTATTTTGATTTAGAAAATTAACATTATTTGGTCGGAGGTTCCGGGATCAGAGCCCACGGGAGACGATGGAGTCCTGGAGCCCATGTGGACGGATTCCGAGAAAGCCCCAAAGAGGGGTGAAGACCAAGGCTGCAAAGCGATCAGCATTGAAGATGATACCGATGATATGGTTAATGATGATGATATTTGGAGGGATCTTCAAGAATTCAGAACCACAGGTTGTCATTGAACCTGGACCAGCATCTGGTATTGCGGTGGAAGAGGCACCAGGATTCATCATGAGTGATAGAAGGATGATTTTCCAAAATATATACATACCATTAAATCCTGAGATATTGATTGAAAAACACTTGAACAATACCGGAATTAAGATTGAACAGACTAAAGAGTGGCTGGAAATAAGAAAAGAGGACACTAAGCAGTCAATAAGAGATATATTAATGCAATTGGAAAAAACATTCGTGAATTCAGCAGACATTAAGAAGAAGAGAGGAAAGAGAGGTGCGGTGATGCTCGCGATATCAATGGTAATGTCTATAGTTGGAGCAATAATAGGTACCACAATATCAACAGCCAATTCTATTTCGGTAGGAACACTGAGTACTAAAGCACAACAACTGAGTGTTGACCTAGAAATAATACAAAAAACATTAGATGGAATTAGAGGGGGACTAGATGAACAAGTAAGATTCATAAATGAAACTGCAATCATTCTAAATGAACAAGCGGATGTAATGCAACGGGCGACTAAAATAATACTTAAGCATGACAGAACTTTAAATGAAATATTGAACATAATGAGTCCTGTTGATAGACTATTAACGAATTATATGAGGGAAGTTCAAACTGCAGTTTCACAATTGATTCAAGGACATATTCCATTGTATTTTGTTTCGCAGGATATCATTCGTCAAATGATAGAAAGATTGACCAGGAGGGAAATTGACATAATACAGGTAAAAATTGCATTCGAAATGGGGAATGCAATGCCGTTATATGTGGACTTGGAAAGGCTAGAGATCGGATTTTTGCTATGCATCCCATATGTAGCCCCTGAACTTATTTATCAAACGAAGTGGGTACACAATGTGGGATTTTGGCAAGAGGAAAAATTCATTAAGATTAAGACTCCAGAAGTGGTGGCATTTCAGTCATGGGAACCTGAAGTTTATTTAATACCAAACCTGGAAACATGTGTAACATTTAAAGAACAAAATTATATGTGTCCAGGTAAACCGTTTGTTCCTGATGCCACAGATGCTATTTGTGGTTTGAAATCTGACCCAAGTATGTCAGAGGGATGTGAAGTGATTATTAGTAATATGGGGAGTGAAGAAATGGCACAGGCTAAGATGGTCAGAGGTAAATGGTTGGTCAGCACCTGCTTAAAGAACATGACGGTAGTACATTTAAACCATGGAACATACGTGGTTAAACAGGTGAAATATCATGTTTTTTATTTACAGGTTCCAAAGGATGCAATTGTGTCAATTGGGGGATTAACATTGTTTCATGTAACAAATGATGTTTGGGAAAGCCAAGTGGAAAATATCGATTTTTTTCAAAGGGATACTTTTCCAATAGATCCGGATGTGGAATATTTATTGAATCACAAAAATGAATTTGAAAAAAAACAATATTACAATTAGTAATCTGGGCATAATAGAAGTGGAAAGATTTAATTGGGGAACCTGGGGGGAACGCTCAATAGTAGGTTTGGCTATCCTGGTGCTAATCATGGGTGGATGGTTGATTGTGCTATCAGTAAAAATGAAAATGTTACTGATTTTACTAGCTACGTCAGGAAGAGAAAGATATCCCAATGCACATGCATTTTAAAAGAAAAAGAAAGAACAAGTTGTTTTTAGGAATTGGCTTGGATCGTAGCCAGATTCTAAAAACAAAAGGAGGGTATGTAAGGATATTTGGCGTGTTACAGCACAGAGTACAGCACTACTGCACAGGTAGCAATTTTTTTTTTGCAGCACCACCACAAGGGTGCGGTGCATTGCTATATGTGTTAACAGATTAACAAGGAAAGACAGGCTATTCAGTCAAAAACGATTTTAACATATAAGATGCAAATCTATTTTTACAGTTAAAAGCACACGTGCACATTCAAAAATGCACACTATTTTTCACCTGAAATGCCTATGGTGCGAGAGACACATTTGAAAATAATAACTAACATTACTTATAACTAACCTGACTAATGCAACATAATCCACTAATAAAAATGTGTCTCCACTGCAGAATTAGGCCTATTCTGAAAGTGAAATTTTAAACGCACATCCATTTTTTTTTCTCCTCTCTGCTGCCCTGTCCACATAATTACAGGAAGCAAAAGAGCTCGAAAGAACAGGAAATCAGTTGGTTACAAAGTATTACTATAAAAATGAGCCATTGTGTAGAGAAGGAGGAGATGGCATGATTGATTCTGATTGGAGCAGCGTCATAGCAAGTATCATGCTAGAGGGAGTGATCAGAGTTTTGCTGGGGGGGAGTTTGAGGAGAGAGAAGGGGAGTCAAGATTTGGCAGAGCTGGGAGAAGGACCTATTTTTCCTGGTTGGAGCATTCCTATCTGCAAAAGCTGAGAATTCCAGGCAATGACCCCGGTTTGAGAAGGAAAGGCGATCCTTTTTACTGGGGTTAAACTTCAAGGGAGCCACATTCAGAAAGAGAACAGCTGAAGAAATCTCTGAACAGATAAGGTAATTACATAAGTGTGGGAGCTGAGTGTAGGAGACGAGAATGTTCAGTCAGAGTAGGAAAGGAGATTCCGGTGCCTTAATCACACGTTAATGTTGCAAATTGTGTTCTGTTCTCTGCCAGTTTTTTTTCAGTGTATTACAGACAATGCTGTTAATGTGCTGTTTTATTTATTTCTGTAAAGAGTGAGATCGTGTTTAAATGCAACTTTTATAATACAGAAAAATATTTGAAAGCAGACGGGTGGTGTGTCTTCTATTTACCAATACAGTGCTGATGATGAGGGGAGATTTTTAAACAATGCAATTGTTATTTTAAGACAGATGTGTGCATGATCATATTCAGTATGGAGAGTTGAGAGTGATTGTTTGTAGCATAGCTCGTTGGAGGTACATGAGCCAACGGGAAGAGGGACTCTCTGAACATAGTTCCCTACCGTATATAAGGTAGTGGAAATTACCACAAAATTACCACATATAGCTCTCTGTCGTAAATAAGTCAGTGAGATCGCCCATGGTGGCACACTAACACTAACACTGAAAATGTGGTATTCCTAAAATGTAGGTCTGAGGTCTCTCTAGTGATTACACGAAAAATCTAAGCAAAGATAAGGGATTCTGGACATTGGGGCCACAAATAAAACAAGGGAATTATGCTCACCAAAATACCACCAACCACGCATACCAACCACGTATACCAAATATGCATGTCTGGGTGCTGAAATAATGCATGTCCACTGTATTATTGTTGCACATGGCCAAATCTGAATACAAAGAGTGATTATTGCTAAGTTATTTTTCGGCGGTAATAAAATACCGTCAGGCCCCAAATCTCCACAAAATACCCTACAGGGTGTGTGACCCCCACCCCCGCTCATGCCCCGTGTCTGCCCTGTTCCAACAGGACAGACACGGGGCATGAGCGGGGGGTGGGGGGGAAGAAGGGAGACATGTGGGCATGAGCGTGGGGTGGGGGGGAGAAGGAAGACACAGGGCATGAGCGGGGATTGGGGGGAGAAGGGAGACACGGGGCATGAGCGGGGGTGGGGGGGAAGAAGGGAGACACAGTGCATGAGCGGGGGGTGGGGGGAGAAGGAAGACACGGGGCATGAGAGGGGGTGGGGGGAACTAGGGAGACACGGAGCATCAGCGGGGGGTGGGGGGTACAGGAGGTAGACACGGGGCATGAGCGGCGAGTGGGGAGAACAGGGCAGACACGGTGCATGAGTGGGGGATGGGGGAGGAAGAAGGGAGACACGGGCATGAGCAGGGGATTGGGAGAAGAAGGGAGACACGGGGCATGAGCGGGGGTGGGGGTGAGAAGGGAGACATGGGGCATGAGCAGGGGGTTGGGGGTACAGGAGGGAGACACGGGGCACGAGCGGGGGCTGGGGTTGGAAAGAAGGGAGACACAGGGCATGAGCGGGGGGTGGGGGGAAAAGAAGGGAGACATGGGGCATGAGCGGAGGGAAGAAGGAAGACACGGGGCATGAGCGGGGGGTGGGGGTACAGGAGGGAGAACACGGGGCACGAGTGGGGGGTGGGGGTGGAAAGAAGGGAGACACAGGGCATGAGCGGGGGGTGGGGGGAAAAGAAGGGAGACATGGGGCATGAGCGGGGGGTAAGAAGGAAGACACGGGGCATGAGCGGGGGGTGGGGGGTACAGGAGGGAGTCACGGAGCATGAGCGGAGGGGTGGGGTGGAAAGAAGGGAGACACGGTGCATGAGTGGCGGGTGGGGGTGGAAAGAAGTGAGACACGGGGCATGAGCGGGGGGTGGGGGGGAAAGAGGGGAGATACAGGGCATGAACAGGGGGTGTGGGGGGAGACACACGGCATGAGCGGGTGGTGGGGGGAAGAAGGGAGACACGGGGCATGAGCAGGGGTGGGGGGAAAGAAGGGAGAAACGGGGCATGAGCGGGGGATGGGGGAAGAAGGGATGCACGGGGCATGAACGGGGGGTGGGGGGGAAGAATGGAGACACGGGGCATGAGCAGAGTGGGGGGAAGAAGGGAGACACGGGGCATGAACAGGGGTTGTGGGGAGAAGGGAGACACGGGGCATGAGCGGGGGGTGGGAGGGAGAAGGAAGACACGGGGCATGAGCGGGGAGTGGGGGGGAAGAAGGGAGACATGGGGCATGAGCGGGGGGTGAGGGGGAAATAAGGGAGACACGGGGCATGCCCGGTACGTTTTGGGGGAAGGGGAAGACACGGGGCATGAGCGAGGGTGGGGGGAAGAAGGTAGACATGGGGCATGAGTTGTGGGTGGGGGGAAGAAGGAAGACACGGGGCATGAGCGGGGGCTGGGGGGGAACAGGGCACATACGGGGCATGAGCAGGGGGTGGGGGGTGGAAAGAAGGGAGACATGGGGCATAAACGGGGGTTGTGGGGGAAGGGAGACACGGGGCATGAGCGGGGGTGGGGGGGAGAAGGGAGACACGCGGCATGAGCGGGGGGTGGGGGGGAAGAAGGGAGACACGGGGCATGAGCAAGGGGTCGGGGGAAAGAAGGGAGAAACAGGGCATGAGCAGGGGATGGGGGGAAGAAGGGATGCACGGGGCATGAACGGGGTGGGGGGAAGAATGGAGACACGGGGCATGAGCGGAGTGGGGGGAAGAAGGGAGACACGGGGCATGAGCGGGGGTGAGGGGGAAATAAGGGAGACACGGGGCATGAGCTGGACGTGGTGGGGGAAGGGGAAGACACGGGGCATGAGCGAGGGTCGGGGGAAGAAGGTAGACATGGGGCATGAGTTTTGGGTGGGGGGGAAGAAGGAAGACACGGGGCATGAGCGGGGGCTGGGGGGAACAGGGCACATACAGGGCATGAGCGGGGGGTGGGGGGTGGAAAGAAGGGAGACACGGGGCATGAGCGGGGGGGTGAGAAGGGAGACATGGGGCATGAACGGGGGTTGTGGGGGAAGGGAGACACGGGGCATGAGCGGGGGGTGGGGGGGAGAAGGAAGACACAGGGCATGAGCGGGGAGTGGGGGGGAAGAAGGGCGACACGGGGCATGAGCGGGTGGTGAGGGGGAAAGAAGGGAGACACGGGGCATGAGCGGGACGTGGTGGGGGAAGGGGAAGACACGGGGCATGAGCGGGGGTGGGGGGGAAGAAGGTAGACATGGGGCATGAGCGGGGGCTGGGGGGGAACAGGGCACACACGGGGCATGAGCAGGGGGTGGGGAGAACAGGAGGAACACACGGAGCATCAGCGGGGTGTGGGGGGGAACAGGGGAGACACAGGGCATGAGCGGTTGGGGGGTGGGGGGTTTACAGGGCACACACGGGGCATGAAGGGGGTGGGGGGAACAGTGCACACACAGGGCATGAGCGGGGGGTGGGGGTGGGAAAGGAGGGAGACACGGGACATGAGTGGGGGGTGGGGGAAAGGAGGGAGACACAGGGCATGAACGGGGGTGGGGGGGAACAGAGGATAAACAGGGCATGAGTGGGGGTGGGGGGGAAGTGGAGAGACACACGGGCCATGAGCGGGGGGTGGGGGGGAGGGGGAGAGACACACGGGGCTTGAGCGGGGGGTGGGGGGTAGGCGAGAGACACAAGGGACATGAGCGGGGGGTGGGGGGAGGGGAGAGACACACGGGGCATGAGCGGGGGGTGGAGGGAGAGGAGAGACACACGGGGCATGAGCGGGGGGTGAGGGGGAAGGGGAGAGAGACACGGGGCATGAGCGGGGGGTGGGGGGGAAGGGGAGAGAGACACAGGGCATGAGCGGGGTGAGGGGAAGGGAAGAGACACATGGCATGAGCGGGGTTTGGGGGGTAACAGGGGAGACAGTTCATGAGCGGGGGTGGGGGGGAGGAGAGACACACAGGGCATGAACGGGGGGTGGAGGGAAGAATGGAGACACGGGGCATGTGCAGGGTGGGGAGGAAGAAGGGAGACATGGGGCATGAGAGGGGCGTGGTGGGGGAAGGGGAAGACACGGGGCATGAGCGGGGGTGGGGGGAAGAAGGTAGACACGGGGCATGAGCGGGCGTGGGGGGGTAAGAAGGAAGACACGGGGCATGAGCAGGGGGTGGGGGGGACAGGGCACACACGGGGCATGAGCGGGGGTAGGGGGACGGGAGTAACACACGGAACATCAGCGGGGTGTGGGGGGAACAGGGGAGACACAGGGCATGAGCAGGCGGGGGGCGGGGGGGGAGCAGGGCACACACGGGGCATGAAGGGGGGTGGGGGTGGGAAAGGAGGGAGACACGGGACATGAGTGGGGGGTGGGGGAAAGGAGGGAGACACAGGGCATGAACGGGGGTGTGGGGGAAAGAAGAGAGACACAGGGCATGAGCGGGGGGTGGGGGGAGAAGGAAGACACGGGGCACGAGCGGGGGTGGGGGGTGGAAAGAAGGGAGACACGGGCATGAGCGGGGGGTGGGGGGGAGAAGGGAGACATGGGGCATGAGCAGGGGGTGGAGGGAAGAAGGGAGACACGGGGCATGAGCAGGGGGTGGGGGGAAAGAAGAGAGACACAGGGCATGAGCGGGGGGTGGGGGGTATAGGAGGGAGACACGGGGCATGAGCAGGGGGTCGGGGGGTACAGGAGGGAGATACGGTGCATGAGCGGGGGGTGGGGGAACAGGGCAGACACGGGGCATCAGCGGGGGGTGGGGGAGGAAGAAGGGAGACACGGGGCATGAGCGGGGGGTGGGGGAGAGAAGGGAGACACGGGGCATGAGCGGGGGTGGGGGGGAGAAGGAAGACACAGGGCATGAGCGGGGGTTGGGGGTGGAAAGAAGGGTGACACGGGGCATGAGCGGGGGGCGGGGGGGAGAAGGGAGACACGGGGCATGAGCGGGACGTGGTGGGGGAATGGGAAGACACGGGGCATGAGCGTGGGTGGGGGGGAAGAAGGTAGACATGGGGCATGAGCGGGGGCTGGGGGGGAACAGGGCACACACGGGGCATGAGCAGGGGGTGGGGGGAAGGGGAGGAACACACAGAGCATCAGCGGGGTGTGGGGGAACAGGGGAGACACAGGGCATCAGCGGGTGGGGGGTGGGGGGAAACAGGGCACACACGGGGCATGAGGGGGGGTGGGGGAACAGTGCACACACAGGGCATGAGCGGGGGGTGGGGGTGGGAAAGGAGGGAGACATGGGACATGAGTGGGGGGTGGGGGAAAGGGGGGAGACACAGGGCATGAAAGGGGCTGGGGGGGAACAGAGGATAAACAGGGCATGAGTGGGGGTGGGGGGGGAAGTGGAGAGACACACGGGCCATGAGCGGGGGGTGGGGGGGAGGGGGAGAGACACAAGGGACATGAGCGGGGGGTGGGGGGAGGGGAGAGACACACGGGGCATGAGTGGGGGGTGAGGGGGGAAGGGGAGAGAGTCACGGGGCATGAGCGGGGGGTGGGGGGGAAGAGGAGAGAGACACAGGGCATGAACGGGGTGAGGGGAAAGGAAGAGACACAGGGCATGAGCGGGGTTTGGGGGTAAGAGGGGAGACAGGTCATGAGCAGGGGGTGGGGGGAGGTGAGAGACACACGGGGCGTGGACAGTGGGTGGGGGGGAAGAATGGAGACACGGGGCATGTGCGGGGTGGGGAGAAAGAAGGGAGACACGGGGCATGAGAGGAGGGTGGTGTGGGAAAGGGAAGACACGGGGCATGAGCGGGGGTGGGGGGAAGAAGGTAGACACAAGGCATGAGCGGGCGTGGGGGGGTAAGAAGGAAGACACGGGGCATGAGCGGGAGGTGGGGGGGACAGGGCACACAAGGGGCATGAGCGGGGGTGGGGGGAACGGGAGTAACACACGGAACATCAGCGGGGTGTGGGGGGAACAGGGGAGACACAGGGCATGAGCGGGTGGGGGGCGGGGGGAAGCAGGGCATACACGGGGCATGAGGGGGTTGGGGGGAACAAGGCACACACAGGGCATGAGCGGGGGGTGGGGGGGAGAAGGGAGACATGGGGCATGAGCGGGGGGTGGGGGGAAGAAGGGAGACACGGGGCATGAGCAGGGGGTGGGGGGGAAAGAAGAGAGACACAGGGCATGAGCGGGGGGTGGGGGGTACAGGAGGGAGACACGGGGCATGCGCAGGGGGTCGGGGGGTACAGTAGGGAGATACGGGGCATGAGCGGGGGGTGGGGGGAACAGGGCAGACACGGGGCATCAGCGGGGGTGGGGGAGGAAGAAGGGAGACACGGGGCATGAGCGGGGGGTGGGGGGGAGACACGGGGCATGAGCAGGGGGTGGAGGGGAGAAGGAAGACACAGGGCATGAGCGGGGGTTGGGGGTGGAAAGAAGGGTGACACGGGGCATGAGCGGGGGATGGGGGAAAAGGGAGATACGGGGCATGAGCGGAGGGTGGGGGAAGAAGGGAGACACGGGGCATGAGCGGGGTGTGGGGGGTAAAGAAGGGAGACACGGGGCAAGAGCGGGGGGTGTGGGGCCCCCACCCCCGCTTATGCCCGTGTCTGCCCTGTTCCAACAGGACAGACACGGGGCATGAGGGGGGGTGGGGGGAAGAAGGGAGGCACGGGGCATGAGCGGGGGGTGGGGGGGAGAAGGAAGACACGGGGCATGAGCGGGGATTGGGGGTGGAAATAAGGGCGACACGGGGCATGAGCGGGGGTGGGGGGGAGACACGGGGCATGAGCGGGGGGTGGGTGGAAGAAGGGAGACACAGTGCATGAGCTGGGGGTGGGGGCGAGAAGGAAGATATGGGGCATGAGCGGGGGTGGGGGGAACAAGGGAGACACAGGGCATGAGCGGGGGGTGGGGGGTACAGGAAGGAGACTCGGGGCAAGAGCGGGGGGTGGGGGGGAACAGGAGGGAGAGACGGGGCATGAGTGGCGAGTGGGTGGAACAGGGCAGACACGGTGCATGAGTGGGGGATGGGGGAGGAAGAAGGGAGACATGGGGCATGAGCAGGGGATTGGGAGAAGAAGGGAGACACGGGGCATGAGCGGGGGTGGGGGGGAGAAGGGAGACACGGGGCTTGAGCGTGGGGTGGGGGGGAAGAAGGGTGACATGGGGCATGAGGGGGGAAAGAAGGAAGACACGGGGCATGAGTGGGGGGTGGGGGGTACAGGAGGGAGACACGGGGTATGAGCGGTGGGTGGGGGGGAGAAGGGAGACACGGGGCATGAGAGGGGGTGGGGGGAAGAAGGGAGACACGTTGCATGAGCGGGAGGTGGGGGGAAGAATGGAGACACAGGGCATGAGCTGGGGTGTGGGGGGGAAGAAGGTAGCCACGGGGCATGAGCGGGGGTGGGGGGTACAGGAGGGAGACACGGAGCAAGAGCAGGGGGTGGGGGGGTACAGGAGGGAGACACGGGGCATGAGCGGGGGGTGGGGGGAACAGGGCAGACACGGGGCATGAGCGGGGGATGGGGGAGGAAGAAGGGAGAAACAGGGCATTAGCAGGGGGAGAAGAAGGGAGACACGGGGCATGAGCGGGGGGTGGGGGTGAAGAAGGGAGACACAGGGCATGAGTGGGGGGTGGAGGGAAGAAAGGAGACATGGGGCATGAGCGGGGGGGAAGAAGGAAGACACGGGGCATGAGCGGGGGGTGGGGGGTACAGGATGGAGACACGGAGCAAGAGCAGGGGGTGGGGGGGTACAGGAGGGAGACACGGGGCATGAGCGGGGGGTGGGGGGAACAGGGCAGACACGGGGCATGAGCGGGGGATGGGGGAGGAAGAAGGGAGAAACAGGGCATTAGCGGGGGGTGAAGAAGGGAGACACAGGGCATGAGTGGGGGGTGGAGGGAAGAAGGTAGCCACGGGGCATGAGCGGGGGTGGGGGGGTACAGGAGGGAGACACGGGGCATGAGCGGGGGGTGGGGGGAACAGGGCAGACACGGGGCATGAGCGGGGGATGGGGGAGGAAGAAGGGAGAAACAGGGCATTAGCGGGGGGTGAAGAAGGGAGACACAGGGCATGAGTGGGGGGTGGAGGGAATAAAGGAGACATGGGGCATGAGCGGGTGGAAAGAAGTGAGACATGGGGCATGAGCAGGGGGTGGGGGGCTAAAGAAGATAGACACGGGGCATGAGCGGGGGGTGGGGGGGAAAGATGGGAGACACAGGTCATGAACGGGGGGTGGGGGGAAGAAGGGAGACAAGCAGCATGAGCGGGGGGTGGGGGGGAAGAAGGGAGACACGGGGCATGAGCAAGGGGTGGGGGGAAAGAAGGGAGAAACGGGGCATGAGCGGGGGATGGGGGAAGAAGGGAGGAACGGGGGTGCGGGGGAAGAATGGAGATACGGGGCATGAGCGGGGGTCGGGGGGAAGAAGGGAGACACGGGGCATGAGCGGGGGGTGGGGGGGAAGAAGGGAGACATGGGGCATGAGCGGGGGGTGGGGGGGAGAAGGAAGACACGGGGCATGAGCGGGGATTGGGGGTGGAAATAAGGGCGACACGGGGCATGAGCGGGGGTGGGGGGATACACGGGGCATGAGCGGGGGGTGGGTGGAAGAAGGGAGACACGGTGCATGAGCTGGGGGTGGGGGCGAGAAGGTAGCCACGGGGCATGAGCGGGGGTGGGGGGTACAGGAGGGAGACACAGAGCAAGAGCAGGGGGTGGGGGGTACAGGAGGGAGACACGGGGCATGAGCGGGGGGTGGGGGGAACAGGGCAGACACGGGGCATGAGCGGGGGATGGGGGAGGAAGAAGGGAGAAACAGGGCATTAGCGGGGGGAGAAGAAGGGAGACACGGGGCATGAGCGGGGGGTGGGGGTGAAGAAGGGAGACACAGGGCATGAGTGGGGGGTGGAGGGAAGAAAGGAGACATGGGGCATGAGCGGGGGGGAAGAAGGAAGACACGGGGCATGAGCGGGGGGTGGGGGGTACAGGATGGAGACACGGGGCATGAGCGGGGGGGTGGAGTGGAAAGAAGGGAGACACGGGGCATGAGCGGGGGGTGGGGTTGGAAAGAAGTGAGACATGGGGCATGAGCAGGGGGTGGGGGGCTAAAGAAGATAGACACGGGGCATGAGCGGGGGGTGGGGGGGAAAGATGGGAGACACAGGTCATGAACGGGGGGTGGGGGGAAGAAGGGAGACACGCGGCATGAGCGGGGGGTGGGGGGGAAGAAGGGAGGAACGGGGGTGCGGGGGAAGAATGGAGATACGGGGCATGAGAGGGGGTCGGGGGGAAGAAGGGAGACACGGGGCATGAGCGGGGGGTGGGGGGAAGAAGGGAGACATGGGGCATGAGCGGGGCGTGGTGGGGGAAGGGGAAGACACGGGGCATGAGCGGGTGTGGGGGGGAAGAAGGTAGACATGGGGCATGAGTTGTGGGTGGGGGGAAGAAGGAAGACACGGGGTATGAGCGGGGGCTGGGGGGGAACAGGGCACGCACGGGGCATGAGCAGGGGGTGGGGGGAACGGGAGGAATACACGGAGCATCAGCGGGGTGTGGGGGGGGAACAGGGGAGACACAGGGCATGAGCGGTTGGGGGGTGGGGGGAAACAGGGCACACATGGGGCATGAGGGGGGTGAGGGGTACAGTGCACACACAGGGCATGAGCGGGGGGTGGGAAACGAGGGATACACGGGACATGAGTGGGGGTGGGGGAAAGGAGGGAGACACAGGGCATGAACGGGGGTGAGGGGGCACAGAGGATACACAGGGCATGAGCGGGGGTGGGGGGAAGTGGAGAGACACACGGGCCATGAGCGGGGGGTGGGGGGGAGGGGGAGAGACACACGGGGCATGAGCGGGGGGTGGGGTGGAGGGGAGAGACACATGGGGCATGAGCGGGGTGTGTGGGGGAGGGGAGAGACACACGGGACATGAGCGGGGGTAGGCGGGAGGGGAGAGACACACGGGGCATGAGCGGGGGGTTGGGGGAGAGGAGAGACACACGGGGCATGAGCGGGGGTTGAGGGGGAAGGGGAGAGAGACACGGGGCATGAGCGGGGGTGGGGGGAAGGGGAGAGAGACACAGGGCATGAGCGGGGTGAGGGGAAGGGGAGAGACACAGGGCATGAGCGGGGTTTGGGGGGTAACAGGGGCGACAGGTCATGAGCGGGTGGTGGGGGGAGGGGAGAGACACACGGGGCATGAACAGGGGGTGGGGGGAACAATAGGGAGACACGGGGAATGAGCGGGGGGTGGGGGAAGGAGAGAGACACACGGGGCATGAGCAGGGGGTGGGGGGAGTGGAGAGACACACGGGGCATGAACGGGGGGTGGGGGGAAGAAGGTAGACACGGGGCATGAGTGGGGGGTGGGGAGGAAGAAGGAAGACACGGGGCATGAGCGGGGGCTGGGGGTGACAGGACACACACGGGGCATGAGCGGGGGTTGGGGGAACAGGAGGAACACACGGAGCATCAGCGGGGTGTGGGGGGGAACAGGGGAGACATAGGGCTTGAGCGGGTGGGGGGTGGGGGGAAAACAGGGCACACACGGGGCATGAGCGGGGGGTGGGGGTGGGATAGGACGGAGACACGGGACATGAGCGGGGGTTGGGGGAAAGGAGGGAGACACAGGGCATGAGCGGTGGTGGGTAGGAACAGAGGAGACACAGGGCATGAGCGGGGTGGGGGGGAAGAGGAAAGACACACGGGCCATGAGTGTGGGGTGGGGGGGAGTGGGAGAGACAAGCAGGGCATGAGCAGGGGGTGGGGGGGTGGGTTAGAGACATACGGGGCATGAGCGGGGGTGGGGGAGGGGAGAGACACACGGGGCATGAGCGGGGTGTGCAGGGGTAGGGGAGAGACACACGGGGCATAAGCGGGGGGTGGGGGGTTGGGGGAGGGGAGAGACACACGGGGCATGAGCGGGGGTGGGGGGAGAGGAGAGACACACGGGGCATGTGCGGGGGGTGAGGGGGAAGGGGACAGAGACACAGGGCATGAGCAGGGGGTGGGGGGGAAGGGGAGAGAGACATGGGGCATGAGCGGGGGGTGGGGGTGAAGAAGGGAGACACAGGGCATGAGTGGGGGGTGGAGGGAAGAAGGGAGACATGGGGCATGAGCGGGGGAAGAAGGAAGACACGGGGCATGAGCGGGGGGTGGGGGGTACAGGAGGGAGACACGGGGCATGAGCGGGGGGTGGGGTGGAAAGAAGGGAGACACGGGGCATGAGCGGGGGGTGAGGGTGGAAAGAAGTGAGACACGGGGCATGAGCGGGGGGTGGGGGGCTAAAGAAGTGAGACACGGGGCATGAGCGGGGGGTGGGGGGAAGAAGGGAGACACGGGGCATGAACAGGGCATGGGGGGAACAATAGGGAGACACGGGGAATGAGCGGGGGGTGGGTGGAAGGAGAGAGACACACGGGGCATGAGCAGGGGGTGGGGGGAGTGGAGAGACACACGGGGCATGAAAGGGGGGTGGGGGGAAGAATGGAGACAAGGGGCATGAGCGGGGTGGGGAGGAAGAAGGGAGACACGGGGCATGAGCGGGGGGTGGTGGGGGAAGGGGACGACACAGGGCATGAGCGGGGGTGGGGGGAAGAAGGTAGACACGGGGCATGAGTGGGGGGTGGGGGGGAAGAAGGAAGACACGGGGCATGAGCGGGGGGTGGGGGGGACAGGGCACACTCGGGGCATGAGCGGGGGTTGGGGGAACAGGAGGAACACATAGAGTATCAGCGGGGTGTGGGGGGAAACAGGGGAGACAGGGCTTGAGCGGGTGGGGGGTGGGGGGAAACAGGTCACACACGGGGCATGAGCGGGGGGTGGGGGTGGGATAGGAGGGAGACACGGGACATGAGCGGGGGTTGGGGGAAAGGAGGGAGACACAGGGCATGAGCGGTGGTGGGGGGGAACAGAGGAGACACAGGGCATGAGCGGGGGTGGGGGGGAAGGGCAAAGACACATGGGCCATGAGCGGGGGGTGGGGGGAGTGGGAGAGACAGACTGAAATTTAGGAAAATATAAACATTCAGTCTCTTATAACTTTATTTGTAAAAACCACAACAGTATTCACCCTTTTACACTGCCAAAAAAAACTTTGTAAACCCATGTGTGATGCAGGACAACCATCCACTTTGTAGCACTCACCACCCCGTTCCGTTGCATTCCTGCTGGTGCATGGAATGAAAAAATAAATAAACAGACGGGGCAATGTGTTTCAGGGCCTGTTGAGGTGCTTGTATTTCCATTTTCTGGGTGCACTGCCCCTTCTGGGGACATGGGCAGGGTCTTTTTCAGCTGTCCTGTGGGTCTCCTGGACTTATCCCTGTCTGGGTCCGTTGTGCCTGCTTGCAGGTGTTCCAGGGCTCTTTTGGCTTCATCTTTCGACGTCAGTCTATAGCTCTCTCCTTTGTGGTCAAAACTGAAGGAGAAGGGGAATCCCCATTGATAGCGAACACCTCGCTCCTGCAACCAGGCTGTAAGGGTCAACACCTCTTCTCTCGTTCAGTGTTGCGGCTGAGAGGTCTTGAAAGAGTTTCACACTGGATCCTTCAAACTCTATAGGCTCCTTTTCCCTTGCTCTTTGTAATATTTCTTGCCACTGCCTGTAGTAATGAAATTTTACGAGGACAGATCTCTGTCCTTTTCGGAGGGCCCCCATCTCTGTGGACTCTCTCGAATTCCAAGCTGGGGTGGGTGGGTGTGTTATCAAATAGGGACGCCACCCGCACCTTTACTCTGCACTCCAAGCCAACTGGGGTTTCACCTTGTTTTTCACATAGGCCCGTTCTCGGTTCTCTAAATCGTCCAATTTCAGTTCAATATGTCTCGTTCTTTCTGTTCCAAGTCCTGAAATCTAGCCTCACAGTTCATTGCTGTTATATCCCCAGACAGCTGATTATTCTCTACTGCTTCCATCCGATCTTCAACCTTTGCTATTCTCGTCTGTAAGTCTGAAACTGTTTCCGTGAGGCTAGATTTTATTTAGTGAATCCCGCCAAGCAGAAGACTAATGTCAGATTTGGTGGCACTTTCTTGGTCATTCCCGGGAATTTCAGAGGATCTCTGGACCTCGTCTTGTTCCAGGAGCCAGCTCTTCAAATGGAGAGGAGAGGACCAGCAAAAGTTTGACTCTCAGGGTTTGCATGAGAGTGTTTGCTTCCAGCAGTGAGGCTGCTGTGTCGATAACCGATAGGCGCTTCCTGTTCTCCCTTTTTCCGCGATGGTGTCAGGTAAGGTGATCCCCTGGCTGTCACTATTTCAGTTGGGGTTTTGTGTGATGGGGTTTCCTTCTGTTCAGCTGTGCTTTATCTGTCTTCTGCATTTTTTACACTGTTCAACTTTCTATCTTCTTTTCTCTCTGTGCTTGTGCCGAGTTCTTGCTCGCTCTGAGCCAGGGATGTGAAACTTCACAGGGCACCTTTGCTCTGAGTGGGGAGCAGTGTGCTGTGGCGTGGATCTTCAGAGAGGGATCTCGCTGATGTGGGGCATCTACCCTACATTAATTTGGATAGGAACGTTGGTCCTTGAGCTGTAATAGCATAGGGTTCTTGCAAGCACCTTTCCGCGTCGTTCCCGCGCCGTTCCCGCTCTGACTTTATTTCCCTCCCCAACCTCACTTGGGGCTCCAGTGATAGTGAGGATGTGCGTGTGTTGAATGGTCTTGGGATATTGTCTGGGCGAGCACACTTGTATTGCTGAACCTGGGGGGTATCGCTGTGTCTGTGCTCTCTTTGCTAAAATCTGCAGGGAGATTTATGGTCTGGAGTGAAAACCGAGTCTGATATGGAGCGCGTTGAGAATCGGAGTGCTGTGTGTCGCCAGGCAAGGGCACAGTGTTCGTACTCCAGCAGGCTCCCTTCCTGCTATGCAAGCCTCATATTGTAGGCCGTTGATGCTCTGTGGGTGCGTTGGGGGAGAGTGCGCTGTCACGTCCCCAGAAACAGGCTGGTATAAATGTTATGCCACCGCAGATGGTCCGGAGAGTGGTTAGCAGGCTGCTGTCGGCTCGTGCAGTTGTCAGTGCCGGCCGATGGCACCAGTGATATCCTCCTGCTGCACGCCCTTCAGTATGTGTGCGCTGCAATGTCTTAAAGTTTGTGACCCCAGCCAGGGATCACAGTGAAGCGAATAGCCTGAGGTGTGTGGATGGGGAGGGGTGTTGCCGTTTTACGAGCGTTGCGCAGTAGTTTTGTGCCCCTCCAATCTCCCTACTGGCGGATCAGGAGCTGTTGCGCAGAGAGGGTGTGTCCCAGGGGGAGCTTAATTTCGATTGCCTCATCTGGTGAGCCCGGAGCTGATGTAGAGAGACGCCTCCCCGTCATAGCAGTCCGCGCTGGATGTCTGCCATCTTGAAGCCGCTGCGTTGCGGTCGGATGAACACATCGTTGAGTCTCGTTTACCCAGTAATGGGCTACGGTTTCGCTCCTCACTTCACTGTGTGGTGCCCAAATAGTTTAAAAGCAAAAACGTGTGTATGGAACCTTATATAGTTTTCATTTAAAGAGTTGCTTTGCCGTATCTTCGTGCCTGGAGAAGGAGACGAAGGCTTAGGCAGCCATCACGTCTGGGCCCCCTGGTGGTCTCATAAATTAATGTTTTTAACAGTCTTTTTTTAATATTTTGTATTCTTGTGCATATGGCTAAAATAAGCTTTTTGCACAATAGTTAAAAAGGCATTTTTGAATAATACATACAAATAAAAATAAAACAAAGCACCTTACAAATACATCAGTAAAGTTAAAAAATTCAATGCAAGCATTAACAAAAAATAATAATTACAAAAAATCTAACACAACTTCTGCAGAGCACCTCAAACATATTTTGTACCCGTTTCCTTTCATGATGCGCTGCAGCCATAATGATAAGGGAGTCGGCAGAATAAGTCGCAGCCCAAAACTGATCAGTGGAGATGCTAATTACAGTGGAGAATTGTGCCCGGTAACTCTTCACATAGTATTCAGTAAGGCAAGGGCAACTGGTGTGCATATTCAACACATCCTTTGAGCTAGTGGAATTCCTGCCCAGGCCCCTGTGTATTCGTAAAAAAGCAAGATGTTAAATCTCAGGTACAATATAAAATGCCTGAGTGTAAGATTACACAATTTAAGCAGATAACTACGTGCTTGGCCTGGTATAAAACCTTGCGTGATATAGTGTTAGTACCCTTTCTTACTGGATAAAGCCATTAAAGATTCTGCTCAATCCCAGTTTAAGGTTTTGTCTTTTAGCTTCATAAAAAAGGTGCCAATGTCAGGCTCATTTTGTAACGATAACTTAATGTCATATAGGTGAGTATTCACAACTTAAACCAACTCTATGTGGGCCATATTGTGAGGCCTAAAAGAAGCGTGTTTAGCAAATAGAACCAGCTAGGAAATTGTTTTAGATTCTGCACACTTTATCTTGGTCAGAAATGTACATAGAGGCATAGGCAATCCCAGCAAAGAACAAATGAATTTCACTTCAATTTCATCCAGCCAATTTGTGTGAGATGCCGGGAGGGTTTCAAGGCCATACATTTAGCTGGCTATAATGCCTTTTTTTATATTTTCAGCAGGACTTCTAATGAGCCTCCACATTTCCAATTAGCAAAGTTTCTCATTACATTTGTAGATAATCTTAGATGATAGTGTTGTCATGTCATATGAGGATGAAGGCTGCAATTTAATTGGCTCGCCCAAATAGCTATACAATTCTACTATGTCAAGATTGTCCCCCTCCTATATGCCAATTAAAGTGTCTGTGCTGCTTGGAAGAGCCTATTGTCATGATGTTTGTCTTGCACCTTTTTACCTCCAGTTCAATAATTGTGGCATAATGGTAAAGGGTGTCAATCGATCATTGTGAATCTAAAGGGGTTTGATTGAGCACAACCATATTTTCGGTGTACGACAGCCACGATATTGGAATGTTGGCTACTTTGGGAGGAAAATTACATCAGGTAGTCAGGGCCTCATACAAGTCCACCACATAGAGATTGTAAAGAAGGGGTGCAAGCACTTAGCCCTGTTTGAAGCCTTGGATGGTGGCTATAGTTTTGGAAAGGTTTCCGTCTTGTGAAAGTCTAATCTAGACTGAAGTATTGTATTATCAAGAGGAGGGAAAGATCAATGACCCACTTTTCTAGTTTACTCCAAAGCCGAGGGTGAGAGACGCAATCGAATACTGCAAAATAATCAATTAAAAATAAATAAAGGTGGCAATTAGGTTGTTTAAAAATATCTGCGGCAAAGGAGGCATAAAGCCCACATGCTATCAGAAGAACTGCATCCCTTCCTGAATTCCGTCTGCTGGCTTTTAATTAATTTCTTAGATTGCATCAATTTTTCAAGTAGATGTAATAGAAGAGTGGCAAAGATCTCAGTAGCCAAGTCCAACATAGCAAAGAGGCGGAAATTACTAGGATCAGAGCAAGCACCTTTGTTATGGATGTCATTTTCATTAACTGTCTTTTGTTTACCTGTAGTCACATTCTAGTAAAATGCTGAAGTTACACTTGCTTCTTCTCAGCCAACCATTCACACATTCCCTTTCTGCACATCTACCTACCCTCTATCACCCTAGTGCTGCAACCTTACTTCATTGTTTTCAATTGCCTATTTCTTCTACCCTCAATCATTTACCTTGACTTTGCCCCATTCCTCCTTCTCCTTAACCTTCTCCACTACATCATCTCATAGCCATCAGCCTCTGCTTTCCCTTACTTCTGCCTCATGCTCTGGCCTCCCCATCTCCCTAGCCCCCCCAAACTTTCCACTTTTCTCAGGATCACCAACACGATCTATCCCCCTCACCTACTGCACAATACCTGCTCTTCTATCCCATCTCTTATCAATCTATTTGTTGCCCTCTGGAATGCACAATCCCTCTACAAGTCTTCCTACACCACTGACCACTTCAACTCTTATCACCGTCAACATTCCCTTCTTACTATCAAAGTAACATGGATCTCCCCTCATGAATCTGTTCTCCCACCCTACCTGACCTATTGGGAAGGCTGGTGGTGCAGGGTCCTTTGCCAATATGTCCCTCAACACTGCCCCATAGTCCCAATTGGCATTGCCTCTTCATCTTTTGAATATGACACTATTCAACTCCTCCCTCCTACTTCTCTCACTGCCCTGTCTCTCTATCAACCCCCTGGTCAACTCAACTCCTTTGTACCTGATCTGAACCTTCTCTTTGAGTCACTTTCTTTTTTTTTTTTTTATAATTTTTATTAAGGTATGTAGAATACATTTGTAAGTCATAATATCCAAAACATAATGCAGTTAACCATGACATGTACTTAAGAATAATCTATGGTAAAATAGGAGTGATCCAGAGGATCTATTAATAGAGTGCACTACATACTTTTTGAGGTTAAGCATTTGATGAACAACTTACAATAATAATTGAAACATAAACGAAACGATTGTGGCACAGTGTTGCGAACGACTTAGTGTTGAACGATTTCTGCATTATGATGTTTTAAGTAGGGGGAGGACGAACACAAGACTGACGTTTGACAAACACAAAAAATGAGGGGATGGGGGGGTAGGTGTAGGAGTGTGGCTCTTTAGCATATGATAAAATAAATATTCAATACAGTGGTAGGGTTAAGATTCATACATAAACATCTTGGGAGCATCAAAGGAGTGTTATATATTAACAAAAGTCACATTCCATGCGTGGTTACATTAAAATGATCCAGATAACGAATGAAACTTTCTACCATCATCCCTATTGCCATGCTGGGGGACTTTGACCTTCCCAAACCCTCAGCAGCCAGGTACTTCTCTCATATCTGAACATTCCCTATACTCTCTCCATGGCCAGTCTTCCCACTCTGGGACAAATTCTCTTGACCTTGTTTGTCTCTCCAATTCACTCTCTTCCTCTGATCTCTCCATTAACCCCACTTACTCTGATCTCTCAATTTTTCACTTTAACATCTCGGTCCATCCTTCTTCTACCCCATCCTCTCCGCTCTTCAATGACAAAGAAGAAAACAGTCAACTACTATCGACCCATTTGTTCACCAACAGGTCAAAAACTTAATTTCAATAACCTGTCCTTATTTTGCTGGGTTCTGTAGCTTCTGTCCCTATGGACTTTTCCCTGCATCCTCCTAATCTCCAACCGTATTACCCTGTTTGAAGAAACCCTCTGTTGACCCAAACGTCCCAGCAAACTATTGCCCAGTTTCCCAACTTCCCCATTATTCAAAGGTCCTTGAGCAGGTGGTTTTTAACTGGATCACTAAGTACCTTCTGGATAATAGTATTGGATATACTCTTCAATCTGGCTTTTAGAGTAAATACTCTTCCAAAACTGCACACATGCATGGCTCTAACTTTCTCTCAGATGAACACCACTCCAAATGCTCTTCTATGCTCATCCTTCTGGACCTCTCTGCCACTTTCACCCTCCTCCTCACTTTGTGGGACCTTGAGTTTCACAAATCTGCTATCATCCTGTATCACCTGCTACCTTTAAAATCAATTGTTTAAAATATCATGGAACTCCCTGAATTCTCACCCAAACTTCCTCCTGTCACTGTTCCCTTAAGGATTAGTCCTTAGACCTCTTGCTGTACGCCCTTTATACCTCTGCCATACATTTGCATATAATGTCCTTTGGCCTTCATGATCACCTTTTTCCTGATGATGCTCAAATATTTCCCTTTTTCCCTAATTCACCCCATACATCACAGAACGGATTGCCAACTGTCTCACTGCAATTCGTCACTAAATGGCTTTTTGCTGCCTCATGCTGAACTCTCCAAAAATTAAAGTCATCTTACGGCTTCCAATGCAATTCCTACCTTGCCCTCTCCTATGTCCTTCCCACTTCACCTTCTTGCCCCCTCGCCCAATCCTCACAATCTTGGGGCCTCTCTGATATTGTCTGCCTACTGCAAAAATGCATCAATACAACTTTATCCGTAGCTCTTATTAACCTCCACAACAATTGGAAAATGTATTCTTTTTCTTACTAACCACTTTGCAAAAACTTTAATCTCTGCCAATATGCTCAGTAAACATGAAACTGCTCAAGCCTACACATTGGCTTTCCCCTCCTCTCCCCCTCTACTCCTTCCTCCCTCTACACAGAGACCACACCATTGCTACCCACAGTCCCTGCAGGCTACCCAGATCCTCTTCCACTTTTAACCACCAACAACATGCTGGCTGTTACCCCATCCCTTTTCAAGTTCTTTCTCCAAGTCTACAAAGCTATCAAATGTCTTGCTCCTCAGTACCTCTAAGTAACTGTATGGCTATATCTCTGTCTACTCACCATCTTGTTCCTTCAATTCCCCTCTGTACTCAACCTCACTGTCCCATATCCCCTCCCATGTGTCTCCTCTCACTTCTGCTCTTTTTCCTTACTCACCCAGCTCCACTGAAACCTAGTACTGTTGACAATCAAAACCAGCCCGTGTATCCTTTCAAAGCTATGCTTAAACTTCACATACTTGCAAATGTGGGAGCTCCCCTGCCCACTCCCTCATCCTTCATACATAACCCCACCACTCCGTCTATTGATGCTTAAGAATGTAATTGTGTATATGTATATAGTACTCTTTAGTTTAAAGCACTTGCTCCCTTAATTTAATATCACATTTTATAAGTCACCAGTTTTGTTAAATCTTTGGTATATATCTCAAATGTGTACACTCTCATAAACTGCCTCTGCGGTCTGTAAATGTGGTATTGTAAGTAATTTCTGATAGAAAGGTGCATCCCTGCTCTTCAAGTAAATACAAATGTAACTATGTGTTTGTAATTGAGTAAGTACAAACATCAAATGTGTTGCCTTTCCCGATGCATGGTATTTCGTACATGTTAACACAGTGATTAGTCTTAGAATTGAAACTATGACCTTTTGCTTGTCAATGAAAAATTGTAATTTGACAAATCTATTGCCTTTGCCATTGCATGTTCTTTTATACATTTTTACACACATGATTGGTAATAGTAATTGAAGCTACACCATTTGTTTGTCTTGGAACAAGGGCAAAGAGCAAACGTTTATGTGTTTCCAATGCTCACTGATGTGTACATCCGAACACAAATATTAGTCTTAAAAGTGAAGCTACAACCGTTTCTTTCTGAAGGAAAAACTGCAATCACCAACACTCTTGGCTCTGCCAATGGCCAATGCTTGTTGTTTCCAACATTTGTACATGAGTGATTGAACATAGCAATTGAAGTCATGAGCATTTTATTTTCCAATGAACAACTACAAATTCCAAACCTATTGGCTTTGCCGATTTTTGTTATTTCCAAAAGGTTTTGGGAGTGACATTAGCTGTAGTAATGGAAGGTATGGCCAGGCCATTAGATATCAGAGTTTCAGAGTCACAGTTGGGACTCTGCAGTTATGATATTAAGTTGATGTTTTCATAGGAAGAGGCAATTTGGAGATGCTTTCACTGTTGGCAGAGTTCTCAGACTTGCATGAGACGATACAAAAATGTACATGCCCTCTGATTTTTCTTTAAAGTTTTGAGAATTTTCATCTGTAGGAAGATGAGGGTAGGTCAAAGTTATTAAGTGGTTCCTAAAAGTTGTATTTCTTTTTTCATACACTAATATTAAATATTGCTGTCATCGACTTGACAAAGGCGGCACATATTTCCATCAATCAAGTTTGGGTAACATCTGCACAGCATATATTTGAGAAAAAAAACAACATCTTGTGCATTTTCACTTGTGTACAATTTGGCACTTAAATCAGCAGATTAGTAAGTTTCGATTGAAAAGCATGCAATTGATTGATTAATAATAAAATAATAAAATGTGATTGGTTGGTTCTGGATCCATCAAATAGTACAGTTAACTCTAGATCGGATACGTCATGAACAGAGGGTCTTTTGATTTGATGTTCTGTGACTACAAAGTTTGAAGCCTAAGTTATCTTGGATCCGTGGGCCCAATCCATGCCGAAAACATTTATAAAATTGCCATACAGGAGCATACTACGTCTGCGCTGACTTTTGGGTGGTTGAGGACAGTCCCAAAGTGATGGCATATATTATTTTTGTGAGAAAAAAGACAATGTTCACCAAAGTGACATGTAAATCCTTCTCAGATCCACATATAGCAACTAAAAAACAATTGGGTTGGAGTGTAAAGTGGTTGTTTAGGGTTAGCAAAAGGTTGGAAGGTTAGGAAATGAAGTTACTGCAGAATGTGTCTTTCACATGTAAAATGTGTCTTTCTTTTTCATGTCATATCCCATTTCTTTCACAGAACTGTTTGCCCCTATCTGCGTTCCCACAGACCCCATACAAAGTTTCCAGTCCAAAAAGTTCAAAAAGGGCCATAAGGGAGTATGCTGATGGTTGTGCAGTCCCTAGGGTGGGTTAGGACATGCCTAAAATGGGTGGAATATGTTTTTATTCACAAAGAAAACAACAAATATCTGCTGTGCGATGTGAATATTTTGATAGACCCATCAATCTGCAGAAGCCACAGATTCTCTTGGAACCACAAATTCTTTTCTGTCAGCACTTGATTAGTAATATTACGCCAGGTGAGAAACATGAAGTATAATTCTTAGCGGTAAAGACATCTGTATCTGTTGAATATGGAAGAGGAAGGCATTTTGGATGTGTGGGAGGTTGATGTTTTGGAATACACATTATTGCACAGATGGTTGTCAGCTCGCGATTTAAATTGTATTGCTATCATGGGTGACCTAAACTACTTTTGTAATGACACAAATGGAGATTCCCACCAGCCACTAACATCATGTATGAGAAAGTCTTTACAACAAGGAACCAACCGATTGGCTTGTGCTAATGAATGGTTATTTAATTGATTAATCTATCTTTTATAAAATACTCAGTACTGGAGAACAGTTCTTGAGCGCAGGACAGAGACTCGAACCAGTGTTGCTCTACTTTGTCTTGCTTCCAAGACAAATGCGTTGCCCCTGAGCTATCCTCTTGGATTGTGAATGTTTTGGGGTTAGGTAAAATTAATGGTAATGTCCATGGGGATATATCTTCCCACTTTACATGGTGTTAGGGCCTCATTACATGGTCCTAAATTACACGTTCATCACAGAAAGAATGTATGCAGAATGCTTGCTTTTTAAAGTCCATGAGGGCTATAAGAGCGATCAATTACGACTACTTGTAGAATGGAAAGTGTAACTAGTGCCTGCTCCAAGTACTAATACTAACCGGGTCTGTTTGGTAGAGATTAATGTTTTTAATTCTCATTTAAATTCTTAAATTGCTAACTGGTCCTTTGATGATTTTTATGAAATGTTTTAGCTGAGAATTTAGCTGGATTTTTCATTGCATTTTATACTACATTTAACAAAAGCACACATTTTATATTAATATTTATGTTAAGGAAAGGAAGTGTGATGCAAGCTTAGTGCACTGCCAAAGGTCCCTACTATGAGATCTAAGCTTGAATCATTAAAATTAAGATTTAAATACTGGGTCAAATCTTATAAAAGCCATAGGTTACAGAATGACTCAGCGTCAGATCTTCATAGTCTGACTTCTAATAACGTAGCACGCATTTGGAAACTAATCAATAAAATGGATTCCTTTTCGAGCATATCATTTAATTAATCTGATACCAGAATTATAATGGGTAAAGGTTTACCATAAGGTATACTCTCTATTTACACAGACGCATGCCGCCATTGGTTTATCAGAGTCAGCATGGTCTCTGGATTTTGATACCAAGGACATTCCTAGAACAATAAAAAATGGAAATCATCACATGTCACAGGACCTGCCAGTATTTCTAACGTTAGAATTAGGGGTTATCGCATCTTGTGGTCAGGATTTTAAAAGTATTATTTGATCAGGTATTATCCCCTGCTTTACTCCTCTCACGTGGTAGACCATATTGTACCTGTTTTTAAAAAGGAAGATAGGGCATTACCAATAAATAACGTCTTATCTCGTTTTTAGCAACACATTTCTGTTATTCTGTTTAGACACCTTGAAAATTGGGCTATATAGCAAATAAAGTTTTGATGTATATCAATCTGGGTACAAAGAAGAAAGAGGAATCTCACTAAATTGCCACATTTTGAACCTTTTGCCATGTAGGTCTTCCTCTACAGAACAACAATT
Organism: Ambystoma mexicanum; assembly: GCF_040938575.1. Taxonomy (NCBI): domain Eukaryota; kingdom Metazoa; phylum Chordata; class Amphibia; order Caudata; family Ambystomatidae; genus Ambystoma; species Ambystoma mexicanum. The sequence continues at coordinate 532,141,114 of NC_090939.1, forward strand.
TGTGTGGCATTTGTGGACCTCACTATGGCATTCGACTTTGTTAATAGATCATAACTCAGTCCTAAGCTCCAGAACTGGGGCTGTCCAAACACATTACAACGTATTCTAGGCTATTTACAAAATGTTACAAAGGTTCAACTTAGACTAAATGTGCAGGGTTCCTTATCAAAATCAATTCCAATTTATAAAGGCTTACACCATGGCTGTGTACTTCCCCTGTTTTTTTTTTTTTAATCTCTTTATACCAGATATTGGGGAGGCAATTGAGGAGGTAAGATCCCTTTTGCCAAAATTTGGAATATATCAATCAGCTGGCTGATGTACGTTTCTGACTTGGTCCTCTTGGACTGCACTCCTGTTGGCCTTCAAATCAAACTAAAAGCCCTTGACAATGTCAACAGTAATGGCCTAAAAACAAACCCATTAAAAATTAAGATATACATTTTTTCTAACCATCATATAAGTAAGTGTAATTTTGTATGGAGCTTGAATCAGCCCACTCTTGAAGTAGCCCATTAAATAACTTATTTAGGTTTTCAATTTTGCTATTAGACAAATATCTGGACTGTAGCTAGTCAAGGTAAATGTTTTAACCCACATTATGGGCCTTTTCCACTAAACCCCCTCCTTGAAATGTTCAAAGTGAAGGTTGTACCGATCTTGGCCTATGGAGCAGAGGTGGTAGGCACAATAACAGGGGATTTTTGGGTAAAATTTGACAGCAAATTTTGGAGGTGTATCCTTAACCTTCCTAAATATGTTCCAACTATAACAATAAGATACAAGTTAGGTCTGCCATTGCTCATGGCCTTGATAAACTGGAAGTACCTTTCTCTATATAGGAAGATATGAAAGTCTACAGGGGCTTTGTTATTTCGTCACTTCAGTACATTGAAGTTTGCAATGACCAGCTCTTCCAACAGTGAACTAATCAATTGGGGCCACCAGGGTGCCCCTCTGAAGTAAAGAGAAAAGCTCTGGATCATGGATTGGAACACTAATAGGGAAGGTACAAGGAAACAGAAACTATTTTCATATATTGAAGACACTGAGAAACCTCTGAATTCAGTGCAACTATATTTATTTATTTTAAATTCCTAATGTGAAGTGGAGAACATGGTTTCTACATTTAAGGTTTAACTTGTTCCCCACAAAAGAAATCTTGGGGTCATGCAAGAATATTGTAAGGATCCTGAGACTTTGCAGATACTGTAAGGACCGTAACTTAGTCGAATCCTTGAAGCATCAGTTTTGCTGAATTTGCAAAGTTGGTGCCTATGGGACATAAGCACTTTGCTAAATGTTATCATGAAACTCATTGCTTTACTTCGTCTGATCTTTGGTAGAGGATTTTGACTGGTTCCCAAGTGTTGGTGATTTTAGCTACTTTTTGAGTTTGAATAGAACATTTCTCTGATCGTAATTATCTAATTCACTAGCCCAATTATGTATAATAACTTTGTATCCATCCTTGATTTATTTATGGTTAAATGTTATGTATTTGTAGTTTTTTTTGTTATAAGCATTGAGAGGTTTGACTAACAAGCCATAACACTAAATTGAAACAAGTGGCAATTTGAAGCTAGATACATATGTGGGTGTTACATGAAATATCGGAGTATATATCGGGGTCTGTCATGTAGGCCTTCATTTTCGAACCAGAGAACATGTTGTCTGTAAGAGTCAGTGCTTCAAATGAAGACATGTAGAATGAGGTGTAAGTATGTTATGTGAAGAGATGGGAGGAGTTCTCTGAATGTGGCTGCAAAGGAATAGAATGGAGTACACGTTGGAAAAATGCATTACAAACAATACGTTTTGTGCAGTGGAGGTTCAGTTGTCAGTGAAGCACTGCAAGTTTCTAAAGCAAAGGCAGTGAAAACAGCGATGCCTGGGGCAGAGTTATAGAGGTATCTTCCATTAATGGGATTGGTCTTTATGAAAGTCCTTTTTTTCCGAAATGACTTAGGTACCGAAAGGCAATCCATTATTTGAAATTACATCTGATATGTGGATAGCTGCAATCTACATTACAAACATGCTAAAGCCCCTCATTCACCCGGTTAGAACCCGGCCTAATCTCACAAGGAGTTTGAATATAACTGCTCTGTCTCTGGATAGAACTTTCAAATCCGAAGGAGGAAGACTGTAAAGGAAATTTTGGTCAACCCATGTTGGGAGAAGGATCAGAGGTTAAATAGGTACTTCATTTACACTTGCAGTGAGATCCAGTTCAAAACATCTCAAAGGGAATTTATGGATTATCATTAATTTGGCAAGGCATGTTTGAGTAGTTTGTGTTTAGCTTAATTTGTTGCATGGGAATATTGGGATGTAGTAATGTATGTAACTTAAAAATTAAATTACAAGATCCTCTATTTTCATATTGAAGTATGGCATTTTGCCTGTCAACTCCATGATTGGTTCATTGAAAGAAAAAAAGGAGTGTGACAATGTGAGTTCTTGTGGTGGCAATGAGATGGAAGCACAAATTCATGTCTTTCTCTTTGACCTGCTTTATTGAATGTTGAAATAGTTACGGCTGTTCCTGTTTTTTAAGGTTTTGGGGATAGCACCAACAAGGAAGGCATTTGTGATGATGAAAAGTAGTGAAAAATCTGCCACAGTCAAAACTGAAGGCTTTAGGTTTTTAATAAGATCTTGGAAAATGAAGAAGTTTATTTGTGTTCCACTGAGGGTTTTGTTGCTTCCTAAGTGCTATGAAGTCATTATTTGTCTTTTTGTATTAATGGTTCTATATTTTTTATTTTGCAGATTTATATGATTCAAATTGTATTATACTAACATACGCCATTCTAACATATATAAAAGGTCAATATCGGTCGGTAATTCACGGGGTCACTTCTGCCCCCCTTCTTAAATATCGGAAATCCCCTGATTGCTAACGGGAAGGGGGCATAGGTTCCTGTGACTTATTAATGGTCATTAAAAAGGCTAAACCGATGGAATGAGAGGTATGCGTGGTATAAAAACAGTCTCTAAGTTCCATTGGTCACACAGGCCTTTATGAGCTGTCTTTGTAGACATGTAATGGTCAACCTTGTTCCATTGCAGATTCCCTGTGATTGCATAAAATTGCATTGTAGCATAATTACAGCTGCTACTTTCAGTTCTGGCTTGTGAGGTGGCATTAGTCCTGCAGCATTTTGCTCTTTTAAACTGAACGTTGAGCTGGTAATTAAGTGTTCATTGACAATAATGGAACTGCCGTGCCCTGTGTGAAGAGAAGCAGGGGTGGAAAGAAGTAACTTCCGAAATGTTTGCAATAGTAGTGGAAGGTGAAGGTGACTACGTAGAACCATGCTCATTCTGTTTGTTGAAATGATATCTGTTGTTCAAGTGGGTGCACTTTGCCATTTGGACAGCAGAGGGCAAAATAACACTGATAAATTGCATCCATGTGTTGCATCAGCTGAGAACGGAAACAACCTAATAATAATAATTTAGCATTTATATAGTGCTACTACCCTTCAGTCATCTGAGCGCTGCTTTTTATTACCAACAGTGTGTGGTGCTCATTTATCAACCGCAGAAGGATGAAAGGCTGAGTTTGGCCCTGCCGGGATTCAAACCTGCGTCAGTAGGCTCTGCACAAATGTGAATGCATGCACTCTACTCGCTGTACTATAGGACCGGCTTGAACCTAAGTGTTTTATATATTTATATATAGATAAATTCACTGAAAAAAAACTTTGTTAAAGGGACATTATGGTTAAGTTGCACTAATAAAAACCTATGAAATTCAATGAAAAAATGTTGCTAAAGGGACGATATGGTTAGAAGTAAAACCGAAAAACCTAACAAATTCGCCAGTTATGGTAAGCTAAGCAACCATAACTCGCTCCACCACCATGCACTGCTAAGACTAACACCCAGGACACCAAAGATGACATCACACATGTCATTGATGACATCACATGTGACATTAATTTTGATGAAAAGTCCCTACAAGGGGTTGTGTTTATAATGTTGCCAACAAGATGTCAGGGATGATCGGGAGAACTAATCTTTTAAAGAATGTACTCATCTAAACAACATTGTATTGGAGTGTTGTTGTCAATACAGGAACCTAATCATACATAAACATAGGCAATGGCTGCAGCATACACCATAAAAGTACAACATATATAATCTTGTAATCTTGGATAGTACAATAACGAATGCTACCTTATCAGAGTTTTGAGTAATGAGCCATGACCCATACAATCTTGCCACTGCCCATGGCCACTGGCTATTCCTCAGTCACCAAAAGTATATCACAATTTTTAGTACCTACATTATGACACTTGTCAAAAAATAAAACACGGGCACATTTGCGAAACCATGTTTTAAGGTCCTTGCCAATGCTCCTTAGATGAGTTTGCTGGAAATCCGCCCATGTTTTATTTTTTTCAAAAGTGTCAAAATATATGTACATTCAATAGTCAAATACCTTAGCCCCCACTTGACAAAACCCATTCAGACTTTACACAAATATGCAAGGTTGGGTCTATAATCTTTCTGGAAACGTTTGTCCACATTCGTCAAATGACAACAAATTTATAAACCGTTTAAAAATGTTGAGACCCTCCCCTCTTATTTTGCCCCCTCTTGACAGAATCTGACCAAACTTTGCAAAACCATTCAAGATCAGGTCTAGAATAGAATTCCTGCCAATGCAGTTTCATTGAGTGACGCCAACATTATAAGCCATACAAAAACAGCTTTTTACCAACCCTGTAATGCAGAAATATGCGTAGATGCCCCCAAACATCTGAAGCATTCGCCAACATTACAGGACTGTATCCAGACATCCGCTCTGTTTGCAGACTTCGGGGGTGAAAAACAATTTTATTTTGGCTTCTTACGGCCATATCCTATCCTATCCTCATCACCCCTCACCTCCCCAGATATTGTTTGATAAGTTTGACAAGTGCAATGTAGTGTTTTTAATATGTTTTTGCTGCGATGTCCATGGACAACGGTCGCTGTCCGCAAATCCAACATTGCAGGGTATTTCTGAAAATGTGACGCACTTCACGCTTTTCACCATCCAATCAGTGGGCGCATCCGATGTCCGTGGACAACACGTCGCCCTCTAGGCCAATCTGATGCCTGTCCGCGAACCGAACATGGAAGTAGGTCCGCAGACCGAACCCATATATCAGTAATTTCTTTTGACCTGCTTTTAGCCCGTTTTAAATAAAACTACTGGAGGGATTTACACCAAATTTACAAAAGCACACCTTTGGGTACCAAGCCGCCGCTCCTGCCGCAAGTTTTGTGAAATTCGTCCATCAGTTTAGTCTATAAGCGTGAGCAAAAACATTTTCCCATTGCCTTTATGGAAAACCAAAAAAAAATGGGACACCCCCTATAACTTTGCCCAGGGAGAGCAAAGTTATAAGCTGCCCAAAAACTGCTCTTCCTATGAGTTGAGCAACTTAACCATTACCACACAGCCGATACCACAGGCCGTGTAATATATAGATTTGTACAGTGCTGTATGTGTGTTTTATTTTGGCACACATTGCTTAAAAAATGTCACTTTGGGCCTCATTATAACCATGGCAGTAGCCATTCCTGTAAAACAGATACGGCTGCCACCGGTGTTGCATTTTTTCCGGCACCCGTCAATGAGTAATGGCCAGGTAATTCCGACATTGCCGGACCCGGTAATTCCTGCATTGCCAGGTGCCCTGCATCCGATGTCCGCCATCCCATTGAGGCCTATGGGGCAACTATGTATGGTCCGCCATTACATAGGTCCTCCTGATTGGTTGGCACTCTCCTCCAACCTTGGATTTTCAGCCTGTTAGCAGCACATAAGCAAAGAAACCCAGGTGCAAGGGAACAACATCAGACAACTGCCCTCCTTAGCTAATTAACCTACGATCTCTCATCAGTTAGGCCCTCAGCCAAGGCTTCTTCTCTGTAGTTGACCTTACTGACTGTTCTCTTCCTCGGAACGTTAAAGGGAGTGATGGTACATTGCTATCTTCGTCCGGAGCTTTATGAATAGCGCTTGTCTCCTGGTCTTGTACCACGTGTAAGGAGATCACGATTTTTTCCATTCTGTCCTTTTATTTAGTGCTATTTGTTTCAATTATATTTAGTGCTGTTACTCTCCACGGCCTCTGAAGACTTGGTTGCCCTGTCTTAAATGTACTTTCTGCATCTATGATTGTTCAATACTTGTCACTCACAATTATTCACTCCTTTACTTCATATTACGCTCCTGGCTTATCCTCTTTGACTCCTTGCAGTTGTTTCTTGCTGTGGCATCCATCATTCTGTGGCAAACAAATATCCTTTGTTCTTGCACAAATCTGTATTCCAGCGCCTATCACCTCTACAGTCTTGGTCTTTCTCCTCAAGGCTTCTCAATTACTATTATACAATGCCAACGTCCATTTTCTCAACATGGCTGCTTTACTCGCGTTATACTTTCATCTTTAGCAAGCTTCTACATTGTCTTTCCTACCTTGCATTTCTGCGTACATACATCTACTGCATCTCTTGTTACTTATATTCTATGGGTATATGGTTTTCTTTATATTCACATCTATGTTTACTTCATTACTTCAGTCACATCTTCATTCTCTGGATATTCATAAATCAGGTTTCTTCTCTTCTTCATGACGTCACTTCACACCTGTCAGACTTCCCTTATATTTATTCTATCTCCAGTGGTGTCTGCAGACTCATATCTACTGCATCAGTTTGAGGGCATATTCGGTAAGGTTGTCTCAGTGCCTAACAAATCTCATACCTTTGATGCAGTATTGGGATCATACCAGGTGTCATGCTCAGTGTTCTCTTGCTGCTCCTCAAATATCACAGAGGTGAGTGGGTGGGCTCTATAGATGGTATGACGTTCATTCATCTCCCATTTTTTTCCATGGCATTTTTTGGCCAAAATGTTTTGCTGAAAAAAAAATCGAAAAATATGGGAGTTTGGGGGATGGCATATAAGGGATAGGTTGGGTGGTCTATAGGGAATAAATAATAGGGGAGGGAGGGATTGGGGGGACCCTCCAAAATATAATAAAGCAATTCAATTATTTTTTTCGGCAAATCATTATCAGCAAAAAAAAGCCACGAAAAAATAAAAAAACTGAGGATGAATGAGAACCTTATGGATGACATGTACATCTGCCTCCCTTCACGTTTGTTTGCAGATTGTTGATATTTGTCATAGTAAATCATACATTTCCCAAATTTCGAGCACTTTCTATGGAAAGCTGCTATTGCCTAATCAGAACATAATTCAATTAGCCATGATGAATTATGAAAATGATGAGGCACGGGTTTGCAGCTAAGGTTATAGATAAATTGATCATAATAAAAGTGGGGCTAGATCTAAATACACCAATTTTTGTTCATCAAATGCTAATAATGCAGTGCCATGCCATGCACTGGCTACAATATAGAGACACTATCCTTTGCAAGTATTGGTACAATTATCTAATTTCATCACAAATGTGTGCAGATGTTGATCATCTGTTTTTCATGTGTTTGTTCCATTTAGTGTCCTCACTAATTCTGTCATGCAATTACTTTTTGTTCACTTATTGCCAGGTTGTATTCATACATGAAAATGCATACATTAAAAACGAGTGATAACACAATTGTCATATTAAAATGAATATGAAGATTGTTACCTTTGCTTGAAAATCAAAATCCATATAAGGTCAAACATAATTGGGTAATCATGCTATTTTATATTCTCCTTGCACTTAATGTCATATATCCCTTATTGTTTAACTAATGCTATTCATCAATAATGTTTCTGCACAAAATATTTTTCTTTAAAATAATGTTAGCCAAATATATACAAAAACAATAATCTGAGTTCCCTCCTCTCCTTACATTAGCTGCACTTCAAAATGTCCACAGCACTCCCCTCTATGACTTGGCTGGAGGACTAGTTTGAACTTAATTGGTTCACACCCTGCTCTATGTTGATAACTGTTAGGATAGGGTATACAATGAGCTCCATGACTTCTGGGTCGGCAGATATAGATGTGTCTTCCCCATGGCCATCTGGCAACCCTCCGATAAACAAGCAAGCATACAAAGTTCATACAATATTTTATTGTCTCCTACAGAAGGAGCATACAGGACACTTCGGACAAATCTTTCACAACCTCCTTAGACTTCCAAAGATTGTAAACAAATATATTGCCAGCCTTTATAATGAACTCATAGAAACTCTCAGTGGCGTTTAACATTTTTTGGAGTGGTCTACCATCTGGGTCATAGATGTGGAACATGTTTTATCAGCATGATCAACCCACCGAAAAAAGAAAAAAAAAACATTGCATACCCTTTTTGTTAAAAAAATAATTGTAATCTAGCAACTCTTGTTGGTTTAATGGTAAATCTGCATTGGGAAAATATTGATAACATCTAAGGTTTATCATACACACAATGGTAATAACCATTGGTAAATAGATTGAACCGGAAGGTGGACCCATGACAATATTTCTGACCAATTGTAGGTGCTCAGGGGTAGACGTTTCACTTGCACTAAACCACAGAGACCTAACTTTCTCCAGAGTATTGCTGTGAGCAACTGGCATAGTGGGGGCCCATGCAGCACCCGCAGTGTTGGGGCCCCCTCACATGTCCTGGGTAGGGACCCCCTCAGACTAAAAACTTTTAAAAAATGTAAAACAGAAACAAAAATAGTTTCTTTTTGATATCACTCTCCCTTCATAAAGAAATTATTTCTCTTACAGAGTGTGGTTCAAATCTAAAGCCATGCATAGCTATGGAGATTCATGTGTGTGAAGATGGGCCCACCTACACCACAAGTTTAATTCTTGCCCTCTATTAAATGAGCTTCAAGCCAAGCACCTTGGACTATGAATTGATTCACAAGTGACAAATCAGTTCATTTATAAGCCTTAAATGCTGCTGTGGTCAAGGGGCTTCTCTTAACCGTGCTCACTTTGGTAAGCCACTCACTTGGGCATCCTTGGAGATGGCAGAATCTCTAACAGCTCATCCAAAGGCACCAGCCCCTGATCGCTGTGTGGTAAGTCCCACTTCACATTGCACTTGGTCTTGAGCCTCCTATTCATGGATTTAGGGGACATTATCCTTTACTATCTACATGGGTCCAATATAATCTAGCCCCAAACTATTCTGGATACTGCAACTTTTTTTTTTTAAACCTGGGATTCCGGAAGATTCCAGTGCATCTCTGGATACACATTCAATCAGACCAATCAAGCCTACACCACTCTTGCAATGGCCATATACCCACAACTTGTTTACACTCCATTAGCATCTTGGAAAGTACCCCAAACTTATCGGGTCATATGTATTGTACATGCCATGGGAAAGCTACTCCAAAGGGACATGGCATTTGAAATATCAGCCTGCACTCCATAAAATAACAGCTGATAAATGGGATCTGCCACCTCCTTGTAGAACTGGACCTTAATGTCCTCGGTCCTATGGAGACATGGTTCACGGCCAGCTCTGTCACAGGCTTTGACACTCTACTCCCTGAGGGCTACAATATCCTCTCCGCACCCAGATCCACTCGACCTGGAGGGGGCATAGCCCTGATCTTTCCTGAGTGGATTCCTGCCACTATCATGCTGATTCAGATATACTCCTCTTTTGAATGCCTTGTCTGCAGACTCTCAATCTCTCCCAGCCACTCCCTTACTGTTGCTACTCTCTACCGGCCCCCCGGGCAAATCACCTCTTTTCTCTCTGAGTGGGTTGACCTCTCCTCCTCCCTCCTGGCCTCAACCACTCAACAACTCCTCCTTGGTGAACTCAACATCCACCTTGATTCTCCCTCTCTCTCATCTCTGCTCTTTCGCAACCTCTGCGATTCCATCTCCCTCTCTATCCTCCGCCCTGGCCCGACACACTCTGCAGGACACACACTTGATGTCTTGATCTCCCCTGGCCTCCCCCTCTCTATCCGTCTGACCACTCCTCTCTCCTGGAGTGACCACTGCCTTCTCTCCTCCCATCTCTCACTCTCTTCCCCCCAAGCCAACCCCACCCCAACACTGCCACTTACTTTCTCAGACATCTGACCTATGAAGTGTGTGTCAGCTGAGGCTTTTGCTGCCACCTTCTCTCCCACTCCTCCTCCTATGGCTGACTCACACCCCGACACAACCCTGTCCCTTCTCTACTCTTCTATCTCTGAAACTCTTGATGCTCTTGCCCATGTCATGAGGATCCGCTTGAAGTCCAAATCCAAGTGCAATTCCTGGTATAACTCTGACATAGCTACACTTAGACGTAGGTGTAGGGTGGCTGAGAGGAAATGGAGGGCTTCTTGTTCATCCTCTGACAAACTGGCCAGTCACCTGCTCCAAAGGCAATACTGACTCTCCGTCCGCACTAAGAAGAGAGCCCACATTGAAGCCCGTGTCTCTGTGGCATCTAACAACTAGGCTGAACTCTTTAAAATCTGCAAGGAGCTTGCCAACCCTGTGGCAGTCTCCACTCCTCCTCTTGCCTCCCATGCTCTCTGCAATGCCCTTACCTCGCACTTTATTTTTAAAAAAACAGGACATTATGTCCACCCTCTCCTCCCCTGCCCCCATTCCCTCTCAGTCTGTGCTTGCAGACCCCCCTTTAACCACCCCCCGACCGTCCTTCTCTTCCTTTCCTATTTTCTCCCCTGACGAGGTCGCTAGACAAGTCCGATCTATGAAAGCCTCGTCAAAACTGGTTAATCCCTTTTCCTCTAAATCCATCAAGGACCACATTGACACCCTCGCTCCAGCCCTTGCCGATTTATGCAACCACTCCTTTGCCTCAGCATCTTTCCCCTCCTCTCTGAAGCTCTCCCTTGTGCATCCTCTTCTCAAGAAACCCACAGCTGATCTTTCCTGTCCGGCTAACTATCGCCCAATTTCCATTACGCCCTTTCTGGGCAAACTCCTGGAAAAGCTGGCCATCTCTCAGCTTAACCTTCATTCAGATTCTGTTGGCTGTCTCCATGACCACCAGTCTGGCTTCAGAGTGGCCAGAAGCACGGAAACAACTCTCCTGAATTTTTGTGAAGATCTGCTCTCCAACATTCCCTCTGTCCTCATCCTTCTTGATCTCTCTTCTGCCTTCGACACAGTCAACAACACCATCCTGCTCAACTGTCTCCGTGATAACCAGGGCAACACTGATCAGGCTCTGGCCTGGCTGACCTCTTTCCTCTCTGACCGACCCTCCCAGGTCCAACTGGGGTCCTTCCTATCATCTATCTTCCTCTCTACCTGTGGGGTTCCCCAGGGATCTAACATCTCACCCTGGCTCTTCAACCAATACCTGGCAACTCTCACTCACTGCATTGCAATTTTCTGCTCAAATTTCCAGTGCTACGCTGAGAACACTCAACTCATTTTCCAGCTGCCCCCGGCCACCTCCTCTCCCTCTCTCATCTCTGACTACCTTACTGCCATTCAAGATTGGTGTGCCGCCAATGATCTTTGTCTGAATGCCAGCAAGACTGAGATCCTCCTCATCGACACACCATCTCCATCCTTCTCCCTCACCCCCTGGCCGGTCTCCCTTGGCCCTCCTCCTACCCCTTCCTGCGAGGCTAAGAACCTCGGGGTCATCTTTGACTTCACACTTACCTTCTACGCCCATATCTCTGAGGTCTCTAAAAAGTCAAACTTCCTACTGCACCTCCACAGAGGTACTCTGCCTTCCCTCTCCTTCCCTCAGAGGCTCACTGTCTCCCATGCTCTGGTTCTCTCTAGGTTGGACTATTTTAACAGCCTCTTTCTAAATTTACCTGCCTCTACTCTCTGCCCTCTTCAACTTATCCAGAACAGGACTGCAAGACTTGTCCTTGGCCTCAAGGCCTGGGATCGTATCTCTCCAGCCCAGAAATCTCTCCATTTGCTGCCAGTGGATGCATATCCCTCCGCAAATACCTCCCCCCATCAAGCTCTTTGCTCCTCTACCTCTAACTCCCTCCGGGTCAATTGTTTTTCAAAGAAACAAACTGAGGGTAGATCTCTATCTTCAGCTGGGGCCTCCCTCTGGAACAACCTCACTGCCAATCTAAAACTTGAGGAGAACCATATCCGGTTCCGGAAGAACCTTTAGACATTCCTCTTTGCTTCTACCTTTGCTCCGGATCTATGTGATCACTGCAACGGCCGAAAATGACGACTTTTTCTTTTTTTAACCCTTTACACCACATATATATGCGGGGGGAGGCGTCCTGCAGCCCCCCCATATTAATATCATACTCTAAACCCCCCCACATATATATATATGGTGTAAGGGAAGGGGTAAAAAGAAAAGAAAAAGTCAGCATTTTCGGCTGTCGCAGTTCCCAAGTTGACATTTTTGTACGATTCCTTCGCTCCCACTCTCCCCTGCTGATCTGCTCTCTCTTGGCACTGTGCACCTGGCCACCCTCTGTCCCCTGGGCCCAGGTACCTGCTCACCCTGCCACCCTCCTGCACTGCCTCCTGGCCACTCCTTGCACTCGGGACTGTATCTGTACCCTTACAGCCCACCCATTTTTCTTCTTTTTCTGCACTAATCAGACTTACCCAGTATGTCGCCTTAAACACAGCACTTGCCACTTGCTGGCTACAGCACCACTGTTTATTGCCCCCATTATCTATTCATTTGTATTTATTATTATTTATCTGCTCTCCTCTGCTCCGCACCTTCCACTCTCCCCCTTCCATGCACTTTTTCCCTTTTCCCATTCCCATGCACTTGCACGTTCTCAATGACACTGGGCTTAGTAAGATCGCTGTTTTTGTGTTGTGCTCTCCCCTGTTCCCCTCCCTTGCCTAGTCGCGCTCTGAAACACTTGTGTACGAACGCGTTACAAATAAAATATCATATCATATATCTATGGGTGATTCCATAGGTTACGTTTTACAAATCAACTTTACTAATCTGTCCTGGCTTTTTTGTTCGCATTCCCTCATATCTTCTGTTTTCACTCACTTCCCTCTGCCCCTGCACCATCCTACACCATTTGCTCCGTACCTTCGGTTTGTATTTTTGTTTCTCTTAACAAACACAATGTTCGTGAGTATCTACTAAAACTGCAGTTTGATATTTTTAGTTAAATCCAGATAATGTTGAAAATGTGGGTCTCATTACTTGAAGCACAATAACATACTGTAACAAACTTTGCTCTCATGGTCCTTGCTCTCAAGCTCTTTGCCCTCAGGGTTTTATATGATATGATATGATAAGATATGATCGTTTATTTATATAGCGCCTATACACAATGTGTTTCAAAGCGCTTCGAGGCAAGGGAGGGAACAAGGGAAAATACAACCGCATTCTTACAGGCCATGAATAGTAAGGTTGTGAAATTAACTATGGTACTCAGCCTGACGACATTTCAGATAGTGCAAGAGCTAAGACATAGATTAGATAAGGAAGGGAGGGGGAGAGTGGGAAGGAAATGGAAACAGACAGGCGACTACCATACTAGGCCTGATGACATTTCTGGTAGAGCCGGAGAAAAACAAAAGGTGAGGGAGAGGGGTGCAGAAAGGGAGGGGAGGAACAAAACAAGCGACTATCATACTAGGCCTGATGACATTTCAGATAGTGCTGGAGGGGTGGTGGGGAGGAAAAAAACAGTAATGGGAGGGTGGAGGAAACAGACGAGGTTGTTATCATATTAGGTCCAGAGACAATTCTGATAGAGTAATTGTATAGAAGAAAGTAAGGGGAGGAGATAGGAAAAGTGTGAAGGGAAAGGAGGAGAGAAAAGAGAGTAAGCAGTCAAAAAGAGTGGAGAAGCAAGAGTGGAGAGTGAATACAATTAAAGAAGTCAGTAGTAACACATAATGTTGCAAGCCAGGATACAAGATGAAGATGGGAACAGCATGATTCAGGGCCACCATGAGTACAAGATGCAAAGGAAGTCCAGCATGAGAGTTGAGAAAGAGCGACACACCGTGAATGAATGAAGCCCATAAAAGTGAAATCCAGCATTGGCTACAAGACAGTGATGGTGAATGAAGGCACCAGGTGGGCGGGTCTTGCTAAGTGGTGAAAAAGAGCAGCAGGCAGGAAGGTGCCAGGTGGGCGGGGCTTAGGCCAGGTGACCTAGATCCACTTGCACCTGCTCCCCATCTGCAAAGGAAAAGAAGCTGGAGGGCTCCTTAAGTGGGGAAACAGAGCGGCAAGCAGGAAGGCAGCAGGTGGGCGTGGCTTGCTAAGTGGTGAAAAAGAGCAGGAAGCAGGAAGGCACCAGGTCGGCGGGGCTTGCTAAGTGGTGAAACAGAGCGGCAAGCAGGAAGGCACCAGTTGGGCGGGGCTTGCTAAGTGGTGAAAAAGAGTGGCAGTCAGGAAGGCACCAGGTGGGCGGGGCTTAGGCCAGGTGACCTAGATCCACTTGCACCTGCTCCCCATCTGCCTTATGAATAGTCACCTTCACGTCAATGGGGAACATGGAATTTTCTGAATCCCAAATGGCTCTAGTTTTTGGCCACAGTACTTAATGTTGATATTGCATGCATTATTTCAGTTCTTATTCTTCCTTTTGTTGGTGCAAAGAGAGAATCACTCAAGTGATGTCAAGTAATGATCTAATGAAGAATACATTAGAGAGGCATGCATAGAGCGCTGTATAGCTGTCATAAGAAGTAACAATGTATGTAAAGTCCAGCAGAAGGATCGTTTTTTTTTATTTTTTTATTCTGCTGATGATATACTGATGGATGGAAAACGTTATTTTTGGGATTATGACTTTATAGGTATTTATTAAATAGTTTAGTTTGAAATTCGGTGGTTCCAGGAATCCTTGGAATTTTCCTTAGGAATTGGCTTGTGTAGCCAGAGTCAAACTGTTTTTGTAAGGTAAAAGAAACATCTAGATGGATTGCTTAGTCAACTAAATTGGGTGGTTTAAAGGGAGGCCTGGTTTCCACAGAGAGTCGGTAATAACTTACTTGAGCCAAATATTTTGGCTGGTAAGTAGATGGTGATAATGGCACGTAGCGTTGCTTAATGTGCACTGCTATGAAGGCAGCAGTGTTGGCGGTTTGAGGTTTTACAATGCTACTTTCTAAGTAGGCTGAAATCGTTACTGTTCGTAGCGATACAGTCCCCTTTACCGGAGTATGCAAAGGACCATATACTCTTCCTCATCACTCCAAACCTGTTAAATCACTGTTTTTATTGCTAGTCTTAGACCCAGTGTTGTCAAGAGGTGGATGAAAGGAAGAGCACCTTGGGTTATAACGAGTTTAGCCTGAAACAGAACTAAATGTTATCATTAGACATTATATTTCAGGTGCATTATGTAAATAGTTGATGGTATTGTGAGGTATAGTTGTTGATCATGAACAGGCTGCATTGATGTCCCATGTAACCAATGCTATCTAGAGGAATGATTGTCTTGAAGCAAAAGTTAAATAACGCGAGCGACGGGATCAGTTTCTTTGGCTCATCTTAGGTGTTGATGCCAATTGAGCCCATGAATTCTCATTTCAGGACCAGAATACAGCAATATTTTAGAAAAGAGGCAAACGGGTGCAGGAAACCCTACCGAAGCGCTTGCATGTCATCAAGATGCCGACGATGTCCTCATGAAGAGTGCTGAATACTCCCGTGCATTGGGATTGCATCTGGAAGCAGCTTCCACCATCACGTGGAAAAGAAAGAAGAGTCCATTTGAAAGGAATCCATCATTAACACCAAGGGGACTGTTCATTATTGCACTAACATTCCTTGCAGTCCGCTGCGTGACATTTTGACCCATGGTATAATCATACACAGCCATTCGTGTGCACACCTCTGACAAAACGAATCCTAAAAGCCTCATGCCGTATCCATGCATTGCAGATGGCATTTACATGGATTGAATCTGCAAGCTTCCCACAGCATCCCCAACCAGAAGAAAATCTCGTGCAGTGCAGATGCTCTTGAACTTCTCAGGGGGAAAGGAGTGAGGTGGTGGAAGGGTAGATTTCGAGCAGTGCCTGTGCTCCACCTCAGAAAAACATGAACATCGAATAGTGAGTTAAAATCATGCATAAAATGTTAACAGTGCTAATAAAACATAAGCACAGTACTGAGTCCCCGACAGCGTTATTGAGAACCTGTAGATTGGCTGTTTCTATGGTGCATGTTATTCCCCAGCCAGACTGGTAAATGGACTGCATAAGATTGTTGTCTTGAACGTACTTACCGAACTTGGGAGAGAGATATTTCTTTATTAATAGGCAGGAACAGCTGTTTGTTGAAGCCACAGCTATGTATAGTAAAGTGAAAAGAGTGGGCTGCCTAAGGGGAGGGACACCTTAGCTTCAATGCTCATAATTGTTGAACTATGTTTTCATATCAGAAGATTCAGGTAGGAGGGAGTGGTACAAACAATTGGACAATTGTTTGATCACAGGACAATTCCCTCATTACCATTACAGTGGGAGTTCTAGAGGAAATACCACAAACTTTAAACAAAAATGCTGCCACTTATGTTCCTAGTGATTCCACCAAATTATGGCTATTGGTGTGGCAGGGTTATTCCCCATTATGGGGTTTTGGAGGTGGTAATTCTAACCTCGACGTAATGGAGGGAAGGGAGGGGAACAAAATCCACCCAAGTGCTGGAGTTTTTCCCTCAAACACATGTCCAACCTTGGAGTGTGAAAGTGAGGTAAACATGGGGTAAATCTGCTCCTCTCACTTTTTGCTGTTCAGCACTACCCATAATGGTGGCAATTGTGTTCTTGCGGGCCTCAGCACCATTGCAATTTAGTAGAGCTGCCACCAGGTAAGGCATTTACTTTTTTGCATCACCTGGCATATCATATGTTGACTTGTGTTCAGAACACACAAGTTTACACTTGACACATGACGCGCTCCCTGCGGGGTTTTTTTTTTTTTCTCCATAGGTAGCACTGTAACTTTCCCCTGAGAACCCAGCGTTGTGTAGAGTATTTTCAGAGTAAGATCTTGTTCACTTTAGTGAACAACTAAATTTATTTGTTGGAGCACTCGTATTGAGACCATAACTTGCAATTGTGCTGAGGAGACATACTATTGTTTACAGGTGCCCAGAGTAACTTCCCTATGATAACAGCAGCACCTTCCCTTTGAGTCGATATTTACCGCAGACCTGTGGCATAAGGTAACAAAAGACACTAATTTCATTTAGTTCTGTAACAAGGCATTAGCTAGACTTCATCCATGTTAGTGATTTAACTACATGTTTTTTTTTTAAATATCTCTTTTACAAAACGTACTATTATATTGCAGGATGACTGTCAGCCAAAGCAAACCCTACTTGTTTATTGCCTTAATCCAAACGTTCAAGCATTTTAGAAACCTTCTCTACCCCTAGGCACAGATATAGAATTGTGCTCAGACTTAATTTTTCAAGATGTGTTTGTGTTTAAACTCTGAATATATGTCAAATTAACAAGATGTATACTAAAAAACGTGTGCAATGATTATGTATTTATATAGCACGCCCTGAAGAAGGACATATTGTCCGAATGCACCGGCAAGGGCCCCTGCACACCATTAATGAAATGTGAAAAATTGAAAATAAAGGGAGGTTTCATTTTTACCCACAGTATTATGGGTCTATCAAACTTATTGTATTAATAAGATTGTTTTACAATAACAGTGTATGCATTAAAATATTCAGTAGTATACTGGCATCCACAGGTCTGGTGATCATTTCAACAGACATCTGCTTGTTTCATGTACTGATGTAGTGTACATCAGATTTCTGAAGGACGCCTTGTGTTCATATAGAATTGATTATTGATCATTAGTACCCGACGAGAGTCAACCAGAATGTAAAACATATTCTGATTGGCTCTCGCCGGGGCACTACCCGGCTGAGAATCCCTCAGCCGGGATTCCAATACTTTGTCCACGGTGGGGACTGGCAGCCCCTCAGCCAATGAGGAGGCTCAAAGCGGGCCATCCTCGCTATGAGCCTCCAAGCTGCTGGAGGCTGCCATCGTCCCCCGCCAGGGATTCAGGTACGTTTTTTTCCCTTCCACCCCAGCCCCACCCCATACCTCTCTCTTTTGGTAATTGTGATCTTTGCCACAGCAATCATGCTTCAGTCATGGCATATAAAGGCTCGTTTGAGGGAAGCAGCGACACAGCATGATTCTGCAAAATGTTTGAGGGCCTGCCTTTATCCCCACCACCAAGAGTAATATGCAAGCGTTGGTTCAATCTGAGAGACCATGCAACATTTTGGCCACCTTCTTCTTTTGGGCACCCCTCTCAGGTATATATTGTGTACAATATACCTTGTAATACACTATTTAACAGGTACATCATACGAAGAACACCTGTATCTCAAAGTGCAGCCTGGTGTGCCTATTCTCTTTGAATCGTATTCATTGTGACTAAGCGATGCAGCTCCATTTTGAAAACTAAGGCAAGTTAGTAATTTAAAGATGTTCTATGTTAAGAACAGTCATTGGTCAGCGCTTGAGAAGCCATGTCGCTGTTGTCATTGTACAGCTCTTAAGAAGCCATGTCGTTGTTCAAGCAACTTGAGCATGTTTTGACATCGGCTCTGGATCGCTATCACGGTCATAAAAAATGCATGCCCACAATGGCGTTTACATGTTTGCCTCGAGGACAGAGTTGGGGAAATGACATAAAGAACACACTGCGTCATTATCTGAATGCGAGGAGAGATTCTAGGAAGTCGAGGGAATTGGGATCTTTCAATGCCTCGGGATGGCTCGTTGTTCTCGCTGTCTTACTCACTGTGTTACTGGTCACAGGATACCATTGTTGTTCTGCCACAGCAGCGAGTAGGCCAATAAATACTGCATGCTAGGTTACGGCAAGTGACCCGTTTCTCTTTTACAGGGCAAACTCTGACTGGGGATCAGTTGTGTCCGATTTGTGTAAGTGTCGGCGACATAGCTATAAACACTCATTGCAAGTGGCGGTTTCCAAGTAAAAGCTTGAATAACCAGCAAAGGGATTGTTGACGCAGGTTCGAATCCCGGCAGTGCCAAACTCATCCTTTCATCCTTCCGAGGTTGATAAATGAGCACCATACACCGTGGGTAATAAAAAGCAGCGCTCAGGTGCCTGAGGGTTCGTAGTGCTATATAAATGCTCAATTATTATTATTACAAACAAAAGGGCAGTTCTTTTCAGTTGTCTGTGGATGCTTGTCCTTTCTCTCTCCGAAGCTGTCCATAAATTGCTACTTATGTTCCGATAACATGGGAGTCCTTTGCATGAAGGCTTTACAAACTCATCTTTAAGGTGAATGAAGTATGCAAGCCCTCACATCAGGGTGTGTCAAGTGCACTCACAGAACGAAAGTCTACCATAACATTAGGATCCCTCATGCCCCTATTCCGAGTTGCAGAAGGAGCTACTGCCATCGCCTGCCATCTTTGCTTGGGCCTCCAGCTACAGAGGTGTGGCTTGTGTGAGCTTTGCTAGTGGAAGCTCCACCCGCCCTTCCTCCAATATCTTTAAACCGAATGACAGAAGCCGCTGCCCATGTCAGAGCTGGGTTTAGGGATCTGCTAGATCTCCACCCGCTCTATGCTGGTGTATGTATGTATGTATTTCATTTTTGTATAGCGCCGGTAGCCCGAGGGCATTAGGGCGCTTAAACAAACAGAAACACAACATAGAACACAGAAGGAGGCCAGCCCAAGGCTAAACCATGAAGTTGTCCTTAAACCATCCTATCCTATATGTATGTATTTCATTTTTGTATAGCGCCGGTAGCCCGAGGTAATCACTGCTTACGCCAAGGTAGTGGCACAGTGTCTTTCGGTCTGTTTTGCCACCTCCTTTCTGGACATATGGATCTGGGAGCAATGTAAGCCCCCCCTGGGTCCAAACTTAAGTTTACGCCCCTCCCACCTCCTTTCTCATAGCCAGGGACGACTAGCGGATTCCCCGAGCTTGTGGAGGTGGATGGGAAAGCCACCTGGCAGCGGACGGAATCTGCATTGCAGAAGCACCTCAGGCCGCCCTGTTGGCTCATTATCTTCATGGGGCAGGCTCCCCACGTGCCAGTCAGGCTCCGTGGAGACAAAGTGGTTGTTGGCTGCTGCCTGCTCCAGGCTCTCTAAATCGAGGGCATTGTTGTTTATCTTTTCAACATATTTCATGGTGCTGGTAATTTTCTTAAACCCCATGCATCGACATCACAGAAACATGAAGCTTGAGCTCAGACAAGCTATCGGAAAAAGAACCAAGGGTGGACTGTGTTGGCACATGAGTAGCTGATTTTGACTGGGGTGGAAGCTCAGATGTTGTGAGTAAAAACCTTGAGTCTATTCTTTCACTATTAGATAGCAATTGTCCTCTTCATAAACCTTCATGTCTTTAGAGTTGACATCAGTAAAAGGACTCAGAAATACACCAATCCTTTTGGCCACACATGTTTTACATATTAGTTTCAGTTAGCCACTAATACAGACACAATTTCAGGAAAATAATATAACCTATACAAAGGTACTGTTCTTAGAAGTGTTCCTTGCCTGTTTGATGGCTAGTTTACCGCAGCCACCACGCCGAGAAACGCCAGATTAAAATACTGCAGGATATTTATGATCCTCCTGGCATGAAAAAAATGAGCGTGTCGCCTTAATGTCAGAAAAGGAATAACTTTACTCGCTACACATGCTGACATGGCTGTTCATTTTGCTCCAGGAACCTTTAGGTCTCCTCCCGCTCGCTTTGTATTGTAATAACTTAATTATCTCTCAGTAGCAGCCAGTTCCTGCACTTCTGCACTGCGGTTGCGACCTCTAAGCTTTCTGCTGACACGGAACTGGAGAATGATGGGACTGCGCCGTCATGTTTAGTAAGATTTGTGATGGTAACCCATAGCAGAAAAGGCGCATCATCACATTCGAGTGCGACTAGGCCCTTTTCCCAGTTACAATGCATACACGACTGACAGGCTGTGCTGAAGTCTGAATACCATTTTCGCATACAGCATAAAAACAAGATGGCGGCTTAATCAAAATGGCCTATGTGGCCCATGAAAACCCATCACGTGGCCAACCTTTGTTCCAATATAATATAGCAGTTGCAGATCTATGGCCATGACTTTAGCGTGTAGATTATGACCGAGCACGATTTGTCACATTTGGCAGATACCTTTCTTAATGTAAATTGAAAAATGAAAACTGAATTAGTTTCCATGGCTAAGCAGGATGATGACTCAAGGTCAGGATGGAGTGGAAGAATGAGACAAAAGGACAGTGCAGGTTTAGGGGGACGCAACTGTGAAAAGGGGATCATGTTGGAATGGAACTCAAATGATAGCGTAAAAGGGAATTTAAAACAGCATGAATTGCAGCAATTTCAATGTTTCATATGGTTTCATGCTGCGAGATAAAATAGCAGAGTTATTCAGAAGTTATTTCTCCGGAGTCAAATGTCCTAATTACGTGGTACCAACCATGTCCTATTTTTTGCATTTCGCAAAACAAAGAAAAACAATGTTAGCATTAGAAATTAGGGTCATTTTTGAAAATTGAAATCGTATATTTGCAATCAGCATTCAATAACAAAAAGGCTGCAGGCCACTTAGCTCAGAGAACATTTTAGGATCATGGTACTTTATTTAACATAGGATCTTTGTACAATTTTAAACACGGATTCAGTTTTTCGATTAGAAATAAGGAAAACACTTCTACCACTATGCAAAATGTATAATATAGCTGCCTATAGTTTGCCTTGCCCTCATTGGGCCTATGAAAGAAATTCAGTTCGTCTATCTACCATTATAAGTTTGTTTTTCCCACTTCAGCAACAGCATACAAAATGGGACAGAATGACATTATGGTCACAATAATTGTTCTGTGATCTGTAAAAGGAAATGTGTTGTTTGTCATCACACAATACGTATATTGCTCTCCATTACATGATAATAATTATAATACCAATAATAATAATAATAATAATAATAATAATAATAATAATAATAATAATACTGCATATTTTGTACAGCGCTTTAGGTTTCTGGCAACATTCTTGCAGCACAATGTAAACGTGGCCATGGTGTCAATCATCTGCTCTGTGGTGCAAAAAGCATACATCATGGTGAACCTTCTCTTATACTCTTAACCATTTCCTGACAACAGAGCTATTATGAGAAATGCAGAGAGGTGTGTTGAATATTGCTTTTAAGAGTTTCTTTTTTTCCAGGTTTTGTGTCTTCACATTTGTGCCACATTACATATTTGTGTCCATATTTGTGGTTATCTTGGTGCTGCTTCGTACATTGATATTGTTTCACTTTTGCACTTTTGTGCTGTATTACAAGTATACATATTATTGTTATTAATATTAATATTATTAATGTTCATAGCGCAAACCTATCTCATGAGCAACAGAGCACTTCACAGGTAATAGTGAAACATCGGTGACATGAATTTAAGTAAACATTAGTATAAATTATCAGAGTGCAAGATATAGATGGTGGTGTGCACAAGATAGTCAGAAACTAGCTGACACCAAGGTGTTGTTGGAAGATCCAGGTCTTTACTTTAGTTCTTGCCTAAACTGAAAGCAGTCTGGGTTGCCACTGGGCTGGAGTTCAAGACGACCAGAGCATAGCATGGGGACTCTTTCCTCATTTTCTCCTTGTCTAGTTTTCAAAGAATGGAATGATGATCTCACGGCGAGATGAACAATGTTTTGAGTTTGGTGATCCGGTAACTTTTTAATTTAAAAAAGTTATTGTTATTGGAACTTGCCTACTATTTGTCAATGGGTGCACTGTAAGCACAGTTAAAGAATACAATAACGAAGTCCCCAAAGCAGAAAAATCTGCTGCTCCTTGATGCAGAGAGTACCTCTCATTGACCCATTGCATTTTAAGAAAATCAACTTTTTCACTGGCCCCATCTTGGAATGGTTGGACAAGCCTAACAATTTTATAATTCCCTTGAGTGAATCATCAACCTAAGTGCATGTAATTCAGCTTACAAATTACTGTTTTTCCAAGTAGGTGTGCTTATACCCATGATTTTTTGCAACTCTGTTGGGTGGGAAGAAGAGTCTGTGGGGGTCATTACGAGGTAGGAGGTAGCCATGCCGCTGTTAGCGGCATGGCTACCCCCTTACCGGGTACCAGGTTCCTTGAATGAGGAATTACCGGGCCATTCCGACCCTGGAGGACCCGGTAATTCCTCATTCAAGGAACCCAAACCCTGTGCATCCCCATTCCCATTCGAGCCCCCATAGGGCTCAATGGGAATGGGGAGCATGCTAACAATAGGCCCGATGTTAGCATGCTGGGCTGGTTGCAGGACTCTCTAAGGCCGCCTGGAAAAACCAGGCGTCCTTAGCGAGTCCCGCGAGCAGAACTCGTAACCTTTACCGGCACCATTAACCCCTTACCGCCAGGCTCGGAATGACCCCCTGTGTCTGTATATTTTGTTTTTTTGGCTTTTAGGAGGGGCTGCAGCACTACCTATTACCCAAAACAAATGCATTGGAGTATAGCTAGGAAGAAGATGGCATGTGAGAAGGGACAAACTGTTGTAGGTATTGTTTAGTTATTTACCCATCCATTGATTTACTTATTCCTACTGCCATTTCTGCCCATTATCTGCCCCTCCCTGTCCTAAAAGAACTTCCTGGGATCTGTTTGAGATTTCTTTTTCAAGCATTAACATTGAACATTGACCTCCCTGTATTATTTCTAATATGACTGCTGAGTTATTGGCTTATTTGCGGCTGGAATATGCACTACCGGTTTACTTAAAATGACATACAGGCCGATTCATGGAATAATTAGCGCGGCGCAAGTGGGCAAAAACGTGCGAATCGCAGTGGAATAGCGAAAATCGCAGTGCAAGTGCGAAAATCGCACGAAAAGCAGCGCACATCGATTCATGGAAGGCAGTGCACGAGAAAACCAGCGGATGTGCGATAAAAAAGTGTGCGGCGCACGTTGGCGCACAGGCCATCTAACTGCGTGCGCCAGGTCACAGAGAAAATCGCACAGGCCACAGCGAAAATCGCACATAGCGCGGCGCACGCAACAAAAGTAGGCGGAACACGGGCGTAACACTCGGAATGGGGAACAACTTGCCAAAACGTGGGCGTCACGGGGGAAGTACAGGGCACAAGTGCGCGGAATGCCCACACGCTCGCCTACAACACGTATTCATGGAATAGAATAGGGCAAAAAAGCGCACGCTCAAACCAGCGCACAGGCACAAACACGACCGCCACAAGAAAGCAGGCGGTAGCGTCTCTGCGGCTGTAAGAAATGTGCGCCAAAAGGTGCGCAAACAAATAGCACCTATATACTGCCATGATGAATGTCCTATACTGTGGCCCTCCAGGACAAATGACGTGCAAAGGGGTACCCACAAACACGGACACCCGCTGACAAAAAATACGTGTGCGTGTATACCGGGGTGCGTGGGAAGTCTCACATGCGATTTGGCCGGGTACATGGATTTCAGGGGTGCGCGGGAAGTTCCACACGCGATTTGGCCGTGTACGTGGATTCCAGGAGTGCGCGGGAAGTTCCACACGCGATTTCAGCAGGGTATGTGTATTTCATGGGTGCGCGGGAAGTTCCTCACGCGATTTCATCAGGGTACGTGTATTTCAGGGGTGCGGGGAAGTTCCACACGCGATTGGCCCAGTGCGAGCAGGGTACGTGTATTTCAGGGGTGCGCGGGAAGTTCCAGACGCGAATGGCCCCGTGCAAGCAGTGTACGTGTATTTCAGGGGTGCGCGGGAAGTTCCACACGCGATTGGCCCCGTGCAAGCAGGGTACGTGTATTTCAGGGGTGCGCGGGAAGTTCCACACCCGATTTCAGCAGGGTATGTGTATTTCAGGGGTGCGCGGGAAGTTCCACACGCGATTTCATCAGGGTACGTGTATTTCAGGGGTGCGTGGGAAGTTCCACACGCGATTGGCCCAGTGCGAGCAGGTTACGTGTATTTCAGGGGTGCGCAGGAATTTCCACACGCGATTTCAGCAGGGTATGTGTATTTCAGGGGTGCGCGGGAAGTTCCACACGCAATTTCATCAGGGTACGTGTATTGCAGGGGTGCGCGGGAAGTTCCACACGCGATTGGCCCAGTGCGAGCAGGGTACGTGTATTTCAGGGGTGCGCGGGAAGTTCCACACGCGAATGGCCCCGTGCAAGCAGGGTACGTGTATTTCAGGGGTGCGCGGGAAGTTCCACACGCGATTGGCCCCGTGCAAGCAGGGTACGTGTATTTCAGGGGTGAGCGGGAAGTTCCACACGCGATTTCAGCAGGGTATGTGTATTTCAGGGGTGCGCGGGAAGTTCCACACGCGATTTCATCAGGGTACGTGTATTTCAGCGGTGCGCGGGAATTTCCACACGCGATTTCAGCAGGGTATGTGTATTTCAGGGGGGCGCGGGAAGTTCCACACGCGATTTCATCAGGGTACGTGTATTGCAGGGGTGCGCAGGAAGTTCCACACGCGATTGGCCCAGTGCGAGCAGGGTACGTGTATTTCAGGGGTGCGCGGGAAGTTCCACACGCGATTTCAGCAGGGTATGTGTATTTCAGGGGTTCTGGGGAGTACCACATGTGAATTGGCCGTGTGGGTCCTCCCAGGTGTACGCTCCATAACCTCCACGGCCCCTGCAGGCAGCCCACACCACGGGGGACTACCCTGCACCCCTGCTCATGTCCCGCAGGCAGCCCATCCACCATGGGCATGCCCCCCAGCCAAACCACATGTCACCTTGCACTACTGATCAACAATGCATGTCTCCCACCACCCCCACCCCCCAGCCACCAGGGGCACCCACCACCAGGCCCCCACTCATGTCTCCCACCACCCCCACCCCCCTGCCACCATGGGCAGCCCCCACCAGGCCCCCACTCATGTCTCCCACCACCCCCACCCCCCAGCAGTGCAGGGGCACCCTCCACCAGGCCCCCACTCATGTCTCCCACCACCCCCACCCCCCAGCAGTGCAGGGGCACCCTCCACCAGGCCCCCACCCATGTCTCCCACCACCCCAACCCCCCAGCCACCAGGGGCACCCTCCACCAGGCCCCCACTCATGTCTCCCACCACCCCCACCCCCCAGCCACCAGGGGCACCCTCCACCAGGCCCCCACTCATGTCTCCCACCAGCCCCACACCCCTGCCACCATGGGCAGCCTCCACCAGGCCCCCACCCATGTCTCCCACCACCCCCACCCCCCAGCAGTGCAGGGGCACCCTCCACCAGGCCCCCACTCATGTCTCCCACCACCCGCACCCCCAAGCAGTGCAGGGGCAGCCTCCACCAGGCCCCCACTCATGTCTACCACCACCCCCACCCCCCAGCAGTGCAGGGGCACCCTCCACCAGGCCCCCACTCATGTCTCCCACCAGCCCCACACCCCTGCCACCATGGGCAGCCTCCACCAGGCCCCCACCCATGTCTCCCACCACCCGCACCCTCCACCAGGCCCCCACTCATGTCTCCCACCACCCGCACCCCCCAGCAGTACAGGGGCAGCCTCCACCAGGCCCCCACTCATGTCTACCACCACCCCCACCCCCCAGCAGTGCAGGGGCACCCTCCACCAGGCCCCCACTCATGTCTCCCACCACCCCCATCCCCCAGCAGTGCAGGGGCAGCCTCCACCAGGCCCCCACTCATGTCTCCCACCACCGCCACCCCCCAGCAGTGCAGGGGCAGCCTCCACCAGGCCCCCACTCATGTCTCCCACCAGCCCCACCCCCCAGCAGTGCAGGGGCACCCTCCACCAGGCCCCCACTCATGTCCCCCTGCACCCCCACCCCCCAGCATCCAGGGGCACCCTCCACCAGGCCCCCACTCATGTCTCCCACCACCCCCACCCCCCAGCAGTGCAGGGGCAGCCTCCACCAGGCCCCCACTCATGTCTCCCACCACCCCCAGCAGTGCAGGGGCAGCCTCCACCAGGCCCCCACTCATGTCTCCCACCACCCCCACCCCCCAGCAGTGCAGGGGCAGCCTCCACCAGGCCCCCACTCATGTCTCCCACCACCCCCACCCCCCTGCCACCATGGGCAGCCCCCACCAGGCCCCCACTCATGTCTCCCACCCCCCCCACCCCCCAGCAGTGCAGGGGCAGCCTCCACCAGGCCCCCACACATGTCTCCCACCACCCCCACCCCCCTGCCACCATGGGCAGCCTCCACCAGGCCCCCACCCATGTCTCCCACCACCCCCACCCCCCAGCAGTGCAGGGGCAGCCTCCACCAGGCCCCCACTCATGTCTACCGCCACCCCCACCCCCCAGCAGTGCAGGGGCACCCTCCACCAGGCCCCCACTCATGTCTACCACCACCCCCCAGCAGTGCAGGGGCAGCCTCCACCAGGCCCCCACTCATGTCTCCCACCACCCCCACCCCCAGCCACCAGGGGCAGCCTCCACCAGGCCCCCACCCATGTCTCCCACCCCCCCCACCCCCCAGCCACCAGGGGCACCCTCCACCAGGCCCCCACTCATGTCTCCCACCACCCCCACCCCCCCAGCAGTGCAGGGGCAGCCTCCACCAGGCCCCCACCCATGTCTCCCACCACCCCCACCCCCCAGCCACCAGGGGCACCCTCCACCAGGCCCCCACTCATGTTTCCCACCACCCCCACCCCCCTGCCACCATGGGCAGCACCCACCAGGCCCCCACTCATGTCTCCCACCACCCCCACCCCCCAGCAGTGCAGGGGCACCCTCCACCAGGCCCCCACTCATGTCTCCCACCACCCCCACCCCCCAGCAGTGCAGGGGCACCCTCCACCAGGCCCCCACTCATGTCTCCCACCACCCCCACCCCCCAGCAGTGCAGGGGCAGCCTCTACCAGGCCCACACTCATGTCTACCACCACCCCCACCCCCCAGCAGTGCAGGGGCACCCTCCACCAGGCCCCCACTCATGTCACCCACCACCCCCACCCCCCAGCATCCAGGGGCACCCTCCACCAGGCCCCCACTCATGTCTCCCACCACCCCCACCCCCCAGCCACCAGGGGCACCCTCCACCAGGCCCCCACTCATGTCCCCCTGCACCCCCACCCCCAGCATCCAGGGGCACCCTCCACCAGGCCCCCACTCATGTCTCCCACCACCCCCACCCCCCAGCAGTGCAGGGGCAGCCTCCACCAGGCCCCCACTCATGTCTCCCACCACCCCCACCCCCCAGCAGTGCAGGGGCAGCCTCCACCAGGCCCCCACTCATGTCTCCCACCACCCCCACCCCCCAGCAGTGCAGGGGCAGCCTCCACCAGGCCCCCACCCATGTCTCCCACCACCCCCACCCCCCAGCCACCAGGGGCACCCTCCACCAGGCCCCCACTCATGTCTCCCACCACCCCCGCCCCCCAGCAGTGCAGGGGCACCCTCCACCAGGCCCCCACTCATGTCTCCCACCACCCCCACCCCCCAGCAGTGCAGGGGCACCCTCCACCAGGCCCCCACTCATGTCTCCCACCACCCCCACCCCCCAGCAGTGCAGGGGCAGCCTCCACCAGGCCCCCACTCATGTCTCCCACCACCCCCCAGCAGTGCAGGGGCAGCCTCCACCAGGCCCCCACTCATGTCTCCCACCACCCCCACCCCCCAGCCACCAGGGGCACCCACCACCAGGCCCCCACTCATGTCTCCCACCACCCCCACCCCCTGCCACCATGGGCAGCCCCCACCAGGCCCCCACTCATGTCCCCCTGCACCCCCACCCCCAGCATCCAGGGGCACCCTCCACCAGGCCCCCATCCATGTCTCCCACCACCCCCACCCCCCAGCCACCAGGGGCACCCTCCACCAGGTCCTCACAATCCCCAATCATGTGCGTAATGGTCAGCCTCCACAGCCAAAAAGCCCTACCAAGTAACCCATTCACCCACATGGAAATGGAAATTACATGTTACACCCCCAATGTTCATGAAGCTAATGAACCCATGTCCGTCACACACAATGGTTGCAATTGAATGGGAAAACACCCAACATGACATGCATGAAACCAATGAGATGATACCACACAGTGAAGTATGAAAACAAAATTGTATTGAAAAAAATAAAGAATGCTAAAGAAAGGAAACAAACTACAATGGGAATGAGAAAAAATAAGCTGCATGTCCGTATTAAAACAAAAAAACTGCAAATCAGAATCCAAAAAAATGTCGTCCAAAGTCAAATGTAAAAAAATCTCTATGCAATAAAGAACTATGTAAAAAACTACCAAGGGTCCATGAGCCCAACTGAACAAAGGAAACCTACTAAAAAACCTAACTAAAAATCAACTATATACAAAAAGTGGAGCAGTGTCCGTCGACTCCAAATCATAATAAGAAACAAAGGAAACCTAAAACTAAAGAACTATATACAAAGGCGGCGGGCAAGTCCAGCGGCTCACTCCGTGGTGTCCCGGGCCAGGGCATCATCGAACTCCTGTTCGATGTCCCGGAGGCGGTCCAGTTCCATGGCCCCGAGGGTCCGCAGGGACGACGCCGTGTCCTCCTCCAACCGCCTGCGGATTGCCTCGAGGCACTCGGCCCGCCTCAGGGCCCTACGCATGGAGTTCTCCGCCCTGATCATTGTGAGCTTCGCCTCTTCCGCCCGCCGCCGCTCCGCACCTATGGCGTGGCCCAACCGCTGCCACACGGAAGACACTCTCTGTCCTGGGTCCCCCTGCCCTCCGGCCGATGCCTGCCCCTCCGATGTCGAAAGCCCCAAGCCTTCATGTCTCCCACCATGTTGCTGCTGCTGCTCTGCCTCTGCCCATGCACTGCCTCCTGCTGCCTGCACATCCTCCGCCGGCTGGGGTGCAGTTGTTGATGTGGCCACCCCTGCTGGACCTCCGACTCCCGACTGTGGCAGGGATGCCTCCTCCACCAGCCTGGCCGCACCGTCAGAGGCAGCTCCACAGGGCACCCAGGTGACTGATGGGTGGGAAGATGGCACAGAGGACGACTGGCGCGTAGGGGGTCCAGTTGAGGAGGGGGTCGGAGCAAGCCCCATCAGACGGAGGAATCCGGCCTGGGTGACCTGTCCCAGCAGGCTGACGTGGTCAACGAGCCATTCGAGATGACGTGCAGTCTCTCCATGAAAAGACTGCAGGTCACCTCGCATGGCCCGTTGACGCAACGCCACACCAGCCAGGACAGGCTCAACCCGGACCTGGATGGCCACGTCCGCAGGCAGAGGAAGGCCAGTTGACATCAGCTCATCCCCTGCCTGAAAACGGGTCTGGACGTAGGCATCCCTGCTGGTGCAAGATGATGCAGGGACAGGATCGGGGACAGGATTGCACACAGGCAACTCCGCGGCAGCCTGTGCTGCCTCCTGTCCCTGGTCCTGCACTGCACCACTAGCACCAGTGGGATCCCCACCTCCAGACCCCGTCTCTGGTGCTTGCACGGCCTCCTCCTCCACCAAACCCCCCACCAACCTGGATGACTCCGTGCCATCTTCCCCTGTTGGGCCCTGTGGGGTCCCAGCTGCCCCTTCTGCTGCCGAGGAGTCCAACTGCAACCTCCGCCTCTTGGACCTCCCCCCGGCAGCTGCGGCCTGGGACGCGGCACCGGACTCCTCACTCCCCGACGAGATGACAACACGGGAGGGGAGCCGGGCCTTGCGTCTCCGGCTGGCGGTCTGATCCCCGCCGCTGTGCTCCACAGCACCTTCTCCGCCCTCTTCATCAGTTGACGCTGCAGACAGGGAGAAACAAAACACAGGCATCAGGGCACTGTACAATGGACACATACACACATGACAGTTGCACATGAGTGGCATTGGCAAACCTCAGACATGTCATCACAATCCCCAACACACATGTCATTGCAACTCGCACACATGAGCCATACCACAGCCATATCGCAACTGCCAGCACCATCCCTACACATACAACAGCATCAGCAGCCAAAGGGGAGCCAGACATCACATGCAACACAGGAAGTGCACCACACATGTACACACACCACCACACTTGCATGCATGTGTACACCTCTGCCAAGTGTCGCACTGTTCAGACGGGCATCCATGTCACATCTGCCAATCAGGCTTCCACATACCGCTGTCACATGCATCCATGTTGCATCACTGTTGCACCCTTGTCAAATACACACACATGCACATGTACACAGTGCTCATACATGCAGCCAAAAACAACATACATGCGTGACATCACGGACATGTCTACTTACATACACATTCATCCAAACATGTGTGCACGCACAACTGCATTTGCCATGCAAGCCTACACACACAAGCACCATCCATGTCTCACACATTACAGCCCTCGCATGTGTCAGCCCCACGGCCCTGTACACCCCCACCCATACTCGACCCCATACAAACAGATGTGCAACCTGCACAATACCGAATAATCACCACACGCACTGCTCACAATCAGGATGCATGTACACTCACCGCTCGACTCCAGATGGGTCTGCTTCTCTAGGACCTGGACGTGGAGCGCTGGGGATATGCGTTCCAGGACCCCCATCTGTTCTTCCGACAAGTGGCCCCGGCGCCCCTTGGCATCCGCTGCCTTCAAGAGGCGCCGGGCCTTGTTCAGGGTCCTGGACCTGAAGTCCTCCCAGCGCTTCCTGACATGTTGTAAGTCCCGGACTGCCACCCCCTCCGCGTTGATGGCAGTCACGATGTCAGTCCAGATCCGAGTCCGTCCTTCCTTGTCGGCGCGGGAACTTCCGAAGAGGGCATCATACTGCCCCAGGACTTGCTCCACCAGGACACCAACTTCGGTGGCACTGAAGCTGGTGCCCCTCTGCCTCTCTGGCCGGGGGTTATCAGTGGTCACAGATGGTGTTGGCCCCGACATGACAACCCCAGAGGCAGGAGTGGGTGGGCAACTGGGTCCTGGGGCTGGGCTGTGGAGCGATGGAATTCCAGTCGGGAGTCTTCGGTTCCAGCAGGGGTGGTCACAGCAACAGCACCCCTGGCTGATGTGCAGGCAGCAAATGGCAGTGCATGTGGGCAGCAGGCAGTCAGGCAGCAGCAGATGGCAGGTGGGAGCGTGCTCGGGGCTCTGGGGGGCAGTAGTTCGGCCTTCTGTGCAGGAGCGTGGTCTTCCGTGTGCTTAAGCGTGGCCAGCTTGGTACGGAGTGATTTGGCACGTGAAAATCCTGCACGTCAGCGTGAAAATCGAGGAAAGGCCCTTAGCGCGTAAGCGCGTCAGCACGCATACGCGATTCGTTTGGACCAAAGGCCCTCAGCGCGTAAACGCGTCAGCATGCATACGCGATTCTATTGGACCAAAGGCCCTCAGCGCGTAAACGCGTCAGCACGCATACGCGATTCTATTGGACCAAAGGCCCTCAGCGCGTAAACGCGTCTGTGACGTGACCCGCACGGGTGTTTCCCACACAGCACGTGATGACAGAGCACACGTGGAAAGACTGCACGTCAGAGTGTCATCGCGTGTAATTGGACAGCACGTCAGAGTGTCATCGCGTGTAATTGGACAAAAGTGCGCGTACACGCGATTGGCCTATGTACGTGTATATCAGGGGTGCGCGGACACTTACACACGCAAGTACGTCAGCGCACCTGTATCCCGGGGTGCGCGGGAATTTCCACACGCTATTGGACTGGGTACTGGATTTCAGGGGTGCGCGGGTCACACGCTCGCCTACAACACGCGCAACGCATTAATTTGCACACTAACAAAATAACAAGCTCAGACCCAGGATGAACATACCGTTCCTAGCAGCAGTGGGCGTGGCCTACCAAAGGAGGAGGAGGAGGATAGTCAGGGCCAGAATATTCACACCCAGAACCAGCCTTTTCGGGATGCCTGATGACCAGGTGCATGGGAGGTACAGGTTTCCACCACACATTATACTGGACCTGGTGAGTGAGTGGGAG
The DNA here is from genome assembly GCF_040938575.1 of Ambystoma mexicanum. NCBI lineage: Eukaryota > Metazoa > Chordata > Amphibia > Caudata > Ambystomatidae > Ambystoma > Ambystoma mexicanum. The sequence goes on from NC_090939.1 coordinate 532,173,928, forward strand.
GATGACCTCACATCACCCACCCTGTGCTCCCAAGCACTCAGCCCCCTGGAGAAGGTCCTCAATGTACTGCACTTCTTAGCCACTGGATCATTTCAGCGGACAAGTGCCATTGTGGGTGGTGTATCACAGGCCACCCAGTCACGCTGCCTACACCAGGTCTTGAACATCATCACTGCACGCCCATCAGTCCGCAGGCACATATACCTGCCCAGAACACCTGCAGAAAGGCATGCTGCCGCCCTGGATTTTTACGCTGTGGCACGATTCCCCAAAGTGCTAGGTGCCATCGACTGCACCCATGTGGCTCTACGTCCCCCCAGGGCATCTGAGCACATCTATAGGAACCGCAAGCACTGGCATTCCATCAACGTGCAGGTAGTATGTAATGCCAAGGGAACTGTCCCGGGAGGATAGCTCAGCGGCAGCGTGCGCGTCTTGGAAGCAAGACGACACGAAGCAACAACAGGTTCGATCCCCGGGTCCGCGCTTAGAAACCTCTGGGTGTTTAAGCGCGTTATAAATACGTAACTAAGACAAAAAAAAAAAAATACGCAACTAAGAAAAACAAACAATTCCTGTAACAGCGTCTCGATGCCTGCGGGCTGTGTGAGCGCTTTATAAATGTAAAAAAAAAAATAAAAATAAAAAAAAATAAAAATCATCACCTCAGTATATGCCAACTATCCCGGGTCAACCCACGACAGCTTCATTTACCGAATGTCCACCCTAAGCCGGGACCTAGAAGCTGGGCGGCATGGCGATACATGGCTGCTTGGTGAGTATGACTGCCACTGCACATGCATGCATGTCAGATACTGAGCAAGGTCACAACCCCACCAATGATACCAATCACCACCTCCACAGGGGACAGTGCCTACCCTCTCAGCCCCCACATGATGACGCCAATTCGGAACCCCACCACGCCACCCCAGGTAAGATATAACACAGCCCACATTACAACCCGGGGCATAGTGGAGGGCACATTCGGAGTGCTAAAGTCACGCTTTCGCTCCCTTGACCGTTCTGGCGGGCAGCTGTTGTACGCTCCCCCAGTAGTGTGCAGGATCATAGTGGCAGCATGTGTCCTGCACAACGTTGCAACACGCCGGGGCCTGGCCGTGGACATGGTGGTGGCCCCACATCCCCAACCACATGCACAGCCGCTGCGCATGGGAGGGGAAAGGGCACGGGGGGAGGCAGCCCGTACACAGCTAGTGGCTAATTACTTCACATAGAAATCACACCCCTGTGGAGTGCACACTGCCCTGGCACATTCCATCTGACAATCAATGATGACTCAACCTGACACTGATCCTGAATGTCTGGAGAATGAACCGTGAAAACCATATCAGCCTGAGATTGTTCACCTGGAAGTGTCACAATGTGTGCATCCCTACCCACACAGACACCACCAATGCAGTTTTGTGAAGTAACACATTCAAGCAGCTAAAATGAATACCCACTTGCAAAATGCAACAAGAGGACAGTGCCATGTCAGCCAACCCATCCCCAGCACCGCCACACGACACACCGTGCCATGTCATGCTATTTGCAGGTAAACAAAGTAATCCCCACAACATGACACTAGTGTCACAATGTAGAGTGTCCCTAATTGAAACTTGCAACACCTGAAATGCTCACAGTAATGCAGGACCAACAACAAACTTGAGCAGGTACTACCATTAACATGACATCACAAATGTTATATATTAGTAGTCTCACCACCTGGAAATGCCTGCACTCCCACCACTACCAACTGTGCAGTGTTGGCGCCATGTAGAGTTGTAGGTGCACTGCTGCCAACATGGACCCCATCTCCAGACTAGAGGGCCTTGTGTAGACATGAGGAAGGGACCTGCAAATTGGGAGGTAGACACAGATGATGAGTTACACATCAATGCAACATGCAGTGTACAAAACAACAGCAATATGCACTAGGAATGTACACACAGTATTGACTAGACTACCCACACATGTAGTGGGAGTCCAATGTCACCATGTACGTCAATGTCACTTGGGCACACCCTTTGCAAGCCCATGGAAACGGGAAGCAGGAGGGGTGTGTGTGACTCAAACCCAAGCATCTGAACCAAATACATGACAAGCCTGCATGTGCCCAGCCACAATGCTGCGTATGCCCACAGGAACCACGGAAGCCAACAAATTGTCCCAAAAAAATTGGGAAAAATTATTTAGAAATTAAAAATAAAAATAAAACTAAAAATAAAAATAAAAAATTTTAAAAAAATAAAAATCAAAAATAAAAATCAAAAATAAAAATTAAAATCAAAAATGGCCATTGATGGGCCCGGGGGGGTTTGGGAGGCCACCCAGGAGGTCCGAGGACAGGGTGCACACCAAAACCCACCTGTGTGGGTCCTGGGGAAAAAAAACACCTCCATGGGCTCATGGCCCACACGGCTACCCTATTGTGGGAGTATCACTGCTGTCGCTATTATCACCCTGTGCAGCTGCATCCGGAGGTGGTTGCACTATGGGAGGCAGCCCACGCAAGGCCCTAGTCTGCTCCTCCATGGCTGCAAGCATGCGGGTGTGGTAGGTCTGGTTCTGGAGGATGAGTGTGCGGAGGTCCCCATGCAACAACTCACGGGATGCCCGGACCTCCGCCCTCGTTGCCTGCATCTCAGCTGAGAGCGTACGGGTGAGATGCTCCAGCTGCTGTTCTGTCCTTTGGTGTGTTGAAGCCTCAAGCTCAACAAGAGTCGTCCTGAGGTGAAAGAGCTCCTGCCTCAGGGCTTCCCTGTGAGCCTGGGACTCAATGGAGATGGCCTCCTGCAGAGTCACCAGTGCCGCCCGCCTGTCCCTGTTGGACCCCAACATGTCCTCCCTGTGTGACTGGCAGATGGAGTCAGTTGCCTGCTCTAGTCGCTCCATCAGCCTTTCAGGGGGGACAATGGAAGTGGCCACCCTATCCATGGCCTGAGCCATCATCTTGGATGATGCTGCCTGTTGTGTTGCCATACCGTAAATGGATTGCTCCCATGCGGTATTGCCAGGTGGCGTACGGCCACCACGTCGGCGGGCACCACACCTGTCTGGGGCAAGGCGAACTGCGACTTGCTGTGCCGGCACTGCCTTAGGCTGCAGGACTGCATTCCCCCTCTGATCTGCTGGCCCAGGAACAGGATCAGATGTCGCGGAGTGTGACCCTGCATCCATAACCACCAAAGGCGTAGCTGCCAACACTGACATCCCCATTGAGGGTTCTGACCCTGGTGCAGGTGGGTGGGACAGAACAGAATCCCTCCCTGGAACACTCACCTGCGACGGCACGTAGGTCTCATCCGAATCAACACCTGAGTACAGCTCGGGGGAGGTGCAGCCAGAGACACCCCTTGAGAGCACGACCTGCAGCACTTGTGGGTTCTCACCCACCACCACACCACGTCCCTCACTGGTGGTTGGTCGGCCCTCGGACCCCTCCTGGGTCTGCACCATCTCCACAACCCCAGCAGTATCAGGTGCGTCTTCCCCTGCAAAGACATAAAAACAAAGAAATGGAAACAGGCATTAGCACCATGGCACACAATGAGGGCTGAGAAGCAAGAGAACCAGTACTTGATTGACACATGTCCCACATGACTAAAACCCTCCCATGCATGCACCCTCACTGCATATGAAGGGCAGGCAAATGGCACACACTGATGACACCAAGATGGAAGATGAACACATTTTCTGCATGCTGCCTGGCAGTGGCATCATACATTGGCCTGTGATTGCCAGGTGAAACACACATGCCATCACACAGATGGCATGTACCATTGCTATTGAGTGAAGATGGAGAGGAGGGCAGCACCTATTCATTCAGTCCAGTTCCCGCATGTAATAGCTTTTCTAATTCTAACAGGTCAGATTTTTCACCTGGAGCTGCCAGTCTGAAATGGTCCAATTGCACAGGGACATGTGTGAACAAATGATATCCAGGTAACAAAGTCACTCCACTTTACCATAGCCATGTCAGACATGTGACTAGTGGACTGCGACATGCCTAGTAAAGGTGGTGGAATGCAAACAATCTGACTGAATGAACAGTGAAAAATAAGCAACAATGTTGTGGCAAGGTGACACTTCAAGGGCAACTGGCGTGCAGTTGGGCTAGATGTCTACTGTTGGCAGAAGGGATACTGCTATGGCCAAATGCAGCTGCGCAGGATGTATTGCATGAAGCACATGGCTGACCCATACGACTCAGGCGCACACACTCTCACCTGGCACACAAACAGAAGCCCTCACACACACACCATGCACATGGATGACACACACATGCATGTGCACTCACCGGACAATGCCTCGTAATCAGCCAGATCTCCCACGCCTTGGATCTGTTCCTCCGTGACGTAGGTCCCAGCGACTGACTCATGTGGAGTGAGTTCCATATCTACTACTGGAGACCCACCTCCAGTCACTAGAGTTGCGGCATGACTTGAGGCCAGCTTACTCTTTGCCCTGCGCTTTAGGTCATTCCAGCGCTTATAGCAATCATTGGCTGTGCGCCTCACGATTCCAAGGGCACTTACGATGTCCGCAACGGTCTGCCAGTGTGCCTGGCGTTGTGCAGGTGTGGTCTTGGATCCTGCAACAATGACCATCTTGTTGTCATGTGCGGACACATACTCGACAAGTGCATTCAATTCGTCATCCGTGAAGCTGGGCTTCCTGGATGGGCCGGACTTTGTAGCCGTGTCTGGGGCATCAGCCTGTGCCGGACGAGCACTCTTCCTCTTCCGCTTGGAAGGTGGTGGTGATCCTGAGTGTGCTGCGCCGCTCTGGACACTAGGGGCAGGAGCCCTGGTGGACTCTGTATGAGGAGTGTGGGATTGCACACTCAGCATGGGAGTTGGTGCAGGCATTGGCTCTAGTGTGATGGTGTCAGGGGGAATGTCAGCAGCATGGACTAGGACCGACACTGTCCTGGCTGGGTGTGTGAGGGCTGAGGTGGATGGAGCCGCAGCTGCCCCTGCAGCCTCTCCGCCCTGCCTACTTGGTGCAGCAGATGACCTTGCTGCCCCAGATGCACGTGGCATGGTGACATCAACGTGCACCAGCGCACGTGTCATAGGCCTGCTGACCTGAAGTCAGCCATGGAGTCAGCCAGGTCTGGTGCCACAATGGGCTGGTCCAACAAGGGCTGAGCATGGATGGTGTCAGCCACATCAGCCTCAACAGGGGGGGGGATTATGGGTGCCCTTGACTGGTCCTCCACACATGGGGGGACAGGCTCACCCTGCAAGTAACGACCACGTCCCCTACCGGATCCACCACGGCCACCACTTGTGGCTCTTCCACCTTTGCCACCCTTACGGAATCCTCGCCTCCCAGCCATGGCACTGATGTAAATGTGCGTATGGGAGTGGCTGTAAACTATTGTCCTGGGCAATTGGGGGTCAAAGGGGTTAGGAACCAGATGGTAATTGTACCCTAGTGCTCTTGCAAGGCTGATTGTAACCCCTGGGGAAAGATGACGGGTCACGCTACGCACAGGAGCCCCAAAAAAGGGAGATGACGTGCACGCAACACCTCCTAGACCACGTGTGCAGAAAGAAAAACCTGCACTACGCTGTGGCACCCAGTAACACAAGAATGAACGTATGCGTGTCACACGCAGCCTAGAATGACCTCTGAAGGGGTAGGCTACACACGGGGCAAGCACAGATGTTAGATACGTGCGTGACTCACCGTCTGCCAGGTAAAAGAGCGTGAAAAAGGAGCGCGTTTGGTTGGCAACACCCCCGCCAAAAGAAGATTTGTACGCTGTCTGAGGAGACAGGACAACAGTAGAAGGGAACACTGTTTGAGGGAACAGGCCCAGGTAAACCAGTAAAAGAGAAAAAAGAGAAAAAGCTGTCAGAGGTAACAGGGAATACGAACTTGAAACTCCGTGAAGTAAATCGCGTGTGAAACGACAAGAAGTACAGAATTCACCCACTCGCTCTCCACGAAAAGCACGTACAAGGAAATGGTGTTCTACACGTACCTTTTATACAGGCCCACACGTCCAGCGTCACTTATGCGGCGTGTATGCGCTAGGGCCATTTCCACCAATTACACGCTTTGTCACTTATGCGTGTAGGGCCATTTCCACCAATTACACGCTTTGTCACTTATGCGTGTAGGGCCAATTCCACCAATTACACGCTTTGTCACTTCTGCGTGTAGGGCCATTTCCACCAATTACACGCTTTGTCACTTCTGCGTGTAGGGCCATTTCCACCAATCACACGCGATGAGACTCTGACGTGCTGTCCAATTACACGCGATGACACTCTGACGTGCAGTCTTTCCACGTGTGCTCTGTCATCACGTGCTGTGTGGGAAACACCAGTGCGGGTCACGTCATAGACGCGCTTACGCGCTGAGGGCCTTTGGTCCAATAGAATCGCGTATGCGTGCTGACGCGCTTACGCGCTAAGGGCCTTTCCTCGATTTTCACGCTGACGTGCAGGATTTTCACGTGCCAAATCACTCCGTACCAAGCTGGCCACGCGTAAGCACACGGAAGACCACGCTTCTGCCCAGAAGGCCGAACTACTGCCCCCCAGAGCCCCGAGCACGCTCCCACCTGCCATCTGCTGCTGCCTGACTGCCTGCTGCCCACGTGCACTGCCATTTGCTGCCTGCACATCAGCCAGGGGTGCTGTTGCTGTGACCACCCCTGCTGGAACCGAAGACTCCCGACTGGAATTCCATCGCTCCACAGCCCAGCCCCAGGACCCAGTTGCCCACCCACTCCTGCCTCTGGGGTTGTCATGTCAGGGCAAACACCATCTGTGACCACTGACAACCCCCGGCCAGAGAGGCAGAGGGGCTCCAGCTTCAGTGCCACCGAAGTTGGTGTCCTGGTGGAGCAAGTCCTGGGGCAGTATGATGCCCTCTTCGGAAGTTCCCGCGCCGACAAGGAAGGACGGACTCGGATCTGGACTGACATCGTGACTGCCATCAACGCGGAGGGGGTGGCATCCGGGACTTACAACATGTCAGGAAGCGCTGGGAGGACTTCAGGTCCAGGACCCTGAACAAGGCCCGGCGCCTCTTGAAGGCAGCGGATGCCAAGGGGCGCCGGGGCCACTTGTCGGAAGAACAGATGGGGGTCCTGGAACGCATATCCCCAGCGCTCCACGTCCAGGTCCTAGAGAAGCAGACCCGTCTGGAGTCGAGCGGTGAGTGTACATGCATCCTGATTGTGAGCAGTGCATGTGGTGATTATTCGGTATTGTGCAGGTTGCACATCTGTTTGTATGGGGTCGAGTATGGGTGGGGGTGTACAGGGCCGTGGGGCTGACACATGCGAGGGCTGTAATGTGTGAGACATGGATGGTGCTTGTGTGTGTAGGCTTGCATGGCAAATGCAGTTGTGCGTGCACACATGTTTGGATGAATGTGTATGTAAGTAGACATGTCCGTGATGTCACGCATGTATGTTGTTTTTGGCTGCATGTATGAGCACTGTGTACATGTGCATGTGTGTGTATTTGACAAGGGTGCAACAGTGATGCAACATGGATGCATGTGACAGCGGTATGTGGAAGCCTGATTGGCAGATGTGACATGGATGCCCGTCTGAACAGTGCGACACTTGGCAGAGGTGTACACATGCATGCAAGTGTGGTGGTGTGTGTACATGTGTGGTGCACTTCCTGTGTTGCATGTGATGTCTGGCTCCCCTTTGGCTGCTGATGCTGTTGTATGTGTAGGGATCGTGCTGGCAGTTGCGATATGGCTGTGGTAAGGCTCATGTGTGCGAGTTGCAATGACATGTGTGTTGGGGATTGTGATGACATGTCTGAGGTTTGCCAATGCCACTCATGTGCAACTGTCATGTGTGTATGTGTCCATTGTACAGTGCCCTGATGCCTGTGTTTTGTTTCTCCCTGTCAGCAGCGTCAACTGATGAAGAGGGCGGAGAAGGTGCTGTGAAGCACAGCGGCGGGGATCCGACCGCCAGCCGGAGACGCAAGGCCCGGCTCCCCTCCCGTGTTGTCATCTCGTCGGGGAGTGAGGAGTCCGGTGCCGCGTCCCAGGCCGCAGCTGCCGGGGGGAGGTCCAAGAGGCGGAGGTTGCAGTTGGACTCCTCGGCAGCAGAAGGGGCAGCTGGGACCCCACAGGGCCCAACAGAGGAAGATGGCACGGAGTCATCCAGGTTGGTGGGGGGTTTGGTGGAGGAGGAGGCCGTGCAAGCACCAGAGACGGGGTCTGGAGGTGGGGATCCCACTGGTGCTAGTGGTGCAGTGCAGAACCAGGGACAGGAGGCAGCACAGGCCGCCGCGGAGGTGCCTGTGTGCAATCCTGTCCCCGATCCTGTCCCTGCATCATCTTGCACCAGCAGGGATGCCTACGTCCAGACCAGTTTTCAGGCAGGGGATGAGCTGACGTCAACTGGCCTTCCTCTGCCTGCGGACGTGGCCATCCAGGTCCGGGTTGAGCCTGTCCTGGCTGGTGTGGCGTTGCGTCAACGGGCCATGCGAGGTGACCTGCAGTCTTTTCATGGAGAGACTGCACGTCATCTCGAATGGCTCGTTGACCACGTCAGCCTGCTGGGACAGGTCACCCAGGCCGATTCCTCCGTCTGATGGGGCTTGCTCCGACCCCCTCCTCAACTGGACCCCCTACGCGCCAGTCATCCTCTGTGCCATCTTCCCACCCATCAGTCACCTGGGTGCCCTGTGGAGCTGCCTCTGACGGTGCGGCCAGGCTGGTGGAGGAGGCATCCCTGCCACAGTCGGGAGTCGGAGGTCCAGCAGGGGTGGCCACATCAACAACTGCACCCCAGCCGGCGGAGGATGTGCAGGCAGCATGAGGCAGTGCACGGGCAGAGGCAGAGCAGCAGCAGCAACATGGTGGGAGACATGAAGGCTCGGGGCTTTCGACATCGGAGGGGCAGGCATCGGCCGGAGGGCAGGGGGACCCAGGACAGAGAGTGTCTTCCGTGTGGCAGCGGTTGGGCCACGCCATAGGTGCGGAGCGGCGGCGGGCGGAAGAGGCGCGGCTCACAATGGTCAGGGCGGAGAACTCCATGCGGAGGGCCCTGAGGCGGGCCGAGTGCCTCGAGGCAATCCACCGGGGGTTGGAGGAGGACACGGCGTCGTCCCTGCGGACCCTCGGGGCCATGGAACTGGACCGCCTCCGGGACATCGAACAGGAGTTCGATGATGCCCTGGTCCGGGACACCACGGAGTGAGCCGCTGGACTTGCCCGCCGCCTTTGTATATAGTTCTTTAGTTTTAGGTTTCCTTTGTTTCTTATTATGATTTGGAGTCGACGGACACTGCTCCACTTTTTATATATAGTTGATTTTTAGTTAGGTTTTTTTAGTAGGTTTCCTTTGTTCAGTTGGGCTCATGGACCCTTGGTAGTTTTTTACATAGTTCTTTATTGCATAGAGATTTTTTTACATTTGACTTTGGACGACATTTTTTTGGATTCTGATTTGCAGTTTTTTTTTTAATACGGACATGCAGCTTATTTTTTCTCATTCCCATTGTAGTTTGTTTCCTTTCTTTAGCATTCTTTATTTTTTTCAATACAATTTTGTTTTCATACTTCACTGTGTGGTATCATCTCATTGGTTTCATGCATGTCATGTTGGGTGTTTTCTCATTCAATTGCAACCATTGTGTGTGACGGACATGGGTTCATTAGCTTCATGAACATTGGGGGTGTAACATGTAATTTCCATTTCCATGTGGGTGAATGGGTTACTTGGTAGGGCTTTTTGGCTGTGGAGGCTGACCATTACGCACATGATTGGGGATTGTGAGGACCTGGTGGAGGGTGCCCCTGGTGGCTGGGGGGTGGGGGTGCAGGGGGACATGAGTGGGGGCCTGGTGGAGGGTGGCCACGGTGGCTGGGGGGTGGGGGTGGTGGGAGACATGAGTGGGGGCCTGGTGGAGGCTGCCCATGGTGGCAGGGGGGTGGGGGTGGTGGGAGACATGAGTGGGGGCCTGGTGGAGGCTGCCCCTGCACTGCTGGGGGGTGGGGGTGGTGGGAGACATGAGTGGGGGCCTGGTGTAGGCTGCCCCTGCACTGCTGGGGGGTGGGGGTGGTGGGAGACATGATTGGGGGCCTGGTGGAGGGTGCCCCTGGATGCTGGGGGGTGGGGGTGCAGGGGGACATGAGTGGGGGCCTGGTGGAGGGTGCCCCTGGTGGCTGGGGGGTGGGGGTGGTGGGAGACATGAGTGGGGGCCTGGTGGAGGGTGCCCCTGGATGCTGGGGGGTGGGGGTGGTGGGAGACATGAGTGGGGGCCTGGTGGAGGGTGCCCCTGCACTGCTGGGGGGTGGGGGTGGTGGTAGACATGAGTGGGGGCCTGGTGGAGGCTGCCCCTGCACTGCTGGGGGGTGGGGGTGGTCGGAGACATGAGTGGGGGCCTGGTGGAGGGTGCCCCTGCACTGTTGGGGGGTGGGGGTGGTGGGAGACATGAGTGGGGGCCTGGTGGAGGGTGCCCCTGCACTGCTGGGGGGTGGGGGTGGTGGTAGACATGAGTGGGGGCCTGGTGGAGGGTGCCCCTGCTCTGCTGGGGGGTGGGGGTGGTGGGAGACATGAGTGGGGGCCTGGTGGAGGGTGCCCCTGCACTGCTGGGGGGTGGGGGTGGTGGGAGACATGAGTGGGGGCCTGGTGGGGGCTGCCCATGGTGGCAGGGGGGTGGGGGTGGTGGGAGACATGGGTGAGGCCTGGTGGAGGGTGCCCCTGGTGGCTGGGGGGTGGGGGTGCAGGGGGACATGAGTGGGGGCCTGGTGGAGGGTGCCCCTGCACTGCTGGGGGGTGGGGGTGGTGGGAGACATGAGTGGGGGCGTGGTGGAGGGTGCCCCTGCACTGCTGTGGGGTGGGGGTGGTGGGAGACATGAGTGGGGGCCTGGTGGAGGGTGCCCCTGCACTGCTGGTGGGTGGGGGTGGTGGTAGACATGAGTGGGGGCCTGGTGGAGGCTACCCCTGCACTGCTGGGGGGTGGGGGTGGTGGGAGACATGAGTGGGGGCCTGGTGGAGGGTGCCCCTGCACTGCTGGGGGTGGGGGTGGTGGGAGACATGAGTGGGGGCCTGGTGGAGGGTGCCCCTGCACTGCTGGGGGGTGGGGGTGGTGGGAGACATGAGTGGGGGCCTGGTGAAGGGTGCCCCTGCACTGCTGGGGGGTGGGGGTGGTGGGAGACATGGGTGGGGGCCTGGTGGAGGCTGCCCATGGTGGCAGGGGGGTGGGGGTGGTGGGAGACATGCGTGGGGGCCTGGTGGAGGCTGCCCCTGCACTGCTGGGGGGTGGGAGGGGTGGGAGACATGAGTGGGGGCCTGGTGGGGGCTCCCCATGGTGGCGGTGGGGTGGGGGTGGTGGGAGACATGAGTGGGGGTCTGGTGGAGGGTGCCCCTGCACTGCTGGGGGGTGGGGGTGGTGGGAGACATGAGTGGGGGCCTGGTGGAGGCTGCCCCTGCACTGCTGGGGGGTGGGGGTGGTGGGAGACATGAGTGGGGGCCTGGTGGAGGCTGCCCCTGCACTGCTGGGGGGTGGGGGGGGTGGGAGACATGAGTGGGGGCCTGGTGGAGGCTGCCCATGGTGGCAGGGGGGTGGGGGTGGTGGGAGACATGAGTGGGGGCCTGGTGGAGGGTGCCCCTGCACTGCTGGGGGGTGGGGGTGGTGGGAGACATGGGTGGAGGCCTGGTGGAGGCTGCCCCTGCACTGCTGGGGGGTGGGGGTGGTGGGAGACATGAGTGGGGGCCTGGTGGAGGGTGCCCCTGCACTGCTGGGGGGTGGGGGTGGTGGGAGACATGGGTGGGGGCCTGGTGGAGGCTGCCCATGGTGGCAGGGGGGTGGGGGTGGTGGGAGACATGAGTGGGGGCCTGGTGGAGGGTGCCCCTGCACTGCTGGGGGGTGGGGGTGGTGGGAGACATGGGTGGGGGCCTGGTGGAGGCTGCCCCTGCACTGCTGGGGGGTGGAGGTGGTGGGAGACATGAGTGGGGGCCTGGTGGAGGCTGCCCATGGTGGCAGGGGGGTGGGGGTGGTGGGAGACATGAGTGGGGGCCTGGTGGAGGGTGCCCCTGGTGGCTGGGGGGTGGGAGTGGTGGGAGACATGGGTGGGGGCCTGGTGGAGGCTGCCCCTGCACTGCTGGGGGGTGGGGGTGGTGGGAGACATGAGTGGGGGCCTGGTGGAGGGTGCCCCTGGTGGCTGCGGGGTGGGGGGGAGACATGGGTGGGGGCCTGGTGTAGGCTGCCCCTGGGGGGTGGGGGTGGTGGGAGACATGAGTGGGGGCCTGGTGGAGGCTGCCCCTGCACTGCTGGGGGGTGGGGGTGGTGGTAGACATGAGTGGGGGCCTGGTGGAGGGTGCCCCTGCACTGCTGGGGGTGGGGGTGGTGGTAGACATGAGTGAGGGCCTGGTGGAGGCTGCCCCTGCACTGCTGGGGGGTGGGGGTGGTGAGAGACATGAGTGGGGGCCTGGTGGAGGGTGCCCCTGCACTGCTGGGGGGTGGGGGTGGTGGGAGACATGGGTGGGGGCCTGGTGGAGGGTGCCCATGGTGGCAGGGGGGTGGGGTTGGTGGGAGACATGAGTGGGGGCCTGGTGGAGGGTGCCCCTGCACTGCTGGGGGGTGGGGGTGGTGGGAGACATGAGTGGGGGCCTGGTGGAGGGTGACCCTGGATGCTGGGGGTGGGGGTGCAGGGGGACATGAGTGGGGGCCTGGTGGAGGGTGGCCATGGTGGCTGGGGGGTGGGGGTGGTGGGAGACATGAGTGGGGGCCTGGTGGAGGCTGACCCTGCACTGCTGGGGGGTGGGGGTGGTGGGAGACATGAGTGGGGGCCTGGTGGAGGCTGCCCCTGCACTGCTGGGGGGTGGGGGTGGTGGGAGACATGAGTGGGGGCCTGGTGGGGGCTGCCCATGGTGGCAGGGGGGTGGGGGTGGTGGGAGACATGAGTGGGGGCCTGGTGGAGGGTGCCCCTGGTGGCTGGGGGGTGGGGGTGGTGGGAGACATGAGTGGGGGCCTGGTGGAGGCTGCCCCTGGTGGCTGGGGGGTGGGGGTGGTGAGAGACATGAGTGGGGGCCTGGTGGAGGCTGCCCCTGCACTGCTGGGGGGTGGGGGTGGTGGGAGACATGCATTGTTGATCAGTAGTGCAAGGTGACATGTGGGTTGGCTGGGGGGCATGCCCATGGTGGATGGGCTGCCTGCGGGACATGAGCAGGGGTGCAGGGTAGTCCCCCGTGGTGTGGGCTGCCTGCAGGGGCCGTGGAGGTTGTGGAGCGTACACCTGGGAGGACCCACACGGCCAATTCACGTGTAGTACTCCCCAGAACCCCTGAAATACACATTCCCTGCTGAAATCGCGTGTGCAACTTCCCGCGCACCCCTGAAATACACGTACCCTGCTCGCACTGGGACAATCGCGTGTGGAACTTCCCGCGCACCCCTGAAATACACGTACCCTGCTCGCACTGGGACAATCGCGTGTGGAACTTCCCGCACACCCCTGAAATACACGTACCCTGATGAAATCGCGTGTGGAACTTCCCGCGCACCCATGGAATACACGTACCCTGCTCGCACTGGCCCATTCGCGTGTGGAACTTCCCGCGCACCCCTGAAATACACGTACCCTGATGAAATCGCGTGTGGAACTTCCCGCGCACCCATGGAATACACGTACCCTGCTCGCACTGGCCCATTCACGTGTGGAACTTCCCCCGCACCCCTGAAATACACATACCCTGATGGAATCGCGTGTGGAACTTCCCGCGCACCCATGGAATACACGTACCCTGCTCGCACTAGCCCATTCGCGTGTGGAACTTCCCGCGCACCCCTGAAATGCAGGTACCCTGCTGAAATCGCGTGTGGAACTTCCCGCGCACCCCTGAAATGCACGTACCCTGCTGAAATCGCGTGTGGAACTTCCCGCGCACCCCTGAAATACACGTACCCTGCTGAAATCGCGTGTGGAACTTCCAGCGCACCCTTAAAATACACGTACCCTGCTTGCACAGGGCCAGTCGCGTGTGGAACCTCCCGCGCACCCCTGCAATACACGTTCCCCGCTTGGCGTTTGCTGTTTGCCAGCCCGGTGAACTGGTCCAGGGTTAGCGCAGCCCTTTGCAAAGATTTAGCGATTTTGATGGCTTTTCCTTGCGCGAGGGCGTTCTTGGGGGCGTTACTGGCGCTGCTGCAGGGTCGCTGCGATTCTCTGCGCCACGGCTGGTTTGGAAGCCTAAAATCCATGAATACGCTGTGCGCGGAAATCGGTTTTAGCGCACGTGCCTGGCGCAGTCAATCGCACGCCGACACTCTGCGCCAGCCGCTTGCGACACTTTTCTGCGAAATTCTATGAATTACCCTCTTAATCTGTTCCTTCAGCCACTTGATTTATATCTGTTCCTTGCACTGAAGTCCTTTTGAAAGCACGCATATATGTAGCCAACCATTTTGTCCGATTTTCTTAGACTACTCACCCCTGATATGGGGGAAATGAGAGCTAAAAAGAAATTTGATTTAATTTGACTATTATATAATGCATAGTCCTCTCCTTAAAACACGCTTATCTAGACATGTCTTCCGGGTCCAAGATCTGTTCTGATTCGTTATTGTTACTGAGCAGCTTCAAACCAGTTGTTCCAATTGCACGCCATCATTACATGTTATTGTGTGAATGCATTTTGTTTACATCTAACCATTTGCTAAGGAGCTATCACTTTGTGCCTCAAGAAATAAGCTATAACCAATGAGATATCAAAATGTCATATTTACACATGACCTTCGTGACATGAATATCTTTGGTAACTATTGGTCAAAACATTTTGTGGATGATAGATAAGAAAAGCCACAGTATTGCTTTTTCCAAAGATAATTATTCAGATTGTGTTACTGTGCTAACTGGGACAGTTTAATAGTGGCAGTTTTCAAAAGGTAAGAACTTCCAAATCCGTGATTGTTTCATAGTATTTCGTAGTTGTATGCAAAACAGTTTTTCTTTGTGTTGTGTGCTCCATTGCTAGTTTTTCTAAGCCTATGTACACAACTTTTCTTCTCTGTGACTGCTTTTTGAGTGGCCACATGTCATATCTCTGCATTTCCCATAACCTTTCCGGAAACATTTAATTTTCAGTTTGACCTGTTCTTGAGACTGGAATGGGGGGCAGGAGGGGGACAGCGCCTAAAGACTAATTACAATATTCCACCTTCACTATTGGTTGGTAGACAGAGGAAAATCCAAATGCTTTCTTGAAGTACGTCTGAGCTCACTGACAACACTACAGTCAGAGCTCAAATGTTTAACACTCCTGACGAGGCAGGGAGGAAAGAATCACATAGTCCCCAAGTTTCCCATGGCGATCTTTGAGAAGGCCATCCCCTCCTGTTTTTGCTTGGAATCCTGTGACTTGTACTTTCCTAAATTTCAAATGGGAAAGAAAGAACTACAAGTCCCAGGATCAAAAGGAAAAAAAACAGAACTTGATGAACCGCTCATGCACAGTTCCTTGAAAGTTGAGAGTTCTGCAATCACAATTTTAAAAAGTAGCACAGTAATGAGATGAACAACTTGATTGTACGAACCGTGTTTAAGTTGCGTTCATTAGGTGACATCTGAGGGCTATGAGCCACCACTAGTGGCATGGGGAATGACGCTTGTAGAGAGATGGGATGTGAGGTGGGTGCACACATGCGGTGGGTAGTGTTTTTTTTATATACCCATTGACCACCCATGGCCATGCCAGTTCCTATAGCCGGGAGGATAGCTCAGAGACAATGTGTTTAAGAAAATGCAGAACAACACAGATTTAAATCCTGGTCCGCACTTAGATACTGTTCTCCGGTATTAGGCACTTTATGAAAGATTAATAAATGAATGAACTTAATTAATTATGACCATTCTCACCTACTACCTGCTCCTTTCCATCTAAAATACATTTGCAACAGGATCTCTTTGCGCTAGCTCTGTGCTTTTAAGGGGAAGCATATCTTATTCATAAGGTAATGCTATATTTGCTACCATAAGCAAACTCATGTAGTAAAGGAAACATGAATCAACCAAGTGTGTCTTCAGGTACTTGATTTCTAATCAATATATGTGTCCTTGCAGTGTTACCTTTACAGATTTCATGTTAATTATAGGCATAGGAAAAGCAGAATATTCTGAGACGTTAACATAATTTGCCTGTTGTTGACATCTTATGGCCAGATAGTACCACTATGGCAGAGCCTGTAAAATGCCTTTCCAATGTATAAGTAGTTTATCATATTTCTTAATGGTGTATTGTTCTGAAAATGCTTCCTCACAGTAGGAAGGAAAGAGATGCTAATCAAAACGGTTCCAAATGATTCAAAAGTAACCAAAACTGCACCACCGCCATTATAAAACAACTGTCACTTGGTCGCCACCAAACCTTACTCATAAGATCTTTTGCTAGGGTCATTTCCCTGGGACTCTGGCATTTTATCATGACTTCTCCTTTTTTTGTCTAGGAGCTCACATTTAATGTAACCAAACCATATGCGTTTTTTCTTAATTACATTTTGCTGATGAATTCTGATTTAGGGTTTAGCTCCTGGCATGACTTGTTTGTTGACATATGTTCCCTCATAAGCAGTGAATTGTAGTAGCGGATTTATGGTTATTTCACCATGGTTGTGGCACCCAAATCGATGCTTCAGAAACCATAACTGGCAATTTCTTTTCATTTGCTGCAACCATAATGTTCCTTTTAAAAAGAGTTGAAGCCGCAGAACAATGTTTTTTAAGGGAAACATGAGCATTACATCTCTTCAACTCATTTTCTTACTTGATTCTGTTGTGTTTTTTCAATTATAGACTGCATCCTACTGATCGAGTATATTGGGCATGACCTATGACCATTCAGAGTGGGCACGTTGCCCTGTGCATTGACTTCAACAATGACACAGCATCCTCATGCCACAATTAGCCTCACTGGGCAAATTGTTACTTCCACTGAGACAGGGCTGAAGGCACTGCCAAGCCGCCTGATGGGCCCTTTAAGAATGACCTGAAGCCAAGCCCATTGACGAGATGGTCCAAGGCATGGACTTCAGCCATCCTCTTAGTGCCCTCAAACGAAACCATGGGCCCATCACACATGACCTGTTACCATGACCAATGGCTACTGTAAACCTGAAAGGGCCTTTGGTCCTGCCCCAGACAAGCACGGGCCACCTTGTCCCAGCACTGGTCAGGATGGCTCCTTTGACAGAGGCAGTACCTTTGGTTCTACTGCAAAAAGGCTCCATAGACAATCAAATGTACCAAATTGGCGGGGCCGGTGGCCATGGACAGTGGGTACTGTGGTGAACGAGAAGGAGTCAGAGTCAAGGACATTACTTCAAGGGTTTTTATTTAATGAAAAAGAAATATGAAAACAACTATCTGTTCCTATATGGGTTGTGATCATCTTGAGGATACATTCGATAGGGTTGTCTCAGTGGATATCTTCTTCCAAATACTCACTGCAGTATTGGCACGATAGCTGGTGTCAGGCAAGGCATGGTCACATGTCTCCAGTACAAAGGAGGAAGGGGGGGAGGGATTTCCTGCGGCTGTATACATCTGCTCATCTATACTCTAATGGAATGTCACCAGGCAAGTACGGACTTAGTCGCTAGTCTCATGTAGGTTCCCGTTAGAGGGGAACACTTAAACCTATTGGTATTAAGCGCCTTTCATTTGGCGGGATAGAAATATTCTCAGTACTATACACATCAAATCCGATGCAATGTGGAGTTGCCAGAGTAGAGGCTTTGGCCTTCTCTGTCAACTTCATGAATAGCAGGGGTCCCCAGCTTATGTCAGCTGGTCCACAGCCCACTTATGACACCATATATGGTGAACTAGGAGAAGGAGTTGGTCTAAGATGTGGCATGTTCAAGGGTGTTTATTTAATACATAAAAAAGAAATGCCTATCTAGCCATACCGCTATGATGGAGTTTCCCTACCCAAGGAACTAAACTAACGCTGGTTGTCAAATGCCCAAAAGTAATAGTGCTTAGTCCAAACGCTATGCACTATGCGGCCCTACCATTTAGCAAAAACAGAACACAAATAGGGCTGGGTCAATAGCCTCTATCGCTGGGTTATGATCAGTTCAACTACTGGGATATCTTTCCAAGAGAGAATTTTAAAAGTTATTGGGCCTCATTACGACCCAGGCGGTAAGTTACCGCCTGGGCCGTGACTTTACCACCATGGCGTAAACTATGTTTACGCCATGGTGGTTGGTGGACTTACCGCCCCATTCCGACCTTGGTGGGGCGGTAAGTCCCCAATCCCAATTTACCCTTCCCCATTCCCATTTTTGCCCCATAGGGCATAATGGGAGTGGGGAAGGCGTTAATTACGCCACCGTAATTTACGGTGGCGTAATTAACTCCATGGTCCCTTAGCGCCATGGATTTTAACACCTGCAAGCAGGTGTTAAAAGCTCCATGGCGCTAAGGGACCTCGTACTCAGGCGGTAAGGGTCGGCGCTGTTTACGCCGGCGTAAAACCCTTACCGCCTGAGTCGTAATGATGCCCATTCTATGTTGCACAATGTGGTTTCCCAGCCTCTCTGCAGGCTTTATACAGTCAGTCTCAAATCTTTCTACTGGTCCTCCACATTCCCTTCTTTGCAAGGAAAAGGGTCTCTTTCATATAATAGCACCATTTCTGATTTGGTTTTGGGAAATGATCCTTTCCTTGGTTTGGACACAAGAACCCACCTGTTCCTCTCTGTTCCCAATCTTTCTTTATATGCTCTATATGTCCAGAGCTCCCGAATGCCTTTATTCTTCACTTAATCCGGCTTTAATGGGGCCTATGTTGGGTGTCTGCTCATTTGGATTTTCCTGGCTCCTGTAACCTTTTTGGCTTTCCCAGCCTTGGATAACAATGTTTCTCTTTCCAGGGCTCCCCAAAGCCCTTTTGTTATCAAATAGACCTGCTTTAGTGTGCTCTCTGCTGGACATCTGTGTGTTTAGTTTTTCCTGGCTACCGTAACCTTTTTGGCTTTCCTGACCTTGGATACAGCCGTTCTCCCCTTTCAGCTGTGTTACTACTTCAGTAGCGTCTGTTTCCCTTGCTTTTGCCCTACTCGGCAGTTGATAAACCTCACATGCGGCGATCAGGGAACCGACCTCTCCACTGCAGTCTGGTCTTGGAGTCTTTTAACAGGCCCCAGGCACACCACAGATTTTGTTTGGTTGCGTCAACAGGCGAGATGGTCTCTTTACCGTCTCCGTCTCTTTCTTGACTTCGGGTTCACTGCCGTCCAGGGTGCCAGCGTTCCAGCATCTTGCTAGAAATTTGCCACACTATCGCTGGCTGTGCAGTCTACCACGGCTCTGCCTCTCCAGGACATCCTCTTGTCAGAGGCTTGACTCTGCGTAGGATTCTCTCTCCTTCTTTCCAAGTTCCATGTTGTTTTATGTACGTCATCACAACCAAAAGGGGTCTGTTGCTGCTCTTGGACTGTGTAGTTCAGGTGACATCCAGCATTTCCCAAAACCAAAGAGATTGATGAAATGTCACTATTTAGCGAGTCCAAAACAGAAGTAACAACAGTTTTTCCATGTTGCCATGTAGGCAGACAATGTATTCTGATGAGGGAATTCCTTACATGAATGGAAATCCTTGTTCCCAAGAAGGGAGTCACTCCCAGTGAGGTTCCACTTTCCCAGACCCCTAGAGAGGGTCTTGCTTAGCGGGCTCATCTCACTAGCCTCACAGGAGGTGGATCCCCTCTGGTGAGATGGGACAAATAGTTCAGATTCATCAGAGTAGAACAACAGGGAAGAGCAGGATCGGGAAAAGCAAGATGAGACACAGACAAGAACAGGGAAGTGGGACGGGGCAAAATCATCAGTCACCGGAATGAGGTCTTAAGTGCCATTTTGAATATGCCAGTACAAAAGCAAGTCAGTCTTGTACAGACAACTGAGCACAGCGGCCACTGTGCTTTCTCGGAAGCAGGACTCTGGTCAGCAGAAAATGTGCCAGCAGGTGAACATGGTGGTGCCCACACAGCTAGCCTACTGCAAGTCTCTTTGTGAGGTTTGGCGCCCAGAGCGACATCAGTGTCCAAAACGCCTTGCTGCCTGCCACTATGGAAAGATCCTCTAGTGCTGAGGTAGGTGCATCCTGGGTGTGGTAGTGAGAATAACTTTCCCAAATGTTCAAATTCTGGCTGCACATAAAGCTCCTGGCTCTCTTAAAGCTGCCCAAGACAATATTACTGTTAACCACATAGTTTCTAATCTAGCCAGTGGGTTTAAAACCTTGGTCCAAACCTTTCATGAGCCCTACCTTGCTTGAACATTTCTAACCGCCTGAAATTCAGGTGGCTTGACGTTTGAGCAAATACATCTGCCGGTTATTAAGGAATTAATGATATGAGGCATTTATAACTCGCCTGTTCACAAGTGTTTCTAGGCACCCCAAGACAAGGGAGAGAAGACAGGGAGGACATGACAAATGATAATACTAGGCCTTGTGTCATTCAGCTCGTGCAAGTGCGACAATAGAAGTGCAAGGTAAAAGATAGGGGGAAGTGCAATGGAGAGGAAAGGGGGAAGTGCGATCAGGGCAACATAATACCTTGAAGCAAGCATTTGTCACTCTCTGCCTAGAGATATTTGAGCTCACCTCCACTCAGAGTGGCCCCCTGGTGCAATCTTCATTGTGAAATCCTTCACACCTATTGTTATTATTATTATTATTATTATTATTATTATTATTATTATTATTATTATATTTTTGAGAACAGAACTAGTTTCGAGAAGCAACAGAGCGCTTTACGGAGGCATACATGAATACAGATACACAACAGAGTGCTTTACAGAGTTATACAATAGTACATATGCATAACGGATCGCCTTTCAGAGGTAACAACAGAACAGATATACAGTAGAGGGAAGGATACAGAAGGGCACAGAGGAGGGGGTCCTTTACCTGGGACTACAAGGTCGCCTACTTAGTATCCACTGCCAGTAAGGACCCTTATGAAGGAGTTGATAATGGCTTAACAGCCTTCCAGAACTGGATCCTTGGCATAGATGGCCCTCCTGTGAAGGCCTTTAACCTGACTGAGGAGTCCTATGTTTCGGGAGCATCTTTGGAACTGGAGTACATGAGGTGTCCTAGTTCCAATGCATCCTATACCTACTGGGAATTGTACACAAGGATCTGGTGGTGGAATTTTGCAGGGACTTTTGATTTATATAATGTCAATGTTGGCCAACCTCACTACTAATGAACTGGACACTTCCACCAAAGATATGTTATTGGGGCAGAAATGAAGGGGATTGTCAAGTTTGTTCGATGTTTAAGACTATTGAAATGATATAAAGTAGCATCTGATAAATGTTCAGTTGGCCTCTTAGTTTTGTTATGGGCAGAAAATGGTGAGACTGATATCCTGGAAGTGTAGTGTCCAGTGAATGTGCACTCGCCTGACATGCAGTGCACTCAAGATCTGTTTTCTGTATCTGTACGTCCCTCATTATAAATTACACATTGAGGTTTGAAGAATAATTTTTCCAATGTGGTGAATCCTTGGGTAAGGCTAGACCATCCCTATTTGGTGTTTACCATCAAGGGGCATTTACCAGGCTAATATCAGACCCCAGTCTATTAGTGCTTTGTGCAGCTACAAGGCAGAGTTGTGGGTCCAGTCTACCAGCAAACTGCCCCATTTTGCATACTGTATAGTTAATAAAGTTGAGGCCTACTATGAATACAATGAGAAGGGCCTCCTTGGCAAAGCATATCCATGTCATTGCTGAAATCCTGAGCCCAAAACATTAAGTGCAGGATGTGTGCATTTGAAATACAGCTTTGAGCAAAGAGAAATGTAATGTTTGAACTGAGCTGCCATTTCATTTCCAAGAATGAACCAGGCATGTGAAAGGCAAGCCCAGAATTAAAGCAGTTATTTTGCAGAGAATACTGCAAGCCATTTAATCAAAAGGTATACTTGGATTTCTTCATGTGTCTTTCCAATTTGAATAGCAAATATAAAGATGATGTAATTACATCGAAATGTGTATTCCAGTCAATGTGAGAGTATATAATGTGTTCCTTTATTCTGTCATGTTAGCAATTCATTTGAACTATATTGTGTGAAACTCAAGGATAGGAATGCAAATACTTTAGTTTTGTTTTGCTGCCTGATGAAAATTGAAAGGACAGATCTGTATTTATGAGTTAAGAAATTAAACTTAATGGTGATGGAGTCGAAGAAACAGAATCAAATTGCATTGTAAGTTATGTTCACACTTGTAGGCATTCTGAGGAGTTCATGTTCCTTTACTAAAGATGAAACTGGATAGGAAAATAATGTTATGTTATAGTGAGGCCAGGTAGCTTTTATAAGATTATTTCAGATGCTCCTCCATTGAATTTAACGCAGGCTTTCAGAGTAAGTAAATAATATAAATTGTTTTCAGACATACACTCATGGCACCAGGCCTTCCTTCAAATAGATATCAAATGGTTTATTTTACAGCAACCCATAAACCAAATCCATTACCCTATGAAGAGGTCAGCAAAAAAGGTTGCTGACATTTAGATGCACAGCATCTGCCAGCTGCCTTAAATTAGTTAAGGTTAAAAGTGACTGAAGATATACCGAACTAAGACAAGTCACTAGGAATAGTGAAAGAATTCAGAACAAATATGTTGACAATTTGTTGTCTCTGCCTTCTCGGGGAAAACTGCTCCAAATAACAGACCAAAGAATTACCAATGAAATTAAATGAACTCCAATCTCACTTAAAATAAGAAAAAAATAAATTGAGCCTTGCATTGTCATGCAAGCTCCAATTGATTTTAGTTTTTGATATATTGTAGATAAAAGCAGCTCTAGCAGAATACCAAAACGGATTTATGTGTCACCATCGCCCCCGCTGGAGCAGGAGCTGCCAGCCCTGCCTTGTGCTGCAGGAGCACACCCAACAGCATCCAGCATCCAGCATAGGGAGCAGAGGTAAGCTTAAGGCAATCAAATGTAGCATACAGACCCTCCGAGGTCCACTGCCCACCCTACCACCAGTATCCAGATTTTAATGATTTTGTGCCCTGCCTTGCCTTTATTACTGATTTGGCAACCGACGCTGCATTCTTGCACCTGCTACGACTGAAATCGAGAGCTGCAACCTGTCTCTAAGATGGCCGCCGCCGTGGTCCATCGATTTACCTGACCATGTTCTGCAGGCACCAGGCCTCCAGGAGCCAGCCAATTGGTCCAGCCTTCTTCTTTGCTGCAGACCTATCACCGGCAGGCAGAAGCCGGCCGGCGGAGTAAGGCCTAGGAAGAAGGCCAGCTGACTGAGCTGATCAGTCCACCATCGCCACCGCCAGAGCAGGAGCTCCCAGCGCTGCCTTGTGCTGCAGGAGCACACCCAACAGCATCCAGCATCCAGCATAGAGAGCAGAGGTAAGCTTATGGCAGATCAACTGTAGCCAAGGAGCCCCTCCGAGGCCCACTGCCCACCCTACCATCAGTATCCAGATTTGAATGATTTTGTGCCCTGCCTTAACTTTATTACTGATTTGGCAAACCAAGCTGCATTCTTGCACCTACTACGACCAAAATCGAGAGCTGTAACCTGTCTCTAAGATGGCCACCGCCGTGGTCCATCGATTTGCCTGACCCTGTCCTGCAGGCACCAGGCCTCCAGGAGCCAGCCAATTGATCCAGCCTTCCTCTTTGCTGCAGTCCTATCACCGGCAGGTGGAAGCTGGCCGGTGAAGTAAGGCTTAGGAAGAAGGCCAGCTGAATGAGCTGACCGAGGACAGCCAGCTCCTGGTACTTAGCCTCTGCTCATGTCTCACCGCGCCTTTCCCTAAGCATCCTACCTTCACCATCATCTATTTTCTGCATACACACATGCAACTGCTCCCAGTGTAGAACACTACTTGGCCTCTTCGACGGAACAATATGACCACCAAACTCAGGTACCCAGTAACAAGCTGCTTGTAGCGTACCACTGAACCTTTGTACCTCCCATACGCTGCGCCACCCAAACTCTGTCAATTACCTCCTGCACCTACAAATGATGCAGCTAAGTCGTATTCGCCGCTAAACGTAATGTACTGTATCTTTCTAAGTTGGCACACCTTGCAAATGTACCCATTGTACAAATGCAACTTACATTTGTTGTAACACTGTGCCAGATAGCTCTACCAACCACCTAACCTATAACGTTGCTTGGCCTGTCGACCTAACGCCCTGATTACTTCACTACCCTGCCGTTTCAGTCCTGTTTGTTCTTCAGTGGACTAGAATGCGAGGCCTACCCCGCGCCCTGCCTCGTGGTCCCCCGGCATAATGCCTGCCTAGAAGAGGCCATGTCCGGACACTAGCTCATACCCAAACAACCCACTCCCAATGCATCTGATTCTGCCCAGTTGTATCTGATCATGCACATTACCTGCTGCATCAGATTGTTGTCTTTGCCTACTGTCCTAACTACTTTATTGTGCTTATTGCCCTACTGCCTATTGCCCCAGGTACTGACTTTGCCTATTGCGTGTTGCCAACTACTTGATTGTGCCTATTGCCTTACTGCCTATTGCCCTAGATATTAACTTTGCCTACTGCCTGTTGCCAACTACTCGATTGTGCCAACTGCCTTATTGCCTATTACCGGTTGCCTCAGTTGGTTGTCTTTGCTTACTGCCTGCTGCCCTAACTCTTTTTGATGCTGCCCGCATCTTTGCCTTGATCTTGCATATCTGCAATTGCCCTCGCAGCATCACTCTGCCCAAGACAGCTCACTCTCAACACTCACACTACAGCAGTTTCAGCCAATTTGCTTCAGAGTCTGCGATACCATCTCAACTGAGTCAGCTCATACTGATACTCCGAACTGCGTATTCTATCTCTATCATTATGCTCCACCTACTGCTACCTTATCCCTAAACCCTTGCATAGACACCCTTCACCTGACCTTATTGCCACACTTTCCATCATCTATCTACCATACGTGCAAATTATGTATCTGCCTATGATCTATACCAACCCATTAAGGATCATCCTAAATCTAATTAGCACACTAAACCCTATCATGACACACACTCTGCCTTTAGTGGTTCCTGCGACGAGTGTGGGATGTATTGACCCACTTCTGCTCTGTCATGCATCCTCCCTGTGTTTGATGGTGCCAGAAATATCAAAATGGGCGAAAAACCCTTGTGCGCGCCGAAACTTATGAAAATCGCGCTTTGCAACACAAAAAGATGGCTACTAAATCTACCATGCATGTTGTCAGTGGTGGAAGAGAGATCTCACTCCTGAAACAAGTCACTGGGCTGCCCAACAAGTAAAAAGGGAGCACAGAGCGAAAAGCAGTGCTTTGCTGAAAGAAATCCAAAATCTTGCTTTTAAATCCCTTTTTGCTTGGTTGCTGAAACTGCAGAATGCCGGTACAGAACACCCTCAAACATCCAATATTCTTGCTGGGTGTTACAATTCATTTAGTTCAAGAAATCATTGTGATATTACAATGTCCTGAAAAGTTGAATTTGTCATCAAAACATCCACAGCAAATGTTGCCTGCCTGTGGAATCTGTCAAAATTTTGGCACAGCACCCTCAGCCGCCTGAATTATAGCTGTCAGAAGCCTGCATGATAGAATTTAAACTTGCACAACTGAAATCAAATGGTTGAAAACTAAATGACCTGTTATTGAGACTAACCTATGTTGTAACTGTTTGAGTCCATGGTGTAGAATATGGAATAAGTGTTCTAGCTGCAAGTTTGAAATCACAAGTTTATTTTAAACCAAGAAAAAAAATGCAACAGAAATAACTTTTGGATTTAAGCCTGACTCAAAGCCACCAAACCAGTATAACAGCTTCCCCCACAGAGGCCAGGCCTCTCTCTCCACCAGGAAATCACACCTATGTGATGATTATAGGGTGGGGGAAGAATTTGGTCTGCCAGCAGAAGAAGACAATGGACTTCCTCCAGTCAAAGGAAGGCTAAGTGTGAAGGGGCGTAAAATGGCCTGGGCCAAGGAGGAACTGGGAGGAGACTGCTTCTGAGCTGCAGGGAGAAGAAGGAGGTGCAGACAAACAGCCATCTGTGGCTGGACATTCACAAAGAACATTTTGTTTAAATACATATAACTTACTATGTAAAATTGTGAAAATCATAGAAATAACAGCATTGTTAATGTGATTTCTGGATGCACGGGTGAAGAGGTGCCAGAACTCTGCAACATGTTCTAGGAAGGAACGGCAGAAATTGTTATATTACACAAAATTTATTTTTGATAGAAGCATGAAACTTCATACACTTATGCCCATATTCAATGTGCACATTTGTGGAAATTTGCTCCGAAATTGGGCATTGTGTTCCAGACAAAAAGGGCAACATTCTGTAAAAAGCAGACACAAGATCTTACAGCGATGGGGTTTGGAGGAGTATCTGCTACACAAAATATGTAATCTATATATGTTATTGTTATTGAGGTTGCACACATGGAAATATGTATTGTACCAAAAGTAGATTTTGTGATCAAGAGGCGAGGGGTGGACTCTAGACCTTGTAAACCCACATCATCATGATGACACACTGTTTTTCTCCTCCTATCAAGGGAGAGAGGAGACCCTGACCAATCCCTGTCAGAGCGGTGAGTTTAGGATAATCCAGCACACACATACCTTTATAATAAGCATAAATAGAGACAGATCAGTACTGAAAAAGCACACACAGATTCACCCATTACCCGATTGCTGGTGGAGCACCCTGAAGCAGAGCCATCCATCTTCCCTGCTCCAGACTCCAGAAACTTGGCAAGCAGAAAGGCCCATTGCATAGCTAAACCATTTTCAGCTAGGCCTTAAATTTCCAGAACCAGAACCAACCCCAGAAATCTAAGGGGAACAAAATAAACATCCGGGCAGTGCTGTACTGCTTCCCTGCTGAAAATAATTATTACCAGAACCAAAAGATCCAATACAGTTGTGCCGTGATGTGACCAGAGCCATTGCAGATCAGATCCAGTCCAGTTGTGCCGTGCGGTATCCAGAGCGACTTGACGCTCCCAATCCCTGACCAGGATCCATGATGTTCCTTTTGATATACAGATAGTGAGTATCTATAGATAGAACTGTGTCACTAGCATAGGTACTGGCCATAGTAATCCCTGTCTTAAACCCATCCTCTCTTGAATTCAGAACTGGTAGTGTTAGGAGTATTTTTGAATTGTTAGAACTTTTCTTGCGCTAATTTTCTCTCATTTGTTTTCTAAAATCATAAATCATTAGTGTGGTGAATAAATAAATTGAATCCCAGAAGGAAAGTGAGTATCCACCACGTGAACGGTCCCTGGCCAGGACTGCGGAGGTTCATGTGTGGCATTCTCTTTTTCTATAGTCATAATCTAGTATAAGAAATCCCATTTGTCTTTTAAAAGTGCATTCCTGTTTTCCCATTCTTGTGCCTGTCTCAGAAAAACAACCTCCACTAAAAGGTCCATAACTTCCTCAAATTTTATGCTAGAAACTTCTGCTTGTAGCTAACATCCACAGCTTTAATTTGCATCTAAAACCGCATTCTAAATCCATATAGTTCCCCCGTAATCACGATTATCGTGCACTGAAAGGTTTGCAGCAAATTTTCGTTTAGGGAAATTTTGACACGTGTAAAACATCTTTTGATTGCACCCGACCTTAATTTTAAGATTTCACATTGTTTCTTAATATTAAATCATTGCTAGTGTTTGCCTGTAACTATCCAAAGCGGCTCCCATAAGAATTTAAACAATTTCAGCAATTTAAACCATATTTAGTGTTTTTGCACATTCCATTCTCAGATAACTTTAAAAACCATTTTGATTGCTTGCCAATCAATTATGATTTTCTCTTGTGTTGCTGAGGGGAAATTGGGATTGATATTGTGTTTGAATGTTGCCATGCCTGAAACCTGTTCTCTCCTCCTATCTCTTTACATTGTCTATTGAGGGGTTAAGGGGTGTGAAGGGGGAAATAGTAACCCCACTGTTATCCGTTCTGAACACACACACAAAAGTATTATTTCTGTGCTGAATTGTTTTGCTCACTATTGCTCCTTGTGATTAAAGAGATTGCTTAGTGGTACATCACCCCATTGGTTATTATTGTATACCCATTACACATAGTGTGATTAATGTGTAACTACATAAATAAATATTTTAACTTTGCAAACCATCCTGATTCCTGGTTCAGTGTGACCGGGGGGTTCCAGGAGGGGGGCGTTATATGAGTGGTACATCGTTCAGAATGAAATAACTTTTAGACACAAATAAATAAGGATTTCAGTTGTGCATTACATGCTAGGCGTTGACTTAGGTGAAGTGCCGGATTGAAATCTCTTACACCTGTTACAACAAACCCCCGAGTCAGGTTAACTTGGACACCAGATCATGCAGTTTCCACCAGAGAAACTGCAAATTCTGTGCCAGACTCCCTATAATATATGAACCCTTAGCTAAAACATCACATCTTCTCATAAATAATAATACCAGCACCTTGAGTAGCCCGCAGCCCAATACTAATACTTCCACCCACAATGTCAATACCCAGCACCCACTCCAGTTTAAAAGCCGGCTCACCCGAGACTTCAACACCCACCCGAAGCACCACCATAATACCCAGGAATCTACAAGCAGTACCATACTACCAACGGAACCTACACTGACTAGCATAAAAGGGGCCCTTATAAATGCCTGCTCTATGGTGGCCCACGCCACAGAAATAGCAAACTTACTCCATACAGAAAAAATGGACTTCCTCGCCATCACTAAATCCTGGCTTCATCCAGCAGCAGGCCCAGTGATCATGTTAGCCATTCCTGAGGATTACACTCTCCTCAGAATAGATCACACTAAATCCTGAGGTGGAGGCCTTGCCATAATTGCCAAAACCAGTTGAGCTTTAAGACTCACCACGCCACTAAACATAGACTCATGTGAATCCCTCACCGCCAAGCTGACCATTTCTGACACCCAGACATTGTCTATACACCTCATATACAGACCTCCTGGGGCCTTAGTCTCCTTCGAAGAAGACGTAACTAATATCTTATCTGACAATCTTAATAACTCCTCACGATGCCTTCTCTTAGGGGACCTCAACCTAGGTTTCAACGACCAGCTAGATCATAAGGCCGCACACATCAATGCCTCCCTCGAGGAATCAGGGTTCACCCAAAAAGTGACAAGTGCGACCCACATTAAAGGTAGGACCCTCGATTGGATAGCAGAGCACAACTGACAAACATCCATTACCTCCATAACACCACAGCCCTCGTCCGATCACCACGTATTTCCTTCTCCTTAGAAGCTACACCTCGACTACCTGCCAATAGCATAGCTCCTGCCATCCCTACCAGAAACAAAAGAAATTTCACAGCTGAAAAACTCACTCCCTTGTTTCTTCCTACTTTGAATTTGTTTCCAGACCAACAGATCTCTTCACCTTGGTTGAGGAATACAACAAAATAATGCTATCTTCCTTAGACGTCATAGCACCATTGAAAATTAGAAAAAGCAAACCCAAAAAACATGTGAATACCTGGTTCGCTCCCCACTTGAAAGCAATTAGACTAGAAAAACACAAAAGTGAACACATTTGGAGACAAGATCCCTCTGACACTAACAAAAACAACCTCAGTAAAATAGCCACCCTTTACAAAAAAGAAATTATCCCTGCCAAACAACTGTCATACAACATGTGCATCACTCAAGCTAACTCAAATACTAAAGAACTGTTCACTATCCTTTAAGAGATAGAAATGCCTATCCAAGCCTCGGACACCTGAACAGGGAAAGAATATGGTGCATTAGCATTCAGAGTGCCCTATCTAACAAAGTAATGACCCTCCAAGCTGAGATCAACAATAAAAAAGAAAATCTCCTCCTTGCCGCCAAATCTAACAAAACTTATGCGCTTCAGCCCCAGTCTACTACACCACCTCTCAGTTTACCCATACCCTGCTTCAACTTCAAAAAAGTATCCATCCTAGAAGTTGAAAAAGTCATCCTTACCCTCAAACCTTCCAACTGCCATGGCGACCCCTTCTCAGCACAGATCATACAAGATGCTGCACGTGACCTCCCCCCTTTCATCTCCAAACTCATTAATGCTTCCTTCTCCGCTGGCACCATATCCAACAACTTAAAACAGACTTGGGTCCTCCCACTACTTAAAAAACAAACACTTGACCCGTCTATACCCACAAACTACCACCCTATCACCACAGTCCCGTTCTTGCTTAAAATTCTAGACAAGTTGGCTTACATCCAAATCCAACAATATTTGGAATGCAACCACCTCCTAGGAGTACGTCAATCAGGCTTCAGACCACAACACGGAACTGAAACTGCGCTTATCGACCTTAAGGCACAAATAGACACGCTGAGAGACGACGTTAAGGCAGCATTACTGCTGCTGCTTGATCTCTCTGCAGCGTTCGACCTAGTGGACCCTAAGATCCTATGCAACCACTTGGACTCTGCCGCCCATTTCTCACAAGTAGTGATTGGATGGATCCAATCCTTCCTTGACAATAGAACAATGCGCATCTTCTCACCATTAGCAGCCGCTGACCCCATACCCATTCACCTGCGGTGTATCCCAGGGCTCCTGTGTGTCCCCTACCCTGTACAACATCTTCACAAACCCCCTTTTTGATGATCTAGACAGCCTGGGTATCACCTACACTAATTATGCTGATGTTACACAGATCCTCATCCCATTGACAGGCGACTACAACAAGGATTTGGCCTTTGTGAATAGAGTGTACCTCATCATCCAGGCTTTGAATTGCTTCTCATGGTCTATGCCTGAATGATGACAAAACAGACTTCTAATTCTCGGTACCTCACCGAACCTCAACAAACTAGGCCACAACTACTCCACATTCAAAATAGACGGCAATAACATTACAGTAGCCTAGGAGGTCAACCTCGATTCTACCTAGACTCCACGTTAACCTTTAAAAAACAAGTCAACTCCATGGCCTCATCTACTGCTTACACCTGTAAGCTAATCAGAACAGCCAAGCCTTTCCTCTCCCCTAACAACTGCATCACCGTAGCAATAGCCCTTGTCTTATCCAAACTGGATTATTGTCATGCCTTATATGTAGGGAGTAACAAACACACCACCAACAAGATTCAGATTCTTCAAAATAATACATTGATAGCAGCCCTAAGTATTCCTAAGAAAGCCGACATCTCTGACCTTAGAAGATCTAATAACTGGCTATCCACAAAAGATAAAATCCTCCTCAAAACAGCCTTCCTGACACATAAATGTCTCCATTATGCTGCCCCACAATACCTCATAGCCAGATATATGAGACAACCCGCCAGTCGCCCCACGAGAACTTCTAACGCCAACCTTCTAACGGGGCTCAGATTTAAACGCACAAAGACTGGTGGTAGCAGCTTCCAGGTCAAAGCTGCCCAATACTAGAACTCTTTGGCTCCGACTCTGAGGGAAGACCTACCCTACCCACGCTTCAGGACCAACCTCATCCATTGGATCAAGGAAAATGACCTATGACCTGTCACTATACCTATAATGCTACTCCTATTCCGCCTGTACATACTGTATATACTGTCTAGGGCGTCTCTGCCGTAGTGTGCAACCTACCTGTCTTATGTCTGCATGCTGTACATATTGCCGGTCTTCAATTTCTTATATAAAATGTATATAATGTATGATCTCATACAGCAATGTAACTGAAGCTGAACAACCCTCTTGATGCCTATTGCGCCCTGATACCCTCAGGTCTGGCACGCATTACACATATTAAAATGAGCAAACAAACAAACCATGTTCAGAATTACCTTAATATGCTAAAAACAAATTAAATCATCAAAACATATCAGAATCCCTTCATATCATATATCAAAATGTTCATCTTGACCTTCAAAGACAAAAATATAAGCTTCATGAAGGTAGCACAGATGAGTCAGAAATTAGAGCATAGAAACTAAATAGACATTTCTCAATAAGGAGCACTTTCCTGCCACTCTTGGGACTGGAAAGCCACAAAGCTAAATCTGAGGTACAGTTAGAGAGAATATAATGACATACTCAAAGGACAGAATGAGAGAGGTCTGGATTATGGAATGTTGGGTGAGGAACAGACCAGAAGAAACCAACTGGAAGATGGCAGAGCAAGGCAGCTGTCTCATAGCAGGTGGTAGACCAGTTGCTGAGCCCTGTCTGTTGAGAAGAAGGAAGCCAGAGCAGTCCATAGAGGGATGACAAGCCAGCGCTCAGTGACTGATTGCAAAAAGGGCACCATAATTGAAGGTTTGCTGACAGGATGACATCTGGCTGACAGGATACCTGGCTGGTTTTCCCAAAATCAGAAATTCCAAATTCAAATGTAAATCAAAAGAAAACGTTACCCATTCCCTATAATTGGCCAACTTTTGTCATGGTAATAGCTGGGAAGGGGAAATGAATGGCAATGCAGAGGGGGTGCAATTTGAAATCAGGGGTACAGTTGCTAATATCCGAATGCCCTGTGTTTCCTCATTTATGTTTCAAATTCAAGGTGAGGTGTGTTTTCTTCAAGACCCATTGCACTTTGAATTGAAAAAACGAAATTCAAAACTGAAAGCATTTTATATTGGAATTGCCTTGGTAAAGTTAAATATCAGTTCAGAATATATGTAGTGGTATGAATCGGTGCAGAGTCACGCTGGGTCATAGTATAAATGCATGGTACTATTGCCTGGAGTGTTATCATGTAGTTAATGCCACATAGTGTAGCCTGGATATTTGCTTGATAAAATGTGTGCTGATTTTTTTTTGTATCTATTTATTAAGAAATATGCAAAATACAAATCCTCTGCATTATCCTGTCTGTCAATGCCTCTGCAGAATCAGGTGTAGTTGGGGGGAGGGGACTGGGGAGATTGTCAACTAAATAGCTCTGACTGAAGAATAGTACATCTCCAGCCCAGACATATAAAGAAGCTGAAAGCATTAGAAGTAGGCCCTTTTAAAACTATGCATGCTTCTCGATAGAAAGGAATTCCTTCATATCCAAGAAAAAACATGGACACACACAAACACATATACACACAGACATGCATACACACATGTACCAATAAATGAAAGAACAAATCCTGGTTTAATGAAAATTACATTTACATCTTTAGTGAGAACTGCACATACAGATGAGTGTACATGTGGGTTCATAATCGAAAATATAAATTCCAGGGGATAGTATTGGTGAATATAAACTTACATGAGCCAATGCAAACGAGACACTTTTTGCATGTAAATGGCTCAACAGATAGCCCTATGTTAGCAGGTCCCTGGGTATATGGTAAACATCATCTATGTGGTTAATATATTCACTACCTCACACCTGCACAGGGGAGTTGGTGGATGTCTACATTTTTGTTTATTGATGCAATTTGTCTCTGGTGCCATACTTGTCTTCATGCTGAAAGGAAATCACATGTTTAACAATATGTGTATTGTGTAGAATATGTTAGTGCAATCTTAGTGATGTTCAGAAAAGAGATCAATGCTAAGCAGAAATGTCAGTAGGTATCATTTTGATTAGAATATAACATATTTATATGGAGATTTTTTTGTTTGAAAGTGGATGCCTTTGTGGACTTATCATAGTGAGATTCAAATACGTACAATTTAGTTTTGTATGATTTTATATATACCATATTGTAGTGGGTGCTAGGGTAAAGCTGGAGACCCTGTCGCCTACTATTGTACTATTCAACACATTCTTTTCAATGCATTTATTTTTTAGTACCTCGCTACCTGTTTTTTCCTAATTTGTGGGGCGGGGTCATAGCATATGAATGGGGTTGGCAAAGCTTAAATTGGCATGCCACATCTATGAGAACCTAGCCAAACTGATATAAAATACACTTACACCCCACTCCCACCGAGAACATGGATCAGAACCAAACATTGCTAATAGACCAAGACATCACTCCTTCAAAGGTACAAATGACAGGGTTGCCTACCACCAGTAGTTTTCTGATCCATCTTTCTAGAGGATGCAGCAATAAGACCTGGTATCAATCTCAAACCCTTAACACATTGGCGGTATACCACAAGTTTAATATTAGGGATACTCTTACATCTCACCATCCTATGGATGGTGAGATGGAAGATATTTGGCAAGAACTCCACTCCTACCACTGGAGAGGTGAAGTCGGGACTTTGTACCTGTACAGCCCTATGGTAGGAGGGGTGTGAACATATCTATCCAGGCTTACCACTCTTCCTCCGATTCCACTTTAAACCACTCATAGGATTCTTAGATTTGCAGGGCCCACTTCTATCATTGGTTCAATTGCAGGTGGCCAAGGGCTCAGGTTTGTGTGCAGCTAGAAGCTGTGTTTGGACAATACCTCACTCAGACTTTGCAAATGGATGTCCCAGGCACCCATAAATGCAGACCATCATGAGTTCCATGAAGAAAGCAGACCCCCAGGACACAAGGGAAGCGGGAAGCAGGGAAGAACACTGTGCTTTTGTGGTGGCAGGCTACGTGGTGGAGGCTAAGAAATGGCTACAGGAAGAGGCACATTTTTGAGATAGAGAAGAGAAGCTTTGATGGGTCTGTTCTTAGGCATCAAGCTGGAGAGCTGCAGCTTTCTATACCAAGAACAGGGACCAATGTACCACAGATGCCCTGGGCATAGCAGGTTTAGCCCACTTCTGAAGGCTTCAGAGGGCATGATTTGCAAATAGGGGTCTGCTTGGTCCCAGCAGCCCAAGGGTCGAAGCACCAATGTGTGTCTTCAGGAGATCGATCCAGAGAGGCTTAACAAGGACTTGGCTGGACGTAAGGCTTGATGTCTTCATTGGTCATCCCCATGTCTTTAGCAGGCTGCAGCTCTTCACAGCGTTCTTAGCTCCATACAACAATCTGAAGAGTGGCTGCAAAACTCTCCCTTTTATCCTAATATTAATCAATTCATCTATTGAGACACATCCATTCCTCTTATTTATTTGGAGCAATATTATTTAAAAACAAAATCAAAAGAAAGAAAATTGTGGGCTTGCAATAATTACGTTTACTAGTGGCTGCTTGTAATCACTCCTAAGTAGTTCTAAAAACAACAAAGAAATCTTGTTTCATATCAGGAAAAATAATGATGATATGACCACACTCCAGTGATGTTTATGGAAGAATATTCTTCACATATGCCTCCATAATTTATAATCCTAAAAGTCTTAAATGGGTCACATGTTCTACATTGATTATTCATGACTGTTACTTCAAGGCCACGTCCAACATGTGAATATTAAAACGTGAATATCATTACATGCATAAGGACTTTACATATTTGTAAGGTCGCATTAGCCAGAACCAAACCCACACAGCCATTTGCACTCCATTGTCCGCTGCCCCCATGGTTGCTGAGTAAGACATTTCATGTCAATCGTAGTGATTGCTCTGATCTTCTTGATTGGATGATACGCCATACAATTGTAATGCCTTTCATCTTATATGCTTCTAATAAGGTGATTTTTAATCCATGATTTGGATAATAACCAAGAGTAGCATGTGTCCTCGTCTTAGTCAGAAATGCCTCCTGCTATAACTCAGCCATCGTTCTCTATAATCTCTATTTCCACCCATGATTTTTTTAATGCAGCCTCACAAGTGTACTGCCAAATAGGTGAGGAAAGAACATATCACAATCAGAACATGGAGACCTCGTTTGTCTAATCTAGGCAATTATTGCCTAATCCACTCTGACTGGCTAGGACTGCTCCATGTTCCAGTCAATTGGGTGCATGGAACATTCAAGACACGCTGACTAGCTGAAAGACAGCAGATGCTAGCAAATCTATAGCCATGCTTTGCCTGCACTGACTGATTGACAAAACGGTGTTCAATTCATTGGATTGTCTCCTTAAGAATGGAACAGAATCCAGATGAATGCCACACTATTTTATCTGCGGATTTGATTATTGGTATATTTCTAGAAACCACAAATCCATATCCACAGGGGTGCATTTCTAGATTGATTTCTTATCAACTGTATCTGTCCCTGGGACATTTTTGCTCATTACACAATGAGAATTTGTAAGCACAATAAATGCTTGTGTACCTAGAGTAACATTGTCATTAAATGTGACAATACACTGAAACCGCTCCAAGAAAGCATATATATCTTCAAAAGAAAAAGAGAAACCCATATGGTACAATGCCACTAATATAACTTACACTAAAATACTGTCCAGTTAGAATGTACTAGTAGAATGAATAAAGTAATGGAAAGCAAATAAAATGTGATTAATTGCTGTATATTTATAGCACTATATGTGTAAGTATGTCATGCATGCACTATGAGGGCATCACTAAATGCTTCTGATTTGCTTCAGGATATTTTGCCAACACAATGCAAGAAAAGGTTGTGACTGTCTTACCTGGACAAAAAGTCTGGGAAGGAAAGGCGCACTGGGAATCCGTGTCGTATTATTTTTACCATTTCAAGCACACCAATATATTGCAACTGAGCCGAAACATAGAAATTATCAAAAGTGTCCGGCAGCTTTGAATTGTTTGGTTTAATGCAATGTAGAAAATGAGGTGTTGAATTCTGAAGCTTTCCAATAATATCTGTGAGGGATTTCTGTGAATAAAATGAACATAGAAAAAATAATAAAATATTTCCAGCACGTAAAACTCCACCCTAGCAGCATGTAAACAATTAATGCAATAGCAAAATTCAATCATTACAACTTTAAAAACATAAAAATCCACACCCAAAATATTCAATTGTATTATTTGGGTCTTTATTAGAGTGCTGGTTTATCAGCATTCAGCATTGAGTTAGACACAGTCTGGTGAAGAATTGCCAAAAGCACAGATGTACACGTAGAACACCCAAAGGCTTTATAAGCATATGGCAAAAAAACAGAATGTTTATTCACTCTGAATAGTGATATAATTTGGGGTCCTCTTTCATTTGAATGACTTTATCTGTTTGAAAATAAGAAGAGTGTTATTATCCCATGTGTAATCTATTCACAACGTTTCTATTAGGTGTGGACACATGCAGTGGGACAGAACAGTGTTGCCCCCATTCTGCCGACTCTGCCGTAATTTACCGTTTAACTACAATCTTTTGTATTTTCTTATTTTCTTTTTTGAATGTCTTTATTATATCTCTATATCTATATCTATGTGGTATCTAGATAGTGGCCAGTGCTACTAATATTCCTGTTTAACCGCAAATGATTTTGGATGTCCTTATTCTACATGTCTATAATCTTTCAAGATGGCGCCCAAGGTTACTAATGTTCTACCTACATTGGGCCATCATGCATTTACTGGGGGCCTACCTACATAAAACAAAGTGCGACATTACTGTTCCCCTGAGAGTGGCTCTGTTACATTTTGCTGTTGGTTGATGATCACCGCTGGTAGTGGTTTGGCGCTGGCGAGGGTTTCAAAAGTTTTGGTGATTTTGGGAACTTTGTAGGACGCTGATCTTTCGATTTTGCTTCCTTTGGTATCACCATTCTGAGGTGGGTTTCTTTTTCGGTGATTTTCGATGTTTCCTGTCTCTTTGAACATACCAAATAATGTTCTAACGGACGTTTGTCTTGGTATTGGTTTAGCTAGTATGCACTGGTGATTTGACACTTTTTTATTTTGTTTTTAGAAAGGTTGATTGTAGTCGTGACACTTTGACTTGTTTGAAACCTTGGCCATCTCTTTGTGCGCACTTTAAGAATTCCTGGACTTCTTTGTCTTGGAAATATTTGCATCTGAGTAAGGTATTGTTACCTGGATGTATGCTCTGTTGTGTTTGATTTGGAATTACATGTATGCCTTCAGTGAATTGCTAATTATGTTTCTTTTCACTTTCTGGAAGTTTAGAAGCTCTTCCCTCTCATAAAGGGTCATTCCCGAAACATGTAGGGTTGTTCATGAAGCCTTCTATCATGTGAAATTGCAACGTAATATTTGATTGATTGATCTTTTTGTATAATCTTTATTATCACCTTTTTTACTTATTTTCTTTGTGGAAGCGACACTATGGTTTCTAACATTAGGACATGTATCTCTGTTGTTTACCTTAGATGTATATGTTCCTTGTAGATTTTTTTTTTTCTCATTTAACTGTTCGAGTATTATTCTGTTTGACGTTTTTTACTATATGCTTATAAAACCCTTGGGTGTTCAACATGTACCTGTGTGCTCTTGGTAATTCTTTACAAGACATTTGTGTTAGCGGCATGAGGGCAGCCCTTTTGCAGATTTTCACCAGCAATTTGTTAAAAATGTTGATTTAATTATTTAATTGTGCATTTAAGATACCATTTTGAGTGCAGACCCCCCTTTATTAACTAATCAGCATTCAGTGTCTGCTCTCTATTACCTGATACCTCTATACTAATACCTCGGCTTTATGAGCATTAACTGTGCTCTGGTCTCTCTGCATTGCATTTTCACTCTCGTCTTAATTTCTCTCTCTCTCCCTCTCGCTCTCTCCAGTGCAAATAACAACATGCTACATAGTGTGCCACTTACTCTCCTCCCTAGACTCCAAATAGCTATCCACCCCAATCCAACCCAACCCAACTCTTGCAGGTCCTTCAGTGAAAAATGCCCATAAAATGGCACAGGTTGTGCTGTATAACACACAATAACATTTCATAACACAGCACAAAGTAACCTAATATAACATTTTCATGGTATATGTATCATGACTGTTGTATGTTTAACCTGTTTAACTTATCACACTTTGTTAAGCCATTCAAATGTACGATGTGAATTACTTCTGAATGTTTCACTTAATCTTAGGCTATTGGGTTTTTCAGTTCTTTAGTCCATCAGGTCACCTATATTTTTTCAAAAACTATTGCTTTTTATAAAGTGACTTGACCATTTGCTGGGTACTTTTAAGCAAAACACATCTTTGTATTCACACCAAGGTGTGTTGCGCAGTCGTTATTATTTTTTTTTGCTTTAATTATATTTGTTAACCACCCCTAGGTGCGTCCATTACGTCCGGCACTTTGCTGCTTACCAGTTAGGTTTGCACTTCAGAAAATCAAATACAATCCCATATTATATTTTCGTTTTTCTTCCACTAAAACTGCCACAGATGCAAATCAGATCTACTAGGAGGAGAAATCGTCAAATCCCTTTCATCTCTAATTCTTGCTAATCTCTGATGCCCCAAATGCTACCATTAGGGCCGGGAGGATAGTTAATGGTAATGGGTTTGGGCCTCATTCCGAGGTGGGCGCAAAGGGTTTTACCGGTACCGGTAAGGAGACCGGTGCCGCTAATCCCTTTGCGCCCTATTCCGACGTCCCTTTGCAGTCCCGTCCTTAACGCCTGTGGACGGGACCCGCAAAGGGACTTCAGAGCTAATAACAGTACCATAATGTACGGTACCGTTATTAGCACCATTCCCATTGAGCCCTATGGGGGCTGAAATGGGAATGGGGAATGGCTTTTCAAATGGGGACTTTACGGTCCTGCAAAGGTCGGAATAGACCGGTAAATCCCCATAACACCAAGTCGGTGGCGGTACCGGTATTGGTGCTGGTGCTAGTAATGGTGCTAACAGCGCCATGTCTAGCACCAACCTCGGAATGAGGCCCTTTGTCTTGGAAGCAAGTCAACGCAGAGCAACACAGGTGGGAATCCCAGTCCCATGCTTAGACACTGCTCTGGTGTTAAGCGCATAATAAAACATTCATTCATTAATATCTAATGGTGCAAAGTGGGTGTTTCGGGGCTTTGCACAAATGCCTTCTGGGAATAGCACATGGGCCACCAAGAAACGTTACGTTACTTCATGCCTGTTGGCGGCTTCTAACCAGGATGAAACTCAACTATTGAGTGGGTGCAACAAACTGCAACCTTGCAACACATCATTGAGTTCACAGTCACACAAATAGTCTACTAACATATGCACACAACCTTTACCAGTAAACTGAAATATATTGCCACTAACCCTGAGTTGCGTCGCAACAGTGATGGGGCCACCTCGCTCCAGTCTCTGGAGAAATGTTGAAGCTCCTTTCTTTTTCATCAGCTATGAGGGGAGAAGTGTAGAGCACACACATTATTCAAGACAGCCAAGTTACATCTTTGAAGACACGTTCAATGGCACAGCAGCACAAAGGAGGCACAGGCATGGCAGTTAATGGCAGTAACACTTATGTTTGCGAGATGCACTTTGTACTCGTTTCTTTAGTTGCACAGTTTATGCTGAGGACATGTACTAAACATAAATATACAGACCAGGACAGACGTGATCTAATCATAAAATGAGTGATCTAATTTGACTGAGGCCAATGTACCACTGTCTAATGACTCATTATCTTATAAAGATGATACTTCTCGGCAGGTCTATGAGACATTGTGAACTCCGGGTTGACACAGACATTTGTTCAGAAGATGACTCGCAAACACAAATCCTGCGTTTTTCTCTATAATGCGGAACAGCAACTCAACTACACATTTCAGGAGTTCACTACGTAGGCAGAGGCCTTCATGTGTGATAGAACATGCCCAGTATGGCAAACAAGCACACTGCACATGAGAAACGTGCCTACCAAATTGAAAAATAATCTAAACAAAAGGTGTTAACTGCTAACATCTGACATTTGTTTAGGCAATTTCCATCCTATTTTCTATGTAGTGGACATACTCGAAACCCTGGACACAGAGGCTTTGCTAGGGGGCGCTGAGGGGGCTATAGACCCAGGACTTTTGGTTGTAGCCCTGGATAGAAGCTCAGGGACTACAACCAAAAGGCTATAGCAAGCCCCGAATCCCGCCAGTCCCGACATTAGCTTAGCCGCTGATCTTTTCCAGACCTATCAACACCCCTGCCTGGACATACTTGCTTTTCTGCCTTTGAGTGAAATGCAAGGTTATGGGAACATGTACACACAAAATAATCCAGTTTGGTACTCCATTCAAATGTTCACTGACTTTAACAAGATGGATTTCAAAGAACTAGAAACATGGAGGGTGGTCCTGTTGCTGGGTACGCGCACATACCACTCCATTCCTGCCATAGCATGTAAGTGCCCTTAGTTCAATTTTTCTAGAAACATGCCAGCGCCCACAGCCCAAAGTCCTCTTATGTGCAGGTATCAACACAATACCAAAGCAAGCTTGCATTGTCCCTTTGTTCCGACTATCAAAACCCCACGTTGCTTTTTAAAAGGTCCCACCAGACCTACAGGTCATAAAACCCGGTAACAAAACATATCTTCATAAATGGAGCTGAAAGCCAAAAAGGGGAACGCAAATGAATGTACTAGACGGTGTTGCGCCCATTTTCTTAAGCAGGTTATTTTTGGTGCATACATTTCTCTACTACCATATATGTTGGTGTACACAATGCAGTGGTGTAACAAGCAAGTGAGCACAAATCACCTGCTGTAGCATTTGTAATAAACTTGTTCTGAGATCCGTAAAGAGCAGTACGTGTGTGATGACTAAGTGTGTTCTATATTAAAGTTAACACTTCTGAGTGAGTGGAATTCAAATGCAAGTGTGCATCTGATTGGAGAGCTTCCGCAGCTCTTTCACAGGGCATCTGTCGCATTGCAGCATTCAGAGTGACTCCAGTGCAGCACATGTAGTCTAAGACATAAACAGAAACAATGTCATCAAGACAATGAGCAGGGCATGCATGATTCAATGGCATATGGTGTGGGGTGAACCTTAGTTGGGTAACACCGAGTGCAACATTGTGTCACTTGTAGTTGAGATCACTCATGCATTGATACTCTGTGACATGTTCCTATGCAGTTGTTCTTTCAGTGTTGCTCACAACTTGGTGACTTCTGTACAATGTATGTAATCTTTATTTGTATGGCGCTGTCAACATACATGTTGCTAGTTAAGGCCCAATGCAGCCTTGGACTGACATATATAGCAATAGGGCAATGCCCGAACCAAAAAAAAGAAAATGCTAGTGTGTGCAAGTTCTTTTGGTCAAAGTCGCCCACATTTTGGGGCAATTTGTTGGCCGGTATGAGGAGTTACTTAGCCATATGACTAGTACTTTTAACCATTATTACTGAATAAATATTCTTTAAAGATAAGTGCCAGGCTATTATGCAAGTCTATACAAAAAGGACGAGCATACTCATCCTTGCCACTTAAGGGGTTAAAATGTACAATTTCCATCACATTTTATCAAAAGATTTCCCCCTTAGGTATTACTCAAACAGTGTCACAAAAGGAATGAATTGCCACTTGCAACTGTGGGCTACTTTTTAATTGATGTCGAGACAGCTTTATGGCCCCGTCCGACCCTAACCCAATCATATAATGGAATTCCATTTACCAGTTAGAAACTGGGTACATATTGTAGAATCAAAATTGCTCCACACTGCGATGTACGTTTTGCAACAGGTTAAAGAGTGAGTTTATTTCCTTTGCAATGCAAGGAAACAACTTGGCAAAGTATCCACATCTGAAAAGATAAACACCCAAGAAATTAAAGCAATCAGCTGTTATACTTTTGTGACCCCCTGACAAACCAGGAACACTTTATTATAAGAGACCTCCTTCTCTCCTTGTAACATTGTCAATTTTTCCATCATATGGGGAGAGACTCATCTCCTGTGTACACATCCTGACATCTTTTGGTCATATGCATCATCTCTCGCTTACTCATCCTTGCTCCATCTAGCCATGTCGTCTAAACCATCTATACTCCATCTCTACACAGTGCCTTATTGGCCCTGCCACTTAGTGGGCTTTGCGGTTTTCTAGTGCCAAAAACATGGTTAGCCCTATGGCATATTAGAAATTACCTTTCATCTTACATTCTGCTTCCTTAAATTTAAGCTAATATCATTAACCAGGAGGTAAGACGTGTTCAGAAGACACTGTGTGCAAGTTTTGTTTTAGTGCAGTTGAAGCTGTAGTCTGGTTTTATGTATAGCTAATAAGTTGTGGTGTTGGTGTCTCTGCAGCTTGAACTGTGGTTAATGGTTGTATCTGTGCAGCTAACACAGTCAGTAATCGTGTGTCCTCTCAAACAGCGCGTGACACCATGCCTTCTGTGCAGTTAAACATGGGAGTCAACGTACTTTTGAGTGCAAAGTACATAGTACCTGTCATCACCATTTCAAATGTTCTATGAAAATGATTTGCCATATGATGATCTCTCTCCACTGTGAACTACCCATGACACCCCCTTTATATGTCTCTCTAATTCCTACAATCAAAGCAAAAGGCATTATAAACCTGCACTTTTACCATGGTGTGGCACAAGACTGAAATTGTGCTGTCTTTGTACACGTATGAATGTATATAAGCCCATAGCACATGTGCACTCTGACCACAGTGTGGTGCTGGACTTGGTTTGTTGATAGCACTGCTCAACCATGGGCCAAGACCATTGGAACACGCCCAATCTCCCTGCAATATGTCTCTGTCTATTGGAATGCAAATTTGTGATGCTGAAGTCATTAGTGTTAAATGTCTTTGGAGTCAGTGGCGCATCTGGTCTGTTCTTAAGCACTGATGGTTCAAATCCTAGTTATCAGTGACTTGTTGAATTAAACAACTGCATAACTAAAAAAGAAAAATTGCTACCCTTCTTAATAGTTTTGAGTTTGGGCTATCAGGTGGTGCTGAAAACGCTACCTTTATGCCGAAACTATTGTCATTAAAATAAGAGCTTT
The DNA here is from genome assembly GCF_040938575.1 of Ambystoma mexicanum. Taxonomy (NCBI): domain Eukaryota; kingdom Metazoa; phylum Chordata; class Amphibia; order Caudata; family Ambystomatidae; genus Ambystoma; species Ambystoma mexicanum. Next base: position 532,217,582 of record NC_090939.1, read on the forward strand.
AAATATGTGCTTTGAATGAGGGTCTGTAATGCTTTTCCAATGGAGATGACATTTGAGGAGGGATACACAGTTGTTCACTCTCCCTTTCCCTGCCCCAAGCCATGCTAATCCCTATGGCTAATCCCACCCATTCCTGCCCATCTCGGAACTCTTTGGGCCTGATTCATGGAAGTGTTTTATAATGGCGCAATCCCATAGGAAAACGTTCATGAATCAGGCCCTTTGAGTTTCTGAGCTCTTCCATGGAGGCAACCATATTGGATGACTGCCTCTAAGGAAGCTCTCTGGAACCAAGGCAAAACTAGCGGCCATCTTTCATTAGAAAAGATACCATGTATCTTTAAAATCACTAAAGTAATTTGCATATCTTTTTGCATCTTTAAAATCGCTAAAGTAATTTGCATTTTGGGAGTTATTATTTCCAGTGACAAACATGTTGCATGTCCTGCATTTTTTTTTTTCAAATAGCGAAAACAAGGGCTAGCACCGCATTGCTGTGATAGAGGGAGATTTACAACAAACAGACACATCTCGCTATGGAGCCTGAAAACGGCACCCGACAGACCAGACAGTGTGTTCAATGCAGCGTCTACTGCCAGGTGCGTAGGCCCCCCCATGACGGACGCGCAGACCTGCAGGTGGGCCTGCTCCCGGGGAAGCCACAGCCTGCAGCTTCAGTGACTTGTTCCCTCCCCCACTCTCCCTTTCTTGCTTCAGAGCTGCTGCAGACACTCGCCAGGATTACTAAGTAAGGGTAATCCTTCTGGAAGACTGAATCGAAGTGCAGGTAATGTTACACTGAACGGAGCATGCATGGTGAGGCATGTAGGTGGCTTGAGCAGCAGGTCCTGCTGTGAAGTTGGAGATCGACTTGCGGGGCAGCAGAGTGGACAGGCACTAAAGGGAAATCAGGTGGCATGGTGACGTAAATGCAGGTGGTAGATGGTGCCTGATGGACCAGAAAAGACTCAAGGTTCAGGAATACTTGTGCAGAGGACTGCCATTACATACAGTGATGTTTATGTTTGCAGGGTACAACCCGTGTTTGTGAGAGTCCTGGTGATGGAATAGCTTGGAGTTGCTTATCTGGATTTCGGAGCATTTGTAAGCATGAAGGTGTGGCCGTGGGCTTGGAGCAGACTGTTTAGGCTCAGTTCTAGTTGGCTTTCATTGACTCAATGGGATGAGTTGTACTGGTGCTCTTCTTGCACAGCGTGGCATGCAGATTGTTTCTTGGAGTCCATGGTATATTTCTTTAGGTCTTTAAGGGCTATAGAAGTTGCTGCACAGATTTTAGCTGTAAGCAGGTGCTTTAATCCACTGAGCTATCGTATGGGAGTGGGTTACTACAACATTTGCTGGGTAGTGAAAAGGGAGGGATAAAGACTGTATGGGTATTTGATTACAAGAGGGAAGGTAACGCAGGCAAAGCTCTTAAAGTAAAGAGAATACGTTGGAGAGTCTGAGGATAAACAGCTTTCTGAGGGGCTATCCACAAAGATAGTCTTACTGGAAAGTGTCATGGAAATGCAACGGTTATATCAGAAAGGGGATGATCATTCAGGATCAGAGTGGTAGAATGCCACCCTGCCCTGCGCACTGCAGTACACTGCCAGCTGCCATGGCTATTAGAGAGCATCCCTCCTGCTTCTACGTAGAAGATATAGGCACAATCCGTGGGCCACTCACGACTGGGTTGGAATTTTCCCTGTCCGCTGCTGGCACGGGTGTTTTTCCAATCGGGTGGCTGACAGTGGCGAGCAGCACGTCCAAACAGCATTTCGTTTCCCCTGACATTTTTATTTTTATTTTTGAATGTTCTGATTCCTGTTGTCCCCTGGGTCTGACAAAGACACATTATCTGCCCCAACAGCACAAGCACACAGCCATTTTCTATGATATTTGATATGAATCCAAGGAGATTCTTGCGCACAGACTCTGGTGGTCGACAATGATGGTCGCAGCTTTGGATTCTATGCTAAACAGCAGAGCGATTTGATGAGGTACAACTGGCATGCGCGGCATTTTTAACATGGAAGCTCATCATTTTAATGAAAATGCTAGTGTGATACGTTTGCCTCTTAACCTAGGCCTCTGGTTTAGTGATGCTTACCACACATGACCTAACCATACACAGCATGGCTTGGACATGAGCAAGTCTAAGGACATATAGATATATCTATAGTGTCGCCATGTGCAAAAAGAACTGCCATAGATACTGAACACTTAGATAATGGACACAATGCCATGCTTTTGAACGCTTGCTTCACCAGCAAACGTCTTATCAGATCCTATCAGTTTAACCACAATGTGCATTTCATTAAAAAGAAGGTAGCAGAGATTGCAATTTACATATCTTGTTCGAGATGTTTGATTACAGTGAAGTAGCTGCGCTTCCTAGAGAAACACATGGCAAAACTATCATTTTTTACAAAATGTACCAAGAACTGAATGCAATACTGCGAGCTTCATAAATCCTATTATTTGTGCCAGACTGACAAATAGGTTCTTTCTTCCGGGATGAAATCAGAAAGTAATGCATTAGAGTACAGATAGGGAGTAATGGCATATGTTGTTATGTTGATTTATACCGCGCACCTCTACCACCCAGGGGCAGTCTCCAGCTCTCATTGAGGAGGGACACAAAGCTTGTAGGTGCTGTTTAGTTATCTGCCCACCATCTATGGCCATTCCCGCCAAGTTCCTACCCTTCCCTGTTAGCACAACACCTCCTCATGTGAACTCTTTGAGCTCGCTTTAATCATGCCTTGCCATCAAACATTGCACTTGAAGTGCCTGCCAGTGTGTTTTCAAAGCAGTCTTCTGAGAGTTACTTACTTAATTGGAGTTGTAACTGGTACTGGTGTAAAAAACATTCTTAACCAGGTCTGCCTTCACCCACTCGATTTGCAAGCACTATGTATGTCCTTAGCTGAAGTCCTGTTACATTCAACCATTGGCAAAGCCAACAGTTATGGCTTGTGTATAAGTATTAGACATGTTTTATACACTGCTATTAGATGCACAGGTACTTGCACCATTTTGCATCTACTTCCATGAATGGCCAGTCCTTACCACTACAGCAGTGTCTAGCAAGTTCCTTTCCCATGCCTACACATAAACCTTTGGCATTGCCAATGCTTGTTTAATTTTTATTTTCACAACATAAAACTAATTTCAAACTGAATTGGTCTTCTTATTTTTATGTATTTCCTTTGTTTGTTTTTTGTTTATTTATTTATTGTGCGCGCCGGACCCGAGTGTATCAGGGTGCAGGAGATAAGAATACGTATCAGCTTGGTTACAGAGGTTACGGAACATAATTACAAACAGTATCCTCAAGGTTACACATGCAGCAAGTTCTCAAAACATGCGATAAAAAAAGCCCAACCTGTTTGTGGAGATGGATTGAGCCAACTTCTGGGAAAAGAAATGAATTTTGGATTTGTTTTTGGATCATGACAATTCCCTTGTTGTGCACATTACACTTTTCCATAATTTATTGGTGCTGTCTTGTTGGAATATGTGCTCCGAGTTGGGCTACCATACTTAGTTTAATATTTTTTCTTTGAGTTGACTTCTGTGTGCTGGAGCTGGTGTTAGCTGCTCTGCTCCTGCCTTTGCCTCCTTGCTGTTCCGCTGCACAGACGTTTGTTTAGTAGTTTTCTGATGTTAGCGAGGCCATCATAATGGAAAGGGAGACCTCTAGAGCAGGACATAAATACACGGACCGCTTGCAGCAACTCGATCAGCGCGCGCCTTGGCCACGCCCCCATAACTCTCTCCCGGAGATTGACCTAGGATATTTACTGGTGATCCCGCGCATTGCGCGCGCATTGCAAGTGGCATTGGGAAGTGGCTGTTAGGCTGGACGGACGCTGCCTAGCTTTGCTCCGGCTTCTTCTACGACTGTGAAAACGCTTCTGTTTGCCATCGCCGTCGGCAAGAGGAAGCCCTTCAGAGTGTTTCTTCTCCGTAACACTCCAAATACCACAACACAAGTAATGGACTAACTCATGGACTGCTTTCCTTTTTGTTATTGTGTTTACCTTGTGTTTACCTTGTGCATTTGTGCATTCACCGCTTACTGCGGTGCAAGTCTTTTCAACTTGGTTCTGACGATAGCCCTTTCTTTTCTTTTCCTGCAGCGCGCGCCTTGGCCACGCCCCCATAACTCTCTCCCGGCAATTGGCCTAGGATATTTACTGGTGATTCCGCGCATTGCGCACGCATTGCAAGTGGCATTGGGAAGTGGCTGTTAGGCTGTTTGGATGTGTGGCTGTGCGGCTTCTTAAGGTATAAGTCAGTGACTGCAAGGTAATAGATATTTATTTTTATGGCGGTTACGGGTTAAAGCTTGGAAAGAGTCCAGGATCTGGTCTAATGTAAATTTTAGGTAGGAGTTCTATTTGACCACTCTTTGGATTAAATTTCTAATTGACAGGATAGAGTGGAGTACCTCTATCCTCTGGGCAAGTGTAAAAGAATTTAAATGGTGAAAAAATTACATAACGGTAAAAGGTGTCTGAATAGATCCCGCGGGGCTGCATATGAGGGTAGTCTCTCAGAAGAAGAAGATATTGATGTTCAGGCGAATCAGGCAAAAAATAAAGTTGCAATATGTATAGCACGCTTGCTAGCAGTGACTTAAATGCCCATGAGTGCTTTCCAGCAGCTTACAATTTAGCTAACCACACACATGTGGCTAGCATTGTAGAGCCCATTGACTTAGAGAAGGACAGTTGCAGGGAACTTTCTGATGGTATTATATATCCAAAAAAAGTGATTACTAATGTACCTATTAATGACAACTCAATGTTGGGTGTTGTTGGAGACGAGGATTCCTTGCCGCCATTGGATACCTCCCTAGTCGCTCCGGTGGTGTTGGCGGAATTACACAGTCGAACCATACTGTCAAATGGGCCTTTTACGCCAGCCGCGAGCTCTCATCAATGTAGAGAAGAAGTTCATTTTCATGCTGCCATTGAAGCAAATTTGAAACAGCTTACAAAGGACATGAAAATAAATGATACATCTAATGCTAACACCATGAGGAAGGTCAGCTCGCCTGCACATGAGTTACCTCAAATGTATAATGAATCAAGTAATTCACAATCCCCTGTTTTGGGCATAGGCCGAACCCAACTAAAAGAGAGAAATGAAAGTCCACGCTTACCAAACTCGTCTTTTCCTCTCCACCCACTTGAGGATACCCTAATTGACCTGAACAATCAAGAACTCCAAAATGTTCCTGTGCTTGCAAGAATTTTGAACTTGCTTGATAAAGGTCATGAGTATACACATGGAGCGCTGCATGCATTAAGTAACTCTAACGCAGAAATTATGAACAACCTAAGTAGAATCGAAGGATTTATGATGTCACAGGAAAAATGTAATAACTTCTGGGCTTCACAACTGGACACTGTAAGGCAATTGGAACACCCTTTAGTTAGGCCTCCATCTTGTGATCAGGCTACTCAAACTGAGGGGATCTACGTAGAAAAAAGAGAGGCATCTGAGTCACAATTGTAGCCTGTAACTAAGGACAAGCCTATACCTGTCTCTGAATATCTTGAAATTGCAAAATTACAACATGACAGGATACTGGTCCTTGAAAACATCGTAGTAGCAGCGAACTTAGTTCCCCCAGAGTTAATGGAAAAAGATGGTGTTAATCTCCCGATAGCAGTGAACATGGTCCCGGAAAAACAAGATAGTCCTTCAGCTATCACGGATCTGATTGACCTAAATATGGCCAATCTTTCAGTGACAGAAATTCCCTCATCGATAGAGGCAGAGGAAACTGAGCCACCGCAATCTATGTTTTTTATGTCAAGAAAGGCAAAAAAAACAATATGCGAAAGCTCAAAAAAGAAAGGGACGAGTTACAGTCCCCTCACTGCCCCTAGCTATTACGGAATAAAAAAAAGAAAAATTCAAAAAAATCTAAAACAATAGCCACCCCCTTGTCCACCAAAATGGGTGTTGCGCAGGCAATTGGACGACATGGGCATTGACATTACACAACCGAATAAGGAGAGTCGGGTGTTCTTGGAGGAGAGTAAAGTGCTGGCTGAGACCAAGTTGCCTCCCGCAAGTACCTCCTCTGAAAAGACATCCGAGAACTCTCCTATGCTAATACAAACACAATTACAGAGGTTTTTTGAGAAGATTGATAAAAAAATTACATCCATGTCGGTACATGTGATAAATGACTCTTCTGAATGTGTGGGGAATGATGTGGAGAAACAAGCAGGAAATGAAATTCTCATCCAAAAAAGTAATATAACAAGTGGATATCAGCCCACCCCGTCGCCAGTCTGTACAAATGTGAAGGGGTCTTTAGATCCAGTCTTGGCCTATACAGATAATGTAGAGAAAGTGGGTAGGGCGGTCCAAAGGGAAGAAATACCATTAGAAATTAAACCTATAATAGGATGGTGGGCCGATTATAACTTGATTGATAAACCCAGTCTAAATCGAGCGGCGATAATGAAAATCTTCCATCAGATTCCAGCTTTACGAAATTTGGTCTCAAACGACATTGACTGGGTCAAATTACCATTCACATACAATCACCGAATGATTTGCAAACTACAATCTCCCATAATTGCATCTTTAATTTGGGCTCACTATAGAGACCTAGAGTTTTTGGGTTATAAGATATTTGACTTCCACTCAATGGAGGATGCGTCTGCCTTCATAGACTATCAAGAGGTAGAGGAAAAATTAAATCAAAAAATTGAGCCAAGGGACACTCAACTGTCTATGTTACATGAAAAAGTAAGCTCACAGGCTGAAGCTGTTGATCAAATAATAACAAGCCTTGCATGGTTAGAGCCCCTAATGAAATCGATGATTAAAGAAAATCCTGTGGTTGACAACTCATAAAAAAAATGTATTTATTATAAAATCTTGGAACTGTTGTGGTTATAAGAACTTAATGACTTGGTCGAGGACTAATTTATGTCTAAACAGGCCTGCGATTATTATTCTGCAGGAAACTATGGCCATTGCAGATATGCCCGTTAAAGGTTTTTCTTGCTTCTTTAGCCACGCACAAAAGGGACTCCTGGGGCAGCCAAGAGGGGGCCTTGCAATTCTAGTCTCATTGGTTTTTGATGTGGTTATAAAGAAATTGTACGTTTCTGAAGAAATCTTGGCCATTGTCATACTGTCTCATAACTCCCAGAATACTCCTCTAGTAGTCTTATCTCTGTACTGAACCCGATGAGGTCTACAGTTGATGGAATATTAGAAAAATTGAATGCTCTGTTAGAGGTGATTATGAATGAAATGCCGAATGCTGAAATTATTCTGGGTGGGGATTTTAACTCTTCCTTGTTGTACTGCCATGTTGAGTATGAACACTCAAATAATCTACTTGCTTTATCGTCTCATGAAAGAGGTCAATTGTGGGGTCATTTTTTTGATGACTGGAACATGCAAGTTATTCCGTTTGCAACAGATGGTCCTCAAACGACCTGGAAAAGAGGCCGCTATAAGTCTTCTATTGATTACATCGTTGTATCGACCTCTTTAGTCACGTCTCATGTGCATTGCACAATTGAAGAATCAGCTCTTGTTGATCACTCTTTCTTGAGCTGTGCGTTAGCGTGTACCTTAGATGAACACAAATTGTGTTCCCTTTAAGTGCCAAGGACGAGGTATCTCGTCCTTGGAAGTGCATACGCAGTGCCAAGGACGAGATAGCTTGTCCTTTTCGGCACCTTGTTAAACTGTAATCCAACCCCCGGGCTATGTGAGGGGGAGGTCCCCCCTCACTGCCAGGGGGCTGGATTACCTTCAGTTTCACGTCGGCGTGCGTAACGCACATCGGCGTGAAACTGAAAGTAAATTCCCCGCAGCAGCCATTTTCGGCTGCTGCGGGGAAGAGAGAAGGTAAGAGACCTTCTTTGTCCGCCTCGATCTCCGGCTGTATTTCAAGCCGGAGATCGAGGCGGGTATCGTTGGAAAGGGGAGATTCTCCCCTTTCCAACGATACCCATTGTGTGGCATTGCTGCCCGTGGATCGGACGCAGGGCGCGCGATCCGTGGGCAGCAATGCCACCGGATCAATACAGATCCGTTTGTGACACAGAGGGAGGAGGGGGCTGCTTACTAGGTAAGCGCCGCCCCTCCCCCATGGCCCCAAGACATGGGGCCACAGCGGCAGAGACCCCTGGGGGCAGATGATCACTGCCCCCAGGGGTGAAATAAAAAAAAAAAAAAATCGAGGGATGGAGGGAGGTGGGAGGGGTTTTGGGGCCCTGGGGCCCACTGGACCACCAGGGATGGAACAAAAGTGGTGTCCCTGGAAAGGGGACTTTCTCCCCTTTCCAAGGACACCACATATGAGGCATTGCTGCCCGCGGATCGGGCGCAGGGCGCGCGATCCGCGGGCAGCAATGCCAGTGGATCATGAAGATCCATTTGTGACGCAGGGGGAGGGGGGGCTGCTTACTAGGTAAGCGCCCCCCCTCCCCCATGGCCCCAAGGCATGGGGCCACAGCGGCAGAGACCCCTGGGGGCAGATGATCACTGCCCTCAGGGGTGAATACGGGTGGGGAGGGAAAAAAAAAAAATCAGAGGGAAGGGGGAGGTGGGAGGGGGTTTGGGGCCCTGGGGCCCACTAGACCACCAGGGATTTTGTAAAAAACGGTGTCCTTGGAAAGGGGGGGTCCCCCCCTTTCCAAGGACACCACATATATGAGGCATTGCTGGTCACGGATCGGCGCAGAGCGCTAGATCCGTGACCAGCAACCCACTAGACCACCATGGATCTGTTTGTGAGGGGGGGGAGGGGGCTGCCTCAAGTAAGCAGCCCTCTCCCCCTCCCGGCCCCCAAAGCATGGGGGCACATGCATGAGAACCCTGGGGCAGATGGCTGACCATCTGCCCCAGGGGAATGAAAAAGAAAAAAATTGAAAGTATGTGGAAAGGGGGTGGGGGAAGGGGTGGGGGTGGGGGGCCACTAGCCACCATGGATTTTTTATTGAATGAAAGGGGGGGGGATGCCCCCCCACCGAAGTAGAAAGGGACACCCCTTGTAACCCTCCCTGGGGGCAGATATCTGCTCCTAGGAAGGGGCATCTGACCCCAGGGAGGGATGCATGAGGTGGGGCCCCCCCTATCTGCCCCCAGGGTGGGTTGCATGAGGTGGGGCCCTCCATTTGGGGTGGGGGGGTTGAGGGCCACCCCCCGTTGCGGTACATCATGCACTGCCAATTTAGGGTGGCCCTCAGCCCCCCCTAAAAAGCAGCCTGTGAATTTGTATTTTGTTTTTTGTTTACCCTACTTTGCCTGGTGCAGATGGCCACATTAGTGTGGCTATCTGCCCCCAGGGAGCCCAAACCCTACTGCCCCATCTATTGGGGGTCCTGCCCCACCTTTTGGGGTGGCCCTCTCCCCCCTCACCCCAAATGGAGGTGGGGTGTACCTCACGCAGCCGTTTGGAGGAGGCCCAGGGAGGCCTGCATGAGGTGTGTCCCCCAGCCATTGGGGGTTGGGGTGGGGTAGGCACCCCAAAAGGTGGGGCAGGACCCCCAATAGATGGGGCAGTAGGGTTTGGGCACCCTGGGGGCAGATAGCCACACTAATGGGCCTATCTGCACCAAGCGAAGTTGGGTAAACAAAAAAAAATATACAAAATCACAGGCTGCTTTTTAGGGGGGGCTGAGGGCCACCCTAAATTGGCAGCGCATGATGTACCACAACGGGGGGTGGCCCTCAACCCCCCCCACCCCAAATGGAGAGCCCCACCTCATGCAACCCTCCATGGGGGCAGATATCTGCTCCTAGGAAGGGGCATCTGACCCCAGGGAGGGATGCATGAGGTGGGGCCCCCCCTATCTGCCCCCAGGGAGGGTTGCATGAGGTGGGGCCCTCCATTTGGGGTGGGGGGGGTTGAGGGCCACCCCCCGTTGCGGTACATCATGCGCTGCCAATTTAGGGTGGCCCTCAGCCCCCCCTAAAAAGCAGCCTGTGATTTTGTATATTTTTTTTTGTTTACCCAACTTTGCTTGGTGCAGATGGGCCCATTAGTGTGGCTATCTGCCCCCAGGGTGCCCAAACCCTACTGCCCCATCTATTGGGGGTCCTGCCCCACCTTTTGAGGTGGCCCTCTCCCCCCTCACCCCAAATGGAGGTGGGTTGTACCTCACGCAGCCGTTTGGAGGAGGCCCAGGGAGGCCTGCATGAGGTGTGTCCCCCAGCCATTAGGGGTGGGGTGGGGGGGGCACCCCAAAAGGTGGGGCAGGACCCCCAATAGATGGGGCAGTAGGGTTTGGGCACCCTGGGGGCAGATAGCCACACTAATGGGCCCATCTGCACCAAGCGAAGTTGGGTAAACAAAAAAAAATATACAAAATCACAGGCTGCTTTTTAGGGGGGGCTGAGGGCCACCCTAAATTGACAGCGCATGATGTACCGCAATGGGGGGTGGCCCTCAACCCCCCCACCCCAAATGGAGGGCCCCACCTCATGCAACCCTCCCTGGGGGCAGATAGGGGGGGCCCCACCTCATGCATCCCTCCCTGGGGTCAGATGCCCCTTCCTAGGAGCAGATATCTGCCCCCAGGGAGGGTTGCATGAGGTGGGGCCCTCCATTTGGGGTGGGGGGGGTTGAGGGCCACCCCCCGTTGCGGTACATCATGCGCTGCCAATTTAGGGTGGCCCTCAGCCCCCCCCTAAAAAGCAGCCTGTGAATTTGCATTTTGTTTTTTGTTTACCCAACTTTGCTTGGTGCAGATGGCCACATTAGTGTGGCTATCTGCCCCCAGGGTGCCCAAACCCTACTGCCCCATCTATTGGGGGTCCTGCCCCACCTTTTGGGGTGGCCCTCTCCCCCCTCACCCCAAATGGAGGTGGGGTGTACCTCAGGCAGCCATTTGGAGGAGGCCCAGGGAGGCCTGCATGAGGTGTGTCCCCCAGCCATTGGGGGTGGGGTGGGGGGGCACCCCAAAAGGTGGGGCAGGACCCCCAATAGATGGGGCAGTAGGGTTTGGGCACCCTGGGGGCAGATAGCCACACTAATGGGCCCATCTGCACCAAGCAAAGTTGGGTAAACAAAAAAAATATACAAAATCACAGGCTGCTTTTTAGGGGGGGCTGAGGGCCACCCTAAATTGGCAGCGCATGATGTACCGCAACGGGGGGTGGCCCTCAACCCCTCCCACCCCAAATGGAGGGCCCCACCTCATGCAACCCTCCCTGGGGGCAGATAGGGGGGGCCCCACCTCATGCATCCCTCCCTGGGGTCAGATGCCCCTTCCTAGGAGCAGATATCTGCCCCCAGGGAGGGTTGCATGAGGTGCGGCCCTCCATTTGGGGTGGGGGGGGTTGAGGGCCACCCCCCGTTGCGGTACATCATGCGCTGCCAATTTAGGGTGGCCCTCAGCCCCCCCTAAAAAGCAGCCTGTGAATTTGTATTTTGTTTTTTGTTTACCCAACTTTGCTTGGTGCAGATGACCACATTAGTGTGGCTATCTGCCCCCAGGGTGCCCAAACCCTACTGCCCCATCTATTGGGGGTCCTGCCCCACCTTTTGGGGTGGCCCTCTCCCCCCTCACCCCAAATGGAGGTGGGGTGTACCTCACGCAGCCGTTTGGAGGAGGCCCAGGGAGGCCTGCATGAGGTTTGTCCCCCAGCCATTGGGGGTGGGGTGGGGGGGCACCCCAAAAGGTGGGGCAGGACCCCCAATAGATGGGGCAGTAAGGTTTGGGCACTCCGGCGCCAGATTGGCACACCAATGTGCCCCTGTGCACAAAGGGGAGTTGGGTTACCAAAGGAAAAAAGTGAAATTGTTGGAAGGTTTTTTAGGGGGGGCGGTGGGGCACCCCAAAGGGTTGGGAAAGTTTCTAAAGGAATGGGGCGTTAACCCCCCCCTGCCCACAATGGAGTGGGTGCCATGTCATGCAGCCCTCCCTGGGACCAGATATCTGCTCCTAGGAACGGACGCCTGAGACCAGGGAGGAATGCAGGATAGCCTCCCCCCTTATCTGCCCCTTGGGAGGGCTACATGAGATGGGCCGCCCCTCAAATTGGGGTGGTGGTGGAGAGGTGCAACCCCCCTCACGTTAGAAAATTCCACAGCGGTGTAGGGGGCCCCTCCGCCCCCACAAAAGGGCAGCCTGCCATTTTGAATTGGGTTCTTGGTTTACTATACCTGCCTTGGTGTAGAGGGGCACATTGGTGTGCCAGTCTGGCGCCGGGGTGCCCAAAACGTACAGGCCAATGCAACAGGGGGGGCCAATATAGGTGGTCTGGTATGTGGGTGGGCTGACACAGATAATATATGTTTTGTTCTTCCCTTTACAGGTCTTGAGCAGTTCAAGCTTCTCTCTTGTTATGTACGTATAGAATTTTGCTTATTCCAACATTTTATAGTGGGTGGAGGGCACATTGCTATTGGGATGGGGGTGAACAGGGCCTGTAGGGTTCTGTTGTGAAGGAAGTGGGTGCTCTGGGGAGGTATTGGGGTGGCCAGGAACACACTTGCCCGGGTTGCGGACAAAACGCCCCCCAGTGCAGCTGAACAGTGCTGTTTCCCTGGGAGGGAAGTTTGCCACTTAGCCATCTGTGCAATGTTTTTTTTGTGTGCTGGGGGTTGCCATACACCCATTGGTCTTAGGCCAGTTTGCTATCACTGTGCAGTCCAGCCTTCTGTGGAGGTAGAAGACTGAGAAGTTTCATGTATGTGGTGGAAGGAGCTGAAAAATGTACAGATATATGCCAGACAGTTTGGATGTGTTATTGGTAGGCAAAGCACTGAATGTAATTCTTTTATGTTTCTGTTGCAGTTGCGGCTACTGAAAAGCTTATGCTGACTTATGTAAGTACCACATATATTACTTGGTAATGTGCGGGTGGAGGGTTACTGTGGTGGGAGAAACTGTGGTTGCAGTGTCAGTGGTATGGGTGAGAAAGGGTAGTAGGGCGGTTCGGGGGCCAGTGATGGGAGTGCCTTGCATTGAGGAAGGTGGCTGCTTTGCAGAAGGAAAAATTGGCCGACATAAGTAGCAGCTCCTTTTCAAAAATGTTGCCGGTAGTAATGCAGATGGTCATTTTGTTCTGAGCATGGTACGCGTACTTGATACAGAGAACACTACTTTTACTGCAACGATCACCATTTCTGTGGTCCTTTTCCAGCAGTCGTCCCAGTGAGCCCCGCCAGGCTACCCATCCTTTTGCAGGGGGAAAATCTGTAACGCAGGATAGCTAGAGGGGCAGGAGGGGTGGGGGGTGAAGTCATTGGCCTTGGGCGTCCATCTCCCAGATGGATATTTTGTCCCTCAAAAGCAGCAGTGGGTGCAGGGTGCCCCGGCACGGTCCCCATCCCGTCCTAGAGGGGAAAGCTGCAGTGCTGGCCAGGCAGAAATGTAGGGTGGTGGTGGTTGATGTGTGTGACCTTGGCTGCCTCTCTGCCTTGGTAGTCGAATGGCCCCAAGTTCACCAGTACTTTAGGAGCTGCGCCTCAATTTCTCACAATCAAAGTGTCCAAATTTGCATGCATGTGTAATGAATGGCACACATTCTGTCAGAGTAACTATATTCGGAGAGGTTACAAAGCACCCTTGCTGCATAGGTCATATCCTCTGTCAGACTAGTCACCCTGCCAAAGTGTAATGGTGTAGCATGTGGAAGTCACCTTACCACCGTGCAGTGCAGGCGGTGGGCCACAGGAGCAGACAACCTTTACTGATTACAATTGCCCCAGCACAACTGTGTTATTGGCACAAGGTGACATACTGTCTTCTTCACCTCTTTCCCACCTCCTTCCCCTAAAACACAAGTGCCAATTACGTAATGACCTACTGTAAATTCACATAAGAGGTGCATGTCCAAATGGGTGAAGTGTGTGTCTGGGATTGTTACAAGAGCCATGTGTTCACACAATCATTCAGCTAGTTGGTAAACTGTATGTATAGGCATATTCATGGGGGTTCACTTGTTTCCATATCATAGTGACGATGAGGGTTGTGTAGATAATTGCCTACTCTTTCACCCAAAGGGCTGCACGATTTTCCGAGGGCCAACCACATCTGGCTCTCAAAGGGATGCCCTCCTGGTGCATTGGTTTGGGGTTAGGGGGAAGTGCTTTCACCAGCTCAGAGGAGCCATCAGCGATGTCCATGCAAAAGGAGATGCAACCCCCCCACCCTACAGTGGTGCACCTGGGAGGAAAAGATTTAGCGTCTGTGGGAGGGTAAGGGATACATGAGCTGCTAATGGAGGAACTGGAATGGATAGCACAGATGTTTCCAAACAGTGATGGTTTGGTGCCAGATTTCCGTGATTTATTTATTTTTATGTTTTTTCTGCAGGATGCCATATGCCCACTTGTCTTATTTCCATTTCCAATCCGTGTGCAGTCTAGCCTTCCGTAGTGGTAGATGACTGAGAAGTGTCATGGAACTGGTGGAAGGAAGTGAAAAATGTACAGATAGTTGCCAGACAGTTTGGATGTGTAATTGGTAGGCAAAGCATTGATTTTAATTCTTTTATGTTTCCTTTGCAGTTGCGGCTACTGAAAAGCTATTGCTGACTTATGTAAGTACAACATTTATTACTTGGTAATGTGGGGGTGGAGGGTTACTGCGGTGGAAGGAATTGTGGCTGCATTGTCAGTGATAAGGGTGGGAAAGTTTAGTGGGGAGGGTCGGGGGCCAGTGATGGGTGTGCCTTGCATTGAGTAAGGCAGCTGCTTTGCAGAAGGAAAGGTTTGGCCGACATAAGTAGCAGCAAATTTAAAAAAAAAAATTCCAGTAGTTATATAGATGGTAATTTTTTCTGAGCATGCTATGCACACTTGTTACAGAGCACATTCCTTTCACTGCAAAGTTCACCATTTCTGTGGTCCAATTTCAGCAGTGGTCCCAGTGTGCCCTGTCAGGGTTCCCATCCTTTTGCAGGGGGAAAAACTGTAACGCAGGGTAGCTAGAGAGTGGGGTGTCATTGGCCTTGGGCGTCCGTCCCCCAGGTGGATATTTTGTCCTCCAAATTCAGCAGTGGGTGCAGGGTGCCCTGGCAGGGTCCAATCCCTTCCAGGAGAGGAAAGCTGTAGTGCTGACCAGGAAGCTATGTAGGGTAGTGGTGGGTGATGGGTGTGACCTTGGCCACCTCCCTTCCTTGGTAGTGAAGTGCCCCCAAGGTCACTAGTGGTCCTGGAGCTATGGCCGAAACACTCACATTGAAAGTGTCTGAAGGTGCACCCATTTGTGGTAAATGTGGCACATTCTGTCAGGGTACCTATATTCAGAGAGCGTACAAAGCACACTTCCTGTGGACTTCATATCCTCTGTGAGACTAGTCACCCTGCCAAATTGTAACGATGTAGCATGTGCAAGTCACCTTACCACCGTGCTGGGCAGGCGGTGGGCCACAGGAGCAGACAACTTTTACTGATTACAATTGCGCCAGCACAACTGTGTTATTGGCACAAGGTGACATACTATCTTCTTCACCTCCTTCCCCTGAAAATAATGTGGCAATTATGTGTCGACCTACTGTTATCTCAAATGAGAGGTGGTTTCCGAATGGGTGAAGTGTGTGTCTGGGATTGTTAAAAGAGTCATGTATTGGTGCAATTGTTGTGTAATGTGGTAAAATGTATGTGTAGCCATAATCATGGGGGTTTTCCTGTTTCCATTTCCTAGTGAGGATGAGGGTTGTGTGGATTTTCGGCCACTCTTATATCCAAAGGGCTGCACGACTTTTCCGAGGGCCACCTACATCTGGGTCTGGAAGGGATGGCCTTGCAGTGCATTGGTTTGGGGTGGGGGGGATGCGCCTTCACCAGCTCCGAGGAGCCATCATCGCTGCCCAAGCAAAAGGAAAGGCCCCCCCCCTGACCTTATAGTGGTTCACCTGGGAGGAAATGATTTTGCGTCTGTGGGACGGAAGGTGGTACGAGAGCAGCTCATGGCAGACCTTGAATGGATTGCACAGAGGTTTCCAAACACTGTGGTGGCCTGGTCCCAGATGATTCCCAGGATGGATTGGAAAACTCAAGGGAATAGAAGGGCCATCAACTGCTCGGTGTGGAAAATGAATGGCGAGTTCACTAGACTGACAGAGGGCAACACCAGAATACGGACCATTCACCATGGCAATATCAAAGGTGCTGTGATGTTTCACAGAGATGGGGTGCACCTTTCCAAAACAGGCATGGAGCTGTTCATTGGAAACATAATGGATTTTGCCCAGACGCTATTTTAGGGGGGGTTTGCCCAGTGACTGATGGACACACTGGAAGATGTGAAAAGTGAATAGAAATGGTAGTAAGTATGTTGGCAGTGAGACTTCCACTTTCTAGCAATTGTTTGCATTCATGGCATGTCAAAGCATTCAGTATGTTTCTGCTACTTATTTCTTAGGTACCCATCACTACTTGCTTCAGCCTACATCAATTTGCTTGGCCTTGCAATAATTTTGTCCTTGTGAGCTTTCCCCTTACAATAGACACCCCTATATGAATGAGCAGGTGTTTTTGTCAAAAGTGTGCCAGCAGTTGCCCGGAAGGGCCAGCCGTGTACTTTATTTATCTTCCCTTTCTGCTTCTTCATTGCCTATGGCTTTTCAACTCACCCAATCACTAATACGTTGCATGGTTCCTTCTCACCTCGATTTCCCATCCACAAGCATCCCATGGAGGAGGGCATGGTGCAAAGCATGTTGGCTGTTTCTGAATAGGTAGTGTGGATGAAAACCTCGTCCCCACGCTTGTATTTCTGTACAGTTTAGCGGAATAGTACATTGTCCATAGATTTTTTGTTCTCTTTCTTTTAGGTGCAGGTGTGTTGTAGCTGTCTACCCACTTGTAGGAAAGCAGTCAGCTGGTCCTCAGCATTTCACGTGAGTGTTTGCAAAGTACTACTCCGTTTATTGTAGCGTGCAGGGAGTATGTCATATTGCAGAGGGCTGCTACAGTTTGTGAGCAAAGTCTGGACCTTTTGGTGTACTTGTGTGGAGTAGGTTTGTGGCACTGAATACCACTTACCGTGCTACGTTCCATACTTTCAGAAGCACACATACTTCATGTTTCAGTCTTCATCTGGTCTTTGGGCAGTGAAGGGTTCCATAGCGAAGGTACTCATGGCTTCTCGGCGATCAATGTCTGGTGCGGAGGCATTAGCTGCAGTGATGGAGTCTGGCTCAGAGCAAGGCACAGATGTGTACATGCATTCTGAAACAGATAGTGCTTCTGAGGGGCACGAGGGAAGTGATTGGGGAAGTGAGATGGCCATTGACGAAAGTCCCTCCTCCCACTCATCATCGTCATCATCTGATGATGAAGAGGAAGGAAGAGTGCGTCCACCTTTTCGCACACTTCCCACAAGCAGGGGACCTGTAAGGGGGAGGGGACGTGCAAGACGGCCACGCAATGTGGCAGTTCCTGACATGACTCAAGAGTCGTTCTGGGTGCCTCCAGCAATGGCTCAGCCTGTTGTGCCCCCTTTCACTGGTATATCAGGGTGCACAGTGAATACAGAAGGGTTTCAGCCTATTGATTTTTTAAACCTTTTTGTTGATGATGGGTTCATTGCAGATGTGGTTCAGCAAACCAATTTATACGCTGCACAGTTCATGAGGTCTAGGGGTCCCACTCTGAAACCCCACTCCAGAGCACAAGCATGGGTACCCACAAACGATGTTGAAATGAGACAGTTTTGGGGTCTCATTTTGCTCATGGGAATTGGACACAAGCCATCTGTCGCAATATACTGGTCTACTGTAGCACCACTTTATTACCCGTTTTTTTCAGCTACAATGAGCAGAAATCGCTTTCAAGCACTGCACCGTATGTTGCACTTCAATGACAACTCGGCAGCATTACCCAAAACGGACCCAAACTTTGATAGGCTGTTCAAACTTAAACCATTTCTGGACCACTTCACTCACCGATTTGCAGAGGTGTATGTTCCTAGCCAGAACATATCCATTGATGAATCGTTGGTGTTGTTCAAAGGTCGCCTTGTATTCAGGCAATACATTCCTAGCAAGAGATCACGATATGGAATTAAAATGTACATGTTGTGTGAAAGTACCACTGGGTATGTCAGCAGCATGAGAGTCTACACCGGTAAAGACTCTACCCTAAACCCTCCGGGCTGCCCAGCCCATTTAGGGACAAGTGAGAAGATTGTTTGGGATCTTCTCACACCATGGCTCCACAAGGGACATCATTTGTATGTAGACAATTTCTACACCGGAATTCCACTGTTCAAGAAATTGTTCAATGTGGGCACACTGGCATGCGGTACAATCCGCAGTAATCGCAAAGGCTTCCCCAGACAACTTGTGTGTAAGAAGTTGGCCAAGGGACAATGTATGGCATTGCGGCAGGATGAATTGTTAGCAGTGAAATTCTGCGACAAAAGGGATGTGTACATGCTAAGTACTATTCATGATGAAAGTACTTCAGCTGTCCCTCTGCGCAGGCAGACTCAGCAAGTGTTGAAGCCCAATTGCATTCTGGATTACAACAAGTACATGGGTGGAGTAGACAAAAATGACCAAGTGCTTGAGTCATACCACGCTGAACGCAAGTCGCGTTTCTGGTACAAAAAGTTAGCCACACACATTGTGCATATGGCAACGTACAATGCTTATGTGGTGTACCGTGCAGCTACTCCAGAAAACAAGCTCTCCTTTTTGGATTTTGAATTAGAAATTGTTCAATCTCTGGCTAATGTTCATGTACAAATTCCCTCCTTTCCAGAGGTCGAAGATGTGGCCAGATTGCAAGAGCGACACTTTGGTGATTATGTTCCCCCCACTGCCACGAAGGCACAACCGTACCGAAAATGTAAGGTGTGTACAAAACAAGGAAAGAGGAAGGATACTCGGGTGTACTGTCCCCAATGCCCTTCCCAGCCTGCCCTCTGCTTTCAGCCTTGTTTCCTTTTGTATCATACAAAGGAAAATTATTGGGAGATCGACTGATTTCCGAAAATGCCCATCATTCCTTGAAAGGGACCCTTAGCCACTGAAATCGTGCATGTCTTGTAAAGGAATGGCACTCTTGCACCCTGCCCTGGAGGTGTACCTTCAATGAAAATGCAACAGGATGTCAACTCACTTCACTTGATTTAGCGTGCATTCACGAGCATCACTAGTCCTGCTTCCTCCACTTGAGGCTTGCCTTGGAAAGGCAACCACAGCCGTAGCTTTCCCTTGAGGCCTGTCAAGAAAATGTACATCAGTCTAGATCCCTCAGCTCAAAGCGTGACTTGCAAAGGAACGCTAATCAGGCTCCTTCCATTGGAGGCGTGCCTACGAAATAGTAATCATTATGAGTCCCTGTACTTGAGTTGTGCCATGCGGGTCTTTCCCCTTTGGCGTGCTTTGGCAAGCAATGCTAGTCCTGCCCCCTCCACTTGAGGCCTGCCTGGGAAAGAGACATCACCCCCGGTACCTTTCACTTCAGGTCTGCCTCATAAGGAAAAGGCAGTCTAGCTCCCTCTGCGCGTGGTGTGCCTTGCAAAGTAACGCAATGCTTGTTTCTTCCAAAGCAGGCACATCTTGGAAAGAAATGCCACTCTAGCTCCCTCCACTTGAGGTGTGCCTTGGAGTAGGTGGGGACAGCACTCTGCTTTACTCCCCTTTGGCGTGCTTTGGCAAGCAATGCTAGTCCTGCCCCCTCCACTTGAGGCCTGCCTGGGAAAGAGGCATCACCCCCGGTACCTTTCACTTCAAGTCTGCCTCGTAAGGAAAAGGCAGTCTAGCTCCCTCTGCGCGTGGTGTGCCTTGCAAAGTAACGCAATGCTTGTTTCTTCCAAAGCAGGCACATCTTGGAAAGAAATGCCACTCTAGCTCCCTCCACTTGAGTTGTGCCTTGGAGTAGGTGGGGACAGCACTCTGCTTTACTCCCCTTTGGCGTGCTTTGGCAAGCAATGCTAGTCCTGCCCCCTCCACTTGAGGCCTGCCTGGGAAAGAGACATCACCCCCGGTACCTTTCACTTCAGGTCTGCCTCATAAGGAAAAGGCAGTCTAGCTCCCTCTGCGCGTGGTGTGCCTTGCAAAGTAACGCAATGCTTGTTTCTTCCAAAGCAGGCACATCTTGGAAAGGAATGCCACTCCACCGCCTCTAGTTGAGGCGGGCCATGGAGAAGAAGGGTGGAGCACTCTGGGTCACTCCCCTATGGGAGTGCAGCTTGCTCCTGTTCGGGATTGCCTTACAAAAAAAAACATCTGGAAAACCCCATCCGCTTCCGGCGTACTTTGGACAGGAACCCAAATCTGGTTCCTTCCACCTAAGGTTTGGCAAGCAAAGAAAGGCCAGTCCCGCTCCCTCTACTCAAGCCGTCCGTTGTGGAAGACCAGAACACCATTAAGGTTTCCTCCACTCAAGGGGTGTCTTTTCAAAATAATACACGCCACTTTGGCTCCCTCCCTTGAGGTCTAAGTGTCATGAAAGTGGTACTTGGACACCAACTATATGGCAGCGGTGTCTTGCGTACCTCGTAAGATCCTGCCTTGTTTATTGTTTTACTGCGAGTAATGTTATGTGTGGTGTAAGTGACACGTCTTCTGTAGGAATGAATTGGATATGATTGGTGTGTGAATTAGGTAAAGATACAAAGAACATGCAGATGCAATTTCTGTGAATGGACTTTTCCAGCACTGCCGAAATGATTGTCATGTTGCAGGATGGCTGTTTTGTGTGGGTACGGTGGAACATAAGAATGTTTGCCCATAGTTGCTATGGGCATACTGAAAGCTGGTGTGGAAGATAGCGCCTGTAGGGCAGGGTAGCGAAGTCAGCCAGTATGCACTTGCTATCACTGTCCACATGTGATTGCCGGCACATAAAGTTTGCATGCAGACACAGTTGCTAAGAAATTGATGCCAAATGATAGTTAAGATATTGCTAGAGACACAGTTGCATTGTACACACATGTCCATGTGGTATAAGTGTGTAGATATGCTCATGTGTAGATACACTTGCTCTGGTCCTAGTGATTTGGTAGAAGTGCAACTGCTGAAATGGATGCCAACTGACTGCAGACACGAAAGGGATACGAATGGCCAGTGATCCGGTGGGTGCCTTGTCGTGGCATCACTGCTCACAAGGACAAACATTCTTGTGCAACACAAGGAGGTTTGTCCTTGTGCTAAATCCCACCTTGCGTGTCTAACTGCATTGCGTCTGGTATGTATGGGAAGTGTGAGGAAAGGTGCATGTGAAATGGCTTACTGCCAGTACTTTACTGTTTCCTAAGCGCACTACAGCGAAGTTACTATACTAAAGATGTACCCATTGTCACTCACGTACCACACCTGCACACAAGAGGTCAGCCTCTCATTGGGACACGTGTGGCGATGCGGGAAGGTAGGCCACGTGTTGTTGGCGGTGTGTTTCGGTGAGTGGCCAGAGGGAAATGTCTGAGAATTGTCTTCATTTCCGGCCAATTTCAGAGACATTTCCCTGTGTCCACTCACCGAAACACGTTGCCAACAGCAGATGTCATACCTTCTCGTGTTCCCACAGGTGTCCCGACGAAAAAGGTACCTCGCATGTGTGGGTGCACCTACCCGGGTCGCAAAAGGAAAAGGGTAACCCGCTGGTAACCCCAAGCCTTTCGCCACAGCACAATTTGTTCATGTGGGCAACCTACAGATTTGGGCCTAGGGTGTCGAAGCCAGCAAGGAAAACAGAGAACCCCATGCATTTCCCAAAAGAGGGCACCCGTGGGAAAGCACAGAGGTCTGATTTGCGCGAAGCGGGCCAGAATTTATTACCCAGACACCCCCGCAAAGTCCGAAATGTGGGGAAAAAAATGCATTTCCGCACATTTCACTCGACGCACCCATCGATACACGCCCCCAACAAAACATGGCCTACCGTCCAGCGTTCCCACAGGTGTCCCGATGAAAACTGTACCTCACATGCGTGGGTGCACCTAAATGGCCGCCAAGGGGAAAGCCTAAAACACAAGTAACCCCCAGTCTGTTTGCAGAGGGGAATCTCAGCCATTCTGCCGACCGGCACAACATACAGATATGGGCCTCGGGTGTCCAAGCCACCAAGGAAAACAGGGAGCCCCATGCATTTCCGAAAAGTGGACACCCGTGGGAATCCGCATAGGTATGATTTGCGCACATCGCCCCAGAATTTATTACCCAGACACCCCCGCAAAGTCCGGGGCACATTTCAGACTTTGCGGGGGTGTCTGGGTAATAAATTCTGGGGCGATGTGCGCAAATCATACCTCTGCGGATTCCCACGGGTGTCCTCTTTTTGGAAATGCATGGGGCTCCCTGTTTTCCTTGGTGGCTTGAACACCCGAGGCCCATATCTGTATGTTTTGCCGGTCGGCAGAATGGCTGAGATTCCCCTCTGCAAACAGACTGGGGGTTGCTTGCGTTTTCGGCTTGCCCCTTGCCGGCCAGGTAGGTGCACCCACGCATGTGAGGTACTGTTTTCATCGGGACAACTGTGGGAACGCGGGACGGTAGGCCATGTGTTGTTGGGGGTGTGTTTCGATGGGTGCGTCGAGCGAAATGTGCAGAAAAAGCATTTTTTTCCCCACATTTCGGACTTTGCAGGGGTGTCTGGGTAAAAAAATCTGGGGCGATGTGCGCAAATCACACCTCTGCGGATTCCCACGGGTGTCCTATTTTTGGAAATGCATGGGGTTCCCTGTTTTCCTCGGTGGCTTGGACACCCGAGGCCCATATCTTTACGTTGTGCCGGTTGGCAGAATGTCTGAGATTTCCCTCTGAAAACAGACTTGGGGTTACTTGTGTTTTAGGCTTTCCCCTTGGCGGCCAGGTAGGTGCAACCACACATGTGAGGTACCGTTTTCATCGGGACACCTGTGGGAACGCGTGACGGTAGGCCATGTGTTGTTGGGGGCGTGTTTCGATGGGTGAGCCGAGCGAAATGTGCGGAAATTGCGTATTTTTTCCCACATTTCGGACTTTGCGGGGGTGTCTGGGTAATAAATTCTGGGGCGATTTGGGCATATCATACCTCTGCGGATTCCCACGGGTATCCTCTTTTCGGAAATGCATGGGGTTCCCTGTTTTCCTTGGTGGCTTGGACACCCGAGGCCCATATCTGTATGATGTGAGAGAGTGACATTTCCGGTGTGAAAACAGACTTGGGGTTACTTGTGTTTTAGGCTTTCCCCTTGGCGGCCAGGTAGGTGCACCCACACATGTGAGGTACCGTTTTCATCGGGACACCTGTGGGAACGCGTGACGGTAGGCCATGTGTTGTTGGGGGCGTGTTTCGATGGGTGCGTCGAGCGAAATGTGCGGAAAAAGCATTTTTTCCCCCACATTTCGGACTTTGCAGGGGTGTCTGGGTAAAAAAATCTGGGGCGATGTGCGCAAATCACACCTCTACGGATTCCCACGGGTGTCCTCTTTTCGGAAATGCATGGGGTTCCCTGTTTTCCTCGGTGGCTTGGACACCCGAGGCCCATATCTGTACATTGTGCCGGTCGGCAGAATGTCTGAGATTTCCCTCTGAAAACAGACTTGGGGTTACTTGTGTTTTAGGCTTTCCCCTTGGCGGCCAGGTAGGTGCACCCACACATGTGAGGTACCGTTTTCATCGGGACACCTGTGGGAACGCGTGACAGTAGGCCATGTGTTGTTGGGGGCGTGTTTCGATGGGTGAGCCGAGCGAAATGTGCGGAAATTGCGTATTTTTTCCCACATTTCGGACTTTGCGGGGGTGTCTGGGTAATAAATTCTGCGGCGTTTTGGGCATATCATACCTCTGCGGATTCCCACGGGTATCCTCTTTTCGGAAATGCATGGGGTTCCCTGTTTTCCTTGGTGGCTTGGACACCCGAGGCCCATATCTGTATGATGTGAGAGAGTGACATTTCCGGTGTGAAAACAGACTTGGGGTTACTTGTGTTTTAGGCTTTCCCCTTGGCGGCCAGGTAGGTGCACCCACACATGTGAGGTACCGTTTTCATCGGGACACCTGTGGGAACGCGTGACGGTAGGCCATGTGTTGTTGGGGGCGTGTTTCGATGGGTGAGCCGAGCGAAATGTGTGGAAATTGCGTATTTTTTCCCACATTTCCGACTTTGCAGGGGTGTCTGGGTAATAAATTCTGGGGCAATTTGGGCATATCATACCTCTGCCGATTCCCACGGGTGTCCTCTTTTTGGAAATGCATGGGGTTCCCTGTTTTCCTTGGTGGCTTGGAAACCCGAGGCCCATATCTGTACGTTGTGCCGGTTGGCAGAATGTCTGAGATTTCCCTCTGAAAACAGACTTGGGGTTACTTGTGTTTTAGGCTTTCCCCTTGGCGGCCAGGTAGGTGCACCCACACATGTGAGGTACTGTTTTCATCGGGAAACCTGTGGGAACGCGTGACGGTAGGCCATGTGTTGTTGGGGGCGTGTTTCGATGGGTGAGCCGAGCGAAATGTGCGGAAATTGCGTATTTTTTCCCACATTTCAGACTTTGCAGGGGTGTCTGGGTAATAGATTCTGGGGCAATTTGGGCATATCATACCTCTTCGGATTCCCAGGGGTGTCCTCTTTTTGGAAATGCATGGGGTTCCCTGTTTTCCTCTGTGGCTTGGACACCCGAGGCCCATATCTGTATGATGTGAGAGTGTGACATTTCCGGTGTGAAAACAGACTTGGGGTTACTTGTGTTTTAGGCTTTCCCCTTGGCGGCCAGGTAGGTGCACCCACACATGTGAGGTACCGTTTTCATCGGGACACCTGTGGGAACGCGTGACGGTAGGCCATGTGTTGTTGGGGGCGTGTTTCGATGGGTGAGCTGAGCGAAATGTGCGGAAATTGCGTATTTTTTCCAACATTTCGGACTTTGCAGGGGTGTCTGGGTAATACATTCTGGGGCAATTTGGGCATATCATACCTCTGCGGATTCCCACGGGTGTCCTCTTTTTGGAAATGCATGGGGTTCCCTGTTTTCCTCGGTGGCTTGGACACCCGAGGCCCATATCTGTACGTTGTGCCGGTTGGCAGAATGTCTGAGATTTCCCTCTGAAAACAGACTTGGGGTTACTTGTGTTTTAGGCTTTCCCCTTGGCGGCCAGGTAGGTGCACCCACACATGTGAGGTACCGTTTTCATCGGGACACCTGTGGGAACGCGTGACGGTAGGCCATGTGTTGTTGGGGGCGTGTTTCGATGGGTGAGCCGAGCGAAATGTGTGGAAATTGCATATTTTTTCCCACATTTCGGACTTTGCGGGGGTGTCTGGGTAAAAAAATCTGGGGCAATTTGGGGATATCAGACCTCTGCGGATTCCCACGGGTGTCCTCTTTTCGGAAATGCATGGGGTTCCCTGTTTTCCTCGGTGGCTTGGACACCCGAGGCCCATATCTTTATGATGTGAGAGTGTGACATTTCCGGTGTGAAAACAGACTTGGGGTTACTTGTGTTTTAGGCTTTCCCCTTGGCGGCCAGGTAGGTGCACCCACACATGTGAGGTACCGTTTTCATCGGGACACCTGTGGGAACGCGTGACGGTAGGCCATGTGTTGTTGGGGGCGTGTTTCGATGGGTGAGCCGAGCGAAATGTGTGGAAATTGCGTATTTTTTCCCACATTTCGGACTTTGCAGGGGTGTCTGGGTAATAAATTCTGGGGCAATTTGGGCATATCATACAACTGCGGATTCCCACGGGTGTCCTCTTTTTGGAAATGCATGGGGTTCCCTGTTTTCCTTGGTGGCTTGGAAACCCGAGGCCCATATCTGTACGTTGTGCCGGTTGGCAGAATGTCTGAGATTTCCCTCTGAAAACAGACTTGGGGTTACTTGTGTTTTAGGCTTTCCCCTTGGCGGCCAGGTAGGTGCACCCACACATGTGAGGTACCGTTTTCATTGGGACACCTGTGGGAACGGGTGACGGTAGGCCATGTGTTGTTGGGGGCGTGTTTCGATGGGTGAGCCGAGCGAAATGTGCGGAAATTGCGTATTTTTTCCCACATTTCGGACTTTGCGGGGGTGTCTGGGTAATAAAATCTGGGGCAATTTGGGCATATCATACCTCTGCGTATTCCCACGGGTGTCCTCTTTTCAGGAATGCATGGGGTTCCCTGTTTTCCTCGGTGGCTTGGACACCCGAGGCCTATATCTGTATGATGTGAGAGTGTGACATTTCCGGTGTGAAAACAGACTTGGGGATACTTGTGTTTTAGGCTTTCCCCTTGGCGGCCAGGTAGGTGCACCCACACATGTGAGGTACCGTTTTCATCGGGACACCTGTGGGAACGCGGGACAGTAGGCCATGTGTTGTTGGGGGCGTGTTTCGATGGGTGAGTCGAGCGAAATGTGAGGAAAATGCGTATTTTTTCCCACATTTCGGACTTTGCGGGGGTGTCTGGGTAATAAATTCTGGGGCGATTTGGGCATATCATACCTCTGCGGATTCCCACGGGTGTCCTATTTTCGGAAATGCATGGGGTTCCCTGTTTTCCTTGGTGGCTTGGACACCCGAGGCCCATATCTGTATGATGTGAGAGTGTGACATTTCCGGTGTGAAAACAGACTTGGGGTTACTTGTGTTTTAGGCTTTCCCCTTGGCGGCCAGGTAGGTGCACCCACACATGTGAGGTACCGTTTTCATCGGGACAACTGTGGGAATGCGTGACAGTAGGCCGTGTGTTGTTGGGGGCGTGTTTCGTTGGGTGCGTCGAGCGAAATGTGCGGAAAAAGCGTTTTTTTCCCCACATTTCGGACTTTGCACGGGTGTCTGGGTAATACATTTTGGGGCAATTTGGGCATATCATACCTCTGCGGATTCCCACGGGTGTCCTCTTTTCGGAAATGCATGGGGTTCCCTGTTTTCCTCGGTGGCTTGGACACCCGAGGCCCATATCTGTACGTTGTGCCGGTCGGCAGAATGTCTGAGATTTCCCTCTGAAAACAGACTTGGGGTTACTTGTGTTTTAGGCTTTCCCCTTGGCGGCCAGGTAGGTGCACCCACACATGTAAGGTACCGGTTTCATCGGGACACCTGTGGGAACGTGTGACAGTAGGCCATGTGATGTTGGGGGCGTGTTTCGATGGGTGAGCCGAGCGAAATGTGTGGAAATTGCGTATTTTTTCCCACATTTCGGACTTTGCAGGGGTGTCTGGGAAATAAAGTCTGGGGCAATTTGGGCATATCATACCTCTGCGGATTCCCACGGGTGTCCTCTTTTCGGAAATGCATGGGGTTCCCTGTTTTCCTCGGTGGCTTGGACACCCGAGGCCCATATCTGTATGACGTGAGAGAGTGACATTTCCGGTGTGAAAACAGACTTGGGGTTACTTGTGTTTTAGGCTTTCCCCTTGGCGGCCAGGTAGGTGCACCCACACATGTGAGGTACCGTTTTCATCGGGACACCTGTGGGAACGCGTGACGGTAGGCCATGTGTTGTTGGGGGCGTGTTTCGATGGGTGCGTCGAGCGAAATGTGCGGAAAAAGCGTTTTTTTCCCCACATTTCGGACTTTGCAGGGGTGTCTGGGTAAAAAAATCTGGGGCGATGTGCGCAAATCACACCTCTACGGATTCCCACGGGTGTCCTCTTTTCGGAAATGCATGGGGTTCCCTGTTTTCCTCGGTGGCTTGGACACCCGAGGCCCATATCTGTACATTGTGCCGGTCGGCAGAATGTCTGAGATTTCCCTCTGAAAACAGACTTGGGGTTACTTGTGTTTTAGGCTTTCCCCTTGGCGGCCAGGTAGGTGCACCCACACATGTGAGGTACCGTTTTCATTGGGACACCTGTGGGAATGCGTGACGGTAGGCCATGTGTTGTTGGGGGTGTGTTTCGATGGGTGAGCCGAGCGAAATGTGTGGAAATTGCGTATTTTTTCCCACATTTCCGACTTTGCAGGGGTGTCTGGGTAATAAATTCTGGGGCAATTTGGGCATATCATACCTCTGCCGATTCCCACGGGTGTCCTCTTTTTGGAAATGCATGGGGTTCCCTGTTTTCCTCGGTGGCTTGGAAACCCGAGGCCCATATCTGTACGTTGTGCCGGTTGGCAGAATGTCTGAGATTTCCCTCTGAAAACAGACTTGGGGTTACTTGTGTTTTAGGCTTTCCCCTTGGCGGCCAGGTAGGTGCACCCACACATGTGAGGTACTGTTTTCATCGGGACACCTGTGGGAACGCGTGACGGTAGGCCATGTGTTGTTGGGGGCGTGTTTCGATGGGTGAGCCGAGCGAAATGTGCGGAAATTGCGTATTTTTTCCCACATTTCAGACTTTGCAGGGGTGTCTGGGTAATAGATTCTGGGGCAATTTGGGCATATCATACCTCTGCGGATTCCCAGGGGTGTCCTCTTTTTGGAAATGCATGGGGTTCCCTGTTTTCCTCTGTGGCTTGGAAACCCGAGGCCCATATCTGTATGATGTGAGAGTGTGACATTTCCGGTGTGAAAACAGACTTGGGGTTACTTGTGTTTTAGGCTTTCCCCTTGGCGGCCAGGTAGGTGCACCCACACATGTGAGGTACCGTTTTCATCGGGACACCTGTGGGAACACGTGACAGTAGGCCATGTGTTGTTGGGGGCGTGTTTCGATGGGTGAGCTGAGCGAAATGTGCGGAAATTGCGTATTTTTTCCCACATTTCGGACTTTGCAGGGGTGTCTGGGTAATACATTCTGGGGCAATTTGGGCATATCATACCTCTGCGGATTCCCACGGGTGTCCTCTTTTTGGAAATGCATGGGGTTCCCTGTTTTCCTCGGTGGCTTGGACACCCGAGGCCCATATCTGTACGTTGTGCCGGTTGGCAGAATGTCTGAGATTTCCCTCTGAAAACAGACTTGGGGTTACTTGTGTTTTAGGCTTTCCCCTTGGCGGCCAGGTAGGTGCACCCACACATGTGAGGTACCGTTTTCATCGGGACACCTGTGGGAACACGTGACGGTAGGCCATGTGTTGTTGGGCGCGTGTTTCGATGGGTGAGCCGAGCGAAATGTGTGGAAATTGCGTATTTTTTCCCACATTTCGGACTTTGCGGGGGTGTCTGGGTAAAAAAATCTGGGGCAATTTGGGCATATCATACCTCTGCGGATTCCCACGGGTGTCCTCTTTTCGGAAATGCATGGGGTTCCCTGTTTTCCTCGGTGGCTTGGACACCCGAGGCCTATATCTGTATGATGTGAGAGTGTGACATTTCCGGTGTGAAAACAGACTTGGGGTTACTTGTGTTTTAGGCTTTCCCCTTGGCGGCCAGGTAGGTGCACCCACACATGTGAGGTACCGTTTTCATCGGGACACCTGTGGGAACGCGGGACAGTAGGCCATGTGTTGTTGGGGGCGTGTTTCGATGGGTGAGTCGAGCGAAATGTGAGGAAAATGCGTATTTTTTCCCACATTTCGGACTTTGCGGGGGTGTCTGGGTAATAAATTCTGGGGCGATTTGGGCATATCATACCTCTGCGGATTCCCACGGGTGTCCTATTTTCGGAAATGCATGGGGTTCCCTGTTTTCCTTTGTGGCTTGGACACCCGAGGCCCATATCTGTATGATGTGAGAGTGTGACATTTCCGGTGTGAAAACAGACTTGGAGTTACTTGTGTTTTAGGCTTTCCCCTTGGCGGCCAGGTAGGTGCATCCACACATGTGAGGTACCGTTTTCATTGGGACAACTGTGGGAATGCGTGACGGTAGGCCATGTGTTGTTGGGGGCGTGTTTCGTTGGGTGCGTCGAGCGAAATGTGCGGAAAAAGCGTTTTTTTCCCCACATTTCGGACTTTGCACGGGTGTCTGGGTAATACATTTTGGGGCAATTTGGGCATATCATACCTCTGCGGATTCCCACGGGTGTCCTCTTTTTGGAAATGCATGGGGTTCCCTGTTTTCCTCGGTGGCTTGGACACCCGAGGCCCATATCTGTACGTTGTTGCGGTTGGCAGAATGTCTGAGATTTCCCTCTGAAAACAGACTTGGGGTTACTTGTGTTTTAGGCTTTCCCCTTGGCGGCCAGGTAGGTGCACCCACACATGTGAGGTACCATTTTCATCGGGACACCTGTGGGAACGCGTGATGGTAGGCCATGTGTTGTTGGGGGCGTGTTTCGATGGGTGAGCCGAGCGAAATGTGCGGAAATTGCGTATTTTTTCCCACATTTCGGACTTTGCGGGGGTGTCTGGGTAATAAAATCTGGGGCAATTTGGGCATATCATATCTTTACGGATTCCCACGGGTGTCCTCTTTTCGGAAATGCATGGGGTTCCCTGTTTCCCTCGGTGGTTTGGACACCCGAGGCCCATATCTGTATGATGTGAGAGTGTGACATTTCCGGTGTGAAAACAGACTTGGGGTTACTTGTGTTTTAGGCTTTCCCCTTGGCGGCCAGGTAGGTGCACCCACACATGTGAGGTACCGTATTCATCGGGACACCTGTGGGAACGCGGGACAGTAGGCCATGAGTTGTTGGGGGCGTGTTTCGATGGGTGAGTCGAGCGAAATGTGCGGAAAATGCATATTTTTTCCCACTTTTCGGACTTTGCGGGGGTGTCTGGGTAATAAATTCTGGGGCGATTTGGGCATATCATACCACTGTGGATTCCCACTGGTGTCCTCTTTTCGGAAATGCATGGGGTTCCTTGTTTTCCTTGGTGGCTTGGACAACCGAGGCCCATATCTGTATGATGTGAGAGTGTGACATTTCCGGTGTGAAAACAGACTTGGGGTTACTTGTGTTTTAGGCTTTCCCCTTGGCGGCCAGGTAGGTGCACCCACACATGTGAGGTACCGTTTTCATCGGGACACCTGTGGGAACGCGTGACGGTAGGCCATGTGTTGTTGGGGGCGTGTTTCAATGGGTGCGTCGAGCGAAATGTGCAGAAAAAGCGTTTTTTTCCCCACATTTCGGACTTTGCAGGGGTGTCTGGGTAAAAAAATCTGGGGCGATGTGCGCAAATCATACCTCTGCGGATTCCCACGGATGTCCTCTTTTCAGAAATGCATGGGGTTCCCCGTTTTCTTCGGTGGCTTGGACACCCGAGGCCCATATCTGTACGTTGTGCCGGTCGGCAGAATGTCTGAGATTTCCCTCTGAAAACAGACTTGGGGTTACTTGTGTTTTAGGCTTTCCCCTTGCCGGCCAGGTAGGTGCACCCACACATGTGGGGTACCGTTTTCATCGGGACACCTGTGGTAATGTGGGTCGGTAGGCCATGTGTTGTGTTTGTGTGGTTTTCATAACGTTTTGACCCATTTGCTGGAGCCATTTGTCTCACAACCCTTTCTTTTCCCAAATGTGACCTACATTTAGTCGCTGCTTTAGCCACCATACACTTTTGTAACCTGCACAAGTCACCTACCCTTGAAAAGGTCTGCCTGTGCTCTTTCAAAAAATGTATGGCTGCGATTCCTCACCACATTGGTTTTCCCAATTTACACATGCTAAGTGCGTCTGGTCAGGCCGTGAGCGTAAAACTCCTGTGTACCATGGCTCAGTGTTTGGCTTGTGGTATTGCTTGTTTTGTACAAACACTACAAAAATTGTATACTCTCCTAACTGCAAGAGTCGGGGGAATGTAGCGGAGCATTGCTTTTCTCAAAATTCATAGAAGCCATTGCCGTACCAAGCCAACCATGTCCAACACATACCTTTTTTTTTCAGTCATTTTCCCGCTTTTCCCCCATTCAATGGCAGTTTCCCCTACCTAGTTGTTGCCTGACCTATACAAATCACCCCTTCCTAAACTTGGAATTTTGTCTACTTTTCAGAAATATATGCCTTTCTGTCCTCCAATTTGGCTTTCCTGCCCTTTTCTTCCATTCCGTCCATGCATGTCCAATTGGCAAAAATGGCAAAAATCGCCTACCTCTCACAAAACGGTTCATAACCCCATCAAAATAATTTTTTTCCATTTCCACTCAACCTGTTCCTGAAAGCCAACACATTGGGGAACTCAGCACAGCAAACTATTTGTTCCTAGCTCTTACAAGGAAAAAACCACAGGCTTCTTTGTACATCATTTTATTGGCATTTTTTGAAAAAAACCAACATTTTCGCACCTTTTCCTTATTTTCTCTCACCCCCCTACAGCAACCTGGGATTCCTGGGTGGCGTTACGACCGCCTACATGTGGGAAAAAAAGGAGCCAAATTTGGCCGAGATATCTCATGTAACGAAAAAGTTACAAGCCATTGAATGGCCACATACCAAAATCACCAAAAAAGGCTCTGGCACTGGGGAGAAATACCCATGGCACTTAAAGGGTTAAAATTGCCTGTAATTGACAGAAATATGTTTTCCATAAAATGGAATTTAAACACGTGTCGCAAGTTGAACAGTCTTGTGAATCGTGACCTGCTTACATTTGATCCGAAAATGTTGTCAATGGCAGAATGTAGCTGGTTGGACTTATGGAATGGGAAAATGATTTGTAAACACCTGAATGATATATCCTCCACTTTCAAGCCTGCACGGATTGTGGAAGGAGGTGGTATATTTGACTTGGCGATTGCAAAGAGAAAAACACAAAAAAATCAAGAAATAAGGGTCTTGAAAAGGGCATATAATCTCTCGTCTGCCCAAGTAAACGACAGAAAAAAGGAAGTTATGGCAAAATACAAAAATGATATTAGATCTTTAAAATACATTATACATATGAAAAAGAATCAACAATTGATTAACATGATGCTTGGTCGAAAAACCAGAGAGATTTGGGGAATATTAAGAGACCCATTGAATAGAAGCCAGATTCAGAAATCCTCTACAGTAAGCGGGAAAGATTGAGTTGTATTCTTCCGGAACAAATATGAGATGCCTGAAAAATATAAGTCGATTAAATATGAGGTATGCTTAGCAGATTTACCTAGCAGTTGTCCATGGGAGGTGGAGGCAATTGAGTTGGTAATAACGAATCTTAAACAGTCAAAAGCAGCTGGCTCAGACGGAATTCCGCCGTGTGTATTGAAAGATGATCCAAAATTCTGGGCCTCTTATTTACATCACTGCTTTGAGCTTATATTTAAAACAAAAAAATTGCCCCCCTCTTGGAACTCTGCCTTTGTTATCCCCTTACACAAAAAAGGAGACAGCTGATCCTGCCAATTTTAGACCTATCGCTCTGATCGATATCTCGGCAAAAGTGTTTGCTGCATTAATTCTAAAAGAACTAAATTCCTTTATAACTGTTTCTCAGACCTTTTCTCGTTATCAAGTTGGTTTCAGAAAGGGGCTAGGGACACAATTAAATGCAACTATTCTTGCACACTTATTAAAGAGCGTAAGGCAGGATCAAAAAGGTACAATATATATGGCATTTGTCGATTTATCATCTGCATTCGACTGCGTCATTAGAGAAATTTTAGGGGTGAAGATGAAATTGTTTCAGATTCCGGATCACTTAATAGCAATGATTGTTATGCTTCACTCTAACACCAGCTATAGGGTGAGAATCGATTGTTTTGGTCGTTTGACTGATCCTATACGAACCTTCATTGGGGTCAAACAAGGGTGTAATCTAGCGGCAACCCTATTTAATTCATACCTTGCTGACATAGATGAGCTCTGGAGTCAGATGGTTTCTTTTCCAGCGAAATTGGGTGATCTATGCATAAATTGGATGGCATTTGCCGATGATATAATTCTTCTAGATCGCACCCCCTTTGGGTTACAACATAAACTTCAACAGTTTTTTAACTTCTGTGAAACCCAGAATTTGTCAGTAAATCCAAGCAAATCAAAGATACTTATCTTTAGTAACAAAAGAAAGGCAGTGGCCCTCATTACGACCCTGGCGGAAAGTAACTGACCTGACCGCCATAGCGTAAATAGCGTTTCCGCCATTGCACGACGGAGTAAAGTGCGGCTAATTCTGACCCATCGGGCACGAGCATTACGCCATGGCGGAAGTGCAAAGTCCGCGATGGCGGAAATGTCCCCAAAACGCCCCTCACCGCCGTCGTACGGCGCCCTAGGTGCAATTCCGCCACCCATCATAGCGGTCACCGTAATGAGCGGTAATCGCAAAATACGGTGACCGTAAATATACGGAAACGGAAGTAAAAACATGGGGCCGGAACGGGAAACAGCACGCCGTACACCTATAAAATCAGAATCCCAACACAACCATTAAAAATCCTACCCTGAGACACATCCCAACCCGTTAGCCACCCTAGTGAAAACAATCAAAATGGGAAAAGTTGCGAAAAAAGCGTGCGACCGCAAGCGGCAGGTCCACTTCTCCCATGAGGAACTCACCATGCTCACAGAGACCCTCCAGGAGAATGCTGCCGTCGTCTTCTCGACGCAAATGACCAGGATGGCACTTGCGAACAAGAAGGCCATATGGGCCCTGGTGGCACAGCGGGTAAGTGCGGTGGGGACCGCACCCCGCAACCCACAGCAATGCAGAAAGCGATGGGACGACTTGCGGATACGCGTACGGAGCATACTATCAGCCAACCGTAACATTGCCACAGCTACCGGGGGAGGATCGGAATCACCCATCAAGTTGACCCCCTGGGAAGAAATCTGTGCCTCCACCATTGGAATGGAGAGTATAGAGGGAGTCGGAGGGATGGAGAAAGGAGTGCAGACATCCGAAGAATCAGGTAGGTGGGCCAAATAAAACAATGCTAAATCCACAATGTCCAATCATGTGAAGTACCATGTGTCCACATAGTGCAACAGAAACACATGTCCAGGAGAACGTCCACATACATTGGCCTGATAGCGCACTTTAAAAGTCACATTAAATACATAAATTATAAAAAATCCTAAAAACACCCTCTACACGTGCAGCATGCACACCCTAACTGCAGGCTGCAAAACAACTGCATCCTCAATCCACACAAAAATGAAACCACCTCCAAGGCCCTGACCCAAATCACCCTCAGGTACCACCCCAATGCATGTGATACATTGCCATTCCAATTTCCACAGACCCATAAATAACGCTCGCCCTCCTTTACTCCACCACAGGGTCCGATTCAAACAACGAGCTTCAGGACACCCCTACCAGCACACCTGCAAAGAGGGCCAAGACCAACGGCCAAAGACCCTCCACCTCAGCTGCACGGATCAAGACACGGCAGCAGCACAAATCAAGTGGCAGCACACAGGAGGGGACTTCAACAGGCACCCCAGCAGCCAGCATGCCCACAACAGCAGCACCACAGGTCCCCCCAATGGATGCCACAGAAGGCACTGCTTCTGGTGGCAGCAGCACCATAGGTGACACTGCATTAATGGCAGCATGCTCCGACACAGAAAACGGTGCTGTCGATGTAGGATCCATCCATGACCTGTCTCAATCCCCCTGTTTGTTTCATCCCGTACACCATGAGGATACCACGCAGGGGCACCCACAAGACGACGACTGGCCATCCCCCACAAGCCCTGTGGCAAGGCAACATGAGGTGATCAGCCCCTCTGTGACACCACCGCAAATGGGCATGGCCCAGCAGAGGCAACAGTCCCTCGACCAGGTGATCGTGCAACAGCAGCAACTGGCCACGCTCCTCAAGGAGCATGCTGATGAATGTGGGGGTACTAAGGCAGCCATAGAAACATCTACTGAGACACTTAGGGCAGAAATGGAGAGAAGTACAGAGACACTAAGGGCACAAATGGAGAGAAGCACCGAGAGCCTGAGGGTACAAATGGAGAGAAGCACCGAGAGCCTGAGGGGGGAACTGCATGCGACGTCCAAAGACGTATGTGCTGAACTTGCCGCTGTGCGCCGTGTGCTCACTGAGCTCTCACAAACCCTTAGGGACATGCATGGACGTGAGCAGGCAGAGACATCATCCGTTGCAAGTTCCGTCCAGGGCAGCCCCCAACGTAGATCTGGGAGGAACCTGCGCTCCACAGGCAGGGGTGCCCCTGATACCCGGAGAGGGGGCTTGCAATAGCGTCTGCCCACTGACAATGAGCATCTTTGGACACTGGTGTTCGGGGGGGGAGGTAGGAGGGTGGAGGGGGTGTGTTGGGCTTTCTTGGGTGGCGGGTCGATGGGGTGTGTAACATAATTTCACATATGCTATAAACATTTCACAATCATCCAATGAGATGTGTGGACATTGATCTTTGTGTACGAGGCCTTTATAGGCGTACAGTCCATATTGTGCATGTTCCAGAAACACACAGTGCCACAAGTCCCGTGTCCATGTATCAGCCACCAGGCGTGAGTGCTAGAAGCATGAATCTATGATATTCTGACGAATTTCACGGGCCTCCTGTGCCTCGCGGACTCCTTGAGGTGCTGCCACATCCCCACCCTCATCATGACCGTCTTCAGGTGCTTGCAGTTCTGCGTCAGGGGGCATGGGCACATTTCTACGTACGCACATGTTGTGTAGCATGACACATGCCATGACCATCTTTGCAACCTTCTCATGGCGGTACAGGAGTGCCCCGCCAGACCTGCTGAGGCAGCGGAAACGAGCCTTCAGTAGGCCGAATGCCTGTTCTATGACTACACGGGTACGTGAGTGGGCATGGTTGTAGTCCTCCTCATGCTGGTTCTGTGGGTTCCGGAGTGGTGTAAGGAGCCATCTCTTCAGTGGATACCCGGCATCACCTGTATGTGGACAATAAAGGATGTTTGTGGAATGACATTGCTACGTACGCATCACCCCCCCTTCCTGCCAGGTCATTGCCGCATCACATACCCCACATTATCATGCATGAAATGAGACTCACCGAGTAGCCAGGATCTGTTCCCTGCGTGTCGCTCCATGTAGCGTGGTATTGTAGAGTTCCTCAAGACCATAGAATCATGGGTTGATCCAGGAAATCGGGCACAACAATGTGTAATGATCCTGTTGGAGTCACACACCATTTGTACATTAAGAGAATGATATTGTTTCCGGTTGCGGTACTGGACCTCCATGGCATGTGGGACAACCAATTCCACATGGGTGCAGTCGATGGCACCAATGCAACCCGGTATGCCGGCAAGTGCATGGAATCCCACTTTTGTGTTTGTAATCTCCTGCTCCGAGCGTGGTAAAGAGATGTAGTCGTCTGCGTGCTTCAGGAGGGCATCGAGCACTTGCAATAGTGTCCGTGACAACAGTGGCTGTGAAATGCCATGCAACTGTCCGACTGTGTGCTGGTAGGTGCCTGTGGCCAGGAAGTGGAGTACAGACACCACCTTCAGTAGGGGTGGGATGGCGGTTGGGCTATCTATCATGCTGACAAGGTCAGCGTGTGTCATGTCCACAATGGCGGTTATGGTGTCCCGGTCCAAACGGTAGAGGGTGTGGATCTGCTCATCAGTGAGGTTGAACGGATGAGCTCGGAGGCGTGGGATTGCAGGCTGCCTGCGTGGTGGTAGTGGCTGTGCTGGTGGGCCTTGCTGGCCCTGCCTTGCCCTCCTCCTCCTCCTGCGTCTCCTCTGTGCGGCCGGTTGTTGTAGTAGTTGGTGTTCGTCTTCTTCTTGAAGTTGGAGTACTTGCAGTGCTATCAGGTCCCCCAGGGCCAACATCGCTAGTCCTGCCGGTAGCATTTTGGAGTGGGTGTGGTTGTGGGAGGGGGTTGGGTGTGCAATTTATGTGTTTTCAGGCTGTATAGCCTCCACCTGTGGTGATTCATTCCACCTGTGCCAGCTGCAATCCCCTTTGGGCGAGCACGTCCCGCACACAACGCTGCAATTTGACGCATGGCATCTTGCTATTACAATCATGTATTTAATCCCGATGGCAGTGAAATATTGGTTTATATGTTCATTCTGCTATGGTCCCATTGTTTCACATACTATCTTTGCAGTCGCGAACAAACTTGTGAAGGGTCAGTGGAATGTAGTACTCGATTAACGGTGGACCCTCATGCAGCACTGTACCGAGGTTCACCGACGGGCGGGGCGTCCCATTTGTGAGTGAAGCCAGTTGCCATTTTCACACACTGCCGCACTACATGGATGAATTTGTGATTTCAAGCGGTCACAGATGCCTTTTCGACGTGATGTTGCAAATGAGGAATTCGAAGGACAGCGCTTTCGGTTTTCAGCTAGCGGCGAGGAGACGCCCACAGGTCTGACTGCAAATATAACGTTCTATTGTTTAATGTCCTTCGGACAGGGGCCATGGCGAGAATGCAATGATTGATATGAATAGTATGGGATGCGCAATAGCGTAGTGGACGATAAGGCAGGACGTTCCCAAATACATGTTACTTCACAACACTAGAATTCCGTGCTGGAGCACAGTGGATTTTGCAGACTGCATTACGCACAGACTCAATGGAAATTTCAAATGTTATGTGAGTAAATAATCAGGCGTTTTTATACCGGGATGAGGGAATGATGTATGGATGCATGGACAGATGATTTAATTGAGAGTTTGCCATGTACATGGCTTTTTGGAATCTATCCCCTTCCCCTGCGCTATATGATGCAGAGCTGCCATAGTGGGACCATCGTCTATCTGCCCTTGTTGAACCCTCCCTGTCTCGACGCGCCTTCAAACACTTGTGTCTATGCACGTTACTAATCCCATCTAATGGATTCTGTTTTAACAGACGCATGCACACAAACACTCGTTTGTAATAGTGTTTTCACCTCGATTTATATAGTTATGATTCGCAAGTGATTTTTGGGTGGAAATAATCCTTTTGAGTGGGCTAGCATGCATATGGCTGTAGATTTAGTGTGATCATTGAAGTGAGTAATTCAAATGAAGTTCTGATGCCCATACTATTC
The DNA here is from genome assembly GCF_040938575.1 of Ambystoma mexicanum. NCBI lineage: Eukaryota > Metazoa > Chordata > Amphibia > Caudata > Ambystomatidae > Ambystoma > Ambystoma mexicanum. The sequence continues at coordinate 532,256,197 of NC_090939.1, forward strand.
TTTTTCATTTCATTTGGGTGACAGGTATCTCCTCCCCTTTTGCCGCTGCCATCTGTATGCCACTCCTGCAGATGGCTTTTACTCCCGACACCTGCTGCTTCGAGTTAATCAGTGGAGCACCATTACGATCTTATGGGACGATCGCCAATGGGCCACATGCCCTTACGCAGTACTAGTGGCTAGGAGCAACATATCAACCTTTCAGCTGGACTAGTGCCTACCTAATGGGACGGCCCTGCAGTTCTAGGCGCTTCCATGTTGCCTTTTTGAACGTGAATGTAGCCCCTGTGTACCATGAAGGAACAGGGCGTCACACAAGAAGAAGCTGGTCATTTATTGCGGATGCAGCCCACAGTAATGAAAATATTTTGGAGTTTATGACCTAATAGCTGTATGGGCTTGGTGAATTTGATGTGCATTAAAATTTTATTCTGATATTAACCGTGTAGCGTTATTCTTTGCAAGTAATGTAGCATATTCCTATTTGTGGCGCGATGTATTGTGAGAAGATCTGCATTGGGTTCCGGCTTCTGAGTATAGTTGCGTGGTACTGTACTGGCCGCGTTTGCCTACGAAGCCCAGTAAGGTCAGGGATAGGGGCTGCCATTATGACTGTTTTAATGATGTCATGCTCAGGGGCGGGGGATTAGCTTTTGTGTAACAGATGCCGGTCAGCCAGGTGGATTGGTGGAATGATGTGATTATCAGAATATGGCTGGTCACAGGTGCCTGTGTTTGCGTGCGTTTCTTGGAGGGAGACTGAGGTCATGTCCATTGGAATAGCTTCTGTATTTGTGCCATCTGTGCCCTGCAGCTCCCATTGGCCCCTCTTGAGATGAGCCTGGCTGCTCAGTCACTCTGCCAACTTGTGTGGTACATGCTTATGCTGATGGTTGGTTTGTTTACTGGCAAGAGTACAGGGCTGGTGCAGTCTCCCTCAGGATACTGCTTTGAATGTTGCCTTACACTGGTGTCAAGCGATGGGGGCCTGTTGTTGTTTTGTCTCATATTTCAGTTCATATTGCTGTACTTGAACCTTCACATGCCTGTGCTGCATCAGTACGGCAATGGTGACATGCCAAATATGGATGGCCACTCACAAGGCACTTGGAGCCCCTACATTCATTTGTTCGTTGGCATGCATGGGTGACTTGTACATTTCACTGGTTGCATTGTGTGACTTCATTGCACCTACGAGGAGTTGTGCAATGTGGGCAGGGAGTGGTGTACAGGCACTCAGTAGGGCCATTTACGGTTGGTTCACGATGCCGTAATTCTCACCATGGCGGAATGGTACTTTCCGCCATGCTTGATGGCGTTAAGTAAATGTCCGCTAGGGTCAGAATTCGCGTACCGTTGCGCCATGGTGGTAATTACGGTTTTGCATGGCGCGCGTGCGCGTACTTGGTGCAGTTAGCGTTGGCGTTCACTACGGTGTCGCTAATGGCATCGTACTTTACGGTGACGGGTCATAATCGCACCGAGCGCTATTCGATGGCGGTATTGCATTTCCGCCATAGTTTTTCGATTTCCGCCAGGGTCGTAATGAGGGCCATTGAGTTTTATCTACTTAAAGTTGAATCAATCATCTTATATGGGTCAGACCTATGCTTACTTTCAATTGGGCCGATACTAAATGCACTGCAGGGGTTGATCTGGAAGAAGGTGCTACATTTGCCCCTTTCTATGCCTAATTCGATCATCATTCATGAGCTAGGACTCAATTCTCTGGCATCTAAACTCTTGTGGCGGAGACTTGCTAATTTTGGAAAAATGTTAGATCCTGTTAAAAACTCACTATATGAAGATCTAGAATCCATGGTGACGAAAGATATTCCTATATCCTTGCAGAAGGCAAATGCCGAATTACTTAATGCCCTGTCTATGATTGCACAGAACCTATCAGATTTGGTCCGATATACTCAAATTGTAAAAAAAAAAAAGCTTTACATGTGTGATTGGGCCAACACAGCTGATAAGATTGGACAATATAGCAATCATACGGAATATGCGAAATTCCGCCACAAACAGCAACCTCTTCTTTTATATCTTACACAAGTTCCCAGTAAATGGGTGAGAATTTCTTTTATGCGATTTAGATTTAACCTTCTATTGACTAAAGATCGCATGAAAAGTTGGAAGAAAAACATTGAACAAATAGACATGAATTGCAGATTATGCATGACAGGTGCTCAGGAAACCCTGAAACATCTTGTATTATATTGTACAGCCTTGGAATCAGAGAGGGTGAAACTTCTTGGAAAATATATATTTTCAGCTACTGGCGTTGCCTATGAATCCTTGTGGGCTCCATGTATGTGGGGATTTAGGGTGCCGGTTGTACTTGCTCTGGTACGTCTGCTTCAAATTATAGAAAAAAGATTAGGCACTGTAAATGTTGACTGAAAAAGAAGAAATGAAAATATGGTTGTAAAGATATCTAGTTATAGCCTCTAGTTTGAAAAGGGAATATAATGTTCCTCTCAATCACTATCATAACTTTTAATATCAAATGTGTGATAATTTATTTGGAAGCCTAAACTTGAATTGTGAAAATTGAATTTTCTTTTATATTGGACATGTCTGTCTGATTCTTTTATTGATTTTTATATCCCATATGTGTTGTTTTAGTATTGTATCGTTGAAAAAGATGTTTTGTAAAGTTTGAAGTGTTTTGATTTATTGTATTGTTTAAATTATATGTTGTAAAGATGTTCCATCAAACACAACAATAATAAAAAATAAAAAAAAATTAAAAAAAAAATATTTTTTCTTTGAGGGTTGGGTCGAGATGGATGTGAGGCGAGTTCATCTTACTGATAGAGAGGTGTGTACCTCCTTCGGCATTGCCAAGATAATCTTAATGTATGAGGGTTCCCTCATGCTGATATATCTTTCTACGGGCTTCATGCATATGGAGTTAGTTCAGAAGTGGTTCGAGCACTGGCCTCTGACTGAGAAGTCATAAAAGCTGGTTTTGAACGGAACCTTCTCCAACACCTTTTTAATTGGCCTAGTTTATTGCATTGTACTTTATTTTATTCACAAATGGAACAGAAACATAGCATGCTGTTGCAAAATGCATGCAACAATTATTCTTAGGCATTGGTTGGTGCATGGGTTCTGTCGGCTGACTTTAGAGTTGGAGGTAGCCATTCCATCCATCAATTTGCCCCAGATGGGTAATCCTCCCAGGGATCAAATAGAGTTCTGAACTCCTTGACATCCAATGCCATTTTCTTTTCCCAGAAGCTGGCTCAATCCATCTCCACAAACAGGTCAGGCTTTTTTAAACGCATGTTCTGAGAACTTGCTGCATGGGTTTCATGTGATGTATGCACTTGGTGTGCCATAGCTCACTTTCTGTGAAGAGCTCTGTTATGTCTTTATTGAATTGTTTTCCATCGAATTTTCGTTTTTCTTTTAGCTGAGTTTAAACCCTTGAGCCTGGTATAATCCTGCCTGCTAATAGTTCTCACCTCGCTGCATGCAGAATGCTGTGAGTAATGGTTCACTGTTTTGTTTGATAATACAGATTCAGGGCACCTCTCTGATAGTGTGTAGGGACTCCTGGATTAGGCCTCCTTCAAAGTGCGTGTCTCCTTGGCCTTTTGTCTTACAGAGGTGTTTATTTGTACCGTCACAGTGTGTCTTTTCTGTTTGGCAGGGATTTAACCTCAGGATACTGATTCATATAAACCCCCATAGCCCAAATTGCCACAGATGCCCCTGATACTACTGCACTGTTGGACTCAGTCCTCAGCACTGAGTCAGAGGTGATATGGTGTGGGACGTGGGAGTCACAGAGAAGTGGGTCAAGGAAGCTCATGATGTATTTTTGCATGCAGTGCAAACCAACATGTCTCATGCATTGTGGGTAGGACATCTAGTCATCTAATGGTAAAAACAGAGATGCAGCTGTGAGAGCCTGTAGCATGACAAATGCTAATTTCAATATTTACTATAAAAGCATGAGGGTCCCTGACCTCAGACACCTGTGCAAAGAGGAAAGACTTTGTTAAGAATGTGCTCCCTTGGAGACATGGGGTCGGAGCACTGAAGGCTGCAGCTAGATAAGCTATGACTCATAAATTCCATATTTTGTATGACCACCTGGCCCACCTCAAAGCTGCCAGACACCAGGACCAGAATGATCTATCGCCAGGTGCGAGTGATGAGGCATTTTCCCTCTGCGGCTCCGCATGCCAGCAGGGAAGCCCCAGAGGAATGCTGAGTGAGCCAAAGGGTGTGGGCTTGGCAGTGGTAGGCATGGAGGTTCAGCCAGGCGCAATGGCACCAGCTGGGAGATTTGAAAAATTTGCTGAGGAACTGGGTTTTGAGGAGGGGAACCCCAACTATATTTGCATTAAGCTCTTGAAAAGGACGGTCGCAGAAAGACTTCCCAACCCCCAGAAAAGTGGACAGCTGAACGGGACAAGTACCTGAGCTTGAGACCCGGCAGAGGGTAGCACAGGAACTACAGAGCACTCAATCAGGGATTGCTGTAAAAATTGCAGTAAGTGAGATTCACTATGTTACGCTAATGGAATGAGAAGGCCTGACTGCTCTGGTCCCAGAAGCCTGAAGGCTCCAAAGAAGGGGAATAGTTAGCCCTGAGTTAAAACCTGTCAAATAAGGGTTTGGCCTCCTGGCCTGGGTGGGGCCATGAACCACAGCCTGGGACAACACCATGATTGGTGGCATCAATGAGATAGGTTGGTGAAGGGTTTGAATCCATGGCTCCTTCTCCTGCCATTTCTCGGCTCATTGGGGCTGACTCTTGTGGAGGAGATTGTGAAAGACCAATCTGTCAAGGCCAGATACTCTTGTAAAATGCCCTGGAAGGGGACTGAAAATAAAGTGAGCAGGCAATCTCTGAGTTATTACTATTATTACTATTGTTCCTAGATGATTGTAACACTGAAACATGGCTTTTATGTGCCCTACTTTGGTCATTCCTATGGTAGAAGATTGTCCCCGACTCTGCAGGTGCGTCCTGATCAATACACTGCATACATGACACTAAGGACTGTATGGATTTGAGGACGAGGTTGAAGAGTTTTGCTAGCTCTCCAACAGCAGATACACTCACTAAACAATGAAAAACCCTGATAGATCAACCACTGCACCTCAGAAGGAGCATAGTGAGGTAGCCACCAACAGGATATAAAGGACATTCTGTTAGACATTAGAGCAATTAGGTCAGGCATCCAAGCATCTCTGGTTGAGATTCAAATAGAGAATGCGGATGAAAGGCTTGACGCCTTACAAAATAACCAGATGCCCACTTATCTATTGAAATTGAGGTAAAAAGAGAATCTGAAGGAGGTAGAACTACAAACAATATCATTAAAGATCACAATGGATGACCCTGAACATAGTTAGAAGTGTAGCGAACCAAATGAAGGAATTGGACTAAGATGTGACGTGTCCAAGGGTGTTTATTTAAATAATATGAAAAACGACTATCTACCCCGACTGCTATCAGAGAAATGTCCTATCGATCAAACCAAATTAATGGTACTCATGAAATCTCCAAATGAAATATGCTTTAGTCCAAACCATACATACTATCTGGCCCTAGCACTTAGAAAAACATAACAGAAATGTAGACCAGGGCAATGGCCTTTATCCTTTAGTGTTGCTTGGCCCAACTCCTGTGATCTCTTTCCAAAGAAGGTTTTAAAGGTTTGTCAATTCCTCACAATGCGGTCTTCTAGCCTCTCTCTGCAGGGTCTGAATTGCCAGTTTCAAGTCTTTATATACTTCAGCCACCTTCCCTTCTTTAAATGGAAAAATTGTCTCTTTAATGGAATGCCACCATTTCTGACTTGGTGTTTCCCAATGTTCCCATTTTGGAATTGAGAACGGGAACTGTTCAGGTCCTCTCTGTTCCCTGTCTTACTCAAACTGTATTGTATTTCCAGGGCTCCCCAAAGCAATTTGGCCATCATCTAGGCTTTCTTCAGCAGGGCCTTGGTTTGGTGTCTGCCCATATCCAGTGTTAATTTTTCCCTGGCTTGTGTAATCTTTTTGGCTTTACCAGCCTTGGATACAAATGTTTGTTTCTCTAATCGGTGTTACATATCCAGGAGCATTTTCTTCCCTTGCTCTGCCCTGCTTGGCAGTGGATATACTTCTCATGCATAGATCAGGGATTCGATCTCTCTGCTGTGGTCTGGTCTCTGCATCAGTTAACGTGCCACAGGCCCACCACTGCTTCCGTGTGGTTGCACCACCAGGTGAGACGGTCTCTTCAGAGTCTCTATCTCTCTGTTGACTTCAGATTCATTGCCATTGAAGATGCCAGTCTTCTGGCATCTTGCTAGTGATCAGTTTGCTCTCCACACTACCCCCTGCTGCGGCGTCATCAAGGCTCCACCCCTCTATGACATCCTTCCATCAGAGACTTGCCTCTCCATAGGATTCTCTGTCTTCCATTCCAAGGTCCTTGTTGTTTTATGTATGTCATTATAATCAAAAGGTGTGTGTCATTTCTCTTTGATGTGGAGTTCAGGTGAGATCCAGCATTAGCGGAATACAAAGAGATAGAAGACATGTCGCTATTTGGAGAATCCAAAACAGAAGAAACAACAGTCTTTCTGATTCCCACATAGGCAGACAATGTATTTTGGACAGGGATTTTCGTACAGGAATGGGAGTCCTGTCCCCAAGAGTGGAGTCACTTCGATTGAGGTGCCCCTTTCCCGGACCCCTAGTGAGGGTCTTTCTTAGCGGGCTCACCTTCCTAGCCTCAAAGTGGTGGCTCCCCTCTGTATAGAAGGGACGTATAGTCTAGATACGTCACAAAGGACATGTCATCTATGCAACCTTTGGATACTAAATGAGGAGGGAGAATCACAGTAGGTGATTACAAATCTAATTGAGGAGATTGTTAATGAGCTGTTTAAGGAAGACCATTCCTTTGACTTTAAGATTGAAAAAGCTTATTGAGGAGGACACAAAAGAGAAGGTTTCAAATCCATACCAGTCAGATGTCAATTTTTCAGGATCTTTCTCCCTTGATGTTAGTGAAGAGAAGATAATTCCAAAAACTGACTAACTGGGTGTGCCTGCAAGATATAAAATATAGAATGGATTACTCCTTTTCCTTAGTGTTTGAGCTGGATAAAGAAAGATATTCTTTGTCCCAATCAGAAGACATGTTTCAAGTAACACGACCTTTGGTGTGGTAGGCGACAACGTTAGACAAGATGGGTGCAAGAGCACCCTTGCATTCTCAATTGGCTAATGAAATGTATTCCAATGATGTAGTGAAAATACCTGGTTCTAGAAAATGTAGAAAATGAAAGAGAACCTCTGATAAGAGAGAAGGAAAGGTATAATGGTTTACTTCATGCAATGTGAAGTTCTCAGGTGATGGTTCTAAGGGTTAGGGGAGTGGGAAAATAGGAAACCTGAAGCTTGAGGGAGATTTAAGAATCATTTCTTAAAATGATGAACATGGGGAGAAAGAGCGAATCGTCATTTTAATGTTACTGAGATGGAGAACAGAAGAGTAAATCCGTTGACAACTGGTGACACCTTTTTTATTCTGGCTCTACTTTTCTTTCTTTGGTTAGTCTTTAAGGAAAATGAGCCATTGAGTTAATTATTATTAACTGCCTGAAATGTGTTCTTGTTTGGAGGTGGACAACTTTCCATCCCAACCAATCGTTGCAAGATAGGGCCCAGCAAGCGTAGAGGGAATGCATGGTTGGCAGACCTACAGGGGTAGGGATCAATTAGTTCTGGTGATGTTTGGGGGATGTGGTACATTAAAAAGTGGATAGCATAGAAGAAAACATGTGGATTTAAGTGCTAACGAACAATTATTTTATTTGTGGATGTGAGGGAAGAGAAAGGTAGTTACATAGTGAAACTATGACGATGTATACAAATAATGTCTCATGATGGAAGGTAGCTATCCTAAATTTTAAGGGATTACATTCTCCAATAAAGCAATAGCTCATAGGCAGGTATTTCAAGAGAATTGTTCAATATTTTGATGATATAAGAAAAACTATACGCTGGGAGAGGGACATAATCTGAGATTTGCAGGCATAGGTCAGGCCTTTTGTGGCTTCACAAGGGAGAAAGAAAGCTGCGGTTGGAATTTTGGAAGACTGGAATGGCAAGATAGAGCAGAACAGGGTGAAAATGGTTTGGCTAAAGGGACCAAATTAACGATATCTTGCTGCTACTCCCCGAATCAGGGGCAGATGGAGTTTATGGGCAGAGTCCTAAGTGAGAGTAAAGCATGGGCAGCGGCCTTCCTGATCATAGGGGGAGATTTTAACCATGTCCTACACCTAACACTAGACAGATTATCATTAAAAGCAGTAGGAGGAAGGGGTTGAGAAGGTGTCTTGTACAACTATTTTATTCATTTATGTTTTACATTTGTAAAGCACCCAAGCCCAAGGGCCTCAGCGCGCTGTTGCAATCTGGTTACACTGATATTTGGACTAAACATAGACAACGCCGGGTATACTGGATGTTAGAGATAAATAGGCTATCTAGGTAACATTGATATTTGGCCTACATAAACAGTGGGGCGATTGGGGGGCAATGGGTTGCATATGCCTACGTTTATAACAATGGTCATAGTCATAGAGTGTATTGTGGAGCGACATGGTAATTCTTGCTTCAGGTTTGAGTCTTTTAGCCTGAGGAGTCGCTTAGGCAAAAAGCCATGTTTTTAAGGCTTTTCAAAAAGGCCAGTAGGAGGTTTCTGCTCTTTGGTTGGAGTGAGGGCGTTCCAGTGTTTTGCCGCTACTGAGGGGAAGCTAGTCCCTTATCATCTTGCCCTTTTCACCTTTGGTACGGCTAGCCAATGTGCATGGGTGGATCTTACCAGCCTGGTGGACTTAAATATTTCAATTTTCCAGATCAGGTATTGTGGTGTGGTGTTAAAGAGGCATTTATGCATGATGGATAAGGCTTTGAAGCTAATCCTTTTTACGAATGGGTAGCCAGTGAACCTTTTTCTCTGGTGGCTGAGATGTGTTCTCTTTTGGAGATGTTCTGGGATGCTCTCAGTGCATTGTTTCGAATGACCTGTAGTTTATCAAAGTTTTGCTTGAAGGTTCCAGTGAAGAGGACATTACAATAGCCAAGTCTTGCTCCGATGATTGCTCTGGGGAAGGTTAGGCAGCTTGTCAGGGAGAGGATGTGTCTAGCTGCATTGATGAGTTTCCCTGTGTATTCAGATGAGGAGGCAATTGCTATTACTTGTTTGGTGAAAGAGACAGTGGCATCCAGATGTACCCCCATTGTTTTTATAGTGGAGGAGATGGGAATCTGGATTTCATCTATGGTAAAGGAGGTGAATTCACTGCTGCATTTCTTGAGCAAAGCAGGAGAGCCCACTAGTAGAATCTCTGTCTTGTCATTGTTCAGCCATGCAGGTCTGGATAGTCTAGTATATTTTGTTGGTGGTAAGTAAGGGTGTCATCCTGGTAGGAACGAGACAGTGGGAAGAGGATTTGGGTGTTGTCTGGGTAGATGGTGTAGGGGATGCTGATAGAGTCAATGAGGCAGAAAAGGGGTTTGGAAAATGAACCATGAGTTATGTAATCTATAGCTTAGTTTATAATTTTACCTAACCTTCTGTAGTTTGGTTGCAGCTCCTGTGCGTGTTAGAGAGGGGTAGCCTTTGAATTTGTTCGTTGACTTCGGGTTCCCAGAGTAGCCATACTTAAAAGTGTGCTTGGATACCCAGCATTTGGAATTGTGTGTAAACTCTGAAGAAACACATGGATAATAAGTAAGGATACAACTTTGTCCTCCACCACTTAGCTGCCAAAGTGCTCCACCATTTGTGGGGGATCTGGAGAATGGCCAGACATTCCAAAGATGATTTGTAGTGGGCTTGGAAATGGTGAGTGATTAGTGGAAGGTGGAGAGGTTAATTGGCTTTGCTACAGTTGGAAGCTTGGCTGAATATATGCAAGATGTCAGTTATGTCATACTTACAACTTAAGGGAATGCTCTTACTGGAAAAATAGAAGCCCCATATCTCCAGGCAGCTCACACTGTATGAAACGATTCTAGATCCCCACCCTTTAAATAAAGACTTGGTCTCCGTAATGTATTAATGTAAACTGAATGTAAGTTGGCGAGGAGCTTAACATCTTGACTGGAAAGGGACTTAACTTAACATTTCAAAGATGTTGTGGGCTTTAATTTGTTACAAACTGTACAGATTATCCAGATCATCTCAATATAGGCTTCAAGCATTAAATTATTGCCAAGGTACCAGTTGCCACCAAATAGATTATATAAAATGTGCCGTGATGTCAAGGGTGACTGTTGGAGGTGAGGCAGCGTAGAAGAAACCTTCTTCCACATCTAGCGGCAAGATGTCGGCGAGCGTGTACTTTATAAAAACCATTAACATAACATAACATAACATAGCATAGTGGTTGTGTACATTTGTGAATGTTAACTGGTCTAATGCACATTCCTGGTTGAAAGAAATTGATGGAATTGAGAGGGAAAGGGAAGATCAGCAATTAGTGATTTTTGGACTATCCCCAACGGAGGAAAATCACTGCAGTCTGCCGCATACGCGGCACCTACTCTTAGCAGCAAGATCCTTTGTTTCTCAGAATTGGAGAAAAAAAACATTCTACTGAAGAAAGAGGAATGCATTTGCAAAGCCAGATAATAGTTCTGGATAGAAAAACGAACTGCATGGCTAAATGTTTATCTACTAGGCATAAACATGGAGCGCTTTCCCTCTTGGAGTATGTGCGGGACTGAGGAAACTGAAAATAGTATGGTATAGAAAGTTATACAATGCAGAGTATATATGTTGGTGTGCAGTGCATGTCTTCTGAGACAATTGGTACATTTCCTACTATGCTATATACAAATGTATGGGGACAGGAGGGGGGGCTTAAGGGAAGATCATCAAATGATTTACCAAGGGGTAGAGGATGTAGAGTTCTTTGACAAATTTGAAGAGGAGTTTGATAAGGTTACAAATCAGAATTATGATTGATTTCAGGTATTTTATTTTAATTGAGTGGCAGTATGGTGCCCTTAGTATATAGTTTCTCCCTTTGGGGATTTGTTAGAATTTTCACACTATGTTTTATGTTATTTGTAAATCTAATAAAAACAACATTTCAACAAAAAAAGGAAAAATGTGCTCCATGTGTTCATGCACTGCAATGGGGTTGTTGTGGCTAATATGCAAATATACAGTATTCCCTTAAGTTATTAATGTAATAGTCTTGGTATTCAATTATTTGCATATTGTTTGCACAGTGCTTTTCATCCCCATTCCTTTTGTTCAATGGATGTTTTTGCTTGTACAATTATTTCCAATACACACAATTAATATGTACATTTTATAACAGAGTTTATGTCACCATGTTATTTCTCTTTATTATTATTATTATTATTATTATTATTATTATTATTATTATTATTATTACTAGGGTATTTATTGAGCACAGACCTAACTTCAGAATGCAATGGAGCACTTTAAAATCATAGGGGGATGAACACATTGAGGGAAGCAGAGTAACAAGCAGTGGCCAGCTAACAAATGAAGTAATGCAATATGGAATCCCTAAACATATGTTGGTTAATTATGTATTTTAACAGAAAGAGCAGAAAAGATGCACATTACTGGAAAGTGTATGAAGTGTAGGGCTCGGAATAAGGTACACATTGAGATGCAGTTGATAAACAGGTGAACTGAAGGAGCCGAAGGGGAAGTAAGAGTCAGATTCAACATGGGTGGATTGATGGCCAAGAGTGGACAGGCCACCAGTTTCAGGGCTCTGGAAGTGTGATAGGGTGAGAGAAGGTTGATGGCTAACAGAGAATCCTCCAATGGTCTTGGGGAAGATGGGAATGGTACTGGGCGAAGGGACAGATGATTGGCGCCTGCCAGTATCCAAACACTGGTTCCCTGGAACAATGGGTGAAGTGGTTGTTGGGAAATGTTGAAAAGCTGACCGCTGCTTGTGGAAGAGACACTGTTCAGAGGGGCCAATGGGGTGAGAGTTGTAGGGGGCATTGGTTTTTCCTTTGTAATGCAAACATTGATTTATTTTGGTCTTACAAACTTGGGGGTTGTTGTTAGGAAAGTTTTCAAATGAATGTGTAATTTTTTATCTCCATTTGTGTACCCCCCCAACTTTTTGCTTTGTTTAAACTCCATAGTCTGACTTTACCAGAGGAGCACAGACTTCAGCTGCACTCCCCATGTGCTTTTCGCTCACTTTGTTATGGGGAAACTGGCATGCCCTTAAAGACAGTTAGTACTGGGAGACTTTGTTTCCCTTAGTGCTTGCTAATGTTGCAACTTTTCTGCAACATGTTACAAGTGCACAATGTACCTTACAGTACAGTGCACTTGGGTCCTCTAGTCAATTTCAAGGGCCATAGATACTCTCAAAGGGATTTTTCGGAGAAGTGTGGATGTGCCTTGGACAAGGTTGGTGGCAGCTTATCTTTTCATGTATTTTTAACCCTTTCTTGGCATGCAAACCACGTTAACCACGTTTGGCACGAACAGGTGGCCTGGCTCCAAAATGGCCATGCCACAAGGTTCTTTGTCCTATCCTTTGGCCATCTTGCTCCTTAACCTTCCCCAGGTTGAAAGAACCCAGGTCAGACCTTATTTGGGCATGTATTTTCCTGTGAGGCACACAGCTTTCGTGGGTTTGTGCATGCCTTGTGTGTGCGCCCCCATGATGTGGGCTGGGCTGTCTAGTTTCAATCCACATCCTGGCTGCCAGAGAGTCTGGTGGGCTCTATATGCATGGGACCACCATGGTTGATGATTGGTCCACATATGGTGTGCCTGTATGTGAGTAGATCTCCCATTGGGTCCTCTTTGTTTTGGCGCAAAGGAGATTTTGGATAAGAGACAGGCCCCAATCAGCCATACCATGTCGATCTCTGGAGTTCTCACTGAATGAAGGATAGGATCCAAGAATCCAGAAACTAAGAAGCCAAGTTGAAGAACCGCTGGTGATCCGCTGGAAGGTTTGCCACCCTGAGCCCGCTGTTGTCTTGCTGGACCCCTCTGCATCTGATCAAACTAGAAGGTCTGCAAAGACGCTTTGACCCATTGGAATAGTGGGACTAACTATTCTCTGCACTTTCTTCTCAGAAGTGTCCCTGGGTCAAACAGTAGGGTGACAAGCTTGCTCTGTCTCCGCCGCCATTCGGTTTTGAAGGAGGCCCTCGTAACTTGGTATCCCGTAGGCTCTGTGTTCACGGCACTCTCACACCGAATTTCATACACTTGGCCATCCCAGGTCTGGACTAAAGAGAGAGAGCTTGAACCAGAGTATCTCGGTTACCGTGTCACCGAGCCGTGGTGACAAACTTTGCAGGTGCGCTGCTGCTGAAGCCTACTACAGTGATACTGGCCTGATCCATCCACCAGGAGTGGAGAAATCATCACTGTCCCATTTGGGAATCAATGCTGTAGCATCGCTGCTGAAAGCCGCAGAGTTGCAGAAATTGCCACATTTGAACCTGCAACTGAAGTGGACTCGAGTGCCGAAGTTTGGTCCGGAGTGCACCAGGGGGCGGTGAGTACAAACATCCTTACCATTGGCCCCTAGCGCTTCCATCCATTTTTACGCATGAGTGGCCCCTGAGGGCCCCACTCCTTTCCACAGATAGCCTGAGTTATTGAACCATTCCCAATTCTTTGAAACTGCTCTGCCCTGCTGGGAGACCCTCCTCGAATAGTGGGAACTTATTCTGCATCACCTCACCCGCCTTCCTGAACTGCTACAGACCCTACAAGAGACCCCATTTCACCCATCTGCACTACCGCGTGCGCCCGCATTGCAAGTACATTTGAGCAATAGGCTACTTCTTCTTAGGGACTGGACTGCCTTTCAGTTATTGCTGTGGGATGTCTTAAGCCACTAATCCAAGCCTTGCAACATCACTGTGCATTGCTGGCAGCAGAAACATCATAATGGCTGCTTTCCAGAAATCACCAGAAAGTGTGCAGTGAAAAACCTGAAAAATAGGCCACCATCTACTGTGCCTATGTCAGTGGTAACAAAGGAGACCACTGCCAAAACCCACCATTGGGCTACCCACAAAGTAGCCTGAAATCACTTGAAAAAGCAATGCTGATTGCCAAAAAGAAACACAGAGCTGCTTTAAAAATCTGTTTTTATTTGGTGTCAAATTTGCAAAAACGATGGCTCACAAATCACCCAAAAAAATCCAACCTCCTTGTTGGGGGTCAACATCATTCTCCTTCTGGAATCTACATAAATATAAGGTCCACAGAAGTGTATCTATATCTGAACAAAGTATACTTTTGAGGATTGCTTGCTGGAAGAAATCTGTCAAAAATGGGTATAATACCGTTACTCACCTCTACCAGAATCTGGCGTTTTAAAACCATTTTGTGTAAAGTGCACATTGAGCCCAAACTATGCCAAAGAAAGACTTGCTAAGAGGGGGATACAATTTAAAACTATGTTCTGTAAAGGCTTGAGGCAAGAGACTGTTTAATGTATGTGTTAAAAATGTGGGTTATATTATAAGGAAAGACAATTTTTAGACATTGGGTTAAGAGTTAAAAGTTTTCCACACTGTGTTCAAACAAATTCCATACCTTCTCCCTGGACAAAGGGGACATCCCCCTGCCCTTGGCTAAGAGATTGACAGGCTGGTGTCAAAAGGAACTGGGAGTGGCACCCTGGCCTGTTGCTCTCAGTGCAGACAAAGGAATCCTTGGGCTGAATAGAAAATGCTAATTCGGGTGTGACTGACCACAAACCGCTAGCAGGAAGGAGAGACATGTGACCTCTGAGACAGCCCAGACCTTGGGGGCGGAGACAAACCATTGTGTGGATTCAGAAAGCACAGCACATGTATGTTTTAGAAACATGCTTATAACAAATTGCACTAAACGGACAAAAATGTGAAACTTTGAGATTGCTCAAAGTTTAAGACTACACTAGACTCTGTGCGATGTTCTGAGACCAAACCCCAGAATTATTTATATTGTAGCTACTATATTTATGCCAGAAACCTGAAAAACTACAGCATTGTGCTCAGATGGGGTGTGCATGCATATCTAAAAATTGTTGCGGAAATAATATTGAGATACCCACCAAAAGCACAAAAAGTGGTCATTTCTGAACCCAAGCTCTTAGGAAGATTTGAGTTGAACACAAATGTACCTTAGTTAATCTGTCATGTGATTTATGTAATATTAACAAATTGTGTATATTGTAAATATGTGTTTTATGAAAAATAATATATGCTGTACAGAGACCAAGGGGAGTGTTTTTCCCCAAGCCATAAAGATGACACAGGAGGACACGCTGATCCTTTCCCCATCAGGGGACAGGGAATCCGCCAACCTATCAGGTCCTTAGAGGGTTGGGCATTGTAGAATCAGCCTCCCCACCCACTTGGGAAATACATAAATAGAGACTGCTGAGGACAGACACACACTTTTCTGCTACTCAACTGATTTCTTGGCGAGGCACCCTGCAAAAAGATCCAGACCAGATCCAGACAATATCCAGACAGAGACTCTATAACCAAACTCTAGAACCTTGAAGCAGAGAGGCCTAACTCACAAGCTGAACCTTTTTCAGAGTCCTTCAGAATCTTTTGCAACCTGATTCTAACCCCTAAACTTCCAAGGGGCTCTCACATTCAACAGTCGGACTGCGATGTTTTGCTATTCTAGCCAAGAACCCTGTGCTAGAACCAAGATCTAGACCATAAAGCAGAGCTGTATCCAGAACCCGTCAGATCCAGTCCAAGAGGCCAAGCAGACTGCAGTGGAGTGCTGAGACCAGAACCCGTCCGGTGGCGAGAGAATCCTAGCCAAACCCTTGACCAGAACTTTGACGGGGCCTATTCCATTCCATTTCAAAGCTAGGAGTGAGTATACAGTCTGGAACTGTACATAACCAATTCCTTAGCTTAAAGTAATACTATTCCATCCATTTCAATCTGTCCAGAACTGCATTATAGAACCTCTGTTGTCTATCCTTAATTCTTCTCTCCTCTACATAATTCTTGATAATTGTAGCGATAATCATATTTGCGCTGATATTTTCTGAAGAGGGACAAGTATTTTGACGGACAGAGATCAGAGCGGAGGCGCCGCTGTTCTGGTGGCTGCCCGTTGAGTGTCTTGCTTCTTCATAGCTCCTTAATATAAGCCTATCTTTGTTGGTAAATCTTTAAAGCGCATCTGTCATTTTTGAAATCTTGACTCTGTTTCTGAAAAATCTACCTTCACAAAAACCTCTGTAACTTAGGAACCGTACGTCCTAGAGACGACATTTAACTGTCATTTTAAAGCTAAGATCCTAAGATTCCGTTTCCCGGATGCTGAAAAATTGCTGTGAATTGCAAATTAGCTCCATTTCACCACATGCCAGAATAGCTGTTTCTTGTTTGCAACTGCTGAATTTCGTTTTCAATCTGATAATCACTCATGAATCATTGCTAGTGTTGACCTGAACCAATCCAAAGTAACTCACTTATCCTGAATCTCCTTTAGTGAATTAAAGTCATTTTAGCATTTTTCCCATTCATTGCAATCACGTTTAAAAGCATTTCTGACCTGTTTTAAAATCATACCTGTTTTCTCTAAGCTTGCCGGGGGAACACGGATTGAACTGCATTATTGATTGTATTCCTGAAACCTGTGTGCCCTCATTTCCATCTCTTCATATTGCATGGGAGGGGTAGTGAGTAGTCAGAGGGGAAAAAGTGATTATATTGTCTTTTGATTGAAACCATATCAAGTTTATTTCTGTGTTGCATTCTTTCCCATCATTGCATTTCCTTAAATCATACAAGTATTCTCTGCTACCTTTTCCTTTCTATTCCTACGCCTAAGTGATTAAAGAGATTGTTGATATTGTAGTATTACCCTTTGCTAATCACCGTTCATATTCATAAGTGTGCTATTCCGATATTATTCTATTCATAAAAGTGTGATATATATATTGTTGCATTCTACAAATAAACCTTTTTAATTTGCAAAACAAACCTACTTCTTGGCTCAGTGAGGTTGGGGAGATTCAAAGAGAGGGGCGTTATATAAGGATTCATCATCCAGATTTAAAGAACGTTGACATACAAATATATAAATAAGGGCTTCCATTGGGCATCCCATACTAAGCCTTGACTTGGTTGGAGTGCTGGATTGAAGTCACTTACAGATTGGGGGCTCACCGCGGGACTTCTGGTTTAGACCTACCACTTGTGCAGCTTCATACAGTGTGCTAACTAATAGGATACAGAAATGTTGGGCTACCATGCTGTGTTACACTGTAAAAGCACCCCTCAAAAAGGAACGCTCTCAGGAAACGGTGTGTTTTTCAAAATAAAATAATAAACTTCTGTAAGTCTGAAGGGAAATCAATTTCCAGAATGGCGACATTGGTAGACATCAAGATAGCTAGAGAGCACCTTTTACAAAAGCTATTTGTGAGAAGTGAGTGGACTGAGCAGGACCAGAATGTGTGGTTGCAGACGATCACACAATAGGTCATTGCAACTTGGTTAGATATCTGGAGAGATCAGTGTCCCTTACATATGGCCCTGAGTGAACTATATATGGCCCCTAAGGCCAAGGATGAGCACAACAAGATTGCCAGGGTAGCGGCATATTTATATTTATCTATGGGAGCCATTCAGGACAAATGTGCTGAAGGCCAAGATCTGGCAAGTAGGCAACTGATGGCATTAGAGAAGGCCTAATCTGAACTGGACTCTTCTGAGCACAGGCTGCAGAGGAGCCTGGAATCAGAAAATGAAAGTAGGCAGTAGCTAATTAAAATAAAAGAGGACATGGGTATCCTGCAACAGGAAAAGGCAGACCAGGATACCAGATTCTGGCCTTGCAGAAGGAGTATCAAGAAGGATTGGACTCAATACTGCAGAGCCAGAAAAAGCTGGAGCAACAACTGGACTTCAACAGGGTATGTGCAGAGCAGGTAGTCACCCTGCA
This sequence comes from Ambystoma mexicanum, assembly GCF_040938575.1. Taxonomy (NCBI): domain Eukaryota; kingdom Metazoa; phylum Chordata; class Amphibia; order Caudata; family Ambystomatidae; genus Ambystoma; species Ambystoma mexicanum. Next base: position 532,274,186 of record NC_090939.1, read on the forward strand.
AAGCCACATAGATAGGGAAAAGGCAGAGTGCAACAAATTATTTCTGAAAGACCTGGACACCTAGGCAGAATTTTAGGAAGAGCACCAGAAAGCTGGTGCCCTTCAAAGGCAGAGGGACGACCTGGCGGCACAGAGGCAGGCTCTTGCTCAGGAAAGGGATACCTTAGGCCAGGAAATCTGTCACTTAAAAGGGAAGCTGGAAGAAAATCACCTGGCCCTCCAGGGACTGGGTGACCTCCAAAAAGAACATCAAAACTTGTTAGAGCACACAAGGAGTGTGGAAGATGCTCTGGCTAGAAAGGAGCAGGCCAGTAGGGATCGGACTCAGGGGGTAACCCTCCTGCAGCAAAGACTGGCCCAGTACCCCAAGACAAACCAGGAAGCACAGAGAGAAAATTAGGCTCTCTGTCAGCACAATGATAGGCTCCAGCGACAGGAAGCCATGCAAGAGAGATTGATAGAGTCTAGTAAGGCCTTGATTGAGGAACAGAAAGCTCAGGCTCTTGCATGGCAACATGGAGCAGGGTCTGATAGAGATGAGGTTCGCTGGGAAAGGAAAACACCTGAGCATAACCTCAGGAACCCTAGTACCAGAGGCCTTCATCTCTCCCAGTCCCGGGACTCTACCACCCCCATGTCCCTTGGCACACATGAGCCCAGGGCCACGGGGATGGCAGATTACTATCCGTCAGAAGTATGGGGCTCATAGGCGAGTACCTCCCAGGAATGGATGGGCGGGCATCTTGGTATGGGCACCCAAGTACAGTGCAATTTAATGGGGAACCCCGAGAGAGTAGGCCCTCTAAGGGCATTCTGAAAACCTCTGCCCAGTTAGGTCAGTGGGGGGTACCCATCAAATCCGGGCAGCAAGGAGGAATCTGAAGACTCCTCTGAGCGTTCCAGGACACAGGAGACTAGGTCCCCAAAATCATCCATCCTTCTTTCCCCACTTTCCTGAGCCCAGACAACCTAATCCAGGAGAGGGGAGGCCAAGGGTGGAGGGGTACCCAAATCTTCCCAACCCTGGGTACTACCAGAGAAGGGATAGCTACCCTTCCCGGGATCAGCCCAGGGGAGAAAACAGAACCCTGTATCAGCTGAGCAGGTTTTACAGTTAGAGCGCCAGGTCCAAAACATGGCACAGGATCTGGGTCGCATGCTGAGGGCTCAGCAGAACCCTCAGATTAGCATGCCAGCACAGAATGCCCCAAACTCTGGACCTGGTGCTCCAGAACAATGACTAGGGCAGCCCCCCAACAAATCACCGGTTTCCAGGGACGAGACACAAGGGGAAGGGGGGTGTAAAGCCTTGGAGAAGCTTCCTTCCCAACTTGTAAAAAGCCCCTGGATACCCAGGAACCGGAAACAAAATCTCCTGCCCCTGAAAGCCTGCCACCCAAGGAGCAGAGAAGGGTAGGAGAAACAAAGGACCCAAACAGACCCATTTTGAGGAGGAGGTAAAAATCTTCCAATTTGAAGGAGAGGGATCCTCAGAGGATCCTGGGAAAAGGATCTTCTCCTTCAGAGATGGGGGAACTCCTCCCAAAGAAAAATGGGTCCCAAGCGATTCAAATCCAGACTGGGTAGATGTGGGGACTGAGCTAGCGCCGCCCATCATCCCATCCCAGAACCAACAACATCAAAAATCCCCTGGTTCAAACCCATCCTGGTGACTGCATCCAAAAAGGGGGTAGGGGGGTGGCCCAGAACGGGAACCAGGGAAACTCAAAACTTCTCCTATCTCCAGTTGCCAACTTTTTCTTTCAGATTCCCATGACTCGCCACATAATTCTGCCCAAATCTTTTCTCTCTGTATGTCCTAAACTAGATGATTAGCCCACCAGTTGTCCAAAAATGTGCATTATCTGTGCCCCCTTGCGGAGAAGGAGGGAAGATACTATGCCCTGGTACAAATACAGGGGCAGGGTACAATTTTGGCACTGGTGACACTGGATCCCATGCTACCCTTCTGTCCAAAAAGGCCTTTGATGAACTAAATTCAGGAAGGTGGGGAGAATTACCAAATTCCTCTCACCCCTCTTCCTGGACAACTTCAGAACTTTGACGGGAAGGAAATTCCCGTCGAGGGGACTGCGGATTTGGACATTAAAATAGGGCGACACAACGTGAAACACCCGGTCATAGTAGTGACTCCAGGGGGCACCCCTTGTTTGCTAGGGAATGACCTCCTGAGAAGGTTGTCCCCCCTAATAGACTGTGTAAACAAGGTCCTCTGGACCCAGACTAGCCAACCAATAAAATTGAAGCAAAGTGTCAACCATGTTAGTTTAAATGGCACATGCCACATGGTTGAACAAAAATCTGACCAAGTAGAATTTCACTTCTACAACAACCAAATTCCAGACGTGACAGTAATAGCAGTAGGACAACAAACTGGTGATGGGTGGTCCTCTCTATTTCTGAAAATCAACCTTCCTTCCAGTTTGAGGTTGTATTCCACGCTGGAAGGAAACACCCTGAAATTCTTTACCAATCAAAAATCAGACATTCCCACTCCTATAGTCCAGAAAGATGTGAAATCAGCTCAGATTCTGGCTGAACTTCAGCAAATTGGAGAGCAGTTGTTAATCCCTGTTCAGTTAAATGAAGGGAAGGACTCTGTTCTCATCCGAGTGTGTGTGAACAACGGTAAGAGCTTCATCAGCGAAACCATGTTCCGCTAACTCCCAAAATATCCAGCTATTCCCACATTTAGACTGATAGGCAAGTGGTAAATAGGATCTGGAAGCACCAAATTCCAAACATCTCCTGCCAAGCAGGTGTATGCTCAAAATCTCCATAGGCAACAAAAGCATAGTTCATAATTGTTGGGTCGTGCGAGACGTTACTGCCGCCTTTTACTTAGGCAGTGACATTCTCAATCGCTTTGCCATTAGTTTGGACCTAATAAACTTCAAAGCTTGGTCCCGATTAGCGGATAATCCCATGGGCTTTGATGATCCAGAGAAAGCATTTAGGTAAGCTCAATTGCTACCTTATGCCGTTGAAATTCAGATTGGAGAGGAGGTCACCATCCCAGAAAGGACCAGACAATTTTCCCTGGAAGTGAAAGTTAAGAGGACAGAAATTGAAAAACCCTGATGCTTATGTTTATCTAAATGTTTCTCTCCAACATCAAGGGTTGGGGGTAAACCCAACACCATTAGTCAACATAGAACATGACACCATTCCAATAGAGGTGGATAACAGCGACTTAAAGAGTATCACTCTAGCCGCAGACACCATTATTGGAATGGTGGTTGATGACCGACATTTTTCCATTGATTTAGGAAATGAACTGTTAGGACCAATCCCCAAGGACTGTTTTGACAGTGATGACAACACAACGCCAGACAGGATCTTTACCCTGCATGAGGGGAACTTCCTGGTGTACACTTCCTGCCCTTATGGTAAGGAAGATGTGACTTGTGACTTCAGGAGGGATGAGGTGATTTTCCAGGTCCATGAGGGCTGCCTTTCCCACCTGAAGCCACCAGTCCAAATCAGCACTCTGACCAGGGACTTCTCCACCCAGCTGGAGGAGGCCGCTGAGATAGTGAAACCAGAAGTCTTTCCAGGCTTCAGGCAGATGGTTGAAGAGAGAGTCAACTTAGCTGTTGCCTGTGAGACTCTGGAGCAGAAGCAAAAGTTGAGACACGTTTTCTTGGATTTTTAAGATCTCTTTGCGGTGGACTCATATGACTGTGGCCGCACCGACATCCACACAACAACAATTCCCATGGACCCTGGTATGACTCCAGTGTTTGCGAAGCAATATCGCTTGCCTCTCGCATCAATGGAGTCCCTTACTGAAATAATTAAAAACCTTGAGTCCTGTGGGATAATCCGTCCAATCCACAGCACATTCAATAATCCGGTGCGGGGGATATTGAAACCAAACGGCCAGTGGAGACTCTGCGCCGACCTTAGGGAGCTCAACAAACGGGTCCATACTTCCCGATGGCCTCTTCCCTACATTGACCAAGGGCTGGTCCAGGTCCAGGGGTCACAGGTATTCACTGCAATAGACCTGACCAATAGATACTGGACTGTACCTGTCAGTAGGGAGGACCAATACAAGCTGGCTTTTACCTTTGGGGCCAGCAGTACACCTGGACCCGAACTCCCTTCGGATACCTCAACTCCGGCAATGAGTTCAACATTTTTCTACATAAGGCCATGCCCGACCTGGGTGAAAGGGGTAACCTGGCTTATGTAGATGATGTCCTCATCAAAAGCTCAACTTTTGGAGGAACACATAGCGGAGATCCATTATGTTCTGACTCAGTTGAGGGCAGCCGGAGCAAAACATTCCTTCCAGAAAGCACAGTGGTGTAGAACCCGTGTTAATTTCTTGGGGCATGAGATTACTCCTCAGGGTCTCTGTCCCCAGGAAAAGTGGAAGCCCTCCAGAAACTAAAGGACCCCACAACTCTGCTGGAACTAAGGAGCCTCCTTGGACTGACTTATTACAGTAGAAAGTTCATTGAGGGCTACACAGAGATCACCACACCCCTGATTCATCTTTTGATGGGGGAGGTCAAGTGGGAATGGGGTCTATAACAAACTGAGGCAGTAAGACAACTCAAAAGAAGCCTCTCACAAGTGCCGTGCCTAGCTTACCCTGTCAGAATCAAGGAATTCTTATTGGAGACAGGGTTCTCTAATAGGTGCTTGACTGCAGTATTATACCAAAAGCATGACAACGTCAATAAAGTAATCTCCTATGCAAGCAAAATTTATCCTCTGTGGAGGAAAAATTCAACGATTGTGAGAAGGCACTCCTGGCAACATTGTGGGCATTGAAGAATTACCGCCCGTTTATCCAGGGGGAGTACATCATAGTGGAGACTCCACACAAGCCTCTCCAATATCTCCAAAGTGACAGAATCCGGGCCGGAAATGTGAGTAATTCCCAAATTACTTCCTGGATTCTGCCAATGCAAGGCTTTCCTGTGGAGGTCAGATATGGCCAAAACAAGAAGAGTCCCCTCGCGCAAGGTCTGGCTGACTTGCATGATTGTGCCAGAGAAAACTGGCTCGAGGACGAAAGTCGAAAAATCAAGGACAACATGGAGGCATACCTCAATTCCCCACACAAGTCTTTGAAGAAGACAAGTGTGAGGGAATTCTCATTGTCTATGTGGATGGATGCTCTTACCATGTTGACAACAACGGGGAAAAATAATTTGTGGCCGGCGTAGAGAATGCCTGGATGAATGAATCCCCAGAACCCTCCGCTGGGTACAAGATCGGTCCCCGAAGTAGTCAAGTGGCAGAGTTGATGGCTGTGCATCAAGCCATCCTCACTGCTGTCCAACATCAACTCCACGAACTTGTCATAATCACAGATTCAGATTATGTACGGAATGGGTTCGTGGAGCACCTGGCTAATTGGAAAACCAGAGGCATGCTATGTGCTAATAACAAACCCTTGAAACAGTTGGGGAAGGTAATTCAAAATATTGATGATCTGGTCACCTTGAATGGGATGACCATTTACTGGAAAAAGATCAAGGGTCATTCCACAGTAGAGGGACCAGTCAAAACTGGAAATGACTTAGCTGATCAGCTGGCCAAAACTGGGGCCATCCAAGGGAATCTAATAGAGATCGAGTCCCTGTTGGAGGAAATCCAGGTCACTGCTATCACTAGGTCCCAGACAAATGCTCACAATGATCTTTCAACTGCACAATGGAGTAAGGAGACCCCAAATGCTGATTTGATTACGGCTCAAAAAGGGGATCCGATAATTGGTAAGTTGTATCAACACATTGAGGACCCTGAGAACTTTCCCCTGTCGGATATCAATTACATTGGGAAAGAGGACCTCAGAGTGTTGATGAAATGTCCAAAAATTTTCCGAATCCAAGACGGGTTGTTGGTGAGGAAATCCCTAGCTGGCCATGATCAGTGGGTGGTTCTTCCTCATTCCGAAGACTGATGTTAAGTCACGCCCATGATGCGGCCACAGCCGGTCATAGGGGGTTTCATACAACACTTGAAATCTTAAGAGAGGTTGCATACTGGCCACACATGGGGCAGGTCCTCGACCAATACCTGAAGGGGTGTCTTGTGTGTGCACAATTTCAGCCAACATCCCTCACACACCGTGACCCTCTCCAATAGAGGGGGATGACACTGCCATGGTCAGATTTGCAAGTAGATTTTATCAGGCCCGTGATTCGCTCCTCTAGTTGGAATAAGTACATGTTGACCGTGACAGGCTTATTTACTAAATGGGTGGAATGTCTCCCGGCCCCAAACTGCAAGGCAGAAACAGCAGCTGCCCTCATGATCAACCACATTTTTTCGCTTTTTGTACTACCCCAAAGGATGGAGTCAGACAGAGGTAGCGATTTCACCAGCGAAGTAAAGAAAAAGATGTGGGAGATACTTGGGGTTAATATAGCTACATATTACTTACCGGCGAGCCTCTAGTGGTGCAGTGGAACGACACAACAAAACCATTGTGAGCATATTAAAAAAAAATGTGGCAGATTTGGGGCCAAGTTGGGATATTCGATTACCTCTTGTCCTAATGGCCATCAGATCTACCCCTTCATCTGCATCTTAAATGTCACTGTTTGAGCTGATGACTGGACGCAGGATGGTGCTTCCTGAGCATCTGCTCTATAGAACCCAAGACCAGACGTTGATCAATGCCACAATACATGAGTATGTTGAAAATTTAAGAAAACACCTTCAACATGCTTTTGCCTATGCTCAGCGAAATCTAGAAAGATCAGCCGACAGCATGAAGACCCACTATGACTTAAAGACTACCAGGAAAGAATACAATGTAGAAGACTGGATTTATCTATACAATTTCCAAAGGAACCAGGCCAAACTGTGGAAATTTCTGCCTACCTGGAAGGGACCTTTTGAAATTGAAGACAAGATCTCACCAGTCGCCTACTAGATCCGCATCACCAAAGGCAGTTTGGCAGAAGGGGAAGACAAGTGGGTCCATATTAATCAGCTACAGTGTTGCCATCCTAGGCACACTCTGCAGCAACTGGAGGAGTCTTCTGGAACCCCAGAGGGGGCCACAGCAGAACCATAAAAATTCCAACCTCTAAAATATTCCACATATAGTTTATAAAATACAATAATGCAAAGGTCGCCTGATTTATAAAATGTATATGTCCGCCCCACTACATAAATAGTGGTGGGGAAATGTCTGCAAATATGTTTTTGCTTTGTCATCCTAGGCGAGAGAGAGAGAGAGAGAGAGAAAAAGAGAGAGAGAGATAAACCATGGAGACTGTCCAAGGAAAATAACCAAGGGACCGGGAGCAAAGATCCGAGGGGCCCGGAGTATCGCTCAATACTCCTATCAGGACTGGCGAGGAGAACCAAGCGATCCACCCCTGATGGAGGAAAAGATGCTGAACTTTGCCATTTGTGGAATCCGGAGAGATGAGGCTGACATCCCGGTCTTGCGAATTTCCATTGATGGAAGATCAAAGGCCTTCGCAAGAGGGGGGCTTGTGTAATGTCTTAACCCACTAATCCAAGCCCTGCAACATCACTGAGCATTGCTGGCAGCAGAAACATCATAATGGTGTCATGCTGCTTGCCTGAAATTACCAGAAAGTGTGCAGTGAAAAACCTGAAAAATAGGCCACCATCTACTGTGCCTATGTCAGTGGTAACACAGGAGACCACTGCCAAAACCCACCATTGGGCTAACCACAAAGTAGCCTGAAATCACTTGAAAAAGCAATGTTGATTGCCAAAGAGAAACACAGAGCTGCTTTAAAAATCAGTTTTTATTTGGAGTCAAATTTGCAAAAACGATGGCTCACAAACCACCTAAAAAGATTCAACCTCCTTGTTGGGGGTCAACATCATTCTCCTTCTGGAGTCTACATAAATATAAGGTCCACAGAAGTGTATCTATATCTGAACAAAGTATACTTTTGAGGATTGCTTGCTGGAAGAAATCTGTCATAAATGGGTGTAATACCGTTACTCACCTCTACCAGAAGCCGGCATTTTAAAACCATTTTGTGTAAAGTGTAGATTGAGCCCAGACTATGCCAAAGAAAGACTTGCTAAGAGGTGGATACAATTTAAAACTATATTCTGAAAAGGCTTGAAGCAAGAGACTGTTTAATGTATGTGTTAAAAATGTGGTTATATTATAAGGAAAGACAATTTTTAGACATTGGGTTAAGAGTTAAAAGTTTCCCACACTGTGGTCAAACAAATTCTACACCTTCTCCCTGGACATAGGGGATTTCTGCCTGCCCTTGGCTAAGTGATTGACAGGCTGGTGCCAAAAGGAACTGGGAGTGGCACTCTGGCCTGTAGCTCTCGGTGCAGACAAAGGAATCCTTGGCCTGAATAGAAAATGCTAATTCGGGTCTGACTGACCACAAACTGCTAGCAGGAAGGAGAGACATGTGAACTCTGAGTCAGCCCAGACCTTGGGGGACAAACCATTGTGTGGATTCAGAAAGCACAGCACATGTATGTTTTAGAAAATGCTTATAACAAATTGCACTAAATGGACAAAAATGTGAAACTTTGAGATTGTTAAAATGAAAAATGCACTCACAGTTTAAGACTAAGCTGGACTCCGTGCGATGTTCTGACATCAAACCCCAGAATTATTCATATTGTAGCTACTATGTTTATGCCAGAAACCTGAAAAACTACAGAATTGTGCTCAGATGTGGTGTGCATGCATATCTAAAAATTGGTGCGGAAATAATATTGAGATACCCACCAAAAGTGCAAAAAGTGGTCATTTCCGAAATCAAGCTCTTAGGAAGATGAGAGTTGAACAGAAATGTACCTTAGTTAATCTGTCATGTGATTTATGTAATATTAACAAGTTGTGTATATTGTAAATATGTGTTTTATGAAAAATAAGATATGCTGTACAGGGACCAAGGGAGTGTTTTTCCCCAAGCCATAAAGATGACACAGGATGACACGCTGATCCTTTCTCCAAACAGGGGACAGGGAATCCTCCAACCTATCAGATCCTTAGAGAGTTGGGCATTGTAGAATCAGTCTCCCCACCTACTTGGGAAATACATAAATAGAGACTGCTGAGGACAGATAAGACTCACACTTTTCCACTACTCAACTGATTTCTTGGTGAGGCACCCTGCAAAAAGATCCAGACCAGATCTAGACAATATCCAGACAGAGACTCTCAAACCAAACTCTAGAACCTTGAAGCAAAGAGGCCTAACTCACAAGCTGAATCTTTTTCAGAGGCCTTCAGAATCTTTTGCAACCTGATTCTAACCCCTAAACTTCAAAAGGGCTCTCACATTCAACACCCAGGCTGTGCTGTTTTGCTATTCTAGCCAAGAACCCTGTGCTAGAACCAAGATCCACACCAGAAAGCAGAGCTGTATCCAGAACTCGTCGGATCCAGTCCAAGAGACCGTGCAGACCGCAGTGCAGTGCTGAGACCAGAACCCATCCGGTGGCGAGAGAATCCTAACCAAACCCTTGACCAGATCTTTGACGGGGCCTATTCCATTCCATTTCAAAGGTAGGAGTGAGTATCCAGTCTAGAACTGTACATAACCAATTCCTTAGCTTAAAGTAATACTATTCCATCCATTTCAATCGGTCCAGAACTAAATTACAGAACCTCTGTTGTCTATCCTTAATTCTTTTCTCCTCCACATAATTCTTGATAATTGTAGCAATAATCATCTTTGCGCTGATATTTTCTGAAGAGGGACACCTGTTTTGACGGACAGAGATCGGGAGCGGAGGCGCCACTGTTCTGGTGGCTGCCCGTTGAGGGTATTTCTTCTTCATAGTTCCTTAATATAAGTCTATCTTTGTTGGTAAATATTTAAAGCGCATCTGTCATTTTTGAAATCTTGACTCTGTTTCTCAAAAATCTACCTTCACAAAATCCTCTGTAACTTTGGAACCATATGTCCTAGAGACGGAATTTAACAGTCATTTTGAAGCTAGGATCCTAGGCTTTCCAACAAACCCAATTAATTATAGTTTTTCTTGCGATCATAGTTTATAGTTTAATTGCGTTTCCCGGATGCGGAAAAATTGCTGCAAATTGCAAATTAGCTCCATTTCACCACATGTCAGAATAGCTGTTTCTTGTTTGCAACTGCTGAATTTCGTTTTCAATCTGATAATCATTCATGAATCATTGCTAGTGTTCACCTGAACCAATCCAAAGTAACTCCCACTAGTGCTGAATCCCATTTAGCGAATGAAAGTCATTTGTTAGCATTTTTCCCATTCATTGCAATCACATTCAAAAGCATTTTTGACCTGTTTTAAAATCATACCTGTTTTCTCTAAGATTGCTGGAGGAACTCGGATTGAACTGCATTATTGATTGTATTCCTGAAACCTGTGTGCCCTCATTTCCATCTCTTCATATTGCATAGGGGTGGGGGAGTGAGTTGTCACAGGGGAAAAAGTGATTATATTGTCTTTTGATTGAAACCATATCAAGTTTATTTCTGTGTTGCATTCTTTCCCATCATTGCATTTCCTTGAATCATACAAGTATTCTCTGCTACCTTATCCTTTCTATTCCTACTCCTAAGTGATTAAAGAGATTGTTGATATTGTAGTATTACTCATTGCTGATCACCGTTCATATTCATAAGTGTACTATTCCGATATCATTCTATTCATAAAAGTGTGATATATATATTTTTCAATTCTTCAAATAAACCTACTTGTTGGCTCCCTGACGTCGGGGAGATTCAAAGAGAGGGGCGTTATATAAGGGTTCATAGTCCAGATTTAAAGAACTTTGACATAAAAATACATAAATAAGGGCTTCTATTGGGCATCCCATACTAAGCCTTGACTTGGTTGGAGTGCCGGATTGAAGTCACTTAAATTGCAGAACTGCCTAAAGACTTTTTGCACTACCTGCTCCCTTCCCTATTCTAGGTTGTGGACCAATTTTGTGCATTTAACCCTTTAGGCCACTTGGTCTTGCATACATGTAATTTAATAGGATTGTGGTGGCTTGTTAGTATTACTGTGATTATTACTGTGTCTTGAATTTCAAAGGCCGTGAATAAATGTATTTCTATTTTTAATATATACTCCTGCCTGGACATGATTTGTAAGTGTCCTTTACTCTGTGTTTTCATTGAGGTCCTTCAGTCACCCTCACCCCTCCTGAGACCTAGTCTTGACCGCCGCCAAGCTACCTTGATTGGTCTGGCTTGTCCAGAAGGTTACCCTGTTCCAAGAACCTAGGCTGGCCTCCTGAACCTCTGCCCACCAGGTCAAAGCTGAGCAATCCATCTTAACAGTTGTCACCCTTCAACCATACATATACAATTTTGAGGACAGTGATCTACAGAGGAATTGGAAGGGCCAACTTGCTGTCTGGATACATACATGTTCACTGTGTTACATAACTGCAATACTACTGAAAATTACCCAATATTTGAACATTATGCAGGCCACATCATCCTTGCAATGCCAGCATTTAACAATAAAAACAGGCTCATCCTCTTCTGAAATTATTTCCAGCAAATAATTGGGCAATAGGCTACCTAGATGTCTCTCCAACAGAGCCATGGAGTGGGTGCAGTGGTGCATCAAACCAGAAATGGGCATGAAAGTTGATGATTCCAAAGGGCTATCAATGGGGCAATAAGTAAGGGGAAACGTGTAAGAATAAAGAATCTGGATGACGGGGGTTCATTGATAGGGCAGTCTAGGAGAAGAGCGTGGTAATTAGCTGGTGGTGACATCTCTGGTACAACCTTTGCTACAATATCAACCTCCTGATACTCATCAACATACTTAATTTCAAGTTCCAAAGTGAGAACAGGTGTTCATTATGGGTGAGATGCCACTAAGCTGTCCTTTGGTCTGACAGTTCAGAAAATGTTTGTTGCATAATGAGTGGTGGGTGGCAGTGGTGCAGTTTTGGTCAACTAGGAAGTGATGGTTCCTCAGGCAGTTTACAGTTGACAACTTCTTGGCCTTTCGGAAAACCGAGACCAACCTGATCACCCTGCAGTAAAGGGTGCACATCAATATTGCATTGTCACTGCCATCACACTCAAAGGTGCAGGCAGGCACCTACATTTACAGTGTGAGGTTACCAAACTGCGTGTGGCTTTGCACTGTTCCAGCCCTTGTCCATGCATCGCGTTCCATTGCTATCTGTTGCCTGGCAGTTGTGAGGATCACATTGAGGACCTGATGTAATGCCCTTGACTGTGATGACTGGGAGAACCCAGAGGGTATGCCACTGTTTCTCTGAAAAGAGCCGATGGCAAGGAAATGCAAGGCAATCGCACGTTTTAATGATGTACGCAAATATGCTTTATGTACAGCACTTATGTATAAGCACTATATAAATAACAAATCATTATTATTAACGATGAGTGTAAGGCATATCCTAGCATTGTTGGTGAGCGAGACCCTCCTACAACTGTGGTGTCATCCCAAGGATTATGTGGGGTGGGAAATGGTACCTCTGGGGGTACCTGCTTAGTTGCCATGACTTTGTAATAGCATGATTCCCAGTGGATTGGCCATTTTGGAGATGTTTATGTTCTGAAATGTGGTGGTCTTTTATGCTGTGAGGTCTTTTGTGATTGGGTTACCATTAGTCTGTGTTTTCTCTGGACGCACCAGTTTCCCTCTTTTATGGTCCACTTGCTCCCCTATTCGTTTGGAGCAAATCCAGATGGACATTATTTGAAGCACTGGTTTTGAGAATCAGAGATTTGGAGAATCTGTGCCATTATTTAGTGGAAACCCGCCTCGTGCATGTTTGGATTATGCATTTACACTCTTCAAGCCAACTTGGAGCATCGTTGCACACATTTTGGACTCCTTTTAAAAACTGGTGCATCTCCGAGATGTGCACTTTTGTGAATGTGGTTCATCTATTTCTGGTCCATTTAGGGTACATCTCTGATTTGCACCCTTTTTCTCTTTTGAGAATCTCTCCGTAAGCGTGTGTGGTCAAATCCACAACAAGCACAGAAACAGAATTACCACAGGATCATCGGTTTTAAATAGCTATATTATATCATATATTATTATTTTACTTTCTAAACCATTTAAACACAACAATATTAGAAATTAAATTTTAACAAGAAAATGAAAAGAATAATTACCACTTGGATGTCTGGAGAGCGGCGTTATGAGGTAAGTGAAAATGCCTGTCAAATGGGGCAAGCTTGCATACAAAATCCGGATTGTAGAAAATGCATGCAAGTACAATGTGATCATGAATAGAATGCAGCACTAAATATATGCACATTTTTCTGATAAGAGTTTCCACCTAATACGTGGCAGAAATTATGCAGAAGTAACTTGGTATTTAGAGAATTGGTAGAACTTAAGTGAAAGCCACTCTTAAACTAAAATGTCATCTCCCAGGTCACCATTCATACTGCACAGGCCCTTTTGGTGACCAAAGAAGAAGCCTGTTTGGTGTTGCTGCAGGCCTACCACCTGGATACTGAGTAGAGAAAGGAAAAGAAACAGAAGGCCGGAAGTCTAACTGCAAAGAATGTCCCGTTTGGCACTAAAAAGGAAGAGTTCCTAATTTTGAATCACTTCAAACAGGCACAATAATGAACCTCTTTAACAGCATCCATAACAACTATACGTGTGCACATGTGATACCGATGGCAATTACCACTTTCCAAAAGCTGTACTGTGCTAACTTTCTATGCAACAGGCGCATTACACAATATAGTGGTGATGGCTCAGTGCATATACCGTCTGTACTGCCGAAGTTTAAAAAATAAGGACACTGCTTTGAGTACATTGGAACATGTGTATACGTGTGCAACTGTTGGACCTGCTGATGAAGTTGGGCTGGCCGTTGTGGCATGGAATAAGTGTGTGTTGTAGTTAGGGATGGACTAAAATGAACTATCATATCTGAGTCTTTGGAGTGGCAAACATGGTCAGAACATGAAACAAACCTTGATATGTCCCTCCCAGGAAGTTGTAAGAGCGGGGTTGCAATACCTTTATGGCTGAACATACGCTCTTACAAAAAGCGACAGGACAGGAAAAACACGTAGTGATTTCCAACCCAGGAACTAACACTTTTGAGTTGTAAAAAATGGACTAAGATTAAAATATGCAAATTCACTGCAGAAACACTGTTCCTGAACAAGAGTATTTGCAATAGACAAAGGAAATTCAAAACTATTACAAAACCTGGAGCTAAGAGCAAGGATACTGTAATAGCCAGGTGGAAAGCAAACCCTGTTACTATATCTAGAAAATGGGCACACAAATTAGTATTGCTTGGAAGGCAGATAAACAGACAGATCAACACCACCAAGTCTTCTGCAAACAAAGACTTCAGGCTAAAATGGTATCAGATAAAAGAGCAAAGAGCAGGAATGCCAAAACTTTAGAATGGAAAAAAAAACAACATTGAATAACAAAGGATCTGCAAGCTAGCTTCATGCTCAGAAGCAGGGAAAGCACATGCAATCCTGCAGGCTAGGAAGGGAGTGCAAAGCAACTACCCTAACCAGGGACAAACTGGAGCAAGCAAACTAACAGCCAACATACAAGGAATTGCAAATAGGTCTATGCCATATTGGGTAAGGGCCAGAATAAACATTTCATGCTAGAACACCTAGGTCCAGAAGTAGGGTGTTATTAAGTGAGTAGTTATGCAGGAGTAAAGCATAATCAGTGCACCGAATGACAGCATATAATACTCAACATTCTGAACTTAGTCTGTGAATTGCTTGAGGGGAGGCAAGATTGTAGCAATCATAAGGAATTGTGGAATGAAGTTTGGCTTTGTATTTTTTTTTGTTTCAATGTTTATCATATTTTGAATAAAGTATAGCTACTCACCTTTGAAGGATTATTCCTAAAAATACTGATATTTTGTTTTTTCCAGGGGCACATGCATGTCTCTCGCTCCTGCTTCTTTCAATTATATGATATCCCGAAAATGTTTAATCTAAAAATGTTTTACTTAATTATGCATTACTTCCGTTTCAGTCTATTTTTCATTGCTTTTTGTATTCTTTCCAGTTTATCTCATTTTCTGTCATCAGATCTAGCTTGAATAAAATGGCTAGGATTTGTGTTTCATTTGTAGATGTTGTATTTAAGTGTTAATAAATTAGGACCTACTTATCTATCACGCTGTATATCTTTATATCAGGCAGCCTGGCACCTACGTACTCCTCAATGGTTACTTCCTACTAAATAATCACCAGCTGCCTCTTCTAATTTGTTTCAATTGTTGCCACCCAGATTTGGAATGCTTTGACTTTGAATATACAACTATTTTACACATTGACACAGTTTAAATCACGTTTAAAATAGCATCTACTAAATGTTCCTTTTTTCTGATTTATGTTGAGTTATTACCTTGATTGTTGCAAAATATTTCCTTTGGGTTTCCTTCACATGTTTATTTTACCATTATGTGTTGTTCGGCACTTTGGATAAAGGGGCTATGTTAATGAAATAAAATATATAATAACTAAAAAAAACGAATTAAATACATCTGTGGTACATTTTGACAAGTTTTGAGTCTTGAGAAGTGCAGGAGCTTTGTATGATGGAATCTGAAACATGCATACATGCCATAGTGCTGATAGTGAATGTTCTCAGAGAGGCAGGATTAACCAAGTAGATAGAACTGAATTCACGAAAGTACTCATTTCCAAAATGCATCCTGCAGATTGGTAGATTATTGCAAAACTGAAGGGTGATGGCTAGAACGAAGCTTGATGGATGGACGCTCATGAATAAATCATAAACACGGGCATTGCTCTAGGTAACCCCCATAATCCTTGTTATTTATCCCTCCAGCCTGGATGTGGCACTTTGTCAAACAAAGTGTGATTCTGTCCAATTAATTTAGTGCCTCCAACTCAAAATGTGTGTAACATAAACAATAAAATATTAAAAATAACTCTACACAAACAGTTATAGTTATACTGATCACAAAATAGTGGGCCATATATTCAACTGTCGCACAATCATTTTTTTCATAACTAATCTTCTTAACCACAAAAACACAATTAATACAATCAATGTAATTTACTCCTGTATATTTCTGTTGTCATGTTTCTTTTTTTTTCTTCTTTTTCAGCACACCTTATCCAATTGTAGGATGAACGACAAAAACAAGCATGTTATCAAAAAGTAGAATTTTAACTTCACTTTGGAAAATATGATTGAATTAATGTTATCGTTTATCTATATGTATCTACAACTTTATTTCATATGTGTCACTATTAAACTATTGATCTTCACCCATGTGATCATACAAATCTTTTGCCAAAGCTATGTATCTGAACTTTTGCCAACAGCTGCATAGTTGAACTCTGTCCATGTATTGCCACATATAAGGCACAGTTCGTTCAGGGTTCCCTAGCGTGCTATAAAAGGAAGAAAAAAACATACTAAGAAGAAAGATTGTTGAGAACAAGAGCTACCAATACAACGGTGATTGTTGTCCTAATTAATAAAGTCAATACATAAACCAATGTGGATGTCTTTAAAAGGGGTGCCACATGATCGATTGCTGATTGGATGAGACAACACCATACACATTAAAAGGGTGGTTTTCTCGAGCAAGATGATCGATTTGAATACCTCGCCTTGGCAGATACTTATTAGACAGTCACTGCATTTCTGGTCTTGGGGTTTTGTCAGTGCCTCTTGGGGCGGTGCACTATTAGCAAGGGTTAATTCCATTTATTGTAAACAAACGTAAAGTCAGTGGAGTCGTGATACCAATCCAACATACCTTGCTGCACGTGCTTACTCTGGTCAACACTGAAATCGCTCATGAAATACACCCACCATGTGGTTTGTGGAAGTCATACTTTAGCGTATTATAACAAAACGCAGGTGGCACGAGCTCGCCCTTTAAATATAAGGCACAAAGAACAGAAATACGAACGGATAGATTAATTGTCGGTAAAGCACATTTCTTAAGGGTGCCTTGACAGGAACGCTTGGAGACGCATTTCCCCACTACTCTTCCTGGTTGGCGTTAATTCACAGGCGTCAGAGATACCGAACAGGACACATAGATAGAGTAAGTATGAGCAGAATGCTACACTGAAGATGGACACAAGCAGTGGCTACTGGTTTTCCATTCCCACCCAAAATACCTAAAATAAAGGTGTTTTTTTTCAGGCAATTTCCTCTGTACGTCCCTTCACAGAAATACTCGAATTCCCTTTATTAAAACCACAACTAGATCACTTCCGGTGCTAAATGAAGGCCGGATATATACCTGCTGGAATGTTCGGATGACAGATGTGCTTGTCACAATAGTAAACCCGCAGTAATCCCAGAAACAGAAAAGCAGAGTATTCCATTACCGACCTTGCCGAGCTCCAGGTATTTCTTTGTGTCGCCACTGACAGAAGCCGTGGTTGCCTTCCTGACGAGTAAAGCTGCCTTGGGCCCTGGGAGCTTCAGGAGTGGGAATTGACGAACAAGGGAGCCCGTCTGAGTCAGCTTGGACTGAAACAACTGATTGATGACCACATTTTCACTGGCTGGTGAGATAAGAAATAAACAACAGCATTATATTCAATTAAACTGAAACGCCTTATTAAAATAGAAGCATCGTCTTTTTTTATTTTAAGGTTAAGAAAGGTACTTTGATATAACATTAACCACCATCCGATTAAAATAAATTCGAAAAGGGACATAATTGGAATACAAATTGTGCATAGTAAATTATTCTGCCTGGTAGAATGCACAATTGGTCAATTTCTGCTTATACACTTTTGCTTCCCTGTTCCCATGTCCATCAAAGCTCCCCTGGTACCTCTGTGCCCTGCCGCCATTCCGCACTAGTAAAACCCTGGGCATGTTTCCAATGTAGAGCTCTATGTTACATTCCAGCTATGGTTGCACTTTATTAGTCTCTTACACATATACGTAGACATTAGCAGGGAAAATGTATATATACACTATCCACTGCTTCTCCATATTAGGAGGACTCCCACTGCATGCGGAGCAAGCCTAGGTCATAACATATTTCATTACAAAAAGATCAAGCACCCAGGCTTGACCCTTGGCTGGGTGCACCACTCACTATGGGCTCCTTTCATTTCGGGGCACTGCCAGAAGCTCAGTCTGTCCCTGTTGCAGCAGATCACAGCATGTGTAGTTATGTTTAAAAAAAGTGCATTCATTGATATTGATATTGATATTTTATTTCTATCGCGCTCGTACCCAAGTGTTTTGGAGCGCGACAAGGCAAGGGAGGGGAACAGGGGAGAACAAAACAGTGATCTTACTAGGCCCAGTGACATTGAGAACGCGCAAGTGCATGGGAGAGGGGGAGGGGAAAAGTGGAAAGTGCGAGGCAGAGGAGAAACAGATAAATAACAATAAATACATAATAAAGGCAACAAACAGTGGTAGTGCAGCCAGTAATTTACAAGTGCTAGGTTTAAGGCAGCAGACAGGGTAGGTCTGATAAGTGCAGGAAGAAAAAGGGGAGGCTGTATGGGTACAGATACAGACCCCAGTGCAAGGGCTGGCCCGGAGGCAGTGTGGGAGGGTGGCGGGGTGAGCAGGTACCTGGGCCCGGAGGACAGAGGGTGGCCAGGTGCACAGTTCCAAGAGAGAACATATCAGCACGGGAGAGCGAAGGCAGAAGAAAAGAGTACGGTCTTGAGGTGCTTTGCGAACCGGAGATGCTTCTCCTCAAGTTTTAGAGTGGCAGGGAGGCTGTTCCAGAGGGAGGCCCCAGCCGAGGACAGGGATCTACCCCCAGGTTGTTTCTTTGAAAAACGACTGACCCTGATGGAGTTAGAGGTAGAGGAGCGAAGAGCTCGAGAGGGGAGGTATTTGCGGAGGGATAGCTGAAGGTATTTTGGACCCAGGCTCCAGAAAGCCTTGTGGACAATGCAGAGGGTTTTGAATTTAATCCGTGTATCGACTGGGAGCCAATGGAGAGATTTCAGAGCTGGAGAGATAGGATCCCAGGGCTTGAGTCCAAGGACAAGTCTCTCAGTCCTGTTCTGGATTAGTTGCAGAGGGCGGGGAGTAGAGGTTTAGAAAGAGGTTGTTACAATAGTCCTACAAAGAGACAACCAGAGCTTGGGATACCATGAGCTTCTGCCGGAAGGTGAGGAAAGGCAGAGTACCTCTGAGGAGGTACAGTAGGAAATTTGACTTTTTAGAGACCTCAGAGATGTGGACGGAGAAGGAAAGGATGGAGTCAAAGATGACCCTGAGGTTCTTAGCCTCGTAGATGGGGGTAGGAGGAGGGCCAAGGGAGGCTGGCCAGAGAGTGAGGCGAAAGGATGGTGAAGGTGTGCCGATGAGGAGGATCTCCGTCTTGCTGGTAGTCAGACAAAGATCATTGGTGGCACACCAATCTTGAATGGCAGTAAGGCAATCAGAGATGAGCGAGGGAGAGGAAGTGGCAGAGGGCAGCCTGAAAATGAGTTGAGTGTCACCAGCGTAGCAATGGAAATTTGAGCAGAAAGTGGCAATGCAGTGGGCGAGAGTGGCCAGGTATTGGTTGAAAAGCCAGGGAGAGAGGTTCGACCTCTGGCGAACACCATAGGTAGAGAGGAAGATAGATGAAAGGAAGGACTCAAGTTGGACCTGGGAGGATCGATCGGAGAGGAAAGAGGTCAGCCAGGCCAGAGCCTGATCAGTGATACCCAGGTTTTCACGGAGACAGTTGAGCAGGATGGTATGGCTGACCGTGTCGAAGGCAGAAGAGAGATTGAGGAGGATGAGGACAGAGGGAATGTTAGAGTCAAGGTTGGAGAGCAGATCTTCACGATTGTTCAGGAGAGCAGTTTCCGTGCTTCATGTGTATTTGAATACAAAGTATGTGTGTGTGTGTGTCTGTGTTGTGTGTATGCAAACAAGTGCACAATATGTGAATGTGTTTGTTTGGGGGGTGTAAATGATTTACATTTGGAATGTGGTGTATATTGCAGGCACAGCATCATGAACTTGATATTTAGTGGCAAAGTCAGCATACAATAGCAAAGCTTCATGAACATGATCTACAATGCCAATTCTGGCATATTGTAGGCACAACCTTATGAAAGTGGTTTGCGGTGTCAATCTTGGCATATTGTGTGCATGATATCAAAGTGATTTACAGTGGGAATGTCAGTATATAATGTTGGAAAATCATAAATGTCATGTACAGAGGCATTGTTGGCATATATTGTGTGTGTAGCATAATAAATATGATATACATTTGCAATGTTGTCAAATGTGGGCATAGATTCACACATTTTCAGAAATTTACATGTGTGCAATATCAAAATGATTTACAATGCAAATGCTGGCATACATTGCGGGTGCAGCATCATTAACCTAACACTCTACCCAAATGAAATGAATGCTGCTATATAACAGTTTCATGGACATGATTTACAGTGGCAATACTTGCATGTATTGTGGGTGCAATATCGAAGTGGATTGGAATAAGAATGTTGGCATAAATTATGGGTGGGTCTTTATCAAAGTGATATAAATAGAGAATGCTGGCACCGCTTCATGAAAGTGATTTTGATGGCAATGCTGATATATGTTATAAATGTAGAATTGTTATAAAATGCGCCATTGTCTTGTTGGTGAACTGGCGTCTATTGTATTTTGACCTGTGTTAACCCAGAGAAACACGTGTCCAATAGTTAATTAACTGCCTTTTAACACAATTGTGTCAAATTATACATTGCAGCTTTTCAGCCCCTTTTATTTAAGTTAGTTTTGATTAGGAGCATAATTCCGGACAATTATACATTCCGTAGCTTTCCCTCGCTGTCATTTGTCACTCATGGCTATTCATTGGAGATATCAATGCCATTTCACTGAAAGTATGCCCCACCCGTCATTGACTTAATTGTTTACATGCTGGTTTATCTGTCAGGAGCCACCTGTCCCCTGGCACTAAAAGACTGCCTTTGTCACTGATAAGCCACTGTAACGAATTAAAACCAGAAACACAAAAGAAAAACAGATAGTGCTTGCTGCCACTTTTGGAATTGGTAGTGAATGTGTATTTCTTTGGTCACTTTTAGTAGCCATCATTAAAACAACCTCTGTTTAGTGCAAGGCTGAGGGTTAGTTCTCTCAGAGGATTTAAACCTTTAGTTAACTATTTGAATGGGGCTTTCCGCAGAAAGCTCCTAACTCACTGATCTAATAGACCCATGATGGTCTCGGCTTCTGACGAATCTTTGTGAATTTACAGTGGCCTCTATATGTTTAAATGATGCTTCAGCTAGATTAACAAAGCCTAGCGATGCATCAAGCTCATTCATGTGCGATGCATAGGCCCCAAGATTACATACCACTCATGAGTATACTTGCACTGCTCAGGAACGGTAGGTACCCCATGGCTGCAAACTGCCAAGCTGCTGACACGCTCTAATGAAGTCAAGGGACGTACTTCTGCCATGAGAACATCATCACATGTGAAGACAAATGCACTTCTTAAGGGTAACAGGGACAGCCCATGGACGGTGTATTACGCAACTGCACCTCACACTGGGTGAATGGAATCTTTTTTTGCCTCAGGAAAAGGGCAATATTGGGCTAAGTACGACATCTATGTCGCCTGCAAAGTGCAGACACAGATGGCGTGATTGATCATGTGCCTGTGTTGGTAAAACAAAGATCACACAGGCACAATGTGATTCCTTTATATTTCTGACCTATGACCCATTGCATTTAAAGTATATATCCTATAAAATACATGCGCACAGCTTCTGGGTGCAGCCAATCAGTATTAAAGAAGGAAACCCTTCTGAAATAAAACTATGTTTAATTTGCTGGGCAGATGGCTCAATGTGCCATTTCTAGTGGTTGTGCATATTAAGTTAAGTGGCCTTTGGTGCTTCAGAAACATGTTGTAAGAATAAAGAAACAGCAATCCATGTTGTTTCCCGAACATGCCTCTTCCTCGTCCCTGTCGTTAGCGCCACATCGCTTTTCCTTGTCCCAGTACCAAATAGTAATCCATGTTCTAACTCCCATATCACTGTATTCGTTCCAGTAACCCAATAGTAGTTCATATCCTTACCCAGACATCCCTATTCCTCTTCCCAGTACCAAATAGTGATTCATGTCATTATGACCCTATTGCTCTTTCTCATCCCAGTACCCTGTAGAAATCCATGTCATTACACTCACATCCTTCTTCTTCGCCGTAGTCCCCCTATAGATATCCATGTCATTTCCCCCACATCATTCTTCATCACAGTACCCCAATAATAATCCATGTCATTGCCTCCAAATCCCTCTCCTTCATCCCAGTACCCAATAGTAATCCATGTCCTTACCACCAGATTCCTCTTCCTCGTCCCAGGACCCCAATAGTATTCCATCTCCTTACCCACACAACTCTCTTCCTCTCTCCAGTACTTAATAGTAACCAATGCCGTTGCCTCAGATCCCTCTTCTTTGCCCTAGCACCCCAATAGAAATCCAGGTCATTACACCACATCCCTCTCATCATCCCAGTAACCCAAAACGAATCCAAGTCATTGCCGCCACATTCATCTTCCTAGTCCCAGCACCCCAACAGAAATGCATGTCATTACCCCCACATCTCTCTTCCTCATCCCAGAAACCCAGTAGTAATCCATGTCATTACCCCAACATCCCTATTCCTAGTCCCAGTACCGGGATAGTCATCAATGTAAAAAAAAAACATCCTTCTTCTTTGTGTCAGTACCCAACAGTAATCCATTTCATTACCACCATATCCCTCTTCCTCATACCAGTAAGCAAATAGTAATCAATGTAATTAAATCCTCACCCCATTTCCTGATCCCAGTAGACAAATACTAATAAATGCCACTACCCCCACTTTCCTCTTCCTCATTCCAGTACCCCAATAATAATCCATGTCCTTACTCTCACATACCTCTTCCTTTTAATGGTACCCAACAGTAATCCATATCATTACGTCCACATCCCTTTTCCTTGTCCCAATAAGCCAAAAGTAATCAGTGTCTTCCACAATCACTTCCTAGTCCCAGTTCCCCAATAGTAATCCATGTCCTTACTCCAACACCCTTCTTTCTCATCCCAGTACCCCAATAGTAATCCAAGCCATACCCCCACATTCCTCTTCCTCAATAGAGTATCCATTGTAACCCATGTCATTACCCCCACATCCCTCTTCCTCATCCCTGTACTCCAATAGTATTCCTTGCACTACTCCATCGTCCCTCTTCTTCGTCCTAGCACCCAATAGTAATGCATGTCATTAGCCCCACATTCCTCTTCCTCATCCCAGTACCCAAGAGTAATCCATGTGTTTAGCCCCAGAAATCTATTCATCATCCCAGGAACTCAGAAGTAATCCATGGCCTTACCCTCACACAACCCTTGCTCACTCCAGCACTCAATAGTAACCCATGCCATTGCCCATACATCCCTCTTTCCTGCTACAGAACCCCAATAGTAATCCAGGTCATAACCCCACATCCTTATTCCTCAGGCCTGTACCCCAATAGAGAATCCTGTCCATTCTCCCCAGAGTCTGTTAAGCAAGACCCTCCCTCTTGGTCTGCGGAAAAAGTGGAACCTCTCTGGGAATGACTCCCACCTAGGTGACAGGACCTCCATTCCTATAAGGTATTCTCAATCAAGAATACACTGTCTTCATATATGGGAATAGAAGAGACTGATATTACTTCTGTTTTTAATCCAACAAATAGTGACATTGCTTCAACCTCTTTGACTTCAGGTAATGCTGGTTTCCCCTTGAACTCAACAATCAAAGAGGAACAACATGCCTCTTTCAGATTCAGCAGCAGAAATAAACTGATGAGGAACCTTGAATGGAGGAGAAAGAATTCTACGCAGAGGATAGCCTCTGACGTGAGAATCTCCTGGCGGGATGGAGCCACAGTGCACTGTGGAGCCAGCAGTAGCATGGAGGAAGGGAGGGAACAAGGAAGGACCCTTGAAGGCCGGCACCAAGAGTGTCAAAAGCTAGCCATTACCAAGGCTGGGATGGAAGGGCCATCTCACCTAGTGGCATGGCCACACTGCAGCTGTGGTAGGTCTGGCACCTGTAGAACAATGTCAAAACCAGGGACACATGGAGTAATGAATCCTCCGCTCCGAATATGAGGAAGGAGACTGGTGAGATGCGCAGATTCCAGAGAGCACACGCTGACATACCGGAGACACCAGAGTGGAGAAAGAACAAAACCACCATGAGAAAAACTATCCTCCTGGAGTGGACCCGCCAGTAATAGCAGCACCTGGGCTGTCCAGGGCATATGGAGGAGCCTGGAAGAAAGAGAGCAGGAAGCCAGAACAGGTTATGGGAGCCTAGAAATCTGACCCATGAACATTGGCAGCGGCCACATAGATCACCTAAGATAGAGGATCAGTGTGGTCAGGAGAATGCTATTGAAATAAATTACATTATACTGTATCTGAGTAAAAGCAAACCTGGTGGGTTCAACAAAGCAGAAAAACAAAAGCCAAGAGGGAAATAACCAAATTGGTGGAAAAGGAATTAAGTAAACATCCCTCTGTTAAAAGAATATTTAACTCTGGATTTATATCAAGACTTGCTTTTTTTCCCATGGAAGTTAAAGGGGGAGGTAAAGAGTATTCTTTGGTGAACTGACATTGAACATTTTATTTGGAACTGAAACTAATATCCAAGAGATATTATCGAAATCTGAGATGAACAAACCCTGAGCCAGCAAGGATAGTGCTCTAGTTTAATTAATGTTGTTTATCCACAGTGGTAGGGCCATAGAGTAATTAGGTTTTTTGACCTAGAACTACTTTTCTCTTTTGCCAATAGACAAGCACCCTTAATTTAGCATTGTGGGCTTTTACATCCTTCATAACAGTTAGGCATTTTCCTTTTTAGTTCAAC
Organism: Ambystoma mexicanum; assembly: GCF_040938575.1. NCBI lineage: Eukaryota > Metazoa > Chordata > Amphibia > Caudata > Ambystomatidae > Ambystoma > Ambystoma mexicanum. The sequence goes on from NC_090939.1 coordinate 532,299,039, forward strand.
AAACAGACTTGAAATGTCCTCAGTGAGTCGACTCATTTTTCTGATTTGCCACATCCCTCTTCCTCGTCACAGTAACCCACAAATATTACAGGGCATTACCCCAACAACACTCTTCCTAGTCCCAGTACACCAACAGTAACCCATGTCATTATCCCCCAACACTCTTCCTTGTCCCAGTACCCCTAAAGTAACCCATCGCATTACCCTCACAACCCTCTTTCTTGTCCCAGTACGGCAATAGTAATCCTTGTACTTACTCACACAACCAATTTACTCATCCCAGTACCACAGTGGTAATCCAAGTCATACCCCAGATCCCTCCTCCATGACCCAGTATGCAATAGTAATCCATTCTCATTACACCCACATCCCTCTTCCTCACCTCAGTAACCCAGTAGTAATCCATGTCATTACACGCACATACCTCTTCCTCAACCCAGTAACCCAATAACAATATTCCTTGTCCCAGGATCTAAAAAAGTAATCCATGTCCCTTCCCCAATCCCTATTTCTCGTCCCAGTAAGTTAGCAGTAATCAATGTCATGGACACCAAATCTCTCTTCCTCATCCCAGCAACCCAATAGTAATCCATGTCACTGCCCCCACATTCCTCTTCCACATCCCAGTACCCCAACGGTAATCCATATCATTACAACCACATCCCTCTTTCTTATTCCAGTGCCCCAATAGTAATCCATGTAATTTCCCCCGCATCCCTCTTCCTCACAGTATCACAATAGTAATCAATGCCATAACCCAAACATCCCTCTACCTCATCCCAGTACCCCAAAAGTAATACATCTCATTACCCCCACATCCCTCTTCCTAGTCACAGTAAACCAATAGAAATCAAAGTCATTCCCTCCACATCCCTCTTCCTTATCCAGTAACCCAATAGTAATCCAAGCCATTAGCCCCACATCCTTATTCCCTGTTCCAGTACTCCAATAGTAATTGATGTCATTAACCCCACATCCCTCTTCCACATCCCATTACCCCAATAGTGATCCATGTCATTACACCGACATCCTCTTCCTCGGTCAGGTACCCTAATAGTAATTCATGTTATTATAACCACATAGCAACTTCCCATCCCAGTATACCAATACTAATCCATGCAATTATCCACAAATCCCTCTTTCTCGTCCTGTAACCCAACCCATTTTCAACTCCACCTCCTCAGAGGTATCCTTAATTTCCTCAATTTTCCCCAGAACCTCAATGTCTCTAGAGCTCTGGTACCCTCTAGGAATGACTACTGCAACAGCCTCTACCTTAATCTACCCTCTTCCTCTCTCTGGCCCCTCAAGCTTATCCAGAATAGGGGTGCAAGACTTCTCCTTCGCCACAAGCCCAGGGACCGTATCCCTCCAGCCCTCAAATCTCTCCACTGTCTCTGTGTTGCTGTAAGGATCAAATTCAAATCCCTCTGTATAATCCATAAGGCTGTCTGGGTCCGGGGACCATGCTATCTATAACTTACTCTCACCAAATACTCTCCCTCCAGCTCTCTACACTACTCCGGCTCCATCTCTTTGTGTGTCGAGCGCTTCTCTTAGTAGCGAGCTGGTGGCCGATCTCTTTTACTCAGCTGGCTCCTTCCTCTGGAACAGCCTCCCCCTTACTCCCCATCTTGAGTCGGATCTCCTCAAACTCTGGAAGCTCCTCAAGACTCTTGTTTTGGGCACTTAAGTTTCATTACCCACTAGCTTTCAACGAGTGTGAGATCACATATTCTACTTTGGAATGTAATGGTTTGTATGCCACCTGTGTTGCAAACAGGTAGTTGAGGGGATACATGTGAAGCTTTGCCTGGGTGGTTGTGCCGGTCTGCTCCCTAGAGACTGCTTACTTCTACTGCCTAATTTACAGCAATAAATTGGAATTACCTTCATACTGGTGTCTTTGGGATCCTTCCACCAAACTTAACAACTGCCAATGACTTGGCAAATCTACTCTCCTCTTTGCCTTCTCCTTTGCCCTCTTCCTCCCATGCTAAACCCCACAGTCGCTGAGATTGGTGGCATGGGCCCTTATGTGTCCTTCTGGGTCTTGGCCTTGCGCCCATTCACCTTTAACCTCCCGCTCTCTCCCAGCACTTGCCTTTGGACACCGATTGGCTGTATTCTCTCACAGGCCTGCACTTATTGTATTGGAAGGCAACCACTCTTTACCAAGTGATCTCTGCCAGGCACTTAACTGTTGCTAACAACTGACTCCCTGGGACTGCCCCTGTGGGAAACGTAGCACTTAACCCTTCCCTTGCTCCTTCTCTCTCTCTCTGCACTTGCATGCTCCGAATATTCACAAGGCCTAGTAGGACCACCCCTTTCTTGTTCTTCTGTCTCATTCTATTTGCATTTTGTTCCCATGTTCCCACACCATTTGCCCTGTGGGTGCTTTAAACATAATTTCTTGATGTATAAGCAATATACAAATGCACAATAAATACATGTTTTTTAAAAAAAGTAATCCACGTTGTTCCCCCACATCCCTCCTTCTCATCCCAGGACCCAACAGCAAACCATGTCATTTCCCCTGCATCCCTCTTCTTTGTCCCAGTATAACAATAGTAATCCATGGGATATCCTCCACATTGCTCTTCCCTGTCTCAGTACCCCAATTTTAATCTAGTTAAATACCCCACATCCCTCTCCTCTGCCCAGTATCCCAATAGTAATCCATGTCATTAGCCTCACATCCCTCTACCTTGTTCCAGTACCCAAATCATAATCTGTTGAATTACCCCATCTCGCTATCCCTCTTCCCTGTACTCCATCAGTAATCTGTTACAAAATGTCCACTTCCCTCTTCTCCAGCAGCCGATTACCACGTCCCTCTCTTCCTTGCCCCATTTCTGTATTAATCCTGCCCTCCCTTTTTTTCATTTCAATACTGTATTAGTAATCAATTCCATTACTCCACCTCCATAACACTGTTAGTAGTCCATTCTTATCTAGTGGACAATAAAAAGGTGAAATACTTGATGAACCCCATGTTGTGTATATGAAGCACACATATTGATAACAAAGGATTTGACATCATGTATTACTAGAAGAAAATAGGGCAGATTTACAGGTAAGGGAAGATATAGCATAACAAACGCTTGAATTTCAGAGAAAATAAAGTTTACTTAAGTGACAGCTAAGGTGAATAGGTAAATTTCACCAAAACCATTGACATTCAGCATAAAATACTTTAGTTGAAGTTAAGTTAAGGTGCAGATTTAGCACATCGGTGTGTTTACGGGCTGTGCAAATGGGGTCTCATAGTTAAGGTGGCGTGCCTTCCACCACCTACCAAATTTCAGGGTGTTGTTGCTTTAAATTGGGATCTTAATGTCTCTTCAATTAAATGTTATTTCCCCACTGAATGTGGATGTAGAGATAGGTATATATAGATAGATATTCTCTTTTATAAATACTTATAACATTTACATTTCTACTCTCAATTTTCCTTGTTTGTCACAAAGTCAAAAAACACTGTGACGCTGTGTGTGATGTAAAGTTTATTTGAACGATCAGTACATGATGGACTGGGACATATGATTACATGTATACACCATTGATGACTTTCATGTCTTTTGTACTTTCTGCACCAACTAAAACAGCTGTTTAACATATTTATTTTTCTCATATATTACACATTTGCTAAACGGCTTGACAAAATCAGCACAGTTTACATATTTTGATGTAAGTATACTTGTATGTGTAAATCTACAAACATATGTACCTTTCTATATGCGTAGACATATATGTATATACATTGTTTACATTTATCATTGATTTCTGCCTAAGCAATCCTTTCAGTGCACTAGATAAAAGATGAGTAGAATGGAATGCTATATTTAACTTTCTCTCAACCCATATTTTACAGTATACAAACATTAATAAATAGATTTTGTAAAATGAACTATACAACTGCAACATTGATACCCCTGTTTCTTATGTCAATGTATATGGACCACAAACGTATCGACAGTGCAGGTCATCTGGGGTTAGGGTAGACCAAGTACAGAGGTAGACTGGTCCAACGAGGGCCTGGTGACCTCTATGAATCAGAAGGAACCAGGAAGCCAGTCAAAAGGAGGCAGACGGGGACATTACCAGGGAAAGGGACAGGGAAGGAGGAAGAGAACAGGAATGTCTTGAGAAGCTTCTGGAACTTAAGGAGATCCGGCTCAAGTTTGAGAGGGGCATGGAGGATATTCCAGAGGGAGGCACCTCTGGAGGAGAGAGATCGACCCCCCATTCTTGGCTTGGAAAACCTCTGATATGCAGAGAGTTGGAGCTAGAAGAACAAAAGGCTCTAGCAGGGAGGAATTCTGGGAGAGAGAGTTGGATGTAAAAGGGTCCCGGAACCCAGACATCCTTGTCGAGGATGCAGAGGGTCTTGAACTTGATCCACGCAGAAACTAGGAGCAAGTGGAGAGATATTAGGGCTGGAGAGATGCAGTCCCTGGGCTTGAGGCCAAGGATAAGTCTTGCAGTCCTATTCTGGATTAGTTGAAGAGGCGAATGGAGTATTTAGGCAAATTGAGCAAGAGGCTGCTGAAGTAGTCCAGCCTGGAGAGGACCAGACCTCTGGAGACATTGAGTTTCTGGGGGAAGGTGAGGAAAGGGAGAATGCCTGTGAGGAGATGCAGCTGAAAGTGGGCCTTCCTGGCAAGGTTTGTGATATGAGGGGAGAAGGAGCGAGAGGAGTCAAAGATGACACCAAGGTTTTTTGCCTCACAAAAGGGTGAGAAGAGGGAGCCCATGGAGGTTGGCCAGAGAGTAGTAGGGAAGAAAGGAGCTGGGGTCCCAATGAAGAGGATCTCAGTCTTACTGGCATTAAGCCACAGATCGTTAGCAGTGCACCATGCCTGAATAGCAGACAGGCAATCAGGAATGAGAGAGGAGGAAGAGGAGGCAGTTCAGAGAAGCTTGAAGGAGAGCTGCATGTCGTCCACATAACACTGGAAGTTAGGAGAGAAGTCAGAGATCTAATGGGCTAGAGGGACGATGTAGATGTTGACAAGCCAGGGTGAGAGGTTAGAGCCCTGAGGGACATCACACGTGGAGAGCATGGTGGAGGAGTCAAAAGGGCTGAGTTGAATATGGGAAGGTTGTATAGAGAGGAAGGAGGTTACCCAGCCCAGAGCCAGGTCTGTGATGCCCAGGGTATCACAGAGTGCATTGATAAGGTTGGCATGAGTGACCACATCAAAGGTAGAGAAAAGCTCAAGAAGGATGAGAATGGAGGGAGGGTTGGAAGTGAGATTAGAGAGCAAATCCTAACGGGTGTTCAGGAGTGCAGTTTCCATGCCTCTGGCTGCTCTGACGTCAGACTGATGACTATGGATACAACCACCAGATTCAGTGTGGTGGATAAGCAGGGAGATGGCTAGTTTCTCCATGAGTTTGCTCAATAATGAGGTAATGGAGATAGATCAGTAGTTAGTCTGACAACAGGGGTCAGCAGAAGGTATTTTGAGGACAGGGTGCACAAGGGAGTGCTTGAGGAGTAGCAGGAAGGAGCCAGTGCAAAGGAGTGATTGCAGACTTTCATAGAGCAGACGTGTCTAGAGACTTAATCAGGTGAAATGGGAGAGTAGGAGTGAAAGTAAGAGGGGGGCCAAGGGAGGCCTGCGAGTGCGTGAGGGAGAAGGGAGTGGTGTAGAGGAGAGTGAGGACAGGACCTTCTGAGTTTAAGTATAGGATTGTCGAGTTCCTTGCAGATTTTGAAACGTTTTGCTGTGTTGTTAGTGGCCCCAGAGATGCAGGCTTGGATATAAGTCTTCTTCTTCTTCAAGTCTGTATTGCCTTTTGGAGCAGGCAACAGGCCAGTCTGTCAGAGGATGTGCTTGAAGCCTGCCACTTCTGCTCAGCAGCTATACACTTGCGTTTCAGAGAGGCTAGGTCGGAGTAATACGAGGGGTTGCGCTTGGAAGCAGGCTTCATGCAGATCCTCATGACAATGGCAAGGATGTCCAGAGTGTTGGAAATGGAGAGTTCAAGATCAGTATGGGCTGTGTCTGTGTGAGAGTCAGTGGCAGGAGTGGAGTGATGAAGGTGGTAGCAAAAGCAGCAACTGACACACACTTCATTGGTTGAATGATTGTTGTTATTGTTGTTATTGTTATTTTGCATTTATATAGCGCCTTATATACCATTGGTATGGTCTGAAGGCGCTGGTAGGTTGAACGCCCTTGGGAACCGAAGTTCGTATCAGTAGAGAGAGAGAAGAGAGAGTCAAAAAGGTGCGTGTGAGCACCAGGTATGTGTACAGCTCGTGCAGTATCAGTGTAATAGCTGCTTTCTAGCGGTAGGTGTGGTGGTTGGGAGGTCAGGAGTATGTGTTCGTTCTGGCAGGATTAATCCAGATCGGATGTGGCTGCGTTAGGCCTGAGGAGAACGCCTTGCTGGGGGGTGTGTAACCAGCAGTGATTATTTAGAATGATGTGGAGTGAGCAGCGAATGTTGATATGGGAACAGTTATACCGAATGGTGTCATAGTATCTCTGTGTGCTAGTTGAGTGGTGATGTAAGGAGAGAGTCAGCGTGTTGGTGAGATATGATGGGTTTCATGCCCTTTCAGAGACTTCTAATTCACAGGGAGGCTATTGGGGACACTTCTAAATTCAACTTCATAGAGAGGCTATTGGGCACATTTCTAAATTCAACATTTCACAGCTATTGGGTGCACTTCTGAATTCAACTTTCTAAATGTACTTCTAAATTCAACTTTTCACAGAGAAGCTATTGGGTAACTTCTAAATTCAACTTTCTACAGAGAAGCTGTTGGGTACACTTCTAAATGCGACTTTCTAAATGTACTTCTAAATTCAACTTTTCGCAGAGAGGCTATTGGGCACATTTCTAAATTCAACTTTTCATAGAGAGGCTATTGAGCACAATTCTAAATGCAACATTTCACAGCTATTGGGTACACTTCTAAATGCAACTTTCTAAATGTACTTCTAAATTCAACTTTTCGCAGAGTGGCTATTGGGCATATTTCTAAATTCAACTTTTCATAGAGAGGCTATTGAGCACAATTCTAAATGCAACATTTCACAGCTATTGGGTACACTTCTAAATGCAACTTTCTAAATGTACTTCTAGTTTCAACTTTTCACAGAGAGGCTATTGGGCACATTTCTAAATTCGACTATCCGCAGAGGAGCTATTGGGTACACTTCTGAATTCCACTTTTCACAGGGAGGCTGTTGGGTACACTTCTAAATTCGACTTTCCACAGAGAAGCTATTGGGTACACTTCTAGATGTACTTCTAAATTCAACTTTCCACAGAGAGGCTATTGGGTACATTTCTAATTCAGCTTTTCACAGAGAAGCTATTGAGCACAATTCTAAATGCAACATTTCACAGCTATTGGGCACACTTCTAAATTCAACTTTCCACAGAGGAGCTATTGGGTACACTTCTGAATTCCATTTTTCACAGAGAGGCAGTTGGGCACTCTTCTAAATTCTACTTTTCACAGGAAGGCTGTCGGGTACACTTCTAAATTAGAGTTTCCACAGAGAAGCTATTGGGTACACTTCTAAATGTACTTCTAAATTCAACTTTTCACAGAGAGGCTATTGGGCACATTTCTAAATTCAACTTTCCACAGAGAGGCTATTGGGCACATTTCTAAATTCAACTTTTCATAGAGAGGCTATTGAGCGCAATTCTAAATGCAACATTTCACAGCTATTGGGCACACTTCTAAATTCAACTTTCCACAGAGAGGCTATTGGGCACATTTCTAAATTCAACTTTTCATAGAGAGGCTATTGAGCGCAATTCTAAATGCAACATTTCACAGCTATTGGGCACACTTCTAAATTCAACTTTCCACAGAGAGGCTATTGGGCACATTTCTAAATTCAACTTTTCATAGAGAGGCTATTGAGCGCAATTCTAAATGCCACATTTCACAGCTATTGGGCACACTTCTAAATTCAACTTTCCACAGAGAGGCTATTGGGCACATTTCTAAATTCAACTTTTCATAGAGAGGCTATTGAGCGCAATTCTAAATGCAACATTTCACAGCTATTGGGCATACTTCTAAATGTAACTTTCCAAATGTACTTCTAGATTCAACTATCCACAGAGAGGCTATTGGGCGCACTTCTAAATAGTACTTTTCACAGGGAGGCTATTGGGTACACTTCTAAATTCAACTTTCTAAATGAACTTCTATATTCTACTTTCACAGAGAGGCTATTAGAAGCCATCTAAGTGTGGCATAAGCTAACAATCACATTTCTGGCTAGATGAGGGGCAGGCTAATCAGTGTGGTTCTCTAGGGCAATGGTGCTGGTTAACATTAGACTGCAGGCCATTGAAAGGTATGTGAGAGTGGCAGGAGCTTTCTGGAGTAGAGTAATTGCTCTACCCCCCACCCAAGCCAGCACTTACAGTTTTGTCGGTGTCTGGTGGCTTCCTTGGCTTCCCCTGCGGACAGCTGCTGACACTTCCTGGAGCCGCCCTTGGCCTTGGGGCCCTTAGCCGCTGGGGCTGCCGGGCAGAGGGCTGCCCCTGGGAGGACCTGTGATGAAGGGCTCACGGCCCAATGAGAGCGGGGATGGGCGGGAAACAGGAAGAGGGTGCGGGGTGGGAGAGGGACGCTCCGAGGGCCTGGGGGCCCAGTTGGCTCCAAAATCGGAGGCATGCCCAGAAGGGCTTCCTTACCTCGCGTCAGCCGCCTGCACTGAAATGCAGGGGCCGCCGCGAGGAGGGTCGCTAGCCCTTCCAGCTGGGGCTCACGGCCCAATCAGAGCGGGGGTGGGCGGGTTGGGAGGCGGTAGGGGAGCGGGAAACAGGAAGAGGGTGCAGGGTGGGAGAGGGACGCTCCGAGGGCCTGGGGGCCCAGTTGGCTCCAAAATCGGAGGCATGCCCAGAAGGGCTTCCTTACCTCGCGTCGGCCGCCTGCACTGAAATGCAGGGGCCGCCGCGAGGAGGGTCGCTAGACCCTTCCAGCTGGGGCTCACGGCCCAATCAGAGCAGGGGTGGGCGGGTTGGGAGGCGGGAGGGGAGCAGAAAACAGGAAGAGGGTGCGGTGTGGGAGAGGGACGCTCCGAGGGCCTGGGGGCCCAGTTGGCTCCAAAATCGGAGGCATGCCCAGAAGGGCTTCCTTACCTCGGGTCGGCCGCCTGCACTGAAATGCAGGGGCCGCCGCGAGGAGGGTCGCTAGACCCTTCCAGCTGGGTCTCACGGCCCAATCAGAGCGGGGGTGGGCGGGTTGGGAGGCGGGAGGGGAGCGGGAAACAGGAAGAGGGTGCGGGGTGGGAGAGGGACGCTCCGAGGGCCTGGGGGCCCAGTTGGCTCCAAAATCGGAGGCATGCCCAGAAGGGCTTCCTTACCTCGCGTCGGCCGCCTGCACTGAAATGCAGGGGCCGCCGCGAGGAGGGTCGCTAGACCCTTCCAGCTGGGGCTCACGGCCCAATCAGAGCGGGGGTGGGCGGGTTGGGAGGCGGGAGGGGAGCGGGAAACAGGAAGAGGGTGCGGGGTGGGAGAGGGACGCTCCGAGGGCCTGGGGGCCCAGTTGGCTCCAAAATCGGAGGCATGCCCAGAAGGGCTTCCTTACCTCGCGTCGGCCACCTGCACTGAAATGCAGGGGCCGCCGCGAGGAGGGTCGCTAGACCCTTCCAGCTGGGGCTCACGGCCCAATCAGAGCGGGGGTGGGCGGGTTGGGAGGCGGGAGGGGAGCGGGAAACAGGAAGAGGGTGCGGGGTGGGAGAGGGACGCTCCGAGGGCCTGGGGGCCCAGTTGGCTCCAAAATCGGAGGCATGCCCAGAAGGGCTTCCTTACCTCGCGTCGGCCGCCTGCACTGAATGATGGAGAAGGAGACTGGCAGTGCAGACAGGGTCTTAGCAGGGGGACCCAGGAGGTCCAGGTGAGAGGACAGGAGAGCATGGTCAGACCAGGAAAGAGGTGCAGTGAGATGGTTGGAGATGGGGATGGCTGCTGAGATGAGGGCATCCAAGGTGTTTACGTCTGAGTGTGCCAGACCGAATGGAAAAATGGAGAGGGAAAGAGAGTCACAGAGGTTGCAGAAGAGTCCAGAGGCCCCATCAGGGGAGTCAAAGTGAATATTGAAGTCTTTGAGGAGGAGTAGCATGGAGGTGGAGGCCAGGAGAGAAGATGTGAGGTCAGAGAACTCTGAGAGGAAGAGGGAGACCGGACCAAGGGTCCTGTAGTTGGTGGCAAGAGTCAGCGAGAGGATAGGATAGACACCAAGGATACAGATGAGTCATTCAAAGGAGGAGAAGCACTGAGTGAGTATGACAGTAGCAGGGACCCATTCAGGGAAGATCAAGGCCGCTTTGCTGCTGGACCATTTAGGCTTGGGTTTAGAGATGACCTTATAGCCCTCTGTGAAGAGAGTGTCAAAACTTGTGACAAAGGTGGCCATGAACCACGCCTCTGTGAGAGCAAGGACTTTGAGGTCAAGTTCTTCTAAGAAGTGGCAGATGTCAAGGAGTGTTTGACGGCAGAGCCTATGTTGAGGGTAGCTAAATGAAGCTGATTGCCATTTTTGTAGGTCTTCAGAGGAGGGGTACAGGAATGTGGTTCACCTGTCGGTGGTGGTAGAGAGTCCAGAGGGGTGGCAAAAGAAGGAGTGGCAGGACAAAGGAGGAAGTTGATGAGAGATGGAAGACACCTATCAAGAAGGAGGAGGTTGGGCTGCAAGTCCTTGACCATGACAGTGCCATTACAACATTAATGATGGCCCCAAAGAATGAGAAATATGCCAAGGGTACTTCCCAAAGAGTGCCAACATTAATACAACGTTAATGGGTGAGGAAAAGAAAGGGGATAACACTGACACTATATGGGAAATCCATAGGTCCGGAGAGGGAACAACAAAGATGTCAGTGACAGTCTTCCTGGAAGAAGCGTTGACATAGTTGTCAATGATGGGGAGGCCTGGATTGGAGATCTGGAGATCCTTCTTAAACTTTTTCCTTCCAGACTTCAAAATAGAGATAGGATAGGTGATAGAGTAGCAGTTAGAGAAGGTAGGGGAGATTGAAAGCACCATGGAGGGAGAGTGCAGAGAGAAGGAAGAGGGGGAACTGCAGCGCACAATGCCCAACTTCAACACAACAGCAATGCAGTCATCTAGATTCAAGTGTCCAGGATAAAGGGAAAAGGCCTAGGTTTCACCATACATCAGAAAGGCGAGAACACTTAGATGCAAGTTTCGTGGATGGAAAGAAAAATCCTAAGGTTCAAACGCACACCAAATGCAAAACACATAAAATTGACTTTCCTGGATAGAGGGGAAAAAAGCCTAAATATTCAGCACACAACAAATGCAAAACACCCAGATTTGACCTTCCTGGATAGAGGGGAACATGCCTGATATGGCTACCAAAGTTAGTTCACCTAAATGCCAGATAAGGATAACATACAACTTTGGGTGAGGTGCAGCAGACTGCAAGCTTTGCTAATAGAAGTAATAAGGGAGGAGGGACAGTTAAATAGGCAGCAGTAATGACTGCTCACCCTGCCCGCACCTTTCTTACCTTGTTAGTCGCTGCTGGTTGATGGCTGCTCTGCATGCTCCACCGGCGAACACAGGCAAACTCAATCTGGAGCTGCTACTGCATGAGCTGGCCTTTGCTTCTGTCCAAAATATCAACCAACCTAAAATAGATCCAAACTTCCACACATTTTAACAACAATACAAGCAATACATAATTGGTGCCTGAAAATATTGTGCATATGCTTCCATAAAACCTATATCCTCAATGCTGAAGAAAAGGGACTGAACACTAAGTAAACACTAACTCTTTACAACACTGCAATCAGTGCATCATCAGCACCAGGGGAATGTAAGTTCGATGACAACGATGCATAAAACGCTTTACAACTATGCTTACTCAAAATACCAAATACAATTTTATAACACTACGGCCAGTACATCTCTCACAAGAAGATGACACAAGCATTGATGATGTCCTGAACCCCAAGAGATATGATGACATACAGATGTAAACTTATGTGTGGTGATAATCAAATCAGATATCTTGATTCAGATGCATAAAACAGTTCTAAAGCACAGCTCCAACCCAGAAGTGTGTATAAAGTTCCATGGAAAAGTTCTGACAAGACAGAAATAAAAAAAAAAAAAACATGAGGCATAGAAAGGGGCAGAAGATCAGAATGCAATGGGTGGACCAAAAACAGAATGTGGCAGCACCAGGAAAGATGACAGAGGCACCTTATCCAGCAAGGAACCCCCATGTCCATGGTAAGGTGTATAAAATATTTAGGAACTATGACCTGTTTAAAACACTGCAATGAGTACATTGGTAATGGCAGTAGCCACATGACCTAGCCTGCAAATACCCCCACCATTGCAAAGTCATCTAAATGATCGTTTTGAGAAAAAAAGTTGACCGGAACTATTTGCTACAGACATACTCATGTCAACTTCATACCGAGACTGAACATTCAGTGAACACTACCTCTTTACATCACTGCAATCAGACAGCATCACTGCCAGGGAAAAGTGGGCATTGGGCCTGATGATAACAAGACCGACAAACCTCTTTACAAAACTAGAAACCAAGCTATCATCCACCCACAATTCTGCACAGGCTGTTGCAATACTGCAAACAGTATAATCATGGCACGCAGACAGCCCTGTTACCACTTTTTCATGGACTGACAGTGACAAGACCTACAAATCTCTTAACAAATCTAGCAACCATCCTACTATTCACCCACAATTATGTACACACTGTAACAATACTCCAAATAGCGAATCCTCAGAGCTAGAAAAAAGGGAGCATAAATCAATACTCAACCAAGCTCTATCCCCGCGTTCAATGGCACTGATGATTGCGACACAGAAACTCTCTGTACAATTCTGAAAACACTACATCTAGTACCAAAAGTGACAAATAATGTAGGCATAAAAGATTAACTCCTGAATATATGTATACACATATTTCTAGACAGAAATATGTGTTTATATTCACCAACAAAACAAGACAAAATCCTACTTGTTTTGTACAATTTTTCTCACTTCTACAAACCCAGCATAAAGTGCCCTTACCCTCACCAACAAGATAAGACAGTGGGAGCCGGTTATACATCCATCTGTTCCCCAATATTACCTGTGTGCTCTCCACAGACGTTGAGGCTTGTTTGTGGATGTTGACATGCACACAGCTTCATTTGACCCATTTGTAAACATATATCACCCAACATTGACCTCTTGCCACCAACAATGTGGTTGTAGTGTACACAATACCACTTGAATATTATGTTTATGTAATTATTTTAACCAGGCTCTTCACAGTCAATCTGTGTTGTCTGTAAATCAAGCATGGCAGCAATTTCAATTTTTTTTGACATCCTTACATTCCTTATGTGAGCAATCAATGCCTTTCTGGGCTGTCCACAGACATCATGGGGCCCCCTGATTGGCCAAGAGCCTTCCACAGACACCAAATCAGGAAGTGAGTATGTTGACTGGACTGAGATGCAATGTTATTTACCTACATTTTAGCAATTTAAAAATCTGCTTTACAGATTAACACACATTTTGCAAAAGCACACATTGTGGACTATGCTGCTGCTCCTCACGCATGTTTGGTTAAGATCTGTCGAATGGTCTGGGCTGTAGGTGCAAGCGATTAAAATGCTTTCAATGTAAATGTATCTGGATTATAAAAAATGTTGGGAATCACCTATAACTTTGGCGCCCCTTTGTCAAAAAACACCAAACCTTCCCAAAAATATTCAGAGTCAGGCTTTTGTCGCAACCTTTGTGCAGATTTGTCGAATACGTTGCATAGCTTGTTCACTAAATTTTAAGGGTATTGTTGCTCAGATTCTCAGACAACTCATTGTGCTACTTGGGATTGGGTAGAACACTTATGTGGGTTTGAGTGGTCAATCACCACCATTTAATGAAACACACATCTGCACAAAACACAGCTCCACATGGTTTTCTTAGTTTCCACATACAACTTAATTTCTGCTCATATATTAGAAACTCTAGCTAACACAGAAAACGTTCAGGCATTTTGCCACCCATAGCAGCTAAATCATGAAGCACTGCATCATCCATCGATAAAAAAACACATTTAAACAATCCAAAGAAGCCGTCCATAAAGTAGAACAACTAATCCAATTGTTCCACAGTAAATAAATTAAGTTCAATCACTTTAGGACACATCCCTTTTAAAGTGTGAATGTAAGGTATTATTGAAGTGAGTGCAATTGGGTTCCTTAAAGTTCCAGTAACAAAAATAACAATGAAAAGTAAAACAATAATATATTCATCAAATAGTTACATAAATATATACAGAATAGACAACTGATGAATCCTTCCAAAGTATAGTGCACTTAAAGAAAATACAAAAACAGTGAACAGTAAATAAATATAAAACATGTCCTGTTAACTAAATTCTGTTAGGGAATAATGGACATAGTGACTATACACATGATGCATTTCCAAATAAAGAAATGGAAACAGCAATTTATGCGATTAGTACTCTATATTTAACCATAGCCACCTATATCACTATCGTACATACACTTTAACATTATGAAAACATAAATGTTAAGTGTCACATGGCAGCCGTGCCTTCCTATAAATGTTTATACACATAAAGTACTTCCAATGAATTGCATTTTTAAAAGTTACGGATAACAAATGTTATCGTAAACCAACACAGTGGCACTTGTTTTATCGCATGAGACTGATGAGAGGCTAAATGTACCTGTCATGTTGCAAATGTCCATAGTTTGAATATTTTAGGCCACTGAGCTATCTGGATGTAAATAAAGAACATCTTGTGTGACTCCCCATCTCCCATTGAGTTGATCTCTCTATAGCTGGGTTGTCCAGCTTCAGGCCTGGAGGGCCAGAAACATGTCAGATTCTCAGGATACCCTTTATTAATATTCATGATATAAATTTACATAAAATGATTATAAATGTATGCACATTTGTTCTCAAGATTATTAATGAGGAATATCCTGAAAACCTGTCAGGATTCCGGCCCTCGATGCCTGAAGTTAGACAACCCTTCTCTATAGCTTGCTTAACCTCCAACATCAGATGTACTCTGACACAGCAGAATTCTATTTGTGAAACCTGTATATTGATTCCTTAACTCAAAGGTATGCTAGTAAAAATCAACCTTGAAAAACCCATTGGCTGAGAGTGTGAGAAGTTGGCACTGCAGGTTTGTCTAGCCTCAGATTTAAGAACTCTTCATAAAATGACATCACAGTTTAATACTTCTGAAAGCAATTTCTGTAATATTTATCAGTACCTGGTGGACTTATCTCAGACCCGGCAAGGGGCAGGTAATGCCTCAGTCTAGGTTAAAGCGCTCACTTTGCTCAGGCTTCTAACTGGCCGTGGGCATTTCCTGGCCCTATAATGCCTCCTCCATCAGGGTTTATTGCTTGAATATGGTGATTTGCAAACCTCATGATCTGATGTAATTCTGATCTTTCTGTGAAACAGGAGAGCAAAGATTTCAAAATGAACATTGCAGGTGGCAAAGAGAATGATGCAATATAAGCATAACTTCCTACCTGGATCTATTCTGTTGCAAGGATAGTAGAGAGAAAGACCTCTATTCCTCGCGTGCTTCTCCTAAAACAATCTTTTCTCAAAATCCATCTCTAGTTTAAAAGGTGCATATTGCATTTGTAGATACATATTTTTCTTTTAGGAATTTTATTTTTATTTATTTTGGTTCACTTTCAATTTTTTTTTTATAAGAAGCAACACATAAATTGGGCACAGGTTAATTGGGGCTCATTATGTTTTTGGTGACATTTCCAGCGGAAATATTGACAAACAAATGTTCCCATTACTGGCCCTCAGTCTGGCAGAATTACCACCAGAATACGAGTATGGTAGTCCCTTTTGTATAATGCATGGGACTACATGGGGATTTGAACGACATCATTGTTCCATATAATGAAATAGGTGATCTGGCATCACTTTGTAGATAAATAGCTACTATATAATGGTGAGTTCATCATAAGATTAGACAGAGTACGATTAAAACATCTGTAAAACCAAACTTGTGGTCAGAGTGTGCTTTTTAATATTTATTGACTTCATTTTTCTTGGAAACAGCTCATTGAAAACAGATCTACCAAATGTTGCTTTGCTGCCTCTTTAAATTTGTGTTTATTGATGACCCAATTTATATGTTTACTTAGTAACAAAATAGATCAAGACCATATGTGATGGACAGAACTGATTATATTAAATTATAACTATATGTTTTACAAAATTAATTATTGTTTATTTTTACTGAAAATTCATTGATGACATTTGGCAATATCGAAACATTATAACAAGTCTTCATTTCAATGCATATTTGTCAGTGTATTTTTACAACTACATGAATACCAAGTTATCAGGTGTACTCGTTTATAACCACATTCACACTAAAAATCAATACAAACAATATATACCAGCCCTTTGATTGAATTAAGATTTCACAATAACAAAACCATTAACATATGCTCATACACCCTGTTTCTCTAATAGTGTGTCTGTTGCTCCACAACCCAATAGTCTTTGACACGTGTTTCAGCCGGACTAAGCAAATCTGCACCCACCTGCGAAGCAAGAAACCTTGGGGCCATCTTTAATTCCACTGTCTTCTTCTCCTCTCACATTTCAGACATCTCTAAAAAGTCTAACTATAAACTACACCTCCTCATAGGTACTCTACACTTTCACACTTTCCCCCAGAGGCTCACTGTCTCTAGAGCCCTGGTTCTCTCAAGGCTGGACTGTTGACACAGCCTCTTCCTCAACCTCCCTTCTTTTGCCCTGCGCCCTATGCAGCTCACCCAGAACAGAACCACAAGACTTATTCTTGTCCTCAAGCCCAGGGACCACATCTCTCCAGCGCTGAAATACCTCCACTGGCTCCGTGTGGCTGCAAGTATCAACTTCAAGAACCCTTGGATTGTCCACAAGGATTTCTGGGGCCTGGGACCCACCTACCTTCAACGCTGCCTACCTAAATACTGTCCCCCAAGAGCCCTACTTTCATCTACCTCCAACCCTCTGCGAGTGAGCGAGATCTCCAAGCAGAGATTTGGTGGGAGATCCTTATACTCAGCAGGTGCCTCCCTCTGGAATAGCCTCCCTGCCGCCAGATCTCCAGAAATTCCGGAAACGCATCAAAATCTTGTTCTTCTCCTCTTCCTTCTCCTTCCATCTACCCTGCGTTCCCACCCTCCCTCCTATTCCTTACAGCATGCTGACTGGCCACCTGGTGTACCTCAGAGTCTCACTGGTCCCCGGCACCACCGCGAGTCCTCTATCGCACTTGCCTCAGGGTCCTGCACCCCACCCACACTCAACACACTGAGAAATTAATCCAAGAGAGTAGCTCTCACTGCACTTACCCCAGTCTCAACCGACCGGGTGCACTTGTCTCCCCTCCCTGTAACCCTCTGTGCACTTGCTCGATCTGTATGCACCATGCCTGAAGATCGTCTGTCTGTTTCTCCCCTGTCTTCACCCCTAATTTTATTGTTATAATTGCAGAATTGCCATCAGGCCAATTTGCTATATCCCATACTGTTAAATGTTTTTATGCACCTACTCTGCCAGTGCAGACTATTATCATTTCCGATTTTTCAAGGGCTCTGAGCGACTGTTGTATTTTCCCTGTGTAGAGGCGCTATGTAAATAAACAATACCATAACATACCATTTTAACTATGGCCCCTTCATCAGGACAATGGTTGATGCCTCACTTTGCCCCACTCCTTACACCCTTCTCTATTTGTGGCTATCTACAAAAATGAAAAAGCTCCTATTAACATTCGAATTCTGTCCCCACTTGTCAATTCTTCACTAGAATAAACCTCATTGTGCTTATATCACATGTTTGTATGGACCCTGGACCTGTCTCACAAGTTAAGCAGTAGGCCCGGGATTCCAGAAATTACTTTCTCATGTTCAGGCAACTGTATCACTTGAAAGAGAACCCATCTGTAGAGCAACAATCAGTGTTCTAGCCATTTTCTGCATGCATCTATATGCAGTAAAGAACCTCAACTGACTAGCCCATACCTCACCGAACTTACTTGCCTGCAATGGGTTTGTCAATGAATTTTAAGTAAAAATAAACAATTAATTGTGTACAACAGATGGTTATAATTTAATATAATCAGTTCTGTCCATCACTTAAGGTCTTGATCTATTTTGTGATTAAGTATGCTGATTACCTGAGTGATCAACACTGTACCAGGTACCCTTATAGAGTTTATAGCCAATTTATGTGTTGTAATGATTCTCTCACTTCACTCTCACTTCCACCACGAGGGTCCATGCACTGTGTACTCCATGATTACACTTTGTTTATAGGCCTAGTAGCATATGGCTGTAGTAATCGAAAAGCTCTAGGATTGCATTTTATAATTATCATCACATCTGGATCTGTCTCCATATTGCAGCAAACAGTTTAGATTTTTTACTATAAACAATACATTTCTCAGATTTCTCACTACAGCTTGGACATAGTTTTGAATCAACCTTCACATGGCAACAATAGGGGAAGTATATGCATTGACACTATGTGATAATTCCTGAATTGAGTGATCATTAGGGAGCTTTACAAGCTGTGGTTTGCTTGAGTCCAGTGTCGGTCATTGATGCACTGCTCTTGTTATGACTGACTTAACTGTTAACTGTCCCTATGTATATTTCAATTCTACATTAGGTACATAATGACCAGACTGAATTTGAATCATACATATGTGTAAATCATACAGTGCATTTATCTTTTAACATCAGTTGTACAATACAGGTTTGCCTCAGTCTGATCATTATGTACCTAATGGAGAATGGAAATATAATTTGTTGTATACCAGTTCACTAATGGTATGTACCTCACGAAGACCAAACTGTTTAAATTACAATGCATAATCGGCCTGTAAAGATACATGCATGCAATGATGTCCGAAATTGTAGTAATTATGAAGTAACAACCTGTAGATATACATGTATACAGTGTTGTTTGAAACTGCACTAATCATGCAGGTCCAAAGTTGTGTAGAGAGATCTAAGAATGTAAATCCTTGTGGGTACTCTACCGCAGAATACAATATACACAGACAGAAGACTGTATATGTTATCCATGTGAGCACGATTATGTTGACAATCAAGAAACAGTGAAGAGTTCTGTGATTCTTAACCCGTCGAGATAACAGAACATTGAGCATCTCATTTTATTACCACTGAAATCAGTACTGTCTGTTAAAGACTTTAAGCCCCATTCCAACTTAGTCCACGTTAGGTACCCCAGCAACCAACGGCAATCTAATGCTTTTAATGTACCAATCACAAGAGTACTCTGATCCTTGTTCTTATACCCTAGATTGGTCTTTTATACTTACACTGCAGAAAGCAGACAGACTCAATTTGAATTGAATACCTGAATATGTACAACTGTACCTTTATATGAGATGGGCATCTATGCCCATCCCTTTACATTACCTGCACTCACACACTAGATCACTTTTAACTCCAGAGAGAATACAGAATTTATTGCATCTTATTCTTAAAGTAGTATAAATAAGTATAATTGTACTTGTATAATAGATGGGTATTGTTGCCCATATGTTTACAACGGATTACAATACAAATGTCATTATGATGATGTCATTGTGTCCGCCGCGACGCTGCCTAACGCAGTACTTATAACAGCCATCTTGGTGTAGCAATTTTGGGTAAGTTTAAAAGAAATGTTAGCTGGTTTCCTAGAACTGTCCATTTATTAATAATATCTGACTGTTACCAAATACTAAGTATAGGTATACTACTCTTGCAGTGCATGATAGCTGACACCTAGAGGAGTGATCCCCATCTACAAAAAAGGAGAAATACCCTCGTTGCATGCATCCCCCGTATTGGATGACTGTACTTTATCTACACAATCAAATTTATCTACACTCTTTTTTGGGTAAGTTTATCAAGAAATTTTGGGTGGTCTGCAAGAACTAACCATTTAATAATTGACTGTTACCAATTACTAAGAATAAGTATACTACACATGCAGTGCATGCTAGCTTATATCCATAGGAGTGATCCTCATCTACAAAAAAGGAGAATTACTCTGATTGCATCTGCTGTATTGGATGACTGTACGTTATCTGCACAATCACGTGCATCTACATCTAACTATGTGAGTAGGAGAGTACCCTTCACCGATTCTCAGCAATTTTCTATAATGCAGATTGGCTCTACCTGCTACGCACTCGTACACATTCATTGACAGTGGATTCCATTTATACATATAGATGTGAACCTGAGCACAAGAGGGTGAATCATGTATCCTGAGAGAGTTTCCTCTTTTGGATTCAAGTGTTGTTATACACCAAGTTAGGCCTACCATTTACAAGCTTACCTCACTGAACAATTAAATTGGCTAGAATACCATTATTAATCATTTGCAAAGTTACACTAGGTTGAACCCTCCCCTCCTCCCCTTGAAAGAATCACCATAATACGACCTTCCTAGCCAAGGTTCCCACATGCTCTAATTGAGGTGAATTTGATAAGTATTTTGAAGAGAATATTCTTTAAACTATATTGCTTATACTACTCTTGGTCACAATTTGTTATACTCATTGAAGCTTTTCTACTTACCTTTGTAGATACATTAACTTTTTGAAGACTTATTGAGGAAAGGATTTACCACTCCTGATGAAGGGGGATATCTCCCAAAATGTGTAGAGCTCAATAATTTGTATTGTTTGCTCATTATTTATGTACTAATAAAAGACTGACACTTGTCAGCATATTATATACCACTGAAATGGTAATTAATTGTATGAAAATAGTTTCAGAGCAAATTATAAAGTTTTGACTGAGCCATTCCTCTGTATAGATGGTGTGCAGGGGATGTTAGTGTCCTCCTATGTTTTACTTTTTCTCATGTAAAACTATTGCTACTAATTCCTTGTCTTGCTTTGGTATCTATTACATTTTACATTCGTGTTACCGACTTCCTGGTTCCTGTTTGATCAGAAGAATACATTGGGCACTGGCAACATCCACATCTTATTTTCTTCCCTTTTTTAGCATTACATCTAAACTACCTCATAAAATACTGTTGAAGGTGTCCACTTTGGAGTTTGTGTAATTTATTTTCCTGTACGTGGAAAAAGCAAAGATAGTAAGTGCAAAAGCAATTGTCGTTGAGGAGATCTCTGATGGTGTAATTCGAGGGAGCATGCTTACCACTTCAAGTAACTCTGTAATAATCTTTCTATTATGGTCAACATGGATCATGGCTGTATGTTGTTTTGATTGCTAAGTACATGCTGTTGATGAGTGTTAATTCTGTGTTTCATTCCAGGTACATTCTCCTAGTCAATGGGCCTCATTCCGAGTATGGCGGTAAGGGATAGCGGCCACCGCTAACGAGAGCGGTGGCGGTAATCCCTTACCGCCATACTCCGAGTTCCCTTAGCGCCATGGTGCTTTTAACACCTGCTTTTAGCAGGCGTTAAATACCATGGCGCTAAGGGACCTTGATGTTAATTACGCCACCGTAATTTACGGTGGCGTAATTGACGCCTTCCCCACTCCCATTATGCCCTATGGGGCAAGAATGGGAATGGGGAAGGGTAAATGGGGATTGGGGAATTACCGCCCCGCCAACCTTGGAATGGGGCGGTAATTCCGCCAACCACCAAGGCGCTGCCGGTCCGGGTACGGCGTCAACCAAGGCGTTAATAGCGCCATTGGTTAGCGCCGTACTCGGAATGAGGCCCAATATCCTTTACATGCCTCCTCGTATTGACAAATGCAAACTACTTGGCATGAGAGGTAAGTGATCAAATGTAGATTAATCAGATTTAGTAAAGAGAAACAGTTTATCAGAACAGTTCCCACATTTCCCAAGGATTTACTTTTATTTTGTCAAATTCAAGTTAATGACAAATGTGCTTTAGAAAGCATGAAGCAAGGCATAAATAGGCAATCTGGGGGTCTCAAAATACACATGTGCATGTTTTGAGGTATACTTTGTGGTTGCTAATTAACATGCTATGTTTATGTTGAATTAGATTATAGAATGAATCATGCATTTCTGAAATTTAGCCATTGGTCATTAAAAAAAGTGACATAATATTGAGATCAGGCATGTCTCACATTGCTAATGCCTTTAAACATGTTATTTATATAATGTCAACTAAGCCGAGAAGTAAATATGAATTCATGTTTGGAATAGTTTTTGGTGGTTTGAATTGTCAGAGATAATTTAAAAAACAGGTAATGCATACACCTAAATATATCTATTGAACTTTAAAGCACGAATCATTGATCACTTTAATATTAGAATGGGGAAGTACTTACTTTTCATGACAAATAATAGATTCTGTGATAAGGCATCTCTATTTTTTTCAATTGCTCCAACAATTTCATAAGTCACCTGTTATTATATAAAGGATGCAATTAGAAAAAATGTTAAAATGAATAATTTGTTCTGAGTTTTTTGTTAAAATATAATGATCACAGAGAACATTGAATATGTACGTCACTTCTTGCATTACAATGAGGAGAATACTTTTTCAACATACTTTAGAATTTGTTCAGAAGAAATATATTTTGCATGATGTTTACTCACTAATAAAGATGTGACTTTGTGAAATGACACTCAACATTTTTTTTCAGAGATTATGTGCACATAAAAAGAGTGTCAGTGAGTTAGTCCAGTTTTAAAATCACACAAAATGCAGAGTTTTTTTTCCTTCCATTGGACTAACTGGAATTATTATGCAACGATGGAAAGGTCCATTATTCCATCCCTGCATAACCTGTCCAGGTAGTCCAATGTAAGGCATACAAACTTGCATTTCCAGTGATTAAGTGAAGATTGGAAATTATGTGTGCATCCACATACTGTGAAGAGGGATGCAACAACACACAGATAGTTTGTCAATCCTTATACGATATGGTATGATTATGTCATTTATAAAACACCTGTACACAATTGTTTCTAGGCGCAACAAGACAAGGAGGGTAGACATAAGGAGGATGAAACAAATGATCCTACTAGGTCTTGTGTCATTCAGATCATGCATGTGCATGGGCGAAAGGGAGAGGAGAAGTGCCAGGGGAGTGAACGGAGGAAGTGCAGTCAGGGCAACATTGCTCTGAGTAAGTGCAGCCAGGGGAGCCGGCTAAGGGTAGTGCAAGGAGGCAGGGGACCTTAGGGTTACAGATACAACCCCTAAATGTACAGAGGCCCGGAGGCAGTGCAGGTGCTTACATGTCGTAGATGGCCCTGTTGCCCATACGGTTCTGAGGGTGGCCAGCTAACCAGTCAGCCAGCAGGCATGGGGTTCAGCAAGGGAGAGAACGAGAGAAAGCAGAAGCAAAACAGAAGGTCTGGAGCTGCTTCCAGAACCTGAGGTGGTCCTGCTCAAGTTTGAGAAGGGCAGGGAGGCCATTCCAGAAGGAGTTCCCTGCAGAGTAAAGCAATCTACGGATCACTCTCTGCCCGGAGAAGCATCTGATCATCAGAGAGTTGGAGGTAGCTGAGCGAAGGCTTCAAGAACGATGTGCATATGTACTTTACGATTTTGTGATGATTTGGCAAGAGAGCGTTCTGCAAATAATTATTGTCTAAACTGTCCAGAGTTGTACACTCCTAAAATATATTATTGTAAACAACGGTACCATGCATCTAGAAAAGCTACTGGAGCGTACTGATGTAAATATAGATTGGTCAAAACACTATGCTCTTTTCAAGCACCTCAGGTCTGTTTGAGGCCATTTAACTAAGGTTCTACAGTGTTTAAAGTTAATCACATTTGGTAGAAGAAAGTCCATTGTTCAGGAAAGATACAATTGTAGTTCCAACTTTTCTTAGATCATTAGTATTGTGCTCCTGAACAGCAACAATATACTCACAAGACAGTAGCCTGCCTAGGTCCATCAGGAATAGAACAGCCCTCCAAAAGGGGAAGAAGTCCACTGTTTATAGCTATGGAGCTTGAGACAACGTCCATGGACATATCAAAGGATATGAGAAGAGTTTGTCTTCTGAGATATCCAGCAGCCAACCTCTAAGAAAGGTACTTGCCAGCCTCACTGCTGCACATATCTCCCTACATTTGATGAACAAAGGATACATGAGGAGCCTTGATGAATACAACAAAATGATAACTTAGTTCAGCTTTTTACATGTAAAAATCCATGTTGCGACAATGATGAAGCCACCCATAAACCTTTATTAAATAAAGCAAGGTCAGACTACAAACACCTGATCTGGTCATGTGGGGGGGAGATGCTAAAGAAATGCCTAAACAGGTTGTTTTTTACAGAGTGCCCTTGGATTTAAGAGAGCAAGAAAGATGTGTTTAATGTAGGACATGGGTTTGGTACAACTACAGTTCCCAAGTGACCTGTAGTTTTGAAGCCTGCCAAAGCTGATTCTGTTCCTTTTAAGGAAGATGCCTAGTAGCTTGGTGAACTGCTGCTGAATAAATCATGTTAGAGTACACGGAAGGGAGGAATGGAAAGGCAGGTTTGCTCTCTGCAGAATTCTGAATGCTTGTTATTAGGTGAAACAAGATTGAAACTTTTTTTCAGTTTCAGTTTACTTTACATAGATTGAAGGTAATAGTTCTACCTTACATTGCAGGTTCAAACTAACTACTGAATATGCAGGCTAACCAACTATTCAGACTTGAAAAGAGAACTGTGTTTTCTCTTGAAAGGTGAAATAAATATTTTAAGAAAAATCGTAATTGAAGCATGAACACCTACAGCTTAAAAAGTGAGCGTAATGGCTTTTCTTGTTATATTTTTTACAAAATTGTTGCAAGAAGCAACTAAGAAGATTTGACGAAGGCAGATTTTTACAATTGGATGTTTTTGACTAGGTATGAAATAGACAACTTTTGCTGTTATAGTTAATATATTTATTCAATAGTGTTTTTCAATGGAAACTCTAAGTTGATTCCTGTTGTTTTGTAGTTTATTGTGAAGGAACACTATCTGTTGCTTAAGATGAGAAACAGTCTAGGAGCATTTATAAAAAAAAATGAAGAAATCATGCTTACTCCATGATGAAATTCCAGGGCATTTAAAGCCTATGTAAAGATGTAAACATGTACATGCTGGGTCTTTATGGAGAAGCGCCTCCATGAAGAGAAGTGTCTCCACATAAATATAAGATGTCTATCTGATCTAAATGAGTGTTGCAACAAACATTTCGTGGTGTATTGATGGATTGTTTGACTCTATGATCATGTTTGTGTTTTATTGTGCATTTTTCATCATGTAACAGTGCCTCGTAAAAATGCAAATAAATAAATTGATGTGAGGATGGTTTTTGACTCAGTTTCTCTTTTTTGTATACTGTGTGTAAAATACATATAATTATTTATGAGATTTTTTTTTTAAATAAACTTTTTTATATATCTATAAAGAAAGAAAAGTAATCTTTTGAGGGGTGAAGACAATGGAGATTGATTTTGTATAAAGGCATTTTCAGTGTTGAATGTTTAAATGAGGCCTGAACAAATTTAACCTGACACCTAAAACATTGAAAATGAGGATTAGTGATTCAAACCATTCAAGTGAGGATACTAATTTACAGAATATTAACGATTTCTAGATAATAGCTTCCAGAATGAGCATAGGGCTGTTACAAGACTTCGTCAAAATCTTAAAATACATACTGATAAGGTTGCACAGGAAGTACTAGCCCATAAGAAATCTGATGCAGGTCTACAACCTGCCAGGTGATTTCTAGCTATTGGATCTCATTATTCGAAGCTCCATTGCTGCATTTTTGTTTAGTGCACTGCATAGAATTGGCATTTATCCATATTCTTATAAGACGTCTAGAACATTACCTGTCTTTTAAAATGGAGTAAATACAAATCCTACATTTTTGCCCTTCTGGTTTACAGGCACAGCTTCCAGAATAATGGGGAACATTATGTTATCCAAATTACCAGCATAAATCATAGCTAACAAAGATTGCTTCTTTTATTGACAAGTATGCTGCTGATAGATCCTTATAATTACTAGCTGAAAGGGGAATGTTATCAATTATTCACGCTAATAACTGATATGACAATCTTTGGCTTCGTTTGGGATGGACCATTTGTTTATAAATAGGATTCTTGAATTTAACAAATTAAGCTTCCACTAAATTCAGGTCGCATATCAAAATGATGAGCTCCACTGAAGTTGCTGCAGGAGCTGGTCAGCGGTGTGTCAGAACACCAACCTTATGTGGTCTTTTCATAATCAAACATAGTTCATATTTAGATGCATATACATTGGATGTGCGTTCAATTTGAGCTTCAAAATCCATCTAAATGTTTCCTGACCGCACTCTTTCTGGAGCCGTCACAGAAATTGATTGCCCTTGCTAAAATGCTGTGAAAACTGAGGTTATGACCATAAGGATGTCTACTAGGGCAAGAGAATATTCTTCAGATACTTGGTAAAGTGTGAAGCATTTGGAAATGTGTGTTGCTTCGATTATCTAAAACTTTGCCTAGCATTCACCGTAGCTTGACTACACCATTTTATCAATAGATGAAACATAATCCAGTAAAATGGCCTTATCATCATAGATTTAGTTGAAAGTTTATAAGCCAAATGATAGCCAAAGATCTAAACATCTTTCAACCTAGGTCAGTAGTTGTTGCCTCTTGAGGGGCTGAAATGTGGACAACTCATTGGCTAATGTACTGAATACTCAAGGTATGAATTTTTAACAATCCGTGCTCAAACCTCCACACTGCACCTTATCATTCTGCAACTGAGAAAAGTAGGGGATAGTTCAAACTGCAGACAAATCTAGTTTGTGCAATTTGTTACACTTCATCATACTAATCGAAATCAGTAAAAGGCCCGTACATTAAATGTATTTTTCCAACACTACCAATAAGATTACATTGCTAAAATACAAATTAAATATGTGTATTGCTCTTGATTTGACGCATCTTTAGACTAATAACATTTGCAGCAATACAAAGAATGTCACTGGTTCCGGATATACATTGGTCATTGTGCAAGGGGTTGAAGGACTATTGCTATTCACATAACTAAAACTAAGCACCACATAGGCATATAATCATATTTAGAGGCCATGGTGTGTTTTAAAAACATTTTTAAATGGGGTTTACCACTAAAAAAGGATTTTGTAAATCAGGCATTGTGTATCCAACTGAACTAAATGATGTGTAGGTTAAAGTCTTGTGATGTAATCGCCTGATGACAGATTTACCAGCAAAATGAAATTTAGATCTAAAGAGTTTGGCTTTCTCTCAGTGCACATCCATAGAGACAATTATGGATCTATTGATTTCTGGCTCAAACAAGCACATAATAAGTAAATCATTGGTAACAGAACTTAAAGCTCATGAAGTTAAAACTCTATATGCTAATCAACTAAAAAAGCTGCAGATCAGTTTTCAGTAATTTATTTTACTTTACATCTTGAAGACTGTAGAAGATCATTTTTAATCTAATATTGAGAGGATTTAGTTTGACAAATATAACATGAATTACTATCATATGTTTAGGTATTTTGCTCTACAAACATAAATTCCAAGTTGAATGTTTTGAATTACTAAAGCGTTCTGTCAAAAATTCAAAAACATTGTAATAGGTAAACAATGCCCTTAAACATCTTAACTTTTTTAACATATGTAACAGAAAGAAAGATCTTAAATTTTTTGTGTGACCTATATTGCGTTTTATGACAGTATCCTACAGCTTCAAAGCCCTAGCCCAGGAATCAAAAGAATGATGTACAAAGCAAGTGGTTTGCCATGGTACCATCCACCCAGACTGGAATGAAAAACATGTATAGGCAAAACTGTAGCTTAGGGTTGACACTGGTCATATTTTCTAAGACTTTGCTAGTAAGATGCTGGCTCATCCCAGTCACTAAAGGGCAGTTATGTGATATGTACACCCTTTGGGGTACGGTATACTCTTTGTACACCAATTACATAAAATATACTGTGACAGTTATCTGCAGGTTGTATGGTTTACTTGGAAAAATCACTATGTTTTTTCCACATTTACCAAAAACTATTAAAAAGGACAGAAACCCATCTCACAAGCTGACTTTTGGGAGTTGTTCATAATCAGACCTAAACTGTGTGAGATGTCATTTGTTTGTAAACAGAAGAAACTCTAGCACAACAAATTGAGTTCTATCCCACAGAAAACAGCATTTTTCTGTTTCTGTGATTTTTTCTCAATGCAAATATGAACTACTTCTGGATGTTTAGAAAAATATGAAAGGGAAAAGGATCTCAATGTATGCTGTAGCAGCTAGTAGTGTTTTAGATGGGGTGTCACAGTGAAACAAATGCATGAGGTGCTTCCCCATCGTCTCCCAAATAAAATACAATGATTTGTCTTGGTTTCTGACAGCGCCTTCCCTAAATTTAAAGATGCACACCAATCTATTGTGGTCTCTTTGAAAATTATTCATATACATATTCTGGCATTGCACTGTAAAATAGTGGTTTGGCAATCTATTGAAGTCAGAACAAAAAGTCTAAAGATTATAAAACAAAATGATTGATTGTGCTTTCCTTCTTGCAGTTGGTGGGCATACACGTGTTTCGTACTATGCTCTTCTTAAGGGGTCTTAACCAATAATGTTGACCAGATTTACTAGTAAGTTACATACTATGTGATTCAATTTGAATAATATTTATTGTATTTGTTATCTGCGGTGGTTGAACATAGATCATATTCTTTGGGAAAAAACATTCTCTCGATATGATCCAAAGAATTATTCAATCAATTCCATTTTAAGAAGAGCTGTATTTTCAGTTGAAGATTGTAAAGACTGGAGGGAGGTATCTGTACTTCTGCCAACTATATAGTTGGGGTAGAGGCACAGAGAACCCCAGTCAAGGTTCTCTAATGGTAACTATGGACGAGCAAACAAGGCAGAGACTCAAGGGAGGTGATGCAGGATGGTTCTTAGGTACAGTGAGAACCCAAGCTACCAATAAAGCAATGTCCACACACTGTGTTATGTGCTAACGCAGATATTTTGTTAACTACACTAAGGTGCAGGTACTCTTTTACCAATAAATAACACACTTTGTACTTAGGCAACAAAATATATAACTCTATGTGGTACCACAGTATAGTTTGATTCAGGAGAAAGGCACCAACCGCTGACAGTTACCAAAATGCATAATAATTACTAAGCATTGTGTAACTTCATAAACATTAATGTAGAAAGGCAGATAATATTCCGAAAATTGGCAGAATGCTATCTTTAGTATTTTAGGACATTTCTGTGTGAGGATCCCCTCACAGGGGCAACCTTTAAGGGAAAGTTAAGGTACACTTTATATTGTATATCACAGGCCAGTCCAAATATGTTCATTAATGGTCTGATTTGTTTTCTACAGATCTCACTATCATAACGTCCCTAGGAAGCCACAGGATAACAGGATCCAAGAAGAATCTGGGACCCATTTATGAATCCTGGAGCAGGAAGAGCTCTTACTCGTCTCTGTACCTTTGGTGTCTGGGCATGCTAAGTGGTGGAGTTTCTTGGCTTTACTCGATGAAACCCCTGGAGGATGGATCCCCCCTGGAAGAAGGAGCCAATGGGATGTTGGTGTAAAGCAGAAGAAGGGAACCAAGCAGTGTTGGAAAGTATGCAATGAAGGTCTGTTGCAGTGGTCTCAGTTGTCGGGTAGCTATGCTGGCTGTGAATATCCCACAAAGATGAATCTTGCTGTGGACCTTGACAAGGCTTGGGTGAAGAAAATAAGTCCCTTGGTGGTCATTCTGTGCAGTGGCAGTAGCAGGAGTCGGTTTCAGTATTTCGCAGTTGGCCCCCTTTCAGTTCTTCTGTAATGCAGCTGCAGTATGATGACAGGGTGGTTTCTGAAACTTGGACTCCAGCACTTGACTGGACTGCAGATCCTCACCAAGACTGGACCCTCAGGACATTTTCTTCATTGATTGGTGAAAGGAAACCATTAGCATTGAAAAGTGGACAGATGTCGTGTGCAGTGCCACTTGAAGATTTCTTCATTTACTTGGAACTTTGGCAGCTCCAGGTGTCGGACAGCACCATGCCAGGGTACCCCTCTTCTGGGTGATACACAGCAACTTGGCTACCAGTGGCCACAAACACTCCTCTGGACCCTGCACAACACAGATAGACTTCTTACTCCTTTTCTGGATTTAAGATGATCCCTACTTGGGATGGCAGGCACACAGTGCTGGTTTCTAGGACACTTACAGTGAAGAGCAGCAGTTGCGTGATGCCCCTTCATAGCTACGGGAATAGGTCACCTATCCATGTCTTCTCTGGTTGATGAAGAGTTGCAGCAGCAGACCTCTTCCTTCAGCTGGACCAAGGATACAAGCTTCAGATGACATCAGCTTCTTCCATCAGGTTTCTTATTTCAGCTTCTGACAAGGAGGTGAGTGTGGGGTCCCTTGATATACAAAACTCTCCCCATTCACTCAGGCTGAGCCAGCCTCAGCTAGCCAATCACACACACATGAATTCATGCTTGAAGCATCCAATCAAGCTCACAGATATTCAGGCCATTCCTCCAAAACCAGACACCCACAATACAGGATGTGGATTTAGGGCAACTCCCCAGCATTTCAGAGCACACACTGCATTCATTCCAGTTTCAGTCAGGGTTGGCTCAGGCATTGTGTCACACAACCAAATCCTGACACCCACAGCACAGAATGTGAATTAACTCCCTTTTCAATTCATGCAGATCCATCCCCAAGGGAGTACACACAACAAGCAGTCCCTTGGAAGGGTCCAGCCAGGCTGCCAGGTGGCAGCCCCAGAACCATATATGGTCCTTACACCCAATAGGCATTGAAAGGAAGAGAACAGAGCCACAGCTTTTCAGGACTTTGGAAAATAAGGGGTAAAGGTAAAAGAGACGAAGTGGCTACAGTGGCCATCTTACATTTGTGTAGGAATCTAGTGATTCCTATGGCAGGGCCAGGGTATCCCAAAAATGGAAGATACCCAGAGCTACTGTCAAGTCAGCATCCAGCTGCCACCATCCCATACCCTGCTATGTGGGCAACACATGTGTGCCTAATAACATACACTAGGGATACAAGGGTATACCCCTACCCATGAGTGCCCTAAGGGTATCCCATGTTTATTGTTCACCAAAAGGTGACAATGAAGAGCTGCACTGCCCCGTGGTCCAGATGTGACTCCTGGGAAGACAACACACAGAAAACACTTCCACAGAAGTGGTAATACAAGGATGAGTAGGCCCTGTCCTTCTAAAAGCATTTCCAACATCAGCAACAGTGTAATATTAGTTCATAATTTGATTAAGAACTATTGTTCTAATTGTTCACCATCTTTTGTTTCATCTTGCATACAAACAGTTCATTCAAAATCATCACATTGAGGAGACAATTATCTCTTTGCTCCTCTGAGCTTCTTTGCTTGACATTATCAGCATATGTATTCCATATACCAGTTAGATGGACCTAAATGTATTACCCAGTATTAAATGCCACTTCATCATGTAACACCATTTTTAAATCAGAAAATGCCAGATGTGCTTGAAGTTTGTTTATCATTCATAAACTTTCAGTCCTTCACTGGAAGAGCAAAGTGCTGTGTGCAAACTTACCAAATGAAAACAATGCTTTGATCTCAAAATGTGAACAAACAGGTATGCAATGTGATAGTGTTTTTAGCAGAGGCCCCACATATACAAAAATGTAACACACATGAAGAACACAAGGCCACAATTATATTCATAGTTAATAAGATATGTTTGTTAGTGAAAACTAGAGCACATTAACAACCCATAAATCATTGTACTTTCATTAATACATTAATATGTGTATGGTGTACTCACTACAAACTGTGTAGAAGAATCTTAAATTCATTTGATATTATATCCATTATGTTCAAGTGTTATACTTCAATGATCTGTTACAACCATTTTGAAAAAACAGAACATAAGTCCACTAAATGATTCCAGCTGCACGCTTGGCACTTGCAGGACACAGGAACAAATGTAACATTTTATATAAATGGGTTTTTTTTAATTTACATGTGTCATGACTGTGCCAATGGAGCACCTATTGGCACCCATTGTGGACTATTCGGAACTCATTCATCGCCATAATCCTCCCCGGACAACACCTATTCACATTTTTGTCTTTACTTTCCGTTTTCAAGAATTTGGTACTTAATTATTTAATTTTACAAACTCCCATAATGCACCTTGTGGCAATTCCCATTCCATGGCTATTCCTATGCAGCAGTCTTAGAACTACAATCCTCAGAAGCCATAGATATCAGTGCTGCTTTCACTTTCCCAGGACCATAGATGGAGGAGGCAGATTACCTTCAGGTGTGTTTCTGCAGGTGCTCCTAATGACCCTGCTGCTTCAGCCCAGGGCAGGTCACTATACAAGCAGCTGCCTGCAGGAGCACAGGTCTCTTACATTGAGTTCACCTCCAGCCCCTTGTGCTTGGATCCTATGATTTCTGCTGTGTCCTGTTGCTTCCAGACCTGGTAATTTCCCAGAACCCAGTACTCCCTGCCTTGAAACACTATTACTCTTCCTGCACTCCCCTGACTACTATCCTGCACATCTAGTTCCCTGCCTTGCAGCCCTGCTACTTTGTCTGCACTTGCATGCCTTCTGCTCTGTACATCTGTGCTTCCTGCACTGCAGCCCTGCTCCCCTGCTTGCAGTCCTCTTCCACCAATTATATTGTTCACTGCCTGCAGTTCCATGTGCTGTGCCCTAGGCTTTGTTTCGTGGCTTTAGCTTCCTAGATTCCAATCCAGAAGGTCCTTGTTATCTATCTGCAGTCCTGTGCTTGTTATTCCAGTCCCTGGTTGCAGTTCTTTGTTACGGGTCTGCAGTTCATTCCTTGTTATCCTACTCTAGTATTCTTGTTCCTGGTCTCGAGTTCAGTACACTGTTCCTTGAGTCTGGTCCCTAGTTTCTAGTCTGCAGTTCCAGTCTCCTGTACCCTTGCATTTAGATGCTTGCCTTCTAGCTTTTCCTCTTTCTTCCTGTTCTCTGTCCTGAACCTTGATCTCTTTGACTTCATATGGTTTCCTTGGACATTTCTGTTACTGTGTTTTTCCTCACTTCTGCTTGTGTAATTCCTTTATCCAGAGTTTGGCTGCTCGGTTTCCCAGCAGGCAATCTCTGTCCCCTTCCTTTGTCACGTTTCACTATTGTACCTTGTGTCATAATGCTAACAGTGTGCTGGATCCTGTTTCAGGAGGCAGTCACTGTTCAGGTCCTGTTGGACGCATACAGGGTTAGGGTCCAGACACAGACACCCACTCCGGATGCTCTTTTCACAAGCATTCAGAGTGGGGAACTTTAACATTGACCAGCTCAGAAGGCTTGGGTTTCCCCCAACCCAGTGAGAAACTCTTCCCCCCATGTACACCACAATTGGGAACCTAACGTGTTTGTCTTATTTGTACTTGCTGCCCCTTTCTGTTCACTGCATGTGTTGCCTGTCTGTGGTTATTGCCTATCCGTTCTTGTCTGCAGGATTCATTGCAAACATGTCTCTTGTGCACTTTTCTCCCCTCGGCTTTGTGGGCACGTCTCTACCCTCAAGCCCCCAACAACATTTGGTAAAGGATTGGTATATTTAATTATGAGGGAAAATGATAATTTTGTACAATTGCAGTTTGCCCAGTGAGATAAAGTAATCAACATTGGTATTGCTGATTACAATTAAGTTGTAGGACAGTTGATCAGTCAATTTGCTGTATTTTATAAAATGTCTTCATATATATTTTTGGTTTCTTTCATTTTGTATAAGGATTGACTAATTATTGTTTTATATGATGTTTTTTCTCCTTATTTAAAGAAACAATTCTGTGTTGGTATTACCATGGAAATTAAACAAGTGATTTCTGGTGATACTTCAAATTAAAATGGATATGTTTTATTAATTTAGGGTCTGAGAAAGCACATACTAGAGGGAGAATATTGTTTGACTGCTAGGTGTGGAAGACATGTTGGCCATTAGAAGTAATTTGAATGTATGACCAATCGATTTAAGTGAACTCCTGGTTAGATTTCCACAAAATAGGCTAGGACGTTGGAATGTTACAGATTCAGAAGAGGGTTCCTCATGGAAATATTTACAGTTTATTTACTTTTAATAAATAAGATTACATAACACCTTATGTGTACATTTTGAAAGGTATAATTGGAGCACACAAGGGGATTCCTAATATGAATTGGCCACCGAAGAAGAGATTAATTCACCAGTCGAAGAGACAAAGAGGAGTTGCATTTGTTAATTATTGAATAAAGGAATGATTTGCTAAAATGATTCACTATCTTCGGGATCACAAATTCATACATGAGACAATCTCAACTATCAATAATTCATTAAACATTGTCATGTTGAGGAACACATGATCCCTCTGCTTCTCTGAGCTTCTTTGTTTGAGATTATCTGCATCCCTTTTTTCACATTTACCAATTAGATGGAACAAGATGTGTTACTCAGTACTCAATGCCAATCTATCATTTACAACCATTTTTAAATCAGCAAACAACAGATGATCTCTGAGCTTATTTATCATGCATACACTTTCAGTACTACCGATAATGACCACAGTGATTTTTGCAGATTTACCAAATAAAACATTCTGCGTGTTTGACTGTAACCATAGTAATACAGCCCATTGTTGCATTTTTTGTCATTCAAGTCAGGGAGGCCATATTGCGGCAAAACTATATCTGCCTTAAAAATACCTCTCTCCCTTCCCCAACTTGCCATATTGTCTCCATCTACTATTCCACTGTTCTTCATAAGGGACATAACAGAAGGAGTAATTTCCTTTAAGTCTATCTAGCTACAGCTGCAGGTAGTCATGATATGAAGTCGGCTCACATGTGAGACTCAGTTCCTTGAAGTAGATTTAGTTTAAAGACTATCTCAATTGGATAGCTATGAAGACTAAAGTATTCTTACTACTATGCCTACTTCAGACTGAGAATCAGTCCCATACTAGAAAAGACATTGGGCCTCATTATGAGTATGCCGGTCCGGTTACAATGGTGCCGGTAAGCTACCAGCATCTATGTTACCAGACCGGCGGGCAGAAAGGCACCCGCTCACACACAGTGCCGGTGCATCCGTCCTCCCCATTGAGTCCTATAGGACTCAATGGGAATGGGGAATTACCTTTTCCGGCGCCTGGCTTCAGGGACCACCAGGGCTGTAATGCCCCGGTGATACCCCATTGCCAGGTGCCGGAAAAAAAACATAACTCCAGAGGCATCCTGCCATTTTTACCGGCACAGCTACCGCTGGAGTTGTAATAAGGCTGATTGTAAAAAGACTGCCAAAAGTTGAATATACATAGCATACAGGCATCCCTCAGAGCAGAAGGACTTGGGAGATGGAGAATTTAAGGTTAAGTTTTGAATGGTAGAGGGAGAGAGATATGTTTAAGGTAGGATTTCAGGCTGGCCCAGTGACATGAAAACATGTGCAGGTTTTACTTTGGAAACCAGGCATGGGCCCATAAATACTTGCATCACTTTATATGAACTATATGCATGCTTTTTAACAGTTCCCGGATTGTTAATGTGAGCACACCTGCACAGTTTATTAATTCATCTGTTACAAAAGAAACATAATAATCATACTAATCATACCTTGACAGACATTTATGTAACAGTTGTTTTGTGGGGAAAAAACATAGACAAACAACTTACAAATCTTCATAAAGGGAGGGAAAGGTTAGGGGAAGGGATACATTGGGTGATGCTGGGTGGGGTGCGGGGGTGTTACTTATTTAATAATTGGGAGAGTATGATGACTACAGGTCATTTTGTATTTGTATTTATATTTGTATTTTTTTTTTTGTAGAGCGCAACCAAGCCCTGAAACATCTGGGTGCTAAGCGTACAAGTCACATAGGCAAGGATATACAGGAATAGCATAAAGTCATGGTGCACAAATGTTACAGTCATAGTCTCATAACAGGAAGCATCAATTACAATAAAAAATGTACATAGACATAGACAGATATTGCTAATAGACATATGTCAAGTATTACAAATGAAACAAGGCAGGAGTTGTATATATACAATAGGTCTTAAATATTGATTAAGTCTAAAAAGCATTAATGTGACAGACGTAAAGGAATGGGCGGGCTGGGGTCATGTTCAAGGAGCCAGCCTTTAGTCTTGGCGTGAAATAGGGAGAAGGATGATTCCGCTCCTATTGCTACAGGGAGTGCATTCCATTTCTTAACAGCAAGGACAGGGAAGCTAACCCCCCTGGCTCATTTTTGGTTAAAGTGTGGGATGGACATACAATGCAACTGATCAGTTCTAGTGGGTCTTGCTGAAGAATGATGTGAGAAAGTGTTAGATAGGCAGATAGCCGCTTGGTTATGTAGGCACTTGTGGGCGAGTGAGAGTGTTTTCAGATCTATTCTTTGCTTGATGTTGAGCCACTTTATAGATTGTCTGGTAGCCGTGACATGTTGTTTTCTGGGAATGTTGCAAGCGGCTCTAATAGCGTTATTTTGCATAACTTGCATTTTGTTAAGGTTTTGTTGAGAGGAGCCCAAATAAAGCACATTGCAATAATCAAGCTTTGATAAGACTAATGCTCCCGCTAATGAGGTGTAGTTAGTTCCTAAGGTTTTCACGTCTTTGGCTACTTTAATAATGTTGCCATCAATATTGAATGAGGTGAATGGGGTGCCTAGTTTATTCAATCTAGCTGATGAACCTAGGAGGAGCAGTTCAGTCTTTTCATCGTTAAGACATAGCCCATGCTTGGCCATCCAGGTATGTATGGTGCTGTAGATGTCGTTCAGGGTCTTACTGTTTACAATGTGATCACCAGAAATTGGAATGAGTATCTGGGTATTATCCACATAGTTGGTATACATAGTTGGTTATTATCCACATAGGTCGGACCTAGCGGGCAGAAAGGCACTCGTGAGCACAGCATGTCGGATGCACCGGCACCGCTGTAAACGGTGCCGGTGCATCCGACCTCCCCATTCCCATTGAGCCCTAACCTTGAACTAATATATAATGCTTTCACTCATGTTATTTTAAGGGCTTAATGTTCCCCATTACATGCAAGTGATGTAAACCTCACAATCCTACCCTTCTCCAACCCTCTGTTTGTCTCTCTTGCACTCACACATTTATTTGTTGCTTACTGTTTATGATTATGCAGTGCATGTCCGGTTTTGAAAAAGGCTGCAAGGCCGAAACACGTGTTAACCGAAGGGCACAATTAGCAATTAAAAATGTATTGCGCTACTTGAAAAGTGTCATTCAAATTCTTTATTTACACACAGATTAAGGGGATCACTCATTCAACACTTCAAATGCGACATAGCTTACATTAATAAGATAGCTTCATTGATCAACAGCCCAATCACAGAGAAAATCTCCCTGAATACACCAAACCTATCTTTATATATTATATTTTGATAGCCTAGGTAAGGCAGTGCACTGTCTAACCTTGAACTCATATAAAATATAGCTTAGCATGAAAAAGAGGAAACTCATAATAATACATGATTTGGCAAAAAGGTGCCAGGACTTTTCAATGATATTGTGTTAACTTGACCACTCAATCCACTTTACTCAGGGAACTGCGACTTTTGGCTTTCCAGATGTTATGTGCTACCTCCCCCATCTATCCTAGCCAGCATAGTCAATGGGGAGGGATTATGGGAGCCATAGACCAAAACATCTGGAGAGCTGCAGGTTGCAGACCACTGCCTTACCTTCTGATACCAAATACATTCAACTTTATAGAGAGGTTATCGTTGACTGGCCCACTCTTGACCTAGGCCGAGCAGTCCAGAATTTCCATTTGGGAGGTTAAAATGGGGTGAGATTGCTGGGATAATAAGACATCCATCTTCCATGTTTTCCCGAACACACTCTTAAGATGTTCCGATCCAAATTTCACTCTCTGCCTTAGAAAAACAAATCCAATATCACAATAGTGTAGAACATATCCTCCTTTCATTTTTCAAAACTGTGGTCCACCTGACCAGACTGACATGGACCCACATGATCAAATAATATTCTTATCTCGCTTCATCCTTCCATCGTTTTGTTTGTAACATCTACTTACCGCTTTCTATCTTCTCATTGATAATTTTCTTTCCTTAAGCTGTCTGAGATATTGATATCCCTTGATGATATTATTTTAATTGTTTGTATTATTATTATTATTATTATTATTATTATTATTATTATTATTATTATTATTATTATTGAAAGTGCGGAACACATTTCCACCAATGTATTTGTGTTTATTTGTCTAATAATCATCTCAAATTTGAATGCCACACATAGGTTTCAACAAAGTTTGATATACGCCCTCTGGCATTGCTAACACAAACAAGGAGTGTAGAAGGCACGCTAGTACAATACAATAGTCATGCATGTTAATACATAACACCCTGAAAAGTTGTCATGGTATTACCAGTCCAATTGACACCGCCTGGGCGGGCAGATTGACGGAGAAATACTTGATGAGTCAGCCGAGGAAGTATTCTAGAATATATTGGAGGTGCTTAGGAAGAGAGCAGATGTACAGTCAAAGGGAAGAGGGTTCCTGTGCTGTGGTGTAATGAGTTCACATTTGAATTGTGATGTATCACAATAGGGTTTGTGAGTTGTAAAGCCGTTATAGGATTGATGGAGATGGGAGAAGTCTGATACGGTCAAAGCAAGGTGATGTGAGGTGAGGATACTATGGAGAGGTTTCCTAAAATTGTGTCAGCAAAGGCACATTTTTTCCAAAGTGATCCACACGCTCCTGCAACTCTCCCAATGAGATTTCTGTAGGTTTGCACATTTTGTCTTCCAGCCAAATCTAATGAATTTCTCCTTTATGAAATATAAATCTTCAGGCAAGATTTGGAGAAGTTTGGGCTGGTTTATGCTGATTTGTGGAGAAGAAAAACATACAGAAAATAACTGAAAAGGCTTCATGAATGGAGAGAAAGATTAGGGGAAAGGGAGACATCGAGTGATTCTGGATGCGGGGTTAGCAAGATGAAATGCAGTCCTATACATCTGTGAATTTTATCCAAGTAGGAAAGCAATAAGATATTTCCATAGATTATTGCGCCTACTGCAGAGACCAATATGTAATGTGAAAATCCTATGTTTGAATGTGGACAAGAAGAACTCAGCTTCTCATTCTTCTGAAGTTGATAAAAGTAGTACAGTTCTAAGTGGGCAATTGAAAGATCAGACCAGAAGAGTCAGTCTTCTGACAGGAAGGCCTGGGTCTCCTTTTTCAACATGTTAGGGTTCTCACATTGAATATTAATGAGGCTTATAATAATACAACACAGGGCATTCATTACAGGCAAAGCCTCTGAAAAGGGAAGAATCAGTCATGCATTAGGGGTGAGAAAATGTTCATCCTACTGAATTTGCATCAATATGAACTACTGGTGTTATTTAATTTATAAGAGGAAGAGTCCATGAGCACAGGTCAATAATACAAGAAACGTTAGTAGGGCCGAGTCAGACACATGTCAAGCATTCATGATGTAAACTCTGACATTCATTAAAGGATTAACATTTGATCAGGTAGGTTTGAAATGTTAGAGGCTCTATACCTGGGAAGAAGCGCACAACATATATCTACAGTAAGAGGCCCATTTTCAATATTGTCCTTGGCACAAACAATGAGGTGCGCTAGTGCACCTCATCACTTGCGCCCAAAAAAGATATGACCTAACCATACATTTCCTTTGAATGTGTGCATCAGAGAAACACTTATTCACATTCCCTTGTTCATCACCTATGCACATTTGCAAAAAGAAGCGGGTATTTCTGTACATTGTATTGCACATCCCATATTCAGAATCTGGATGCACATTAAAATGTGCTGAAAACAAATATATTTCATTGTACTTCCATGGAAACAACAAAGGGAAAGTGCAATGCATGAATGGTTCATTCCTTATTGGCATACTTAGCTGACGGTGAATGACCAACATGGAACCAATTTATCATTGTTCACTGTTGTGTTTTCCTGTGAGCTGTCAGGACCTGCTTGGTTTTGTTCCTACACAGTTTATACCATTTCTGTGTTCTGTAATGCCTTCTGTGAGGGTGAAATAGATTTGATTTTGATTTGATTTTTGAATTTGTAATGCACATATCCATATGGAACCGGGCAGAAACTGCATATGGGTGCAGATGTAATAGCAATAGAAATAAGAGAATAAAGACGTTCAAGGAACAAATCATTGAAAAAATAATGATTTCAGCTCCTTCCAGAATACAGACAAGGAGTCAATATTCTGGAGTTCAGTAGGCAGCAAATTCCTGAGACAAGGGCCGCTGATGGTAACTCATCTATCTCCATGATGAACAAACTGAGAGAGGGGAATGTTAAGAAGGTTGTGTCAGGTCGATATAAGCAGACATAGTGGGCAATGAAGATAGATTTTGGAGGCAATATAGCTGGGGGCGGTGTCATGGATGCATTTGAAGATCAGGCAGAGGGTCATAAAAAGAATCCTCTGCCAAACAGCCAGCCAGTGTAGGGTCCTAGGAAATGGAGAAATCAATGCAGATCTGGGGATACTGAAAAGGAGTCTAACTGCAGCATTCTGAGCAACCTGAAGGCGATGGATCTGGCCACTTGAAATGCTCAATAAAAATACATTGCATTGCAGTAGTCCAGTCTGGAATTAACCAGAGTCCCTAAAACGGCAGGACGGTCTGGTTCTGTGATGAAGGGCAGCATTGGTTTCAACAGTTTAAGTTGATAGTAAATAGATTTCACAAGTTCACTGACATGAATTGCAGCTTAATGTCGCCTGTAAATACAACTGGGATTTCGACTTCAGTAGAGCAGATGGTTGGAACATGCATCACACAACAGCATACAACAGACTGAGCTTTTCTGATGTTTATTTATAGAATCTAGCTGACATTTCTGTTTCTCAAAGTGGGTCTGATAATCAGACTCAAAAAACATAACACTCCATGCCAACAAAGTATAGTGCATACATATACCTTGTGTTGGCTGGCTATTGATATCCTTCTGTTGTGGCAACAGGGCAGGTACAAAGGTCACATGTATTTTTACTGAACACAGATGCTG
Source organism: Ambystoma mexicanum (assembly GCF_040938575.1). Taxonomy (NCBI): domain Eukaryota; kingdom Metazoa; phylum Chordata; class Amphibia; order Caudata; family Ambystomatidae; genus Ambystoma; species Ambystoma mexicanum. The sequence continues at coordinate 532,340,206 of NC_090939.1, forward strand.
AAACCCAAAGATCCAACAGGCAGGGCTGGCTTTTTTAAGGTAACCACCCCATGTTCAAATAATTGTGTGCTCCCAGAGACTGATGGAAGTTGGTAAAAACAAAATAAACTCCATGTTTGCTATAAATGTGGTGGTATCTGGGATCAGACAATTATACAGTAACAAGCAATGTATGCCATTTTATTCTCAGCCTGATGAACAATGAGTCACTTATGACAGGTCCTGCTGTGAACCTAGCACTTTGGGTTGCCTTTGCCTAAAACAGCCATGTGGGTCACACTTGCTTTGATCCCACTGTGACAACGTGTCACATTCTCAGGGCACAGGAAAATACCCTTGGGGTTCAGCAAGGAACAGGCTACAAACACAGTCCTAGCACAGAAATAACCTCTCATCAGGGTACTGCTCACTGAAGTCTTTTTGATTTAGGCAGACACAGGATGTGACAGGGTTAGAGTAGCCCAGGACCAAACTTCAGTCAAAAGAAGTTTCTCACTATCTTGGATTTTGCTAGGACTACCAAATGACCTGTCCCCCTCCTAATGTCCTGCAGACATAGCACTCTGGGTATGAAATCAGAAGCAAACAACATTTGTTACAACATCAGAGATTGGACCCATAACAAAATTCTGAGCATGCGCCAATCCACTTTCCTCTTTGGACACTTCTTGAAGAGGGATTCATATGGGACCTGATTGGGAGCACAGTCTAGTCCAGATTCCTCTGCCATAGAGTTGAAAACAGGAATGTACAAGGGAGGGGCAATCTCTTCTCCCTTGGCATGCCAAGGGAATATTTAGGGTGACTGCTGTGAACTAAAGTCTAACTGTTGCCTCAACCCTGGAATTAGAACCCTGCTTACGTGAGGTGCAGGATCACTGCAGGTGCTCCGTGACAACCTTCCTGGCATGGAAGAGCAAAATCAAGGGATCCCCTTTTTTCTAGCTTCCTAGACCGGTTCGCCGAGCAACTCAGAGTCCTAGAATCAACCAACAAGCCTGTATCCCATTTCAAGACAAATTTAAGGTCAATTCGACAATGAGCAACTCATTTCATGTCGCTACACAAGCTGTGGAACTGACATTGGCACTTCAAATCGAAGCACTAGGATTTGCTTAACTGCTTTTCAATCCATCTCAACATCATCTCAACCATTAAAGCTGATTGGCACATCTCGATTTGAACACCAGCTTGACTCTGTGGAAGCAAATGACTTGCTGCTTCTCGAACACCATTTCAGTCCACCAGAAGCATTGTCTCAACAAGCTGGAAGCCATAAAATCATCATGTCTTGATTGCCAACTCTATCTTGAGTGCCGATTTGATACACTGGAAGCACTACCCCTTAATCATCTTGATGCTGACTCACCATTGGGAAGCACACATCAACTGTCCCAGCACTTGCTTAACTACAGTGAAGTGCCCAGAAGCTTTTGTTGTTGGTTCTAAGCCCCAACAAAAATATATTGAAAATATTTGAAGTGTCTCTTTCCGTCTGGCCCTTCTTAAGTGAACCTAGTGAAATGTAAATCCCTTTTCTCTACCTTTTAAATGACTTTGACAATGTGTGCTGGAATCCCTGCCTGAGTAGCTCTGCATACCAACCAAGAAGGTCCCTTTATTCTAAGGTTTGTTTTTTTCTGATTTCTCCTTTACAGGGGTAGTTCTGTATTGTTTTTGTAAGTTGTTTGAATTTTTGTTAGTTTACTTAAATATTCTATTTTTGTAGAATTTCTTGGGACATTCTGGAACCACTGTACAATTGTTGATTGTGTTTGCTTCTGTCCCAGCTCACATCCCTACTGGAGAGTACAGCCTACCTTTAGCCTGCATTAAGGAGGAACATGTGCTTGGCTGTTCTGGTTTCACCTTTATGATTTAAATCACTGTCAGTTTAGTAGTAGTTGGGGCTTGCATATGAGTTTTATTCACTACTCTTCCCTCTTCTCCTGCAGAGCAATCGTCATTTCATCACAGTCTCAGTGATTGCATTCACTCCTTGCTGGCTAAAAGGTTGATTCTTCTTCCTTTAGGTCATCTAGGTCATTGTTGGTCCGGATTTCAAGTTGCTGGGTGACCATAACCTGTAACTTGCCCTCCAAAAGTAGATGTATAGGTACTGTGTTGCTTCACTATTCGTGAGCAAGATTATCGCAAACTGACACTATGAGTAAATGCCCCATGGGGCTAGTCTGGTGGTGTAGTCTTCGGATTTACTCTGGGGGATCCTGTGGTTCTGTGGTAGTGGGTTTCCCCAGGTCCCCTTCTGTAGAGGTTTGCCATTGACCTCCATTGGATCGGATGCCGCTTTGCTTTCTTTCCTCATGGAGCTTCTGGGTCTGGAAGCTGGTGCTGGAACTCTTTGGGAGGTTGGGGGTTCCTGTGACATCTACCGGGGCTGGTTGCTGCCTTCTTCGCTCATGTGGAGTAGCAGAGTGTTTGCTATGACCAGGATTGTGCCTATTGGATTTTTCATGATTATTCTTATGGGGAACTTTGACCAACTCTGCAAGGACCTTTATAGTGTCTTACAAAGCTATGTAAGTGCACATTAACAATTTAGCGTGTACCACTGATTAAATGTACATTTTTAAGTTTCAACATTACACACCTGCCTATGGAAATATAAAGCCTGAGATCCAGACAAACATACAAAAGCCAAAGGTTTAGAGGTCCCAACTAACGGGATTGTAACCCCACTTTACTGGCCCCTGTGAGATCTCAATCATAAGTGGGTAGGGTTAGAATTATAGAAGGTGGGGAAATGGGAACTAATAGAAATAGTGTACGTGGTGCAAACCAGATATAAGGAGTATTATGATACTCACCATACTGTCAAAAAATGGATGTCAGACGAGGGACGTGGCTAAGAGTAAGGAGTATCTGTCCGGAGGAGAAGGGACTGCACCCATATCTTCTTACAAAGATGGTAATTGAATTTTGAAAATATTTTGTAATTGCTCTCGCTCTCTCGGCTACCATCGAGTCACAGGCGGAAAAGAGACTTGCCTCAAATATTGCTTTCACTAGGTATCTAAAATGGGGGTTCAGAAACTATGGAGATGCTGTATGTATGTGCTATGAGAATGTTCATGAAGTACTGTGGATTCTTTTTGTCTGATGCTATTTCAGGACCGTAAGGATGATGTGAGAATTGTCTTCTTCATTTCCTTCTCAGCAGCCTCAAAGCACTATTCATCCACTGCGATTTATCCAACACAGATCCACCTTATTGCAAAAGCTTGCTCTATAGTCTAGTAGACATGCGCAATTGAACATATATACATCTCCACTGAAAACATTAGAAGTGATATTTAAATTGAAATATATTGCAAAAGCATCATAACTTGGAAGTATGCCCAGAGAAACTGTGTGTGCCCTCAACACAAGTCTGCATCGATCTCATAATAGCACAATAGCATTGCAGCAAAACCAACACAACATGTCAAGCAAATGGAAGATATTCTCTTCTGCGTTTTAGGTACTTGATGAATATAGGGAAACTGGCAGCACTGGAAAATTCACATCACATTCACATATACAACGTTTTGGTATATGTTAAATGTGGGACACATAATACAAAGATGCAAAGTTCTTTACAGGCGTGAACTGTAGTCTTTGGTGAAAAAAAGTGCATGCCCATCTCAGATAATCCGAACAATTTGAAGATACTTTTTTTTCACAAGGCCATCTTCAAAAAACAAACTACACGTTTTATCCCTCACCAATTAACAGGCAAATGAAAGGCAAACTGCCTTTTCACAAAACATTGATGGTGCTTAATATCAGTGGACTTGATTCAAAAGAAGTCTGTGATGGGGAACAAGGTTTGCATTTTGCCTTTCGTGCCTGCTGCAAATGCAAATATGTACGATTCCTGCACTGTTTTTAACCTATGCATGTAAATAGTCTATACCTTGTCATTTTGTAATATGTACCATCCATATGTAAGTACTTGAATTTCAATGCTATCGATGTCTGCAACAACACCGTGATACCCCAGGGTCTGGGCGTGTAACAAATGTAATAAATACTAAATAAATAAATAAATAAAGAGCACCTGATTGGCTATGCAGTTAGTGATGTCATTGGATGTGAAGTGTGTGTTTTTTTGTGAAAGTAAGCCATTTTGTTTCTGGTAAGCCATTGGCTTTCCCTATGCTGCTGCCACGGACTTTGCCTTTGTTTTATTAACGTTTGCTATGCACTTGCAACTTAATTTGAAAACCTCTAAATAAAGCTGTCAGGTGTAGCTCAAAATAAAAATGTAATCGGAATATCGCATTACTGTCAACATCTTATTAGCATAACCTTTACTCATTTTGCAGGCCGTTGGTAAGCCATGTTGTTGCAGTAGGAAACCGTCTAAAGCAGTGTTTAAATGAGACATGTTCTGCTGTCACAACATATTTTTACATTTCACTGTCTGGGCTTGACTCCACTTGGCAGAAAGCCTTATAACGAGGTCCATGAAAGCCATGCGATATTTTGGCATGCTCTGGGTCGTTTTCATTCTTTCCAGCTTATCTTGATATGTGCACACTGTTGGGAAAGCTGGCTCCAATATACATGCAGGGCATTCTTCAGAATGTTCTCGCATGCGTGGGTTCTGCGAACACGCACCGACTGCCTGTTTGAGCCCTTCAGAGTGGTTTGATCTGCTTTATAAACAGTCATTTACATTTCGTTCATCCTAAGTGGGGTGCGAAGGAGGGGGCGAGTTTAAGGAGTTCAGGGCTGTATACTTAAGGTTTTTCTTTTGAAATGCTTCAATATGGTTGACACGTGCTCACAACTTCTGTCAGTCAGAAAACTAAATAATGAACCCCAGGTTACAGTAGTGAATATTTTTCCTTGCATACTAAAATGGTTTTGATTTTAAACCAACGTTTCATTATTAAATGTTTGTAACTGGTTCAAAGAGGGCACAGTTTGGGGTAATTCAAAATGGGCATTGTCTGACACTTGTGTCTGTTTGAAGATCCCCTTTCTGAAGCCTATTTGTCACAGCACGCTGTATTTTTACTGTTTATAACTGTGGTAGATACCAGGGTATTTGTTGTGGCAGCAGGCATGGACTCCTGGTATAGAAATAGTAACCTCAATACAGTAGTCTTTAAATTCTGTTTTAATAGAAAAAAAAATAATCAGTTGTTAAAACCATTTATACAATCACCCTTTGGTTTAGCTTGTAGGTTTAGTTATGTACAAAAACAAGACAGCATTATATATGTCCATTATGGTAAAACACATATCCTAAAGCCAATGTAAATAAAGTGCAATGTGCTAAAGTGACACTGTGTTGAGTAATATCAACTGTGAACCACAATTACAGACTGCACAACATTTGCTATTATTAAATAGGTCCTATTACAGATCCCAACATGTTTCGCTCTATAGCAAGTTGGATGAATTTCTAGAACATGTTCAGGGGGCACTTAACCTTCTTAATCTCTTCTGTACTTACTTCCGTACTTGGGTGAGCAAAAACACACGGCTTGCCTCTATTCTGTGGCCTTTATTTTTTCTCTGTGATACTAGGAGCTGTACAATCTAACACCCACCAGGGTGTTTTGTCCTCTTTTCTCTATAAGTTCTAAAGGTATTTACTAACCTTGCGTTTTTGTAACAACTACCAAGTTACACTACTTTCATTCGATTCATGACTTAGGGGGTGCTCTCTGTAGGCCTTGCAAAATGGGGCGGCACCCAGCTCCTTGCTTATGGCCGCCAGTGACTTTATCTTTTTTGTGTAATATATCTTCTCTGGGTGAGAGCGCCCCCTGCACTTGTTTGTCAGCTGCTGAGCTTCTCCTCTTTTAATCCAATACCTTGGTCTCTGTAAGTGTCTCACGGCTCGTGATTTGTCCATTCTCTTTCTGAGCAACAAGCTCTATACTTCACGCTTTCAGATGGCGTCTAGTGGGTCCACTGTTGACTGTATAGAGGTGGTATGCGTCGACAACGATTCACAATTCTAGCTGTGCTGGGAGTTGCATTTTAAAAAGGCAGACGTTTGTCTCAAGAAACTGTTCACAAAAGTAAGCACAAGCAATCCAAAGTGAACCCGGCAAGCTTGAAGAAATATTTGTTATTTTAGAAACCTATTTAAATGAAAGATTGACAAGCACTCACTTTGAAAAAAGAGCTGCTGTTTCACATTTATGTCAAGAACATTTCAAAGATGTCAATGAGCACTCTTAAGATGTCATTGCTGCATCAAACATGTTGATTTCCTAAATAAAACTTTGATCCGCATCTCCATGGCAGCCTCATCCATATAGTAACCATCATTGATTTCAGTGTCAAGATAACCTTAAGAGTGTGCTTTTAATGTAGATGTGTTTTGCATCCTATCTGCAGTGTCAGGGCTGTTTAATGGTTTGAGTATAATTCCTTAAATGTATTGATTTTCAGATTGTGTTCCCTGTCAGTCTTTCTAGGTCCTCCACTCTCCTGCTACCCACATTTGCACAACATCATCTTCCACGGCGGGGTCACCTGATAAGTGCAGAAGAGCCCAAAATGGTGTTCTGCTGGCTGGTATGGTGGACAGTAAGTTACAACATGTTTTTGTCATGTTGAAGTTTAGTCTCGTTTGACTCTCTTACAATACCTTTGTAGCCAGTAATTGCAGCTACCCTGCCCCTCCTTCACTGGGGTACAGATTGCTATTCTTCTGTGGAGGCATGCGTTAATGGACATATGAGAGAAGAACAAGGCCATTTCTCAGCATCATTGGCTCTCCCCAGCACTTTTTCTCATAATAGATCCACACTCCTACTACCACCAACAGGCATCCTAGGCATTTCATAATTTGAGCAGAATAAACAAACTCTGATGTACCTACAACATGGAGTATGTGCCGGCAAGAGAAACCAATTTGAAAATCCAACTCCAGAAATAGAATTGGATAATATTACGAGCAATACAACAATACGTGACATTGCAAATTGGACATAATAACGAGCAAAATCACTATGCGTGCTTTCAAAATGATAAATGGCTATTTTGGGATAAATATGGATTGCAAATACCAAGCAAAATAGCCACACACTTGATTGGTACTGTTGTCACCTTCCTGGTGGACCACCAAATAACAGGTGGAGAATCACTTGTCGAGGGAACACAAATGATTTGAACTTTATGGAGGGAACACAAATGATTTGAACTCTATCATGACCTTACAAGACAAACTTACTTTATTTATTGTGCCAACAATCACAAATTAAAAAATAATTTAAACTGGCGCAACAATTCGGATTCCTTTTCCTTATTTGAGTAAGTCACATAGATATTCGACAGCCTCAGTATCAGTCGAATACGACCATGCAGCCTGTAAAATAACCCATGATTTCATGAGTACAACCAAAATGGGAATCGCCATCAGTTGCAATAAGGCTGTGTTGCTACATCATAAGATACACCATGATAGCTGCTGTGTTTCTGGGATTCTCCTGTGTAGGGGAATACACGCAAGTATCAATTCCTGGAAAACTATTTTTGGATCTTATGTTAGTTAGTAATTTGTCATTTCTTATTCCATAGGGTATACAGAGTAAACTCAGCATCTTTTACCTATATGGTGAGGAAGGGGGAATGGGCCGACTACTACCAGCCACTGTGGCACACCTCTTTGAAGGGGAACAGCATTAAAGGAAATGTTTGTACTTTTAAACTCTACCTTGTTTTCAGAGTTACTGAAGATTACATATTAGATCAACAGCGGATGACGCAGTTTGCTTTACAAGGTGCAAAGATTCTTAAAGACCATGTAAAATTCACTATTGCACCCGTTTTGACATTTTATTTGCAAAAGGTTGCTCCTTCGGTTACCTTTGGTGCCGAAGCAGGCTGGAACATCGAAGCTAGAAAAAATTGGAAACCTGGTCCTGCATAGTTAACCTAGAACAACGAAATAACTTTCAGTCTGCACTTAATCTGGGTTCTAGCAGCAACAAACTGAATAGTCCATCAAGACACCTGCTACATTGCCCTTCACGCCATCACCGTAATCAATTTTTAAGATTCAAATTGAACACCTTGAGCACAAAAGAAAATAAATGGCGTCGACGAGATAAAGATGTGGAGGATAATCTCTGCCGATTTTGCAGTCACGAAATTGAATCTTCCGAGCATCTATTAATCCGATGTGTAGGCACTTGTGATCAACGAACCAAGCATCTGGCGAACTTTGCGCCTTCAAAGGATGACATTGATGCGTGGTGGTCTTATGTGGCTGCAGGAAACACTATGAAACTTACCTGCGCAGTGGTCTACTACATAGATTCCGTTCTAGCGATTGAATTTGAATGAAATAATCCTGGCCCATGAGACAATCAAAACGAGGTTCCACATTGATTATGATTGTAAATGACCTAATGAACGATTGGAACTTCCGTCTTCTTAAATCGTGTAATGAGAGATGGCTTTAAAACTAAAAGTTAAAATGAGTGAGAAAGTAGAGGACTGAATGTATGAATCTATGAAACAAAAGTGTAATTCTTATGTATTAAATTGAAGTCTTTTTCAATAAGAAAAAAATAGGTTTTTGAAGGCCACCAACTTACACTGAGATGTAAAGGTGGTCAATAAGAGCCCTGTGTGACAAGAAACAACGCAACACAGCTTTGTATTACTGCTAAGAGGAGGAGAGTCTTGGGTCCAGGAACCATATTATGTAAAGTTTTCCCACGTGCAAAATGTGGAGCAAATACCTGTTTTGCTGTTTTATTTTTTATTTATTTATTTGCATTTGTAAAGCGCACAACTGCCCTCGGTTAGTTACATAAGTGCTTGTGTGAAATCTTAGTTACAGAGGTGACTGCAAAGACAGTTTGACTGACCCCTTTATAGGGCGACAACAGCATAACAATGCAGAATGTCCAGGAGTGTGGCATAGACAGGATGCACAGCCCCATCTTGAAGGGCGGCATCAGTATACGGTGCAGAAAGTCAAAGTGTGTAGCATAGACAGGATGCATAGCCCCATCTTGAGGGGCGGCATCAGCATAACAATGCAGAATGTCCAGGAGTGTGGCACAGACCGGATACATAGCCCCATCTTGAAGGGCGGCATCATCATACGGTGCAGAAAGTCAAAGTGTGGCACAGACAAGATGCACAGCGCCATATTGAAGGGCGGCATCAGCATACGGTGCAGAAAGTCAAAGTGTGTGGCACAGACAGGATGCATAGCCCCATCTTGAGGGGCGCCATCAGCATAACAATGCAGAATGTCCAGGAGTGTGGCACAGACAGGATGCACAGCCACATCTTGAAGGGCGGCATCAGCATATAGTGTAGAAAGTCAACAAATACATGGTGCCATCCACAGTTACATGGTCGCAGCTACATACATTTTAATAGGCAAATACATGGTGCCATCCAATCGTTACTTGGTGGCAGCTACATACATTCATTAGGTCAGGTTAATAGGCAAATACACGGTGCCATCCAACAGTTATGTGGTGGCAGCTAAATACATTCATTTGGTCAAGTTGCTGGGCAAATACATGGTGCCATTCAACAGTTATGTGGTGGCACGTATGTACAACGTTAGAATTGCTAGTTAGATATATTCTGCTATTCACGTTTAGCACAGTGATGGCTGCATGTTGATGCATTGTCATAGTAAAAGGAGGCTGATTCCATGAACAGGTGAGTGAGACAGGAGCAGCACCATGATCATATCAATAGGCTAACACAGGATGGAGGGTGCAAGTTGCGTAGTAGATAGGAGTGAAGGTCTTGCAGAGTCTGTGTGGGTATGGAGGGAGGGATAGATAATGCAGAAGTTTTAAAGATGTTCGCGAGAGTCAGACAGGATTCCAAGCGCGGATGGTAGGGATGCAAGGTGTGGGCGGCAGCTTGGGTGCAGGTCAGAGGATGGAGCGGGGAGTGTAAAAAAAGGGGGAATAGGGGTAACGCCTCTTACCTGAGCAACAACAGGGTGCCTCAGGGCGCACGCCGGTGTCAGGTGGTGAGTGCTCGGCCTGAAGGTGTTAGGCAAGTCCAGGTAAGGACAGGGAAAGACAGGCCCTTGCAAACGGCCCTTGCAGAGTAGACCCGGCTTCGCCTCCCAGCTCTGCTTCGAGTGCTGATTAGATGCGGGCAGGCAGCCGATGGGCAAGCTGCATGATGAAGTGTGCGTCTTCCGGCAACACAGAATGTCTGGAAGGCGGCGGCCATCTTCAGTATGCTAAGAGCCTAAAGTCTGTCGCAGTAGAGAAAGTAAAGAAGGAAGGGCAGGCTCTGTGCTCGGATGGTATGGGGCACATCCTGCACCTTCAGAGGAGTGAGGGGAAAAAGTGATATGGAATAGAATAGTTCAAATCCACCGCCACAGTGCCAAGTAAATGACAACGGTGCGCTGTAGAGATCTGAAACAACAAATTATTTGGTCTCACAAACTCCTAACCGGTGCCCTACCGAAGCTAGCCTGTTGCATTACACTGCCATCTCCTTCCTCTTAGCATCACAGACCTACAGCCTGATCGCCAACACTCACACCAACACGCTCTCCTGTACAACGACCCCTCATTATACTCATTCCTGCCCCATAATGACTGACTCACAAAAGTGAATAACTGCACACAGCACACAACACCAGCCTGCAACAAGAATACTCTATTGCACAGGCGCCATGCAGCACTACCGAGAGAAATACAAGATTGCACGCTCGCCTATCTAAACTATATGAACTACCGGCAAAAAAGATTGAGCAACTAAACCTCCTAAAAAGAGGCCTACCACACAAAGCAGAATTAGATCTCACTACCAGCAATCGCAAAAAACCCAAACCTAACCACCCCAGACAAACGACACAAGACAGCCCCAGCGCCATGTCTGCATTAAAGAGCCACCCACTAAATCTTAAATGAGCTCTCATAAATGCCAGGTGCCTAGTTGCTCATGCTCATGCAACTGAAATATCTGACATTATCCTAACAGATAACCTTGACTTCTTGGCCATCTCAGAATCTTGGTTGCATGATGCTGCAGGCCCCGCCCTATCTCTGGCAGTCCCTGATAACTATACCATCTTGCGAGCAGACAGACTCAGCTCTCGAGGTGGAGGATTAGCAATCATAGCTAAAACCAACTTAGATATGCAAATAGTAACTACACCCCCTTTGAAATCATGTGAGGGCCTTACGGTCAAACTACCCACTGCTAACTCCCAAACGCTGAATATCCTTCTTATCTATATACCTCCAGGCCAGATTGGATCCTTCTCGGAAGATCTATCCACGGCCTTATCTAACAACCTAAACAACATCTCCCAAACCATAGTGCTAGGTGATTTCAACCTAGGCTATAATGATTTCAAGGACACCAACTCCACTGTCATCTCCACAACACTGACAGAACTTGGCTTCACTCAGAAAGTAAACCTACCCACACACGACAAAGGTCAAACTCTAGACTGGATCGCAGAGCACAACTGCAAGGTCAATATCACGTCTATCGCCCCCCAGATTTGGACGGATCACCATCTCCTAGCTTTTTCTTTGGCAACCAATCCTGCCACAGCCCAGACCTCCCCGCCTGCTCCAACCACCCTCACGAGGAATAAAAAATGTATGACAACTGACAAACTGCTGCCCCACATACTACCTAATCTAAATTCCTTACCAGACAACCTGGACCCCAACTCTTTAGTTGAACAGTATAACGCAATTATGAACTCGGCCCTTGACAATATTGTATCCCTCAAACTAAGGAAGAGCAAACCCAAAAAACACCTTAACAATTGGTTCACCCCACTTACAAAACCTTAGAATACGCCAAAAAAAATTGGAAACTGCCTGGAGACTCAACTTCAGCAGAAAAAAACTAAACCTCACCAACATCTCAACCCAATTTGAGAAAGACATCCTCCTAGCTAAACAGGAGACTTACGACAATAGAATAGCACAATCCAAGTCTAGTATCAAAAAACTATTCACTATTCTTAAAGAATTGGAAACACCCATTGTACCGCAAGAAAACTGTACCAAAGATAAAAAGTGGTGTTCCAGTATCCAGCACGCCCTAACTAACAAAGTGTCCAACCTGCAAACTGAAATTAGCCATAAGAAAGCCTCATTAGCACCCTAAACCCCTCACAGTACTGCCCCTCTGCCACACGGTGAACATGAAACGCGCTTCAGTTTCTGTCATGGAGGTGGAGAAGGTCATACTGGGACTTAAACCGTCCAATTGCAAGGGTGACCAATGCCCACCACAACTCATCAAGGATGCTGCAAGAGAACTTGCGGCCTTCATAACCAAATGTATCAATTCCTCTCTCACATCCGGCACTGTCCATAACAACTTAAAAGAATCATGGGCACTACCCCTACTCAAAAAGGAAACCCTGGACCCAGCCATACCCACCAACTTTAGACCTCTCACGAATGTGCCATTTCTGTTCAAAATTCTAGATAAAGGGGCCTACATCCAAATACAAAACTTCCTGGAATCTAACCTCCTACTAGGCTCACGCCAATCCGGATTCCGTCCCCAACACGGTACGGAGACAGCTCTAATTGATCTAAAGACTCAAATAGACGAGCTTAGAGATAAGGGTCAATCAGCCCTACTCCTCCTACTAGACCTCTCCGCTGCATTCGGCTTGGTTGACCACAAAGTCTTATGCAGCCACCTAGACTCTGCAGCTCACTTCTCTAAAGAGGCCATACCATGGATTGAGTCGTTCTTGAGCAACAGGACCATGAGAGTCTTTTCACCATCGGCTTCAGCAAACCCTATCCCGATAACCTGCGGTGTACCTCAGGGATCCTGTGTGTCACCAACACTCTATAATGTATTCACCAAGCCCCTCTTTGACGAAATGGACCATTTGGGTATCGCCTACACAAATCACGCTGACGATGCTCAAATCCTCCTCCTTCTTACCAGAGACTACGTCGCGGACCCGGCTCTGGTGAACAGAATTTATGGCATCGTTCAGTCATGGATGGCCACCCATGGACTATGTCGTAACAATGATAAAACTGAGCTTATTATCCTAGGCACCCCGACCCACCTTTCCAAACTCAGCCCAGATTACGCCAGCTTCACCATCGATGGAAACGACATACAAGTAGCTAAGGAAGTGAAGACCTTAGATTTCTATCTGGACGCCACCCTGAACTTCACTAAACAGGTCAACTGCCTAGCCCCTGCTACTGCATACATGTGCAAACTAATCAGAGCTAGCAAACAATTCCTCTCCACTGACAGCTGCCTTATCCTCACGAGAGCCCTCATACTGTCCAAATTGGATTACTGCAACGCGCTATACATTGGTGCGAACAAACAGATTATCCAGAAAATACAGGTTCTCCAGAACAATGCCCTGAGAGCAGCACTTAAGATCAACAGAAATGAATACATCTCCTCCATGAGAAGTAAATACAAATGTTTATCTACCTTTGATAAAAATCCAACTCAAAATCGCCTCCCTCACATACAAGTGCCTCAATAATAGAGCACCTCCATACCTCACTAACAAAATCAGTAGGAAAACTTCTCTCGGGCCAACTAGAACAGCCAAATCCAATTGCCTCCAAGTACCACGCTTCAAACTCTCCACCATCGGGGGTCACCTATTATGTGTCAGTCCCTCTGGACATCTTCTCCATGTTGCGCTGTAATGCGTTAACTCGGCATCCAGCCGCTAATGCTATGCACATTGTACTTACACCTTGTATCTCAGTAACCTACGCATGTCTATATACCTGTGCTACCAAACTGATTGTACCCTTATCGTATTTCTTACCTCTGTATCTCATGTACCTATCCTTATACTTGTATTTCATGTACCTATGTAACCAAGCTGAACATATCCTTATTGTTTGCGCCCTGATGCCCCTGGGTCCGGTGCGCAAAATAAATAAATAATAATAAAAAAAAACAAGCAAACTTTCTAGGTGCTGCCGTAGCGGTATTAAATGGCCGAAAATGTAAGTACCTGGTTATCTAATAGCCGTGCCTGGCAAATGCCTAATAGTTGTGCACAAGCCAAAACTGTTGGCTTTGCCAATGCTTGTTTTCTTGGTGGCCACCATTGCTGATCTCCACCACATGTGTATGCTGGGGATCCATGCAAATTATATACAGAGACAAGTAAAAGACATGGCACTCAAGGGCCACCTATGATTCGTGTGCCTGTGATGGCCTCTTGACGATAATTAGGAGAACCTGGTGGAGTGGGCCTGGCCTGAATGTCCGGATGTGGCAAGACACTTTTGCCAAGATTCTTCAGAAATGAGGACACTTGAAAGGAAGGTAACGTGTTTTGCAAATGTGTTTGTGCAAAATGATGGGTAAAGACCCTTTTAAACACTGCAATTTAGTGATTTGTTAGCACAAATTCAGTGCACTTGCTAAGGTTCAAAACAACTTGCAATATGTTTCTGTCCAAATTATTCTATCAAAATATATGGATAATTTTTAATAGCAACCTGGCAAAGCCCACATCTTCCTTTTGTGAACATATGGCCCTGTAGAAATTGAAGAACTACGACGTTCCAAGCATATCACTGCACCAAACTGATATCCTTTAGTAGCACAAACAGCTGAACATTTGAAATCAATTGATGCACAATTTACGCTGCAGTTGAGTACCACTGTATTCGATTTTCACGTGCACATTGCAGAAAGAGCCTAGCACAGACATAAACAGACTACCACTCTGTTCTGGCTTATGTATTACTTTATGTCAGGCATTAAAGGTGGGGATAAGAGAAGCTATTAAGCCGTTGATGAAACTGTGAGATCACTGAAAAGCTCGGATCGATCAATCTTTTCAGTTTTCTCTGCAGAACAAAAACCTAGTTAAGTGAGCATTCATCAAATGTGCTGGAAAGATATATGCAAGGCTTAACAGTGTGTCAAGAGACAGTTTTAGTCAGCAAGACCGTCCATCTTGATTGTACTTCAAGAAAGTTCTGTGCATCATTCTTCCAATCGCTGACATAACTGGATGTTACAAATCTACCCAATGCAAGTGAGTGAGTCAATCTTTACTCGAATAGCCCTGTTTGGATCGTCCGTATCTCCCACTGCAGGACACTGGAGGAAGAAAAGAGAAAAGGAAAGCTTTCCTACTGGCGGAACTGACGCTTGTGATTTGTGCTTAAAAGGCTTGGTTCCTGGGCAAATATAAGGACAATGGGCCTCATTACGAGTCTGGTGGTAACCCGTGTTGCCGCCGGACTCGTAATATTTTACCAGCACCTGACTTCCCCGTGCCACCAGGAGATTAAAGGTCTAGCGGCTTGGGAAGCCAGTAAAATATAAGTCCCCATTCCCATACGCACCATTGGCCGGAAGCACATTGCCTACCGGGTCGCTGCACCCAGCAGGGTCAGACCTGTCAGGGGCATCGGCTACGGCAGGCAAACACATAGTTTACTGGTCTGGAAACAAGGGTGCCGGTGAGTTTGCCGGTACCCTTGTTTCCGGACCGGCAAACTGATAATGATGCCCAATGTCTTGCCTTGCACACTGCACTTCTCACAAGGACAACATTGGTTGTTTAAATAGTTCCTTTTTATGCTTGTGTCTTTTTTATATTCAGCAGACACAGACCTGAATGAAAATGGCAATTACCTAGAATAGATCGTCTTAGCAAAGTCTGTGATCATTACAAGGCAAACTTGAGCAAAACCATTTTATGAAGAGTAATGAAAAAAATCGGTGCAAGCGAATGAAACTCCTTACTAAAGTACTATTTCTGAAACATGTCTAGTTATGAAATCTTAAAGAACAAAATCTTACAGAACATGCATGTTTTATTTTAATTGTTTAGCTAAGGGTTTATAAATGATAATGACCTGGACATCAACCTAATATTGTTTTAAAGCTTCTGGGTTTAAATTACATTGGACATACTCGCTATTTCTAGAAAGGGACCATTTAAATAAAGGGAAAGGACAATAATATACTTCTGGATTGCTTTGCACATCAGTAGAACAAAGAATATCATAAAGCAAAATTCTATTCAAACAGGCCTATGACACTCCTTGGGACATAACGAGGTGATGGGACAAATTAGAACATAGTGGTCAAATAACCAACTATAAAGTCCAGTACAGAGTGACAAAAGTGCACTTGCTGATATTTTGCTGTTTTTATTTGCATTCTCATCCACTCTCATCCTCTCTGCAGGTGTAAGCAACCTGGGGGTCTCCAGATCGTTTGTACTATGACTCCCATTATCCTTCTACATTGATTTTACTGGTTAGGGCTGATGGGATCTGCAGTCTAAAACAGAGAGATACAAAGGTTGCAGATGCCTGCTACGGCTTCTCTTTTTCTACCGGGGTATTGTTTGACTTACTTAAAGGGTAACAAAAATACGGAAATGGTTCACAATGAGGGTAGAGATATCAAACACAAAGTTGATGAAAGAGCAAAACAAAGAGTCGGTAAATTACTTAACATCAAATACAACAAGGGATCAGAAAAAATGGCGTAATATGACAGCCGTTGGGCATCAAATTTAAGTTAAAATGCATGCACAAGTGTACAGACTTCAAACGTTTGACAATAGTGCCCAACTTTGGAAGACAAATGGCCAGCTGTGTCAAACAACCTTCAAATAGCTTCATTTTGAAACACAAGAGAATTGGAGGTACCTATCAAATGGGGATAGTATGCATAAAGCAGATGGATTTAGGAACAAAACATCAAATTTAACATCAAATCGGCTAAATGTAATAGGGCATGTACTCAATATGCTGTACTCAATATGCTGCTTCGTTCCAAAAAGATGGCATCGCTTTCCACTTGGAAAAAAAACGTAATGAGGCCTCCAAAACAGCATTCAAGTCTATCTCCAAAGACTATAAAAAGGCTATCATCCAGGCCAAAGCTGCATCCTTCAACACTAGGATTAACAACGCCAATTCTGGGACTAAGGAAATCTTTGCCATCTTTAGGGAACTGGAGACTCCTTCACCCCCACCGTTCTCTCTCATACAGGACAAGACCTGGTGCAACAAAATTCAGCTGCCATGCTTGACAAACTGGACACCTTACACACCAACATTTTAGCTCACCAAAAGGCTTTGTCCTCATTACTAGCCAACAGTGCCACTGCACACCACCGCAGCCACCTCTCCCAGGCAGGCTCCGATGTTTGAATTCTCGGACATGAGCAAATCTGAAGTCATCACCCTCATTAAGTCCATCAAGCCGTCTAATTGTAAAGGTGACGCCTGCCTGGCCCACATCATCACAGACTGTGCCCCAGCCCTCGCCCCCTTCTTCACGGCCTTCATTAATTTGTCCTTCCGGTCAGGCCATGTCCCGACTGCACTCAGGAGGCGTGGGTCCAACCGCTCCTGAAAAAAACTTTTTACCCACTGGTCCCAGGGAACTATAGGCCAGTCACCACTGTCCCCTTTTTGCTAAAGATTTTGGACAAAGCAGCCTACTTGCAAGTTCAGAAATTCATTGAAGAAAACAACCTCCTTGGACTACGCCAGTCTGTCTTCTGGCCACGACATGGCACCGAAACGGCACTAGTTGACCTAAAAAAACAAAAGGATGACATCAGAGACGCAGGAAAACCTGTGCTCCTCCTCCTCCTAGACCTTTCAGTGGCCTTAGATCTGGTAGATCATAAAACCCTATGCCATCATCTTTAATCTGCAGCCAACTTCTTTCCAAAGGCCTGAAGGTTTTCTCTGAATCCTCCTGTGCCAACCCCAGTCCCATCAAATGTGGGGTCCCACAGGGATCATGCATATCTCCCACCCACTATAATCTCTTCACAAGGCCCCTGTTCAGAATCCTGGACGCCCTCGGCATCTCATATACTAACTATGTGGATGACACCCAGGTGCTCATCCTACTATCGGGTGACTATCCCACTGACATGAACACCCTCAACTCCATTTATTCCACAATCCAATCCTGGATGGCAGAAAACTGGTTGTATCTCAAGAGTGAGAAAACCAAACTTCTGCTAATTGGCTCCCCCTCTACCTTGGGTAAATTGGACAAGCAGTACTGTTCATTCATCGTCGACAACATCCCCATCTCAGTGTCACAGGTCATCAAGACACTGGGCGTGTATCTCGAACCTAGCCTTACCATGGATAGGAAGGCCAATGCTATTGCATCATCCGGAGCATATGACTCTAAACTGCTCAATGCAGCCAGGCCCTTCCTCTCCCAACAAAATTGTATCACCATCGCAAGGGCTATCATTGGTTCAAGGCTTGGCTACTGCAATGCACTCTTTGGTGGGACTTCCCAAAAGAATCTGTCAAAACTCCAACTAGCTCAGAACAATGCCTTGAGGGCGGCAACAGGCATATCACGCAGGGACCACATCTCTGGGGTCAGGAGTCAGGTACATTGGCTACCCGTTAAGGAAAGGCTTGTTTTCAAAACACTTGCTCTGACACATAAATGCCTTCAGGGCCTGGCCCCACTGTAGCTAGCTCAAAGGATCATCAAACAGACATCAACTAGACCTTCAAGAATGGCTTACTCAAATTGTATCACAATTCCTCCCACACGCAAAGTACGTGCAGGTTGCTCTAGCTTCCCTACCATGGCTGCAACCTTTTGGAATACCCTCCCAGCCCAGATCATGATGTAAGACTCGCACACAGCTTTCTGAAAGGCCATCAAGGCTAGGCTATTTGTCTGAACGGGCCCTGCTCCCACCCCTCTGCATCCATGTATCGGTCTCCATGCAACATATGCATCCATGTACTTGTATCCTTGCAACATCCATCTACTATATTATGTATTGTGACAACTGAGTATGTAACTAAGCAAATTGTACTGAGCATTCCTCTGTTGGGCCGTACTCCTGTAACCCTTAAGCAAGCCCTCTTACATATCCTTATGTATTGTAACAACTGAGTATGTAACTAAGCAAATTTTACTAAGCATTCTTCTGTTGGGCCGCACTCCTGTAACCCTTAAGCAAGCCCTCTTACATATCCTTACAGCGCCTCGGTGCCTGTGGCCTGTAGTGCGCTCTACAAATTAAAAATAAATTAAAATTAAAGAACATGCGAGGGTGTGGATCAGATACATTCCAGACTAGATCCAGAAATAGTGGATGTCAGATACAGTAAACTGGCAAATGCCAGAAAAGGGCAAGAGTTTCACCTAGGAAACCAACATGACAGGCATAAAACAGGGGATGCCAGCAAAGTAACGCCAAAACAGCATACCAGGTTCTTCAGTTCAAGTAAAACAGCATCTTTCAAATGGCCACAAGGAAATGGCTTCACCAGAATGAACCAGGGTGATATCTGAAGACAAAGTCCAAGGTGACAATATGACAGTTCTATGTGATTTCATCCTCACAAATAACAAACTACTACATTATTTTGGGATAAACTTCATTTTTATGGGAGTGTCCCTCAATACCCAACCTCCACCCCTTCCCCACTCTCCACAACCCTCACCCTCCTACATATATCATCTATCCCCACCCTACAATGCACACTACCACAAGATATCTTACCACATTATAATTTGTGGGGCTGGAACCACGATACACACACTATAACTTTGAGGAACCATCCTCACCTCTTTTCCACTTGGGTGCGACAGGATTGCACAGGTTTCAGTTCTCATCTGCTTTGGATTAGTTTGAACTGAACAACGCAATATAGGCCGCTAGTCACTCCAACCAACATCTTGGAGAATCCACAGTGTAATGTAATCAGGGGTCACCACCCTTGGTTATAGGATGCGTTTTGCTAGAGCACATTGGAAGCCTTACATTGCACACGCTTCTGCCACAAATTGATTTTACATGACTCCCTTCTCTGTTAATAGATTGGTGTAAAATCTGTATCATTACTTTGACCAGATAGGGATGACAGTTTGGAATCATTAATTTGCATATCTGCTAATGTCCCTCAGGCACATACATTGTTTCCGGGCATTCTGGAGTGGGACTTGTAACAGATTATCCTCCGCTCCTTCATTTGTCACTTCTTGGACCTTGCCAACAAGGCCCACTTTCAAATTCACCTACTTAGAGGCATTATCCCTTTCCTCACCTTCCCCCAGAAGCTCAATGTCTCTAGAACTCTGGTCCTCTCCAGGCTGCACTACTGCAACAGCCTCTTCCTTAAATTACCTTCTTCTTCCCTTCGCCCCCTCCAACAAATTCAGAATAGGGCTGCACGATTTTTCTGTGGCCTCAAGCCCAGGCACCACATCTCTTTACCCCTAAAATCACGCCATTGGCTTCTGGTTGCTGCATGGCTTGAATCCAAATCCCTCTGCCTCATCCATAAAGCTGTCTGGGGATTGGGGCCACACTATCTGCAACTCGCTCTCCCTAAATACTCTCCTTCAAGATCCCTTTGATCCTCCAGCTCCAACTCTCTTCTGGTCAAATGCTACTCTAAGCGGAGAGCTGGGAGCAGATCTCTTTCCTGGGCTGGCTCCCTCCTCTGGAATAGTCTCCCTCTCCCTCTCCATCTTGAACCGGATCTCCTCAAGTTCCACAAGCATCTCATACCTTCCTCTTCTCCGCCTTCCCTCCCTCTCTCCTTCCTGTGCTACCCATCCCTACAGTCGCTGTGATTGGCAGTCAGGCTCCTTAAGAGTCAAATTGGGTCCTGGCCTTCTGCCCTATCGCCACCAGCATCCATCCCCACTTGCATTGGCCCTAGGCCCATGCTTGCCTGTGGTGTTGTCTCAGGTCTGCACTTACTTGGTGGGAGGCTGACCTCCCTCTCACCAGGGTTGTCACTGCCTTCGCACTTACCTCTTGCTTCAGTAACAAGCACTCTGGCACTCCTCCCCCCCTGTGGGACCCTCCAGCATTTACCCTTTCCCCACCCTCTCTCTTTCTCAGCACATGCACGTTCCGAATGTCACAAGGCCTGGTAGGACCGTTGTTGTCTTTATTTTCTATTAATTGTCATTTTCACTCATTGTCATTTGATTTGTTCCCTTGTTCCCCTACCTTTTTGCCTTGTGGTGCTTTGAAACACTATTCTAGTACAAGCACCTTATAAATACCCAATAAACAAATGAATAAATACATTATTAAGGATTTTCTTTGATGTTTCCTGTGTAAGTATCGTAGATATGAAGTTTGTCTTTTCCTAAGGGTGATAGTCCACCATACGTGCTTAGCAAAAGACAGGAAAAGAGGTTGGGTATCAGGGAATGCTTGTTAGGTGATCATTCAGATGTTGCGGCCAGGACACCTGCTCCGATGCTCAGCTCCCAACTGCCTAGACAACCTCCATCTATGGATTCGCTCATCTTTCCAAAGGTGCAAGACATCCCAACCACTAACATAATGCTCACTGCATCCAAATCCAAACGGATCAAGACCCCATGCTGGCATCTAAAACAGATGTCTGGATGAAAGCTGCTCTGCACAATGCTGATGAGTCGGCCGGGTATCATATGTGCATAAGAGAATCACCTGGTGCACTCCATCTATTGATTACTGATGCTGTGTGTACTGCAATACTGCACCCACTTCTCCTCCTTCACTTTGATACCTGATCCCTGTCTGCCAGCCTGCTTGCCAACATTGTTCGCTCTTTGAGGTCCCAAAAAGAGCCACAGCAGTTACTCTGTCTACTAGCAGCCACATCTGTGTTGCTACCTCAGTAGATTGAGACCTCCCCACTCCTCAACATCTCACTATGCTCTTAAATATATTAAAAAAAATAATCAATTGCTCATCATTTTTTTCCATGTCTTTCAAATATATGACATTTGGTATGCCACAGTGGTGGCTTCAGAGAATCTAAAAAAGATATGATGACAGGACACTTTTAAGAGTTCCAGGGAAATGCTAAATAAGGACTTTACCACTATCCAGAAATTGAGTTGGGTTAGTATTTAGTGTTGGTTGTCCAGTAATGAGTTCCACAGTTTTTGCTCCAAAAATGAGCGTCTATTTGTTATTGTTCTCCGGTTGTGGGCGAGGCAGGGAAGAATGTTGTTTGCAGAATGCTCCAATCACACTGTGACACTTGAATTTCAGTTTCCTCCTTTAAGATGTAACTATCTCTATATCTAGGAGATTGTTCACCATGTGAGAAGTTTGTTATTTGCAATTGAGAGATCCCAAATAGAACACCCTTCCAAATCAAGAACCAATGTACAGACACATTCATTCAGCATGGATGCCTACCATAGCACATTCAGAACTCCACCAATAATCTGTTAAGACTACACAGTCCTCCTGTTTGGAATATCAGCCCCATCTACAATAGTCTCTCAGAGTAAGTCTGAAACCGAAGCTAGCTGGTTATGGTCCAGCTAGAACCTCTTGTCCATCAATTTAGAGTCACTAGCTAACAACCTTAATCATCTTGACCCCCTGAGATCCAACAGACTGAGTTTACCCTCTTCAAACACATCAACTAGATGGGTGGGACATGTGCTCACCTCCTGAGTAGAAACAAGTCTGCAAAAACTAGAAATCACATTGGAAATGGAACACATTCTACAAAATGAAGTTAACCTAAGGCTGACATGGTCCACATGAAAGGCAACCTTCCCTCCCAAAAATAACATTTGTTCACCAAGATTCCAGACACAGTCAACAGCCACATAGGGATTTTCAAATTGGAGGAACATTGCAATGACTTACCCATATTGTTCATAGAAAATGTGCACCACCTCTCACAGCTAATTTGATCACCTCTGCAACAAACATAGCTACACACATCAGGCATCAAGAGTCTCCAATCACTCAGAACAAGACTTCGATTTTAAGGCAGTTGAGCCCAGGGAATTCCTCATACTCCTCAAAAGCATCCAGCAGCTGCAATCATGGCATACACATACATATGTATCCCTTCCATTTGAAGGGTTCAACAATAGTTGCCCAAAAAATACATAATTCAGCCCAGTTGGCACTACCACTGTTTGATAGCAGGACTGTCGTAGAATTTCTAAACTATAGAGACAATATGGACAGCTAAGCATGAAATCCACATCAAATCAAACAAAGCCCTGCAAAGCCAACAGAAAGGTTTCTGATCACTCAACATTAAGGTGTTCTCTCTTTGTAACAAATCTACTTCTGGGGCACCAAAGGTTCAGGGATGAATATCAGTTTCTAAACCATCAATCAGCCCCACTCCTCTAGTTCACCAGAAGGGATATGAACAGATTGGGAACACAAGTCAATTATAATTGTCCAGGTTACCAAAATTGGACAAGGAGGTCTATAATTTCTAAACATCCTTGTCCAATTTTGGTAATGTGGACGGAATGGCAGGCTCATGTCTGCAAGATCGTGGATTGTTTTTTAGTTGCAACACCACAAAAATACAATTATTACCCAGTGAGAAAAGGGACTGTCCAGTATAGGTTGTATAAAAATATCTACCTTATTATTACTACAACAGACAGCTCTAGCACACTACGAAATACAACCCGCCCTGTAAAGGAACACAGAAGACAGACAGTTTCATGAAGGTAAGGGAAGCACTCTGGATATTGACAGGAGGATAGTTGGTAAAGTAGTCAGTCTTACTGTTCAAGGTTATTTGGTTTCAGCACTAAGGGGGCAAAGGGTCGTAAATGTCTTTCGGTGAAGGACTAGGCTGGGTAGAATTACAATGCACCTGGTGCTGAAGAAGTTCTTGATGCTTAACAGTGTCAAGGCAGTTTCATGGTACTTTGCAGCTCCTGAGACAGAGTTTAAGATGGGAGACAGCTGTGGGTATCAGGCATCTGGGAGTTCGGTGAGCGAGGCTGGACGGACAGGTGCAGGCTGGCTGGCGCCATGGCTCAGGGTCAAGAATCGTTGTCTTTGTACTGGTTGGTGGATCTTGAGCGCTGGTCGAGGGGTCTCGGATAGCTCTGGTGACTGCAGCATCACTACAGTCCACGGTGCAGCTCATTGCAGTTCGAGGACACGACTGTCTCTAAAATGTCCTTAAAAGATGGACGCTGGTTGTTGCTTGTACGGGCACTCCTCCTGAGTTCTTCGCAGGGGTTGTGTCATCCTTTCAAGGTGGACGGCCCAATGCTTTGGAGAGTGTTTGCAGGCAACAGCCTTGTCCTTAGTTCAGATACTCTCTGCACTTCCCACCTAGGAAGCTTGCTGGCAGAACCTAGCGGGGCACGCTGTGTACTGGCTGGGCATCTGTTCTGGAGCTGCTGGATGGGTCCTTTGAGTCCGGTATCTCCCTCTGTTCCCTGAGAGATGTGAAGGGGAGGGACCTTGCTTCCCTCTTGGAAGACCTGGCCTTCCTTCATTGGTGGAAGATGTAAGGTAGACTGTACCTTCATCCTGGGTCCAAATGAATCCTTCTTCTTACTCCTTTCGAAGTTGTCAGATGTTCTGCTAAGTGAGGGGTTCAGCCCTCTTTTAAAGCCAAATGGGCCCCAGTGATTGGTGCAGGATAAGCCCACCTTATTAAACCAATCTTGGGTCCCCACCAACATTATTCTGTTGTGAATGTGGTCAGGACCAGAGTGCTCTGCAACAGGAAATGTAAGGGGTGACAACATATACCTAAGTCCCACACATCGTCCTGTCTGTTACAGATCAACGTGTCTCTGTGATGAACTGAGACCTCTGTGCCTCTTGATCAAAGCAAAAGTCTCCCTTGAAGTTTATGATGGGAGCAGACTTCCAGTCTCCCCCAAATCTCATCCTCCATCACTCTGAAAGGAGTCCACTCTACAGGGATACCGGCAGTAACTAATGGACCCAAACATGCAATTCACTACCTTTCATACAGAAGGTTGGGAACTAGCTTCAAGTTGACACATTCCATACCAAAGGGGTGTTAGCCCCAACTTCCCGTCGTCTGTTTGGCAACCAAACCCCTTCAGGGTTGCCTCAATTAACTCTCATTAGTATGCACTGCCACCAGCCAAACGAAACAATAGGAATGCAGATACATGGAGCATTTGATAGTTTAATTAGACTGCTCATGGCTGGAGGAAGATGTGCCTTCCCCCTTCTTCAGATGCGTTGATGTACCTGTGGCTGTCACATTCCGGCTGAACATGAAAGGGAGGGACAGCACCTGTAGGTTGTGTCCTCCCGGAGTACACGTGACTATGCGTTTCATACAGTGAGCAGAGAAAATGTGTGTGGAATGCCTCACACATTTTCAGAGTTTGATCTCCCATCATTCACTTTCATTATCAACATATCAAAAAAGCACAGGCGAGCGCACACTCCCTGTATGGATTGTTGAATTCCTCACACTCTTGCAATGGTACAAAATGACCATGCATGCACATCCTACTGGCCATATTTGAGGTTTCAAACATTATTCTCTGATCACACATAAAGGATAAGATTGCTGACCTAGTCACACCTATCAGAGCAGTGACCTGAACATCCCTCAATGCTCTCCAATATCTTCCATTCAACTATCATTTGCATCATTTAATTATGACTTCCTTTAAACAACATTAAACTGCATCCACATTCACAACTTTCAATCCCTGTAATCAGCCCGGAATCACATCTGAGATGCTCACCTCATTATGTGACACAGAGAGAGTCATACCCCTCTATAGGCTGTGTTCCATTGATGTATGCACCAAACCAGATTTGTCTTTTTGGTTCTGCCCTTCTATATATGTTGTCTAAAATGCTGGTGAAATTCATGGACCCCACCTGACTCCTAGCATACAGAATGTCATTGCTACCCTCAACTCTTCATTGGACAATGCCTAATCCTCTTATTTCACAACTCTAATCTCCAGCCTTCATTCCTGCAAACATTAATGTGCCTTATATCCATCTCCTCCTCTCTCTCCACTAAGAAATTTGATCAGAACATTTACTCTACAATCTCAAAATGTCATGACATTCAGACAGCCATCTTCTCTCTCCCTCCTCCACCCTCATTCTGCCACCAGCTCTGCCCATACACCATCTACTCTTGTGTTTGTTTCCACTACCCCTTATACTGAATTATGCTGAATTAGCACCCACCCTTCACAATGCCAATCCATCTTACATTCCTTTTGACCTGTTTGCTCTCCCGATCAACTTCCCTTATCTCTCGAAGTTCTATATACTCTCGACATTTCTGGCAGGCTTTAAGGCGTACTCAGCTGAGGTAATAGAGTCCTCTCATGGCAGGAGCCATGGAGGTCTTGCAATATACTTGGCACACTCACTTCATTTGAGAGAACATCAACTGCTGCACACCTCGCCAACTCTACTGATAATAGATGTAACGCTAGCAGATGGTAACAAATGGCGCACAGCCAACTTCTACAATGCAGCTGGTCATAGCGGCACTAGAAAAACTCTCCCATCCTTACTAGAGGTATTGGAGGATGTCAGGAATTGCAAAGGTTGCTCACCAAATGTTAGATTTTTGTTAGGTGGTGACTTTAATTTAAACATTGGAAATTATACAGGGACCATTGATAATACTATAGACAAGGATATATCATTTAACATCTATCCACCATCTCTGATAGAGGCCACAACAGACACCTTGCGAAGGAAATTCTTGGATGTGTTGATTAGATTGGGATTCAGAGCAGTAAACGGAAGATCTCAGTCCGACACTCCAAGCAAACATACTTTTCTAAACAAGAAATAACGCTCAATAACTGATTACATCATTCTGTGAAAAGAAGACTGGCACTGGATGAAAGATTTCCAAGTAGTCCCTAGAGTCGAAAGTGATCATGACCCACTTGTTCCAACATTACGGTATGCTAACGTGAGATAAACCGTTAAGACTGTATTCCCCGAGGCCACTATCTGTAAGACTCTATGGTGGAATATGGTAGATCTCCACTACTTAACATCTATGGTAATGTATACATCTATAGATAAATTAGCGCAATGCCTGAATGCAGAGGCATTCCCTGAGAGCATATGACAAGCCTGGGCAGACATAATAACCTGCATATCCCAAGAATTTAAAAAGCTTGTCGTGACCCGGAAGAGCGGCCAGGAAAAGACATCATGGTTCAGTACTGAATGCGGACTTCCTAAAAGCATTTAGGTGCCAAGGTAGTTCCCACACAGATATCATCGAAGTAAGGGCACTATACAAACATAGGCTAAAGTCCAACAAATTAGAGCAAGTGGAAATTGCCTGGCATAAACTAGAAAAGGCTGCCTTATCGGGCAACATGAAGCACTATTGGAAAGTGATTGCTGATGGTCTATGCCCCAAGAATACACTAGCAAAGGGGCATACTGACCTGGTGTGTGAAACAAAGTTGATTAAACATTTTTCAGCACTATAAACAACTCAAGACATTAACAAATTAGATGACATAAATACCAGAGTGATTCCCTATAATAGATGTAGAGCAGGCCCAGAACTAGTGGTATCATAGAATGAGGTAGCGACAGCCCTCGCTGGATTGCAAACGACAGGGCGGCAGGGCCGGATTCTATTCCAATATAGTTCTCCAAGCATGAAACTGTGATTTGGCTACCAGCCACCACCCTAGCATTCAGTAAAATGCTCCATTTGAAGATCTTCTCAGATTCATTGAAAGAGGCGGTCATTGTTCCAATCTTTAGAAAAGGAGACAGAACTGACCCAGCCTGCTACCGCACAATCTCACTTATCGACACATCAGCTAAGTGGTTTGGGTGCCTGATGCCTCAAAAAATCATGGCTTGGATTACTGAGCACCGGGTCCACCTGGAGCACCAATATGGCTTCCAAGAGGGCATTAGAACAGTTGACCAGATTGGAAGCCTGGGCTTGGTTCCCGATACATATGTGCGTGCCAATAAAGGCACAACCTACTTCATTCATGGACCTCTCGACCGCTTTTGATTGCGTTGATCACAGCAAACTGTGGAGTGTATTGCACTCCATGGGAATGCCGGGTGAGATGTTAAATATCTTAGTCCATATGCAGAGTAACCTGACGGCAAAGGTAAGACAGGGAAACAAGAGCCAAGACACGCAAGCATTCAAGATCTCCTGTGGAGTGCGACAGGGTTGTGTCCTGGCCTCATTCATTTTCACTCTCTATATAAACTCACTACCAAATATCCTACCTGACCTGGTGAGCGGTGTCCCAAGGATAGCTAAACAAAGGGTGTGTGCATTTGTGTATGCAGATGATGCAGTGCTAATGGCTAGAACAAAACACACCCTTCAAAAATTGATAGATGGATTTGCTGATTATATGAGAGAGAGAGGCTTAGCAATTAACGCAGAGAAGTTTAAGTTTATGTGTTTGGCTATAGTAAACCACAGGGGAACGCCATACTGGTAGCAGGGAAAAGTATCAAGTGAGTCAATTGTTTTTGCTATCTTGGGGTGATGGTGTCTAGTGATTTGGGCTGTCACCACACATAAAGCCTAAAACTACAAAGGCATCACAAATAAACATCTGAATCCTGAGATTTGGCGCAAAAACTGGGTGGATTGCACATGGATCATATCCTGCGAATGTATGTGGCTAAATCAACACTGTTGTTAACATACATTGCGGCTGCATGGGGTTACTATAAAAAAAATAAATAACTGAAAACAAATTCCTAAGGAACATCATGGGTTTACCACAGGGCTATCCAGGGCACCTTCTGCACAAAGAAATTGAGCTGGCTTATATGGAAGACCTTATAGGAATACAACTGTTGATCTACTGGCTGCGTCTGTGGGCGAGGCCCCAATTATCAATAACTAGGGCCCTAGTGAAGGATCTCATGGCCACAAATCCTTGGACTGCCTCGCCTTGGTTAACGTATATAAAATCTTCTCTACAAAAGGTTGCCCTTTGTAATTTGTTTAGGATGCATCATGGATAGGTAACACCACCAAAGGAGAGCTAATACCAGCCTTCAACCCTCAAAGATCAAGAATAAGGACCAAAAATGACTTGCAGAAACAAATTGTCCAATCTTATTATCGTAATGTAGCCTTTAAAAAGGCAAGGCCAGCATATTTCCAATGGTTTGTCACCCCAAGGGAAAGAGCAGTTATTATGGCCCTCAAAGCAAATCAGCAAATCTCTTGTTCATTGGAGAACAGGTGCCCTCTTTACTAACAAATTACACTGTGAGGAGAAGCTGTCCTAGCTGTGAGTGTGACAAAAATGTATTTGTTGGATTTTCTATTTGTTTTGTCCCAGTCAAACAAATCTAATAAAGATTTTTATAATCCTAGCACTAAGAACCTCCAACATAAAACATGTGCAATTAGCACTTACATTTGTATTATCAGACCCAGATTTGCCAACGACCCATAAAGTGTATTTGTATACTGAACAGGCACTTATGTTATGGAGGCAATTTGTAAGTACTGATAAATGATTGTAGTATACTTTTGGGGATTACGTGATTTTGACTGTATTTAAATATTTTTATTGTTGTAAAATTTTAATTGTCGGTTTGTTGATGGGAATTTATATTTCCGAATAATGATTTTATCAATCTATATACTATCTCTTTCCTCTGGGCTCTTCCTTACACCTTCAAATCATCAACTGTTCTACCGCTTTTGAAGAAACCATCTACTGTCCCAAATGTCCTGGTGAACTGTTGGGAAGTTTCCCTATCTCCATTATTCAAAGGTTCTTAAGTGGGTGGTCTTCAACTGGATCACAAAGTACATCAAGGATAATGGGCTTGGAGATCCATTTCATCTGTAGTAAAAATGAGGCATCTGTTATCCATGTCTCCAACATTCTATCTGATGAATCTCTCAGCATTTGGAAAATGTGACCGTCTCTTACTCATCTCTCTATGAAAACTCAAATCTCCACCACCATGCTCAACTGACTACTGCTTATGCCAACTCTTTGGCCTTCCTCTCTACTCCTTGCTCTCTCCAGACAAAGTCCTAAATGTTGCTATGCACATTCTCTGCAACCCAGATCCTCGTGCACTTTTACCTACAAACACTGTACTGCTTGCCTCTCCATGCACAGCCACTCGCTTTTCAAGTTCCTTATCCTACTTTGGGAAGATATCAATAGTCCTGCACCTCAGTAACTGAACTTATCACTGCCTTCTCACCACCTTGTTCCCTCGTATTCTCCTCTGAATTCAGGTGCACTTTCCCATGGATCAATACTTTCTCACGCCTCTGCTCTTTCCCCCTCCTCACTGTTCTTCATTGGAACTCAGTGCCCATCAACATTAAAACCAGACTAACTGTGTGGATATCTTGAAAGCTCGACATAAACTTCACTTACTTGTTAAAGAGGGAGATCCACCTGCCCTTCACCCATACTTGCTACCTCACCCCACCACTCTGTCAACTGCTGCATAATAATGTAATTGTGCATATATTGTAAGGAAGGCATGGTATCTAGAATAGACAGACCAAGTGATCACAGTTCAAGGGTGTTTATTAAACTGTGTAGGTAGGGTGGGAAAACAACTAATCTAAACCTAAATCTAAGATGGGAGCAGGCTACGACATTAAATCAAAATAAGTTAGTCCTAGTGGTGTCTTGTCAAATGAAAAGGGCCTATACTAAGAAAAACCTATTGCCAATCCTTATGCTAAATACAAAAGAGTGTGGGATAGGGCTCATACGAAATAAAGAAGTGTTTACAAACAGTATGTCAGGATGCGGTAGTTGTGGTCTCCCTTCCCCACATTTTGAGCATGTGACTAAGTGGGACTCTGGGGCACAGCACACGCTCTAGCTTTCCCAGAACAAGATGACAGTTCAGTTTTCAGCTATCAAAATCTTCGATGGCCAAGTCTCTTGCTCTATAAAAAGTATTTTACCTTTTAAGGCCTGATGCATTCAAAATAACAACAAAGGTTCCTTTCTGCCTGCCCATTGGGTGATGCTTTAATGCTCTTCCGGCCGCAGACCTCTCGAACAGTTCCTGTCCATACCATGCTCTTCGGAGGTTGTCGCTGCAGTTTCCAAGGATCTGATAGTCCAAATAATCAAACAAAAAAGTTCTTTCAGATAGCACTTGGGGTGATGATTCTTTACCCTGTGGTCTTCACAAATCTTAATGTCTTTTCAAACAGTTCAATGTTGACCAACCTTGGCCAGGTTCACTGTAGGGTTCACTGTAGTCAACATACTGTTCCTTTGGGACTTCAGACTTTGCCCCTTTTCATCGACATCCCTCCTCCAGGTTCACTCTTGCGAATCTCACAGTTCCTTTTACTTTCCTACGATGTGGGATTCACTTCCCTTATTCACGATCATCTGCTGGTCAAAGAGTTTTGACTGTACACAGGATTTTACTAGACCCCTGAATGACCACTTTGACCCTCTTCTCACCTTTGCCAAGGCCTTCTGGTGATGGTAGTTTCAACAATCGTGTAATCACCCAGAGTTTCTCGAGTGAGCACCCACGTGCTGCCTGGCTCATCTGCAGCTGGCTTTCCCCTTTTACATCAACAGTTCTTTAGACATTCTGCAATCAGCCGTTTTCTACTTTGTTATGACACAGTTGGTTTATTTATAGGTTCTCTGCTCGACTCACCAGCTGTGATGAACCGCTTGGCTTTCTTTGTATCGGAAGTCAAGGTCTGTACCACAGCAGCAGGCATCTCCCTCTGTCTTGCTTATTAGCTCTGTGTACCGTGGAAATCTACTGCAACACACTTGGGATTTTGTTCACGGTCTTACTATTTGTTCCACGGAGGTCTCACAGTCCTTGGTCGGAAAGGGCAAGGTCGCTTCTCTCCTAGTCACCCTCTCGGCTTGCACCATCTTTCTCCTCCTCTTGAATTTCTCTGCCTGGGTAGCTGTCTCATCGTGTGGTCTTCCTTGCTCATATGGTGCTCTCGTGCTCCACCTTTTATCCTGCTGGGAAGGGAAAGGGCCATCAGGTGTGTGTGATTCAGGCAATTGCCTGACTTAACCTGATTTGTCCCAACACAAGGGTCAGGCAAACAGCTCTGGTGTCTGCCCATCATCTTTCATGATGTGCAAACGTGTTAGAGTTGGAAAAGGGGCTGGTGGAGTTTTTGAATATCCTACATGCTAGGATGAGGGAAAGGTGTTATAAGAAGGGGGATACTGCATCTCACCCATCCGTGTCCCACTTCCACTCCCCGAGGTCCCCCCATCCATATGATCCTCCCTTGCTGGTCCATCCCCAGAAACTGGATCCAATAGCGATGGTCGTGTCCTGGCCACCTGGATGACAGATCCCCAGTGACTAGTCAGGGAGAAACTGTCAGGTTTCGCATGATATGTACAGTATTCCTCTTTAGTTTGACACTCTCGGCTCCCTAAGTTTAAGTTATCTTCATAAGTTACCTGTTTCTTTTTATTATTTATTTTATTTTGTTTTGTTTTGTCCCGATTCTTTGCCACACTTTGTTCAGGCCCTTATGCACTAGATCACTACTTGTTCTTATATTAGTGCTATTGTACACATATCATTCAGGGAATGTCTCCACCATCTGTAAACCTGTTGTTTGAAGACATTTTTCACTGAAATTGACATCCCTGTTCTTCAAAAAAATACAAATATAAAAACATCACACCTCTTTTAGAATTCCTCCTCTCTCATCTACTACAATTGCCTTACGCTGACTCAAAAATGCCTTTATGTTCCAGGCTATAAAAATTCACCAACAATCAGGAACTTCATCTCAGAAAAGAACTTTAGATCTGCTGCCTAAACCTGGATAGTGGCAATGACCTTCTGGAAGACTTTCTGGTCAGCACACTGGAATGCCAGAGATATGTCTTACATACTGCAGCACAACTCATCAAAGAACTCTGAAAATTCCACCACATCACTGCAACCCTAATTGAACTGCAGTGCCTACCGATGAAAGCGCATAGCACCTTCACATCCCTATGCATCAATTAGACTGTTACCCTCATGGCCCTAAACTGCCTCGCTGAAAAGCTCAGCATCTACAGAGGTCTACGATCCCCCAGAAGTAAGGACATAAGCAGACCTGAACTCTGCCAGTGTATGAAGACAGGATGTATCTGTCTATGCCTCAGACTCTGAAACCTCCTCCTCATCAACACAAGACATGCACCCTCACTTCTCCATTTCAGGAAGATCAAGATCATCCCCAATACCGAAGTTCACACACCATCCACTCCCCACCTAACCTGAGACTGGATAATCTGCTCCCCCCTATTTCCTCCCCTGGTTGTTTGTCGATCCTGTGCTACCAAATTGCCTGTATACCCATTGTGTTTCTGCTTCCCTCACTCTGTACTTCCCCTTAGGTCTTGAACACACTGTGCAGTCTATGTTCAATTAAAAAAAAAAAATCAACAACCTAAGAAATATAACCCCTTACGGCCAACATCAGAAATCTGGGTATGTAATAAAGCAGATACTTAAGCCTGCAATTTAACAAAAATGGAGACCAGATGAATCAGAGCACAAGATATTGAGATTGTTGCCTTGCTTTATGAATTGGTTGGTGTATTTGCCTTCAATTACTTCTAGAGTGTTGGGCCTGTGAAATGCAGAGAGACACGTTGTTATATAATAGCCAATTCTAGACAAATGGTCTAGACGTGCTATTGAGAGTGTGCAAGTTAGGGCAAAAGGATACATCTAACAGAGAAATGGTGCCTATTTCTATATATCATGTGAAGATTGATACCAATTACATAAAGAAAACCTAACTTGTACCATTCAAACATCTATTTCAGAAAGATGTGAGCACACAAGCAACGTTGTACACCTTTAATTCCAGAGGTCAACATGCCATGTGGTTTATTCGTTTTAGATATACTATAGAAACATGCAATGCATTTGCCATATTAGCTGCACACATTAAATGCACCAGAGATGAATAACTGTATTTTAGAATGTAGAAGTATGCACACAGTGCTGCTTAAGCTATGCTGGAAATGTAATACTGAATGTGGCATTTCCTAAAACTGTTAGGTTTTCATTTCAAATAAGTACAATGACAAGGTAATTAAACTTATATTGCACTGAGAAAGAATATCTGGACTGTCCAGACATTCACAAGTGGGCATCTGGAGAAACAGACCTCATTATCTTTCATCAAAGAAACACATTAGGTCCAGCCCGATCATAGGATCACATGCCTGGCCTTAGAAATGTCACACAGAATTGTTGTATCATCAGATTGTAACAAGGTATGGGAAATTTTGTTTCAGAATCAAAGCATCAAAGCAACTTCCTTTTTATGAGGCTTCAACCTTTAACCTCGGCTGGCAAGTAAGTGCATCTATGCATGATTGATGGAGGACTTTAAGGGAGGGGACAGTTAGATAATCAAATGGACCAGCAACTTGAAAGGAAACAAACAAATACAGTAATAATAAAGGAAACATGATGTATTTATTTTGAAGAGTACAAAGATTTAAAACACGGGTTTGAAAATAACTCTGCAAAAGCCTAGGTCTAGAACAGAAAGAACAAACATTCTAAATCAAGAGATGCTGCCTCTTGCAAGAAGAACACACATATGTAATATTCATTCATAATTAATACATTATATGAATAATAATAACTGAGTCAAATTTCACCTCACACACCTATGTCTCACGTCCCTGAATTTGTTAGGAGTGCGCAAATAAGGAAATCCATATGTCAGTAATGAGAACAATTCATGTCAAAGTTAGTGCAGAAAATATTAATTTGAGTATACATTGCATTGAACATCACATGTCCAAAATATGACAAAACAATATAATCAAGTGGTGGTTTCTTGGGGAGTGTCAGCTTTTTAATAGAATCAATATGAAGATTCAACCACTTCAAAATCATGATGTCATATAACATAGTGTGGGAACGTTTGCTGCCTAATTAAGTCCCAACCCCAAAACATTGGGGAGAGCTCTGGGATACTACAAGCTGCAGAGACAGGGAACCTCTGACCAAATGGAGTTGGGAAACTACCTGGAGTGAAAGAAGGACTTCCCCTGTGCCTTGTCCAAGAAGAAACCTAATGCAGACTTTACCAGAGGGGTATGCGTTTCCCAGTGACTTTTGTAGCAGGGTCCAGAGAGGCAAAGTTTGCTGGGAGGAATTACCTGGAAGATGTGAGGGTGCATGATAGATCAGTGCCTAGAAAGAGTTATCTAAAAGGGAGTATACAAATACAACAATGTAGTTTGGTATATGTCCTGACAAATCCGTTATTACTTCATGTGAAGGGCATAGACCTGGAAGTGAAATCATCTGGGGAGGTTAATTCAGAAAGAGTGTAAATAACATTTTTCTGTGCAGAGTGCTCAGTTTAAAATTGAGTCTAAATATAATTTCTCTGTGCAATATCTGATAAAGTACAGTCAATTGAAAGTAAGTAGAATGTTGCAGCATGTTACTGTGAATTGCAGTAGGCCTTCTGAGCATATTCAAAGTCAAATGAGAACTGATTCACATTCGAACGTAATCACATTTTTAAGCAGAGAACAGTTTTTCTTTCAACCGTAATCACAGACATTCAACCATCACCTAAGGCCAATGCAGATGAGGAAGAACGTCTCTGGCGGTCTATCTGTACCATCCACATCACAGGGCTCATAGGACTCACAGGGATCACATCCACCCTTGGAACCTTGCCAGGTCAATACTCGACTTGTTGCAAGGACCGGAGTGCCATTGCAACAGTAGAAGATGGGCGCCACATTCGCAAGAGCTCCGTTGAGCTCCCAGATCACACCAGCACGCCAGAGCCAGCTGATTGGCCACAGCGCACACCTACCTAACCCTCCCCATGAAGCTGGAAGGCGATGCCTGCCACCGCACAAGGCCATCACCTAATGCCAATGCAGATGAGGAAGAACATATCTGTCGGTCTCTGCCGGGACCGCCACACCATGCCCAGTCACAATCATGATAATGATACATTAAGCCTCGCTGTCTCCTGCACCCTCCTTCAAGGTGAAGGTACGACTGCACTTGCTACCAATGTGAATGCCTGCTCCTTGGTTTTCCCCGGCTGCACCTGTAGCTCCTGCTACCAAGTCCCTTCCTCCCACCTGCATCCAAATCTGTGCCTACACCCTCTCCTATGTCTGCTGGTGCTCCAAAATGCCTAGGTGCTGTGCGACTGCTCAGTCTGAATGCTGCCTGCCAATCTCTTGCAAGCACAGACCCCTGCTCACTACCCTGGCACTCGTGCACACCTAATGCCTGTGCTTCCCATTACTACCCTAGGAATACGGCCTAGAAGTCCTTCACCCCCTACTTACCTGAAGCACATCTGGCAGGCACCGTCTGCAGAAACATGAATCTCTGTACAAGGACTTGCTATCTACCTGTCCTCTCAGGCACCCATCCCAGGATTGACAAAGATGCATCAAGGAGAGTGCACACGCGCTCCTACCTACAGGACACCTTGCTGCAGTCTCTATGACCCCAAGACAAACACAATGCGCAAACCTGCACAGCATATCACCCAGGTCTCAATAACCAGGCCTCACACACCCCAGAAATGTATCCAACCTGGCTACAAAACCTCCAGCCATACAAAGCACCCCACACTACTACCCATTTAAATTTGCACCTGACACCATTGAAGGGATCCATTTTCAACGACAGGTCCAGCCCTGTGCATGCCCTTGACACATTTTACCTCATCACTACCCTTAAGCTAGCCTTCCGAGCCATTATGGAAACTTGGCCGCATGCAGCCTCTGACTCAACCTTACCGCTAGCAATCCTTTCTGGCTATGATATACACAGGAGTGAAAAGCCTAACACTAGAATAGGAGGTGTTGCATTGATCGCAAAAGAGTCCTTTCCCATCAGACACCTTGCAACATCCCTGGATGGGATAAGCGGCCTAAACTGCACCAAAATATCCATCCCACACACAGATACCATCCACCCCACATAGCTTTACCTTTGAGGAGCATCTCTCACATACACTATTCACCAACATCAATCCCACCACCAACACTACTCTCCTAGGAGACCTGAATCTTGGCCTCAATGAACCCACTGACCTCAATGCCACCTCAGTAGCTAATTTACTCAGTGTGCTGTGCTTTACACACTGCATTAGCAACCCAACCCACTCCAAGGGCTGTATATTAGATTGGATAGCAAACCTTAACTGTCAGATCTCTGTCTGCGCCAATATCCCCGTCCATGGTCTGACCACCACATTGTGTCTTTCACTTTCTCGCCAACTAGATACCCTACCCACGCCCCCATGGCCATGCCCTCTGCTCTGACCCGCAGTTCCGGCAAACTCACTAAGGACGCCATTGCCCCATTGCTACATGCACTCTAGCCCCTGTACCTTCACACCAATGACCACAGCCTACGTACTGAACTTTTTTTCCAACACACTAACTACAGCGGTGGACACCGTAGCCCCACTAGTGCTCCTAAAATCAAAACAGACAAGACATGGCAATGCTTGGTTTACTCCTGAGCTCCTAGAGATCTGTGCCAAAAAACACCCTGCAGAAGCTAACTGGAAAAGAAATCCCACAAACACACAGCAGTGGCAGCGAACCTCTATAGACAAGCCATCACCCTGGCAAAGTCTACATCATACAACCTGAGAATTGCCAATGCCAAATCGATCAAAAGAGAGATCTTTAGCATACTGATGGAACTAGAAACCCCAGCTGCCACCACCCTACCTACCATTATCAAAAACGAAGCTTGGTGCACAGAGATACAAAATGTCATGTTAGATAAAATTGACATTAAATAAGAAAATCCACCACGCACAAACCTTACCTAAAAGCCCACAAGTACCTCCTACCAGGCACCCACCAGCTGCTGCAGCAGATGCCACAGGCCAGGCCCCTATGTTCAACGTCAGCTCATTTTCTGAGATGGAAGTCACCAACATCTTAAAGAGCCTGAAACCCCCTATGTTTAAAGGCGATGTCTGTCCAGCTACCATCACACAATGTTCTAGTTAGATCTGCCCAATTACCTTTACTGACATTAACACTTCACTACAGGGATGGATAACGCTTACCAGCTATTGAAGCTTCATACAGAAGTCTTGTCATTTCTGCTATTTAAGCATTACTTCTACACCTATAGGTAAGGATTTTTTGTATTCACTACAACTCAGCTTCCAGCGGTTTTGTATATATATATATATATATATATATATATATTTCATTTCCTTTAAGTAGGGGGCATTGTCACCTGACATCTAATGCTGAGCTGAATGCTGAATGTAGAAACGACAAGCTCTAATGTGAGACTTTTACAGGAAACATGGCTAATGGAAATCCCACTGCTTGACGGCTTTGAAATAGCTTTTCAAGTTGCAACCAAATCCAATAGTGACGGCCCTCAGGTAAATTACTAACTGATATCAAATTTGGGGGCAGGATGTCCATTATATCTCAGTGTGATATAGCTTGTGGCACTTTGGCCAATGAGATCAAATTTCAAGCAGGATCCCCTGCTGTGGCCATACCTATAACTAATATAACCTGGCATGAGGGAATAGCCCCTCTTTCCAACTTTTTGAATATGCTTGTATTGTTAATAGAAGAAAATTAGCAAGGCAATCCAATGGCCACATTATCTTTGTGGGGGACCTGGACTCCTTTTGTAGGTCCCAAGATCTGAACGATTTTATGCTCAGAGCTCAAAAAGTGCTGCCTGCAACACATAATGGGATTCAAATGGTTAATTGTTAAATGTTAAAGGTATTTATAAAGGTTGAGCAGCGTAAACTCATTAGGGCTCTGCATGTTTAATGGTAATGTGCCGGGGGATATACCAAGTCAGGCAACGTGGAAATGAGGGAAACATTTTGCCAGATTAGATTACATGTTTGCAGATGACTCTTTATTTCAATTTTGTTTTGCAATTAGGGTAATCAACACCTCTGTTAGTGATCACAGCATGGTAACAACAACTTTCTTACCCCATAGGGCAGAACATTACAACAGGTTAAGATACATTTTTGATGTAACTCCTGGTCCCTGAGTTCTACGGGGCAGTTAAACAGTTGCTTAGGAACTTTTTTTAATCTATTAGAACGTGCAATTGGACAATGTCTACTTTTAACTCTATCGACTTCCTATTTTTAATAGACACCACTTTGAAATAGTTTTTTGGGAACCACACAAATAAGGGTGCTAAAGCTAGAAGGTAACACATACATACTTTTGATTTAGCAGCTAACGAAAAAAGGAAAAACCTCTGGCGGGATATATGATCTATGTAGTCGGAGACGCAAGACTTGGCTTCAGCTGCTAGTAAAATTAAAAGACTTAAGAAGGTGCATGATAACCGGATAAGGACTCATCGGATAGTTGCATTGCACAGGGACATTGAAGCAATGTTAAATATTCTTAATTCTAGAGTGGAAACCAGTTTCTGCGAAGTTGTTATCTCTATTGGGAGAAGACAGGAAATAGTTCAAGCAAATGCTCGGAAGCCTCTACAGTTAAACATTTTCAGGGTTTGTACTCAGCTTCCAAATACAACATTGAACTTGAACCCGTTTCAGGGAGGCAAACAATTTCTCTATTGACCTGAAGAAACAGTATAGACGATCATTAAGAAATGAAGCCCCTCCCAGGCCACTGATCCCAACAGATTGGCTAATCATTTTTCACCGGAGACCTAGGCCACAATTTTAACCTTTTATTTTAAATAATTCACTGGAGTCTGATGAATGCCCTGATTTGTGGGAAACATCATACGTAGTTCAATTTTTTAAAAAGGGACTTTGTTCTGATCCCTTGAACTATCGCCCTATTATGGTGAGGTACGCTGACAGCAAGCTTTTTGCATCCATCCTTTTATCTGACCTCTGAGCTTGAGCAGAAAGCCTTGGTTGTCTGCGTATTTTTTAAACAGGTTTTCAGAACAAATACAGGAACATCTGTAAACTGTTTTTTTCCTGAAATATTTTTATGAAATGACAAGGGACAAAAAATAATATTTGATGTATATTGCCTCGATTGACCTGCCCATGGCTTTTGACTTAGTCAATCGTTAATTTCTTATGGCAAAAACTGCACTGATATGGTACTACCTGGGCTGCTTCACCTCATTATGAACTTCACTCTAATTTGAAGATTCAAGTGAGGTTGAATGCGCAAGAAACACTATCTAAATGGGTTTACATCTCCCCAGGACATGGGCAGGTGTGCATTTTAGCCGCCTCTCTTTTTAATTTATATGCATCTGATCTCGAGGCTTATGTGCAAAAAAATTGTGTTGTCCCCCGGAAGCTGTCTGATACAAAATGTATTTGCTATGCACGGACGACTTTCTTCTCTTAGACTGCAGAGCCTTTTAAATAATTGTGCCCTATTTACAAGAGATAACTTTAAAATTAAATCCTCAGAAAACAAAGATCTTGCAGTTTTCACCTTGGAAAAAAAACACAATCCAGTAATTGAGTTTTGAATGAGTCAAACCTATATAAGGTAGAGAATATAACATATTTAGGTTTCTGCTTTCAGATAAAGCCGATAAAAGTACTGTTGGGAATTATTTGAGGCAAAAATCAGTAGCCCTAGATGGGAAAATGATGTGACCTCTGGTCAAATATTATGAGGGAAAGGTTGCCCCAAAAATGATTATTAATGCGATGGATGTTGTGCAAGTTGGTGCTTTGCAGGCCTTGGCGACATGTGCGTAACTGATTTGGCATAGAGTTTTACGATTGCCAAACTGTATACCTATAGCGGCGATACACTACAAGCTCAGAATCAAATCTATAATAATTAGGGCAAAGTGGCAACTTCCTTTGTTCTTTTAGAAGATTTTAGCACCCCCCAGCCTGCTCTCTTTTCATAGTACTTGCGAGTGCATGGCAAACACAAAGGGAGCTTACAGTCTGTAGATACGTGGAACGTTTCAAGGTAATACTGTCTGACTTCTGATTTGGAGAAAAACCCAGTATGGGTAAAGTTAACCTTGCAAGGGCAAGATTGGATAAATACAATAGAAACCATGCATGCATACACATCCCTGTTTCACGTGTGAATGGAACGTAAGTCACATATCCACTTCATGCGCTTCAGGATTGATTTTGTCTCTACTAGATTTACTCTTTTAAGATGGAAATTAATTAATCAGGCTGACAACCTGCAAGGATGGCAATATTGTGGAAACTTTAAGACACAACATTTTAGATTGTCCTGCACAACACACTTTGAAACGTTTTATAATGGCACAATTCCATAGGAAAATGCTTTGTGAATCGGGACCTTTATATTTTAGGACATTGTGGGAAAAGCTTGATTTTATTGTTATGTACTTTGGAGTAGTTTGCTAGTGGCTATCGTTGCACTGGCTAGTGTGGGATTCTTGAGGTATCTGAAGCGTATGGACTATTTATGATATTCCAAAATGGGAGAGCTTTTTGAAATATGAAAGATATTTGACAGTGTAATTATGTGATTTGTGATTTCCACCTGGTTTTCCTAAGTTATTTTTATTATAAGTATTGTTAATATCTTTTTTTTTATTGTAAGGTTGAAATGTTTTTTAACCAGATACAAAACAAAAAATTAAACAATAAAAATGCCACTGTCTGCTATGCTAAATTGAATGGGATGTCATATTTTTGAGAGCCAATTGCAAACTTTATCCACCCTTAAAATAACTTTACAAAAAGCTAAAGTACAGGTTTAATGCAGATATACAGTCTACATTGAAAACAGTCAAACATCTGAAAGGATAAGTATATGTTAGGTATCGGTAAGACATATTCATGCTTGCAGCAAGGTTTTTACCACTCAGACTCTGATGGGGCGTTATTGAAGTTGGTCATGCTATATGCCCTGATTTTATAATATAGCTAACATTTCAATGTCATAACAATCAACTTTGAAACCTGATATCAATGATTGTGCTGAACAGACTATCTGCCTTCAATGGAGAGGTCATATGTTGGTCATTTTTCAATGGCACACATAAGAGCGGGGTGAAGGCTATAATGGGCTGCACTTACTTGTC
The DNA here is from genome assembly GCF_040938575.1 of Ambystoma mexicanum. Lineage (NCBI taxonomy): Eukaryota > Metazoa > Chordata > Amphibia > Caudata > Ambystomatidae > Ambystoma > Ambystoma mexicanum. The sequence goes on from NC_090939.1 coordinate 532,381,976, forward strand.
TGCAATACTTTTGGAATCGGCATTCCACGGACATGAGCAATATTCCTTAATATTTCGGAAACAATTTAGCCCCTCCTTAGGCTGAACGTATATTTCTTCCCATGGCTGTTGGTCAATAATGGAAAGACATTGCTCTTCCTTAAAAATCACTTTCACCATTCACGCTAACAGCTCGTGATATATTACTTGCTAAGCACTTTGAAAACGCAGACTAGTTACTTAGGCGCGATGCATGGAATTTTTTGCACGGTTCAAAGTGACTGCACTACTCAAAAGTGACTTTGCACTGCAAACTCAAACCCTAATTTAAGGAACTTTGCAAAGTGTATTTTTGCAGTGCAAAATCAGTGCAAAGTCAAGTTGTACTGCAAAAATGACGTTGTACTGACATTGCACTGCAAACATACACTTTGCACAGTTCCATGAATCAGGGTTTGTGTTGGCAGTGCAAAGTCACTTTTCAGCAGTGCAAAGTCACTTTGAATCATGCAAACAATTCCGTGAATCGGGTCCCTAGTATTTTAAGTGTCAAAGTAACTTTGCGTATCAATGTTTTTTGATAGCTATTGTGGAGGTTGTGAGAGTGGTTTTAAACAGGCAATATGACACTATCATTAGAAAAAACAGAACAAATGAAAAAAATGAAACGTGCATTAAAAGACTTAAGCTAAGAGGCACATTAGAGCAGAAAAACAACAAAGAGGAAGAGAGAGAAAGAAAGATGAACAATTAAAAACACCTTTTCTACAACAGTGAACACTCAGCAATACCTGCCTCCATTGCCATATCCAACTTCTGAAAATTGTCCCGAAAGGTTATTTTGGTTTCACTGTGCAATACAAAAAAAAAGTCTGATAATAATGATACAATCTCACAGAGCTTATATTGATTTCTAAGGTCTAATGTTTTACTCCTATGCGGGTTTATGTTTCCAGAACTGATAATCCGAGTTTGAGGGGAAGAACTGATGATCAGAGTTTGAGGGGAAGAACTGATGATCCGAGTTTGAGGGGAAGAACTGATGATCAGAGTTTGAGGGGAAGAACTGATGATCAGAGTTTAAAGGCATAGGATAGCTATGCTGTGAATCATCAGTAAGATGGTCACCTCCCATCAGTATGGTCTCAAAGCACCACAGACAATGGGCTCTGCTAATGAAGAAGCCTGTGGTTCAGCAGTGCATTCAATAAACACATGTGCAATTGATACAAGTGACACATGATTTAACAGAGAAGACTGGGAATCTTCAACAACAGCAACTTGGATAATTACTATAGTTCAAGTGTGGATGAACAGCGTTTTCACCTGTTAGGATGATCAAATGCGTGAAGAGTCTAAAAACGTATGACTTCACCTTTTATAATATGACTGCATGTAAATGTAATGTGTGCAAGGTCATTTGATAACATATCGGGACTGGATTGTACTTTATGTGTGTATAATATAATCAAGTGTTTTTTCTTATGTATTGCGGACCAAATGAAGTTCTGTCAAAAGGGTCAATATGATGAGACTGATATCACATCGCTCTACTCAGTGCAGCTGCAGGTAACTTAGGAGAGCCTCTATCTAAATGCAGAGCTCGGTGGACTGTACCTCATTATTAGAGGATTGGCAGCTAATACTCCCGAATTACCAATTTTTAAAGATAGCATTAAGAATATATAGAGTCTCCATGAATTATCAACGGTTTTTAATTTTTAACAATAGAAATTGTAGAGATTATCCACTGTAATTATGTTCAGGCTGTTCAATGTTTGATAAGCACCTCTTTAGTATACCTCATCATGCTGGAGAAGGGATAGGGAATTATGCTCCTGGATACCTTTCCCTAGTCTCGCAGTGGCTTTCCCTCCCTAGCCCAGGCATTCCTAAATACCAGTCTTCCTGACTAGCAATCAGTGACCCCTACTATCTACGCCTAGTTGGGTATGTGGACCTAAAGTCACCAACCTTATCTACCTGCCAGCCTCAGGGATTTTCTAGAGCTGCCCTTTCCTAATACTCCCCAGGTTTGTCAATGTGCCTTCATGGAAAAGTGTCAGTCTCATTTGCTCTAGATTAGTCCCACCCTCAGTTATTATCCTTTACTCCTCTCCCTGAATCTTACCAGTTCCTTTTTTGATTTCTTCCACTGTTTACTCCCCCTTCCTACGGTCCCTCTCTCTCTCTCTCTCTCTCTCTCGCTCTCTCTCCTACTCTCTCTCTCTCCAGCCTTTCTCCTCCCCACTTCTTCTTGCCTGTCACCACATTATTCCACACCTCTAACGAAACACCCCCTCCTCGCCTCTCAGTACACCACTCTCCTCACCTCTTATTACACCCTCTTCTCACCTCCCGCTATGCCCCTCTTCTTACCTTTCACTATAACACTCTCCACTAGCTATGCCTTACCACAGTCTCTCCCATTATCTCTTATCACTACCCTCACCCCTCCTGCTTCACTCTGCTTACATTTCTACTTCTACTACTGCCTTGCACTTTCTCTACCAAACACACTCTCTAACATTCACCATCTCTATTATTTCCCACTACACTTCTCCCTCTCTATCGCTATCTATTTTCTCTCTCATTCACATCTGACACCCCCCCCCCCAACCTCACACTATAAACATACAGCTGGTAACACTCTCTCTCTCTCAAATACCTCAACTGCACTTTGCTCCATTTCTTCCACCAACTCTCCAGTACTCCTCCACTTCATCTGTCCATATGCCCATGCGTTCATCTCTCCATAATGTCTCTGAGTCCACCATTACACAACTTGACCTTACCTATGCAACCCACACTCTGTCTCTCATTCTTTCTCCTTTTGTAGAGAGGTCCTGATTGTGATATTGTGGGTTAGAGCCAGGAAATTAGGCTGCTTGTTCCCCTATTGCTTTCCTCAGTTGCTGTTGAGATTTTTAGCCAATTCAGTTTGGGGATAGTTTCTGTGTCTCTCCTGCCGTACTACAGTTTCTCCTCACTCCCAGTTAGTTTTCTGTTGCCCAAGCATTCACCATGGGATCCGTCTGTGGTTGGCAGTTTGGGTTTTAGATGTCTCATTTCTGTTTTGTATAGACTTTCCTAGTCCCTTACTGGGCTGTGCTTGATTCTGTTCTCCTGGCTCGAATCTGGGTTTTCTTATCTGCTCCCAGTTGCACTCTGGGAGTTGGAGTCCTGCAACAGAAAAGAGAGAAATATGGCCAGCAAGTGTACTGGGAGAAACTGGGTGATAAAGAGTGGTATCACGGATCACATATGTGGCACATGCAGGGGGTCCAAGGATCACCATTACTTTGACGGGGACATGAGCCTGACCATGTCACACTATTTACTTCCCTGCATTAGGGTTCCCATCCTAGGCATTTTCTGGTGCACAGTTCCTTGCAGCTGCAGTTTTGTTCTTGGGAATCAACAGTTTAGCAATTGATGTTTTTGCTTTCCAACTTCTGACTCAGCGTATCCAATCTCAAGAGCGTGTGCTAAGATTCATGACGTAATAATGCTTGTTTTATTATGACTGCTCAATAAGGCCAATGACTGCTCAATAGGCACGTCTGTCAATTGAAATGTGTCTCAAAGGTACTTGTCCCAAAATGGACAGTGTCCCTAGAAAATGATAATGTTAAAATTACAAGATGAGACATAAGTTTGATCAGGGGAGTTGCTAGGTCTGGAAAAGACCCGGGGCTACGCTGATGTCGGAACTTTTGGGACTGGGGGCTAGCTAGTCTTTTGGCTGTAGCTCCTGAGATTCTATCCGGGGCTACAACCAAAAGATCAGGGGCTATAGCCCCCTTAGCCCCCCCCACCCCCCCTAGCAACACCCCTGAGTTTGATGAATGACTGGAATGTTTTTTCAGTGAACCGTTGTAGGTACAGTGACATGCCTGCTGCTGCTTCGAGTAAGGGCACAGGTGGAAATGGCAAGTTTATTTGTAGGCCTACAATTTAGGGACATAGAAATGCCTATATGTAACTTAATGTTAACTGAAGTATACCTGTTGCTGCCTCATGCTAAACATAATGTTCATGTTACACATTTAATGAAACCTTAAAGTTATAACATCTTATTTCAAGCATTGAATACCCAAAATGCAACTGTTTTGGTTGTAATGTGAATCTGGGCTTTTTTCAAAAACGTACTCCCACTGGCCGAGAAATATTTATGGGAGGGCCAAAGGGGAAATGGGCCCAGTCCTCCACCTTCAGATGGCGGAATGGCTGCACCATGCAAAGACGTCTTTGCCCATTCGTTTTTAAAGCGTGCATACCACATGTCAGCGTATATTGTGGAGTGCACTGGTGAAGCTATAAACTTGCTTGCTTGCCGTTGTTGACAAGCGCATTCCATTCAGATCAATTAATCGTATACTGCCAGACAACTCTTGTAGAGTTTTCAGGTTATGGTGAACAATATGTTGATCACATGCTAAACCAAATCAGGAATGCATATTGAAAAAGCCACTATGCTTCAGAAAAGAGCTGAGTGTTTCTAGCACTTACAGAGAACTGTGTTAATATGGCAGATCACAGTACCAAATTCTGGCAAGGCCGTCTCTGCCTTTCCTATGTCTTAAGATGATTAACTTGAATGTACATATTCTTTGGCAATGGTGAAACCTACTGTGTAAAAAAAAATATATGTACCTGCACTAGATTCCACTAGCTTTAAAAATGAACATAACATCACTGGGGTGCACGTCTAGATCTCTGTTCTTCGTGAAGAGTGTTATTACATTGGGTGGCAACTGGTAATGAAGACCATAAAGTGTTTCTTGGGAGAGGTGATTAGTGTTAGGCAGACACCTGTGCAGTTCCCTTAGGGACCACTGCAAAAAGTTTAAGACTACAGGTGTTGGCAGTAAACCCACTTGGTAGTAGTCTGTACCACACAGATTTACCTGGTAGCTGTGGCAGAGCAGTCAGTCTTCTCTCAAGAAGAGTTAGGCAGTATATAGAGTATACACATTAGGTACAAAAATACAGTAGCACAAGCAAACACTGACCAGAGCTTTGGTATAAAAGTATATAATTATTTATTTAAAAACACACTTGTAAAAATACACTGGCACTAATATGTCAAGCAAGTTCAAACACAGTCATTAGAAATATATACACCTCCCTGATTAATTATTCGACAAGTCTTAGGAAAAGAACACCACTTATTATCAAATACAGAGGTGAGAGCTTAACCAAGATGGCACTCCAATAATTATTTAAACAGGGAGGGAAAAGGCAGAATTAGGAAAGCACACAATACCAACACTTTTAAAAGAACGACAGCAAGTCAAGAAAGGCAGAGTCTACTGTAGAGCAAGAAAGTTCATAGGCCAGGCCCACTCTTGGAGAGAGCAAGGCGGAATGTGCCCAAGATCACACAGTTGAAGTACACTTTAAAAGTCTTTGCAGATAGTTCAAAAGGAGTTGGATCAGTTCAGAAAAGTTAGTTAACAGGTCCCAGGTCACCGCAGGATAGAGAGTCAAGGATTTACGGGACACCTTGAACAGTCTGTTGCAAGGGAGACCAGGCGGGACACAGTACCTGAAATGGTGAGAAAGCTCTAGCGGGGGCAGTTGTTCCTGGCAGCGGGTGCAAGTCAGTGCATCGTCCAGGGGAAGAGAAGATCTTGATGTGGAGGAAAGCTGGAGGTCGTTGCACTGCCAGGGAAGAAACCAGCCACGGAGTTTCCCGGTTAAAAGGTACTACCCTTTTATTTGTGGTAGTGGTGAAGCGTGGCTATCCGGCCGCCGGGGTGCTTGGCACGGGCGATTCGACCACGAGAAAATCCAGGAAAGCGAAAAGAGGGCGAACTGGTTAACCCCACCAGTTCAAAGGAAGAAGACTCTCCAGGATGAAGATCTTCTCTGTCGTTGGGAAGTGGTGAGTCGGTTCAGCAGGGCTACACCGGTGGTGTCAACATTGCAGGTCGGCTCAGCTTTTCCCACTTCGGATTCTTTAGGTCCTGTGGCGACTTCTGAAGTTCCAGTCCCCAAAGCCCTGCTTTTATGCAGAAAACCCCCATTCACCAGTCCTAGCTGTCACTCAAATATACTAAGTGGTGACCCGGGCGGCTCACCACTGGGCCATTCACACAAGAGTGTGACTAGAGTTGCCAAGGCAACTCAGTACAGGGTGCCTACTCCCCCCTCCCACACATCCTGTAGACCCAGACAGAGTGGCACCACTTTTGGAGGCTTCTGTGCAGAAGTCCGCCAAAAGTGGAACAAAGGGCTCGACTTGGGTTGGAGTTACAGAGGCGAACACAAACGCCATTTTAAATCCGAGTCCTGGCAAAAAGACCCAACCGGGGAATAAATATTAAATAAATAATCCAGCGGTATCTTTAACATTGCACCAAAAAAAGTGGTGCGTTTAAAATGAATGGGAAAATCCCATAGGAAATATTCCGGTGGAATATTTCGCGTGGTAACCACCGCCACCAGCCAGAAACTCGACGAGGGGGAACTGCACAGTGCCCCCTCGAAAAACAGATCCAGGGGCAATCTAATTAACCCTACCAGTACTTCCACAATATGAAGGTTTGTACTGGTTCTGTTCACAATTTAAGACTAGTAAAGTCAATGGTGACTTGACATGCCCTGGGAGACAGTAGTCAGTCCCAGGGTATGGAGTCTATGTTTGGGGGTCACTATGACACCCCTGGGTTACTGCACTGAGGGTGCTGTGTAACACACATCCCAAAAACACATGAAGCCCTATGGAGTAAAAGACCCCATAGCCCATAAAACACATTACAAAGTCAAAGGACATTCTCAAATCATGCCTAAGAGTGGGAGAAAAAGAGTCTCACTGTTAGCAGGAGAAAATATTAAACCCCAAAAATCCAGCAAAGCTGCTGGGGGACTCACTAGGTTTGGGAAATTTGACTATACAGAGTATTCTCCCTAAAAATTAGGTAGCCAAATTCAAGACTCTGGAACCAAATTGTTGAGGTCATATTCCATTATTACCTCCAGAAGATACAGTGATCCTGGACAAATCGTCTTAACTCACGTTATAGTACTGAGCTGTCTTCTGTGAAAATGCTTGATCTCTCACATTCATGGGAAGTTGTTTGGGCTACGGTCTTCTCTTTCCATGTATGTAGGCAATTTTATTGGTGTCCTACAAAAAAAGAGCTGACTCAATGTCAGCATCCTTCAGCAAGCTAATGGCAGGTCAGACTGTTTGTCATAGAGCAAACGGTTTGCTTTCTTGTACTATTTCAAATGTTCTTCTGAACATCATGAATAATCCACATGTCTTGGTGTTGGGTGTATTTACAGCTTTAAAATACTATATAATGAAAAAACAGATGAGATTGTGTGTGCTTCTATCAGTTTGTATTCTGGTGCATGTATACTTTCCCTTCAGCTCTGCATGCTTTTATACAATTGTAGTGTTTGTTATTGTCTTTTAAAATGTTGGGCTTCGATGTGATCTACAGAAGAGGGCCTACGTTTTGTCCTAAAAGTCAAACATTTACACATATTTGCACCTTTCTATATGACAAAAATGTGAAAACAGTATAGTCAAGAGAAATTGCACCCTATGCTTAAATCTCATAAATCTCAGATTCACTTCATTATTACATTATGTGATCCTGGACAACCCAAATAACCTGTCAAATATGTCAGCCTCTAGTTATTTCAAACTTGTCATGCCCTAAGAGTGAATTTGTTCTCAGGGTACGTTACTTCAAATATAATAGCAACCGTTGATATTTTGCACACCTCATAATCATGTGTTTCTTTGCTCACTTACAGCAATGCCACTGTAAAACCACGTCCCTCTGTTATTTTCGGTGTAGGTCCTGTAACTTCTAAACTGTATCCACAATCTACGCTATGGTATTTGTACCTTTCCCATTTCGTCTGATCGGTCGACTATATCAACGCTTGAGCACGCGTGTGTTACATGAGGCTACTGATCTGAGTTCTGTGTTCATGCTGGGGTATGTGTTCCTTTTCCATAAAGCTACTGATCACGTCATGCATTCATACTATGGACAGTATAACTTTCTTGTGGCTGATATTGTTAATATTGCCCTGTGCCTATGCTGGAACACAATCATCCTCTTCTTGAACTGCCTATGATGCGCATGGAATGCCACTTGTGTATTATTCTGATTACAAAAACGATGAAGATGATGAGGGGGCTTTATAGGAGTACCCTAGGTTAATGCATGACCAAAGATTCGGGATCCCTTAATTTCTTTCGCTAGAGAGTGCCCCAACATTTTTTAAGATCATCCTTTTCATTGTTAATTCGCTCAATGCCCTTCGCCTGCACTCCGCATAGACTGTGAAAAGAAAGAGGCTTCTTCCCCTTTGTTAAGTGTGCATACTTAACCAGCCAGGGCTCTGATAGCATTTCTGAGTAATATTCAAGCATAGAAAGGTTTTTAGATTGGTGTAAACCTAACCCCTTAGGTGCCTATTCAATCAAAGGAGCGCATTAAACCCGCAAGGGCTGTGCATCTAGAACACCAGTGCGCGAGCCTGCGCGCAGAATAAAAAATGCGCGCCCAGCGTATTCTTGGAATCTACTGCGTAAAGTAAATCGATGCACAAGTCGCAGATGGAACGCCCGCGAAATGCCCCCACCCAAAGCAAAAACAGCCAGTACAGCTACCTTTGCCTGCTCCCTTCAAACAGTACATGGGGTCCCCAGCAAGTGGGCCTGCATTCCGAGGACCCTGCGCAGGGTCCACACAGCTGTTGCCAGCATCCCAACAACATGCGTACAATGTTTTCTAACTTGGGCAAACTTCTGAGAATCTGCGTGCAAACCCCCATAACTATTCCTGCCCACACCACACTGCAGGTGTGCTATGGACTGCCTGCGGCCCGTCGGTCGTAAAAGCCCACTTTTTCCCTAGTTCTTCCTAATTTTCAGAGTTCCGCCCCCTACTCCGCCCTTTGCACAGGCCTCGCCCACGCTCTGCGTGTTGTCTTGCGCAGTGCACTGAACCGCTCGCAGAGACGTGCCGAGCCTTCAGTACACGCAAGTTAGTAAAAAGTGCTGTGCAGCCATTTCCATGAATCTTCCAACGGGGTTTCGCACGCAGAATGGCAAGCAAATCCCTGATTTTCTGCGCACATAATTTCTTGAATAAGCCCCATTGTGACAGTTATATGCAAGACATCTTTCACTATTTTTTTCGCAACTGTGATTTAACATCTATTTTTCTCAATCAAATTGCTCAGAAAATGCCTACCCAATTGTTTATGTAAAATAATAATTAGCCACTCACAACTTGTCTTTTTGGCACGATTAACATAGAGGAGGGCTGGATATACTCATCTTTAGGCTAAGATGTATAATACCAGGGCATGCACATTCAACAGTGATGTGTATACGAACATTCACTGCGGGAATTCACATCACAACCCCATTCAAAAGTAAATTAAATGGCTATTGATTGATGGTACAACACTTGATTCCCACAGGGGTCAGTTTTCCCGAATCGCTTGCTATCAGAAAGATAGAAAGTCAGTTTACAGCGATTGACAGTTCCACCGTCCACATTTCCAAGAGCAGCAGCAGCAGAAATCCCATCCCACTCTAAGCACGAGAATTACTCATGTTCAGGAAGCGGCGTGCCAAAGGGGAAGGGACCGAGTCACAGAGCTTCTAACATCGGAGTGATTTACTGGAGTTTATTGATGTCAGGCGTGATCAATTTCTACTCTCTTGTCTCAAGGTATCATGCTGACACGCTGTACATGAGTCAGTGGAGAAAACAGAATCCACAACAAGCCTGCAGTATTATTGTGGGATTTCTTATGAACTCATGAATGTGTTCATCTGGCCAAAGATGCTCTGATTTCATTACAGAGCCCTGCATGTCACGGGTGAATCACCTGGATCAATATAAATGCAAGTATGAGGGAACACATGTATGACAGTGACTATGAAGATACTAACATGACGATCTATTTTTTTAATTCCTTTTAGCATAATATAGGGAATTGCGGAGAATCAATTATGACGTATTACAGAACAAGGACAAGTGCTTTTTAACTAATTGGTGTTATGTAACTTTTTTTTCACCAGACATTAAACTTCCTCCCATCAGCTCTTTTTTTTTTTTTTTGAAGACCAGTAATTTTTACACTTTTGTTTAACAAGTTTGCTTTCAAAAAATCGTTTTCATTTGTTTGGTGCCAGTTATTGATAATTATATTGATATTTTATTTGTATCACGCTCGTAAACATGTGTTTCCGACCCCGACAAAACAAGCGAGGGGGAACACAGGATAACAAAGGATAACAAAAACAACGATCTTATGCTGCCCCTTCATAGATCTCCAAGTTCTGTTTCAAACCACAGAAATGCCTGACTGACTTCTGGAGCTGCTCTGCTGTTGTCATAATGACCTGTTGTGTCTAAAGCCAAGCTTGAAAAGCTTGGATCCCTGGGACCCATCGACCATCACTGAAAACATCAATGACACTAACATCAAATGATCACACAGCTCTGGTACAACATCTGTCCCAAAAACTAAATATGTGTCTGCTTGGTTTGAAGAGAAGCAAATGGTTCAAAACATGATATACAGTCCACATCATTGTGTTGTCTTTATATATAATTGGATTCCTGACCAAACATCTTGAATTTGTGCAGCATATCTCCACAAGGGTCTTCAACAATTTGAAACGAATGTCCTAGGAACTAAGAGCTATGCAATAGCTGGGAAATCACATCCCACACCTCAACATTTACCCCAATATAAACCAATTTCAGAAACAGGGCCATTTCCTGCTCAGCCATTCAGACCACACTTGGCTTCTACTTCTGTTTCAAACCACACAAATGGCTAACAGACTTCTGGATCTCCTTGGCTGCTCCCAAAATTACTTGTCTTGTCTAAAGACATTTAGTAACCCATTGTATTGAGTTGAGAGCTCTAAGGCAAACACATTATGATAGGCACTGTAAATATTTGGGTACATTAGAATGGGATGATTGTTGGGCAATACTTTTGAACTGTTCAAATTTGCCAATTCAAATAGCCACAGTGATTGTTTTGGAAAGCCTGCAATTGGAACCCAAATCTGCTGTGAAGGCTGAAGATGACTAAGGGAGTCATTACGAGGTTGGAGGTAACCATGGCGCTATTAGCGCCATGGCTGCCTCCAAAACCTCACCGACTCCGCCCTGGTGAATGGAGCTATTACCGGCCCATTCCAAGGTTGGCAGGGGCGGTAATTCCCCATTCACGAGGGCCCTTTCCCATTCCCATTTGAGCCCCATACGGCTCAATGGGAATGGGGAAGGCGCTAATAACGGTACCACAAACTGCGGTACCGTTATTAGCTCTAAGGTCCCTTTGCAGGCCCTGTCCTTAACGCCTGGTAAAACCAGGCGTTAAGGGAGGACCCGCAAAGGGAACTCGTACTAGGGCGGTAAGGGATTACCGGTACCGGTGCCCTTACTGGTACCGGTAATCCCTTACCGCCGAGGTCGTAATGAGGCCCTATGTGTGCTAATTTTGTTTTTTCCCAAATGAAATGTTAACAAAGTACTTTCTGTATTCTGTTTTATTTGTTGTTTTATTTGGGTGACTCATTTCGGTTTTTTGGTTTTAGGATATTGATTTTAATGAGAGTCCAGTTACAGTGTAATTATTTTTATTTTTATAATACCTATGTTATAATTTATGTTTTAAACTGCTTTTAAATTGTGTTGTACTATTATTGAAAGGTTGATTAAATTCAACTGATACAATAAACAAAAAAAACAAAAAAAAGCCAGGCTTGACAACTTTGGATCCCAGGGACCCATCGACTATCACTAGAAACATCAATGACACTAACAGTCCAATTATCCCACAGCTCTAGTCAGGGAGTGCCCTGCAAATCTGTCCCAAATCAAATCTGTTCAGCTCAACTTGAAAATAACCAAACGGTTCCAACTGTGTATCAGTACACATCATTATGTTGCCTTTAAAGAGAATTGGATTGCTAGCCAAAAACCTTGAATTCTGGCAGCATGGCTGCTTGAGGGTCTGCAAAGATTTGAAACAAAAGGTCCTAGAATGTGTGAGATATGAAGTAACAGGGAAATGGCAAGAGCGTACCTCACCATATATCCCAATATAAACCAATGTAAGCACCCGGGCCATCTCCTGCTCAGCCATTGAGCCCACACCTGCTGCTAAGCTAAAAACAACAAAAAACAAGGATGCACAGCACTGTGATTAATATGAGAGAGATCTGGCGTCTATATAAGGGCCATAGATCATAAATGGACAGTGAAGAACCCCTACAACCACTGTGGTGTCAAATTCACCCTCCACCAGTAAGTCAATAAAGATTGCTTTAATGTGTAGACTTGGGGTTTCTGCAAATTACCCTGCCGTTCCTTGTATATATTAAATATGCCTGCATATAACAGAACTATAATAAAATATGCCTTTTTATAGTCCTTCATTGTATGTTATCTTGCTTCTCACACGTCCCCTTTCACCCCTGAGAGCTAGACACGCATTTTGCATCCAATGCAACCAAAAGGTGAGTAAAGGGCAGATGAAAAGCCATACGTACATAATCGCCAGCTTCTGTCCTAGAGCTTGGAGACATAGCCTGACCAAGAGTCTTTAGGCCTCCACATAATGTGCCCACTGTGAAATATGTATAGGTGTATACTGCTCTGTAGCTCCCATTCTAAGCAGATAGGCAGATATCAGTTCATATGGCCCTTTTGATAACATACTTTAATTGATGTATTTAACACATGTTTGGTCAATTAGGTGCTGCTTGGATAGGTCAGTCACATTTTTGTGGTCTTGATTATTATTGTTTGAATGAATTGCTTCCTCTTGCAGTTACAATACATTTTGTCATCTCTGTTTATGCCCCAGCAATGGTGACCTTCAATATTATCTGCCCTTATTATAGAATTAATGCATGCTCTGCATAGCTACACATATTTGGTGATGCCATAAATTAAAACGAGATACCTGCAAATCACAGGATCTCTCATTTGCCACCGTTTAGATATAGGCATGCCAGTGGTGGCTGGTGAATTTTTTGATTGGAGGGGTGTAAAAATGCGCCACAAATCTGCGTTACTGATGGAGCAAAGAGAGGGAAACCAACCAACCAAGGCAGGTTTATGTGGGTTCTCCCCTGAGAACAATGGGCTAAAATGGTGTATTGTAGAGCGGACCTCTGTGAATAATTGGGTAACAAGCCAGACAGTTTGCAATTGCATGGGGAAATGGGGTAATGATTGGAAACATTCCAAAGGATGCAAATCACCAACAGTGCACAGGAGCATTTCCCAATGTATTTTCATGATGTCCTCCTCCAGATGGAGATCCATCTTATCCTTAGCAAAATTGTTGTCTTTCTGGGTAGAAATCACTTCCTTCTCAATGCCCCCACATAGGCAGGGGCATCCCATACTCCTGAACCAAAGTTCTTGCTGAATCTGCCCCCTCCTACCACTTGAGGACCAAGCCCTCCTGCTCCTCCACTGGCTCAAGTCATGCCCCTGTTGCTTCCATGGAGGTGTCCACAATAGGAACTGCTTCCCCTGTCATTGTTCTAATTTGTCGGTCTTCCTGTGATGGCCTTGCCTCCTCTTCCACTTGTTTTAATGAGGCATCCCACAATGCGACCGGCCTCCCTGCTAAATCAGAGATGAGCGAAGTTGCATGGGCCAGACGCCTGAACTGGGGCCAATAAACTACAGAGGACAACCCCTCCTAATATGTCACCTGGAAATCTTCCTCCTACTGAGAGGAGGAATGCAGCTCCTCTTTCTCTCTTCTAACCTTCTACCCTTCCTCTACCAGCATCACATGCGCCGCATGAGAACAACAAAAATCAAACTTGAGAGCCCAAAAGAGTGAACTCAAACTAACTTTGATAACGAACAAACACAATTCCAAAATGTTTAGAGAAAAGGATCATATCCTACTATTACAATAACTCCTAATTGATGCTACTACAAACAATGCATAACATCCTACAGAACAGCAAGAGGGGACACGAGAGGGCAACTACAACAAACATGCAGTTGTCATTTTGGGATAGGGTTAGGGGCAGGACCATGTGTTTGCTTTTTAAATATTAAAAGCGAACAGAAAAGGTAAAAGACACAAAAAGAGAAGACACATTGGGCCTCAATCTAAGTTTAGGGTGCCGGTAGCAACATACCAGCACCCTTTTCGGACTGCCAAAATGGGTATGCTGGTAGGGGCACGGAATTCCCTGCAGGCCTGACCTGCATGGATTTCAGGCCCCTACTGTCAGTGTTTTCACTGAAGCACTGGCACTGTTAGCAATGGTGCCAGTCTTTCAGTGACCCCCATTCCCATGAACTCATATGCGACTCCAAGGGAATGGGGATTTACCGTTCCACCGCCTGTCATAATATCCCGGTGACACCGGGACGTCAGGCGGCAGAGACACTGTTACAGAGTTGCCCGTAACTAACTGCCTACCGGCAGGTTTTACCGGCAACCCAGAAATGAGGGCCATTGTATTGGTTATATGTTATAGCTACACCAAATGCTAAAACAACGGTGCACCCAAAGTTGATACAAAAGCCACTAGAGACCAACTCAGTAAGCCAAAAAAAAACACTTTACAGCTAAACCCCCCTGGGCCCCCTCCAAACTCATCAAAACACTGCCCCAACGTCTGGAAAACCCTCTAGATATTCTCCAGATGTGCCCCTTTTTCTCCTTCTTGCATAGACTAGAAAAACCCTCCAATAAATAAGAAGTGAGTTAGGCAATCTATAGAGAATCCAACTTCCTTTAGGAGATTCTGGGCATCTGATGGATTTGAATAACTCAATAAATATACCCAATGTTTTCATCTAGATTTGAGGCTCCTGGTTGGATGGTAAATCATCAAGTGAGACCCAGAAGTCTACTGCCATTTTGAGCCTGGATTCTAATGTCACAAATCCATCCTATTCCTGTTGTAAGGTCAAATCTTACATACACGATTTGCCATGCATGTTTAACCAAGTCCATCCAGGCCTACCGAGCTCCATGCACAAAATGCATACACATTGATTGGATTGCAATGTACTGCTAGGAATCATGTTTGAGGATATTCAGGATTGCGTGCTCATCAACATGAGAACATATTTGTTGTGCGTATTGTCAAGGGAAGTAAAACATTCTGTACAGCGAATAGCGCTACAATTGTATACTTTGCTAATGATATGATTATGCACCTGCTCCTCACATTACCCAAACATGTTATGTTAGCATTTGCCTTTGGTGCTCCCCTTCTCAAATGTGGTCAAATGTCAACATGCAAATACGTTTGCATTAAAGCGAGACCTTTAGATTCACTGTGACTACGATATTCCATGACGTGCTGTGGCTATCGATGCTCTGAGAATCTCAAAAGATCACTGGGGTCTGCAAACCTTTGCATCTCCTAGTGAGGCCGGAATTGCTACCGGGTATGGTATTTATAGCTAGTGTTGTGAAGGTGGCTTGTTTGAAAGCACTAATGAGTGATGCCTTCCACAGCTGAGCAGTCTACTCTACACTGCATCTGCTTCCATGTCTAACACTTCCCAGTAAGGTTAGACTGCAGCCCAAGACCCAGGCTAATTCAAACCTTGGCCTCCTTCCTGAAATGACACCAAGAGAGTTAATGAGGTCACTTTTGTTGGTGACATTTGACTGAAGTGGGTACCATACACTCTCACTGTGGCGTGGCGAGAGACTGAAACTTCTTAACCCCTTAACTGCTAGGCTGCTATGCATGGCTATGCAAATAGGACGAGCATAATTGTCCTCTGCACTTATTAATATGTGAGGCATGGCTAGAAAAAGCTGTTTCACAGAACTCTTTCATCACGTGCACCCTGCTGTGTGACTGCCCCTCCCCCATCCCCGGCGAACTATACTGTCATTCTCTTTGCTCTATTAAGTCGTGTCATGCCTCATCTGAGGCGTAACCTTTGTGTAGTAATTCCGATGAACGCAGATCGAAGTAACACAGTGTGGGGCATACAATTGTCTCAGGCATAATTCAAAACGTGTCCCACAGTCGCATATGGCAATGCATTCTTCTTGTAACAGACTATTTGAATAGCGCCCGAGGCAGTGTTTGCTAGCAACATATCTTGCAAAGTGTTTCATTTAAAGAATATATGTTCGGTAATACTAGCCCAAACCACTAGGTGTACGGGCTCACCCTAGCATGTTGGGCCTGCACTTTGGGCATTGCCCTATTGCCCTATGGGCCAGTCTGATCCTGCTAAGGTGAAGGAAATGCACACGCTTTGTGAAACTGGCACAAAGCAACATACACAAGATGTTCACTATATTAAAAGGTATGCAGGTAGGTTTTGGCAATCTCCCTAGCTGCTCTAATCCAAACAAACTGAAGTTTATTTCTTGTTTTTTTTTTTTTAAAAGCAGCTACTTTCGACAAGATTCCATACTAAGCCAACTACCTTTGTGCTTTGGGTTACAACGTGGAGATATACTAAGAGTAGTCCTTTTATAATGTCCTGCTTTGGCAACTGCAGTTATTTGTGTTTGAAGCAATGGGATAGGAGCCATGCACAATTGGTACATGTCTGATTATGTTGACAGGTGCTTCTAAAAAGAGAGCGGAATTCAGTGACGTAAAAAGCGTCACTTTAGTAAGTGATCTACCAACAGTATTTCGGTTTTAGTAATGTTCAGGCAGAGAGAGTTCTCCCGTTTATTCTTTAGGCAGCTGGAATGCTTCTTTGCATGGAGGACCTTGTTGTATAACTCGTTTGAGGTGAATATTTGAGTTATTTCATGTAATTCGTCATTGTTCATTGTCAGTGGCATAACACAAGATCTGGGGGCCCCACTGCGAGCCATGCTGAAGCCCCCCCCCCAACTCAGCAACAAATCACGGGTCGTGCCGCACAGTGGTCCGGTCTATATTACCACACTTGCACAATACGCACGAACGTGCTACTGAAGGGGTATGCTGCACACTGCACTAGGAGAAAGATATAAATATGTGTTTTAGTGCAATATAAAGCACACTTTCTGATAAACATTGGCTAAAAAGCCACAATGTTTGATATTGTTTTGTAGGGTAACACCAATCCAATACATGCAAGTAACCAACAGTGCACATGAACATGAATGCTTTGTGTTAGGGAGAATTCTCTGTTTAGGCTGAATTTCCTAACCTAGTGAGTCCCCAAGCAGCTTTGCTGGACTTCTGGAGTTTGTTTTTTCCATCCTGCCAAGAGTGAGACTCTTTTTCTCCCACTCTTGGACATGTATGTGTGTAATTCCTTTGAATGTCAATGTGTTCGATGGGCTATGGGGTCTTTTACTCCATAGGGTCTCATATGTTTTTCTATGCGTGTTACACCGCACCCTCCGTGCCGTAACACTGGGGCGTCCTAGCGGGCCTCCATCATAGACTCCATACCCGGGGACTGACTACTGTCTCCCCGGGCATGTAAAGTCACCATTGGCTTTACTAGACCTAAATTTACTAACAGAACTAGTACAAACCCCATCCTATTGTGGACGTACTAGTAGGGGTAATTCGATTACTCCTGGGTCTGTTATTCGAGGGGGCACTGTCCCGCCCCCCCCCGTCGAGTTTTGGCTGGTGGCAGTGGAAACTACTTGTTATATTCGACCCCGAATATAACCCTATGGGATTCTTCCCATTGTTGGAGATTAATACCTTTTCTCGTTAATCTCTAACATACCACCGGTCTACTTATCTTAAATAAGTTTATCGGGTGGTATTTTCTGCCATAACTCGGTTTTTAAAATGGCGCCTGTGTTCGTCTCTGTGACTCCTAAACCAAAGGTTGAGCCCTTTGTTCCACTTTTGGCGGGCTTCTGTACAGAGACCCTCCAGACTGGTGCCATTCTGTCTGGGTTACCACAGGAGTGTGGGAGGGGGTTTAGGCACCCTGGACTGAGTTGCCTTGCCAACTCCAGTCGCACTCTGGTGTGATTGGCCCAAGTGGTGAGCCTCCCCGTTCACCACTTAGCGTGTTTTGATTAACAGCTAGGCTGAATGAATGGGGATTTTCTGCATAAAAGCAGGGCGTTTGGGGCTAGATCTTCAGAAGTCGCCACAGGACCTAAGAATCCGACGAGGGTAAACCTGAGCCGAACTGCAACGACGACACCTCCGGTGGAGCCCTGCTGGACCGACTCACCACTTCCCGACGACAGAGGAGATCTCCCTGCTGGAGAGTCTCTTCCCCTGACTGGTGGGAACAACCAGTCCCCTTTGCTTTTTCTTCGCTTCAGGACGCAGTGGTCGAATTGCCCGTGCAGAGCACAGCGGCAACCGGATAGCCACTACCCCTGCACCACGACCAAAAGGTGGTGCCTTGTGACGGAGCACTCCGCGGCTGGTCTCTTCCCTGGTGGTGCACCGGACTTCGTTTTCTTCAACGACGAGATCATCTCTACTCTTGGCAAAGACCCGACGTGCATCCACTACCAGGAACAACTGCCCCCGCCGGAGCTGTCTCTCCACAATCAAGGTACTGTGTCCGCCTGGCTTCCCTTGTTGCCGGATAGAGTGAGGTGTCTTAATCCTCGCCTCTCCATAGGGTCGCCTCCAAGCTTCTATAATGTTTTGTTCTGAACTGATCCAATCTGCCTATAACAATTTGCGACAAAGACTCGAAGCGCATTTCCACTAAGATACTTTTTCTTTTGGGACATATCGCCTTGCCTCTCTCCGAGTGGGCCTGGCCTCTGAACTTTGGAATCTACCGTGGCTACTGTCTTCTTGCCTTGCATTTGTTCTTACAAGTATTGGTATCGAGTTGATTTCTTAACCCGCCTTTTTCTCTCCCGTCCTAACGAATACTAGAGTGCCATCTAGGTTAAAGCATACACCTCTGTCTGCAAATAAGTGATGCCATTGAACCTAGACTTGTCGAACTATTGTTAGGGGGATGGATATTCTTTTCCGTATAGTAATTGTGAGTGAAATCGTTGCCGTATTAGTGCCAGAGTGTTTTCTATAGATGTGTTCTTATAAATAAATAACTATATATCTTTACACCGAAGCCTTGTCGCGTGTTTGCTTGTCTTACTGTGTATAATTGTCCTATGTTGTATACTCCACATACTGCTTAACTCTTCTTGAGGGAAGTCTGACTGCTCAGCCACAGCTACCAAGTGAATCTATGTGGTACAGACTGCTACCAAGTGGGTTTACTGCCAAACCTCTGTAGTCCTAAACCTTTTGCAGTGGTCCCAGAGGGAACTGCACAGGTTTCCGCCTAACACGGGTGTACAGCGGAGGGATTTGTATCGAGTATACAGTTTAGAGTGCTTTTCGACACTTTAGGATAACTAACCACAAAGCTTAGCACTAAAAAGCAACTTTTAAAAACATGTCTACTATGGAAGTTTACAGTCAAGAATCCTTGTCAGGTGAAAATACTGAGAGTTTAGGAGCCCTCTGTAGACAAGAGAATCTTCCTGTAAAGGGCAAGAAGTTAGAACTAATAGCGAGGTTGCTGGCCAACCAAAGTCTGGGTACTGGTTCAGAGGAACCAACTTCTCCAGCAAATGTAGTTAACAGTAATGCTGTTGATCTAAATCAAAGTGATGATAGCGATGAAGAGGCTGAAGAGGAAGGAGAGGCTAACGAAACTGTCTCCCCTGCTCCTCTACCTGCCTTACCAGCTGTACCTACGGGGCCCATACCAGGTCCCACATGTAACCCTGCTTATTTTGAACTTGAAAAAATGAAGCTCGAATTAGAATACAAACGGTTCTTGGCTCAATCTGAATGAAACCAAGAGCTCGAGTTCAGACGGATGAATGCCCAGGCTGAGCAGAAGCAAGCTGAGTTAAGGCTCAGAGAAATAAAACTTAATCACGAGTTAGAGATGAAAAAGTTGTCTGTGGAAAATGCTTCTCTCTCCTCTGGTTCCTCTAGGAGCTCCAGTCCCAAAAGACCCCGGATGCCGAAGGAATTAGTGGGTATGTATGAACCGAGATTGGATGTGTTGGATTGGTTAAAACTGTTTGAATACAATCATGGGCTCCAGGACATCACCGGGAATGATTTACTTCCCTGGTTGTTCTCTATGCTCCCCCCTGTTGCGACTGATGTGGTAATGGAGTTGGGGGAGGCGGATAAGACGGATTACGATAGTGTGAAACTAGCTTTGGTAGCTAGATTCGGGAAGACCCCTTCCCAGTATCTTAAGAGGTTTAGAACCCTCAAAAAGCATGATGGTACCCCTTGGGCTACCTGGGTGAGTGAAGGGTTGAAAAACTTAGAGGGATGGATTAAGGGTTACAAAGTGAACACTTATGAGGGTATGAAGAATCTTTTTATGTTGGAGTCGATTTATGATGCCTGTTCTCCTGAGCTCAGACAGCACTTGGCTGATTCGAAGGAATTGGATTCCCGGAAGCTAGCTAGGGCTGCTGATTTATGGGTTGCCAACAGGGCTACTCATAGGGATTCTGGGGCAACTCAGAAAAAGGATGAGGGAAAACAGCCTAAAAAAGACTCAAACGAGAATTCGAATAACTCAAATTCCAAAGAGGGCCCCAAACAAAACCAGAAGGGTAAGCCACAGGGAAAACCGCAGCAGAATAGTGTGTCTTCTGGTGCCAAACCGGAAGGAGGCCAGAACAAGCCACCATTCCAGAAAGCATTCGGTAAATGCTTTGTTTGTGGCTCGACTGACCACGTGAAAGGAGATCCCAGATGTAAGGGTAAACCTTCAGGGGTCCAGCTAGTCTCCTTAGCCTTGGCTCCAGAGGAGGAAGTCCAAATGGTAAGTGGAAACTTTCTATTGCTAGCTGATGAACCCATTGGAGTCTCAGCCAGCGTTTCTTTAGTATCTCTGGGGTTGTGGGAACAACAGAATTTAGATGTCTATAATTCTATCCCCGATAATACTAAAGAGTATTATAAGGACAGTGTCCAGGTGAATGGTCAGGAGACTCCTGCCATTAGGGACACTGGGGCCAGCATAACTGTGGTGGATAAATCGTTTTTTCAGGCTGAGGATGTTGCTAAGGCACCCAAACGCCTCACCAAGTTAGCTGGAGGGCCTGTGCAGATGCTTCCCCAATTACCAGTTCTCATCCAGTGTAACAACATGACTGTGAAGATACCTGTCAGCATACAGAGCGAGGTACCAGGACGCGTTCTGTTGGGTAACGATTTGAAAACTCTCGGAGTTGTATCGCATACTCCCAGACCTCCTAGTAAACGGTTACAGGAGCTAACCAGACCTGCAAGAGAGAGGACCATGCGCGGTACTCTCCAGAAGATGATGAAGAAAAAAATCACTCCTGCTCCACTGGAATTGTCGGCCGCTATCTCGAAGAAATCGGAAGCAAAAGGGAAACCTAAGACTTCTACCCCGAAACCAGCAGCAAGCATTCCAGTGCAGCCAACAAGGACTTCCCCGCGGTTGCCCAAAGTTACACCCGTAACTCCACCTCCAGCTGAGGCTGAGAGGGAGGTACAACCCTGTGTGGTAGAATTAGACTCTGAGGAAGAGCTAATGGAAGGCCAGGAACTCATTGGAGATCTGGATCCTGTTGACCATCCTGAGCTGCAGTCTTTACTGGCAGAAGGTGGACCCAGCAGGGCAGACTTCAGTAAGGGACAGAGAGAATGTCCAACTCTGGAAGGTCTTCACCACCAGGCAGAAGCTCAGGCTGAAGGGCAAGAGCCTGGGAAATACAGGTTGCACTGGGAAGATGGCCTCTTCTACAGTGAACCGACCGAGTCTGCACCTGGAGACTACAAACGACTTGTAGTACCCCAAGAGAACAGACCACAGTTCTTGCAGTTAGCCCACGAGATTCCTTTGGCTGGTCACTTGAGTTTCAAGAAGACTAAGGAAAGGCTCTCTCTCTACTTTTATTGGCCAAAGATGGGGGCCGAAGTGGAAAAACACTGCAGGAGCTGCCACACCTGCCAGACCTCTGGTACAGTTGGCGCCAAGAATGTGGCACCTTTAGTGCCTCTCCCAGTTGTGGGAGTCCCATTTGAGAGAGTAGGGATTGACATTGTCGGTCCCCTTGATCCTCCAACCTCCTCAGGCAACAGGTTTATACATGTTGTAGTAGACCATGCTACTAGGTATCCTGAGGCAATTCCTATGAGGACTGTTACAGCTCCGGCTGTGGCTAAGGCCCTCCTTGTTATTTTTACCAGGGTCGGGTTTCCTAAGGAAGTAATCTCTGACAGGGGGTCAAACTTTATGTCCCACTACATGAAAGCCATGTGGAAAACCTGTGGAGTTACTTACAAGTTCTCAACGGCTTACCACCCACAAACCAATGGGTTGGTAGAACGGTTCAACCGAACCATGAAGAGCATGATGGTGCTTTAGAGGAACCCCTTAAGTGTAAGTGGGACCTTCTACTGCCATTCCTTCTCTTTGCTTATAGAGAAGTCCCTCAGGAGGGAGTAGGTTATTCTCCCTTCAAACTTCTCTATGGTCATCCCGTCAGAGGTCCATTGGCCCTGATTAAGGAGGGGTTGGAGAGTGCTCCTTCCCCCAAGCCAGTCAGAGTGACTGACTACGTGATAGGTCTCCGGAGGAGAATGTCGCACATGATGACAGAAGCAAGCGATAACTTGAAAGCTGGACAAGCATTGGTCAAGCACTGGCACGATCAAAAGGCTAACATGGTTGAGTTCGCACAAGACCAGCTCGTTCTCGTTATGATCCCAACAAGGCAGAGGGCCTTGCAAGACAAATGGATGGGAACCTTCAGAGTTGTGGGTAAACTCGGAGAGGTCAACTATCTGGTGGACTTGGGCAACCCCAAGGAGTCTCCAACAGTCTTCCACACCAACCACCTCAAAGCGTATGTCTCAAGACCTGATGTAGGAGCGTTGCTTCTGCATCATCCGAGGAAGAAGAAGAGAGTGAAGCTCTTCTGGATCTCCTCAGAGGCTTACCTTTAGACGAAAAAATTGAAGGAGTAAATCTCTCTTCAAATCTGACACCCGAGCAACAAGAAGAGTGCACATCTATGTTGAATCAGTTTGCCTCTCTGTTCTCGCTTTCACCAGGCTTGACCCCTTGGGGCCAGCATGACATACTCACTGGTGACTGTCTGCCAGTCAAAAGTAGAGGATACCGAATGTCAGAAAATGTATGAACCCACATCAAAGGTGAGGTCAGCAAGATGCTCGATCTCGGGGTAATAGAGCCCTCTACTAGTCTATGGTCTAGCCCAGTTGTGTTAGTACCAAAGGCCGGATCTAAAGACCTTAGATTCTGCGTGGATTATAGAGCTCTTCATGCAGTCACCAAGACTGATGCCCACCCTTTGCCAAGAACAGATGAGTTGGTGGATAAACTTGGCGCCGCCAAGTTCCTCAGCACATTTGACTTGATGTAAGGCTATTGGCAAATAGCCCTGACAGACCATGCCAAGGAGAAAACGGCATTTTCTACCCCCGGTGGCTTATACCATTTTAAGGTGATGCCTTTCGGACTGAAGAATGCACCTGCTACATTTCAACGGATGGTAAACCAGATTCTGAATGGGATGGAGGACTTCTGCATGGCATACTTGGATGACATAGCAGTGTTCAGCTATTCCTGGGAAGAGCATGTAACCCACCTGAGAGATGTTTTGCAGGCTCTTGAACAAGCCAATCTGACCATAAAGGTGAGTAAATGCCAAATTGGACAGAGTAAGGTGGTCTATCTTGGACATGAGGTAGGAGGTGGAGAAATAAGGCCTTTGCTCAGTAAGATGGAAGCTGTGCAAAATTGGACAACACATACTACTCAAACCCAAGTGAGAGCCTTCCTAGGCCTCACTGGGTATTACAGGAATTTCATCGAGAACTATGGGACCATAGCTTCTCCATTCAATGTCATCTCCTCGCCCAAATTTCCTAAAAAGGTTAGATGGAACGAGGAGTGCAATCAGGCTTTTGAAAACCTGAAAAAGGCTCTTTGCCAAGCCCCATTACTCAGAGCTCCTGTTTACCGCCAACACTTCATTGTGCAGACAGATGCTTCAAATGTAGGGATAGGGGCCGTACTCAGTCAACTGGATGGGAAAGGTAGAGAGCACCCCGTTTGCTTCATCAGCCGCAAGCTGAAGGATCCTGAAACAAGGTGGGCAACAATCGAAAGAGAGTGCTTTGCTATCGTGTGGGCTCTGAAGAAGTTTAGGCCATACTTGTATGGTTCTACTTTTGTCATTCAGACTGACCACCAACCCTTGAGATGGTTAATGCAAATGGAAGGGGAAAACCCAAAACTATTGAGATGGTCGATCTGCCTGCAAGGGTTTGATTTCACCATTGAGCACAGGTCAGGGTGTCACCACCAAAATGCTGATGGTCTCTCTAGGATGTATGTCATCGACTAGACGTATGAGATTCATCCAGGAGTGGATTAAATTCTCCTGTCCCTTAGTCTGGGGGGGCGAGTGTTAGGGAGAATTCTCTGTTTAGGCTGAATTTCCTAACCTAGTGAGTCCCCCAGCAGCTTTGCTGGATTTCTGGAGTTTGTTTTTCCATCCTGCCAAGAGTGAGACTCTTTTTCTCCCACTCTTGGACATGAATGTGTGTAATTCCTTTGAATGTCAATGTGTTCGATGGGCTATGGGGTCTTTTACTTCATAGGATCTCATATGTTTTTCTATGCGTGTTACACCGCACCCTCCGTGCCGTAACACTGGGGCGTCCTAGCGGGCCTCCATCATAGACTCCATACCCGGGGACTGACTACTGTCTCCCCGGGCATGTAAAGTCACCATTGGCTTTACTAGACCTAAATTTACTAACAGAACTAGTACAAACCATCCTATTGTGGACGGACTAGTAGGGGTAATTTGATTACTCCTGGGTCTGTTATTCGAGGGGGCACTGTCCCATCCCCCCTCGTTGAGTTTTGGCTGGTGGCAGTGGAAACTACTTGTTATATTTGACCCGAATATAACCCTATGGGATTCTTCCCATTGTTGGAGATTAATACCTTTTCTCGTTAATCTCTAACATACCACCGGTCTACTTATCTTAAATAAGTTTATCGGGTGGTATTTTCTGCCAGAACTCGGTTTTTAAAATTGCGTCTGTGTTCGTCTCTGTGACTCCTAAACCAAAGCAGGGCTTTTGGGACTAGATCTTCAGAAGTCGCCACAGGACCTAAGAATCGGACGAGGGTAAAGCTGAGCCGACCTGCAACGACGACACCTCTGGTGGAGCCCTGCTGAACCGACTCACCACTTCCCGACGACAGAGGAGATCTCCCTGCTGGAGAGTCTCTTCCCCTGACTGGTGGGAACAACCAGTCCCCTTTGCTTTTTCTTCGCTTCAGGACGCAGTGGTCGAATTGCCCGTGCAGAGCACAGCGGCAACCGGATAGCCACTACCCCTGCACCGCGACCAAAAGATGGTGCCTTGTGACGGAGCACTCTGCGGCTGGTCTCTTCCCTGGTGGTGCACCGGACTTACGTTTTCTTCGACGACGAGATAATTTCTACTCTTGGCAAAGACCCGACGTGCATCCACCACCAGGAACAACTGCCCCCACCGGAGCTGTCTCTCCACAATCAAGGTACTGTGTCCGCCTGGCTTCCCTTGTTGCCGGATAGAGTGAGGTGTCTTAATCCTCGCCTCTCCATAGGGTCGCCTCCAAGCTTCTATAACGTTTTGTTCTGAACTGATCCAATCTGCCTATAACAATTTGCGACAAAGACTCGAAGCGCATTTCCACTAAGATACTTTTTCTTTTGGGACATATCGCCTTGCCTCTCTCCGAGTGGGCCTGGCCTCTGAACTTTGGAATCTACCGTGGCTACTGCCTTCTTGCCTTGCATTTGTTCTTACATGTATTGGTATTGAGATGATTTCTTAACCTGCCTTTTTCTCTCCCGTCCTAACGAATACTAGAGTGCCATCTAGGTTAAAGCATACACCTCTGTCTGCAAATAAGTGATGCCGTTGAACCTAGACTTGTCGAACTATTGTTAGGGGGATGGATATTCTTTTCCGTATAGTAATTGTGAGTGAAATCGTTGCTGTATTAGTGCCAGAGTGTTTTCTATAGATGTGTTCTTATAAATAAATAACTATATATCTTTACACCGAAGCCTCGTCGCGTGTTTGCTTGTCTTACTGTGTAGAATTGCCCTATGTTGTACACTCCACATACTGCTTAACTCTTCTTGAGGTAAGTCTGACTGCTCAGCCACAGCTACCAAGTGAATCTGTGTGGTACAGACTGCTACCAAGAGGGTTTACTGCCAAACACCTGTAGTCCTAAACCTTTTGCAGTGGTCCCAGAGGGAACTGCACAGGTTTCCGCCTAACACTTTGCTATTAAAAATGCCATGCCACAATGAAAACATGTCCAACTGGCAGCACAATGTAGACCAGTGTAGACTCGTAATAAAATTACAGTAAAGCATGCCAGGCCACATTTATATATACCTAGACTGTTTGCACCAAAATGCAAGTCGAAGCAATAAGACTCATCAAAAAGAGAGCACACATTCAAGCCTGCATCTCTGCAGCCTCTAACAACACAGCCAAACTCTTTAAAATCTGCAAGGAACTGGCCAATCCTTTTGCAGTCTCTACCTCCCCTGCTCCCTCAACAGGCCCTCTGTATGGCTTTGGCCTCTCGCTTCTCCATCAAAACTCCGGACATCCTGTCCACTATCTCCTCTTCCTCTCCCTCTTCCTCTCCTTTCTCGTCTTTCTCTCTAACACCTGATGAGGTTTCTAGATAAGTCCCATCTATGGAAGTTTCGTCAAAACAGGTGCTTGCCCGCTCCTCCAGAACCATCAAGGACCATATTGATACCCTTGCTCCAGTCTTGGCCGATTTCGGTAATCATTCTTTTGCCACTGGAACTTTCCCCTCTCCCAAACTATTGGAAAAGCTGTCCGTCTCCCAGCTTAATCTCCACACTGAATCTGTTGGTTGTCTCCATGACCATCAGTATGGCTTAAGAACTGCCAGAGGCATGGAAACTGCTCTCCTGAACACCTATGAAAATCTGATCTCTAACCTTCATTCCAGCATTCCTTCTGTCCTCATACTCCTTGAACTTTCCTCTGCTTTCGACATGGGCAACCACACCATCCTGATCAATCAACTCCGTGAGAACCTGGCCATCATGGATCAGGTCTTGGAGTGGCTGCCCCCCTTCCTCTTGGACCGCCCCTCCCAGGTCCAACTTGGTCCCTTTCACTCTGCCACCTCTCTCTACCTCTGGCGTTCCACAGGGCATTATCCTCTCACCCTGGATTTTCAACCTCTACTTGGCCCCTTTGGCCCAGCTGATTCCTACATTCTCCTCTAACTTTCAGTGTTATGCAGATGACACTCAGCTTTCATTTAGTCTCCCCTGAGCCTACTCTCCTCTCTCGTTCATTCCTGGTGTCATCTTCAACTCCACTCTCTCTTTCTCTCCTCACATCTCGGACATTGCCAAGAAGTCTCACTACCAGTTGCAAAATCTCTCTGTCTCCAGAGCCCTGGTTCTCGCTATGCTGGACTACTGCATCAGCCACTTTCTCAATCTGCCTTCCTCCACTCTCCGCCCTCTGCAACTAATCCAGATTAGTACTGTGAGACTTATCCTTGACCTCAAGCCCAGGAACCGTTTCTCTCCAGCCATGAAATCTCTCCACTGGCTCCTGGTGGCTGCAAGGATCAAGTTCAAGACACTTTGCATTGTGCACAAGGCTTTCTGGGGCTGGGATCCGCACTACATCCAACGCTCTCTTCCAAAATACCTTCCTTCTCGAGCCCTAAGGTTTAGATGCTTCTCCAGGGAGAGAGTGGGGGATAGATCTCTCTCCTCTGCAGGTGCCTCCCTCTGGAATGGCCTCCCTGCCCCTCTCAAACTTGAGCCGGACCACCTGAAGTTCCGGAAGCAGCTCAAAATGTTCCTCTTCTCCTCTGCTTTCTCTCTCTCCATCCCCTGCTGGCCTACCTGACCTACCTGTCTGCTGTACCAACTGGTTGCTTGGCTACCATTGAGTCCAGGCTCTTTCTTGATCAGTCGCCCTTGCACTGCCTCCGGCCTACCACGCAGTTAGGGGTAACTGTAACCCTACAGTCCCTTGTTCTCCTTGCACTACCCAGAGCCGTGCTGCCCTGGCTGCACTTACTCAGAGCATTGCTGCGCTGTTTTCCCCTCCCCTCTCCCTTGCACTTCCCCCCTCGCTTTACCCTTGCACTTCTCATTCTCGCACTTGCACGATCTGAATAACACAAGACTTAGTAAGATCATTTGTCTACTCCTCCCACTGTTTTCCTTCCCTAAAAACACTTGTGTACAGGCGCGTTATATATGACTTATCATATCATGTCATATAATTTTATCACAGATGCCCAGAAAAATATACAGTGCCGCAAAAGATACTGCTAGACTGGAAGAACCCAAATGCCAGTCTAGCCAGGTAATTACACATAGCAGGACTGCTTTATCAGAAATGCCCAGTTAAAAAAAGTAATCCCAAACTCAGGAATGACTAGACTGGCTGCAACAAAATGCCTCCCTAGCCACTATTACCTCATATCATTCCTGCTTAGCATGGGCATGGATGACCATTATGATTTATTGCACAATCCCACCCCCCAAACATCCCCTCTTCCTCCCATCCCCTACCCCAACCTCCAAAATCAGCTCATTGGCCCAGAATTACCTCCACATCCCTCTTCCTTATCCCTGTGCTTATGTATGAGGCTCCTTGCCTCAAGTGTATTGTGAATAAGGCTCCAAAATATCTTAGCAATCACATCTGTAAAGTCAACTCTAAAATACCAACCCGCTCTGCTTACTCTAACCTGCTCACCATCCCCAGTACAGAAGACAGAAAGCGGTAGGTTCGATCTTCCCAGCAATAGCTCCAAAACTGTGGAACGCACTACCCCACCAATTGAGAATCAACACTTCCTTCTGGTCATTCAGAAAAAAACTTTAAAACCCCGCTTTTCAGATATGATCTCCTGCAATAGTCTCCTAGCCCATCCACCTAGTATGAGATATGATGAGGAAATGTAACAATACATAAATATGAAAAACTAGGTGATCTCTTGCTTTGAAACTAATGTAAATATACTATTCAATGTGCAATATGTAACAAAATGTCTGACCTTTATGTTCTGCAATTTCTGTAACCATCTTCTTAAGCAGTATCAGCGCCTAGTTGTCTTTGGGCTATGTGTGCTTTACAAATGAATAAATAAATTAATAAAATAGGTAAGTACTGGGATGAGGAAGAGTGGGACAAGGAGAAATGAAGATTACAGGTAGCTAAGTCAGGCATTACCTTCATGTATCTCTACCTCATCCCAGTACTTGTGTATGAGGCACAGTGCCTCATACACAAGTACTGACTCATACACAAGTACTGGGATGAGGAAGAATAGGTCTAGGAGTAATGAAGATCACCAATAAGTAATCAAGGCATTAAACACAAGTAGTGGTGCAACACCATGGAGCTGATTGGGATTCAGCACCCCCTCCCCCCTGAAATTGTAGGCTATGTTGACTTAACCTGGCTGACCTACAGAGCAGTTGCCGGACAGAAAAGGACACAGATCTGAAACGGCACCTGGGTTTCGCCGTTAAAAAGCAATTGCTAATGTGCAGCATTTCACTGTTATTACCTGCATTAAAATGCCACATTTTTTAGGCAGTTAAAATTGTGATGTGGGTTTAGTGCTTGCATGCCCGGGGAATGATTTGAGGTGTAGAGAGGGAACAGGAGACCAGTCATTCCCACAGCGGTCCATAAGTGTGTGCTTTCAGGCTTAAATGTGAGAGTTACCTGCTTGTAACATTGAAGCTGCATGTGAATAGTCTCATTAAAATGTGGAAAGAAGTTATATCCTCCCACACAAATATGTTTGCTCCTCCCCACCCCATGGGAAGTTGGCACCTCCAAACATTTGAAGGATTTCGCCCCCTGAAATGTAGGATTTGTTGTGCCCCTGAACACAAGCACACACGCCATTCACCATATATACACACGCACATCCGGCCATCCATACATTTAAGTGTGCACTCTTTCACCATACAGGCACACCCAGGCAGCCACCCATACATTTAAGTGTGCACCCTTTCACCATACCTGCACACACACTCAGGCACCCACCCATACATTTAAGTGTGCACCCTTTCACCAAACAGGCACAACCAGGCAGCCAGCTATACATTTAAGTGTGCACCGTTTCACCAAACAGGCATACCCAGGCAGCCACCCATACATTTAAGTGTTCATCCTTTCACCATACACTCACACAGGCAGCCACCTATACATTTAAGTGTGCACCCTTTCACCAAACAGGCACACCCAGGCAGCCACCCATACATTTAAGTGTTCATCCTTTCACTGTGCACGCACACCCAGCCACCCATACATTTGTGTGCACTCTTTCACCATACATTCACACACGCCCACGCCATGGGGTAGAGGGGAACCATAATACTTCAAAAATAAATTGTTTCTTTTGTAAGTCACTCTGACTTCATAAAGAAATTATTTCTGTTAAATACTGGACCATAACGGAAACAATGGGCCTCATTACGACCGTGGCGGTCCGGAAATAACGGTGGCGGTAAACCCGCCGCCACCGTTGTTTCCGGACCGCCTGATCCCGACCCCTGCAGGCGGGAGGTGATGTTCCCGCCAGGTCTGACCTGGCGGGTTTAACACCGCCCGCCTGCAGGCGGACGAGGAAACACCGGCAGCATTACAAGATGCTGCCGGTGTTTCCATGATCCCGATTCCCATTGAGTCCCATAGGACTCAATGGGAATGGGGATTTACACCATTCCGCCTCCGTGATTCCCGGAAAACCGGGGTTGTGATGCCCCGGTAATTCCGGGAATCATGGAGGCGGAATGGTAATACGAGTCCGGCGTTAACCAGGCGGTTTTACCGCCTCGGTTAACGCCGGACTCGTAATGAGGCCCAATGTCTTTATGAAGGCAGAGTGACTTAAAAAATAAACCATTTCTTTTTGGAGTCATAGGGCTTTCCACACCCCATGGTGGCCTCCAGCCTAGGGTCTTCATGTCATGGGGTGGAGGTAGCCCCCAGGCTTCAAAAAGAACGTTTTTTTTGTATTCACTCTGCCTTCATAAAGAAATTATTTCTGTTACTTTTCTGAAAACTATTTTCTTTTTTTTTTTACTCAAAGTGGGGTCCCCTCCCAGGACATGTGGCCGCAGGGCCCACCACACCGCAGGGGCTGCAGGGGCCCCTGTTACGCCAGTGTACATTGTAGAATTGATGGCTGCAGTCACAGGATAGTATTTAGGGGAGGTGAAGGTGGGGAGGTAGGATAGTGCTCATTCCAAGGGCAGGCTTCATACAAGAAATCCCCCAAGCTAGTAAAAAATGTTTTTATTTTTTTGGTTACATTTCCAGCATGTGCCTGCCTCTGTCCTGCAAATAGGACAGAGTGCAAGAGATTTCTAGAGCACATCACACCTATGCTACAAAGTTTGTTTTTAAATTCAACTGGAAGTTGACCTTGTGCTGGAAATATTGTTTTTTACTACTTGTAGCATGAGGACCACCTGCACTGAAAATATAATGTATTATAGCCCTGACTCATGGGAGTGTTTTATAATGGTGCAATCCCATAGGGAAACGTTCATGTCTAGCAGTCTCCCAAAGCAAACAAAAAGTAATGTGTGTATATATCAGGTAATCCAAATTGTTAAGAGGGTGCCCGTCGAATTTGAGCAGGTCACTTTTGAAAAGATTTAAACAGCATTATTAGAAACACTTGTGTACAGGTGTGTTATAAATGCCATATCATATCATAGTTACAGGTTGGTATGGTTAAGACAACAAAGACAGGAATAGGTCACAACCTCCAGTACCACAGTACTATTCAGATTGGGGTGGCGAATGCAGCACTTGTGCATTGCCTCTGAAGGGGATTGGGTTAAGGCTGCATTGTATGTGGTGGTCGTCGTCATAAAATGGGGCAGTGAGGCAAAAGGAGGTCATATCTTTTGTCACCAGCAGCATTTCTAGATATCTTTTTTGTAACCAAAATCAGTATTTAGAATCGGAAACCCTTTGCTGTACAACTTTACCATGAGGAGCAATAATCCGTCCCCATTGCAATCCCAGACTGCGACGTGATGGCTGCTACGGCAAGAGCAGCCTTTCTGCCAATGGGGCTCAGCATCCTTCAGCAGTTAAGGTAAACAGTCACATCACAATGTCATTGCTACTTTAGGTCCTCAAAGGTAAAGCAGCACACACTGGGCATCATTACGAGGCGGGCGGAATGGGTTTAACGGCGCCGGTAATTGTGCCGGTGCCGTTAATCCCATTCCGCCCTATTACGAGGTTCACTTGCGGGACCTGCTCTGGACGTCTGGTCAGACAAGACGTCCATTGCGGGTCCTGCGAGGTGATCAGGGAGCTAACAACTGGCCCGTTATTAACGGGCCCGTTGTTAGCTCCCTCCCCATTCCCACTGAGCCCTATGGGGCCTCGAATGGGAATGGGGAAGGTCCGGGTCCGGGTTCAGTGAAGGAGGAAATAGCGGGCCCTCCAAAGTCAGAATGGTCCGGTATTTTCCCATTCAGGGAACCCGGACCCGAGTTTGGAGGCAGTCATGGCCTTATTAAGGGCATGGCTACCTCCAAAATCGTAATGAGGCCCACTGTCAAATGTGCCGTGAGGCTGTGGTGATAGAGACATGTGTGGTTTGGTAATTCATTACTTAGAGGAGAGATACCAACACATGCTAATATTCAAATAAGTATGTATGTATGTATGCCTATGTGCCGGTCTTGAAAGCTAAATGTAACCTACTGTACTCTGCCAAGTTTGCCAAATAAATTAAAAGTTAAAAACATTATAATATTCAAGTAAGAATCCCGATTAAACCTCAAAGATAAGATAAGCTCCACTACCTAACAAGTGGACATTGAAGATCAAGTTGCCCGTCACGTGGGAAGATTTGGCCTTTCTGCCTGTCGATGAGTCTGTAAGAGCTTTGGAAATTAGTTGAGTAATGAGGAGTGATTTCAGACGTTCATGTTGCTCAGCAGCAATGCCTGAATCTACCTTTAAACTAGATCTGTAAATCATTTGGGGAAGTGGACACATGCATAACACTGTGAACTCTAAAAGCTAAATATAACAGGGAAAGCAATGTCCTACTTCAAACCATTAGTATTAAAACAATCAATGACAACGAATAGCTCTGCACGGAAACCGTGCGTATAAAGTAGCAGCAACTAGCTGAAGATTGAATATAGGGGTGCCTGATGCAAACTATACAATGAAAAGGACAAACACGTATCCATGGTCTCAGGAATCTGTACCGCTTGTCAACATCTCAAACAACATCAACTTTCCTACAACAATGTTAACTTTCCAACATTATTGTTCATAAACATGCCCACGTTATGCTATTGATGTATTGTATAGATCAGATCCACTTGCTTCTCAAGGAAACACCAGCATGCTTGTCTTTGATGACTACATTGCTAATATGGTCAATATAGTTTTTCTAAATGCCAATGATTTTGCCACTGTCCTCCACAATTAATAACAGCTACAGGAGCTCAATTCTGGCAAAATGATATCCAGCCCTCTGTGCATTGCTACATTCAGACCATTCCTATTTTACCAACTACAGTCAACAAATGGAAGGACAGCAAGAGAGCCTACACAACAGACTGGGGAATTAGCTAAAATATTGCATAAATGTATATGAATGCAATGTTGCCCATCTCTTGAGCACATTATAATTTGCATACAACCTTTCCAACCTTTCTTCTTACCACCTTTTAATGTGTACATGTTTTTCATTCTAACTTTCTAAACATCGTATTTATTATCAGACATCAGTCCCACAGTGTAAGAATGAGCAAGCCACATGCATTCATGGGACTGTTCTGCATGTGCGGTTTAATCGCAGCACCAGGAGAAAATCAACTAAAAGGCCATGTTAGGCCACCATGTGCAAAGATACCTGCTGTCATAAAAGGGCAACAGGAGAGAAAGCAGCTTTTAAATACCAACACAGCCCCTGTAACTTGGGAGTTCTGAGCCATAGACTTTTGCAATGGGAACTGGAATTAAAAAGCTGCATGGCACATGGGTGATGAATAGATAATGCTGGGCCCATTGAAAAATTAACAAACTGAGCCTCGCATATAAAATGAAAATAAAAGGTATTTCCATCTCATGTGATTAAGGAATACCATGCTAACACAGAAACTGACTTCACGAGTACATAGAAAGCATGGCATCTTTCAACAGAGAAACAAACCTGTTTGAAAGGGTGTGCATTGTGTAGTTTCAAACCAACACATGGAGGGGAAATGTCTGTTTGCCAAAACGATGGGAGTCCCTCATCAGATATGTACTTTAAAGTGCAGTTTTGTTATGGGGGAAAAAAGCTCTGTTTTAGTCCAAACTAGTGGTACCACCATACTTTGCATGAGTCTGTAGCTGACATGCACATGGGAGTCTGCTATAGCCTTGTGTATGTTTAATTGTGTCATAACTTCCTATTGTTGAAAAATTGCAAAATCATCAATCTCCTGAAATCGCCTATACTGAGGCCGGGACCGGACCCTGCACCACCCCTGTGCAGGCCGAATGGGTGGGATTGGTCAAATTTCACTATCGCCAGTACACCCCACACTGGTATGCCAACCTTGTGTCCTAACTTCCTATTTTTGGAAAATTCACAAAATCAGCAACCACCTGATATTGCTTATACTGATATCACAGGGCCATATCCCGCCCTGTTCATTCACCATCACCAGTACACCCCAGACTGTTATGCCGTCCTCGGGCCAGCATTTCAGCCCACACACTGTTGTGGGGCTGGAGCCAGCAATCTTTAAATTGTCAAATTACCCCAAATCACCTATACTGATAACAGAGGGCCGGACCCCGCCCTGTGCAGGACGAAAGGGTGGGGTTGGTCAAATTTCAGTATCACCAGTAGACGCCAGAATGGTATGTCGACCGTGGGCCAATATTTCAGCCCACTAACTGTTATCGGACTGGAGTCAACCTCGAACATGCAAATCCACTTTCACAAATATATGTATAGATGTCATTTTAAGGAACAAACTCAAACCCAGCTGAAAGACAAATGACCTAGATGATGCGTGTCAGGTAGCTATTGCAGACTGAATCAGCATTACCCCAGAACCCTGCATCACGTGATTTCAGGGAAATGGAAACTAACAAACTAATGGTAAATTCAACTAACTGTAAAATAATGGGAGAATACGTATCTGGAGGTTGCTATTGAATAGCCCATAGGACAACATTTTGGTGATTTTCTCCATCATTGTAAGGGTGAGAAAATCCATTGAGGTGTCATTTTGAAGCTATTATCCAGGCAGTTCGGTGAGGGAATCCTCAAGTACAAGGCCTAGTAAGGCTTGTCTTGTCCTCCCTCTGTCTCCCCTCCTTTGTCTTGTCATGCCTAGAATCATTTATGTCCAGGCATGTTATAAATGAAATATCATATCATATCTCATGGACCTCCAAATCTTAGAGCTCTTGTACCAAGCTACAAAGTGATCACAGCTCCCCAGAAACAAAGTTGGAACTCAGGAAAATGTTGGCTGAGTGTTTCACGTAACAGGGTGTACAGTTTGGTGATAATAACTGTTATGGTTTATGTGCAAAGTGCAAATAAGTGCTATTCGCACTTCCAACCTCGTGCTTAGATTGGAGTCATCTCAACCTCCATGATTAGCGGAAAAGGAATATATATATATATGTTGTAAGATTAATTTGTAAAAAAAACAAAGTTTTGTCATGTAGTTAATTTTGGGTTTACCCCAAATGATTGGAGAAACGAAAAACGTATGCCTGTTTATACCGCATTCGCGATAGTAAAAAATACTGAATCAAGTAATGCCGAACGTTGGGAGCAGGGGTGTGGGGGGGGTCCTTCACACACCCAGTTTGGCATTATTGGCTTCGGAGGGTGCAGGGGTGTCCCCAACATACATAACATCAAAAGCGGGGGAAATATATTAAAATAAAATAGGTGCCATTTTAAAAATGCAAGCATTTCGGCCTCGCAGTGTTTAGCTTCGGTATTTTCGTGTAGGTTATTTTAACATAAATCCGTTACTTTTTAGGTAAAACTC
The DNA here is from genome assembly GCF_040938575.1 of Ambystoma mexicanum. Classification (NCBI taxonomy): domain Eukaryota; kingdom Metazoa; phylum Chordata; class Amphibia; order Caudata; family Ambystomatidae; genus Ambystoma; species Ambystoma mexicanum. The sequence continues at coordinate 532,418,072 of NC_090939.1, forward strand.
TGGAAAGTAACATGTGAAAAAAATGTAACTTCAGACAGTGAATTTATCTCCTCCTGTTATTTTCCATAAGTAAATATCACCACCCCCAGAACCTAACTGTAGACAGGGGCCGGACTTTGGGCGTGGAGAGAGTAGTTAATGACCAATCATGAGTGTGAGATAATAAGCTGGCACCTCTTAATATTAATGATTTTGTGGGTGTGATGAGGTGTACTTAATGTGGATGCCCTATGAGAGAGAGACAGAACAATTTCTGCCTAAAACCATCCTGGAGATAGAGCTGCTAAACATCGTAAAGTGGGGATCCTGAGATAGATGCCTGGCCTTGCTTGGGTGTGGAGGTCTAGAGCTAATGGAGTATTAACTTTGCATGGGAGAGGGAAACTGAGAAAGCCAAAGGCTGACTGGGGCCTGTCCTTAAGGAGAGCCATATGAGGGATGGATGCTGGGACCAGCTTTGACAGCAGCCTGTGACCCCAGAAGAGCCTGGCTGTCTTTCCTGAGTGCCCCAAAACAGAGGTCCAATGTAAATAGAATTGATCCATTTGAAACCAAGTTTGTTGGGCAATCTGCCTGCCTTAATATCTTACCTTCATAGTGGGGGGGAGTGGCCATTGTGTAGACCCTTAGCATATTTGACTGATTCTTAATTTTATTCATTCCCAAATAGATTGATGCACAGGGGAGTTTGGAGGAGTTCAAGATGTTCACCCTCGTTCCTAGCGGAAACTAAGTTATAGTGACGTAAAGCAATTTGGTGCCTTTATTTTTCCCCAGATTTCTCTAATGAACAGGGGTGTCCTTGTCAAAAAACAAAATGTGTAATTGTTACCATTCCCAAAACCATGCCTTAAAAACAAAAAGGTGTTTGTCCCAAACCAGAATTCCCAATTAATATCACATCCCAAAAAACTGTCTTTCAAGAAAAGGTGTTTGTCCAAAAATGAAATTCCCAATTGTCACCACTCCTCAAATGTTGTATTTAAACACAGAGGTGCCCTTAGCCCAAAACGAAATTTAACTTTCCACACTCCCTGGCCTTTAAACAGAGTGGTGCTGCATATAACTTATGCCTGGGTTTTTGATATTTGGGGGGAGAAGCACTTTGCCAAAGTTTACCCCTGTGTAATTTTTCATTGCACAATATACACACTTTCCTGAGATTGAGGAAGTGACTCTGATAGCAGACCGATTTTTGCTTTGCTTTTGGGGTGAAGAAAGAAGGGTTCTATAAATAAAAAATATCTTGACAGTCTGTGTGATTGTAAACTGCTCGAAATATCAAGTGTGCAGGGAAACCCCATGTATCCAACACAGAACGTGTGATGTGTAACTTGTTTCAAAATCAAAACTGTGCTTTCTTTTCAATCTAAGTATCAAGTAATTTCTGCCTGTTTATTACAAAAAGGAAAATGCATGTTGTGTAGAATCTTTGTTTTGTGCCACAGAGAAGGTGGTGTGTGTAAGCAATAGAGGATTTATTGAACAAATACTACAAAAGAATTGTTATATCTGGGTTCAGTCCGCGGACTCACTTCCCTGTTTGCTCTGCAGACGGGCCTCCGATTGGCCCAGAGCGTGGCGTGACGTACGCGAACATTGGACACACCCGATGATTGGATGGTGAAAAGCATGAGATGCGTCTGATTTTGGAAATGCCCGCCATGTTGGATTCTCAGGCAGCGCCCTTTGTTTGTGAGGATTGCGGAAGAAACATGTTAAAAAACACAAATTGCAGTTGTTAAACTAATGAGGTAATCTCTGGGGAGTTGAGGGGTGAGAGGATGGGATGGGATATGGCCTTAAAAAGCCCAAAAAATTGGTGTTTTTTTTCAACTCATACGTTCACGAACGGTCCGGATGTCCGGCACAGTTCGGTGATGTTTATGAACATTTGAGATGTTTGGGTGCTTCTATGCCTATTTCTGCATTAGGGTTGGTGAAAAGCAGTTTTTGTATGGCTTATAACTTTGGCGCCACTCAGTAAAACTGCATGATATTTTGGAATTTCATTCTAGACCAGACCCGAAATGGTTCGGCAAAGTGTGGTGCTGTTTTGTCAAGAGGGTACAAAATTAGAGTGGGGTCCCAAAATATTTTAAAAGCTTCTAAATGTGGTGACAATTCACGAAGCTACTCAAAACCTTGCAAAACGATTGTATACCTAGATATGAGTTTTTTTGTTTGGTGGGATTTTTTCAGGAGGGGGCAAAATTAGCGTCAGTGTCTCAACATTTTTAGATGGCTTATAACTTTGTTGCCATTTGACGAATGTGGACAAACGGTTTGAGAAAGATTATAGACCCATCCTTGAATGTTTGCGCAAAGCCTGAATGGATTTTGTCAAGTGGGGCTAAGTTATATGATGTTTTCATGTATGTACATTTTGACACTTTTGAAAAAAAATGGGGGATTTGGATCAAACTCGTATAAGGAGGAGTAGCAAGGACCTGAAAGCATGGTTTTGGAAAAGTGTGTTTAATTTTTTGAAAAGGGTCCTAATGTACGTACAACAAATAGTGATATACCTTTGGTGACTGAGGTATAGCCTGTGGCCATGGGCCGTGGTCAGATTGTCTATGACAATCTGGCTACTGGCCATGACCACGAGGGACCAGCCATGGGGTGAAAGTTGGCATGGCCACCAGGGACCGGCTATGTGGTAACGTTTCTGGAATTTAGGATAGGTTTGAATAGGAAACAAATATCTGCTTGTGGGTACAGGTTGAAGTGCCTGATGGGATTGCAGCAAATATGCACGAGGTGGCTCAGCAAGAACTTCAAAGCATGGTCTTGCAAATATGTCCTGTGTTTTATTTTTTTCAAAAGTGTAAAATGTAAGTACACAACACAGTGATGCAACATTGGTGTCTGGGCAATGTGCCTGGCCATCACCAAGGAGAAATGTGTACTGTAATTTACTTATTGGGGCATGCAGCATTGCTGAAGCGACAGGTTTGATTGTTAAAAATATTCTGCTTGCAGTAACAGCCTGAAATGTTGGATTAGATTACAACAAACTTGCGCGACGTGCATTAGCGAGAACCTGAAAGCATGTTTTTGGAAATATGTCTTGTGTTTTATTTTTCGAAAGTGTAAAAATATAAGTACAAAAACTAGTGATATACATTTGGTGTCTGGGTAGTGGGCCTGTTCCTCGACAAACACAAATGTGTACTCTGATTTGATTATTCGGGAATGCAGCATGGCCAAAGCCTATGCCGCATGGATTTGGAAACTGGCCATGGCTGCAAGCCATGAGCACTGGCCATTGATTACATTATTAGGGTATAGTGGACACTGAGCTAGGATGCAGGGTAGGTGCAGTGAATAATAGGGGTGGTTTGGTTTGGCTGGGGTCATGGTGGATCCTTATGCCATAGGCAATTGAACGATGATTCCAATCCCCAGCATGCACTGCTGATAACGACAGACTTAAGTATGTGTTGCAAAAAATATGTTTCTTAAAGGAGGTTTATAGTTCTTTCATATATATGAAAGGAGGAATTATTCATTACTTATATACAGTGATGTAACATCATGGAACATTTTCACATATAAACACCTATTAAATTGACAGAAAAAGCATTGTTAAAGGGATGTTATGGTTAAGATGCATCCCACCCTTGTGACTCCTCTCCTCCAGTAGTTAGCCAGTGTCGTACCACCTTGGCATCAGAAATGCAGATGCAAAAGATTTGTACACGATTGTTAAGTGGCAGTTGGTGTGTGGAAGTGTAATATGGTCATAGGGCTATATGTACAGTTTTTGGAAGTGATTGTTGGATGGAACAGCCGGTATAAAAAATCATGTATTTCTCCATTCAGTGTTTGCTGAAAGATTTAACAACACATATTGCTGCAATAAAACTAAAATGAATTATATCCATGTAACCTAATGTCACTATGTCTTCTTGAAATGGGTAGTGGGCATTGTAGGAATGATAAACCTTTGCAGGTCATAAGGAGATTCAATCAGCAAGAACTATCTGGAAACATTTTGCTGAAAATGACGTTTGTGAAAAATACATTTTCTTTTGTAGTCTCTTAAAAAACAGACACACACACACAAAACATGATCTCCCCTCTTAAATCCATTAAAGGAGCCATAGTAAAAATTGATTAGCCCAAGTGACAGTAATTAAACATGAAGAGCACAGCTTGTGGTATCCAGCATGTTTCACCAGCTGCGATTAAACTAGCATACCCTGATACTATGAGACGGGTTCTTTGCTTTCATTCATGATGAGTACATTTCAATAACTTGCATGTCTCAGCTTACCCTTCCTGCATAGTGCATAACTGTGAATGTAGGGCCTTGATCCTTGGGAGCCACGTTACCATTGCCGTCCTTCATCGAGGAATATACAGCATTAGAATTGGAGGTATCAAGGAGAGAATGAAGGCGCTTGGAAAGGCTCTGCTCCATTGAACGAATTGATTGGCTTTCTTCATCCAGGAAAGACATGAATCCTGATGGCTTCTGAAAAGCAAACACAAAACAGAAAGTTCATAGGCTTTGGGTAAAATAATGTTGGTTACCGCTCAAAACGATTGTTCCACAAATGTTTATTTAAATGATGTAGTTTTAGTCATATATCGTGTACAAAACTTTTCCATTTAGAAGATATGTTTGATTTTTATTTACATCAAAATATAAGTTGCAGATGGAAGACATCCCACTGAAAGCAACATTATTACAATAGTAGCCACTTTAATCAAATGTATACTCCAGCAAATTGACCCACAGTATAATATTTCTATAAATGATGGTGATTCTAATGGTAGTCTTTGAGCAGTGCAGGCCCGACACTATGTGCAGGTGCTCGCCAGCCCATCACCACAGCGACAAGTAGCACAGTCCACTGTGTCATTTATTTGCGTGGGACACTGTGCTGCCTTTTTCTGAGCAGGGCGTGTTACCCAGGGCTACACAAAAATGCAGTGTTGGTTGGTCTGAAAACCGCTGTGTCTCATTGTCACGCTTGCAGCATAGATTCACTGCCTTACAGGAGAAAATGTATTTCTTCGCAGCATGTTTACATTGCAGTGAGAAGGGGAGGGCCATCCGGTACTCCACGTGACAGTGTGGGATAGAGTGGAAGGTGCATGCAGGTAATTTGACATTTTTAAATGTAATGTGAATGTATGCATGTATGTATGTATGTATGTATAATGGTGGTTGATTTATTTATGGATGTGTGCATGCAAGGAGTTGTATGTCTAATGTATGAATGCATGAGTGATGTGTTTATGCCAGCCCCGACCCCAAATTGTAGGTGCCCTGCTCAGCAATGCCCCTAAAGTAAGCTGTACACTTAATGCACAATACTGTATATCAAGGGTAAAGCAACAATTATGTGGGTAGACAGGTCTACATTGAATGAAGGCTGGTATAGCCAGCTAATAACGCTTATGTTTACTTTTCCTTGAATTCGCAGTTACTGTGCATCAAGGGTAAATCAAACATGACAAGGGATATTATCTAACTAGAGTTCCCTACAGTTAATGTAGTCCATTCTGGGGACATAAAATCACTTAAGGTTTCTTTACCCTTGATACACCGTTACTGTGCATCAAGGGGAACGGAAGCATGATACATGACATTATGTGGCTAGGCTGGCCTACATTGGTTGTAGAGTAGTCTAGTTGCATAATAGCAGTTACTGTGCATCAAGGGTAAAATAAACACTGTTGTCATTGGTCTAAATACAATGTAGAGCAGTCTAGCTAGGCAATAGCACTGATAATTTATGATTTACACTTGATGCAGAGTTACCGTGCATCCAGTGTACAGCAAACATGTTACACATTTTTACCTGACAAGAATGGCTTACAATTAATGTAGGACATCCTTGCCAGTCAATAACAATTATGTTTGCATGACCCTTGATGCGCAATTACTGTGCATCAAGAGTAAAGCAAGCATGAAAACTGTTATAACGTGAATAGACTGTCCTCCATTAGTGGTGCCAATCTGCATTTACATTCTTATTGGGTTATGGCATGTATTACTTGACATAAAGGGACATGCAAACAAGATACTATTTTATTACCTGGCTAGACTGACCTACATTGAATGAGGTCAGTCTAGCCAGATAATAACATGTATCATGTTTTCAATACCCTTGATGGCAAGTGAAACGTGTAGGGCAGTCTAGCCAGGTAATAACACTCATCATGTTGCATTACCCTTAATACCAAGTAAAACTAGCCATGCCATATTAAGAAAATATATTCAGACTGGCACCTCTAGTGTCAGTTTACATATACATTCTTTATCTGGAATGTCATTTTTTTCTTGTCAACAAGAGAAAAAGTAAAACCTAAAGTCATTACAAGGCTAGACTGAGCTACATTAGAAGTGCCAATATGCATTTACTCTTAATGTGGTGTTAACGTTGTCACTTGGCATTAAAGCTAAAGGAAACATGAAATGTGTTATTACATGGCTAGTTTGGATAGTGGTGTTGGTGACCATTTGCTTTCTTACCGTGTCATAACATTTGCAACTTTTTTGCTTGAAATCAATGGTAAAGGAAACATGATGAGTATTTTTACATGGCTAGACAGGCTTAGTTTAGTGGATCCAGTGTAGCCATATATACCTTTTTTGTCATGGCATTGTGTACAGTGCATCAAGGGCAAAAGCAAACAAAAGTGTGATTACTTGGTGTACAGGCCTATTTTGATACAGTATGGATTGTAAAATGTTTTAAGTGGGTGATATTTAATTTCAGGGGAATTTCCCCCTTCCCCAAACCAGGCAAGCACAATTCTCCTTTATTTGCTAAAGTTCTTTTCACGAATCTGGGACCCCAATTCAATAGAATTCCTTCCCCATAGCTTCCCCCACTCATTGCTGCAAAGAAGGTCTATGTATTAACCAAATAGAAATTATTGAATCAGATTGCAGATAAACAAATAGTTTTTTTACAAAAAGAAAGGCAAATGGTAAAATGATCACCACACTAGTCACTTTAGTTTTCAATACCACAGATAGTAACACACACTACACCATAAGCATATATGCTTTTAATTCACCTTGAGCATGCATGCACCACAGATTAGATGCGTGAGAGTCCAGGAGGAATCTTTCATTTGTGAAAACAATAAATTATTTGAGGTACCCCACCTATCCACTTCTCTCCACTTCACCTTTATTCAGAATACTTTCCAACTTTACCATAGACAGGTCAGTTTTAACTGAATTGTAACAAGCTATTTGACCTTCAGGTATGTGAATGACTTCTAAACAAAGAAAACATATGTTCAGCAGTATGTTGGAATAATTCCCTTCGGTGATATTTGTATTCAGTTACCATGTGAAATGTACCTTTCTCCCATTCAATGGGCACCTTGAACAGTGGAAAGAAATGGACAGCGAATAATCAACCTCTCCCTTTTATCTTGAGCAACTCTGCATTAACATCAATATTCTGCTTGATGATATCCCCAAGAATGACTTCAATTATCTTCTTTTTCTAGGCATGGACATGTTAAGATGTTAAGATTACTTTTTCGACCCATGTTAATAGTTCTTCTGCACTAGATGTCATCACCAGAGAAAAGAGTCATGTGGATTTCACTGTATACACACCATCGGACATAATCTATAAAATATATACTTTTATAGAAGTGCATACAATCTGAAATATTCCGTATCTTCTTGCTATGAACAAATAATGTACCTATTCCCACCCCTCCATACTAACAAAACACAGGGACCAGGATTATTCTAATTCTCTTCATAGTCACTCCCAACAAGATTATTTCACTTTTAGATAATACTCACATCAGGATTTGTTTTGGCTGAATCACAGACAGATGGGCACCCTCTTAAGGACTGTTTCTATTCTCCCTCCCTAGGAACAGGTGGGCATCATCCAGTAAGATAGGATCAGCTTTTTTCTATAGCCTGTCTGCTTTCTCTTCCACTGAAAAAGACCTGGGACTTTAACTCCTCGTAGACCTCAATTTCAGTCTCTACCAATAATACATCAAATGGACCAACAGGCGAGCAAATCTATTCCTTCTTCAAGTTGTTATAAATTCTTAATTCTCTCCATCAGTCGGTCAGTGAGTGACTAAATCCCTTTAGTAAATGCTCATGAGTGAGCTCATGAGTGAACCCCGGTGTGTCCTGTGTTTGACCTTTTTATAGAAGGGGAAACACCTCCTTTTTGAGGTGTGTATACTTTCACCAGCCTAATTAATCGATGGGGGTCATTACAAGTTTTCCGGTATGGGAACTATGGTACCGGTAAGCTTGCCGGTACCGTAGTTCCCAGACTGGCAAACTATGAGTTCTGCTTGCAGGTGCCATTACGGCTGCCAGGTCTGTCCGTACCGTCACCCGCGATCAGAGGCTGTCGGATGCACCGGCACCATTTTAAATGGTGCCTGTGCATCCAACCTCCCCATTCCCATTGAGCCCAATCGGGCTCAACTGGGAATGGAGAGTAATGCATTCTAGCACCCGCGTATGGGCAATTACCGGGTCCGGCTGGGCCGTAATGACCCAGTAATTGCCCATCTGTGGGTGCTGGAAAAATGTGCACGTTCGGCGGCAGCCTGCCGGTTTTACTGGCAAGGCTACCGCCAAACTTGTAATGAGGCCGAATGTATATGATTGGACAATGTTCCAAAAGTGACTTATTACAGTAGACGTACCCCTCTATAGTCATTGGACATATTAATAATGGATGCAGTCTATTGGGAGTAACCTCTACACCCTGTTTCCCTCTGATTTAATGTGATGTCATTTCAGGGATTTCTTGAATTAAATAAATATTACCACCTTCTCAAACATTTCATCCGAGCAACATGACACCTTCAAGAATCAGCCCACTACAGTCTTCTCTCTGGTAGGAATCAATTGATGCAATCCTTATAATTATATCATGAATAAATTCTGAATTATAGATGTATCCCTTTAACTCACTTCTAATTTATATTCAAATTATTTTTCCATCTCAAAATAATGTGCTTATCACTGAAAACCCGAGAACATATGACACACTAGCATGCACACTTTATTTGTGAAAATATGCAAATTCAGCTAATTTACATTAAAAAAAACATTAAAAATAATTAACACCAAAATGTGTTCCTTAAGGGGATCAAAACAGGAGATACAGACAATACAAACAATTGTGTGTAGATCAAAAGGTTATTTTCTTTTGTACAAAAATATGGCACTGTTCTTTTACCTAGATACAACACTGGGAACATGGTAATTTTCTTTTGAGTCAGTGCTGAAAATATGCTCTTGTTGACAAACGCCTGGCCCATACAGGAATTATGGCCCAGTGCCTGACTGATGAAAAAGCCTTTGTAATTTGATTATCTGTGGATTTAGGGGTATTTAGGTGTTAGTTATGTCTCCTTTTGAGAGGTTTCCATATCTGAAGTCCTGTCAAGTGTTGCATTCTTCCCTTCAGGAAGACCTTGAGATGTTGGTAATAAACTGAAGAGAACCACAGATTCATCCAAATTTTCTTTTCAAATGATCAGCCCTAACAGACATACAGGGCAAGTCATAGAATTCAATGCTTACGCGTTATGATCTATTCTTGTTTGCCTTGCCTGTTTGAAGAAGGATCCTAATCTGCAGTGGGTAGTATCAAATAGTTTATTAGCATGTCCTGGCATCCTGTATGCTGGGGTGGTTGTGTATTTGTGAGTTGAAAGGATTGCCATATGTCAGAATTCATTGCTGGCTCTTGCAACTTTGAGTGTGCATATCTTCATAAACCATTACCGTTCATATTGCATTTGCTTATCAACCCCTATCAACAGTCCATATTGTCAACATCTGAAGGATTCTTAATCCCGATTATTTCTGTAGAAGAAAATGAATACACACAAGAGATGAAATGCAAATACATTTTTCTTTCTTGAACTTCTGTTCTCTTTCTCCTCTTTTCCTTCAAGAGATTTCCTTGGAAACACCTGTTCCCCTTCCACAAGTCCTTGAAATAATTATGTATTTAAGAAAGGCTTAATTAGTAAAAAGTAGAGAAATAAAATGTTTATGTAACAAATTACATCCTATCATGACATGTTTACATGCTACTTTTACATTCAGTCATTTTGTAGCACTCTGATTTGTTTACTTACCTGTTAATTTTCTTATTTATTCCATTCCTTTTCTTGTTCAGGTTTCACTCTTCCTCACTTTCTTCTTTTCTGACTTCAGATGGCTCCTCAATAATTTTCAACGCTGATCAAGGGTGACAGCTTTCAATTGAGTAATACAGAACAATTTTTTCTCACCCATATCTTCTTTTGGAATTCAGATTTTATAGGTGTCCGATTGGTTCTATGATCTCAAAATCACCTCACCAAGAAGGTAGAAATGTCTTCTTCCTTGGATGGTTTCTTTGAAAAATGTATAGATAAACCCTTTAGCTACACCATACTCCCATTTTGTTGTCTTGAGGTTATAGTAAGCGCCCTCATTCCTTCAGCAGACTTCTCCAGATTGAGTTTGGCATATGCAAAATAATTCTGCGGATGCTTCCTCAAATTCTGAGTGTACTCATGAGTAGTTGAGGCATTTATCCACGTTTGCTCCTGAGTTCGGTAAAGCAGATGTTGAGGCAATACAATTTTTTGTCCAGTCATCAATTCAATTGGAGACATTTTTATGGCAGAAGAAGGTGTAGATGAAATGGCCATCAGGACACGCAGTAATCAGATGTAGTAGCTGGGTCCAGAATCAACCACAGACTTCTTCAAGATACAATTGTCTTCTTGTATCTCTCCTCACACCCATTTGATGGTGGGCGGTAGGTAATGTCGAATTGTATTTTTACAACTAGAATTTCCCACATCATAGTCATCACCTTACTGGTAAAATGACTACCTTTGTTGGACTCAATCATTTGAGGAAAATTGAAACTAGTGCAATTGGGTCTTTTTCTCTCCTACATCACACTCACCACCTGTGGCATCCCTCAGCACTCTATCCTATCGCCATGGCTCTTCAACATCTACCTGGCCTCTTTGGTCCACATGATCTCCACCGCCACATCATTTTCAGTGTTATGCAGATGACATACATCTTTCCTTCAAGCTGCCATCCTCTACCTCCTTCTCCTCCTGTCTCATACCTGACTGTCTAACTGCTATTCAAACATGGCACATGGTGCTCTTCCAATGATCTCTGCCTTAAGCCAGTAATACAGAGATTCATTGCATTGGGACGCCTGCTCCTTGTTTCCCTCCCACACTCTGAACGCCCTCCCTGGTCCCCCTCTCCTCACCCACCTTGATGCAAAAGACCTTGCTGTTATCTTTGACTCCTCGCGTTCCTTCTCTCCTCACATCATGGACCTAGCTAAGAAGGCCCACTTTCAGCCACACCTCCTCAGAGGTATTCTCTCTTTCCTCACCTTCCCCTAGAAGCTCATTGTCTCCAGAGCTCTGGCCCTCTCCAGTCTGGACTACTGCATCAGCCTCTTCCTCCAACTCTTGCCTTTGCCCCTTCAACTAATCCAGAATAGGACTGTGAGACTTATCTTTGGCCTCAAGCCCAGGGACCATATCGCTCTGGCATTAAACTCTCTCCACTGGCTCCTGGTTGCTGCAAGAATCAAGTTCAAAACCCCCTGCTTCATCCACAAGGCTTTCTAGGACCTGGGACCGTGCTACATCCCACTCTCTTTCCATAAATACCACCCTGCTAAATCCCTTCAGTCTTCTAGCTCCAACTCTCTGCAGATCAGCCGCTTCCCCAAGCAGAGGGTGAGGGGTATATCTCTCTCCTTCACAGATGCCTCCTTCTGGAATGGCATCCCTGCCCTCTCAGGGTTGAGCAGAATCTCCTTAGGTTCCAGAAGCTTCTCAAGACACTCTTTTTCTCTTCCTCCTTCCCTCTCCCCTGGTAATGTTCCCCCTCTGCCTCTTGACTGTCTGACTGGTTACATCAGACCATACAGGGCACCTGGCCCTTCTCGACCAGTCTAACCCTGAACTTGGTCTCCTGAGACCCCACCACCACCTGCACTTGCCCTTCTGGACTCTGGCCCTTTGCGCTAGCTTGGCTGGGCTTGCTCCCCTGTGCACTACCTGCCCCTTCCTCATACTTAGCACGTGGACCTTCTTCCCCTGCACTCCCTTCTCCCCGGGCCCTGTCCACCTGGCCTCCTATGGCATTTGGATATACCTCTAGCACTTCCTCCTCCACTCTCCCCTGCACTTCTGTTTACGGTACTTGCACAATACGAATGTCAAATGACCTAGTAGGACTGTTTGTTTTTTCATCCCTGCCCCCCTTGTCTTGTTGTGCCTTGAAACACATTGTGTATAGGTGCATTAGAAGAAACCAATAAATACATAAATACAATAATAAATGTTCAGCCCTAACACCCATATTGTGAATGTAATAACATTCAACTTAAACTTTAAGGCACAGTCATATTTGCTTTGCCTGTTTGAAGAAGGATCGTTATCTGCAGGGCAATTTTAAAGATTTTCTTTGCCTGGGAAGGGAACTTATTTTTCCTCCTGTCTTGTATGCTGGGGTTGGGGATGTCTTTGTGAGTTGAAAGGATTGCCATATGTCAGAACTCAGTGCTGGATCCATTTAAAGTTGTTTTTAATCACAACTTTGAATGTGCATATGTTCATAAAACATCACAGTTCATATTGCATCTGCTTATCAAACCCCTGTAGACAGTCCATATTGTCAATATGTCAAGGTTTCTAATCCTACATTTTATTTCTGTAGAAGAAAATAAACACACAACAGAAAAAATGCAAAAGACGTTTTTCTTTCCTGAACTTCTGTTATCTTTCTCCTCAGGTTTAGCAGTTTCCCATTTAAACAAAATGTGTAGGTTATTTTCAGGTACTTGAAATGTTCATCTCATCTTCTCAGGCCTTGTCAGTGAGTTTTAGGTGGCTGCAAAACATTTCATATTGCATTTGCGCATGTGTTTGCCCAACTGCGATGTGCAGGCTGCAGCTCACATATGTTTTTTCAACAAGGCCTTGCCCTGCATCTTTTCTAATAAGACAAACATCCGTACAGGATATACTTTTTTTCTGTGACATAGCAATTTTTCCTGGATCGGAGTCAAACTGGCATATATTGGTGCAGCATGCAGGACATGTGTAGGAGCTGCAGCATGAACATGGTTTCTATACTGGCACATGTTGTGGACACAGGGATAATGAAAATATGTTGGAAAATGTTCATGTGCACTGTTGGTAACTTGCTTCTATTTAAATTTTTCATGTGCTACCATACAAAATTAATGGCAAACTGTGTCGCTTTTTATGCAGTTTTTCAAACAAAGTAATGTAAAATACACCAATTTAACCCATAATTAAATATGTTTCTCATGCAGAGAACCCCCTGAAACATATTTGTTTGGTTCATGCCCCCCGCTCAGTCACTCATGCATATTACACAAATACATTTGCGGATCTCCAGTTCAGAAATTCAGTGTAGCACTGTATTTCAGTACTGTACAGGGAAAAGAATGATGCATGTTTCACTTTATGAGTTATCATATTATCTTTAGGCACCTAGATCTGGGCTACAAAATGTTTGGAACATCTCATGTCCATTACATATATAAGTTATATAAATTGCCAGATGAAACTGCAGTTAAAGGGACATTATGGTTTCAAGACAAAGGGGTTCATTATGAGTTTGCCGTCAGTCCACCAGTAATTCCGGCAGGATACCCAAAAACGGACATACCGTTACCAGCGCCTGACATCCTGGAATTTCCGGGATATTACATTTGCTGGAAACTGAGGTCATTCCCCATTACATGGGACTCAATGGGGTAATTGCTGGCAATACCGGCTGTTGGCTGGAGGTAAATCAGTCAACCACCACCAGCAAACTTGGCAGTGAGGGAAAGGTGTCAGTTAAGAAAATACTACCACATTTCTAGCCATTTTCCTGCACCTCTAAACTTATAATGAGGCCAGTGTAAACGTCATTGAAATTCACAAGTTATGGTTATCAATGCAGCCAAAAAAAGCCCCAGCCATTCACTGCTCATGGTCTCACACATGGAATAACATTGGAGATCAAGATATACATCATTAAGGACATCACTGATGACATCACATATGACCTCACCACTAAATCATCAAAGTTATCAATATATTCATGCTCCTTGGGTACTACACAATGGACAAACAATACAATCAAGTCCAATGCACTGCACACCTACCTACAATGCACATAGAACATGAAATGACCTGCAGCAGACCGCGGGATTGGTGTGCATTAGGCATGAGTAAGGTTAATGCCTAGAATGCACTTTTTGTATCAACAGAATACACAGGTCATGAGTACTCCTTATGGGCCCTAACATGCAGATATGCCCTTTGCAGGATAACACATTGTTGTAGTACCAAAAGCCAATGAACTGTATACCTAGCCTCTGTGTTTTGCACTTGGACGTGGCGCCGGACAAGTCTGAAGTTGTACCACTATCAAAGTGCCATCAGGGAATGGTCAGAATTCATGACCTGTGCAAATAGCACATAAGGCAGGGTCTGAGCCCATACATGTATTTAGGAAAGACTATGTGGGCAAAGTGTGTCATCTCGTAACATGATGAAGGGTTTGTGGACTTAAGACATTAGGTTGTGGACTGATATGGCTATCTTATAGAGAAAAAATCTTTGCAATCTGTAAGGGGGGTACATCGGACTTCAGTGACATTTTATGAAGTTTAGATTGTTACAATTCGAATTTTCAGTTCTCTTATGAAATGAGAGAGCAATCTCTGAATGTACTTGATTTTAATCTTTCTTCATCAAAGGATATATTCCATGGTTCTAATTGTTTCATAAAAGTACAGTCACAAAGCGAATTGTATATTCAGCTAGTGAACACACTCCTTAAAATACAGGAATACCTTACTGGAAATGTATTAGATAATGAAGGAGTGCTACACAAATTGAAAGGTTGACCTCAGTGACCTACAGCATGGCTACACGGTTTTTGACCCAATGATTATCTAACAATTGTAGTATATTTCTACAGAAAATATTTGCTTGTTATCCCACAACTAAAGATTCTTTATCGCCCCATATGTGTTTTATATGACACTATAGGAGGGACCTAACAGCATAACACTTATAACATGAACTGGCTGATTTTATTCAATGAGCCATCCCGTGAAACATCAATTGGCTACGTGTTTTAGTAAACTGAGAGGCATTTTTTACCAGGGGAGTTTGCCATATTTGTGAACTTGTTATGCCTCTCAAATGTGCTACTCTTTTACAAATAATCCTTGGACAAACTACATTATAGAATTAATGATTTGCAAAACCAACATTCAGCAATGTCACTGACCGCTCAAACCACTCATGGCAGCATTACAATGGCAAGTGTTCACTTTGCCTTCAACATGTCCTTTGACCATTCCTGTGTATCAAACACACCCATATCCCCTGGTCATTGACTGTGCAAAACTATCCCTAATTGCCTTAAAGCGATTCAGGGCTAGATGAATAATGACAAACTAGTGGTAAATGGTGATAAATCCAAAATCCTAGGTTAATAAAACCAGCATATTCGTGCACATGACCCAGGGAACTTGGATCCACCATCCCTCCTATGTCCCCCACCAGAAATTTCAGAGTAATCTTAGATGAATCTTAGATAATGAGCTCTCTTTGGCCAGCTATGACAATATGAGGGTCCAGGGTTTGAAACTGTAAAATCATGCTTACAAAAAACATATATCCATTCATGCCATCCCAACACTGAGCCATTATAATCACATCCATCATTCTCTCTGAGCTTTATTATGCTAGCACCCTCTATATCTGAATATCAAACCATCTTTTGGACAGACTGCAAATGATACAAAGCAAGTGGCTACAATCACCTTCCACCTGAACCCACACAACCACAATAATTCAGCATTAAAGCAACTAGATTGGATCCAGGACTTATGATGCATAACTTTAACATTTATCATTATTGCACACAAAGACATCCATGGATTTGGACTACCTATCTTAAGGATGGTTTCAAGAAACAAAAGCCAAGCAAGTACCATCATCTGCAAACTCAATATTCCTCCAGTCCCCATCTTCAAGAAACTCAGAAGGGAATGTAAAAGGCTTTCCCAAAGCTATGGGATAGTGTAACAATACACCATTGAAATAAAGACAATCCACTTGTGTTCCACAAATACCTATGACTCATCTCTTCAATGTCTACTAAACACTATACTTCTCATGCCAGAATTGCATTTACTTGTGATTTATAACAAACTTGTTTTGCATGAGCACACAATAAATGACCATACACAATAAAACAGTGACCTTTCCTCCCAATTTGACCTATAGCCATACCAAGGGTCCCCCAAGGAACATTGAGTCATACCCAGTGGTCACTTTGCCTGGGATAGGCCATTTAGCCATCCCCCAAGCCGCAACATGCAACCTCGCAAGTGCTTTTTTCTGCCCAGTGTATGGCTTTCAGCAATACACAAGGGCCCCCAAAACAAACTGTAATGTTGTCTCACCATAGACTACACTGATGTACAGCAATCACTTTGCCTGTGGGAATGGCTTTCAATTATTCCCAGCCCACCAATCCACCTGTAATAGGCACTGGCAACATCCCGTAGCCATGGCTAAGGGCCGCCTGCATAGGGGATGTACGTTGGCAATATCTAAGGCCCCTAGTAATCAGTCATAATGATCAGATGTTACCTCACCAAAACATGGCCTACAGCCTTGTTCTGCTCTTGTTCTTGTATACGGAACACACTGATATTGGGTAAACACCAAGGCCTGCGCCCACTACCAGCAGTAATGATGAATGTGGAATGGATGTTTACCATAGACCAGGCCCACAATACTGACCCATAGTGGTCACTAGCTATTTTTTTTAATTTCTTTTTTATTATTATGATTCAGCCAAAATAAATCGACTTTTCATAAAAAAATATAGGTAACATTCTTCTTACAAAATGAAGAGGGAAAAAAAGAAAAAGACAAAAGCAATAAAAACAGAAACAACTTGAATACAATTCAATTACATCAGCATAGAACAAACCAATTAAGAAATATTAACAAGTCAGAAAATCTAATTCATGCAGTAGATTTAAGACTTCACTGGCCAATAGAGTTTCATGCCCCATAATTAGTCTTTCCCAGAAATCATGTGTATACAGGCACACTTCCCTATGTACAAAGCGTTTCAGGAGTCTGAATCTAAGATCTTGAGTGCCAATACACTCCATCATAAGATGTTTTAAAGGCAGTAGCAGGGGCTGTTCGCACAGTAGACAAGAGATATGATTGGGAGAAACTTGTTTCCTAAGCCACCTTATTTCTCCAGTAGACAGAAGGTTCAAGCAAAATCGCAAAAAATGTGATCTGCCTTTGGAGTTCAAAAACCTCCTGAGGTACTTAGTGAGTTAACCCCTTGGCTTGTCTAAATCAGACAGAGGTTTGGCAACTTTGGAATTGTGAGCTTGTGTTATTGTGATTATCCAATCATGCCTGATCATCATAGTTCAGATTTTTTTGGGGATGGTGTATAAGATCTTCCTCTGTACAATGAATAGTTATTAACAATTCCCGGGCAACACTAGCTAGATCATTTATGAAGTTATTGGAGTTATTGTTCAACGCTATATTGATATTTTCACTGATAGTTCTAGGATGGGCAAGCTGTATGGACCTGAACAGTGAGACAATCTTCCAGTCAACTTCTGTTTTCATGGATGAAAGGCCTAGTTCATATCTTAAGCAGTGGATTGGGAGGCTCAAAGGTAAGCCAAGTGCTCTTTTCCAGATGCAACCTTCTAGTTGACCCCAACCTACATGCTTAGTGATAGGGTTGACTTATACACCATAAAGTATGGAGGGGATTACCTTCATTTTGTAAAACTTTACCAGCGGGAGCAAAGAAAATGAACAAAAGGAAGATAACAGTTTCTTCATTTGACATGTTACTTGGTCAGCCTTTGCATCTAGGGTGAGCACAAATTAGGCCAGAGTGGAAAAGCCCTCACTTTGAAGCCCAGATATATGATCTCATTGACAATCGGTATTGTCTGCTTGTTCAGTTGCCATGTAAAGTTCAGGGTACATTTGCTGGGCCTTTTAAATGTGACTATGTGAGACTTGGCTGGATTAATAACCAAACCATTCATTTTTGCATAAGTCTCTAGAGCCTTCAGCATTTTTTAAAGGCCGATGGGAGCATAATCTAAAAGAATTAAATTGTAAACATATGCGATCCAGTTTAGTTTTTCAGCCCCAATTTTTGGACTCTCACAAATCTGCTAGGTATAAATTGAAAAGGAGAGAGGCTATTATGCAACCCTGATGTACCCCCTCTTACTGTGGATATTTCTGGGTTAAGTGCCCCTCCAGAATTAGTCTCACTTGGAGCTTTGATGTATCATGAAGTTTGTTTGTTTGTTTGTTTGTTTGTTTATTTATTTGTATGGCGCACCTTACCCAGGGGCAACAGGGCGCAGGCAAAAGATAATACAATGTTGCAGAAATATACACTTTGAAGTAGTAATAAAAATAATCAGAATTATAGGAATAAGAAATATACAAATCTTCATGCATACAAAGTCAATATCTATGCAGGGATAAATATACAGATATGTACAGGGCTGTTAGAGGCGGGTAATCCTGAAAAAATATTCAGGATTACAGGAATAAGAGGTATACAAATTTTCAAACATAAAAAGTCAGTATCTATACAGGAGGTAAGTGTACAGATGTGTGCAGGGCTGTTAGAGGCGAGGGCAGAATCACAAACAAAAGTATCACTATCTATACATAGGTGTAGAAAGTGCAGCTAAATACAAGGGTTATTGGAGTTAAGGTGACTGATGAGGTGTCTTCTAAAGTGCAAATATGGTTGGTCAGCTCTTAGGTTGTGTGGCAGAGAATTCCAGAGCGTGGCAGCTTTCACCGGGAAACTGTTCCCACCAATGGTGGAGAGTTTGAATCTGGGAATTATCAGACGGTTGGAATTGATGGTTCTTGTTTGTCGGATGGAGGACTTTCTCTTTACCTTGTCCATCAGATAACTGGGGGCGGCATTGTTGAGGGCTTTATGGGTTAGGGAGGCCAACTTTACTTTGATTTTGTTGTCTGTGGAGAGCCATTTCTGTTGGCGTCTGGTGGTTGAGATATGATCTCTCTTATTAATGCCGAGGGCAGCTCTCAAGGCATTGTTTTGTAAGATTTGAAGCCTGTGGATAATGGCTTTGTTAGCACCGCTGTAGAGGGCATTACAATAATCAAGCCTAGATAGTATGAGTGCTCTTGCCAGGATCAGGCAGCTGTCATTGGATAGGAATGGTCTGCCTGCCCTTATTAATTTGCACATGTACGCAGTGGTAGATGCTAGTGAGTTGACCTGTTTAGTGAATGACATGGTGGCATCCAGATAAAAGCCAAGGGTTTTTACTTCCCTGGATACACTGATGAGATTGCCATCTATGTTGAATTCGGCATATTCAAGGCCTAGTTTCTTGATATTAGCAGGGGTACCTAAGATGATGAGCTCTGTCTTGTCATCATTCAGGCATAGACCATGAGATGCCATCCATGCCTGAATGATGAGATATACCCTATTCACCAACTCTCTGTCCTTACTGTGATCCCCTGAAAGTGGGAGGAGAATCTGAGTGTCATCAGCATAGTTAGTGTAGGTGACACCCAGATGGTCCAGATCATCGAACAGGGGTTTGGTGAAGATGTTATATAGTGTGGGGGAGACGCATGAGCCCTGCGGGACTCCGCAAGTGATAGGAGAGGGGTCTGCTGCTGCTGAAGGGGAGAAGACTCTCATAGTTCTCTCACTCAGAGAGGATTCAATCCATTTGATAGCTTCTGGGGAGAAATGAGAAGCTGAGTCAAGGTGTCTGCAGAGGACCTTGTGGTCGACGAGGTCGAAAGCCGCGGAGAGGTCGAGTAAGAGGAGGAGTGCTGTCTTGCCCTTGTCCCTCAGATCATCAATTTGGGTTTTCAGATCGATGAGGGCTGTTTCCGTGCCGTGTAATGGGCGGAAACCTGATTGTCTGGCGCCTAGTAGCTTGTGTAGCTCTAGGTATTTTTGAATCTGGACATAGGCAACTTTGTCCAAGATTTTCAGTAGGAAGGGTGCCGTGGTGATGGGTCGGTAGTTGGTGGGGATGAGGGGATCAAGCGTCTGTTTTTTGAGGAGGGGGAGCACCCAAGATTGTTTTAGGTTGGAAGGGATACTGCCTGAGGAGCAAGAGGCGTTTATAAGTTTAGAGATAAAGGGCGACAGGTCTCTGGCTGCGTCCTTTATTATGTGTGCAGGGCAGATATCGCCTTTACAGTTTGATGGTTTAAGAGAGAGGATGATTTTCTCGACCTCAAGGGTGGTGGTTTTAGAGAAGGTGAATGAGTTAGTGTGTGTACTTGGTGAGGCTTTGGGCGGAGATGTGGGAGGGTTAGTGAGGTTTAGGGAGTCTTTTTTTAGTTTAATTTTATTTTGTAGGGTGTTTATTTTATTTGCTAGTGCTTGTTGGATGTCTGTGCACCAGGTCTGGTTCTTAGTGCAGGTGTCGGGTGTGGCAATGGGTGACTCAAGTTCCTTCAGTATGGAAAAGAGCTCCTTCATACTTGAGTTGGAGTTGGCAATGCGGATTTTATAGGAATTTCGTTTAGCTAAGCAGATTTCAGCTTTGTAATGACGAGAAATCGTGTCAAGGATGGCTTTCTTTTCACTGGAGGGGCATAATTTCCAATCAGCTTCACATTTTCGCTTTTTTAGGCGGAGGGCTTTGAGTTCGGGTGTGTACCATTTGTTTAAATGGGTTTTTGGCTTGCTGGTGCGAAGTTTGAGTGGGGCAATTTTGTCCATGGTAGTTAACATAATTTTATTATATTCGTGAACTAGTGTGTTGGGATCTATATTGTCTGGCAATGCGTTTAGGGTTGGAAGGATAGCTGGGATGATTTTTTCTATTGAGATATTTTTCTTGTTTCTTGTGAGGCAGGGTGGTGCCAGTGACACGGTTGTGGTAGGTGATCTAGAGGTCAGTAGGTTAAATGAGACCAGCGACTGGTCGGTCCAGGGTAGTGGTGTGGTGGCGGAGATGACCGCTGAGCAATTAGCATCAGCGACCCAGTCTAGGGTTCTACCCTTCAGGTGGGTGGGTAGGTTGACTTTTTGTGAGAGTCCGAGTGATGAGATCGTATTGGCTATGGTGGAGGCATGCATGTCTGCTGGGTCGTTGAACCCTAAGTTAAGGTCCCCTAGTAGCAGTAGTTGTGAAGTGGTTTTCGCATTGTTAGAAATTAGGTTGTGTAGATCTTCCTCGAAGGTTCTGAGTGGACCTGGTGGTCTGTAGATCAGGTGGATAGTGAGGGATTGGGTATTATTTATGGGGAGTTTGGCAGTAGGGATTCACACGATTGCAGAGTTTGGGTCGGGGCTAGTCTGAGAGCTAAGCTTACTTTAGATATGATGGCGATGCCACCGCCCCGGTTACCTACCCGGTCCTGCCTAGATATAGTGTAGCCGTCTGGGATGGCCAGCATTAGAGATGGGCCTGCTGCATTGTGGAGCCACGTTTCAGTTAGAGCAATAAAGTCTAATTTATCTTTGATAATTAGGTCTGCTATATCAAGGGCATGTGCGACCAATGATCTGGTATTGAGGAGAGCTCCTTTGTAGGAGTGTACATGATAGGTTTGGACTTGGTTGTGGGGATAGTGGTGCCTTTGGTGGAACTTTTGGCTTTGCATTTGGAATCAGACAGGAATCTTCGGGGCGGCTCATAAAGTTTAGAGAGTCTAGCGCGAAGTTTGTTGTTTCTTTCGGTGGTAGTGCAGGGGTGGGAGGCAAAGGTTGTAGGTCCTGACTTGCAATGATATCTTGGATAGGAAGGGTCAGGATAGTACCTAGTTGTGTAGGAGTCGTTGGTGAGACTAGTGCCTGGCTGGGGAGGGGGGGCTCCTGAGTCAGTATCCTGGATGGGAGTGTCTGGGGATGCGGGCGTGGCCATTGCACAGAAGATGAGTAATATAGTTAGCATTTTCTGCAGTACTGCGCTGGCGTTGTGTGAGCAGAGTGGGAGTAGCAATGTAGGTGTTATCTGAGAGATGGGGTAGGCAGGGCGAGAAGTAATACAAACACGTACAGTTCAATTCGGACAGGGCAGTAAAAGTGCAGTATGCAGATAGGGCAGTGACACCTAGATTCAGTTTGTGATCAGGGGGTGAACTTTGGATTGCGGTAGGAGCTCTGTGGGCTCTGGGAGGACATAGGTGGCTTTGTAAACAGAACATGTGCAGGAATAGTGGTAGGCAGCAAATATGCGGTGGGGTAGCACCTAGATTCAAAATAGCACAATTTGGCAATAATGCAATGGGCTAACACCTAGCTTCAAATAGCACAATTTGGCAAAAATGCAGTGGGGTAACACCTAGATTCCAAATAGCGCAATTAGGCAAAAATGCAATGGGGTAACACCTAGCTTCAAATAGCACAATTTGGCAAAAATGCAGTGGGGTAACACCTAGCTTCCAAATAGCACAATTAGGCAAAAATGCAATGGGGTAGCACCTAACAGTCCTGTGGTGCACACGGGTTATGCACTTTGGTTACTATTTCCTGGGGTGTCACAGACACACATAGTGCTGGAGACAATGGGTAGCTAGGAGTAGTGCAGTAGTGTTGGCCAAAAGTTACCTGGAATAAGATGGGCATAGGGTATGGCAGACGGCAGAATCAGGCATAAACAGGCACAGAAACAGGAGGCAGGTGGCAGCGTTGGCTTACCTGGAGCGGTAAGGGCAGAGTTCCTGGCACCTGGCTCCTATGGCTCCAAACAGGCACCCAACAGGCCTTAGTATGGCCTTCGTGTAGGCCGCCGGCGTATCCGCCTGCCGGCGGATGCACGGATGCAGAAGGAGGCGGCCTCAGCCTCGTTTCGTCGCCGCGATGCGCCCGGCATTGGGAGGTCAGGCAGGCCTCGGGACCGGGTCAGGCAGGTCTCTCGGGACCTCCTGGTCGACGCTGGATACTGTAATTGCTAGGAGGCCCATGGGAATTCCCCATGTTTTAAGTTTCTTCCACAGGTGCTATCTATTTATAATGTCCAACACCTGAGACAATTCTACCAAGGTGCCATACAGAGTGGGTCAACCCTTTGTCCAAGATCTTTTTGCCTGCCATGATCATGAGCAACCCATTTACATTTATTGATATCCTTGTCCCCTTTTGTGAACCCAGTTGATGTTTGGATAGGATGTGTTTGCTATTTTCCCCCAACTCCAAGTCCTTTAGCATTAGACTTGAGAAGATTTGGCTATTGGCATCCAGGAGGGCAAGCCCGATCACCCATCTTTTATATGGGAATAACATTTCCATGATTCTGGCATGCTTTTACGTTTAAGGATTTCTCTAAACGGCCATTCTAGGATGGATGCCCACAGGTCTGGGTAACATTTCATGATTTGATTAGACAATCTGTTGGGACCCACTGCCCAAGAAGAGGAAGCCTTTCTAATCTTGGATAGGATGTGTTTGCTATTTTCCCACAACTCCAAGTCCTTTAGCATTAGACTTGAGAAGATTTGGCTATTGGCATCCAGGAGGGCAAGCCCGATCACCCATCTTTTATATGGGAATAACATTTCCATGATTCTGGCATGCTTTTACGTTTAAGGATTTCTCTAAACGGCCATTCTAGGATGGATGCCCACAGGTCTGGGTAACATTTCATGATTTGATTAGACAATCTGTTGGGACCCACTGCCCAAGAAGAGGAAGCCTTTCTAATCTTATCTGTTATATCCTCCTTTGTTATGGAAACCTCCAATGGACTTCTGGATCGATTTCAAATGACTCCTCAGAGGGTTTCTTGTACAGGTTGATAAAGTAATCACACCATGTTGGCTCTGGAGCAGTATTGCCCTGAATCTTGCCTTGTGGGGCATAAGAGATTTTTTACTACTGTCCAGACATTTCTGGAACCTTTTTGTTGTAGGTTCTCGATCATTAACGCCCCGTCTCTCTGTGGCTTCTAGATCACTTTCTGTATTTGTTTTTTGGAGCTTCAGTTTTACCGCATAATCTCTCCGAGTATAGTATTTCCATTTTAGAGAGCGGATAGCTTTAGATCACTTTTTTTTGTGCGCTCTTGTCATCAGCAACATGATTGCGTTTTAAAATGACATTTGCTTTCCCTGGTCTTGGCGGATCTAAATTATGCAGAATGTTTGTATAAGACTTCAGAGAACCAAGTTCTCATATTTCTATGTCGCTTGCAGATTCCCAAAATTGCTTGATTTTCTGGTTCAGGACATCTCAACTTTTCCTAAACTTCATGATCTTATTGCTGCATTGATTGACAACAATTTCCAGTTTAGACCTATTTATTTGTGTGGTCTGTGGAAATGCAAATTTTGCTACTAAGAAGTTGTGATCACTGACTGACTGTCGAAGGAATTGAAAGTGGGTGCATTTGGAAAACAGCATTTCTGAAAGAAACATAGTCAATTAATGAACCTCTGTTTCCCCGCTCCCGGTTAAGTTTCGGAGGGATTTCACCCTCTATGTTATCATTTGACATGGTTAGTGCCCAGTCATTCATTAATAGTGACCGCAGTCTGCTTTTGCTGTTAACCAAAATTATTTTATGTGCTGAACTGATTGAATCGCTCTGAACAAATTGAGAGTTTAAATCACCAGCAAACAACAGCGCGTACTCTCCATGCGTATTCTCAACAGTGAGAATGACTGATATTAAAGATTGTAAAAAAGTGTTTGAGTCGTCGATACTGGATTCCAATAAACACAAATCACTGTTATCATAACTGGGGCACTGGTGTTTTCAATTGTTATGCCAATTGCGAGGATGCCAGTAAACTCGTCACTGATGCTTGTTTGTTTGCTTATTTGTTTATTCACTTTTTATGCGCACTAGACCCGTGGGTAACAAGGCGCAGCAGTAAGAAAATGCAAGGCTTACAAGGTTACACATATGCAAAATATACAATATAAAGGCTTACATGGTTACAAAATATACAAAACATACAATATAAAAGCATATATGGTTATACAAAAATATGTAATGTACAAATATACAAGGTGAAAAAGAGTTTAACTGGGAAAATTAGGCAAGTCAGTAGAGATGAGCTGTTATTTGGCCTTTTTTCTGAAATGTAGGTAGGGTTAGTCTGTTCTTATGTCTAGAGGCATTAGGTTCCATAATTTGGCAGCCTTCACTGGGAAACTATTGACACCAATAGAGGTAAGCCTGTATCTGGGTATAGCCAGGCATTGGCATTGCCAGCTCTATTTGGTCTGAGAGAGATTCTTCTGTGAAGTTTGTCTGTAAGGTAGCTGGGGGCCGGATTATTTGAGGCTTTGTGGGTCCGTGATAACGTCTTTAGCTGAATTTTGTTATTAGTAGACAGCCATTTATGTTGTCGTCTAATGGAGGAGATAGGGGTTCTTTTGTTTGTGCCAAGTGCTGCTCTTAAGGCTTTATTTTGTAATGTTTGGAGCCTCCGGATGGTGGTTTTGTTAGCACTATTGTAAAGGGCATTATAGTTGTCAATTCTGGATAGTATTAAGGCTCTGGCCAGGATCAAGCAACTGTCGTTGGAGAGGAATGGCTTGCCATCTGTTATTAGCTTGCAAGTGTAGGCCGTGGTGGAGGCCAAGGATTTTACCTGTTTATCAAAGGACAAAGTGGAGTCCAAGTAGAAACCAAGGGTTTTCACTTCCTTGGAGACTTTGATGGTATTCCCGTCGATATTGAATGAAGAGAATTCCTGGCCTAGATTTTTGATGTTGGCGTGTGTACCCAAGATTATCAACTCCGTCTTATCATCGTTCAGGCACAGGCCATGGGTGGCCATCCATGCCTGGATGATAAGATATACCCTGTTCACCAACTCTGTGTCCTTACTATGATCCCCAGAAAGTGGGAGGAGGATCTGTGTGCCATCTGCATAATTAGTGATGAGAAAGGATCTAGGAATGGTGGAATTACGAACTGCAATCAAGAGGCCCCAGACGGGCAGCCACCCGTCTAATTTCGTGCAAGCTGACTGTAAGTCGAGAAGTCATATACTCCTGTATGACTCAACAACCATGTTTCCTGGAACAAGAAAAGGTCAAAATTGTGAAAGATTGAAGTCCACGTTTGTGGTTTTTTAAATGAGCTGGATCCACGTGTGTTCCAGCAAGCTGGATTTATTCAGTCTTGGGCTAGAGGGATACATTCACCAAGCCCAACTTTGCTAAGGCCTGCGTGTTAATGTCTGGCAGGAGGGGACAGATCTTTGTTTCCAAAGTGGACTGACTCTCTACTCTTTGAGCCTTTTCATCCTGGATGAACCCACTATTTTTAGAGTGCTTGGTCTGTTTCCAGTTAGGCTCTTTTTGCTGGCTAGAGTATGTCTCCTGTACATCACTATGGTCAAGTTTAGGGAGTATTTCTCTGACAGTGATGCCGATCTTGTTTAGATACCGTCTGGCATCTATCAGTGCTCTTGCACTCACCCATGATTTTAGTCCTAATTCTACAATGTGAGCATGTTTGATATATGGAAAGCGTACTTAGCCAGAAGTGCCAAAAAACTCACTGCAGACAATGTCAGTGCACACCTCAATCTGCCATGCCTAGCGCCCCCGTTCTCCTCATCCTTGCAGAAATATTCAAAAACACTATTACTATGGCTGTTAACACTGTTGCCCCACTGGAAAACAAAAAAGAGAAAAAATCCTTCCACTCCAATTCCTGGTTCACAGAGGAAATCCAGACTCTGCACAAAGACAAACGCCAGGTGCTCAAAAACTGGCAGTGCAATCCTTGTGACACCACAAAAGATAACTTCAAATCCATAGCCAAAAAATACAAAGACGCCATCTTCATTGCTAAAACTGAAGCCTACAACCACCGTATCTCTGCTGCCAACTCCCACTCTAATGAACTCTTCAGTATCTTTAAAGAATGAACTGTACCACCCACATGCCCTGATGAGATCGTCAAAGACGAAGCATGGTGCACAGGCATACAATCAGCCATGCTTGCAAAAATAAATCTCCTCCAAAACACGACAGCTCACCACTGCAAAACCTTACCTAAGCAAAGCCCTCATGTACAGACACAACCAAGTGTAAAAACAAGCAACATGCCCAAATTCTCATTCACCGAAATCTCCGAAGCCGATGTCATTGACATCCTCAGACACCTCAAACCTTCACAATGTAAGGGTGATTTGTGCCCCGCAAAAATCATCAAGGACTGCGCAGAAACGCTCGCCCCACTTCTCAAGGCATTCATCAATGCTTCTTTCAAAATGGGCATAGACCCAGACAGCCTTAAAGAGGCCTGGGTGCGCCCTCTTTTAAAAAAACCAACGCTATAACTACCGACCCATAACAACAGTTCCATTCCTCTTGAAAATAATAGACAAGGCCGCCCAGAAACAGATTCAACTATAACTTGAATCAAACGCAATCCTAGGAAAAAGACAATCTGGGTTATGCAAGGGGCACGGAACCGAAACCGCCCTTCTAGACCTAAAAAACTAAATCACTAACATCCTGGACAAAGGCAAGCCTGCTCTCCTCCTCCTCCTTGACCTTTCAGCAGCGTTTGATATGGTAGATCACATCACACTTACCAGTCATCTGACGCATGCAGCGCACTTCTCTAAGGACGCAGCATCATGGGTGACCTCTTTCCTAGAGGGCAGAGCTATGAAAGTGTTCTCAAACACAGCTCATGCAGCACCCTCCATCATCCACTGCGGTGTCCCACAAGGTTCATGTACTGCCCCCACGCTCTATAATCTTTTTACCAAGCCTCTCTTTGATAAACTGGACGCACTTGGGACCACATACACAAATTACGCTGATGACACTCAGGTTCTCCTTCCCCTGACGGGGCATTATCATCAAGACGCCACTACCCTACAGCAAATCTACTCCACCATACAAGTGTGGATGGCTACTAACGGCCTCTGCCTGAACGGGGACAAGACCAAAATCATCATTCTAGGCCAGAAATCCACACTCTCCAACCTCAACCCGCTGCACCTCAATTTCAACATAGATAACTGCGTCATCCCAGTATTATCTTCAGTCAAAACATTGGGGTTCACATAGACGCTACCCTATCTATGGAGAAACAAGTCAGCTCCATAGTCTCGGCCTCCGCACTGAGTACTAAACTCATCAATAAAACCATTCCTAACTAAGCATAACTGCCTCTCCATCGCTAGAGCAACCATAGGAGCCAAACTAGAGTACTGTAATGCGCTCTTAGCCGGCACCTCCAAAAAAAATCTATCTAGGCTCCAAACAACTTTCAAAATTCTCACAACCACTCATAAATGTATCAACCTTTCAGCACCCTCACACCTATCTGACACCTTATGTAGATCTCAATCCACCAGACCGACCAGACTACAATATACCAATCAACTAACGATACCTCGCATAAATAGGACAAAGGTAGGAGGTATAGGCTTCCCCTTCCTCGCACCTAAGCTTTGGAACTCCCTCCCCACTGACCTCAGAGCTGAAACATCGCTCTTCTCCTTCCGGAAAATACGCAAAACCGCCCTCTTCAACTAACCATACTCTCCTAGTTACCTGCCTCTCAATGTTTGTATGTAATAAAAGAATAATCTCGTCCAATGTAACACTGATGGACCGGAATTGTATGTAACTAAGTATAAGCAACACTGTAACAAGTGCCACGATGACTTCGGTCTGCTGTGCGCTCTACAAATGTGAATAAATAATACATATTCTAGGTCTTCAGAAGAGAAGAAGTATAATGAAGGTATTTTTTTACAGATGATATAAGAGAACTCCTGTTCAGAGCTTGACGGGTCCTTCGATTCACGGGGCCCGTCGTCCAAATTCTTGGGATGGCAAAAGGATTGTTTTTATCTGTGTTTAAAGTGCAATTATCTTCACATTCTGTGCTGTTCATCCGAGAATCCTTCACTTACTCCTGAGAGGCAGTTTCTTCAATTTTGGTTTTAATCCACTGTCCTGACGCTTCCTGGCCATGTGCTGAAGAGGTTTACTCACTTTCTGCTGGAAATTGTTATGAAGGGTTTCACTCTGTAATATCTGTTCCTTTGTTTATAAAAATGGGGGCCAGTTTCATCCTAGGAAGATCTCCTATTTTGTCATTTCTGACAGAGCTTGCAATTTGTTCATGGGGCCTGGCTGGCAGCTGATTGTCATCTCCAGCCTGTAACTCATGAGGGTCTGTTTGCAGAGCTGGGTCAACAGCCTTTTGTGCTTGGTATCCTGTGGTTCCCAATGTATTCTGAGGTTCTCTTGTTGCAGATTTCTGTGTGCCTCTATCAGATACTTATTTGGAAATGTAGCAAGAGTTTGCTGATAAAGCCCTTATTTTTTGCTGTAGTATTTTTCTTTTTCATTGTGCGTTTTACTTTTACAATCTTGCCCAAAGGAGTGTATAACCTGGCCTGGGTCTCAGAGAATTGTTTTGCGAGAAGGACCATGTTATTGTCAGTGCCCGGATTCTTTTTTTTCTTCTTTTTCTTGTGAGATAGAATCTGCTCGTGTTTAGATGTAACGGGTGTTTGTGGGAGACAGATTTCATCTGTGTTGTTAGCTGCAGGCGTATTGTGATTGAGCTGGTGTGTAGGTACAGTGCCAAGATCGTATCATATTTGCGCAAGTATCATGAACTCCTCAAGTCCTGAATCTGACAATGGGGTATCGTCCAAGTCACAACATAGGACTGCTTCTGTTACTGGCCTCAATAGTCTCCTTTTAGAGCAACTATATTCCCTTCTAAAAGTGCCATGTGCTGGCACATTGATTTTATAGTTTTGTGCATTTCGCCGATGCTCATAGCCTCTTCACTAGCCTCTGTTTTTAGGTCTTTTAGGCTTCTATGATTTTTAAATTTAGAGTTGTTTGGATATCATTCACAGCAAGTTCATGTTGGCCCATATCTACGGTCATCTCCGTCAGGGCACTGGAGTGCGTCTGAACTTCCTCATTCACTAACTCAAATACAAATACCCGCGAATTAAGAACACATTTGAAGGCAGACAGTGTATTGGTGTTAATCGTATCTGTTTCCAAATATTCCGATCCTTGAATCATTGGTGGGTTTGAATGTCTTGCAGTGTGTCTTGATTTATCTGTATCATGGACTACATTGATGAGTGTGTCCACTTCATGTGAACTTTCAGTTCGATTTTCTACAGGTACTACAATGGTGCGTGAGCTGTGTAGATTAACCTTAGTTTCACTTACTACCATTTTCCCCCTTCTTCTTCCCTCTGAAGTTATTAGGATGTTTGTTACTGTAACCTGATTCGCTATCGGTGCTTTATCAAGAACTGTATGACTCGTATCTCCCACACTTAGACTTTGCCTTCTTGGAAAGTAGTCATCGGCTTTTGCCCTCAAGGTGGCAGTTGTTAAGGTTGATTTGGATGAGTGTGCAGGTGTTAATTCTGTTTCTGTGATGACATTATCTGACGGTGAAAAAGCCTCTGGCAGCGGCATAGTGCGATCTTGAACGCTGATAGTTTCTTTTCTAAGTTTGCCAAAGTGTCTGAGTGCCAGCATTTTAACCTGATTGGTTTGCTTAGAGTATCCACTTTGCTGGGTTTTATAGGGGTCTGATCCCAGCTTTCCTCTAGAGAGCAATGATCCAGTTCTGGAGCCCTCACATCATCATGCAGTGAGGTACTGCATAGATTGTATGAATATGGCATTTTGGGAGATATGTCCACTTGGGATGTTCTTTTGGCTAATACTATCTAACTTTCTCTAATGTGTTTTAATGATGCACCCTGGGACGGCTCAAAGGCACACTAGGCCCACGGTCACCGACCCAAGATGAGTCACAGAAGCAGGAATTTGGCACCACACAGACGGACACACTCAAGGTGGTTATTTGACAACAAATGTGTCAGTCTGTATTGAAAATGGTCACTAGTTACAAATGCAACTCGATATAGACAAGTTCAGAAGACCGAGATATTCATTGCACTGATCGGATAAGAGATGGAAATTGTTTCACTCCTACTCCAGACTGGGCACAGCTCAAAGGCACGCAGCCCACAGTTACTGACCCCGGGGATCACAAGGACAAACACTTTCTCAGGAAGTTGGTTAATAATGTTATCGGGAAGACTCTGCGGGAACTGCAGAAAGTTCAATGTAGAAGGCGGAGGAGCCTGTCCCCGTCAGGTTGAGGCTCAAAGAGCACAAGAACAAGAGAAGTGCCCTTCTAAGCTATTGTTTTGGCAGACCCAGTTGGCGTCAAGGAACAAATCAGTACAGGTCAGTATATTTATTACAAGATTTAAAGATAGAAGCACACTTACTTGCTTTTTGTTTGTGCTTGATGCAAGGAATTCTGATTGTAGCATACAGCAGCAAGTGTTTTTCTGGGTGAGGGTCAACACAGTAGAACCACCCATCCCGGCAGACACCGACTGCACAGACTGCAACTCTTCTCCAACTCCGCTCTGCTCTGCGGTCTGCTGGAGTTTTGTTGAACTGAATCCTCCTTGCTGACACAAACAACAGACCTGGAAGAAACACTGTGCTGACTGCACAGGCTGCAACTCTTCTCATTAGCTATGTCCTTCCATAATTTAGAGCAAGGCCCACTTAGCCACCAGTAATGGGCACTGGCCATGGCCCCATAGCTTTGCCCACTGTATGGCCTTCATCATTTCCTATTCCCTAGCAAGCCATGCATAGTGAAAACTTCCCATGGCCTCCAGGCATAGCCAGTGGCTACTTGAAATGACATTAAGTCAGCCTCTGGTCTTCCTTTTCCTACCCAGAGCAGGCACTGGTCATGATCTGCAACAATGTCCAGCCATTACTTTGACCTTTGCATGTCCTATTCACAAGACCTGGCCCCTGATGTGACTCAAAGTGGAAATGCACTGGGGCAGGACTAACGTGTTGAAGTCCTTTGAGGCTATATTTCCACTTTCGGGGGCACACTCACTATTCCAATGGTGTTAAAAGGTCAGTGGAGGGCCGTACACTGTGCCTTTTCATAGGCCCACCAAAAAATTAAACAAACCATTATTCTCATTGTTTAGCCACATTCCACCCCTCTGAGACTCACCTACATCCTGCCCGTGCTCAGGGGACCCTCAGAGGTAACATTCAGTGCCATATTCACATGTTGCTGTGTTGTGTTCCCAGTACCGGAAAGAAAATCAGCAAACAAACCTGCTGCTATTGAATGCTTTACCAGACACAAACCAATTAGATTGTCTGTTTGAAAACTAGCCAATCTGATTGGCATTATTTTGCCAATCAGGACCCTGAAAAGAACCATCTGGGGCTGCAACAATTTGGGGCAAAGGCAAGTCATCCTTTACTATAACTACACGGTTGTCATTGATAACTCATTAGTGTGAATCAGAACTGTCTGTAGAGCCATAGAGCGGTTTCCATAGTCCTGACTGGTCAATGTGAACGTGCAGACCCACAATGGGCTGTGAAATATAGTAAGATGCATCAACTAGCTGCTAGCTGGAAAACAAAAAATCTTGCTGAGCAATAATTTTGCTGAGCAGTTGCCATTATTAAATGTTAATTCATTCATGAAGTCACAGTCGAATATACAACCATACACAACCATATACATAAAAAGAACATTATTAACCAGAATACAAGTTGAAAACATACAATATGCATCTAAATATAGAAAAGTGAAAAATTGTGGGTTTGTGGCTTTGCGTATATTGTCTATACAATTTCCCACCATTTCAGCAATCTGCACCACATTTTGCACAGTCACCTGTTAGGACTCTGAACATTCCTGGTCACATGACATCTGGAAGCCCCACCCCTCACCCTGGATTTCAGCAAAAGTGCAATTTGGGTGTGGGGTTGTAGATGTGTGGGTTTGTGGCTCTGCGTATGTTCCCTATACATTTAAACACTGTTTCACAAATCTGGACCACATTTTGCACAGTCACCTGTTAGGACCCTCCGGACATTACTGCTACATGACATCTGGACACCTAAACCCTTTCCCAGATTTCAGCAAAAGTGAAAATGTGTGTGTGGGTTTGTGGCTTTGTGTATGTTCCCTATACAATTCCACACCGTTTCACCAATCTGCACCACATCTTGCACAGTCACCTGTTATGACCCTCCAGACATTACTGGCTACATGAAATTTGGACACCCCACTCTTTTCCCCGGATGTAAGCAAACATGAATATTTGTGGGTGGGTTTGTGGCTTTGAGTATGTTTCCTATACAATTCCACACTGTTTCACCAATATGCAGCACATCTTGAACAGTCACCTGTTATGACTCTCCAGAAATTACTGGCTACATGACATGTGAACACCCCACCTCTTTCCCGGATTTCAACAAAAGTCAACATTTGTTTCTGGGTTTGTGGGTTTGTGGCTTGGTGAAGCGTAGTTCCTTATACAATTTCACATTGTTTCATCAATCTGCACCACATTTGGCACAGTTACCTGTACCTACGAGGGATCGAAAGCCTGGGCAATGCTGGGTATATCAGCTAGTATCATATAAGCATTGGGTTGTTAGCTCAAAAAGTGAGCAATAACATTCTTCTTTCCAGGTGTATTGGACACAGCATAAACATGTAAAGGCACTAGTGACATCAGATGGATTCAACAACAGCCAGAAAGCAGGTTTCCAATAAGATAAAACACTGCCTCTAAATAAGGTTAGGAGATAATTCCTCCTCAAATCATTGTACAGGGGACAAAACAGGATAAAATGTGCCAGATGTTCTACGTTACTACAGATACAATTGCCATTTTCATATTTTCCACCAGACCAATTACAAGTGCCTGCCCTTACTTGCAAATGATTTAGTCTGGCTCGAGACAGAAGTGAGCTGTGATCAGAATTGGTTATTAGGCCCACATATAAGGCCATCCCAGTGGAGGTCAAGAGAGGGAGGTACAGTCTTACAAATGGCTTCAAAAGGTTTTTATCTTCCCTTCTACTATTCCGAAGGATAAGAAACCTCCTTTTAATTCTCTCCCAGAGACAGAAGTAAGGCTTGAGGGATTAACACAGCTGTCTTCCAGGCCCACAATATGAAGAGTTTTTTGAATATAGAAAAGCCATTCAATTCGACCACAGTGATAGCCAAAATGGAATTGGTTGGAGCTTCAAATTGTCAGAGATATAAGTAAGACCTCTTTTGGGGTGTGTGATTTAAAATGCCGTTGTTGGTGGCACTGCCAGAAGATGAGTGAGAAAATAATTAATCTTGGTTTGGTCTCAATCTAGCTTACATATGCAGCATAGCTCACCTCCATAGACACCAGTAGCCACACTGCTCCACCTTTATATGGTTAGCATGTGTCTGGTGTAGAATTATCTCATGGTTTTGGTAAATCTAAAAATACATCCTGAGGCCTGTTTAATTTCCTGCCTTTTCACCATTAAAATCTCCTTCCAGTTTAGCCAGAAGCCACATGTTATGCCAAGGATTTCAAAATGTTTACAAAGCTTCCGTTTTTGGCCATCCAAAAGGAATGATGGGTCATGAAGATGTTTAGTAATGAGGCACATTACATAACATGGGTCAGCATTAACCTTTAATCCCCTGTGGTTCAGGAATTTAGCATACCCTGCCACAACATTTTTGAGAGACTTGGGATTTCTGGCTAACAGTGCCACATCTTCAACGTAACATAGGACAGTATCATGTGCTCAAATTGTGGTACATCTGTGTTGGCACTAGTTAAATAGATGGTAAATGATTAATATACAAATTAAATGCAGGGGTGCAAGAACTTGCCCCTGCTGAACACCCTGTTACACCAAAATACTGCCACTCAGTTCTTCTTTTTTACCGCATTGATTCAAACCATGGAGTTACGGAGAAGAAAATCTAACCCTTGATGAAGTTGTCTTGGGACTCCCAGTTCATTCAGTGTACTCCACAGGAGGTCCCAGTCTACATAGTAAAAGGCTGAACCCAAGTCCATAAAGGCCACTTAGACAGGGGTCCTAGCAAGAAATACATTCTTAAATACATCGGTTGATAGTACCCATCCTGGTCTATCTGAGTATCAGAAAGGAGGATATTTTCCGGCACCCAATCCTATTAATTAAGACACCAGAGAAAATGTTTTAACGTTCCATCCAGCAGTGTTATTGTGGTAATAAGCCACGAAAAGGCGGCCCAATACCGCCCCAGGTAATGCCCCCGGAGCTGTAGTTCCTTAACAAAGCCCCGTGGGTATTAACTAGGGAGGTATTGGCCCGCCGTCAAGGGGCTAATAGCCATTAGTACCCTGACCCGTTAGACTGGGGTACTAATAGCTTTTTTTTCTGTTCCGAAACGCTGCTGCGTTTTGGAACAGAAAAAAAAGTCTAATAAAATGGCAGCCGGGAAAGGGAAAGCATAGTCTGTTTTCCCTTTCCATGGTGGCCATCGGGAGCAGACACGCTGGGAACAGAAATGTTCCCAGCGCATTCGCTCCCGAGAAAAGAAGATGTACCTGAGTCCCCGACAGGGGACGAAGGCAGCCTCCAGCCTTGGGGAGGCTTAGAGTGGGGATTGTCCCGTTTCAAGCCTCTTCATTGGCTAAGGCTGCACACCCCCCCGCTGGGAACAAACGCAGGCGCGTAGCTGCGTCCACGGGATTACACAGTGGTATGGCTCGGAAACGAGCCAATCACGTTACGTGTATCCCGTGGACACACCTACGCCGGGTACTAATGTAGGATATTAGGATGGCAGTGATTTTAAGCCCTTTTTGTAAATGTGTACAATAGTGCCAACTTTCCAATTGGAAAGGGATTTTATTGATGAGCAGAATGACATATATAAGAAACGGGGCCCAAGGCTCAACATATGAGCTCAAGAGATCATTCGGAAACCTATAAAACCCTGGTGCTTTGTTGGATTTCTGCAGTGCTATAACCAATTCAATCTCTTAACAAAAAAAGGATTCAGAGGCTTCAGGGTTAGTCATAACGTAGGTGCCTCTCAGATAAATTCTTTTTCGCCCTGCTGTACAATTTGCTAAAATGGTCCATCTAGTTGCCATTATTGTTCACAGCCATTCTGTGGGATCCTGCAGACCATACACTACATACATTTGGTGAATGGGATATTGTAGCCCATGGCAGTTTACACCCACCCACCAAACCTGGTATAATATATCAAAGAACATTCATTTTTCACTTGGTTTGCAGACTCACAGAACTGAAAGAGCCAATATAGGTCCAGGGCATGTCTGATGGCCTTGCCCAGACCATATTGCACACTAGACATGGCTAGAGACCATGGGCAGTGTCTACATTCAGTGGCACAGAGCCCATGCCCTGCTGAAGATGGTCATTTGGTGTAGCAGCTCGCTATGTCTTGTGTGCGGAGCAGGTGTTGTTTCAGGGCCATGTGCATAACCAAAAGCCATTCCTCAGGCAAAGTGTTCACAGGTATGGGGGAAAGTGATGCCTTCTGGACAAAGAAGGTAGTTAGATGTGTTGGAGCAGGAATTAACAAAATACCCCCAGTAGAATGCACACTGTTGAAGTATTCTGCAGGCAAAGTGGCCCAGGGTATGCCCATGACCATGCCCAGTGACAAATGGAGGTGACTTTGGGTCTGCCAGGGACATGGTCAAATGTCAAGTTCCTCCCCATATGAAAATTGCCCAATGTGCATGGCTACAGATTATGCCCGTTGGTATAGTGAGTGCCTATGCCCTGGTAGATGGCCACGTACAGGCAAGGTGACCACTGGGCATGGTAATAAAGCAATGCACAGTAAAGTGGTTACTGGTCCTGGCCTTCACCCATGCTTAATTGCTATTTCAGGTGGATTGTGGGTGCCTCTGTATTTTTGTAAGTTAGTGCACCTGGCAAAATGTCCCCAGGACATGTCTGCCATGTCCAGAGTGGGTGGTTTGAGGCTGCACGGGGCACATGGTGGCTCTGCCTTTGCAAAGTGGCAACAGGACGTTGATGCAGGTCAGCCATAGCAGCCAATTTGAGTACCCATGAAGAGCATATATATGCAGGTTATGCCCAGTGGCCAAAACAAGAGTTTTGAATGTGCATCGGGCATAGCATATGGCCATGCCGAGAGCAAAGTGGACACTCGTCACTTGGAAGTGGTATTGATGGCTCAAGGGCATTCCTTTGGTAAACCTTCCAATGAGCATAGCCTCAATTCATGTGGCTAGACTGCCTGGGGAACATTGCATGCCAAACCACAGGCAAAGTAATTTCTGAGTATGGTCAGAGTCCATGGTTAGTTGTCAAAGCAGGTCATTTGGGGGTGATCAGGGCATATTCACAGCCAATGCCTTGTGTCCTCTAGGGGTGACTTGAGTGTGACAAGGGCATGGGTATTAGCCAAGGAAAGAGGCCATTAGACATGGCGAGAGGCCATGCGCTGAGGATACAGCCGGTTACTTGGAGCTACTTGGGGCAAGGAAAAAGACCATGCTAGGGAGAAGTCACCAATGGGCCCGGAGAGAGACCTTTAAACTGTATCACCTTAAACATTATAACTGTGCACCTACCATTGTGGTGAGTTGGCTTCAAATCACAGCCTCACTTGGGTGAATGGAACAATTGCTAACTGGACATGCATTAGATATGCATGGTGGAACTTTCATGAAGCACATGTTCTCATATCTCACTCATTCTACTACATAACCACTTTGTGAACCACGGGATCTAAATGCAGGTTCTGCTTTTTCTTGTATGCAATGAGCATATTGCAAATCTCATCTCCTGCAATTTCAGTGCAGATAAACATAAACTGTGTTGCCAACTCAAGCAGAAACAAAGCGTTGCATTACTGTTGAGTCTGATAACCATCTGACACAAAAAGAGCTAAGGGAATGAGGCCAAACTGAATTTAAAATAGTGGGCTAAGGTTAAGTGTGTGAGAACATTCACTACAATCAGATTTCCCAAATTCTGAAGAACAATTTCCGGTTCGATAGCACAGCTCGCTTTGACATCTGTGCAGAGCCTGCTGACGCAAGTTCGAATCCCGGCAGGGCCAAAGTCAGCCTTTCATCCTTCCGAGTTTGATAAATGAGCACCACACACCATGGGTAATAAATAGCAGCGCTCAGATGCCTGAGGGTTTGTAGCGCTATATAAATGCTAAATTAGTATTATTATACATATCTCTGATCTAATGCACCCCACCATAACAATGCCACACCAATATCTGAGATAAGAAACTGGCTGTTTTAAATCAGAATATTCTTGTTTTAAATTGTTTTTAAATAATACATCAAGAAATATTGTGCAGCCCCCTAACCTTCAATGCTTAGAATGTCACCCACAATATATCACATACATCCATGCAGCTTGTTAACAGAAAGGAAATGCAACCTTCCTCTTAACCTTTACATTCACAACACACACAGCAATTCATACTTAAAAAAGCAAATCTGAATAGGTATTTTAGGCAAAATAAACATCCTCTCCAATATGAACATACACATTGTCATCAGTTGTCGGAATCAAAAAGACATAACCCCTCTTAGAATAATGGTTTTTCCTAGTTGCTGCAAATAATCTTTGTGGATGCTGGAATTCAAGGATAATCCCTGTTCCTGTATATAAGGAGCTCTGTTCTCCTCGCGGCCGCGCTGTTGATTAAAGCAATCTCAGTCGCAATTTTGTGAAGTGGCATTTCACTTATTTTGTTCTGGAAGAAGTAGGAGGTATACTCCTGGCCACTCACAATGCGACCGGACAACTAACCTGGAAAACTGCCGTTTGATATTAATGATTCCAAGTCGCAGAAGATTCACCCCCAATAGATTGTTGTTTCACTCTTCTTACAATACATTTAAAAACAAAAGAAATCACTGAAACCATCAATAAGTGTTGGCATCAGCGAGAAGTATTGGCTTAACAAAAGACACATTCAACTCTAAAATGATAAACAGAACAATGACCAACGTTGCAAGATGGTTACAACTTTAGACACCGGAATTGGACAACACAAGCTGGGTGTTCTATGTAAATACTTGGCAAATTGTCCTTCCCGTCATCACCGGGCTCAGTTTTTGCGAATTCGATTAAATGCAATCAATACAAAAGCAGCATTGTGGCTTCGCCATTCAAATAAAGTAAACAACGACAGATGTCGTTTCTGTATGAAAGAACCTGAATCTATCGAACATCTGATAACCAAATGCACGTCGCTCACAACAAAACGATCCTTACATTTAGGCAACTTTTGCCCAGCAGATCCAGAAGCACGTGATTGGTGGTCGCAGGCAATGGCCGGGAATGGTGTCAAATTTTGCTGTGCGATAGTCAACTTTATAGATGCACTTGATCTAGAGAACACAGAAGGACAATCCTAATGGAAAGTACATTAATTGAATTTTTTGATGAAACTTGTTTGTAATAAAAGTCTGATGTCACGGTACTATACTGTGACATATTTTGACTGATGTTTCAACAAAAAAAAAAAAAAAGATAAATCTATTAATTTCTAGCTTGTACATAGAAACAAGAATGTTTGGTAGGGTTAACTTGTTCAGTCTTCTTCTAAAGCATCTTGAGGTATTAAAGAATCACACAAGCATGCTATTTGAAAATTAAAATAGAAGAGGAATCAACAACTTCATTTCAACTGGCACTAAGAGTCCAGTAAAGGCAGAATACATTAATTTCGGAACAAAGTTAGGTGTAAAAATGACATTGGTTAATGGAATAGACATTATTTTCTTGCAAGTGAAGGGGAGAAAGTAACATACTTCCTATTTCACTTTGATGAGTAGAAAACACTATTCAGGATTTTTCGTTTATATAAACTATATTTCTCACATACCAAGACGTGTATCAATTCCTGAAACTCAGTGAGACAAGTTTTACACTGTGCCCACAAACCCAGATCTAATTTGCTCCTGTGCAAGCTCAGGGAATTAATACATAATTTGTTGCTGTAATAGACAAATATGCCCTGACACGTGTTGGGCTTTAGGACAATCTCTTTTAAATATAAGTCCACAAAGTTTCATTGAGAGTCCCATTCCCACTTTAGTGACATATCATGTCACGGGAGTTCCTTCAAAATACTATCAATCTCAACTTGGGAATTAGAACATTTTTAGGACAATTATCTAAATGTTCTGCGATTATTGTAGTAAATTCTGGCTTTCCATTCAAAGGACCAGGGCCGGAAGTGATATCAACAGCTCAAGGCAGCTATGCCCGGTAAACTGTTCCTTTCATTCTGTCCACCTGCTTCCAAATCCCTCTCAGGCAATATGCTTCTTTTTTGGGAAAGGCTTCTGTATTCAGTTCCTTATGAAAAGGCCTTCTTAAGGAGAGGTTATATGAGTTATTTCCAATTGGAACCCCTATTTTTCCCCTGTCGCCAGGCTCTCTTCCTTTGCTGCTTTCCCAAAAGCATTGTCTCTTTCCATAAGGTTGACTTTAAACACTCTGCTTACACCACCCATGTAGTATCAGTTGAAGCTGCCATTTTAGATTGGTCGAAGCCTTTAATAGGTTCCCTTTAATTATTCACACCAGCAAGGATCATCCTCTTTGTCAAAATTATGTAAATGTATTTAAAAATTACATAAGGAAAGTATTAACTTGGAGTTAATCGTCCCCTCTGTAATTATGATCATATGGGACGGAACTATGCCTTTACTTTATCATTTCTAGAATGGAATTGTGCCATTAAGAAGGATGATATATATTGAGAAGTGCAAGAACATTCTGAATTCAGACGATTTATGTTTCTTTAGCCACAGGCATTACAAGGTTATTAAAAAAGTGAATGTAATAATAGTTTGTACAGTTTAATATATTCTTTGCATCTCCATTTTACTGGGGATTCTCTAGTGAATCAAAGTCTATTTTATTTATTTATTTGCATTTTTAAAGCGCTCACACAGCCCAGGGACATCGAGGTGCTGTTACCGGAATCTGTCTTAGTTGCGTATTTATAATGCACTTAAAAACACTTAAAAACCAGAGGTTTCTAAGCGCGGACCCGAGGATCGAACCTGTGTTGCTTTGCGTCATCTTGTTTTGAAGGCGGGACCGTTGCCGCTGAGCTATCCTCCCGGCACATAGATATTTTTGTTTATTAAATTGGACAAAGGCTTTAAAAAATAAAGCTTACACATATTTAATTATTTGTCAATTGAAAATATGTTTCTATTGATGCACGTTAGTGTCAAATCCAGTGTGAACTATAGTGTTAGTACATTGACACATGTTTTATCAGTTAAATCCACCTGCTGAGATAAATACCTGTTAAACAAAATTGTCATTTTGATAGGCTACTTTAAAAAAAAATAGACGTAATAGATGGGGCATTACTGATCTGACAGGACAAGGTTCAAGGTCTCTTTGACGCATCTGCTATTTGATGTTACGATTACCAGCGGACCATATTTTCATCAGTGTCATTCAAGGGTTGTCCTGCAGCTA
Organism: Ambystoma mexicanum; assembly: GCF_040938575.1. Classification (NCBI taxonomy): domain Eukaryota; kingdom Metazoa; phylum Chordata; class Amphibia; order Caudata; family Ambystomatidae; genus Ambystoma; species Ambystoma mexicanum. Next base: position 532,459,521 of record NC_090939.1, read on the forward strand.
AACATAAAATAATAGGCACATGAAAATCCACATTTTGGAATGTATTTACCTTTTTTCTGTTATTGAATTTTACATACAAACCTTTGTCCTGAATACACATGACTGCACCAATTATTCTTTCAAATGGTTGAGTCACAATGAATGATAATGTGACTTGTTTTCAAGAAAATGAACAACTACTTTTCTGGGTTCAAAACACCTCTGCATAAACATATCATTTAGGTCTAGCCTGAGTTCAAAGTCAGTTAATGATTTTGAGGATAGATGTAAAAGTACTTGTTACTTTGGGATTGTTAGTAAAAGATACCTCTTCTCCCTCAATTGAACCCTACTTTGATTATTACCAATGCCCTTGTACTTTACTAAATTGATTATTGTGACTGTCTGTGTGCATGTAGCTGAGTGGATACGACTGCTAGTGTAAAGTTGAGGGCAAATTTGTTTCCAATATGGAAATTCTGACCCTAAACGTCCTTAAATATTTGATTAACTGAAATAAATTAGGGCCAAATGTAAGTGGAAATTATGTTGTGCCTGTTGTTCTGGCATAGATGGAATCTTCTGGACTATGAGTTCATCTACCGGAAAGCCCCTGGCTTCCTACGCTCTCTGCTGCATCTTTGACATTGTTCTGCATGACAGCCAATCCCTAGATGGCTGCCACATTGCGTCTCTGCCAATCTCAATATGGCAGATCTTTCTTCTGCTGGATCATGCCTGGCAGAGACGTCGAAGCTACACTATACAAGACCTACTAGGAGTTATTCCCTGTGCATTATTGAGCATATGTTTACTACTTACCTCATGTCTGCTCCTGCCTAATTCCTTGTTTTAGAGGGGTTTCCTCTACTTCTGCCTACTAGTATCCTGTCTTGTACCGCTGCCCCTTGTTTATCTTTCTTGCCTTCTCCTCCTTCAGCCGGTTGTTTTCTCCTTCTTACTTTCACCTCCACTGCCTGCCTTTCCTCGGACCAACTTCCTTGCTACCAGTCATCTGTCATCAAGAACACTTCTATGAACTTCAACATTGTTAATTAAAGCAGAGGGTTTTCCCCCTCTGGTTTTATTTCCTAGTTGGTTTCCATCTTTGGGGGTCACCTTGGTGGTAGTTTCCTTACCATCAGGGTGGCCTATTCAGAGGGGCAACCATTATTCACCAAAACCAATGCCAGGATACCTGAGGTAAGACCTGTCAATAGCAGTGGAGCACAAAAAACATTTAACCCATTACACCCAATCTAATGTAATACACACCGACTAGAATTCAGGGCAGGTGTAGCCAGTCCACATTCATTGTATTTTTCTCATTTGGATTGCAGTGCCTTCGAATTATAGCCCACTCTTAAGGAACATGATACTAGTCTCTATTCACACTCTTTCTGATTTAAAGTTTACCTGTTCTTTTGCTTCACAGCTTTTTGGATGTTTTAATTCAACTCATGGGTGGCTGGTCCACATAACCAATTGACACCGTTACAGAACACAAAAGCATAAATTGATGTCACATGGGATATAGCACAGCATACAAGATAATCATTCATAAGGTGGATATCTCCACTCTTTTGACTTATACTATGAATCTTGACACTTAATCAAAGACATCTGCATATGTTTCTTATTTTAAAATATATGCATATCCATGTTCTCAAACTTAACAATAATACAGAGAGTGTATCACAATACAAAAAATGCAGTCACAATAGACATGAAACAAAACAAACCATCTTAACATCCACTAATGATTTTGAACATAAAAAATATAATTTGCAACCAATTTGTATGATTGACAATTCATACCACATTAAAAATACAAAAATACCAATCATCATGATGAACCAATCATATTGTAAAACAGTGGTCTACTAGCAGAGGTCACCATCTTGCATATCAGGGTATATATATATATTGTGCTGGGAACCTTCATATGATCTAGTTTTGACAAATGGGATTTTTTTTGTAACTTGTCTTCCTCAAGACCAATTAGTTTAAACTGCAAGACAATATACTGGACTTAAAGAGAAGGGCAATGTAAATAATGTAATCACTCAATCAACTACATGTCAGTAGACAAGGATAAAACGCATGTATTGAATCATATTTCATTATATGACTTTCGAGCACTGATTTAGAAATGTGTGCTTCTTTTAATTCGGCTAATAGGTGCCTGATTTAAAAACAATATATACATAAATGTGATGGTACCGAGTGTATCCTAATCATTTATTGAAACTGTTCTAGAGATACCTGTTGATTTATGAAGACAGGAATAATATCATTGTGTTCATGCCCATATGTTTGTTTGCAAGTGTTAACAAGATCAAACTACAGCAAATTGTTAATTACTCTGCCGTGCATCATTGAGTTAGCATCCAAACATGTTATTTCAGCATTTCTGTAACAACCCCTAAATAGAATTAAGTGGAATTGCCATCACAATATGGTCATAATTTACCAGTTACAAACACAATGATTACAGTAAACCGGACATGGCTGTACGAATGTTGTCATATCTCTGCCCATACGCTGGGGTTCCAATGTGAAGTGCCAAGCAGGACCTGAACATCATTTACCTCCCGCGATATTGTGCTGTGCTAAACTGATTGGGGAAATGCTCTAGTCTTTCAAATTCATGATGTAAAAACATGACTTCCAGCACATAAATGACTGCTAATGTTGACTCAAGTTTGAATCATGTGCTGAATTCCCATTCACATATCTAGTCAGTATGCGTGTACTTAACTTTCTATCACTTCAATTCTCTTTAATTCTTCGAGCACATCTCCCAACTAGTTGACTCTTTCCCTCCTGATTACCACATCATTGTCATTGGTGACTTCAACCTCCCCTCTCTGTTGCTCTATCCACTGACTTTAACTCTATTCTACCTTACCATTCACTCTCTTCTGTTCACATTAAAGTAGAAACCCCCTTGCCCTAATTATCATCTCCTGTCAACTCTGAACCTCTAATATCCCCACTGTGAGCTCTCCCTCTGATCACTCTATCCCTTTTGCCTCAATCTCCACTCTTGCTTCTTCCTCACTCTTTCCATCTACTACAACCATTACTAAGTGCATATGTCCCACCGCCCAACTTCCTGACTACTTCTCTGATGTAGCCCACTCTCTCTCCTCCTATGCTGAGCTCCCCTTTGCATCCACTCAAGAAGACTTCGCCAACTCTAACTCTGCTCTTTATGCTCCCTTTTCATCTCACTCTCCTCTTAGCACCATCACTCCTACATCCTCCCCCCACGGCCCTTGATTACACCTCTCATCCGCACCCTGAAAACAACAATGCAGAAAAAGATTTGCACTTGGCAAAGCTCAGGACACTCCTCTGATCTCCAACTCTATCTCACTGCTCTTCAAACCTATTCCTATACTCTTGACTCTGCCAAACCGATCTTCTTTCTCTCTCTCATTTCTTCTCAATCCTCCAAACCTAGGCACCTCCAAAAATCTCTCAACTCAATTATCTCACCTCCTAAACCCACCTCCATCTCCTCTACTCTTTCTACAAATAGATCTTACTCTCTACTTTACATCTAACATGTCTGTCATTCACAGTACCCTCGCTAATTACCTTCTATCCCCTGCTCACTTTTCTCCACCACTCCTACCCTATGCTACCGCTATGATATCTTCCTTTGCCCCTACCAACCCTGATGAGATTACTGCCCTACCCCTCAATGCTAACCCTTCCTGTGCCTCCACTGACCCACTGTTTCTGCACATTGTTAAGCACATAGCTCCCAGTGTTGCTCCACATCTTACTTCCATCTTCAACTCCTCTCTTGGCAATGCCACTTTTCCCTCATCCAATAAGACAGCTACTGTCATCCCTCTACTTAAGAAACCTCGTCTAAACCCTAACTGTCCTGCCAACGTTCTCCCTTTCTCTCTTCTACCACACTATTCCAAAATCCTGGACTTAGTAGTATTCAATCAACTTACTGAGTTCCTTGATACTGTCAACCTACGGGACAGTCTTCAATCTGGCATCTGACATCTGCATTCTACTGAGACAGTTCTACTCAATGTCAGCAACTTCCTTCCCCTCGGCATGCAAACTTTTAATCTATTATTCTTCTTCTTGACCTCTCTGCTTCCTTACTGTCAACCATTCTGACCTTCTCTCTACATTATCTCTCTTTGGTATCAGAGATAAGGCCCCCACTTGGTTTACTTCATACCTTGCCCACAGGCACTTTTGGGTGTCCTGGAACAGCCTCGTCTCCCCACTCAACCCCTACTGTTGGAGGTCCTCTAGGGTTGGTCCTTGGTCCACTTCTCTTCACTCTCTATACTTCAGCTCTTGGCACCCTGATCTCTTCTTATGGCTTCTCCTATCGACTCTTCACTGACAACACTCAGATCTTTTTCTACTTTCACACCTTATACTAGGTGTGAAAGAGCCATTGTCAAAAACTTCAAACTGTCTCTCCACCATCAAATATTGGATGGTGCCTCACTCGCTCATGAGAAACTCTGCTAAGACTGATGTTCTCTAATTCCCAGCAAGCAAGCTGCCTCATCCTATCCTCCTCTGCTTCTCATCTCTCCTGACTACCTTCCTTACTCTGCTTCCACTCTTAACCTTAGTGTCATCATCACCCCATCACACAATTTCTTGCTCTTCATCTCCAAATCTGTCATTGCAGCCAGACTAAGGGCCTCACTAGGCATTTACACGTTAGGCGGTAAGGTAGGGTGCCACAAAGGGACCTTGGAGCTAATTACAGTACCGCAATTTGCGGTACCGTAATTAGCGCCTTCCCCATTCCCATTATGCCCTATGGGGGCAAAAATGGGAATGGGGAAGGGCCTTGGTGAATGGGGAATTACCGCCCCCACCCACCTTGGAGTAGGGCGGTAATTCCACCATCCACCAAGGCGGACAAGGTAAAATACCGGCGGCAACCGCCTACCATGTAATGAGGCTCTAAATCTGGCATATTCTTCCTTTCATTACTGCTAAACAGCTAATCCCCTACTAATTCCTTTCTAGATCGGACTACTGTGCAAGACTCCTCTATGGCCTTCCCAAATAAGCTTTTTCACTTCTGGTCATCAACTTCGTGAACCGCACACTTTAATCCTTTCTCACTTTGACAATGCCCATTATCAAATTGTCTGGCTATCTATGAAACAAAGGGCTAAGTATATACCTCTTCTCACCATCTTCAAAACTATCCATGGGCTCACCTCACCCAACCTTTCTCTTAATTTTGATACCTACTCTCCTCGTCGAACATTAAGATCATCCTTGGCCCACCTACTTGCCACTACTTGAGCCACCTTTTCTCCCTCTCATTTCCGCTCTCTCTTTCTTCTCACACCCCTACTTTGGAATCCTCTTCCTCTCCCTCTCTGTACTACTCAAACTCTACCCCTATTTAAATCCAACATCAAATGTCTCCTCCTTTCTGAAGAACCTGTTTCCTAGCACTCTATGCTACTCCATCACCCTGTTTTCCTCTCTCCCTATCATACCCTTCATTGACATCCTAACAACACTTTTCAGTCTCTCCTCCATCCTTAATTCAGCACTTTCTCCACCACCCCATTCCAATGTCATTCTGTCTTGTCCTCATCCCTGGTTTATGTTTCCACCTTCCCCTGCAACATCTGGTCTTCATGTCACATTCTCTCATCCCATTTTAAAGGACCCATGTCCTCCACCCTGTTATCAATGGTAAATTCTGTTAGGGTTTTGGGCCAAATATGCATTGCTTTCCCTGTGATTTGTATTAATAAATAAATAATACACGAATAGTAATAGGTCAGTTATGAACTTGGCATTAGATACATTGGCCTTTGGTTTAGATTTCATTTCTTTGAAAGGGTGCTAATTGTTTAGTCAAGTCAAGCAAGATGGTGAACCATCTTGCTTGACTTGACTAAACACAGGCTGGCAGGACATCAACAGAAGCACTGAACGAGGGCATCTGAACGCAAATATGGTACTGGTTCCTTAGGATCTTTTTCTGTTTGTGGATGATTGGCAATATTGTGGTTTGCACATTTCTTCATGGGGATTGCCAGTGGTGTGCCTACGTGCTCATCGATAGTTGTTTGGATATTAATGTCTCATTAATTATTCACAAGCCAGGGTAGTTGTCTCTTATTGAATATTGATTGGTCAACCCCCTCATGTTGACTGGTGTCCAAGAGCCATAAACACATTTTCAATTCAAGGACTACGTATTTGAAAACTATTCCAGATACTCCTGTCCTTGTGCTTTTGTGAACCTTTGTAGGCAATGGAATGCTACAGCACTCTCAAAAATGATACACAGAAGCATGAGATGACCTATTCCAATCACTACACAATTGCAATAATTAATTTGTTCCGCCATTCTTTGCCTTCATTCAATATGCATTCGAGAAGATCAAAATAAAAAGATGAAACCTAATTACAGATTTTTTGTTGAGATAAATATGTCAAAACATACCTGAAAGAAAAAATCCAGCACTGTTGTTTGGTTCCATGGAGAATAGGCGGCTTCCATGGCAACACCCTCTTGCGCACATTCGGTTTGCTCTTGTTGAAAAAGCACTTCATGAACGTACTGGTGAATCTTCTCATTCATCATGTTGATGCATAACTAAAAAAATAAATATAGATAGATAACAAGGGGTAGATATGTAATTCATTCATTAAGACTGAAAAATACTACAGAGTGTGCCAACACATAGATCTCAAAACACACAACAGATTAAATCAAATGCATGCTGTCTAATGAACACAAAACATACAGCAGTCTTCCAAATGCACATACCCTATCCATAAAGTACATAGTCAGTGTTTGGATGCTATAGAAAGCTATTAGCTTTTTTGATCCAAGTCCCTTTGTCTCTCTAAAACACTGTATTATGAATCAAACGGTAACTCAGGAGTATAAACTGGCAAAATCTCCTTTAGTCGTCAGTTTCATTCTACACCTTGTACAAAATGAAACTCTTCTGACAAATAACGTTGCAGACAGAAATCCACCTGCTATCAAGCACGTTCTAAATTGTGGCAGATTCCATAGGAATCCATTTGTTTTACACTTGCATTACAATTTTGCATGACGTGTACAAACAAGGCAGAAGAGGACATCACAGTGAAAATGCAAACTGCTCTCTGTGCCCCTTCTCTACTTGGGGGAACTAATACATCGGGCCTCATTACGAGTTTGGCAGTAGCCGTGCCTGTTTTACAGGCATGGCTGCCGCCAAACTCGCTACCGGCACCGCCACCCGCGATTGGGCAATATCCGGCCCATTACGAGTTGAATGGGCCGGTAATCGCCCATTTTCGGGTGGCTGTATTGCCGGGCTCCCTGTCACCATTCTGCCCCACAAGGTAGAATGGGGGTGGGGAGCATGGTTGCACCGGCACCATTGATAACAGTGCCGGTGCAATTACGAGTTATGCTCACGGGTGCCGCACAGCCCACCATGTCAGACCTGGAAGGCTGTCAGGCACCCGTGAGCAGAACTCGTAATTCCGCAGTACAGTACGAACGGTGCTGGTGCCTTACCGGCACCGTTCATACCGTATCCGCCTACATTATAATGAGGTCCATTGGTTGGAGTGCAAAATGTAGTTGCAAATGCACAGGCATGCCTTAAAATGTCCAATTTAGAAAACAAACCTGTATTGTGATGAAATGATGACAAGTGCTAATCCACCTAGTCAGTTCCTAACTACTACTCAACCAACAGTGATCCCAAACACACACAGCTTGATGGGTGCCCCTCCTTCACCAGTTCTGGCAACATAGGCAAGCTATACTCTCAGGAGGAGTGTTAATTGTAGGAACCCAAACAGCAATAGTACAATGACTCTGAAGTAAAAGAATGTCCAATCAAGGACTATCTAAGTATATAAAAGTGAACATGTGTGGGTTTGTGGCTTAGTGGCTTTCTGTATGTTCCCTATACAATTCCACACTGTTGCACCAATCTGTAACAAATTGTGCACCTGCTCGGACCCTGTAGACATTATTGGCTACATGATTTCTGGACACCCCATCCCTTTCCCTAGATATCAACAAAAGTGAAGATTGGGTTTGTGGCTTTGCATATGTTCCCTATACATGTCCACACTGTTTCTCCAATCAGCCTCAAATCTTGCAAAGTCACTTGTTAGGACCGAGCAGACATTACTGGTTACATGACATTTGGACACCCCTTCCCTTTCCCAGGATTTCAGCAAAAGTGAAAATGTGGGTCGGTTTGTAGCTTTGTTTATCTTCCCTATACAATTCCACACTGTTTCACCAACCTGCACACAAGTTTACGCATGTCACCTGTTAGGACCCTGTGGACATTACTGGCTACATGACATTTGGACACCCCTTCCCTTTCCCCAGATTTCAGCAAAAGTGAAAATGTGGGTGTGGGTTTGTGGGATTGTAGCTTCGCGTAGCTTCCCTCTACAATTCCATACTATTTCACCAATCTGCACCACATTTTACACAGTCACCTTTTAGTACCGTATGGACATTACTGGCTACATGACATTTGGACACACCCTCCCTTTCCACGGATTTCAGCAAAAGTGAAAATGTGTGTGTGGGTTTGTAGCTTTGCGTATATTCCCTATACAATTCCACACATTTTCATCAATCTGTACAATACAACATTTTGCACAGTCACATGTTAGGACCGTGAGGACAATACAGGCTACATGACATTTAGACACCCCTCCCCTCTCCCCGGATTTCAGCAAAAGTAATAATGTGTTTGTGGGTTTGTGGCTTGGCAAAGTGTTGTTCCTTATACAATTCCACACCATTTCGCCAATCTGCACCAAATTACCTGTACCTATGAGGGAATGAAAGCCCGGGCAAAGCTGAGTATATCAGATAAAATAAACATGTACATGATAATTAAAGAACTACAAATCAAGTGAACTAAATAAAAACAGCAATATCATACCTTTGTTAAGAGAACAAAGAAAAGAAAGAAGTGTGCATTTTCTGGCACTCTGGCTACTTCAGCAAGGGTTTTCAGGCAAGGAAGTGTACCAAGGTCACTGTTCAAAAGACTATGCTTGAAATCCAAAGTGGAAAAATTACTTATAAGTCACGGGGGTTCCGTAAAGTGGACCAGGTGGAGAGAGCCTTTTACTGCACCTTGTTCTTATCTTTATAGTACTGAACGAGGCTACTTGGCACTTTAGCTGCCATCGAGCAGATGTTGCGATGTTTGAGGTTATGCAATTCCACAGGGAGATGGTGTCAAGTCAATTCGGATGTGCAGGCCTCCGAACAGGTGGAGTCGACATTTGAATCATAAAATCAATGTCTTCCAATGGTTTGAGTAGCTGTTAAGTCAACAGCAAGACAATGACTTCTGCTGGGTTGAGTTAGAGTTCATGATGGCAGGTGTGATGTTTTTCAGCAGATCAAATCAAAGCTTGAGTTTTTTTGCTCTCTCGAAGGACAAGCCTGCAGTTTGTATTGTCCAAGATGATCCATGGCAATTTGTCAAGCATGAATCTGTGTGGCTCCAAATACAGCAAGTGCTTCAAAGTTGTCTCAGAGTGAAAACAGTGGCCTGGTGTGTCCTGTGGCAGTTGGAAGGTGTCAATAGCTATTGAATTGGATCAAAGGTGGCCTAAAGCAACACAACCAGATCCCAGATGCTCTTGGACTTTCTGGGTGAGGTGAGTACTGATCTAGGGGTTCTAGGACAAGATGAGTCCTTCTGACGAACTCCCTATCCAAGGAGCCAAGTTGCCACCTACAGTGGCTTCTTCATCTCAAGTGACATGGTCCTGCTTCCAGTGCAGTCATCAGGTAAGGCATTAGGCCAACAGACATTCACCGCCAAAGTGACATGGTAATGGTTAGGGAGGAGAGCTCTCCTCTGCATTGGATGACTTCTGTCTTCACTTCTATGGCAGAGGATTCTAGAATGTACTTCACATCCAACAAGGGTCCAAAGATGTATTCTTCTTCTTGCTGGTCTCCAAAGATGAATCAAAGAAAAAGCAGGACGTCCCTTCCTTATAAAGGTACCCTGCGACAGGGGCTGGGCCAGCGTAAATGTTTGCTGAAAAGAGTCCAATACCTGTTCTAACAATTGACCTCTGCCTTTTGATAACATACCCAGCATGCATTGCTCTTCAGTAAATGGAGGTGACAGGAAGGAAGAGAGTAGTGAAAGGAAAAAAAAAAGATGGTTGGTCCCCTCTTCAAGCCTACCTTCCCCCTCTGGTTACTTTAAACCTGACCCTTTTTCATGCCTGTTCCCCTCACAAGGAGCTCTAGTGTGAAGTATCCTGGTGTAAGGCTGGGTTTGTTATGACAGTGCTGCCTTTGGAACACCAAGGATGGGAGGGAGGATAGCTCAGGGGCAATGCATGTGTCTTGGAAGCAAGACAAAGCATAGCAACACACGAATCCCAAGCTCGGGCTTATGAACCAGTCGATATTAAGCATGTTATAAAAGAACAATTATAATAACACCCAGGAACTTTCTTGAAGGGAGTATCTGGGTTTTCAGAGGAGGAGGTGTTTTCCTTCCTCCTTGGGAAAAAAATAGAGGCAGCATCTTGGCTATTGTCTGACTTCCATTAATGAAGATAGCCAGGCTGTCAAGGAATACATATTGAACTGGCATAACTGGGCCTGGGCTCACAGAGTTGACACTTGCATGATATAACATTGTTGTGGCTTTCAAAGTGGTGTTCCCTTATCAGTCACCATACCACAGCCATACATGGCTAATATTTAAATATGACCCTGTCACCAGACTGATTACAGCAGACAGCTATTATAATTTAGACCAGAGGTACAGACATGAAAATGCTACCACTGCTTGCATGGAACTTCTGCCCCAGCAGCGGTCAGGAATGCACCTACAACCTTTGGAACTGGCCTGCGTCACTGGAAAGTAGGAGCAGCAGATACCATGAGACTGGAGCAGCGAAAGCACTATATTTTTGGCATGAAGCATTTTTGAAAGGGGATGTGCTTAGTAGAACCTCTTCTCAGAAGCACAATTATGTGCATCATTTTATTTTTAAAACAATAATCTAGAGATTTCAGACCTGTGGCACATGGAATTTTGTTGCATGTGCATTGTTCACCTGCTTTAATAATCCTTTGCCAGGATTGATGACATTCTTACAACTGCCTTTATTATGGCTTTTCAGCACTGTATCCGTGTCCAATGATGCATTCATTGCAACAGATCAGTTATCCCAAATAATATATTCTTGTGTGTGGTTACAGGGTGTCTTGCATTTGCATGCATGTGGTGGTTTTCAAGTGTAAGGTGGGTTTACAGGTCCACTCCAAGCTGGACCTGCGAGCATATTTCATTGACTAACTTGCTATGATGTTTATATATTGTGCAGTGTTCACTTCTTTCTGGGCTAGGGTTTTGGCATTGCACTCCTCCACGTTAGGGTGGTGGGGGGTGATTCCTATCCAATAGACTTCAACCAGAGTGCAGGAGAGAGGCCTGGCATTACTAAGTTGTATGCATAGTGCAGGTTGCATATGGTTCAGTTGATAATGGATATGTTCGCCTCACATGAGGAACGGTGTTAAGTCTTAGTGCTTTGTACATGTGTGATGCCAGTGCAGCCCAAGCAAATAGTTAACATTGCTTGGATCCACTTAATGTTAACATGCAAGAAAGCTGTTAGAATGTAATAATTGAAGTGTCTCCTAAAACAGCTAATATGAGGATGTTAAGAAAATGAGAGACTGGTTAATTGCATGAGATGAAACCACACAATGACCATAATAATAAAGGCTGGATGAGAATGGACAATAATTGGAGGATTTCAGATCACAAAAGATTCACATGCATATTATGTGAGGTTTAAAAATAAAAAACAATGTTGACATTTCATTGAACAATAAGATCCTTACTAGGTAAGAAAAGAAATAAACATGTAATCTGGTCTTCCCATTTACCAAAACCGTATTGAAGATTATAGATTGCATACAGTGTATCGCAGTGAACAAACAAATGTATGTTCTTTTAAAGAATCACATATTAGAAAATCAATGAAGTCTGGAAATCCAAGAAAATGTCCTTGCATAATAAAATGAAGAACCACAGAGTTCTGGGAAGTTAGAGTTATTGTCAAGAAATTAGACCACAAAGACAATCGTTGAACATTGTAGGCAACTGGTCAATGGCAAGATGCTGTGCCGTGTCTGATAGTTAGCATAAGAGAATTCTTAGAATCCTACCATGAAACATAGAAAGAGTTTGTAATCTCCCTTCTGTCCGCATTCTCCTTGATTTATCCTCTACTTTTGACACGGTCAACCATGCCATCCTGCTCAATCTTCTCCGTGACAATCTTGGTGTTACTGATCTGGCGCTGGCCTAGTTGACCTCCTTTCTCACCGACCGATCCTTTCAGGTCCAACTGGGGTCTTTCCTCTCTTTCATCTCTCTCTCTACTTGTGGTGTTCCCCAGGGGTCTAACCTCTCTCCCTGGCTCTTCAACCACTACCTGGCACCTCTTGCCCACCGCATCACTACTTTCTGATCTAATTTTCAATGCTATGTAGATGACATTCTTTTAAGCTCCCCTCACATACCCCTGCTTCTTCTCTCATACCAGACTGTCTGGCCGCAATTCAGGAATGGTGTGCCGGCAATGATCTCTGCCTTAATACCAGTAAGACTGTGATCCTCCTCATTGGGACACCTGCTCACTCCTTTCCTCTCTCTCTATCTCGCTCTCTCTCTCTCTCTCTCTCTCTCTGTCTCTCTCTCTCTCTCTCTCGCTCTCTGGTCCCCACTCTGGGCCCTCTTCCTGCTCCTTCCTGTGAGGCTAAGAACCTTGGTTTTATCTTCGGCTCCACCCTCTACTTCTCTCCTCACATCTCTGATGTCTCTAAGAAGTCAAACTATCAGCTGCACCTCCTCAGAGGTATTATTCCTTTTCTCACTTTCCCCCAGAAGCTCACTGTCTCGAGAGCTCTGGTCCTCTCTAGGCTGGACTATTGTAACTATTGTAACTCTGAAATCTCTTCACTGGCTCCGTGTGCCTGCAAGGATGAACCTCAAGACCCTCTGCATTGTCAACGAGGCTTTCTGGGGCCTAGGACCGCTCTACCTCCAACTCTCTCTTTCAAAACATCTTCCTTCTCGAGCTTTCCGCTCATCCACCTCCAACTCTCTGAAGGTCAGACCCTTCTCCAAGCAGAGATTTGGGGGCAGATCCATCTCCTCGGCTGGGGCCCCCCTCTGGAACAGCCTCCCTGCCTCTCTCAAACTTGACCAGAACCACCTCCGGCTCTGGATGCAACTCAAGACCTTCCTTTTTGCTTCCACTTTCTCTCTTCCTCTCCTCTGCTGATGTACCTGTCTGCTCCACGCACTGGTCACCTGGTCACTCTCTGAACAAGGACCCCGGCTACTGCATGTCCAGTTGCCCTTGCACTGCCTCCGTGCTCCCCAGCATTTAAGGGTCTGTATCTGCAACCCTAGAGTCCCTTCTCTCTGCACTTATCAGCCACCCTCTGGCTGCACTTGTGAGTTAACTGCACTTCCCCTTTCCCCTCCTTTCTTCCCCGCACTTGAGCAATCTGAATGACACAAGGCCTAGTAAGATCGTTATTTTGTCCTTCCTTGTCTCTCCCTCGTCTTGTTGTGCCTAGAAACACTTGTGCACAGGCGCGTTTTAAATGACACATCATATCATATCATATCATATACTTCAGAACTTAGTGTTTTTGGAAAGATACATCCCCTTAGGCACCTTTCTAGCCCTGAAAGCAGTAATAGGTTTGCAATTCACGTACGATCTTAAAAATCCTGTAGTTAACATGAGCATCAATGATCAATCTGGCAGGTGCTCCTGGGGAACAAATTGTCCTGCATACATTCTCCACATTGAAGGAGGATGACTTGTTATATTCATAACTAAGAAAACTGTAAATTGAGAGCATGGAAACACAGTCCTTGCTCAATTATAAATATGATTGTGTTCTTCAGCTGAAGTTCAAAAGCATTACAACTTTGATAATTCAAGCTAAACTATCATCTTATTTATATTCTGCATACATCGATAATATCTTTCAGCTTTATTCTAAAGAAATAAAAAAATACATATTTTCCAGGATATATCTTGGATAATGTACTAATCAATTAAGCATTCAAGTAGCCAGCATCTTCACCAAGTTCCCTGAACACATAAAATATTTGCTGGTTTAGCCTAAACTTTGGTCTAACTTTCTGGTTTAGAGAAAGGTAGAATGAGCTTTGGTTGCAGTTTCCGCTTTACAATAAGCTGGTATCCTTCCTAAAACATCAGCAATAACAGCAGGAAGCTAGGAGAAGAGATAGTTTGATGATTCATGATCTTGTAGACAAAAATAGAGATAAGCGTGTAGTAATCAACCAGTACAGAAAAATATATGAACTCTTCCTGATAATTTTAAAGAACATGTCAAACTTTAATTGACACAAAGCATCTCTGACTACAAATCAAAAGTTAAACTTACAGTTAGCTTACACCCATCTGCCAGTTAGAGGTGGAATTCACAGAAGATGAAACCTCTTTCTCACCTGAATCCTCAATCACCTATCGGATTGAAAAATCAGGTTGAACTAGTTCCAAAGTGATAAGGGAGATAAATGTGAGGTACAACATACTATACATTTGTAAATGATTCTTTCAGGACAACAACCACAATTGTAGTTTTTACATTTGAAGCAAATAACCTAGCATGTACATTTTCAGTTAATGATCTGTTCTTGGAAGGGGAGGATAAGCTTGAGCGTGTTAGCGGTAGGAGCAACCCCTTGGTTTGTGAATCAATAGTTGCCTGTTTTTGAATTGTTGATAGAAAAGAATAGTATAGGACTTTGTGTTGTGCACTAGACCTGGTGGGCCATCTGATTAGGAATGAGCAAGGTGTATGGTTGCAAGATTTTAGTGGTAAGTGTGTTAGAGAATGTATGAGCTAAAGAGTCTGGCCAGTGGGTGTATTAACATTTAGATTAGTGCAAGAGAGTGGACAGATTGTGTTCACTGTGCTATTGTGTTGCTGTGCCACAGATCCCAGACAGTATGTCTACTGTCTTGTCTGCTGAGTTGGAGCAGAGGCACAGCTTAGCCGACAAGACCTTTAGCGCACAATAAAGTGTGGCGAGAGTGTGGACAGAGTGTGTTCACCGTGCTATCGTGTTGCTGTGGCACGGGTTCCAGACACTCTGTCTGCTGTCTGGTTTGCTGTGTTGGAGGCGAGACAGAGCTTAGCCTATAAGACCTTCAGCCTGCAGCAAAGCGTGGTGAGAGTGTGGACAGAGTGTGTTCACTGTGCTAATGTGTTGCAGTGCCACGGGTCCCAGACAGTCTGTCTATTGTCTTATTTGCTCAGTCGAAGCTTAGGCAGAGCTTATCCTACAAGACCTTCAGCCCACTGCAAAGCATGGCGAGAGTGTGGACAGAGTGTGTTTGCCATGTTCAGCTGCGTTCAGCTGTGACAGCTGCCTGACCTACTCCTGACTGCTGGACGCCATGGGACATTTTTTGATTGTTCAAAGCTCCATGTTTGCTGGCTGGAATTGTTCTCGTCCTTAGGGCTGGGGTAAGATGTTATTCGAAGTGGCTGTACACTGTTCTGTCGAATTCAGTGCTCAAATACAGAATAATAAGCACTGATAGCCCTTCCTTTCCTCAGACTTGGAATGCCGGCTAAACTGCGGCTACGAGTCAATAACATCTATGTCCCAAGGAAGAATGCACAACCTGTCAATAGTCCGAAGCCGCGCGTAGCACAAAGGCGGGCTAAAGGGAACAGGACTGGTAATTCGACTACCCTGGTCACCAGCTCTCTGTGCAAAAGCTTAATCAAGGAGGCAGGACTTGGGAATATCGCCACCTACTTTCTACCAAAACCGATGACTCATTCTGTGCCTGAACTGCAAGAGAGCCTAGATTTAATCACTCAACTAGAGACAGGATAATCTAATCTGAACCACACCAAACCCTCCTTTTCAGGAATTGATAATAGCAACTCCTTACTAGCCATGTGCTACACCTTGCGAGATTCTTTATCACTGGAAATGCTCCCTATAATGTGTCCACGAGTGATGGAACCTATGGGAGAGGAAAGTCTACCGGCCTCGCAAGAGTTACCACCTGCCTCTGATCCACGTAATGATGCCCCATAGGATGCACCAAGCCAAAGGCTGCCAGCGTCACCTAATCTTTGCCCCCTGGATTTGGATGGGAAATGGTGATGGATAGGTCTGATGAACATACAAATCATAATGAGACGCATGCTCAGTAATCCGTTTTGCAGTTCGCCATGAAGGTTCTTAAGAAAATGTGTAGTAAAATCCTCCATGATGTGTCAGAGCTAAACACAAAATATGTATATAAATTGGCCAGTGATAACCAACTGGATGCTCTGATCCCTGTGGCGACCTAGCTAGATGCCGTGAATGACTCCCTTGAGAAGAACGTCCAATTAGAGGCCAATAGCGAGAAGTGGACAGAAGGACCGGAGGAGCCAGTTGAGTTGTTGGAAAACATTACTGATACATCAACAATATATCTGACACGTAAACAGCAGAGAGCGAAAAAACTGCAAACTCACCCTATAATGGCAAAAATGCTGTATTAATGAGGGGTCTAATAATACTGTACCAGTTCAACAAGCCAGGAAAAGAGGAAACCAACTAAAAATAAGAAACAGAGCAGGAAGGTAAAAAATACAAAAGGCACAGATACTAGCTGGCTCCTGAATGAAGATTGGACAGGTGAGCATCTGCAACCAGTCTATAGTCTACTTTGCTACCACAAATCTAGCCTTTGGGGATGGAGTTCCCTTGTCAATCGAGATCACTCAATATATAATGTGTCAGATAAAACCTTGGAAAAGGTGTCTACACCTGACCCATTGAGATTTACCATCAAAAACAATCTCAAGGAAATTTGAAGCATCAACAACATATTAATTGCTCTGAATTTCTCCAGATAACTCAGAAAATTCTGCCGCTAAGGATCCTTGATAGCAAGGACTTGGATTTGTTGAGCCTGTTAAGGGTACTACATCTATTACTAGCTGGGTTTACTGCTGCGTACGTGAAACGATTGATATGATCAGACAATACCTTGCCAGGTATCTGGACCTGGTATATGAGCTCAATGTGGTTGTTGAGGAGTCTATTGGCCCTAATACGGACTCACGTCCAATTACGCAGCAGTTGAAGGAAGTTCTCAATTTGAAAAGTAAACCCCTTATTAAACCCAACACTAACACCAATCTACAAGAAAATATTCTGGGTATACTAAACTCGATTTGCTAGAATAATGACAATGGCACAAGCATGGTGAACTGATCGTTACTGATTGGCTTTTGGAACTCCCGGGGGATCACACATCTGCTGACCGAGCATGGTTTGCTTGGGCTGATGTGCCATCATCATGTGTTTCTCTTACAGGAATGCTGGTTGATTGACCAGTTAACTGTGGATGGGTTTATTATTTTCAAATACCTGCTACTAAGCGACATAAAGACCAGCTGTCTGGAGGCTTGATTGTGGAGGTAAAAAAATCACATGAAAGATGTGAGACTAGTGCCCCAGAATGGATGTGCCTCCATGTTGGCAGTCAGAGCGGGTGGCACAAACAACGAGCCCAGCCTAATCATCATTAATATCTATGACCCTCCTGGGCCATCAAAATCAGACAAAATTATGGACGCTGTTGGTGAACTGTTACGTAGTGCCAAAATGCTATTCCCACACGATTGGCTAGTAATGGGGGGGATTTGAATGCCAGGTGTGCCTGTCCTTATGAAATTAATAGTACTGAATTTGTATGTAACAAGTCAATCATGGAGTCCTTTAATGTGAATCCGAAAGGCAGCACCTGGACTGAATCAATGAGGCATTGAGAATGCTACCTGCTGAATGGTTGCATCAGGGGTGATAGGCCAGGTAAACATACATGGAAAAGTTGTTCCAAGGTCTCCACCTTGCATTACTTTTTGTGTGATCTAAGCACCATGGGGTGTGTCAGCAATTTAACAGCTAGCGAGACGCCCTTTCACGATCATGCAATCCGCACTTTGGATATTGAACTCTGCCAGAAAAGGAGGCTGGATATTAAAATGGGGGATTTAAGGACCAATACAGGGGGAAATAGGCTTAGGTGGACAGATAAGAGTATTGAACGGGCGAACACCTATTTCAATACTAATCTGGAACACCTTGCTTCCTTTGTTGACCTATTAACTGTGGAGGGGACGGAAGGGTGGATCAAGGAGTCTATGTCCAACATGGCTGCCAAAAGGACCATTACGCAATACGGGGCAATGCAGTTAGGAATCATCCTTTTGATAAGGCAATCAGTGATACTAAACACTCTCTAAGTGCAGAGCATTGTGGTATTAATAACAACGCTGTTAGCCCTAGTGAGAGCTGGCCGCCAGGAGGGTAGCAAATAACAGGTATCGCTGTTGGGTCAGATCGTGGCAAAACTCAGGATGGAATGCACAGTGACAACTTCTGATGGCTATTACTAGCAGCAAGGATCCTGGGTCCCGGGTGGACAGCTCAGCGGCAACGTGCACGCCTTGGAAGCAAGGTGACACCAAGCAACACAGGTTCAATCCCGGGGTCCGCGCTTAGAAACCTCTGGGTGTTTAAGTGCGTTATAAATAAGCAACTAAGACAAAAAAAAAACAATTACCAAAAACAAACCAAAAAACAAACAATTCCTGTAACAGCGCCTCGATGGCCGCGGACTGTGTGAGCGCTTTAAAAAAAATGTAAAATAAAAATAAATAAAGGATACCCGTGAGCTATGGTAGATTCAGAGCAATTTTAACTCTGCCTCGAAAGACTGTCATCTGCAGAATCGTAGAACAAGATTGGGTTGGTCATATCTTCCAAACTGTTGGTCCCTCTCCCGACATAACTACTTGCCTGAAACCTTTACCACCTAGATTTGACCTCTCGATAGACCAGAGTGAAATTGACAGAAAAATCCAAGCACTAAAGGATACTAGCCGAACAGACTTCCTAATTCGGTGATAAATGGAGCACTGTTACTCTGGGGCAAAATCCTGTCCTCCCTATATACTAAAGTTTGTGAGGAATGTCAGATTCCTACTTGTGTACGTCTATTCTAGTGCCTATATATAAAAGTGGCGAAAGATCTAAGCCAGAACATTTTAGGCTACTGGCAACGCTGGATACTACAGGCAAAATGTTCACCTCATTGGTGTTGGACAGGCACAAAGTATGGGTTGCCTCAATTAACATACTTAGGAATTTGCAAATGGTCTTCAGAGTGTGCTCCGACACTGACCACTGCATTTGGCTACTGGACACACTAATAAAAACTGCAGTTATGCAGGGGCAACCCAACTTGCATCTGGCCATCATTAATTTCAAAGCCACTTTTGATACGGTAAATAGGAATACACTTTGGTCTAAGATGGAAGCCCTGGGCTGCATCAGTGATTTATTGGCAGCAATACATGTCCTGCATGAAAACACATTGGTACAGGTGAAATTAGACAGCAATGGAGCAGTGACCTTGCCCATAGAAGCTGGCCAGGGTCTGAAACAAGGCTGTGCTCTTGCGCCACTGTTGTTCAATATTTCAATATCCGAGGCTAAGGTTTATGTTTTTATATATGTATTTATTTATAAAGCGCACAAAACCCAGAGGTATCTAGGCGCTAATGCTTAAGAGATTGGTTACAGTGCTTCTGGTTACAGAAAGGAAGTACAGGGAGTGATTACATCATAGAAAACGCACAGAGGTAATTACATAACAATTAAAGTGCAAAAGAAGAGTTAAAAGTGAGCACAATCATGGAAACTAACCCCACGTTGCAGGGCGGCTGCGACACAGAGATGTAAAAGTCAATCAAGTGGGCACATTCATGGAGCCTAACCGCATGTTGCAGGGTGGTTGTAACACAAAGATGCAAAGGTCAGTCAAGTGGGCAAATTCATGGAGCCTAAACCCATGTTGCAGGGCGACTGTGACGCAGAGATGCAAAAGTCAATCAAGTGGGCACATTCATAGAGCCTAACCCCATGTTGCAGGGTGGCTGCGACACAGAGATGCAAAAGTCAATCAAGTGGGCACATTCATGGATCCTAATCCAATGTTGCAAGGCGGCTGCAGCACAGAGATGCAAAAGTCAATCCAGTGGGCACATTCATAGAGCCTAACCCCACGTTGCAAGATGGCTGCGACATAGAGATGCAAAAGCCAATTAGGAGCGGTACATTCAGGTAAACAGCAAGGGGGGCAGCGACTCATCTTGGAGTGTCCATGTAGCGGACAGGGAGCAGACAGAGGCCTTATGAACAGTCCTTGAGAGGACAGCCGGCAAATCCTGCCGGCTCTCTCATATGTCAATAAGTCCGTAGCCCCAGTCAATCAGGGACAAACAACAGGAAAACAAAGGCTCAGGCACTCCAGTGCATGCAGGCAGCCATCATGGAATAGCCAGGCAACACCAGAATACATTGAAGTAGCAGCAAAAGAGACAGCATGTGGCAAGATAAGGCTATTTTGCAAGAGGCAGCAGCTTTCCGCTGCTCGAGTACAATGTAAAAGTCAGATTTGCAATATTTTCAAAATTTGCACTTAAACACGCAGCTGCATAGTGTAAGCCCCCAGGGTTTACCTTACATCCAGGTGGTGGGTAGTGCAGCGTCTAGTCTCTCAATGGATGGGGGAGAGGGGCAGGGGCACTGGCACCCTGCAGCTTCATGGATAGAGTGAGCAGCACTCGGTACGTGAATGGTGGCAGGGGCCAGAAACGAGCCTTGAAAGGAAGGTCGGCCAAGCCTGCCAGCTCTCCTATAGGCCAATAAGACCTTAGCCCCCACCAATCAGGCACAAACCAGCAGGAAAAAAAAGGCCCAGACACTCCAGTACATGCGGGGCGGCCATCTTGGAATGGCCAGGCAACACCAGCATACGCTGAAGTAGCAGCAAGAGATCCAGCATGAGGCAAGATAAGGCTATTTTTAAAAGGGGCAGCGGCTCATTGACTTTTTTATGCAGGCGATGTAGTCCTCTGTGACCATACCTTTTAGGGACTATCTGATCCCTGCAAGTTTTATATAATTATCCCTGAGATCATGATCTAGTGCTTAATTTCAGCAAGACAAAGGTGATGCACTTTTTGTATATGTGGCTGACGGCCCCTAGCATGTTTATTGAAGGTCACCTCATTGAGCATGTGCGATCATTTAAATAGCTGGGCCTCGACATCAACTATAACGGTAGCTACCAAAATATAATTGACTCAAAAAAACAGAAGTCTATGGCTCTGACAAATATGATATACAGCTATGTCAAGGCTGCGTCTGGGTACAGCTATTGGGGGATTTTGGCCTTTTATAAACAAAGTTTTTGCTTCACAATAATATATGGATTGGAGTCTCTATGCATGGTCGATTTTGACTGGCTGAACATCATTGAGGTCAAGTTTTGACGGAATGTCTGGGGCCTAGGGCCAAGTGTGGCCGTTGAACTTATATGGTTGGGACTGGGCCTGATATCATTATCTACTATGGACTGTAAAAGTAAGGCCCAGTTATATTGGAAATCCAGGAAGGCCCCTATTTGCTCATTGTTGCAATAGTTGGGAAGGCAACCAGACCCACCTTACAACCAAAATATGGCTAAAGTTGAAGCAAAAACTTTTGAGATAATTGGGTGGCATCCTAATTGGGAGGACATTCTTGTTAAGCTTAAAGCCAAAATGACTCATGAATTAGATGAATGGGACTGGATGTCAAACTTTACACATTTATCTAGTCTAAAGAGTTACCACTTCGTGGAACAGTTGGTCTATGAATGTAGGGCCCCAAAGGTTTATCTGATTATCTGAATATCTGCCTATCTCCAGATCTGTGAAGGTTTCTGCTACACTTGCATATGAATAAACTGCCAGTTTTGGTGGCAAATAGCCCCGAGCTGGGCATTCGGAAAGTAGACCGGCTGGTGAAATGGGGACTGCTCAACATGTCCTCCCTGAATACCGTGAATATGGAGATGTATTAATGAGACTGTGGGGTCCCTATGTTTACCATGTTAACACTATTGAGAATGATGATTTTTGCATGGTTTGTCGAATACTCTGCTTAAATCAATGCAATTGCCACTTTCCAATGTATGGAAAGTTATATTGGCCAGTGGGAAACTAGCAGGGAGATAAAAGGGGGGCTCATCCCTGTGTTAATGTTAATGATGGGAAGGGGCACAGTAACCAAGTGGACGCTTTGTTACGGAACTGTAAGGAATTGCCATTTGCAGGGAATTATACGACCTAGTGATATGGTTACTGCCAAATGAATTGTGATGATTGTAAATTTGATTCCTGAATGGTACACATATTATCTGTTTATATTTAATTTAAATTTTTTATTTACTTCTATTTTCTTTCCTTTTTTCAATTTCTTTTATTGATTTTTTATTGTCTTTTATAATTAACATTTTGATTTGAGTGTGGAGTAAGGTTAGTTTTCCACGAAAAAATAGAGCAGGGTTTCAAAAACCCAAGAAAAATCAAATTTGAACAACAGTGCTTCATGAAGAAAAAGATTCATAGTGTGCAGGGCATGTAGCAGAGGTGAGATTGACCTTAAAAGAAGCCAATCATTGTTCATGCAACTTACAACAGAAGGGAAGTAACAGGATGTAGCTAAATGTTTCCACAAGCAGCAGGCAGTTGTGCCAAGCGGAATACTGTTCAAAGGTCACCATGGGTCAAAGTGGGAACAGGAAAATTACACAAGTTGACACGTGATATGGTGAGAGGGGACACCGGATAGAGAAGGTGGAGAAATGTAAAGAAAACATACAAATGGGCCTAGATGAATGAAGGTAGTTGAAATAGAGGAAGAAGGAGCAAGGAGGGGTAGTTGGAGTTTGGATGGGGAGGATTCAATGGTTGGCTCAGGGGAGTTGGTTTGACAAGGACAGGATAAGGTCTACCGAGTTGCAGGAAAGGAGCTCTCTGCCTGTGGGTGAGGGGGAGGAAAGCCATTCAAGTTACAGGGAGGCAGGACATCATTTGGATGGTGAGTATAAAAGCAAATACAAAGATACATGAAAAACCTCTGCAGAATAATTGGCAAGGTGTCAGCTTTGACACAAAGCAGCATTTCATTAACCTTAACTGTACCAAAAGGTTAATGAAAAAGCTGGATCTAAATTTGAGTGGAAGATTTTACCTTTGTCGCAACGGGTTAAAAAATAAGGAGCCATCCGATGATAGCTAAGCGAGGGAGTGACAGAAAATTAAATAAACATTTTTTGTATATGTTGTTACAATAATCAAAGAATGCTGAAATCTAGCAAATCGCAAACATTACGAATTCCATGTCAAAGTAAATGTTGATTTGCATGTATACTTTAAAATAGCTGTTTCATAGGTATGGGTGTCTGTGCATAGCAAGTTATGTAACAAAATGGACTGATACAAGCTAATGAGATCACATGCATAACATGCATAATTGTGAAAGTGTGTGGAAGTCTGTTTGCCTCTGGAAGTGAATACATTGAGGTCATGGGTTCCAGTACTAAGCACACTGGTGCATAGCTGAAGATCTAAAATAAAACAGTAAGATTAATAAAGTTGACGAGGTATGCTATTCTTCCTATAAATTATTTGGTAGACAATGCGGGCAAAGCACAGCTAGTATGCATTAGTCGAACATTATAAAATTGTGTTATCAGTAGTGTGCTTTATATGAAGTGAAATGTATGATAAGTTGTAATAAAGTAATTGTAGGCACAGGGAGAATCTGCAATCAGGATGAAACATGTCCGGGGTTAACATGTCAGATTTGCAGGCTTATGCAGAAGCCAGGTTTTTTGGTTTTGGGACATTGTCACCGGATACTATGAACGTTTGACATGAACATTTAATTTCAGAAATTGAAACATAATCTTCAGATCATTTAACTGAAGAGGGTACTGTCTTGCATTCATGTCTAATTAATCTGTTCAAATGCAGCTATATAGAATCACCAAACTAGTGTAATTCAGCTGGGTGCCAAACTGTGATTCATCCTAAACAGGTTGTTGAGAATTTGAAATCATGAATGGCAAACAACTGTGATGTATCAAAATGAAAAAGTGAGCAAACTAGAAAATAATACAGCCAATGAGGGCCAGCAGTTAGTCAAACAATGTTCAGTGCTTAAAAGACAAAATCAGAGAGACAAACAAGTAAAAAAATAGCCGCCAAATATAAGGAACCAGTCATAGAAATGAATACAATAATCAATAGATTGAAACAAGAGCAAAGAAGAACAAATACATTTAAGGACAACACAGACACTTTGAAATTATACATAAGGGAATTAAAGTTTTAGAATTGAGAATTAAATGGACAAACATTACATTTGTATAACAATGAACTGCACAATAGGACAACAAGTGAGTCCCTGTGAGTCCAAGACATGGGAGCTGAGCCAGCAGTACACCAGCCAAGAAATGCCTGGAAGCCAGGATTGTCATGGAAGGAATGTGCAGCGCTGCAGCCTTGCTGAGATGCAGAGAGTGCTCAGAAGGAGGGCATGATTTTTCCTGAGGGGAAAGAGACATGTATAATGTGTATACATCGGAAGGGAAAATAATGCACAACTAACAGTGGAGTGTACAGGAAATGGACAGTTACAAAGGAAGAGGGGAAACATCACAAGAACCCTACAGCTATGGAAAGAAGAACTAAATTGCATATAGATCAAGTTAAAGTTATGAAATCGCTTAAAGAGATTATGAAGCCATTCACAAAGGATTCTGATGGGTCCATTGAGGAACATATTTACAAGGTCTACAGATTTATGAAACTTTGAATGTTCCAAAATAATATTATATAAGATTTTTCCATTGGAGAGTCGACACAAAAAATGGCAGGCTTTATTCTAATTCAACAACATGTTGTTTTGCGGGAGAAATACCTGGAGAAAGTTAAGAAGTATGACTTGCCATACATGTCAATACAAGAAGCAAAGCAGGCAGCTAATGCATTGTCATCAGGACCAGATGAGTCCCCCAGGCAATTTCCACAGACATTAAGAAGGGACATTTTATGATTTGACACAGAGTGAAATATTAATTCAAATGACTTTGGAACAACTTGTTTATGGTTTGCATCAGTTGATTGTAGTACAGTTAGCACACACATGTTCAAATGAGAAAACTATTCAATGGGTGCTGGACCAAAGGGTTAAGATATGGGTGTTCATGTTTCACACAGACTAGAAGTAAGGAACATAAGATCAAAGGGAAAGAGCTGTTAGTTGATCCAAAGGTGCAGAAATTAAGCCATGGATGAGTATGACATTGGAGACAGGAAAGCCAAAGAATGCATGTCTCAAAATCAGGAGGAACTGCCAATGCATTGAACGGCTATGGGCGGAGGGTGCAGCACCACTGGTGCCAGTATTTCAGTGTACCGACCCAAGAGATACCTCAGCATACGTGAGTCAAAGATACTTAGGGAAAACTCCCCAAATAGACTTTCAGCACAGTCTAACATAAACAAATACCACCACAGGTCAATCAACTCAAGGGCTGTGTACCAGGCACTGGGAACCTAATGAAGGTGTAACCCTACGACAATGACATATGGGTACAGTATTCAAATGGAACCAAGGTATGCAGACATATTCATTGAAATAGGGGCTCAACAAAGAGAACAGTATCAGCCTAATGAAAGACCTAATGAGCCCCCCTATGGGGCTAACATTTCTCCTGTGCAGCAGTCTCTACACTGGCTGCCAGTGGCCCAGTGCATTATTTTTAAGTCCCTTTGTCTGGTACACTGGGCGTTGCATGATCAGAGGGCCGAATGTCTTTGTTCCAAGTTCATTCGCTACTTCCCGACACGACAGCTAAGCTGAGTTTCTGATGGTCTTCTAGTTGTCCCTCCTTTTCGCTGTGCTCGGATTGGAGGCAGAGCTTTCTCAGTAACTGCCCCTCGACTGTGAATGATCTCCCCCTGGCCTTGAAACAATTTTCCAATCATCTTGTCTTCAGGAAATTGTTGAAAACCTACCTATTTCAATTGCTACTGTTCCTTCTTCATCTCTCTTATTCATAGCGCCATGATACCTTAGTGAACATGCACTTAATAAGTTACATTGATGTAGCATAACATAACATAAGATTAACAGTGTGGTATATAGCCTATGCTCCTATGCCTTAGTCACAGCACAGCGGGGTTATTGACCAGGAACAACACCAGAATCTCCCCCGCCCTTATCAAGGGAGTATGGGGGATATACCAGCCAAATCCAGTCAACAGAAAGTTACCATGGTAACCTGACCAGGTTTCGGGAAATTTGAATCAAATCAATATAGACCTAGAGCACAGAGAAGTTACTTTGAGGATCAGGAAATATTTCTAGAGACACACATGAAGATGCTTTCTGAGCAGGTAGGGAGATTGGGTGCTAACCAAAGAAATCACCAACAAATGACAAATCAATATGAAGAGCATTAGGGTGGAATTGGACAAGGGACTAGGCATTGACTAGTCATACAAACACTCCAACCTGGAGAAAAGATACAAAATAACACACAATCGGCTTAGACTGATGGCAGAATCAGTACTGGAGCTAACTGGTACCTACAACGATTCCTGCAATAAAATCCAAGAAGCAGGTATAAAACGCACCATTGATTACCAACCGCTTTTAATGGTATATCAAATAAAGAAAAAAGATGGAACAATAGCAATCAATAAACACATCAACACAAATTTAATAAACATCTAGTAATGGAGAGGAAAAAACTAGGAAAGATAAAGCGGCTGGCGAAAAAGACTCACTCTCAAGAGCATCTATATCAGGTGAAAGCAGCAACTAAGATCTACAAGAACTGGCGGCGGTCTCAAAGAGACATTTTATACCAGCCTGACACCGCAACAATGTTGAAGACAGTTTGTAGTAGAAAATCCAGATAATTTTGGACATTAATCAAGAATACATCAAAAGATCAAAATAATGCCTTAGACAATAATGTGGGAGAACGGGCCTGGATAGATAATTTCAGGACCTTATTTCAAAAACCAGGACATGAAATCATTACTAGCCGGAAAAGGACAACCAACACCTGGATTACAAACTGGGAACTGGAAGACATTAAAATGAAATTATATCGTCTGAACACTTCTAGGGCTCCAGGCCCGGACGGGATTACAAATGCTGATTTGAAAGAGCACCTGCTGGAGTGGGCTGCTTTCATTTACAAAGTGTTAAATAATTGTATGGAAACAAGAGCAATCCCCACTTTGTGGACAACAGCAACAATTGTGCCCATCTATAAAAGCGGCCCAGGAGAACAAGCAAAAATCTACCGCCCGATAGCATTATTAGATGTTATGGGGAAGGTCTTTGGGTCGCTCTTACTTGACAACTTTCAAAAATGTGTTAAGAACTTCGGGTTACGAAGATCCCCTCCAATCCGTCTTCAATAAAGACACAGGAACATCGCCAAACATCCTTCTACTAAGTACCTTAATGGGCACGATCCAAGAGGGTAGTCCAAAAATGTATCTCACATTCGTTGACCTGGTCCAGGCTTTCGACCAGGTCAACCGAGAAATATGGTGGGAAAAATTAACAACATGGAACTGCCCTGAAAATATTCTAGAGCCTATCAGAGCTCTCCATCAAGACCCATCAATATGGGTCTGTTTAAATAGAGGAGGCACATTGTCAGACACAATCTCAACAGTTAGAGGAGTCAAACAAGGATGCCCCCTTCCACCCACCCTGTTCAAGTCCTATTTATGGGACATCAAAGAGTCACAACTGAAAGTCAGATCTTTCCCCATCTGTAGGTGAGACAAAGATCTTCTGACTTCTTTATGCAGACAATCTAATCCTTTTAGATTACACTCCAACTGGGCTGCACCGTCAACTAAATGAATTAGCAGAATATATAAAAAAATAACCTTGAAATGAAAAAAAACAAAAACAAAGGTTATGATCATGGAAAAACAAACAAAGAGACAGGAGACATTTTGCTGGAACCTGGAAGGAGAAGCAATTGAACAGGCTAAATAATTTAAATACCTGGGGGTGATTTTAAGTAACAACAAAAACAAAGGCCCTATGCAAAACCGTTTGATGGAAAAAACAAAGAGACTTGCACTACAAGCGAGAGAAATTGACAGAAAGTACTACTGTTTCACAACTCTTCCTCTTGTGCAATTTTACAAAGGGAAGGTGGTACCGTCATTGATTTACTGTGCGCACACCCTCCCAATGCTCCCGTCAACCTGTTGGCAACGTAGGGAAGGCCTTTTTTGGTGAATAGCGTTGCAATTGCCAATGTCAACACCAGTATCATCAATACGCCAGGAACTCAGTCTTCAATCATTACAATCAATGGCTGATAAAAATATGATGATGCTCTACGGGAAAACAATCATCAGTAATCGAGCAAACGTATTGAGCATTTTCAACATCGAAATCAAGGGGGAAACAAGCAAATTACTGGCGAATTGGGTACAAAAAAAAACAGAAGATCTTGGAGGAAATATATAGTTTCGAAGATGAACTCATACAAAATCCCACAAAATCGAAAACAAAATGGAGTGAGTGGGACTAGATGCAGACGACTTCTTTGACAACAAGAAGTAAACTAATAAGCCACCTGCCACCAGTAACCAGGGGACTAAATGAACTGCCAACTTACATGACAAAAATTCCTAATAAGTCCCTGAGGATTACATTTCTACAAATGCGACTGAATCTGCTAATGACCAACAAGATCAGGGCCATAAGAGGGCTGGCTTTGGACAACTCCTGTAATTTTTGTAGAAACAAGGAACAACAAGAGACAATTAGACACCTCCTACTATCATGTACAGATGTACAGGACTGACCGCTTTAAGAACCACCTACATTAACCACATATTCCGAAACCTGCGGATATGGGATGAGGAGGATTGGTGGCTTTGTTTAATTAAAGGAGACAATACCTCCAATGTGATAGCGGCCTCACAGTTATTTCAGAGTTTAAAACTCCAGGATATAAATTAACATGGAAGAGAACTGTCCTTGATGGCCTGGCTCATGGGTTCATTATGATGAGGACTTGGACTAAGTACATTTGCTTCACTTTTAAGGAACAACTCTATTTTATTTTTTTAAGAGGATGGTCTTAATGGATGAAGAACTTGTAAACATTTCTTTGTAAATTCAATCAAGTAAATAGAAAAAATAATAATAATAACACACAATCAGATAAATATACTGGGATATGCAGTAACTTAGATTTTGAAGAACTAAATCAAACTATTGACTCCATGCAGGGGTGTGGGGACATTGAAAGACAAATAAATAATGCACACAATTACATGAGCATGAGTATTGAGCCCAAATAACAGCAAAGAAAGAAAACAAATTAAAGGAAAATATACTGCACCTGGAGATAATGAGGAAACAAATAAACAATGACATCACAGTGCTAAAGGTGCAGGATGGGACACTCACAGGACAGGTTTTGAAAGCTACACTGTTCAGATAGATGGTGAGGCCAAGGACCATAGTGCACATAATGCCTTGGATGATCCAGTTCAAAAGATACACATGAGAATACAGTTCACATTGGAAATAAATGAAACAGACATAATTACATTACCAGTGAAGAGAGAGTGAAAGGAAAGAAAATTGATGGGGCTCAAGGAATCTTACGTTATTCATACGTCCATAGATGTATAAACTCATCGAAGTGCACATACAGGTGAGTCACCAGAGAAATATTTTGTGCCATGGATGTTCAATGAGGTGCAGTTAACAGGTAAAGTACAAGTGCAAGGTAAGTTCCAAAAACAACATTATCTTGTTTTACATCATACAGAAATAATTACTGCAAATAAAGGGAAATCATGTATAATACGGAGGATAAATTGTGATTCTGAAAACAATGTGAGGAAAACAGATATGGAGTTTGGTGTGAACTCAAGCAGGCCCATTATGCAGGGAGGCCAGTTGATAGAAAAGCTTCAGATGGACTCAAAGGACATAAAAGTAAACAAAGAAGTCAGGAATGTTGGAAGTCAAGCGGGCTTAAGGAGTGTCAATCCTGAGTCAATAACAACTCCCATTTTGTATGTATATTAGAACAATGTGAGGTTTAATATTATGCTTGCATAAATGATGCAAAATGCAAACAAAATGCTTTAAAGTTAAGACGGATGGAGGGCCCTATGTATAATTTAAGTAGTGAGGAAAAACCTGTGGACGGGGCTACTGAAGGGGCTACTGAAGCAGTAGATTAAGGTGGGGAAACAAAAATTAAGACAGAAAGTGGTGGTGATCACGATTGAGGAAACACCATGGGCATTGCCCAAAAAGCCACTGAAGCCTCAAAAAGCCAGCCTAGTAATCCAAAATAATTCCACACCACTGCTAAATCGGAAAAATCAATTGAGGATTATCTGCAGAATGGGCGTGTTCCTAGTGTTACTGTCATTCTCTTGTGCCAAGATGAAATGCAGGATAAAACAATTAAACGATCATTGGAGATCCATTTAGATTCAAGGAAGAACACAAGTGGATCAAAACATATTAAGATTCTATTTCAATGAGTAAGACACAAAACTGTGAGACGCTTCTGTGTCAGATCAAGAAATTATTTCTCAGCTCTTTCTGAAATCCAGATGACGGCCATGCATATATACCAGTGCACATGAATGAGGATCCAAAAATGGTTGAGGCAGTAATGGTCCTAGAACAAGAAATGAGTTTTATCAATGAGAACATTTTTAAACAGATGCTTGACAAAAGGAAAAACCAATTATACCATTCATATTAGACAACCTTGATCTGAATTGAAGGGAGATGCATGTTGAAAATAGAAATAGGATTCACATACATCAAGCAAAATGTGTGGATAGTAAATGGAACTCAAGCCAAATTGTATTGGGGAAATTATATCATGCACAGGCTGAGCATGGTTCTGGATTTATTGAACCAAAAAGTTTATTCAAGACTTGGTGGAGAACCAGAGGAATTTTAAAATAAAAGACAAGCATATTGCTATGCACAAATAATGCCATATGCATTTGAGCTGCATGTGAAAAAAGGATGCAACCATTCCTGCATTAAACAAGAAAGTTTACAGTAACATTGAAAACCAGAAAGAGGCTGAAGATAATGGAGTCTGTCACATATGTGTGTATCAAAAAGGAATAGAATGTGAATACACAACACTGGTAGAAGTTGCGGATAGTCCCATATGGATATTAACAGATAATAAAGGATGTCAGACGATTCACTTGGTTGAAGGTGCCCAATTAGGGCTGGCAGTTCAGAAATCATACAACACTGCAGATTTGAACAACACAATTATTTGAAATATTCATAAATGTTAAGTCCCTTTACCAGTTTAACTGCCTCAGTTTCTAGACTCCAAACCTGAATGAGTCTTCAGAATACAGTAAGTATATCCTTACAAACCAAAATATGTGATTTGTCATTACCAGTATGATTGCATTCTATTTCAGTTGAATGATAATGAAACAGAAGAAAACCAGTGAATTGAGTTGGAGTCTGAAATGCCAGGATATTTGATAGTGGCATCAGTCCAAAAAGATACTGCCGCACAATTAGTGGAAATTACAGAAATTCCTCCTTTCGATGATTTTCCAGAGTTGTCTACAATGCCAGAGGAACAAATTCACACTGCAGATGCATGTGAAAATGATGCACAGAGGGTCCAATTGAGGAAAATATTTTTCCAGAGATGCAAATGATTGTGGGTATAGTGAAAAGTATGTCGCTACATTACTAGAAGGTTATGGTGGGGAACCTGTTTTTGTGTGACAATATAGGGTATACGTCATTGGATGTAATCATTCAAAATCGACACTCGAGAGGGATGGTTAGACCTATTAACAGTACCTCAAACATACCTATATTAGGTTAAGAACAAGTGAACTGGGCTTAGGGTTACAGCTGGTCTGTTGGGCGACTCTTGATGCTTGAAAATAGGTGCAACAAATTCTCGTTTTCCCAGAATAATCAGTATTGTTGTCGCAGATCACTGGACTGACGGTAAGCCACAGAAAAACACGTCTAATATATGAGCAAATAGCATGTAACCGCATGAAGGAGAGTCCAGGAAATTGCGCCTTATTTCAATTACTTGAATTTATTTATATTGATTTACTATCACACTCGCCCTTGCTTTACACGTGTTTCGGCCATCAAAGGCCTTTCTCAAAATAGGGCTTGAACAAATTAATACTTAGATTTAACCTACAAAACATTCACATGGCAATGTATTACATCATACATATTCAAAGTTTAAAAAATGAAAAAATGCATAATTACCCAAGTGGTGGTGTGGATGCAGGAGAAACAAGGAGGAAGAGAGAAAAGGCAACAAATATAATATGAGTAAGGAACAATACCTAAATATTATATACTCAACCACAAAGGCCACAGAGCTTCCAGGTAAAGACTTACCCACTAGGGTGTTCAATGATTCCTCACTCTTCGCAATTATAAAGGGTTAAATCCCATTGTAGTCTATTTTATATGAAAAGAAAAAATGACGAGAAAGTCTATATCATACTTCTTTTGAAATCCCCAAAATTGTATAATGATATCAAACAGCATAGTTTAGTTTTCATCCCGTCTAAAATTGCATTTCATTCTGCTGGCATTGCTCAGTTTCTCATTACTATTATTCTAATGTGTCTCCACACATCTGGTGCACTGCGCGGTTCAGATACGTTATTAATTAGTTCATCTCATATACTATGATTAAAGGTAGGTAAGATTAGACTTCATGTAAATTCAAGCATATTGCTTTGTCCAAATGCAACAGTCTCCATACACTTAAACGCGCATAGCACTACGCCATGCAGCATTATCACGAGTAAACATTAATCCCCGTTAATGACATTCTAACCCGCCCAAACAGCTATGGGTCAATTTTAGAGGAAAATCCTCAACCACATTGTCAAAACTCTGCATTTTAAAAGTTACTCACTCGCCAGTTAACAGGACAGTCTCACGCGTCGGCTTCTCTCGATCTAGGCCGGCGCCATTTTGGGACTACTTTATGTGTCCCCATGACAACCAGACGCCGTAACTATGCGCCTGAAGGTGTTACTAAGCAACGTATCCATTCCGCTAGCTGTGCTAATCTAGTTGCGCATTAGTTCAATATCTCTCTATCAATCATTGTAAGACAAAACACAATATATGTATAATTCTAGAATGATAATTCACTCCAAAAATTATATACCTAAAAGTCAAGGTAATGCGCGATCAGTAGTCCTGTTTGATAGAAAACCCTTAAAGGGGTATACACATTTTGGCTTGTACCGGATCCAGATATCCCAAACTTAAATATCTTAAGTTCATTACCGTTTCTTCTACAACTAACAGGAGTGGCAGTACTTCGCATATTACACATGATAGTTGGAACATGACATTAATACATCTTATTCCTATTAGGTGCATTCACAAAAAAGATGCCATTTCTGCATCTAAATTCAGACCCCATACGGTTGCATTAAAAAAACAAATAATTTGTGCTTCTGCCTGGCACAATGCCCTCATTCTGTCACCGCCCCTCTTATTCATATTAAGTTGTTTTATACCAAAAAACTGAATATCAGATTTATCATCTAGTTGGTGATTCTTTTGCCAGTGTGTCGCCAGTGGCAGGGTAGTATCCTGACTCCCAATTTTAGCTAGGTGTTCCCTAATTCTAATGCGCAGTTCCCTTATGGTGCTCCCTACATACAATTTCTTGCAAATGCATCTGATCACATAGACCAAATATTTAGATCTGCAGTTAATGAACTGATTTATCACAAACTTTTGTCCATTGTTACCCTCTATATAGGTAATTTTGTCTCCAGAAAATTTACACATTGAACAGTATCCACATTTCCTGAAACCAGGGTCCGTTTGGGTGAGCCATGTACATTGATTATTCCGTGTTGGCTCTGGTAATAGGGATGGACAAATTATTGATTTGAGTGTATTAGCTCTCGAATATCATATTAGGAGTATTGTCAAGAAATGTATTCAAATGTTCATCCAATTGTAACAAATGCCAATGTTTCTGCAACGTTTTTCTAATAAGATGATGATCTTTGTTATATTGTGTCACAAACATGAGTTTCCTCTGTTGGTCTTCCTCTTTTCTTCTTGGGATTAGTGTATCCTTTTGTTGCACATTTTTTGTTTTCTCAAATGCTTTTTGTATCCACTTATTGGGGTAACCCCTTTGTTGGAATCGACCCCTCAGCAGGTTACACTCCTGTCGGAAGGCTCGGTCATTCTTACAGTTCCGTCTAGCGCATATATATTCCCCTAAGGGAATGTTGTGGATGGTTGAACATTGATGGCAACTTTGTGCATGTAAGATTGAATTAACTTCTGTTGGTTTTCGGAACGTTCTTGTTTCCAGGTGATCCTCATTCACAAAAATATTCAGATCTAGAAAGTTAATAGATTTAGTATTAGCTTCTCCCGTAAATTGAATTTCAAACTGATTATGGTTCAATCGCTCAGTGAATTCTTGCAGTATAGTTATCGGTCCATCCCATATTAGGAAAATATCATCTATATAACTAGTCCATAATTTAACATGTTCTTGAAATAATATGTCTGAGTATACGGTATGTTCTTCCAGCATCCCCATGAAGATATTAGCTAAAGAGGGGGCATATTTTGTCCCCAGGGCCACTCCTTTTTCTTGTTGGAATAGACAGTTGTTAAACGTGAATATATTGGAGTCTAAAGTAATTTGTAGCATCTCTTTCAACATCTGAAATTTGCCATAATATGACGCGGAATCCTTCCTGAAGGTGTATTCAATAGATGCTATGGCCCCCTTATGTTGTATGGACGTATACAACGCTTTAACGTCCAATGTAGCTAATACAAAGGTTTCTTTCAAGACAACCGATTGGATCATTTGTATAAGATTGGTGGAGTCCCGTAGGTAAGACTTGACCTGTGTCGCTCGTGGTTTCAAGATTTCATCTAGATATTCCGATAGGTTTTCTGAGATCCAGCCAATGCCGCTCAGTATTGGCCGTCCCTCTGGTATGTCTTGATAGCTTTTATGGACCTTAGGCAGAAAGTACATTGTTGGGGTGATAGGATTATGTAAACTGAAGTAAGTTTTCTCCTTGTCCATTATGAGCCCCTTTCTGTGCCAGCTCATAATTGCCTCCTCAATTTGTATTAAAGTTGTTTGTCCAAGGAATTGAGTTGCTTATAACAACCGGGTATGGTCAGGTGATTCATGGCCATTTTGAGATAATCTTCTCTGTTCATAATTATGATGATACCACCTTTATCTGCCTCTTTAATAACTATTGTTGTGTCTTCTGATAGAGTTTTCAGAGCTCGTCTCTATCCCTTAGTGAGATTATCATTCATATGTTGAGTTCTGGCATAATTCTTCTGTACAGACAATTCCTGGAGGTCATGTGTGACCACTTTATAGAAAGTATCAATTACACTGTCTGATGACAATTGAGGATTACATTTTGATTTGGTTCTTAGTTCTTTGATGGTCAAAAGATCGGGTTTGATTTTTAATTCATGTAGTAGATTATGCATTTCAAAATGATCATCTTCTGATAGCGATCTTAAAGTAAAGATGTCTTCTATATCTTGTATTGAAAACTCACTCTGTGGCATTTTGATTGGCCTTGCCACATATTGGCCTGGTGCTTGTGTCGCAAAAAAGTTTTTAAGTCTCAACTTACATATGAATCTGAAGATATCAATATGTATATCAATATCATTGAGCTTCTGTGTCGGGGCAAAGGACAGCCCTTTATTAAGCAATGTAGTCTCATCTTCTGAAAGAGTTCTTGACGAGAGGTTAAGTACCTATTTGTTTTTGTTGTATTCCTTCGAGGTTGCCCTCGTTAGTCTTTTGTCGGCTACCTGCTCTTGTTCTTCGAGCACCATAAATGAATTGCGCATTAGAATTAGGGAACACCTAGCTAAAATTGGGAGTCAGGATACTACCCTGCCACTGGCGACACAATGGCAAAAGAATCACCAACTAGATGATAAATCTGATATTCAGTTTTTTGGTATAAAACAAGTTAATATGAATAAGAGGGGCAGTGCCAGAATGAGGGCATTGCGCCAGGCAGAAGCACAAATTATTTGTTTTTTAATGCAACCGTATGGGGTCTGAATTTAGATGCAGAAATGGCATCTTTTTTGTGAATGCACCTAATAGGAATAAGATGTATTAATGTGATGTTCCAACTATCATGTGTAATATGCGAAGTACTGCCACTCCTGTTATTTGTAGAAGAAATGGTTATGAACTTAAGATATTTAAGTTTGGGATATCTGGATCCGGTACAAGCCAAAATGTGTATACCCCTTTAAGGGATTTCTATCAAGCAGGACTACTGATCGCGCATTACCTTGACTTTTAGGTATATAATTTTTGGAGTGAATTATCATTCTAGAATTATACATATATTGTGTTTTGTCTTACAATGATTGATAGAGAGATATTGAACTAATGCGCAACTAGATTAGCACAGCTAACGGAATGGATGTGTTGCTTAGTAACACCTTGAGGCGCATAGTTACGACGTCTGGTTGTCATGGGGACACATAAAGTAGTCCCAAAATGGCGCCGGCCTAGATCGAGAGAAGCCGACGCGTGAGACTGTCCTGTTAACTGGCGAGTGAGTAACTTTTACAATACAGAGTTTTGACAATGTGGTTGAGGATTTTCCTCTAAAATTGACCCATAGTTGTTTGGGCGGGTTAGAATTTCATTAACGGGGATTAATGTTTACTCGTGATAATGCTGCATGGCGTAGTGCTATGCGCGTTTAAGTGTATGGAGACTGTTGCATTTGGACAAAGCAATATGCTTGAATTTACATGAAGTCTAATCTTACCTACCTTTAATCATAGTATATGAGATGAACTAAATAATAACGTATCTGAACCGCGCAGTGCACCAGATGTGTGGAGACACATTAGAATAATAGTATTGAGAAACTGAGCAATGCCAGCAGAATGAAATGCAATTTTAGACGGGATGAAAACTAAACTATGCTTTTTGATATCATTATACAATTTTGGGGATTTCAAAAGAAGTATGATATAGACTTTTCTGTCATTTTTTCTTTTCATATAAAATAGACTACAATGGGATTTAACCCTTTATAATTGCGAAGAGTGAGGAATCATTGAACACCCTAGTGGGTAAGTCTTTACCTGGAAGCTCTGTGGCCTTTGTGTTTGAGTATATAATATTTAGGTATTGTTCCTTACTCATATTATATTTGTTGCCTTTTCTCTCTTCCTGCTTGTTTCTCCTGCATCCACACCACCACTTGGGTAATTATTAATTTTTTCATTTTTTTAAATTTTGAATATGTATGATGTAACACATTGCCTTGTGAATGTTTTGTAGGTTAAATCTAAGTATTAATTTGTTCAAGCCCTATTTTGAGAAAGGCCTTTGATGGCCGAAACACGTGTAAAGCAAGGGCGAGTGTGATAGTAAATCAATATAATTAAATTCAAGTAATTGAAATAAGGCGCAATTTCCTGGACTCTCCTTCATGCGGTGCATGCTATTTGCTCATACCTATATTAGGTGTGTTGAAGTCCCATGGTCAATGGAGACTATGTGCAGATTTGAGAGAGCTTACTAAGAGGGTACCTGTGCCAAAGTGGACACTTCTGTTCATTGACCACAACCTTGCACAGATATAGCGGTCAACAGTTTTTACCACGTTGAATTGGACAGCTAGATATTGGTGGGTAACATTATCAAGGGACATACCAAACCTATTCGCATTCACCTTCCAGGGAAAGCACTAGGAATGGCAAAGGGTCCCATTTGTCTACATCAATACTGGGAGAAACTTTGGAATCTTTCTGAATAAGTCAATTCCGGATGCAGCCAAGAGAGTAACCATAGTTTATGTGGATGATATACTGATTAAGAATGAGGACATAAAGGCCATTTCAATGAAACAAGATATGTACTGAGCCAATAACGAAAGGCTGGGGCAACAATATTGTTATAGAAGGCACAGTGGTGCATAAAAAGGGTACTTTTCTTGGGACATGAAATCACAGAACAGGGATTGAACCCACAGAAGAAAATGGTAGCAGGTAATCAAACATTGAAGGATACCATCAATCTGAAGTGTTTGAAAGTGTTTTGGGGATGACAAGTTACAATAAAACATTAATTGAAGATTATGCCAGAATCAATCAACCGTTGACTGAGCTACTGAGAACAGTTGCGCCCTGGAAATGGGGACAGGAACAACATGAGGTGGTAGCCAAATTAAAATATAATTTGGCAGGGGGTCAATGTTTTGCTTATCCAAAGAAGAATCAATATATTTTTTAATAGAGATAGCATTTGCAGACCTATGCATGTCAGTGACTTTATATCAAATGCATGACTCAAATAACAAGAGCATTGCAAAAGCCAGCAAAGCATTGTCACAAAGCAAGTTCCATGAATTTGAAAAGGCACTATTGACAACGGTTTGGGCATTGAAACATTCTTGCCCCATTATTTAAACAGAGTGGGGTGCAGGTTGGCCCACCACATAGAACCAAGCTGACTCTTCAGAGTAAAACAAAGAGTGTTTATTTGGCATTACGAATAGGATTGGCAAATTTTCTGGGCAAAGTTACCTGGGCCTATGAGGACAGGAAATATGGCACTAGGGCCGTCCCTCTCTCTCTGGTCTAATTCAGCCTTGCCCCCCCTCCCTAACCCAGGCGTCCCTAATGGGGTGATTAGTGGCTATATGATCAGTAACTTCTTACTGATGTTCACTTCCTAATCTTCACATGTTTAACCTAAACTGTTGGTTCCTGACTCACTAGGGCTCTTCAAACTTTCCCTCTCCTACCCTGCTTAGTAGTCTCAGGGAGTTATGGATGGTGCCTTCTACCACCCAATGTCATGCTCACTTCTCTCTCACCTGCTCATACCTGCCCCTTCACTATACTTGGTCTCTTACGCTGTTCTCCACCCACTATGTCACTGTCCCTCCAATCTCACTATGCCTTTCCACCTCCGCCCTTCAATCTTACTTCTTTTCCTACTCCTGGTCTTTCTGTTGCACGTACCTCAAACTACCCTTTGTTACCTTTGTTACCTTCTATTCCCTCCTTCCTCTCACTTTACTTCCTTGTCGCACAATATTCCTCTGGTTATAACCTCTGTTTTTACCTATGCCAATAGCTACTTCTTTTCTCCCACTAACTGTCCCTCTTCCCTCTCTCCCTCTACTATTGTTCCTACTCCACTATTAGCACTATCCCTTTACTAGCTTTACTTCCCCAAAACACTCAGGGATACGGTGCCCTGCTCATCCCTTTGCTAGCCTCTATTCTGACCCTCATGGGCACTCATGGATATCGTGCCCTGCTCACCCTTCTACTACCAACTACCACTCTACTATATATTTATTTCACCCGCTATTCCACTTCTTCCACTGCCTACGATCATTTCTCCCATCTACTAAAACTATGCTCCGCTACTCCTACTCCTACTCTACTACTCACACTCTCTGCTCTCTCACAAAAACACTCTGCATGCCACCTACTTATAATAGCCCCCGCACTACAAGTCACTTTCACCTCCTCTGGTCTCTCAGACATCCACCAACATGCCCTGACCTCACCCTATTAACCCACACTAAAGTATTCTAACAGGCTTACTGAAATACCCCACCCACTCGCAGGATTAGCTAACTTGCCTTAGTGAATCACCTGCCTTGCTCCAGGGGGTGTGACAGGAGAAAGCCATGGGAGGGCTTAAAAAAGGGCTGCTAAGCACTGCCCCTTTCCAACATGGACCTAGCTGGGGTCCCGGGACTGTACACAATGAAGGCCTCCATGGGGACTCTATTATAATTATAACACCCCTGGTGGTGTAGTGGGTAAAGGCCCTTATTTAATGACAAAAAGTAACCCTTCATGTGGTATTCATTTATTATTTTAAGAAAATGCCCTGGTGGGCTAGTGGTGGCTCCCTGTGTGTGCAGATTGGTGTTGGGGTTGATGCATCACCTGTTGGTTTTTTGTAGACTGCAGCGCATCCTTCTCAGAGAAGTGAGGAGAGAAGGAAAGTGTGGAGTCGAAGATGACCCCAAGTTGTTTGGTGGGAGCAGGGAGAGGGCCAAGAGAGGCCGGCCAGAAAGTGAAAGGAAAGGAGGGAGTAGGTGTGTGATAAGGAGAATCTCAGTCTTACTGGCATTAAGGCAGAGATCATTGGTGGCACACCACTCATGGATGGCAGACAGACAGTCAGAGATGAGAGAAGGAGAAGAGGTGGTGGAAGGAAGCCTGAAAATGAGTTGAGTGTCATCCGCTTAGCACTGAAAGTTGGGGCAGAGAGCAGCAATGTGGTGGGCAAGAAGTGCCAGGTATTGATTGAACAGCCAGGGAGAGAGGTTAGACCTCTGGGGAACACCACAGGAAGAGATAGAGATAGAGGAGAGGAAGGACCCAAGTTGGACCTGGGAGGGTTGATCGGACAGGAAGGAGGCCAGCCAAGCCAGTGCCTGATCAGTAATAACCAGGTTATCACAGAGACGGTTGAGCAAGATGGCATGGTTCACTGTGTCAAAGGCAGAAGAGAGATCAAGTAAGATGAGGACACAGGGGTGTTGAAATCAAGGTTGGGGAGCAGGTCTTCACAGATCTTCAGGAGAGCAGTTTCTGTGCTTCTGGCAGTTCTGAAACCAGACTGATGGTCATGTAAACAACCAACAGATTCAGTGTGAAGATTAAGCTGGGAGATGGCCAGTGTTTCCAGGAGTTTGCCCAGGAAAGGAGTGATGGAGATTGGGCGATAGTTAGCCTGACAGGAAGGGTCAGCAGAGGGTTTCTTAAGAAGAGGGTGCAAAAGGTGTTTTAGGGTGGAGGGGAAGACTCCAGTGGCGATGTAGTGGTTGCAGAAATCAGCCAGAGCAGGAGCCAGGGTATCAATGTGGTCCTTGATGGTTTTGGAGGAATATGAGTGAACCTGTTTTGACAAGACTTTCATAGATCGGACTTGTCTAGAATCCTCGTCTGAGGAGAACAGGGGAAAAGCAGTGAAGGAGAGAGGAGAGGTGGCCGAAGAAGGGCCAGAGGAGAGCAGGGAGTACAGGGAAGAGGGGGAGAGCTAGAGAGAGAGGACAGGATGTACTGAGTTTTAGAGATGAAATGGGCACATTCATGGAGCCTAAACCCATGTTGCAGGGCGGCTGCAACACATAGATGTAAAAGTCAATCAAGTGGGCACATTCATGTAGCCTAAACACATGTTGCAGGGCGGCTGTGACATAGAGATGCAAAAGTCAATTAGGAGAGGCACATTCAGGTAAACAGCAAGGTGGGACAGCGGCTCATCTTAGAGCTTCTATGTAGCAGACAGAGAGCAGACAGGGCCCTTGGGAACAGACCTCGAGAGGAGGGCTGGTCAATCCTGCTGGCTCTCCCAAAGGCCAATAGGTCCCGAGCCCCAGCCAAGCAGGGAAAAATAGCAGGAAAACAAAGGCCCAGTAACTCCTGGGCTTGTGGGTGGCCATCATGGAATTGCCAGGCAACCCCAGCATACACTGAAGTGCACGGCATGTGGCAAGATAAGGCTATTTTCGCAAGGGGTAGCGACTTTCCGCTGCTCGAGTACAATGTGAAAGTCTGATTTGCAATATTTTCAAAATTTGCACTCAAACGTGCAATTGCATAGTCTAAGCCCTCAGGGCTTACCTTACATCCAGGTGGTGGGTAGAGCAGCGTCAAGTCTCCCAATGGATGGGGAGAGG
Organism: Ambystoma mexicanum; assembly: GCF_040938575.1. Classification (NCBI taxonomy): domain Eukaryota; kingdom Metazoa; phylum Chordata; class Amphibia; order Caudata; family Ambystomatidae; genus Ambystoma; species Ambystoma mexicanum. The sequence continues at coordinate 532,501,324 of NC_090939.1, forward strand.
GGCAGGGGCACCTGCACCCTTCAGCTTCATGGATACAGTAAGCAGTACTCTGTACGTGGATGGTGGCAGAGTCCAGGAAGGGACCTTAAGAGGAGGGCAGGCCAAGCCTGATGCCTCTCCAAAAAGGCCAATAAGTCCCTAGCCCTGGCCAATCAGGGACAAACAGCAGGAAAACAAATGCTCAGGCACTCCGGTGCATGCGGGGCGGCCATCATGGAATGGCCAGGCAACACCAGGATACACTGAAGTAGCAGCAAGAGAGCTGGCATGTGGTAAAATAAGGCTATTTTTGCAAGGTCCAGAAGCGTATTGTCTTTTTTACACAGACAATTTAGTACTCTATGACCGTACCTTTTTGGGACTAAAATGAGCTCTGCGGGTTTTATATAATTTCGCCTGCGATCATGATCTAGTGCTTAATTTCAGCAAGACAACGGTGATGCACTTTTCTTATAGGTGTCTGACAGCTCCTAGCATGTTTATTGAAGGTCACCTCATGAGCATGTGCAACCATTTAAATATCTGGGTCTCGACATCACCTATAACGGTAGCTACCAAAATATAATTGACTCAAAAAAATGGAAGTCTATGGCTCTGAAAAATATGATATAAGGTGTGTCAATGCTGCATCTGCATACAGCTATTGGGGGATTTTGGCCTTGTATAAACAGAGTTTTTGCTCCTCAATATTATATGGATTGGCGTCTATATGCATAGTCGATTTTGGGTGGCTGAACATCATTGAGGGCAAGTTTTGACGGAAAGTCTTGGGTCTAGTGCCAAGTGTGACAGTTGAAATTATACGGTTGGAACTGGGCCTGATATCATTATCTACTATGGCCTGTAAAAGAAAGGCCCTGTTATATCTGACATCCAGGAAGGCCCCTATTTGTCTATTGTTGCAAGTGTTGGGAAGGCAACTAGACCCACCTTTCAACCAAAATATGGCTAAAGTTGAAGCAAAAACATGTGAGATGATTGGGTGGCATCCTAATTGGGAGGACAGTCTTGTTTGTGAATTAGATGAATGGGACTGGATCCCAAACTTTACACACGTATCTAGTCTAAAAACTTACCACTTTGTGGAACAGTTGGTGTATGAATGTAGGGCCCCACAGGGTTATCTGATCATCTGCCCATTTCCAGATCTGCGCAGGTTTCTGCTACTCTTGCGTATGAATAAACTGCCAGTACTGGTGACAATTGGCCCCGAACTGGGCATTCCGAAAGTAGACAGAACCTGCCACTTGTGTGGACCGGCTGGTAAAATGGAGACTGCTCAACTTGTCCTCACTGAATACCGTGAGTATGGAGATGTATATATGAGACAGTTGGGTCCCTATGTTTACCATGTAAATACTATTATGAATGATGATTTCTGCATGGTTTGTTTGAATACTCCGCTTAAATCGCTGCAATTGCCACTTTCCAATGTATGGAAAGTTATATTGGCCAGTGGGAAACTAGCAGGAAGATAAAAGGGGGCTCCTCCCTGTGTTAATGTTGATGCTGGGAAGTGGCACAGTAACCAGTGAGTGGACGCCTGGTCAGGTAACTTTAAGGAATTGCCATTTGCAGGGAATTATACGAGCTAGTGATATGGTTACTGCTGATAATGAATTGTGATGATTGTAAATTTGATTCCTGAATGGTACTAATATTATCTGTGTATATTTAATTTTGATTTTTTATTTTACTTCTATTTTTTCCTTTTTTTCTTTTCTTTTATTGATTTTTATTGTCTTTTATTCTATGTCAAAATTCTTTTGAACTATAAAAAACTAAATAAATAATTAACATTTAGATTTGAGTGTGGATTAAGCTTAGATTTACTTAGACCACAACAAAATACTGCACGGTTTTGAAAACCCAAGTAGAATCAAAGATTCATAGCGTGCAGGGCATATAGCAGAAGTGAGATTGGCCTTGCAAGAAACCAATCATTGTTTGGGCAAGTTAGAACAGAATGCAAGGAAATAAATGTAGCTAAATGTTCTGTGAGCAGCATGAAATTGTACCAAGCAGAATGCTGTTCAAAGGTTGCCATTGGTTGAGGTAGGAACTGGACAATGATACAGGTTTATTTGTGATATGGGGAGAGGTGATATGCCATGGAGAAGGTGGGGACATTTAAATAATATCTACAGAGTGGCATAGATGAATAGAGGGAGTTGAATTAGAGGAACAAGAATGAATGAGGGTGTAGTTGGAGTTGGAGTTTGCTGACGGCTCTGGCTGGGGAGCATTTGAGGATCAGCTCAGGGGCATTGGTCTGAGAAGGAGGAGCTACGGTCTACTGAGCTGCAGAAAGGAGCTTGCTGGCTGTGAGCATGGGGGAAGAAAAAGAAAAAGGGTGGGACGACTCATCCAAGTTACGGGGAGGCAGGAAATCCTTTGGCTGGCGAGTATAAAATAAATAAATAAAATAGCTCCAGCAGAAATATTGGCAAGGTGTCAGATTTGATACAAGGCAGCATTTCATTAACCTTTTCGGTACCAACAGGTCAATGAAAGATCTGGAACTAAATTTGAGTGATAGATTTGACCTTTGTCACAGAGGGTTAAAAATATAACGAGCCATCCGATGATAGCTGTGTGAGGGTGAGACACAAAAAATTGAAAAACATTTTTCTATACATAGGCCCTCATCACGAGTTCGGCCGGTAGCCATGCCGCTATTGGCGGCATGGCTGCCGCCGAAATCGCATCCGTGTCCGGGTACTCGGAATGAGGATTTGCCGGGCCATTCCGAGCTTGGATGGCCCGGTAATTCCTCCGTCAAGGACCCGGACACGGTTCTCCCCTATTCCCATTTCAGCCCCCATAGGGCTGAATGGGAATGGGAGAAGGAGCAAACAACGGGCCATAACGAGATGGCCCGTTGTTTGCTCCCTCTTCCCCTCGCGGGACCCGGTAAGCACGCCTGGTTTTCCCAGGCGTGCTTACTGTGTCCCGCGAGGGGACCTCGTAATGTGGCGGAACGTGTTGACCGGCGCCGTCACCTTTTATGGCGCCGTTTAACCCGTTCCGCCAGGGTCGTAATGAGGCTATAATGTTACAATAACCAATTAATGCAGAAATCTAACAAATCAAAGATGTTTTAAATGCCATGCCAATATTAAATAGCTGTTTCCTATGCATTGGTGTCTGTGCATAGCAGGTTATGTGACAACATTGACTGATTCAAGCTGATGAGGTCGCCTATGTGAATTGCATAATTGTAAAAGTGCATGTCAGTCTTTATTTGCCTCGGGAAGTGAATACATTGAGGTCCAAAATTGGGCCTCATCATGAGTTGGGCGCTAACCCCGGCGGTATTACCGCCAGGACTATTAGCCCTACCGCCAATCCCACCAGCGATATTAGAGCTGGATCACAGGTTTGGCGGAACGGTAAATTCCCATTCCCCATTGGGCCCATTCGGAAATTCCTCATTCCCCATTGGGCCCAATGGGGGATTTTCACGCTATTACTGCCGGCGGTTTTCCCGCCTCAGAGCTGGGGCGAAATCCGCCAAGGTCGTCATGTGGCGGACCCTTAAATGTGGTGGTAATACCGTTACTGCCGCATTTAAGGGTTACCACCAAACTGTGATTAGCACAGTGGAAGAGATTAGCTACTATTCCTAGGGGAGTTACTGGTGATGAGAGTGTTGCAGGAAAAGTGGGTTAGTTTCTGGTCTCTTCCTGGGTCTTGGTTTCAGAGGCTTTCCTTTAATTGTGAGATTTTGGTCTGATAAAGCAGCATGGGGAATTGCAGTTCAGAGGGAGTTTTACAAGTAGGAATATTCAGCAACTTGCATGGTTGGGTTTGAGGATGATATTTATATTCGGATATTATGTTGTGAGTTAGGTAGACTCATATGCCTTCAGTTACGAGTAGAGCCAGACTCTTTCTTTTGAAAGAATCCACGTGAAAAGCTCAAAAAAGATTCTGGAAAATACATCAGAACAATTATACACATAAGTAACTGTGAGCCTCTATGCTCTCCAATTCCACTAACAGAAAAGTGATGCACACCTGTAGAAATATGTGCCAACTGTACTATTGAGTGCACAGTCAAAATATACAAGGGTTCTTGACATGGATGTAGTGAGAACCACGTTGCAGATAAGGATACCAGAAGAAGAAACAATAGGCGTATAGTCAGCAGGGCACAATTTTAAATCAGGCATTCCTCTTGAACTTTACGATTTGTCGTTTTTACCTTTATTAGACTGTTTTAAGAATGTTGCTGGGCCATACTAAACCCCTGAGATAACCAGTTCCCGTTTACTGGGTACATCTTAATCTCTGTGGTTTGCAGAGACCCTGGTCTTTCCAATTCTCCAAGTTTCATTGGCCCACATGATCCGCACACATGCTAGGAAATGATCATGAAATGCCATTGCATAGAAAAGAAATGGAGACGAACTCAGGAATGTTTGGCATTTTCAAAATACACTCACCTTAAACTAATAACTAATGAGACATGAGTGGTCAGACTAAGGTAGTATTGTAGTTCATACATAGTTCAATCAGTGATGAGGTATAGGCTTTTTGATCCAGGCATTCTATCTTAGGTTGGGTAGGCTTGAAAAAAAACTCCAACCACCCCAATCATTCTATTGCACACACAGCTATTCGGATCTACCTGTCAATTTGCATGAAGTGTATAAAGGGGCTGATTAGGGAATACCTCATAGAATGAAAGCAGAGGATGACGTGGATATCAAAAGCAGGTACATTTGTTAACAGGCAGTCTAATTCCTGAAGCCTTGCATACATATCAGGGATAAATACAGTTCTGAAAAGGCTAGTCAAACTGCTAAAAGCTATACGCAATTGGCAGACATTGGTAGCCTTGACATGCTAATCTTACTTGACCTTGCTGCTGTCCTCAGACGGTGGGCCACAGCACACTGAACATATGCCTACAGTCAGTTGTATGGACATCTTGCAAGGCTAGGGGCAGAGTATAGTTTTAACTAATATGCAGGGAACAGAGCATGCTACCTCATCTCTCCCAATGCTGTCTCATGAGGCTTCCCACAATGCTCCCTTATAACTCCTTTTCAATAATGGTGCAAAACCCATACCATTTCTATTCAGAGTCAAACTGTATTCCACTGCCAAAATACTCCTTGTGTATGACAAAGACTATCTCTTCACAGCGATCTCTCAAAGCTTTGACAAGCATCTGCGGCATCAAGGCCTTTCAGGTTTTTCAGATGAAATTGGCCATAAGCATCAAGCGGGCCCACGAACATCTGATCCCAGGTTGGCAGTCTTGCTACACAGCTACTTATTTCTTTAATTCATTGCTTTAAATGCTTGCTTTGCCACATGCATTTAACAGGCTGTATTTGCTGGCTGCTGTCACCTGATTTCGATAGTTTGAATGCGCGCTTTGGACCTTGCATATTAAAGGTTCCATTTGCTGGCACCAAGCCTTCTTGCAGCATTGTTATCATATAGAGGCCTTTTATTCTGGATTGATCTGCACTAGCACCTTGCTGACAAAGATAAATTACTAGTTTTTCAGCAAACATTCAGCATTTGAGCTCCCCGTTGGCAACCTGCAATTCTCGCTGCAGTCTTGTGTATGATTCTTTTATTTTTAGCCCCATGTGTGCCTCAGTCGGTTTTCCCAAAACGTAGGCCATGAGGTTCCCAAGCATCATATTGAAATGGACGCCAACGAGCCCCGTATGTTTAACTGGCCCTGTTGATAAGTTCCCACAAACTTCAAAACGAACACTGTCAGACCACAGGCACCAACAAAAGTACACATATCCTTGATCTCTTCTATATACAGAACACAATCCATAAGGCCAACTTCCCACACCAATTTAGATCAGCATAGGGCAATGTTTTCTCCATTCCACAGTCAAAGCATATACAATGAGGTGATGTACACTTCTCCGTTGTGTATCTGGAACCAACTCCCCACCAGCTATGTTGAGATCTGATCCTAATGAAGCTGGGGGATTCCCTCAAGACGCTTCTTATAACGAATTCGGACTCTGCAGACATACTAATCGTTCTCTCTACTACAATGCTGAGCGTTCTCGACAGCCCCTTTGGTCCCTGTAGGCACGCAAACAGATCAGGCAACGTATGACCCACAGTTGCCTGAAAAGGCAATATTCCTGATAGCCTGGAAAGAAAATGGTTCTGTAACTTTCCACTTTGTGCTGCATTTGCCATTCTACAAATATACTGAGCAGATTTGCAACACTGATCTTCCACTGCTGCACTAGCTGACCTTGCAAGAGACCTATGCCTTTGAAGGACCTGCACCACCCTCCACACTCTTCTCAATTTGCTACTACTAAGACTCTATAAACGAAAAATACAGAACACTTTACACAATCAAAATATTGAAGTTATCCAAAAAATGCAATAGTCCCCATAATGAGAGCAAAATTGCCCTACATTTGGTCAAGCATATGGCAGGGCCATAATCGCACTCCTAACACAAATGAAACTGACTTTGAACATATTATGGTCTGTTTTCATTTTTTTAAATTTGGTAATATGTTCACTACTCTTCATCGTGCTAGAATATCCATACTATTCACGGCAACCTGCATTGCTTTGGCAGGGTAATACAACATGGTATGTGCTATGGCCAATGTGAAGAACATACAATATGTATGTTTGCAAGCGGGGTATGACGGTTAAGTAAAATAAATTGCATATCGGACTTTAGAACATGATTTTCGCTGGGAATGGAGCATATGCAACTTATGTAAATAAATATACATATGAAACTAAAATCATGTCAGCCTATTTACTGAAGAGAGAGTGTGTCCATGATCTGAATAGCAGCATACTAGCTAGAATAGCTGCTTCACTTGCAATTAATTAATTAATGTATTTATTTATTTAGTTGATTTAATCAAATTAATGCTTTTTACAAAACATTGTAGAAGAAGAAGAAGAAACTGTATATCAATTAATTAATTGAAGCATCTATGTCAGATTTTTTTTTCTTCCCTATGTCATTCTGGGTAAGCATTCAAGAGAATTTGAAAAAACGCATTCAAATATCAGATGTCATTGTGTTAGTGTGGTGCCTTTTGCTCATTATAATGTAAGGAATCTCTTGCCAGAAAAATCAGTATCCAAACACATTTATATAACAAAAAAACGATCCCTTAAGTGGAAGCATTAATTAACTGAAGCAGGCCCACCTGTTCATAAGAATTCTTCTGAAATTCCTCAAAGCCAAAGATGTCCAAGATACCGATTTCAAGCGTTTGGTCACTGAAATGAAACAACATAAAGGCGAGAAGTTGCAGGAGCAAGAACAGCAAATCATAATTAACATCATTTTTTATATTGACATGAATGGCAGTATTACAAGTTTCCCTGAATATCTCTGCCTGAAAGTGAGTACTTTGATGCAACGAATTTAGAGAGTAGATAAAGTTACAGTAAGACCAGAACAGTGGCTGACATTGACGGTTTCCCAGAATGTGAATCACAAGCTATGTCAGCACAAACAATGTGGGAATACATAACGTGTAAAGTAAAAAAAGAAATTGAGTAGTGAAGCAGAATCAGAGGCCTTTGTGGATATTGGAGAGAATATTTAATGGGGGCCACATTAAGATTCTCAACAGAATAGAACTTGGAAACACATGCTATGCGTGTTGCACGACACAGCAGATGTATTCATCGTGTAAATACATGGTTTATTAAATAAATAAAAAATAAAGAAATCAATTAAAGTGCGGCACATAAAAACGTCTAGTTGTACTCCCCAGTTGCTACTCCCAATGGCAGCAGTAGGGTACCCTATCATCCCTTTCTAATATGGCCTTGTCATCCATTAAGCGGCTTACTAGGATCAAACACCTTGTTTTCTTCATTTTGTGGATGATTTCACTTTACCAGTCCATATGTTAATGGGGCCACAGGGACTAGAACAAACCTTTTGTAAACAGACCACAGAACATATTATGCTTTTTGTTTACATAATTTCATTACACACCGTCCCTAAGCAATACAATCTTCCACATCTTGAAGGGTGTGAGAAGTGATTTAGACCATGGGGAATGTGAGAGTGCTACTTGGATTCTGGAGTCCTACTATTGCATTTACAAAAAAAAACACTATCAACCATTTCCATATCACTTGTTCCCACTGATGTTGGGTATATAGATGGCACCTGCTAAACACAAGAGCAATAATAAATGTTGAATCAATGCGTCTGAATAGCTGGGGATAACTTAGGGCAGCTAATTCCATATCTTGTGCACGTCCCACCCATTGCAACAGAAGATCAGTTTTAAGCAAATCTGTCTTATCCCTCCCCCCTCAACTGTTTTTCTGTGTGTCATGGATGATACCTGTTAGCAAACATGCTTCAATACTGGATAAATTTTCTTTGCAATGTCCCATTTGACAGCTCCATGCTGGTACCAGTGTGTTGTTATTTTTCTTTGTATGCTGCAGAAGCAAACCATATGCTTTAATGCCCCTGTCACGATGCTTGTTTGAGAAAATCAAGAATGCAAAGGCTTTGCTAGGGGGAGCTCTGAGGGGGTTATAGCCACGGGTCTTTTGGTTGTAGCCCCGGATAGAAGCTCAGGGGGTACAACCAAAAGGTTTGCTAGCCCAGAATCCCTACAGTCTCGACATTAGCGTGGCCCCAGATTGTATCCAGACCTAGAAACACCCCTGCAAGAATGTAGGGATGCTATCTCAGGAAGGCCATTTTTCAGGCCTCTCTACCCACAGTTCATTTTGTCAGCGACCCACTATGGAGCACACCACCTCAGATGCTGGCAGCACACACAGCTGACGCTTTTGTAAACAAGGGAAGTGTCTGAGTGTGTACCGCCTTAACAGCTTGCCAAATGCACTTCTGTGTATGTATTTAGACAGTATATTTTTTAATTGGATTATGGCTGTCAATTGTACTAAATCAATATTGCGACCCTGGTCAAGGATTCATTCAGTTTTGATGTGGCATGGTGTACACGTAATTGTGAGTGAAGCCATTTGAATTACATCGAATCAAATACATTTGAAGTCGTTTGAAGTGAAATAAGTATGCAACTTAAATTAATCCCCCATCATTCCTGCCCTGTCTGCTTGTGTACGCTTTCGATTAGTCAGAATGCTAATCTCTCCCCAAACAGATAATGAAGCAGGAAGAGAGAATAGAGTAGAGGAGGCCATCATCACCACATTGATGAGGCATCAAGTCTAAGTGATATAAAAAATGTGCATTGTTTGTCTTCTCTGTGTCCATGTGTGAACGTTGGTTGAAGGGGCTACATGTGTGCTTGTGTGTGTCTGAGTGTATGATGTATGTGTATGGGGGAGTTTTAATGAGTGCATGAGTGCGTGATTCAGTAAGTGTGCTTATAATTAATATGTATATGTGTGCAAGGACGTTTGAATAAGTGTACATGTATGTGTGGCTGTATGTAGTATGTTTATGTTTTGGGGATTTTGGATAAATGCTTGATTGAGTAAGTGCATGTGAGGTGGTATGTGTATTTGTGTCAGTGTGTGTGTGTTTCTGTGTTTAGTGTGGTGGCGGCCAGCCAATTCTCGGACCGCTCCTCAATGTCAGTGGGCTCAAGAACCATATACATGTTCACATAGGGCTATTTTGTCATTCATTAAGGAAAGGCAGTGTGCCCTGATTTTATTGTAAAAATACAACCATATATCTAGCAATGGTGGTGTATTTTATGCAAATGTTGAGAACATGCAGTATGTACAATTATTTACAGTGAGTTGTTGGCATGAATTGGTCACATCCAACACAACCATGAGACCATGTTTGACAGTGGCAAAACTGGCATGTATTTGGCACATGCCAAATGGAGATATTTTGCAGAAGACAAATTGACATGTGTTGATCAGAGACAGTATGGAAGTGTGCTATTACAGTCACAACGTGGCATTTATTGAGCACAACCCATATGGAGAAATTTTACAATGGCATGACTGGCACAGTGTGGCAAAAAGCAGAATTAAACTGGGTTCTCACAGTGGCATGCTGGCAAATAGCTGGAAAACCCAACCTGAAAATGTTCTATGCCATCTAATGGGCAAAATGTACAAATAACTGTTTTGCAATTCCAATACTAGCACTTACCGGGCACAGCTAACCCGAAAATGCATTCTGACTGTGCAAAGCCATCATAGAAATAAATGTGTTCTTACAATGGCGTCCATCTATGAATTGCGCACAAATAGCAGAAGCATACATACAGTGGCAATACTGGAATATGTTGTTGAGAAATGGCCGCATGAAATGTTTTACAGGGAAATGCTGAACTATATTTTTGGGCACATGGCAAAGCAATGTGCTCTATAGGGCACTGCTGGCACATATTATTCAAAAAGATATTTTATGTGTTTTCTTTGGCCACAGCAGCGTGAAAGTGCCTTACAAAATGCTCATGTACACTTTTGGTGATCTGGCATCAATGTTTATCATGTGTTTCCCTGCTTGACTGAATTAAACGTATGTGTTTTTAATGGGCTCATTTTAAAACAAAGAACGTTCTTTTTCTTGCAAGAGCCCTTACAGCCCGCTCTTTTAATGGTTTGGTATTGCTCACTCACTCAGAGAAAATGTTCATGCCCCTCAAACATCCCAGTCACCACACTATCGGGTGCTAAATTGCTCAATCTCCTTCCTTCCTTCCTTCCTTCCTTCCTTCCTTCCTTCCTTCCTTCCTTCCTTCCTTCCTTCCTTCCTTCCTTCCTTCCTTCCTTCCTTCCTTCCTTCCTTCCTTCCTTCCTTCCTTCCTTCCTTCCTTCCTTCCTTCCTTCCTTCCTTCCTTCCTCCCTCCCTCCCTCCCTCCCTCCCTCCCTCCCTCCCTCCCTCCCTCCCTCCCTCCCTCCCTCCCTCCCTCCCTCCCTCCCTTCCTTCCTTCCTTCCTTCCTTCCTTCCTTCCTTCCTTCCTTCCTTCCTTCCTTCCTTCCTTCCTTCCTTCCTTCCTTCCTTCCTTCCTTCCTTCCTTCCTTCCTTCCTTCCTTCCTTCCTTCCTTCCTTCCTTCCTTCCTTCCTTCCTTCCTTCCTTCCTCCCTTCCTCCCTTCCTCCCTTCCTTCCTCAGGTTAGTATTTTGATATTATTGGTCTATGTAGCACCCTCAACAAAGGTCTGATACGTTGCCTGTTGTGATTTCTTGAGTAAGGACATAATTAGTGCATTTTCCTTTCTTTCCATAAGCCATTCATCGTAAAACCTGTTTTTTGCTGGTGCTTTCTCCTGCTTCTGAAAGTTGATCACACTGGGGGTGCTGCTGTGGGATCTTCCCTCCAAATATGTTGCTCACTTGTCTGGGGGCTTGTGTCTTTTTTGGCATCATGATATTCGAGGGCTCTGATATTTTCCGTGTTATTCCCCATGCTGTTCAGCACCCTTTCCATGACCTTCTTTTCTGTAAATGTTGTCACGTATTTTTACCCAAATAATTCTATGTTGGTTTCTCTCAAAAATAAATGTATCCGTGAATGTCTTTAGATACATTGTGATGTCACCGCTTTTACATTGGATTCTTTTGTGTCTACTCTCCTTCAGCCACATTATTTCAGCTCAGAACTTTTGGATTGTTTATCATGTTGTTCTTGTTGATTTACAATTGATAGTTTTCACTCTGGGAATTTGCTCAGTTCAATAAGAGAATTGAAACTTAATTGTGAGTGTTCTAGAGGTAGGGAGGAGGAAGTTGTCGGGATTGTATCTCCACAGACCTTCCAAATCGCCCTCTTTAGTCATAACATCTGTTGTTAAGCGGATTTAAGGCTTTAGGACCTCATTGGCTGTTCCACATATTGGAAGTTTGAAAAAGTATCACTTGTTGATATCTCAAATGTCAGAATTTAAAAATCACTTCGTGAGCAAATTTCCCATGGTGTGGACTTAGTTTGTCTGATTTCACGATCCCAAAGACGACATACATAGTCATATGACTTCCCTTACCCCATTTTAACGTCTGGTGTAATTCATACTGCTTTTACTGCATGTGTTGCAATGACTAGCTTGGGGATTTTCACAGGGCGCATTCAGGTCTTTCAGGCAGCTATGGTTACCCCTTCATTTTACTTTGTCACGAGGATGACACTGTATTCTGCTTTCCTTTTCTTTAAATCCTCTGTGCCATGACCGTGGGTAATATGTTATATCAAATGTAATGTAGCCCTCTTCAGTAATGTCCTGTAACCTACTAAAGCCAGCCCTCTAATTCCCAGGTAACACAAATAAGCAGGCAAGCTGTTAACACAACATACATAATCCCAAATCTGTAGTACAATTGGGTAGATTATACCGTTTACCACAGCTCCTTAATACCATATTTAAGTGTAGTTAGAATCTCTAAAAGTCATCAGGTTTGAAAGTATTGTTAGTGGGTCAGATGCCTGGAGTAATTATGAAATGATCAAAGTCACCCATAATTAGTTCATGTTGCTGTCAGTTCTTGTGTGCTGGTACTTCATTGCACACTATCAAAAGCTCTAGATTCAGATCTCTTTTCCATAAAGGCTCACATTCACAGGGTTCACTCTCACTCCATAAAGGAGACTGGGTTTCTTCTAAAACCTATGAACTTTTTGGTGGAATGAAACGTGTAGAATTCCAAAAGCAGAATTCCTTCTCATAATCATGTGTTAATTGCTGCATGTAGAATTCCTTGAATAATGTCAGGAATTCTACTATTCCTGTTATTACGACTACTACTACTTAAAATAATAATAATAATAATAATAATATAATAATAATAATAATAATAATAATAATAATAATAATAATAATAATAATAATATAATCCTATACATGCAATTCTTTGGAATTCCAGTGCATTGCTAAGTGAGGAAGCGCACAGCCATCCTCACCCTGAGACTGGGCTACAATTCGGTGCAGGAAAAGGAACCATTATTTCTGGAATGCCATTTGACCCTAACAGTGTGAGTGTGGTGTCACAGCCATGTTATCCTCACATGTGAATCATGCGGCTGCCTAAATCGGTTTGAAAATGAAATGAGCATCCAGCCCTGTATGCCTTATTGGTGTAGCTACTCAAGCATGCAAACCCTTTTGTCACAGACATATTTGTCAAACTTAAACACTCTGTGGTCCTTCTTATGTTCTCAAAATACTCTTCAGTGTTATGTGTCCTCTTCTCTTTTTCCATAGATGTATTATGATATAACATAAAAGGAGTGAACGGATTCCCCATCTTAGAATTATAACATTCCATCAGAACATCATGTGGATGGTTATTGTAGGTTTTGATAATGTTCTTTGCTGAGACAAGTGTAACATTCTCATGATGACTACAATGCATCCTGGAGGCGGTCATTAGTAAAGAAGACTACAATTTAAAAAACAAAGCTGTTCATAATGTTAGTGTGATTACATTTTTTTTTAAATGGTTGCTTTTGCATTCCTCAGCCCTCCTCCACCCCACTCAAGCTATCTCGTTTTACCCCTGGCGATGCAGCTGTCATCAATAGCTGTGGTCTCTCTATAAAATGTGCACCTGACAACACGACTTTCACCCTCACAGAGTCCGTGAGCTAGAGTGAGAAACACAGAGCAAGAAACAGAGAGGTAAGGGGATATCTAGAGCAGACTGTTTTACCAATAACAATTTGTTGATTTAGCATGGTAATTATTGGTGTCAGAATATCCACTCTGGAAGTCGATTCATAGACCTCAGCCGGGCAGTTGCAAGGTAAATGACTCATGGAACAAGGCATCATCATGTTCCCAAGGTGAGGGCAGTGAACTTCAGCTAGCCTCTTGACTACAGCAAGAGCCATATTTTTGACACATGTCGACATGTTTCCTATTTTTAAAATATTTTGCATGTTATGGCTTTTGTAGCCCTCCATGGGCCGCAACAGGCATGGAATTGGGAGGGCTGAAGCCCTCTCACTTTGATGCAGCAGTCATCAATATGCTGTGAAGCCCAGCCCACGCACAGATGGCAAAAAAGCTGCCAAATCTGTCACCTCGGAGAGAGGTGTATTTACTTTTAAACATTCTTTTAAGCTTTAAAATTAAGTAAACGCCCGATCTTAAAGGTGTGAAAATAGTCTTTTACCGTGACTGCGGCCTAAGCAAACGTCCTGAGGACTAAATCCTGCCCAGGGGATGATATCAATAGACTCCCATATGTGGAAGCTAAAGGCTTAACTGCTGGGTTCAACTTTTAGTTGGCCCATGCCCCCAATGTTTAGCGTTCCTTTGTTTAACTAAATAGCCTGTGAGATGTAGAGGTGTAGTCAGGGGAGGGCCTGAGAGGGTCCAGAGGGAAAAGGGTAAGAAAAAACAAAGCGTTTTTGTTTGTGTGCGTGTGTGGACGGTATGCATGTATATATGTATGTATGCATGCATGTGAAGGTGTGTCTAAGTGTGTGTATGTATGTTTGTATGTGAGGGGGTGCTTAAGTGCATGCATATGAATATGTGTGAATGCTGTACCTGGCTGCGAGCGTACATGTGAATGAGAATGCAGTGTTAATGTTCTGGGTGCTCGTGTGAATGACAGAAGCCGAATGGGTGTGTGTATGTGCGTGTGTTTGTGCGGCACGCACATTGCAGCATGAACATGTTTTGCCAGGAGCGTGGCATGTTTTACTGCCATTTCTGGGCAAAGCAAAGCCAACCTGAGTGTTATTATGAGAAGGAGGAGTTGGAAGGGGTACTGCAATGGGGCTGGCTGGGTCCTACTATGGCATTGACTGTTGTACTTGCATTATGGATAAACCCAGTTTTATGAGTGTTCTTACATAGGTCGGTCGGTCTTTGTGCAGCACGTAAGGTAATGTTTTCTTAATTTTTCATGACGTTTTCTACTGGCATTAGGGGGCAAAAACAACAGGATGATGGCTCTTATATGGGGTATTTATGTAAATAATAATGATTTGTTATTTTTATAGTGCTTTCGCCAAACCACTGCCAGAGAACATATTTTATATACAATGATCACCTATTTAATTAATTAACCTAAGTTGTTACTCATTTATTGACCTCCTAAGGATGAGTGGGCCTTGCTGGGATTTGAACCTCTGACCTGCACACACACACATTGCAGAAGCAAGAGCTCAACCCGCTGAGCTATTGTACCAGCTAACCAGCAAAGCCATGCTTTCTTACTATGGCATGGCTTTTTATTTGTAACTGGCATTAAGGCAAAGCAAACAAGAGCATGTTCTTACGTGAGGATAACACATATTTGCAGAGCCAGCATGAACATGTTTTGTTATAGTATTATTGCTGCATCATGGGCAAAGTAAACATGAGCATTTCCGCATGTGGGAATATTGGCATATATAGGAGCACCAGAATGGACGTGTTTGGGTACAAGTACTATGAACATGTTTTTTACACTTGCAGGTACTGGCATACAGTGGGCAAAGGCATTATGAAAATGTGTTTGAAAATGCTCTTGTGCATTGTTGATGACTTGGCATCTAATGAACTGGTTTCATGTGTTACCCTACAAAACTGATTGTAAACTGTGTGACTTTTTACCTAATTTATCACAGAAAGTGTACTGTAAAATTCACCATTTCAAACCCTTATTTAAACATTTTTCTCTGGGAGAGAACCCCATCTGAACCCACGTGGGTGGGTTCACTCTCCCATGCTCCGCTGGTAGCTCCTACACTTTCGGTCGGGAGCAGAAAAAGCTCAGTTCCCTCTTCGGTTCCCGATTAGCTTAAGGCCCGACTTGTTACGCCTCATGTGAGTTGGGGGGTGATAGATGCATTTAATGGGCCAAAGGAAGGTGCAATATCTACTCAGCATACTGAGCTCCAGGTGGGGATCAACAGTGAAATAGGTTTAATGACCCCAGTTACTACCAGCTTTCAAAACTGCCATCCATGAAAGCCCCATTATACGCAGATGTGATGTTTAAAATGTCTACGCCGAGGAACTGATATCTGTTTCGGACTTCCAGGCTGTGCAGCCTGCAGTGGGGGGGCACTAATCTGCGATTTTAGAAGCATACACGGATCCAGAGCTGTGTACGAAGGCCAGGTGTGCCAACATTGAAACCACGCAGGAACCGGCTTCCACCGACGGCTGATCCGTGGACCGGTGGGGTTCTCTAGTGTCTGGTCCCAGCAACGTGACCAGCGTATCATAGAGACTCCTTTTTGATACCCGGCCGAGGCTTACAGTGGTAGTGAAATGCTGCATGGCCCCAAGCCGATCCCTGGAAAAACTGTACAACATCTTGCCAGGCTACATGCGACCGGCACCTCGGCCCAGACCGAAGAGGCGACTGCAGGGTTTTCTGTGCACCGTCAGTACTGTGAACACTCACGGGGTACCCGCCTAATACCCTGTGAGGCTACCAGCGCTATGTGTGCCTGCGCAAACTAACGGCATACATATCCCTATTACTTTAATCCACCTGCAATTAAAGCAGAGCTGCCAATTTCAACCGGCAAATATTGCGGGCCCGGCGGATCTGACCTGCACGCACATCGGTCTGCAGATAACACCTCTGCAACACAGTGCCCACCTGCAGTCCCCCCTCTGGCCCCAGGCGAACAGAACCTGAGGTAGGTCGACAAGAAGCTGCGGCCTGGAGGCTCGTGCCTGCTGTATGTGAGCAAACAACCCTTTTTCAGAAATAAACGTGGTGGTCATCAGAAGGATCCAAGTGGCAACGGGTACCCAGACATGCCTGGGACCAAGAACTGTTCACAAAACTGAGCACAAGACGGTCAATTTCTATTGCTGCGAGGCACCCAAACTCTTCTTTTCCCCCGCCAATGTCTGACAAACCCTCCCTAGTACCTTTAAGGGCTCCATCACCGCTTGGGATCGGACCGCAGATGCAGAGACGGCCGAGAGTACACTCACTTACCATCCGAGAACTGGTATCTCTATGCTGGTGGCACGGATGAGACGACAAGGTAAGAAACGTAGCCTTGCTTACTCCTTTGATATCCAAGAGCCAGGCCCCCGGAACCTACACAGGGGACACTATGCGAACGAGAACCATCCCAAAGACCAACATTTCCTAGTAGCAGACCGCCATATATCTACTCAATAATATACGCCCAGAACTTGAACTTTGGAGCAGGACTCTAACCCCAGAGCAGTTGTATAGCTAAAAGACTACATCCCCATAGGGTAGCCAGCAGGGTCCTCTAGTGCCTAGCTAATATATGCACTGTTCAATGACACATTGGCTATGAAGGAGCGTGGCACTGCGGGCTCACACCAGGCTACAGGAACTCATGCTCTACCGTAATCTCTGAGGAGCAACCATAATATAACTTCACGGCAGGTGTGGTCACGGACGTGTCATGCCCCTGATCCCTCGATTACACCATAGCACCACAAAACTGTGCGGCCAAGAAAAATCCTTATAGACACCAAGAGCTATTCTCGGACCAAATACTTACAGCAACAGGCCCAAACTGTGAGGCAGATACCGTACTGCGAAGAGAAGTCACAGGACACACTAGAAGGAACAAGTACAAACTCTGCCCGTGACTAACTCTTCAAGATACCATCATGATCAAAGGTGCCAACAAATAGAAGGGCCCAATGGATTCCTTCACAGGACCAAGACCTTTAGCCCCTGAACACTTCCCTTCCCCCAGCAACTCACAAGCATCTGGTGAAGAGGAGAACTCAAGAGATGACCATTTATTAAAGACAATGCGGAATGGGTTCCTAGCCATTAACGTTAAATTGGACGACATAGTGGGCACAATAGGATCACTGAAAGTGAAAGTTGAAAAGGAAAGCAGTCGCATTACCGAGGATGAAGGGCGCATTTACACGAACAAAGACAACATTGCACGTCATGATCGTACATTGAACTCCATACAAACGGAACTCAAGAAAATGGTGAATAAATGTGAGGACTTGGATTCAAGGTCCCAGAGGAATAATATCCAGTTGGTCGGGATCCATGAGGCAACAACTAAGGGGCCTATGGAACCTTTCATCAAGAAACTTCTTCAAACACTTTTTGACCCCACCAGGTTCTCGCCATAGTTCCTAGTGGAGAGAGCACACCACCGACTTTGCCCCCCTCCACTCCTCGGGGCTCCCCGAGGATGATAATTGCAAAACTGCTCAACTATTATGACTGGGACTTGGTGCTCCAGCTTGCCAGATAAAGTGGCACGCTAGAGTTTGAGGCCAACATAATCCATATATGCTCTGACTTTGCAAAGGGCATACACACACAGAGAAGGGCCCTCATTACGACCCTGGCGTTGGACCATGGTGCTAATAGCACCATGGTCCATGCCGGTAACTTACCGACTCCGCCATGGCGGAATGGGGAATTACTGCCCCATTCCGAGGCTGGCGGGGCAGTAATTCCCCATGCCGCCAATTTGCAAATTGCGGCACCGTACTTAGCACCAAGGTCCCTTTGCGGGTTGGTTTTTAACGCCTGCAAAAAGCAGGTGTTAAAGTCTCCAACCCGCAAAGGGACCTCGTAATCAGGCGCTAAGGGATTACCAGTACGGGTACCCTTACCGGTACCGGTAATCCCTTAGCGCCAGGGTCGTAATGAGGCCCAAGGTCTTACGACAATGTGAAGCGTCTCCTTTGAGCTTGGAAAATTCCATATTCATTGATATAACCTGCCAAACTGAGAATCCAACATGAGGGGAAGGCCCATTTCTTTGAGGGCCCTACTCAGGCACTGGCCTACGTGGAAGCAAGAATACCCATCCTTACAAGACAGCCGCACCCGGGAGCAATTTATCACATAACAATGAGGAAGAAAATCTAGATGAAAATGATTAAAAGGAACAAATTCATATCTAGGCTTACAAGAAACTTTGTCAGCCCATAGCAACGGAGAGAGATGAACATATCATGAAGCACCTCGAACGTCGAGCTAACTAGAAGGCAAGCTGACGACATGTCCCCCCATGGGTTATCCAAGAGTTTGATTGGGGCATATCATCAAGTTGGGGCAGATGGTGAGGGAGTGGGGAGGGAAGGGGGAGACCAGGGAAATGCCAGCACTCAAAGAGTTTGGGCAGGAACCAGCCTGAAAGTTGTGGGTCACAAAGTTTATAAAAGTTGTGGCAATGGGCATACAATCTGGAACAGAATCCTGCATATTCAGTGCAACAAAAATACAGAGTGGGATGAATAAAGGAACAAGCGCTGTGACATGGCTCTCCAACTCAAAGTGATCTCTTGGAATGTGAGAGGACTAAACAATCCCATTAAGACGAGAAAGATCTGGGCGTACCTAGACCACCATGCGCCCAATAGCGTGATGCTTCAAGATACCCACGTCCTGGAGTCGATTCACGAGCAAATGGCATATAAATGGTGAAAGAACAGATTTTACACCGATTACACAATCGCGAGGAGTGATAACGCTCATACATAAAAGTATAGACTTCAGAGTAGGCACTACAAATATAGGCCCGGAAGGCCGATACGTTCTTGCTTCTGGCACCTTCAATAACAGTCCGGTGGCCCTCATAAACACATACCGCCCCAACTCAGATGATCTCATTTTTTATGCAAAAATAGCTACCCTATTGGATTACACCCCGAACATTCCCATCATATTGGGTGGCGACTTCAATGCAATCCTGGATCTCTCCATGGACAGATTGAGCACCAATCAAAGGTACAGAACCAAAAGAGCTTACACACTAAATCAAATCATATCTCAATACATGCTAATAGACATTTGGAGAGCAGAACACCCAACTAGTAGGGAGTTCACATATTATGCCACAGTACATGATGCCCACTCCCGGATAGACTTATGGCTGGTATCGGAGACCTGGGCAGATGGTAGGTGCAAATCTACAATCTTACCACATACCTGGTCTGATTATTCACATATAGTGCTTGAAATATAGCAAGATGGCTCCACCGTACCGATACCTCCATGGAGAATGCCCCCGTTTGAACTACTCGATGATTACCTTATGACAACACTTAGGATAGACATTGAGACATTCTTCGCTGAAAATGAAAACTCTGTCCCCAAGTGCTCTAAAGTGTGGGATACAATCAAAGTGTGGCTCTGAGGCACAATGATTGCTACTACATTCAGAATTTAAAAACCACTAGAGCTGAGCTAAAAGAGATAGAAGGTGACCTTAGAAAACCAGAAAATGAATACAGTGATACACATGATAGAAGGTTATTGGGGTTACTTAAAGGTAATAGGCAATCATTCTGCGACCTGGCTGATCGTGAAACCTGTTTCATGAACAGGAAAGTGCAAGCAAGGGGGTATGGCAAGGCAAACCGCCCTGGACAGCTTCTGGCCGGGATAATAAAAGGGAAGTGTGATGCACAACACATTGGGGGAATCACCAAGCCTAGTGGAAAAACTATCATTAAGCATGAAGAAATACATAACATGTTCAGAGATTACTATCAATCACTCTACTCCAACAATGATAGCATTACGGTACAGGAGGTCCACCAGTAGATATCACAAACCAGACATCCCGCATTGGACAATGCCACCAATCACAGTTTAAGAAATTTTAGGCGCCATAGCATCCCTAGCATCAAGTAAAGCCCCGGGCCCAGGCGGCATAGGCATAGAATTGTACAAGAATTATAAAGACATCCTGGCCCTGAAACTCCTTAAAATATGGGAAGAGGCATGCACAACAGGGAAACTTCCATCCTCCTTTACCGAAGCAGTAATAACGGTACTCGCCAAACCTGGGAAACCCACAAATGAAATGGCGTCATACCGACCTTTATCTCTGATAAACTCAAACATGAAAATCTTCACCAATACCCTTCCTAATAGACTGATGCTCTACATGTCTGACTTGGTGAACCCCGACCAATCAGGATTTATACCTGGAAGATCAACAGCTCTAAACTTAAGGTGGCTATTCGGAACTAAGCCACAAATAAACAAATAAACCCTGAACTCCGGGCCACAACAATGATTTTATATGCGGAGAAAGCATTTGACTCTTTGTCATGGAACTTTCTATTTGATGTCTTGCGACGCATGGGGATGGGTGATGAGTTCAGCAAATTCGTTTTCACTGATCAAAACTACTCAGCAACCATTAGACTTGCCAGACAGGGTTGCCCCTTCTCCCCAATCCTATTCGCATTGACCATTGATCCCCTTGCTAGCAGGATCCGGGAATTCCACGGACATAGAGGGATAAACATTCAAGGGCCCAAATTATTTCATTATATGTCGACGGCACCCTAATTTACTTGAAACATTGTGAGGAAAATATATCACCGATATTGGCAGGGATCGAAACCCTCACACGGCACTCAGTATATAAATTAAACACTACGAAATTGGAGGTGTTTCCCCTAAATGACAAAACTACAGAACCCAAGAAACTACATGGCATGAAATGGGCGAGCATGAAAGGTTAATACCTAGGGGTACAAGTAGGAGGGTCCTACACAATTTTGCATGAACATTACCACGAAAACTACCTATCCACACTGGAGCACACACTTAAATGGAGCAACCTTCCCATATCGTTAATTGGCAGAGTAGCGGTACTGAAAATTATTGTCGCCCCATAGCTGTGGTATTTTTTAATACTATCCCGATATAGCTGGGACGGCAGTTCTTTTACACACTCCGTAGCCTAGCCGTGGGGTTTGTTTGGGGTGGTAAAATAGATAGAGTGAAATGGGAGTCTCTCACGGAACCGTATCACTGTGGCGGACTCGCAGCCCCTGACTTCGAGCTATATTACTTGGCTGCACAGGCACATTACACTGGGATATGGTTTGCACCCGACATTAAATACTCACATGTCAAAATTGAACAATGTTCTGCGGCACCATACAATATTAAATCCATGGTAATCAGTTCACATAAAATTGACCCATGCCTGTTTGATCCTAAAAAAAACCCAGAGATAGTTTAATTTAGGCTGTATCATTGCCAAGAAATGTTTCCTGCTAAAGTGGAAGGCAAGAGAAGCCCCGGCACTTAATCAATGGCTCAGAGAGATGTCACAAGTGAACGAAAACAAAGAGGGATATGTACTTCTAGACCAAAAAACATATGGGCCCCATATCACACATTTTTAGGAATGGAAACCCAGATCCATACTACAAAATAAAATCACTAATACAAACCGTGCAACTTAATATCATGCTACAGCTCGATATGCCTCGCAGACTCATCACTGTAAAATGCATATACTTATGGAATGTATAAGCTGTTAAAATAACTTGTTTAAAACCACACTATGCTGATAACATGTATTGCATGCTGATGCCACTTGTTAAATAAAGTTTTTAATCGGTGTAGCGCGAAACGCGTTGTCTGCAGGTCGCACACCACGGCGTCCTGCCTCTGTCTGTGTTTTTGCTGCACATTGTACCATATGTTTGTGTGTACAAGAATATTTTTCCTTTTTTTAACATTAAAGGTATCTGTAATTACAATACGGTGTGCTTTTCGTGTTTAAACCTGGATTTTTGGAGTTTGAAATTTATGCCTGGCCCGCGGGAGTGCGGTTCATTATTCCTCCTTCTTGTTCAATATATATATATATATATCTCATTTTAAGGACACAATTATTCTGCGATTTGGAATTCACATCTTATCTTCAATACGGTCACCATGTTAAGCTGAGGCAAGAATACTCTGTCCGGTATGTTATTTTTGTGTTTAATGTCAAATAAACTGCACTTAGGGGAAACCCAGCGCAACAGGAATGTTTAAATCCCATGTAACTTTAGGAACTTAAACGTGGTTTCCAAAGTCACCAATATCCAGTGCAAAGTACAATAATAAGCGACCAATTGCAGGATGATGGCTTTAAATAGATCGTTTTACAGTTTTTGATGTGACTTTAAGAGCTAGCTCTATGACAAGGAATGAACGAAATCATAATGTCAGAGAGAATGCAAGAGATGTGGCTATCTGAGGCCTTGGCTGTATACGGCCTCCATTGCCATTGAATCATTTGGTGGGAATTCACTTCTGGATGCAAGTAAAATGTTTTAATTCAATGTGTAATTGAGCTTCATGGTGCTATTTGCACTCTTTTTCTGTGACCTAGAAATGTCTTCACTTTATTTTTCCTCAGTATTTCTTTTTCTAGTGATAAACTGCAGGTCGCTGGTTGAGGTGAGTTTCTGGTAGAGCTCCACTGAGTAGATTACTGTCCCACCAATGTTCTTTTCCTTTAACTCCACAGGAACAGAGACAAGACAAGACACACGAGATAGAAGTGTGTACAGCTCACTGACAAAGTGAGAATCAATAGAAGAGGAACAAGAAGTTCTCAATTTTGCTATCTTGGATTTCCTTTAAAAAGACAGCAATGAAGAATGTGAAAAGATTGTACTCCAACACTGTTTCAAGATCAAGATCAGACACTTTTCCTGTGACAGTGACACAAATAGGGAGGGAGCAAAAGAGATCGAAGAAGAGGTTGCAGGTATTGGTAAACTCAGGCAATCATCATGTCCTATCACAGAGTACATGAAGCAAGCTTCAACATTACATTTTTGCCAGAAGACGGTATTTTATAGACAAAAAGCTCATGCTTGTGGTAGTACAACTTTGCAGTCAGTCACATCAACAGCACCGGCTCCTCAATCAGTTGCAAACACACAGTGCACGCTGCAATGTTCTTTAAGCAGACTCAATGAAGGAAGAGAGGCTCGGGCCTGTATTTTCCTTCCCAAATAATCATGTGTGGCATGGTTTTTAATAGCAGATAAGTAATACATGCTATACATGCACAATTGCCTGGAAAAGGTCAGCTTGGTAGAAATGTGGGAACCCCTTCACCTGTGGTTCGACATGAGATGCATTATCTTAATGCTTGGCAAAAGTAAAGGGGGCACGGTGTAGCATCCCAACCCACAACTGCAGCCACTGAGAAAACGTGCACCATCACACCAAACCACCACTCAAGTGAATCTTGCTGATTCACAGATGTGTATGCAACCTGTCAGAAAAGCATCTTTGCTTAGAGAACCCAGGGCACACTGGCAACGTGTTTGCCCTTCAATGTACCAGCCCACCATTGCTGAGGCTTTTTAGTAAATCAAAAAATACCCCACAGACATTGAAATCTCATAATCTTGTTGGAATGTTAGCACTACATTTATTGCACTATTTGCTCCTGGCCTTGTTGATCAGTGCTCGGAAATTTCAAGTTAGCACTACTTCATGCAAACCTCAGTACCACACCACTAAAGTAATATTATGGAGTAGTGGGTGGGAAGGGAACTCACAATGATCATGTGGAACAGTGCTTCAGTCTCATATCTTATGTCCATCAGAGGGCAGACTGTCAACATCCTCCATACACCTTGTCAAGGAAAGCAGTCTCTCAATGTTATTCAGCTTCCGGCCACTTTTTGTATGGAAGGTTTGACAGCATGTCCCACTGGGCAGTAGATCTCTGAGAGAAAGTAACTGAGGTTTTGGCACTTTGGCTCACACCTCGTGGTTTAAAAGTGGCCTTTGTGGCAGCTGGCATATAATCTGATATTGTGGCTGCCCTCCAGAATATATGCATGTGCCCCAGCTTTGCCCATGTCCTCCATATTTTGGTTACCCACACAAAAGTGTGTCCCATCCTCCTCCCGCATCGACCTCTGGCTCATTTTGAAACACTCCTCCGGGGGTGGGGGATCTCAGAAGCACATATGCTAATGAGCACCTATCCAGACCACTCTCCAGTCACTATCTCCCTGATAATGCCACACAAGTTATTGGCTTACTTCCTGGTCTAAGGCGTCTCTCTCCCGACTTAGAGTGCCCCTCTGTTCAGCCAGGTCATCCCTTTGTTTTTTGAATGCATTGGATTTCTGGCGCTCCTCATCAAATTCTTTTTGAGAGTTTAAGTCTCTCTTGATTAATTTATTATTTTCATCTTTCAAGGATTCTATGTGGTTTGTAGGGTGACAATCTGTTCTGTGCATGCTTTATTACATTTTAATTGTTGTGCCAGTTTCTGTTGACTCTGTTACACAGAGTCCACCTTTTCCTGACACTCCTCTTTCCATGCCTGTAACTGAGTGTCTTCCTCTGCATTCTCTTGCTGTAGGAGAGCCAGGTCTTTTAATTTTGTAACATACTGTCTAGTTTCTGTTTCTAATTCTTGGCTCTTCTGTAGCCTTTGCCCTGCAGAGTCTAGATAAGTCTGGATTATTTCTATTGTTTCCACTTGATTCTTTGCCAGAACTATGTTCTCAGCATGCTTTTCCTGTATTACTTGTATGTGGATTAATAGGTAGGCCGCCATTCTGGCAATTTTACTCTGCTCCTCTTTCACTTTTGGGGCCATGTACAGTTCACTAAGAGCTTGGTGTAATGGGCCCTTGTCCTACCATGTATCTTTAATTTCCTGCAGCCAGACATGTTAATTCTGTTCTGGCCACTCACCCCTGACAAAATGTTTGTACAGGAAGGTGTTCCCTAGCCATATTGATTTCTATTGGGATCACCATTTTGGAACTATCCATTTATTTATGAATTATTTCAGGGTTGATTTATTTTAACTTTTACAAACAGGCCTGATTTTGTAGTATTTATTTTGAGAGGTGCTTGTACAGTGTAGCAGAGAACACCAACCAAAAAAGGTGTCTCTACCCTGCAGGTTAGTCTGCTGTGTTAGACAGTCACGGGTGGTAACTCAAACTCAAAATCACGGCACGAGCCCCCAAATCCGTTAAGGATTTCAATCAGGCAATACACCTGGGTCTCAGCCTCGCATGCAATGCACAAATGAAATATTTATTTTATTATGTCTATAGGTTCAATATTCTGAGTGATATACCACTCATATCACACCCCTTCTCAAAATACCCCTAGGTTACAATGGAGGAATCAGGCAGGTTGGTAAAGGTAATAGTTATTTACTGGGGATCTAATCTCTCTCCCTGGCTGTTCAACCAGTATCTGGCACTCCTTGCCCACCGCATCGCCGCTCTCTGCCCTAATTTCCAGTGCTATGCGGACGATACCCAGCTCATTTTCAGGCTACCCTCAGCCTCCCCCTCTCCTTCCCTCATCTCTGACTGTCTGTCTGCTATCCAGGAATGGTGTGCCGCCAATGACCTCTGCCTTAATGCCAGTAAGACTGAGATTCTACTCATCGGTACACCCACTCCCTCCTTCCCTGCAGCTCTCTGGCCTGCCTCCCTTGGCCCCCTCCCTGCTCCTACCTGCAATGCAAAAAACCTTGGGGTCATCTTCGACTCCACACTCTCCTTCTCTCCTCATATTTCTGACGTCGCTAAGAAGTCACACTACCAGCTGCACCTCCTCAGAGGTATTCTTGCCTTCCCCTCCTTCCCCCAGAAGCTCACTGTCTCCCGAGCCCTGGTTCTCTCGAAGCTGGATTACTGTAACAGCCTCTACCTTAATCTGCTTGCCTCCACTCTCCGCCCTCTGCAACTCATACAGAACAGAACTGCGAGACTTGTCCTTGGCCTCAAGCCCAGGGACCGTATCTCTCCAGGACTGAAATCTCTACACTGGCTCCCAGTGGCTGCGAGGATAAAGTTCAAAACCCTCTGCATTGTCCACAAGGCCTTCTGGGGCCTTGGTCCTAAATACCTTCAACTCTCTCTTCCCAAATATCTTCCTTCCCGAGCCCTTCGCTCATCCGCCTCCAACTCCCTCAGGGTCAGCCGCTTCTCGAAGCAACAAGCTGGGGGTAGATCTCTCTCCGCGGCAGGGGCCTCCCTCTGGAACAGCCTTCCTGCCTCCCTGAAACTTGAGGAGAACCATCTCCGGTTCCGGAAGCACCTCAAAACCTTCCTCTTTGCCTCTGCTTTCTCTCTCCCTCTCCCCTGCTGAACAGCTAATATTCTTCACTGAAACTGCACTGATTCTGCAACTGGACCACTCTTAACGGCCTCGGTCCTGGGCCCAGCCACTCTCCACTTGCACTGATGCCCTGGAACCCCTCTGCACTGCGGGACTGTCTCTGTATCCCTACAGCCCCCCCCCCCTTTTCCAGCACTTGTTCTGCACTTACCTTGCACTTGCCACCAGCTGGCCCTATTTATTTATTACTTTACGCCACTTACCTTGTACTGCACTTCCCCCCCTCCCCTTCCCCTTGCACTTTTCCCCCTCCCCCACCCCTGCACTTGCGCGATCTGAATGACACCTGGCCTAGTAGGATCGTTGTCTGTCTCCCCTTGTTTCCTCCCCTCCCTGCCTCGTCGCGCCTTGAAACACCTGTGTATAGGCGCGTTACAAATGCCATATCATATCATATCATATCATATCATTTATTTATTTAAAATTCAAATCAAACATGCTTTAATATATGGAGCGGCAATCACCAATGGGGTGACAATAAAAATAAGAAAGTAGGTAAGGCAGTTAAATTCACTTTTTAGCAACACAGAATATAAAACACAGGGAAAAGAAACGTTTGGCTTATTTGAAAGATAGCATTTAAGTGAAGGTTTCCCCCTGCAAATTTCTCAATTCACAAATAAAGAATTCTACACAGATGTAAGTAAGCAGCAGGTATTCAGAAGTAAAGAACAGTGTACAGTGGTTGAATACAATCTTCCCTCCCCAATCAAGAGAGAAAAACATTTTGGAAATGTTACACTTTTAAAATGACATTCGAAAAATGGCTGAGCAAAACAATGAAAAATGTGCAAAAAGGCCGTAAATTGATATAAATCTCTATGGAAGCAACACTGAAAAGTTGTTACCAATCATAAGCTTTAGGATAAGAAACAGTAAACTCTTCGAATCTTTATGGAAGTTTGGAAACAATTGGAATTGAAAATCACACGTGTAAAACTTTTGCAGAAATGTGAATTCCTGCCTAATATTCACTAAACGGTTTTTGAGAAAAACGGGGGAAATTGGTAATTCTTCAGAACTTCTGTTCCTTATGCAGCAAGTTTTCAAATGACTAGCATACATTTAGATTGAGATGTATGTACTTTTCACTCTTTTACTTTTTCTTGCTTCCAAGTTAAATGTCTTGAAGTTCAGTGGCAAAATAAGCATTTTAAATCCAAAAGTCACGTCAGTTTCTTTTTCTTCCTTCCCAAGTGTGAGCAAATGGCAAGTCCTTTGAAGTTGAATAAGGGGCATCTTCCTGGAGAGCAGAGCTTCCTGCCCCTCCCCTGGAAGGATGAGTGTTCAAGCCTGCTATTGTCTTTGCCTGCGGCCCAGACAAATGTCTAATGAAGCCCATTGTCATGAGTATGTGATGCCTCCCAACAGCAATGAGCCTTTCCTGTCAGCAGTGAAGTGTCAACCTTTTCCAGGCTAAGGACTGTCAGAGCAGAATTATTATTATTATTTTTTTTAAATAGTTGATTAACTCCGACTGGGTTTAGCTTTAAGTTTCACCTAAATCGT
Organism: Ambystoma mexicanum; assembly: GCF_040938575.1. Taxonomy (NCBI): domain Eukaryota; kingdom Metazoa; phylum Chordata; class Amphibia; order Caudata; family Ambystomatidae; genus Ambystoma; species Ambystoma mexicanum. The sequence goes on from NC_090939.1 coordinate 532,529,632, forward strand.
TCATTTAAACACATAAAATGAACAAAGTTTATAGGTAGATTTTTCAAATTAGCAATCCTTTGACATTCTTAAAGAATTAAGCCTTTAAACAAAAACATGCTTTCACAACAGGTGATGTTGCACTTCATTCTTGAAAAGTACATTAAACGGATTTCAAAATCCAATTTTCCTCTGCAGCACATACACATTTTAGTCAGCATTAGTTCTTCCCTTGAGTGCTGGGATTGTTTGCAGTCTGGATACATGTATCCAGCCTTTGTTTAGAATTTAGCAGTGTTTTCCCGTGGAAAAAGAAAACAAGGGTTCCTGGGTTGCTTTTTCATTAGATACATTGTATAGAGCTGTCAGTCAATGAGGCCCGGTTCCTCTTTCTAGCGCCAAAAACAGCACTTTTTAAGGTTGCAAGGCTAACATTTTAAAAGGCATTTTTGGTTTTCAGCAAAATTCTGCTGCTTTGCTCCATGTTGAATGTGGTAGAGCCCACTGTCATGCTCCTACAGTGAGAACTCTGTTTATGACCCCCCCCCATCCTTAATGTGTGTGGCAAGGTGTGCAGCCATTTCCTGGTTGTGACCCAAACGCAGTTTTGAAGATTTTGGCCTGCACAGGAGTCAGTGCATCCATTTTGGGCTGTTTCTTTCACCATTTCCATACAGTGATGCAGTGGGGCACATTGGAATGGGTCAAAATGTCCCACACAGAGTCATGAAACTATGGGAGTTGCATGCTAGAGCTTGACCAGAGACAAGCAAGCATACCATCCTGCACTCTTGTCTGGTGACTGTCATCACTTGAGGAGGGTGCTGGTGTAGGTGGGTGTGAGGCATAGGATACGCATGCCTTAAACACATTATTGTGCCACAAGCTAATTATTCTTGTTTATCAATAAAACACCCAAGGCACTCTTACTTTGCTTACCTTGATGAACTCTCTTGTGGCAGGCAGAAATGTCATATTACAATGTTTACCCTCCCATCCCCCTGACAGTCACACCCTCCAGCAAGCTGCCGCAATCTCACACCTATGACCAGTTGGTATGGGATTTCATGGGTGGGAATAATTTTTGTCCTATCCTCATGCTCTGCAAGAAAGCCTGCACAAAGGCAGGCAATGGTACAGGGTTCCCATTCTCCTCCCCCGGGGCCATCTTATTTGTCATATTTGGCTTCTCCTGCTGGTGCTCCTCCATTTCCTGCTGTCCCATCATTTTCTGTTCTTCCCTTAGGGTGTTGTCCCTTTGCACTTCTGTGGATATATTCCTCTACTGCTTCGGCTGTACAGTGTACCACCACCTTTGCTCCAAGCCTAAGGTAAAGGCAATCACCCACCTGGCACAGGTACTCCATGAGTGACTCAGCAGCGACCAAAGCCTAAGGTGGATTGGTTTCTACATCCACCTCCTCTTACTCCACCTGCTCCTACTCACACAAAACATCCCCCTTTTCAACCAATGTCTACTCCTTCAGGCTCTGTCTCTCCCTTTTGGCTAACTACCACAACCACTGACACCAATTCTGGAAAAGTGAATCTCTTCATCTTCCTCCCCATCCCACCGGCATTCCTTCAAAATAAAGGAACAAGTTGCTTATGCTGTCATTTTTGCAAATCAAACATATGCTTACAGTCCCTTTCAGTGTCTATAAAGTAAATGTCCAAAATGCAAAACATTTGCCAATCGCCAGCAAAGGGATGCATTTAAGACTCACATGATGGGAACAAGTTCTCAGATCACACAAACAATAGGATAGGAAAGATGTTAGGAATTGTTTTTTTTTTCTTCATTTAGGGAAAAAGGAACAAGGTACAATAGGAATGTCATGTTTTATTAAAGTGTTTCTTATTTTGTATTATTAAGTATTATACAGTACAACAATAGTCATTTTTAAAAACTCTTCATTACAATGCAATCATCAAAAAACTTTCAATATGAATCCATAATTTTGTCACATGATATATAAATGCATCATTGTTGCAATAGATACATGTATCCCAGGCATCTTCCACATTATCATAATCCTTACCATCCCAAGACAACATGTACCTTAATGCTTCACAGTCAAAAATTAGATGTTTGACCATCTGCTGGATCATATCACCTCAACATTTACACAGCTTATCCTCCCTTGAGAGCCCCTGTTGAGCCTGCAGCTTTTCAAGGTTCATGATATCATTATATTTCATTCTTAAATATGTCCATATGGCACCATTCCCCAAGATGCTATGCACATATGAAGGAACAGCCTTGCTCCCCTGGTAGTATGTTACAAAAGAGCCAGAGGTACATTTCCCCACAAGCCCCATCAAGTTTTCTTCTTTGGAAAAGACCTCAAGGAGACAGCGCATCTTATTCTAAATATGGGAGGATCAAAGCATTGTCAGTAGACCTATACAGCCACCTCAGGGCACAGCCCATAAGTTTAGTACTAGTACTGGATGGCATATATGCATTTGTGGTTGTCTAAGCATCTCCAAGGCACCATAACAAAGAGTGAGGAGCTGCATTCATAAACTTACAATGCATATCTAAGATGTGTTGATCAATTTTCATCACAAGGGTCATGAAATAATATTTAAAATCGATGTATTCTGCTGGGATTTGTTTTATTAATCGCAGTAGCCTATGCAGTGTACATCTCTCTATTAAAGGGATGGTCTAGTAAACATTTTTATTTAAAAAATAGATAGGCCACATAAAAAAAAATACTAGCATCCTCCGTTTTAAAATTTCCTGTGTAAAATTTTGAGCTATTCAAGCTCAAAATTCGAAAAAGCAAGCACAGGGGCGCAGCCATTTTGTGAAATGGAGGCCCTCCTGTGCTGGCTTTTGCTTTTGCGGCACTAATGAAGGAAAAGCCAGCCAGCTGTAGTAAACAAAGTCTACCGCTGGGTGGCTTTCCCTTCATTAGTGCCGGGACTCGGAGGACGCGGACCGGAGACCAGAGCAGGAAAGCTGCAGCTGAATCTCGGTAAGTGCTATTTATTTTTTTTACAAAAAATAAGCACTAGCTGCGTTTTTTTTTCTAAGTTTTTCCGGGCTGGAGGAGCCCGGAAAACTTCGAAATAAAACCGCAGCTTTAAAAAAGTATTTATGGTTGCGCAAACATAAATACAACGTTATTGTGTTGGAAAACACTGCGGTTTTAAAACCGCAGCGTTTTCCAACACAACCGCGTTTGTTTCTGCCTGCTGTGGCTATCACTTTGGGTCTCCGGTGCTCCCAGGGGAGCACCGGAGACCCAAAGTGAAAGCCACAGCAGGCAGAAACACACGCGGTTATGTTTACATGCCGCATAGTGTTTCTACCTGCAGCTGATTTCCCATTTGGGGCTCTCGGGCTCCCCATGGGGAGCCCGAGAGCCCCAAATGGGAAATGCTAAATGCTGCGTTGTCTGCCTAAATCTGCTTTCCCATTTGGGGTCTCGGGCTCCCCGTGGGGAGCCCGAGAGCCCAAATGGGAAAGCAGATTCAGGCAGACACAACGCAGTTGTTTTCCGCAATGCCGCGTTGTGTCTGCCTAAATCTGCTTTCCCATTTGGGGCTCTCGGGCTCCCCGGGAGCCCGAGAGCCCCAAATGGAAAAGCAGATTCAGGCAGACACAACGCGGTTGTTTTCCGCAATGCCGCGTTGTGTCTGCCTGAATCTGCTTTTCCATTTGGGGCTCTCGGGCTCCCCGTGGGGAGCCCCAGAGCCCCAAATGGTAAAGCAGATTCAGGCAGACACAACGCGGTTGTGTTGGAAAATGCTGCGGTTTTAAAACCGCAGTGTTTTCCAACACAATAACGTTGTATTTATGTTTGCGCAACCATAAATACGTTTTTAAAGCTGCGTTTTATTTCTAAGTTTTCCGGGCTCCTCCAGCCCGGAAAACTTAGAAAAAAAAACGCAGCTAGTGCTTATTTTTTGTAAAAAAAATAAATAGCACTTACCGAGATTCAGCTGCAGCTTTCCTGCTCTGGTCTCCGGTCCGCGTCCTCCGAGTCCCGGCACTAATGAAGGGAAAGCCACCGAGCGGTAGACTTTGTTTACTACAGCTGGCTGGCTTTTCCTTCATTAGTGCCGCAAAAGCAAAAGCCAGCACAGGAGGGCCTCCATTTCACAAAATGGCTGCGCCCCTGTGCTTTCTTTTTCGAATTTTAAGCTTGAATAGCTCCAAATTTAACATAGGAAGTTTTAAAACGGAGGATGCTAGTATTTTTTTTTTATGTGGCCTATCTATTTTTTAAATAAAAATTTTTACTAGACCATCCCTTTAAGGCTAATTCTACAGTGGGCTTAAGACGCCAAAATTCAATTCCATACAATAGTATGTACAACATTTATTTTGATACAACTTTATAATAATGCCAACCATATAGCCTCCTGCTTTAAAAGGCAATGCTTTAATAGCATCTGTGACCTGGCCAATTCTGAGCTGAATATTCTGTATGGCAGTTTACCAATTTAATTTGTTATCAACTATAACACCCAAGTACATGTAGGTGCTAACAACCTAATTTTTATCACCATTCGGTAACCAGGATGAAGATTTACTCCTGGACTGAGCATGATAATTAGGGGAGAAACCCATTATTTTTGTTTTATTGATGTGAATTCTTAGTGTGTTAAGAGTGGCATCATCATGTAGTCGTGCCACTAATGTGTGTAAACTCCTCGGTGTTAAGTCTAACAACACAAAATCATCGGCGTACGCAAGCCATTGTATGTCGATATTGCCTAGCTTAGAAGTAATTGAGATGAGATTAGCTATATCACCCCCCAAATCAGCCAGATATAGATTAAACAAGGTAGGTGCAAGTATGCATCCCTATTTAAGACCAGAACAGGTCTTGACACATTTAATCGTCCCTCCAATATGGTTCATTCTCACCCTGACCTTAGTATTAGCATGCAGGGCGATAAGCATGCAAAGCAACCCCCTAGGAATATTCCAGTTATTTCTGTCAACAGTGTCGAAGGCTGCACTATAGTCTGCGAATATTATATAAACCGGGAGTTTCTGAATAATCCAGGCCTGCTTTGAGATGGTAATCAGAGCCAAGTCATTATCAACTGCGCTGGAGCCCCAGCTCAACCCTGTTTGGTTACGCAGGATGATGTTATAATCCTGAATCCATTGACTTAATTCCACTAGCAATACCTGGGAAAATATTTTAGCAGGGGACTGTCAGCATTTGTAACATCCTGTAATTGCATGGATCTTTTCTGTTGACTTTTCTATAAATAGGAATGATTATACTTTCTTTCCATGTCACAGGAAGTAACTGGGTTTTACATTTGAGAGTAAACATCCAAACGAGGGTGCAAACCCAAACTTCCAGTTTTTTGTTTTCATCAACTGATTATAGGTCTAACCAAGCCCCAGTGCCCTAAATGATTTACAGGCACTGATCATGTTCCTCACGTCTATCAATTTCCCTTGATAGACCCACCACCCAGTGACGGCATTACTATTGGAGGCCAAACAGGTAGAGTTCATGCCCAACGTAGATTCTAGGACCTCATCATGCGTTGGCGGTATCCCAGCAGTAAAAGTGCCGGGATACCACCAACGCAGATAGCATTACTGCAACTCGGTCCGGCGCTATTAGATCCGGATCCTGAGTTGTGGTAAGGCTGTTACTCCACAGGGCTCAATGGGGCACTATTACCGCCAGAGGTATTAGCTGTGCAAATTGGCAGAAAGGGGAGATGTTTACCTCCAGCAGAAAGCTGGAGGTAAACCGCCCACTTTCCACCCAAACTCGGGATTGGGTGGAGGGGTAATGCAGTGGTAATAGCATTACTGCCACATTTTTGCTGCTCCACCCAACCCCTGATGAGGCCCAATGTGTTTTACCCATTCTGTCTCCACCACAACACAAACAATACAACTATCTTCTTGGGTTCAATTAATAATACGCCAAATGTTTTAATCGTTCTTCACACTACAGGATACTAATAGACGCAAACTCCTGCATTTCTAAATCATACCTGCTGTCAATGATCTATGGATAGAAAGGCAAGATTAGAGAAGGAGCTTAAATAACAGACACAAACAGGCAAAAGGTGATACAACAGGAAACAAGAAATACCAAAAAAAGTACAAACGATTCACAAAATCCAACAAAACTTCACAAAACCACCAATTTGTGAGCCTTTCCTGACCCTTCACAACACTAAAAGAAAACCCACAAAGGCAGTATGAAGCAATTTGTTTCCTTAAATTCCCTCAAACCTATTTTAGAATGGCACAGGCCTCTGATTATCTAGTCAAACAAATTTCTTGACCACTTGATATGCGACTGGCCCCTGATGACTGTGTGATATGATATGATATGATATGATATGGCATTTATAACGTGCCTAAACACAAGTGTTTCAAGGCACGATGAGGCAAGGGATGGGGAACAAAGGGAAGACAAACAACGATACTACGAGGCCAAGTGACATTGAGATTGCGCAAGTGCAGGGGAGAGAAAAGTGCGTGAGGAAACGGAGGGGGCAGTGCAGTACATAGGATAACAGTAAAATAAATAAAAAACAATAAATACAATAAATAAGATGTGCAGCCAAGTGGTGGCAGGTGCCAGGGTAAGTGCAGACACATCATCCGGTGTCAGGTGCTGGTAGGGGGCTGTAGGGATACAGAGAACATCCCCCAACTGCAAGGGATTTCCAGGGGGGCAGTGCAGGTGTGCAGCTGGTGGGGAGGGGACCTGGGCCCGAGAACAGAGGGTGACCAGGTGACCAGTGCAAATTCAGTTCCAGCCAGGAGTTCAGCAGGGGAGAGGAGGAGAGAAAGCAAAAGCTAAGAGGAAGGTCTTGAGGTGCTTCCGGAACCGGAGATGGTTCTCCTCAAGTTTCAGGGAGGCAAGGAGTCGGTTCCAGAGTGAGGCCCCAGCCAAAGAAATAGATCTACCAACAACTCGTTGCTTGGAGAAGCGACTGACCCTGAGGGAGTTAGAGGTGGATGAGCGAAGGGCTTGAAAAGGAAGATATTTAGGAAGAGAGAGTTGAAGGCATTGCGGCCCCAGACCCCAGGCCCCAGAAGGCCTTGTGGACAATGCAGAAGGTTTTGAACTTAATCCTCACAGCCACTGGGAGCCAGTGCAGAGATTTCAGTCCTGGATAGATACGGTCCCTGGGCTTGAGGCCAAGGACAAGTACAAGTCTCGCAGTCCTGTTTTGGATGAGTTGCTGAGGGGGGAGTGTAGATGCAGGCAAATTTAGAAAGAGGCTGTTGTAGTAATCCAGCCTAGAGAGAACCAGAGCTCTGGAGACAGTGAGCTTCTGGGGGAAGGAGAAGAAAGGAAGAATACCTCTGAGGAGATACAGCTCGTAGTGTGACTTCTTAGAGATGTCAGAGATGTGAGGAGAGAAGGAGAGTGTGGAGTCGAAGATGACCCCGAGGTCTTTAACCTTACAGGTGGGAGCAAGGAGATGGCCAAGAGAGGTCGGTCAGAGAGGGATAGGAAGGAGGGAGCAGGTGTGCCAATGAGCAGAATCTCAGTTTTACTGGTATTAAGGCAGAGATAATTGGCGGCACACCACTCCTGGATAGCAGACAGTCAGAGATGAGAGAAGGAGAAGAGGTGGCTGAAGGGGGCCTGAAAATGAGTTCAGTGTCATCTGCATAGCACTGAAAGTTGGGGCAGAGAGAGGCAATGCGGTGGGCAAGAAGTGCCAGCCATTGGTTGAACAGCTAGGGAGAGAGGTTAGACCCCTGGGGAACACCACAGGTAGAGCTAGACGTAGAGGAGAGAAAGGACCAAGTTGAACCTGGGAGGGTAGATCGGAGAGGAAAGAAGTCAGCCAAGCCAAGGCCTGATCGGCGATACCAAGGTTATCACAGAGACGGTTGAGCAGGATGGCATGGTTGACCGTGTCAAAAGCAGAAAAGAGATCGAGTAAGATGAGAACAAAGGGTTTGTTCGAATCGAGTTTGGAGAGCAGGTCTTCACAGAAGTTCAGGAGAGCAGTTTCCATGCTCCTGGCAGCAATGAAGCCAGATTGATCATCCTGGAGACAACAGAAAGATTCCGTGTGGAGATTAAGCTGGGACATGGCCAGCTTTTCCAGGAGTAATGAATCTTGAGGTTAGATTCATCAACTGGGATATACCACAGGAATCCCACAGGTTGTGGCTAACCAATTAGAAAGCACTGACCTTCCAGCAGGGAACATTTCTTGATGCAGCTCTATCACATACATTTGAGTGTTTGCAATAATAAAAAAATCTACATATTATAGTGCAGCAGTCACCACACTACAGGTGAGTATTAAGCTCCATAAGAAACTGGAAAATTGAATTGCTAATAATCTTTGACTTGTATGACAAACTTGACTGATAGTTTCAAACAAAATGTTTGTCATGGGTCCCCTCAAATAGAAACCTTTGGGAAAGATTAGTTCTAAAATTAAAATAATATTAAGAAAGCAGTGCACAGTAAAAAAAACCCTGGATGGAATTGGATGAGGTATGAAACATTTTGGGCATGAAGCTTTGACTCGATATCTGGGAGGGGTCTGGAGCTATTCCATCCAGTAGTTGTTCAAATATTTGACGGTGAAGGGGTATCCCCTTGTCTCAATATTATAGCTTTTTTTTGCACAATGCAAGGAATTACCGCAGTAATTACCTGATTAATGCGAACACGGAACATGGGAAAAAAGCTATTTAGAGGAGGGGAAAGGATGAAAGGCTAGAGGTTGGCAGGAAGAAGAGGACACAAGGCAACATTTGGGAGTTAGAGGTGGTCTAGGGAGCCAGTTTCAGTCCAAAGGTTTTCGCATTATTGGGGTAATATAACAGTAATATAATGATAAATCAGATTATCGCGATCATTGCTTTAGTAATGGTGGTACAGTTAATGTGATAATTATTGGGTTAATTGAAAAAGGGAAAACATAAATGCGGGGACATCTATTGTGATGAAAACTGCTAGGCAGGGGGGAATGGGTATTTGTGCCAGTGGCCATGACCAATGGGGCCCAAAGAAACCTATTGGTGCAATAAGTACAGTGTCCACAGCCAAAGGCTGTGGCAATGGACTATGGCCAAATGCCATGGCTAGTGGGCCCCAAGGAAACCTATAAGTGGAACATTCATAGTGGCCACGGCTGAAGGCCATGGCTAGTGAGCCCCAAGGAAACCTATATGCGGATGGCCATGGCCATTGCCCATGGCCGAAGGTCATAATGTTATGGCCAGTAGGCTGTAAAAAAATCCTATTGGTGCAACATGCAAAGTGAACACGGCCGAAGGCTATGGCTGGTGGCTTTGAATAAACTATGGTAAAACAAAACCTATGAAATTCATTTAAAAAATCTTAGTTAATATGCAGTTAAATTACACAGATTTAAGGCAACAAAATACTTGCAATGTATGTGTGTAAAAACTGGAGGGGGGGGTCTGTACTTCCGCTCTCTATATGGTAGAGGAGAGGCACTGAGGACCCCAGCCAAGATTCTCTATTGTGGTAGCAATTGACGAGCAATCAAGGCCTTGCTTCTCAGGATGTGATGCAGGCTGGTTCTTAAGTACAGTGTAGTCCCCAAGCCCCCACAAAGGAATGTCCACACACTGTATTAACAGTCTTTATATAATTAATATTCAAGGCTATGTGCACTATCACAATAACTCACTTTGTGCTCAGAAAATCAATAATGGTAAATATATACAGTTCTAAAGTGGTACCACAATTATTATCAGATCTCATTAAAGTGCATCAACTATACTGCCAAAATGTCACACAGATGAATAACAAGGAAACCAGCAATAGAAATAGTAAGGAAAGCAAGATGGTTGAAACAATAGGCAGAATACTGGCCTCTACCTTAAGCACAGTTCTGTGTGGAGATCCCCCCCCCACCTGGGCAACCTGTAAAGCAAAGATGTATCACAAGCCCAGTCCATATATTGTTCTATGAGTCTTATTTCCCTCTACAATACTTCTACAGCCCCAATGTACCTGGAATTGTAGCGTTCGTCGTCAGGGGATCGAAGGCCCTTCTTGAGTGCCCTCCCTTTAAGGCAGGAGTCACGGGTCGTCGAATGTCCAACGGAGAACAGGGTGAACTACGGCGGTGAAGTGGCAGCTTCGTTCCTAGAGGTGCTCTTCGACAACGGAGCATTGGCGTCCTGCAAGGAAGAGGCATGCGGGGCACCTCGGTGATGTTAGTTCTGGACCGCAAAGAGATGTTCAAGAACTGCGGCCCAGCAAGGGCGTTTAGTCGTCGGCGTCTCTGTAGTCTTTAGGTGGCGGGAAACCCACCAGCGGATGCTCCTCGGCGCATCGATGGTCGGGCCTTCTCCAGTGTGATAAAGCAGGCGGCGATGTAGACGAGAGCGTCCTTGGCTCAAATTAAGTTCTTAGGCAAACGGGAGCACAGCGGCTCCAGTCGGCGACGGCAGTCGTCGACAGTGGCGGACAACAGTCCAGGCGTTTCTCTTTGGGATTCCGCGGCAGTCCCCGTCTCCGGTCGGCAGCCTGCCGTAGGTCTGTCCACCAGGGAGCTTTGGCAAAGATCAGCTGGTGCACAATGGTCCCTCGTAGCTCGGGAAGAGGATGCCTTACCAGGTCTACTCTGGGTCAGTTCTTGGAGACACAGCAGCTTTCAGATTGTGAAGGAGAGCAACAGCAATTCTTCTCTTTCAGCAAGCTTCAGTTTCACTCCAGTTACTCTTCAGCTTCTGAACATTAATTCTAGCAGTGAGAGGCCCCCAGATATATTAGTTGGTCTCCCATTCATTCTGCTGGGTCACACTCAGGCAACCAATCGGTCAGAAGGGCATTCATGCAGGCAGGCATCCAATTAGGTGCATAGTGCATTCAGGCCATTTACTCCCCTCCAGACACTCACAACAAGTTATGTGTATTGGGACAAGTACCCAGCCATTCAACACTCCACACTGCATTCAGACCAGTTTCGGGCAGGGCTGTCTCAGTCATTGGCCCTCATTAGGACCCTGGCGCTAAGTGTTTAACGGGGCCGTAAAAGGCTGCGGCGCCGTTAAACACTTAGCGCCTTACTATGAGGTCCCTTTGCGGGACCCGACCTGAACAGCTGGTCTAGACCAGCCGTGAAAATAGGGACCCGCAAAGGGACTCTCGAGGTAAGTACGGTACCGCAATTTGCGGTACCGTACTTACCGCCTTCCCCAGTCCCATTGAGCCCTATGGGGCAAAAATGGGAATGGGGAAAGGCAATGTTCAATGGGGAATTACCGCCCTGCCAACGTTGGAATGGGGTGATACTTCCCCATTGAACATTGGCGGACTCGTTACGATACCGGCACCAACCATGGTGCTAATAGCGCCATGGTTTAGCGCCAGTATTGTAATGAGGGCCATTGTGTCAAACATCAGATACTGGACACCCACAACACAGAATGCATATTCGTCACACACTACATACACCCAGGTCCCTCCGACAGGGTGTACCCACAACATACAGTCATTAGGAAGGCTCCAGCCAGTCTGGCCTGGACTTCACAACAACACCATATATGGAACTTCCACCCAACAGCCAGTCAGGGGGAAGGGGCAGAGTCAGGGCTTCCCAGGACTTTGGGAAAACAAGGTAACAGGCAATAGAAAGCAAGAGGCCATGGGGCCATCTTGTTTCCTATCAGGAATCAACTGATTCCAATGGCAGGGCTTGGGTATCCCAAAATGGAGCATACTCAGAGCACCTGTCAAATTCAGAATGGAGCTGCCACCAGCCGACACCCGGCTCTGTGGGCGACACACAGGTGCCCAAAAACATACACTAGGGGCACAGGGTTGTACCTCCACCCATGGGTGCCATAAGGGTATCCCATGGGTCTGTACACCAAACCAAAAGAGAGATTTGCACCACCAGGAGTCCCACAAGAAAACACAACAGAACACACGATAAAAAACAATAAAGGACAAGGATACGGAGGCCCTGTCCCTCCGATGCATTTCCAGCATCACAATGTGCTCATGTGCTTTGCAATGGGAACACACCAAGTAAAGCTGCAAATCCCATGAGCACATACATATTATTAGAGAAGGGATTCACAATGACATCCAATATTGGGGACATCAATGCAAACACGCCGAGTTAAGCTGGTCATAACTTCCCACATCCACTGCATTTCAAGGTTTTTTTTGCGTTAAATCTGTTAAATTTAACTGCACCTTAGCTATTTTTTTTAAGTGAATATATACATACATACATACATAATTACTAATATCCATAAACGTTGTCACTTGATCAAAATATGAGTGATCTGGGCAAAATCCCTGTAAGTGTGTAAAGTAACAATGTTTTTTTGGTCAAACTTGTAATAGGTGACAAACAAATCCAGCTGAAAACCTTTTCAGTAATAGGATAACAAGGGATGTGTCGAACCATTCCGGACACCATGGCTTTGATATCCAATAGCACAGCAAGAAACATCGATGTTATTAATATTAAGGCTTGCATTCATTTGTATTGGTGATTTGTATCACACTTAATTCCCGACTCATTCAGCTTATAAGTGAGAAACTGAGTTCTACAGGAGATGTCAGAGTATATAGGTTTGATGCAACCCGAAAGAATGAAGAATTTTAAAAGAAGTGGAATAAAAGACAGCCGAATCAGTAACAACGGCCAAAGCAGCAGGACAGGAATACTGAGCAGGATAGATCACCACATCAAAATACAGGGTAAACAAAGAATGTAACATAGTAGAGGACACGGCTGTGCAAGGTCTTAATATAGCAATAATTGCATGTTCTGTGGGTTTTACTGGTAGGTAATGCCCCGGTGCAGTTACTGGGCCAGTGAAGCCCGCAGAATGCAAGATTATTTCTATTAGCACCCCAAGGCAAACCCTTGATGTGCTAATAGCAATGGAAGAAGAAAAACCCTGTCTGCACTGCTTCGTTCGCAGCAGCAGCTGGGGAGAGTCAGGGTTGCCTTGAATATGGAAGGCGGCACTCTGCTCAGAGCCCTTCTTCCATTTCCATGGCTTACCATGAAAAAGGTTGACGGATTGGAGCGGCGGAACCGGGTGAAAGAGCCCACTTAAGGTACGTTGGATTTGGAGGGGTGAGGGAATAGAATTTTGGTGCAGGGGAGGTGAGAAAACTGAAGCCCTCCTGGTGCGCAGAGCACTCTCGTTGCTCCTAGCCGGGGCTTGCATCAGTAGATTCAGCATGGGATTGGAGCAACGTGACTGGCTCCTGCACCCGCAGAGGCTGATAAAAGAATATTATCATGTTCATACTAGGAAATGATGAGTGTTGTTCATTGGACTGTATGTGCCATGCATGAAGTATCTTACATGCTGTAGTGTACTTCCTTCCATAGACTGGGAATTGGATTGGGGCATTCCCTTTAGGTCCATAATGTTTCGCATTTCAGGCACCGTATTGGAATAGACCTTGGCAGTTATTTGGAGGCTCAGCAACTACTCATTCACTTGTCACATGACACTCTATAAGGCACAGAACAGGGCAACAAATGGGCTCTCTGCCTCAAATCAGTCTTGGTTCATCGGATGGTACCATCCTGAAGTGGATATCAACAACCAGTCATCCAAACTTAATTTTCATCATAGACAATAAAGGTGAGTCATGATAGTTATCTACATTTTTTGAAGTGACAAAAGTGAAATGCCCTCTATTAGGGGGGAACTTATCTGAATAGCTTGAAAGAAGATGGTGATTCCTCACAATTCTCTGTGTAGGCAGCAAGATCTAAGTACCCGAGGAGAGTGGGGGAGGACAATAGATTGAAAAAATGAATAGAACAGTTGTCCTTTATTAAGGGTCAATTCATTGGTGTTTTTGTTCCATGGGTCTTGTTGTAAACATGGAAGGAATATGTCAGATGTTCGGCTGTGTTTTAGAGCATCACTCAGGTTAGCAGAATCTTTGTTTACCTGGACCTCTGTCATTTAGTTTAAGAAGAATGCAACTGAGCTATAATTGGAGAATAACTTGATTTATGCAAAAGTACAGCATTTCTTTTATCATTAAACTCTCTGAAGCAGTTCCATGCTTTGCACACTATTGTATGAAAGACTAAAAATAAATACAAGCCATGAGAGCTGGAGAAACACTTGACTTGGAGTTGTGAATATCGCGAAGCCATAAACAGAAAGCCAGTGAGCCCAGGGAAAGAGTTAGGATGCTGAAACACTGTTGTGCAGTGTCACGAAGGCCCTAGACAGTGGGGATGGGGACTCTCAATACAAACTTGAGGAAGACTAAGGAGGGTAATCAGAGAGAGACATTATATGCTAGTCGATGATGAAAAAGTCTAGTGAATATTTGTAAACCAAGCTGAATAAATGGCTAAAAAGTACCAAACATACATTAAAAATAATATGAGAAGATGAGAAGTACTGATATGCAGTGTTCAACACAATTGCACACAAGTCCTGGCAGGAGAGTACACCAGGCAAAGCCAACTATATGAAAGGCAGTGAAAGGTACTATAGCCAAGACCTGGCAGGAGAGTACACCAGGCCTAGTCCAATATGTGTGATGAACTGCTTTAGAAAGAATGCCTAAGGAAGAATCATACATGTGAGACTTCAAGCTGTTGTACATCTTGAAAGAACCTGGAAGGGGAGTATATCATGTGAACTGTGAGTCTGGGACCTGCACACCCAATTTGTGAAACAGTAAAAGGTACAATGCAAGGAGCTGCCAGATGCCTGGATGCTTGGTGGGTGGGATGCTGCTGGGGAAATGGGTGATGCGTCAGAGACATTAATACTCTCGATTTTCCATTAGTGTACAAAGAAGATTAGTATTTTGAAGAGTATGTGCACCATGAACACCCGGATGCCTTGGTGCTTGGAGCCTGTGTATGGGAAGCCTGAGTTTTCAGACTAGGAGGAAACATTAGTACCCATGTCAAAGTGGACAAATTAGACCACAACAAGCATTGTTTACATTTTGCTTGGGCATTGCAGGGAAGCAAGCAATACTGCCTAAAATGCTGTGAAAGGAGAAGAAGCTTGCGCATCCAGGATTATGCAGGTATGTAGATCATTACAGGATTCATTTGGGGGGTTAAACCAGCTATTGTGACTAAGACCTACTATTTGTAGAATGTGCATGATACTGATATGATAGCTATAAAACTGGTGTCTGGCTCACCACACATTCAGGAGAGGATGTGCCACTGCTACCAATTCTAATATAACATAAATGTTTAGTGGTAATTGAAGGAAAAGACCATGCCAGACAGATTCCTATTATGTTGGTAACTCCAGGATATCCTGCATACCATGAAGAACGGGAAGGACTGCTTGTGATGAATTGCCATCTGGTAAGGCTGTAGAAGAAATTTCTTTTGGATTTTTATAAAATGATAAAATTATGTGGGTAGTTATATTTCAGAAATAGTGGTCTGCTAACCAGACCCCCTTTCAGAAAATTCCATGCCTAAATCATGGTGACAACTGTCACCTGTTTGATGAGTCTCCTAATATGCTGCTACTGCTCTTCAGAACAGGTTCAAATGTTGCAGGTGCCCTGTTTGACAGCAAACTAACCACAGACAGAGGTTGCATTTAAGTCTTCACCTCTTACTCAAAACCAAAATAATTATGATAAGCTACTATCCGGTGACAGGGTAATCTACAAAAATATAGGCCATCCCTAGTTTGAATATAGTGGCAGGTAGCTCACAATAATTATTGAAGATACATCTAATTTGTAGCATGCACATGCCAACACTGTGAGGCCAAGCCAGCCAGGAAAGGATTGTGTGTATTCTATTCAGACTGCTGGATTCTGCTCAGCCATCAGAACAATGGGCAGGAAGACAGTGCCTCTCTTTGATACTTTGTAAGGTAGGATAACACCTCTCTCCAACATGGCAGCTGCCAGCAAGACCCTGGGAAGCAAGCTTCAAAGGACACACCCTGAAAGAATGAGCCTGCCTCACACCAGGTTCTTGTATACCAAGGGGCCATTGACATGCAAGTTTAGGAAGGGGCAGGATTAGAAAGTCATATAGAGCAGAACAGAAGGGAGGAAGAATTCCTACATCTTAGTTTTCTGCGGATGATGTAAGTAGGCAAAAGTCACTTATTAAATTAACAGTGACTGGACCCTTTAAAGCAGGCTTGCTTTTACCCAATCCTGTGTAGCCTTTTGCTTTTATAAGCAAGGGGTCTCTCACTCCTTCTTTGAATCATGTTGGACCTGCAAGGACATCGAGAAAAAATGTATTTATACCCTGCTGGGTTCAGAGTCCTCCAGTTTAGAGGTGAAGGCAGGTGTTCAAGGACAGGGGAGTGTTCTTCTGCCTACCCATCCAGAGGGCACATTAGGGGTGTACTGATGTTGGAGCAAGAACTGCCTCTCTCCAACAGCTCCATTCGTACTCATGCTCCTCACTGGAGGTGAAGTACTTCTGCAAGTGCTAGGTAGCCTGCCCTGGATTGGGAGTGAAGAGAACAAGGGTTGGGTTTCACAGCACCAGCAGAAGAAAAGCAGATGGTTTCCTGCATGCCGAACATTGAACACACATTGAATGATCGTCAAACACGTTCAAACATCTTCAAACCACCATGACCCACAGTGCTGCCTTTAACACTTCTTCAAAACCAATTCGACCTGCTGTTGCTGAATTCTTTGAACCAATTAAGTGTATCTCCTGCTCCTGCTCAATCAAGAAGCTTGCCAATGTGGAATTATTTCAACTCTATGTAGAAATAGAGAGCATCCCACAGAACCATTGTGGGAATAATGTTGCACTCATCTAGGAAGCTTCCCAATATTATCCTTCTAGTCATACACTATTTTAAGAGAACATTTCACTTATAATCAATATATTCAATGTAGAACAATTAATGGAAACATTCAGTAAACATCTAGACATCCGTTATCAAATATATTGTATCTAATTTCTTCAAATATCACAAATATTTTAACACAATTACAAAACAAAGATCAGGACATTCTTTTCTATATATCATATATAGATTTTCAGTCAACAAGAGACACTAATATATGATGCAATTATTGTAAACACCAGCAGACTTTGCACTTACAAATATTCACCTTTATTTATGACTAGAAGGATATTATTGGGACATTTTCAGAGACAAGTGCAACACTATCCCCACAGTGGTTGTGTGGGATTCTCTTTTTCTACATAGCATTGAAAGGGGAGGCCAGGCTAGCCATTTTGATAGTGTTAGCACCGTTACTCATACAAGAGCCCTTATTATTTCTTAGAGCCAACATTCATTAAAAAGAGTGTGCAACCTTGGTCTTTATTTTCTTAAAGTATTTGAAGTACCAAATCTCATACAGTGCCTGAAACCACCAGCATCTTTGCCATCGTCCTAAGCTCAACTGTCAAATCAAACCTGGTGTCTCGTTTGACCAACATCACACGAACGCTGCACTAAATGAGAGGGAGCGTCAGCTCAAAATTGACTTGATGCCAACTCACCCCCTGGATATACTGTCAATGACCATATTTCAACCATATTCGATATGCAGCACAACATCAAGAGGTCTGGTACACGATTGGAAACACTCTTGGTTTGTAGAAATGTCAGAGCTGAGAAAGCAGTTTAGCCACCACTCACCCTTGAACACCTGCAGGGCAATAGTAATTTTGTCACAGAGCCTCAATTTCTAATTGGTGCTAACAGACGGAAACATCCAAAATGACAGCAAAAAAGACTGAATGGATGACTTGGCAGAATTTCGGCCGATTGAAAATTCTGAACAGCCAAAAAGTTCAACCATATCACCCATTCAGAGCTGAGGGCTGTGAGGGCCGCAGGGGTCTCCCCCACACCCTTATTCACTATATTGTGAGTGGGGGTTGCAGTGGTGGCCCCCGCAGCCCATCCCAAAAATCCCCTCCCAACAGAAAAAGAGGAAAGGAGGAAAGGACTCTGCTGTGCTAGTTCTCGATCACAGAAGTGAAAGGGAACAAGCAGAGCAGGGACAGAGCGAGTTGGCGGCCGCCGCAAGGTAAGTAGGGGGCTGGGGGTGGAGGGGTGGGTTGGGGTGTGGATGGGGGTGGATGCCAAGTCAGACATGTTCAGAGGAGAAAAGAGCAAAGGCTATTTCGGAAAACTCCTCTTCTGTCTGTTCTCCCTCGAACATTTCCGTCGCAGCCTTTCAACCCCGATCCCTAACAGACAGCGACGGCTTTTCAAGAGACCATGAATAATCATGTTTAATGCACTTTTTCATTGCAGTGCCAATGAGCATTTTCAAGCAACTAGACCTGATGTTCAAAGTTAGGTGTGGGAAAAGGGCAGGTACTCTAAGATGATGAAGACATTAGAGGTGCAGTTTGGTAGATAGATACATGTGGTATACCACAAATGACACAGAGAGAAAGGAGAAAAATAACAGTGAAGACTAATGAGCAGGCCAATAATGGGAGCCGCAACACACCCAGATCAGTATACAGTTAGAAGTGTATGATTCTGGTACATTTTGATGTACTTTTATTTGAATTTATTTGTACGTATAGCATGCTTTACACCAATGTGCCAAACAAATTAAAAATGGTACATCAAATGCAAACGATGGAGAGAAAACAAAATAAACCACTTAAATGGAGAAAATATATTCTTTGAGGTGAGTACATAAAAGAGGATTAGAGGAAAGGGAAATATTGTGAAACGGAAGCATATTCCAGTGCAGCGGGACAAAAAAAGTAAAAGAACAGAAACGTGATTGGGCGCAAGAAGGGAGGGACATTGGGAGTTTGACCAGAGAGATTGAGCAGGGGAGTAGAAGGACACAAGGGAAGACAGATATTGTGGGGAAAGATTATGGAGAGATTTGAAAACTAAACAAAGGAAAGTGAATTTAAGGCGGGAATGGAAGTTAAACCAATGAAAATAGGAGAGAACAGGAGAGATAGAATTGCAAGAAGACAGGGGAAAATGAGGCACGTAGAAGAGTTATAAATAGATTTCAGAGGATTTAAGCATGAGCTAGGAAGGCCCAAAGGGATAGAAGCTCAGTAAAGGAGGCATGACAAAATTAGTGAGGATACAATCAGTGTAGAGGCGTGAAAAGAAAGACAAGGTTGAGCTTTATGAATGCTATAAAGCTGTGCACAACAGGAACAGGATATAGAATGGATTTGATGTGCAAAGGCGAGCAAAAAATATAGATATCCATGATTTTGAGCCGTAGGGGAACTAGACAAAGTAGAAGGAGGAACAGAAATAACATTATATGGAAATGGGGAGGAACCGTAGAAGCAGGAAAGAAAAGAACCTCATTTTTAGAAGAGTCATGAGAGTCATGGGAACATGGGCAATACAAAGGAGTGCCCTATCATGAGGATAGCAGGCTAGATGGGCACAACACCTGAATGTGCAAACATTCCAGGCAAGTGAATGTGCAGCCCGTCATTCTCTTTCCCCCTCCCAGCTTTCCTTCTCTCCTCATTCCCGTAACCTTGGTCTCCATATCGACCCTCTCCTCTCCCTATCTCACCACATTTCTCTCACTGCTAAATCCTGTCACTTTCACCTCTACAACATTCGTAAAATCCGACCCCTCCTTACATTCCACGCCACTAAACTCTTAATTACCTCCCTCATCTTCTCCAGGCTCTTCTACTGTTCCTCCCTTCTCTTCAGACTCCCCTCCTCTCATCATTCCCCTCTTAAATCCATCTACCACTCTGACATCCGCTCCCTATGCCTTCTCTCACCTCTTGATTCTATCTCCTCCACTCTCACCTCTCTAGGCTGGCTCTCTTTTCACTCCAGCTCAAGTTCAAGTTCCTCTGTCTTGTTTTCAAATCACTGTATGGTCTTGCCCCCCCCCCCCTACTTCTCCTCCCTTCTTTC
Organism: Ambystoma mexicanum; assembly: GCF_040938575.1. Lineage (NCBI taxonomy): Eukaryota > Metazoa > Chordata > Amphibia > Caudata > Ambystomatidae > Ambystoma > Ambystoma mexicanum. Next base: position 532,549,433 of record NC_090939.1, read on the forward strand.
TTTCTACACCCCTTCTCGCTCTCTCCGCTCTGCTAATCTTTTCCTTCTCTCTCCTCCTCCACCCTGCGCCCCCTCCCACTTCTGCTCCTTCCAAATCCTTGCTCCCTTCCACTGGCACCGCCTCCCCCTTCACATCCGCTCTTCTCCCTCCTACCCTTCCTTCTGCTCTTCCCTAAAATCTTATCTCTTCCAGTCTCCTCCCTAACACCCCACATTCCTATCCTCCTCCCTTCCCCACTACTCTCACCTCTTACTACTGTTCTTCCCCACCCTTTCCATCTAAACTCAATCTTCCTCCCTTCCCCCTGCTCGCATCTAGCCTCTCCTTTTCCTCTCTTCTTCCTTCACATACCTGCATTCCCTCTTTCCCCCGTCCTTACCTCCTCTAACATCTACTACTCCCTTGCACACCTCTCCCATCCCTTGACCCTCCTCACCCCTGCAATTTTGTAAGTTGTTCTTTATACTGTTTTCAGGTTATGGTTCAATTGTCATCTCATGCTTGCTGTATTTTTTACTTGTTCTCATGTAAAGCACTTTGGAGTAAAGGGCTATATAAATTCAATAAAATACAAATACAAATGTAAAACCAAACATACGAGTGGAGGAGAGGGCTGGCATGTTCTATAACCAAGTGCTCCAAGTAACCACTGCCAAATCGAGCCTCCTAAAATCCGGATATCTATATACCCTGGCTTTGAAGCAGGAATTTAGAGTGCAGTGGAGCAAAGCGAAACAAAGACTCTGGACCATGAATAGCAATCCTGAGGCATGAGGGATGCTACAACCACATCATGGGGTACACAGACGACTGAATCAGGAACAAGGATAGATCCCAAGTAGGATATAAGTCACTAGAAATTAGGAGTACCTGCTGGGGTTGTGGCATCATATGTGGATGGAGCAACACCTTGGCAAGAAGGCGCAGCTAAGACTTGTCCGTAGTGCATTTGCTAGCGAGGTGGTGTGGGCATTTACCAGTGCATACAACACATGTATTGGCAAGTTCAAGTGTTTCTGTCAAAAAACGAAACTCCAGTATGATCAATGCAGGCAGTTCACAGAGTGAGGCAGGTATCCATCATCAAAGGTGAGAAACTCATGGCAAATTTAGATACATTAGGCAATGGTGGTATAATCAAAACAATTAAGAGTAGTGAGTGGCTGACACCCACAGTAGTGCCCCAATGATTCAATGGCCTGATACCATTACACGTCAATCTGTGTGATGTCAACGTGGACTTTTGTGTGGACAGACATTCCGTTCCTAAAGTGAACCAATTACTCAGTACAATGGGCAGAGCATTAATTTTTTACTTTGCTCAATCTTCCATCGATTTACCACGAGGTAAGGCTCTATGTCAATACTCCCGCCCATGTATGTGTTTTATCACCCCATTAGAAGTGTACCACTTCTGAACCACATAGTTCAGATTGGCAAGAGAATCAGCTGTTTTCTATTGAGCAATGGAGAACTTGTTTGTGAGGTGGAAGGAGTCTGATGTTTTCAGGTTGACATCATTGTTTGTGCTGAAACTGAGGGAGAAAATGAGAATCTAGTGGACAAGGTTCTGCAGAAATTGGAGTGAGCTGGGATGACCTTCAACATGTCATTTGAAGGTTGATCAAGACACATACACGCGACACAAGACTGCAAAGGAGGGTCTATGCACTCGCCAAAATAAGGAAGATGGCAGGCAATGGAGCAAGAGCTGCGTGTCATAACATGGCCCACCTTCTTTTCCTGAGATCTGGTATCCAGGTGAGGGCTGTACTGCATCTGCAGAGTCTCCATGAGAGTGAACCACGTTGCAGAGGGAGAGAAGACATTGGAATTGAACTGGCACATGGAGTAGGGACAACATTGTTTAGGAAGTCACATGGAGGAGTAAGGAACGAGTTCCCTTTGTAACCTTCAGAACGCAGAGGAGCACTACAGTGCATGTGTCAATAGAGCAGCTTTGCAGTCAGTGGTTTTCTATTGCACTCATATTAGTTGTAGGCAAATGACCGTGCACCATGTAGCATTCAAGCTACATTTAATCATGTTTTAAACATTGTTGTGGTGATTGCGTTTACTGCTTGTTTACTGTGATTACGTGTTTCCTGTCTGGTGCAGTAATGTGACGCCTTAAGGGGGAACAATGTGTTGTGACTTAGGGCCTGATTTACAAACATGTTTTAACATGGGAAAGACCCTTCAAAAACATTTTTGTAAATCAAGCCTATGTTTGTCCATCACGTCAGGCGTAACACACACTACAACACATTCCACAAGAGCACCAATCACTGACCTCAGGAGAGACTTCAATTTGCAGGGGAGAAGAAAAAAAAGTACATGTCTCGGTAACCGATGTTAAAATTAGAACTCAGCTTCCTTGGTATAACCTCACGTGACGACGCTGACAATCGCACGTCATCTACATCTATGGTTATGCTGTCTCTGAGAAGGCTCAGATGATCCTTGGAGGGTAAGATAACATTACCATGATGCATCAGAATAGACTGTAAGAAGCTGTTCTAATCTGAGTGCAACACATGCTGCAAAATAAGAACATTACTTTCCACTAAACGATTAAGCCGACACCGATCAATGTGTTATATTAGTGTATGCCAGACCCCCGAGGCTGACACACGCCACGATTATTTTACCCTGTGAAACACTGTCAAATAAAGAAACATCCTGCATCTCAAAACATATCGGTTTTGAATAGCATTACAATTGATAGTTTTTCATTTGCTTTCCTTTATTCCAAAATAGTTTAAATGTCTGTTTACCATTGTAGAATGCAAGAACTCCTTTGTGACTTGTATGTATTTAGCCACAAAGTGATTAATCAACGTGTTAGATGCGAAACGCGTAATGCTGCCGAGTTTTCTGATATTTTTGCCTCTGGGAACTCCATATTCTTATGGATTTTAAATCGTTCAGGATGCATGATTAATATGTTATTTGCAACTTTTTTGGACTCTGATTCATGGCTTGGAGACACCGTGTTGACGCTGAAGAGTTCCACTCACTTTTTGTTAATGGAGCAGAACTTTCATTTTATTTATATTACATGGCCTGAAGTAGCGGCCATGTAGTTATGGTTAAGTTGCTAAACCCATAGGAAGAGCACTTTTTTGGTGGCATATAACTTCCCTCCCCCTGGACGAATCTTTACTACACTTTGCAAATAAAGTATATGGCCCACTCTGAATTGTTTTGCAAAGTTTGGCAAGGTTTGGTCAAGGGGGGACAAAGTTATAGCGGGGGTCCCAAAATTATTTTTTTTCCCATAGACATAATGGGAAAAAACTTTGCTCACACCTGCAGCCCAAACCGCTGGACGGATTTTCACCAAATTTGCAGGCAGGAGCGGCGGCTTGGTCCCAAAAGCGTGCTTTTATTAATTTGGTGTAAAGTAGTTCTTTATTAAACAACCAAAATGTAAGGCAAAAAAAATAGTGATATATATGTCTGCTCCGCAGACACACTTCCCTCTTCACTCCGCAGACAGGACATTGATTGGCTAATAAACTTGCATCATGTCCGCGGATACACAGCACGTTCACTGATTGGTTGGCATGAAGCGTGAGGTGCGTCCGATTTTTGGAAACGCCCGCTAACTTGGATTCGCGGACATCGGCCGGTGTCCGCGGACATCGTGGTAAAAACAGATTAAAAAACACATTGCACTTGTCAAATTTATCAAATAATCTCTAGGGAGGTGAGGGGTGATGAGGATGGGATGGAATATGGCTGCAAGAAGCAAAAAAACGGGTGGTTTCTGCTGCGAAAGTGCGCAAACAGTTTGGATGTTTGCGAACAGTCCTGAGAAGTTTGGGGACACTTCAGGTGTTTTGGGGCAGTTTTTGGATGGCATATACCTTTGGCACCACTCAATGAAACCGCATGAAATTTTGCAATTATATTCCCGTCCTGATTCAAATGTGTTTACAAAGTTTTGTGGGATTCTGTCAAGAGGGGGCCAAATTAGAGGGGGGTCTCAAACTATTGTAAAGGCTTCTACATGAGGTGCCATTTGATAAATGTACACTTAATTTGGCAAACTGATAATAAAACTAGATATGCATGTTTTTGCGAAGTTTGGTGGGATTTTGTCAAGGGGGTCAAAATTAGACTTGGGGTTCCAATATAATGTAAAGGTTTAAACATGGGGTGCAATTTGACGAATCTACACTTATTTAGGCAAACTGATAATAGATCTAGATATACATGTTTTTGTGAAGTTTGGTGGGATTTTGTCAAGAGGGGGCAAAATTAGAGGGGGGTCCCAAAATATCGTAATGGCTTATAAATGTGTTGCCATTTGACAAATCTGCAAAAAGATTATAGATCTAGATATAAATGTTTTCTGAAAGTCTGAATGGATGATTTACCTTTGGTGACTGAGGTGTAGCATGTGGCCATGGGCAGTGGTCAGATTGTCCGTGCCATGGAATAAGGTCATGATCCGGACAATTAGGCTACTGGCCATGACCACGAGGGACAACACATGGGGTTAAAGAGGCCATGTCTACCTGGGATTGGCTGTGTGGTAAAGTTATTCGAAATTGGGATAGGTTTGAAAGGGAAGAAAAATGTGCTTGTGGTAATATGGTCATAGGGTTCTCTTTTCGCCTTCTGCAGGCTGACATGGAAAGCGGAGAGGGGCCCTGTACGGAACCCCGCCTTCCTTTTCCATGGTGGCCATCTTGGAAAAGGATTTTCCTTCCTACACCGGGATGCCACAGATCCTTTTTTTAGCACACCGGGTTCCCACTTTGGGAACCTACGGTGCTAATGGCCTTCATCCCCCATTGCAGGGGCTGGAATGGGGGGATAATGGTCCGGACACCTCGTTATCCACCCTCGATTCGCTTGGGTAATTTTGTAATTCCATTATTTATATTTATGTAAAATGAGGCTAACAATAATATTTTAAGGAACACATATTAGTCACCAAACAGATGTAATTCCTCAAACTGCTTTTAAATGTCTATGCATCCAACAAAAATATTCTTAAAGTGTATTATATCTTCACTAGAGGAAACATTTTTGAAATATTTTCAAACAGATCAAGAAGGCATTTAAGTATCACAAAGAATTAAACAAGAACAACCACAAGGACTACCAACAAAACTAATCATGGATTAATTAAAAGAATTAAAACAACTATTAATTAATTTTCAAAAAGAAGTACAAAGGTCATTGAAAGTGTAAGACAAATCATGGACAGTAAGAATCCAGACAATTGGGCTAAGGAAGAAGATGCATCATGTGTTCAAACTGAAAGAAAACTGAAAGAAAAAGAAAATCTACAACCGCAGCCCTCCAAATAAAACTGTTCTTAACAAACCTTGTTTGGATATTTATTTACCTTTTCAAAGTAAGTAAACATATCTGTATTATTAATGAATAAAAAGTATTCCAAATGTTACAATAACTGTTTACAAATACTACACTGAATACATCTTAAAAAACCTTTCCAAGACAACTACCGACACACATGTATATATTTCTTTAATACATATATATATATATATATATATATATAGCCGCAGCTACATGATGCACAGGTTTGAATTGACATGGGTAAACACCCCAGTCACTACTTGCATGATCCACAATACACCAATCACTCCCGCTTTTGAATAGCCGCGGCTATTACATTTAAAAATAAAAAAGGTCTGAGTATGGAATACAAATGATGAAAGAGACATTACTAATACAATCTAATGTATCTATTTATCTATTGGAACCAGCAGAAGCAGACTGGCCACAGTGTAACTAATCGACCCATATGAGGTGATGAGGTGATGAAGGGTGGCGAGAACAGACAGAAACTTGCAAAAAAACAAGTACGTTTATTTAATCATTCTGCACAGCTGACATTTCACTGCCTCCACAGCTTAATCATGTTTACAAAATAAAAAAATATAAATATATATGTATATATATGTATATGTATACATATATTCAATAAAAAAACTTTGTTAACGGGCCATTATGGTTAAGTTGCGCTACTAAAAACCTATCAAATTCAGTGAAAAAACTTTGTTAAAGGAACGTTAAGGTTTCAGGTAAAACCAAAAAAAAACTGAAATTCGCCTATTATGGTAAGCTAAGCAACCATAACCCACGCAACCACCATGCACTGCTAAGAATAACACCCATGACATCAAAGATGACATCACAAATATGATTGATGACATCACTGATGACATCACATGTGCATTTTATTTTCATAGGAAGTCCCTAAAAGGGGTTGTGAATGTAATGTTGGCAAAAAAAAGTGGCAGAGGTAATCTAGAGATGTGTGATGAACTACATACATGATTATGAAATGTATTGCTCCAAAGAACATTCCATTGCAGTGTTGTTTCTAGAACAGGAACCTACTCATACAGAAACCTAGGCATTGGCTGTAGCATACACCATAGAGATGTAATATTTCTTATTTTCCTATGTTGGATAATAAAAGGGTGAATGCTTCTGTATCACACTTTTGCATACTGTGAAACATATACTAAGTAGGAAATAATGTATCACTTACTACATACTTGTACTACTACACACAAAACATTAAGAGGCCACAATGTATACAAATATGGGACTTATACAGGTAGAGTAACATAAGTAAACAAGAGGCAGTATCATGAGCCACTGTGTATAACCAACATGATTATCTTTACGCATAGAAATGATTGCTGTGTTTCAGGCCTGCTTCTTCCCCTTTGTATGTGCATCATAAGATGCGAATTAATTCTAAGGAAAGTACTGTAAGAACATGTGAGAATAGCAACATCTACAAATGTAATACCTTTTGAATTTTAAGTTCTTGACTGTCAGTGAATAAACTAACCTGGCCTAGATATGTCAGTGAACAGAACAGGAAGGAAAATCCTTTTCCAAGATGGCTACCATGGAAAGGAAGGTGGGGTTCCGTGCAGGGCCCCTCTTCGCTTTCCATGGCAGCCTGCAGAAAGCGAAAAGAGAACCCTATGACCATATTACCACAAGCACATTTGTCTTCCTTTTCAAACCTATCCCAATTTCGAATAACTTTAGCACAAAGCCAGTCCCAGGTGGACATGGCCACTTTAACCCCATGTGTTGTCCCTCGTGGTCATGGACAGTAGCCTGATTGTCCGGATCATAACCTTATTCCATGACCCGGACAATCTGGCCACTGCCCATAGCCACAGGCTACACCTCAGTCAACAAAGGTAAATCACTGTTTTTGTACCTACATTGTGACACTTGTCAAAAAACAAAATCCATTCAGACTTTACGAAAACATTTATATCTAGATCTATAATCTTTTTGCAAACCTTTGTGTAGATTTGTCAAATGGCACCACATTTATAAGCCTTTACAATATTTTGGGACCCCCCTCTAATTTTGCCCCCTCTTAACAAAATCCCACCAAACGTTGCAAAAACATGTATATCTAGATCTATTATCAGCTTGCCAAAATAAGTGTACATTCGTCAAATGGCACCTCATTTATAAGCCTTTACTTTATTTTGAGACCCCCCCTAATTGTGCCCCCTCTTTACAGAATCACATCACACTTTGCAAAAACATTCAGAATGAGGATGGGAATATAATTTCATGCGGTTTCATTGAGTGGTGCCAAAGTTATATGTCATCCAAAAACTGCCCCCAAACATCTGAAGTGTCCCTGAATTTCTCAGGACTGTTCGTGGACTTTCACAGCAAAAAAAACAACCAATGTTTTGCTTCTTGCAGCATATTCCATCCCATCCTCATCACCCCTCACCTCTCCAGAGATTATTTGATAAATTTGACAAGTGCAATGTTGTGTTTTTAATATGTTTTAACCGCGATGTCCGAGGACACTGGACGATTTCCGCGAATCCAAGATGGCGGGCATTTCCAAAAATCTGACGCACCTCATGCTTCACGCCAACCTATCAGCGAACACGCTGTGTGTCTGCGGACATAACCCAAGTCCATTAGCCAATCGGTGTCCTATCTGCGGAGCAAACAGGGAAATGTGTCCGCGGAGTGGACATAGATATCACACATTTTTTTGCCTTACGTTTTGGTCTTTTAAAAAAAATGACTGGGCGGATTTACACCAAGTTTACAAATGTGCGCTTTTGGGACCAAGCACCACTCCTGCCACATATTTGGTGAAAATCCGTCCAGCGGTTTGGGCTGTAGGCGTGAGCAAAGTTTTTTTCCATTAAGTCTATGGAAAAAAAATACATTTTGGGGCCCCACTATAACTTTGCCCCCCCCTTGACCAAACCTCAGCAATCTTTGCAGAAAAAAATCAGAGTGGGCCATATACTTTTTTTGCAAAGTTTGGTGAGGATTCGTCCAGGTGGAACAAAGTTATAAGCCACCCAAAAAGTGTTCTTCCTATGAGATGAGCAATTTAACCATAACTACATGGCCGCTACCGCAGGCCATGCAATTTTATTTGGAGAAAATATATTTACAAAAGAGTACAAGTTAAACCCCCAGAAATACCAACATTAGAAAAGATAGCATTAAGGTAACAACATAATAAAGTGTATCAATTAATTAAAATATATTATATTTCAATTGAATATCATTGTAACCTAAACTCACCCTCTAACTGAAAAGCACACAATATTATCCAAGTACTTATTATACACCTACAAACAAGTTATTGTAAAAAATGTAAAACTATTAAAATGAAAAAGAAATGTGCATCTAGAATAAGAGTTAAGTTTAAAATGTTTTTGCAATACAACATTACTCTATATTAACAAAGTGAAATTAATATATACGCAAGCAGGATTCTTACAAAATGTGCAATTTAAAAAATAAAATACACTTATTTATTTTTAAATGATACATGTAAATTAGCCATTAACATTCAATAACAAAATATACATGAAACATGTCAATATCATACATTACATTCAAATATCATTTTACAAAGTACATGTAAACATTGCAAATATATACATTACATCACATTACATTACTTTAAATATACAAATTTAATAGCTAAAGCAAAACATTGCATGCCAAAAAGTGTGTGCATTCCATCTAAGCATGTGTAATGTACTTACTCCACATGTCCGTGTACATTTGTGATACAATTTATAAATGTATTCTGAGCGTTTGTAATGTACACACTCTTTATGTCCATGTACATTTTATATACAAGCTGAACATTTATTTTGATGGTGCATAACATTCTTACTCTTTATGTCCGTGCACATTTTGAATAAATCTGGACATTTATTATGTGTAATGTATGTACTCTAAATTGCCATGTATTTTTTATATTAAAGTTGTACATTCATTTCAGAGTGTGTAAAGTAAGTACCTTCTATATCTTTGTACATTTTGCATAAACAGTGTGTGTAGTAAGAGAGTACCTTGTAGGAGAGCGTGTGTTTGGAAAGTGTGTGGTAGGAGCACATGTTGTAGGTCCATGTTTTGTGCTCCTGCAAGATACCCTCTTACCGAACAGTGTCTATACAAAATGTACAGAGACATGTAAATGATATACATATTACATACTCTCACAATGATATGATATATGATATGATATGGCATTTATAACACGCCTGTACACAAGTGTTTCTCTGTGCATTGAGACAAGGAAGAGGAAACAGAGGGAGCACAAAACAACAATTGTACTATGCCTTGTGTCATTCAGATAGATCGGGAAGTGGAAGGGGAGAAGTGCAGATAACTCAAAAGTGCAGCCAGCTGGTGGCTCAGTGCAGGTAACTCAGAAAGTGCAGTCAACCAGTGGCTCATAAGTGCAGAGAGAAGGGGCTGTAGGTTTGCAGATACAGACAACAAGTGCTGGAGGAGACAGGGGGAAGTGTGAAGTGCAACTGGACATGCAGGAGCCTGGACCCAAGTTCAGAGGGTGGCCAGATGGCCAGTGCATGGAGCAGTCGGACATCAGCAGGGGAGAGGAAGAGAGAAGGCAGAAGCAAAGAGAAAGGTCTTGAGTTGCTTCCGAAACTGGAGATGGTTAGGCAGAGAAGCTGTTCCAGAGCGAGGCCTCAGTCGAAGATAGATATCTGCCCCCAACTCTCTGCTTGGAAAAGCGACTGACCCTCAGAGAGTTGGAGGTGCATGAGCGAAGAGCACGAGAAGGGAGATGTTTAGGAAGAGAGACTTGGAGGTAGCATGTTCCCAGTCCCCAGAAAGCCTTGCGGATGATGCAGAGGGTATTGAACTTGATCCTTGCCGCCACTGGGAGCCAATGAAGAGATTTTAAAGATGGTGAGGTACGATCCCTGGGCTTGAGACCAAGGACATGTTTTGCAGTCCTGTTCCGGTTCAGTTGTAGAGGACGGAGAGTAGAGGCAGGACGATTTAGAAAGAGGCTATTGCTGTACTCTGAATTTAGAATGAATGTACAGGTTCTATACAAAATATGCACAGTCATTTAAAGTATGTACATTGCATAGGATAAATGCACAGCGTGTATACAAATGTACATGGACATAAACAGTATGTACATTATGCATGTTCATAATGAATATACTGGTGTATAGGAAATGTACACGACATATAGGGCCTCATTACGAGTATGGAGGTAGCCATGGTGCTATTAGCGCCATGGCTGCCTCCATACTGGGCTCCAATACCGGGTTCCTTCAATGGGGAATAACCGGGTCATTCGAACAGTGGAGGACCTGGTAATTCCTCCTTGAAGGAACCATTCCCCATTCCTACAGAGAATCCATAAAGTGAGATTTTGAATGGAGGAGGCTACTACCACCTCCTGCCGAACTCTAATTGTGCCCCTTACTACGAAGAAAAATCGTTTCAATTTATTTTGCCCTGATTTCACTTACTCTTCTTTGAACTGGCAAAATGTTGCTTAAATGTAAGTACAAACAATGTTATCCTATTATCATTCCATGTGCCTCATGAAACCATGCTGTTTGGTATGGTATTTTAGTTTAGGCTATTAGGTGGCAACAAAAGGTGTGCGTATAAGTCAAAACTATGATCATGGGAAGTGGAGGTAGGAAGGAGATGAGAGGTGAGGAGGGATAGACAGTCTGGATGAGTTTTAGATTTGCACCCACCCATTGACCATGCATGGCTCTGCTGGCCCTTATGGACATTCCCACCCATTATATTCCTTTGAATCTCTTTTAGCCTAGTTCTCACCTTTCGCACTAGCCTTAGAAAAGATAATGGCTTAATTGCAACTATGAATATGCTAAAAAGCTTCCTGATGTAATTGTGCCTTCAGCCATTCGATTTATGAGCAGAATACGTACACTTGCCTGTGTTCATTGCACTGAATTAATATAAAACAGTAATAGAAAAGTCAACTATTTTGACTCATGTATAGGAATTAAATAGTGTTTTGTCAGGCGCTTGCGTTAAGTTCCCAGGCACTAGCGCCAGCTTTTGCCATGTTAGGTTGTATATTACGGTAGCGCCTGAAAAATGTGTCCCCCATGCCAACACAAAAGACAGACCCTGTGGCTTTACCAGTGTTTGAATACCACGCGTTGTGCTAGACTGGAGATAGCAATTGTAAACATTGCTGTCACTTATTGTTTGCACTGGGAGTCAACTGGAAGTAGCATTAACATTTCATAATATAATCAGCCAGGGGGTGCAAACAAGGTAATTTTAAAGACCACCAACCACGCAACCACGCAATGCATGACAAACAATCACGCACTGGAGAGGAGCCTATACACTTAAGAATACACAATGTACGCCTGTGTCATTATTAGAAACATCTGACAACTCTGCTTTCAACAGTAAAACAAGGTTAATTATTTTGGTAGCAGAGGCGTTGACATCTGACCTTGCAAGGCTAGTGAGGAAGAGACATGTTAGGAAATGCCTAGAATTCACAGAATATTTTCAAATTATCCTGCATGTGGCAAGTAGAGCTTCACAGTGTGTGTCTTGTTGACAGCAAAAGGGAGGACGTTAGGCCAGTGTTGTTTTAGTTACACGTGAGCAGCATAACCAGTATTTCACATTCAGCCTTAAAGCTGTTTTATGTGAATGGGAACATTGTACATTGTTGGCAACTCATTTGTGTTTGGGTCGGATGTAAAAATCCAAATAGGCATTGGCGTTAACCAAATCGATGACTTATGAATGAGGATAAAGTCTAATGCCGCCACTATGAGTTTGGGATATTTGTAAAAAATATGTACTATTTTAAACAAACAACACTGGGTGGGGGTATTATTGGTTATTGAAACCCTTACAGTGGTTTCTATATGTTTTAAATATCTCATGTGTTCCCAAATCATAATTAGGGAGTATTTTAAACCAGAAGGTATTAGCAATAGCTCATGTTTTTTTTTTTTTTTAACAATAACACTACATTCCTTATGAAGCATGCACATCACAAGTGACAGTGTCTGTTGTTGCAATCATTTAAAGGTATCACATTTTATTCACATTAATCTATACAATGCTACATTGGATTCAAAGTCAGGGACTAATTCGAAGGTACATTTAAATATAGAAAGGTTTTCTTGTATGAAGGCAGAACACTTTTCTTAAAAGCACCTTATTCTGTCAAAGTGAGAATGTGGCTGCCTGGCATCAAAGCTTCCACTTTTGCATGTGCCTGATATATAGCTTGACAATAGCCCTACGAAACATCAGGAATGCAGGGTAGACATTGCGAAGGGATTCTATTTTCAAAAGTCATAGTTTCACGTGTAAAAAAGGAAATAAAATACAACACTTCTTACGTGATGTTAATATATACTGCACACTTTTCCCTTTATAATAGAGGCAGGTATTTCTCAACCTGCAACACCACTTTTCTTATTTACAGAAGGGTCAAGGACACGGGTAAGAAAAGTAGCTGATTATTTTTAAGTGCACTCAATGTAACTTGTGCACACAATGGTACCACAAAAGCATATGTTGTCAGCTTTTAAAGCTGGAATGCACGTCTCCCCTCAAATCTTTCCGCCCATCTGAGAATGGTGGTGCAGAAAACTAGATGGGAGAATGTCGTTTTTCTACACTAATTCTATCCGCAACTCAAAATTGGGCCCTAAGATTTTAAATATGGAGCTATTTCTGCCACAGAATAAAACTAATGTTTCTATTAATAATGACAATGTTATACTGATTAAACAAGGCAGACTTGGCAGCTCTCTTGTAGGAATGAGGGGTGAAGCTTCTGCTAATGCTGCTGGCAAAAGCTATGCTTGTACCCCGTCCCCAACCCTCACTCAACCACTAGAAATAGTGCCAAACCAACAGAAGCAGTTATGCGGCAATTAATGGAGTCAATAGATAGAGGTAGCAAGGCTACAGCCCCTGCCACCATGTGTGGAATTACATGGGAATCCTTGTTCTTTCACTATTCCAGGGAAGTGGAAAAGAATGGGGGATGCTTTGCTAGCCTCCAGTTGGCAGCCTACCTCACTGTGCCCTGCCATGCTGGCAAAACATATTGTGCTGCACTGCATGTGGTGCACTGAAAGTGGCTTCAGGAATGAACGCATCCAGCAGGCCAATTCCTTCCTTCAGGCTTCCATTTGGCAGCTCTTTCTCCAAATGTAAAATGTTTTCTGCCTACAAGGCTAGCAGCCAGGTTCATGTGTGTGTTGGAAGGACCTCATTCACCAAGAACCCTAGCTACATATTTAACTTAGATTGGCCTAATAGCAACAGTATGAATGAGTTATAATTGTTTTTCTTTTTTTATACAGTATTTGAAAATGAGCAAAAATACAAACATCAGTGGATTGCATTGATAGGACAGACTAAATGAGTCATTGTCCAATGATCATCACCCACCTTTTTCACCCATCAACAACAGAGCATATAAGATACAAACCAATAGTCAATATCAGATGTGTCAATGTATCATCAGCCTATTCTATTCCTAATCCATTTTGGAAAATAAGCCCAAACCTCAATATTTCAACTTTTCAAAGTAGAAGATTGAATCACATCCTCTTCAATATCCATAATTTTAAAATATGAATATGTGAAAATACTGTATATTCAACAGGATGAGCCATTTGGATTTGTTTAAACCTAGTTGTGACCTTGAAGAAGGCAGATAATGTGATATTGTTGTAGCACAATGTTTAAATATGATGAGGTGTCACATTTAACTTGAGTCTGTAGGGGTAGGGCTCTAGACTGAAGGGAGGAAGGACCTGACAACGACCCATAATCAGGTAACAACAGGTGCTTAGAGATTTGGAAATGTAGAAGGGATTGAGTTAGGGAATATCTTTATATGCAGGTTTTCATTTGTGAAAACAATTGCTGTAGTTATATATTTATGTATGACAAATGTAACCCAGTAATAGTCTTTTTGGTTCATGTCTCTCTTTTAAGTAAAATATATGCATATGCCGACATGTATTGGTATGTTCAGCGTATTGCAGTTGTCTTCTTCAGAATTAGAATTTGGCTTCAACTTGAGTGTTCCTTCAACATTTTCCCATATATTTAAACAGACATATATTTTTTCACTGCTTGATCATTTTGGATATGATAGACATTTGTGGAACCTTGTTAAGATTGTTGTATGATGAGGTGTTAGACTGTTGAAAGATAGATATATATTTTGGTTGAGCGATAATGTATCAATCAAGACCACAAGGACTATTCTTAGCAAATTATAGATGGTAGAGTGAGTAAGTGTCCTGAGCCTGTGTACAAATAGAAGTGCATCACAGAAGAATCCTTCAAAGGAGACATCAATAATCTGATGTCTACTGACTATAGTGAACTCCTGATGCTAAAAATGTCCATAGCTCACTTTATGAGAGGACAAATTCACCCCTGGATCTGCCTAATAATTTGAGCATCCCCAGACAAGAGTTGCTCCATATTTATGATGATGAGGCTGATCCATTGAGATAACTCCACTGTGCAGCCAGCCACATTCAAATAATGATTTTACCATATTGGTGTTACCCCTGACTTTAATAGAATCACATTGGGCCTCATTCCAAGTTTCGAGGTAAGTACCGGTCATGACCGGCATGGTGCAAATAGCGTGTCTGAGCTGGCAATAGACCGCTAAAAGCAGCCTATTACGACTTCACGGGCACAAGCTTTGCGCCATGCCGGTAAGGTACCTAGCGCCATGCCGTAAAAGGGCCCCAAAAAGCCCTTACCAGCATGAAGCGCACCGGACATAACACTACCGCCATAGAGTAAATCGGCATTAGCGGTGACTGTAAATAGCGGTGACCGTAATTAGCGTTCACCGCTATTTACGGTCACTGCTATTTACGGTACCGGAAATAGCGTCATCGCACAGGAACTGGAAGGAGCACGGCGGCCATCTTTAAAAACACAATCCATTGCCAACCTCACCAGACAGGACCCCTGGCAAACTTTGAATACTGTGGATACATCCCATCATCAAGAAGGAATGCCAAAAGCACCAAGAAAGGGCCCTCAGGAAGGAGCGGTTCAGCCCGGATGAGCTCCAGATGATGGTGGATACTCTCCACGAGCATTCAGACACCGTTTTCAGCGGTGACATGCGGAGGGTGGCGGTAATTTAAAAAAGAGAGATCTGGGCCGTGGTAGCACAGAAGGTGAGCGCCGTGGGCAACACCCCCCGCACCACCAAGGACTGCCGAAAACGGTGGGACGACCTGCCGCTGAGGGTGCAGAGCATACTCTCGGCCAACAGAAGCCAGGCCCTGGAGACAGGAGGAGGGGCAGGTTCCACCATGAAATTGAGGCCGTGGGAGGAGACATGTGCGGCCATGATAGGCCCAGAAGCCATTGAAGGGGTTGGAGACATGGAGTGCGGGGCAACATCATCCGTCGATGGAGGTGAGTGTCCAAAGTCAATACTGTCAACGCATTTGTTATCGAAGTCACTACTAAGGGCTGGGAAAGGTGTCACGTCATGGTTGGCCAAACCGCCCCCCCCCCCCGTTTAAATCATGCAAAAATAAGTGAGACCCAGGCTAGTGCCAGTTGCAAGGCTGTAACCTATATGGCACATACCACACGAAGAGGCCCATTCCGTGAGGCACACAGGGCAGTTTATGTAAACAGTGTGCATGTGAGCCAGCACAGTACCCGGCCAACATGAGTGACACAGACATATGCATGCATTTACCATCCAAGTATAGATCAATGTGCCATTCACCACCCAAATGCCGACAACCCACTCAAATCTGATTGTGATATTGTAGGCATGTCCATATGCTTACTCTCAAATCATCACTCATGCCGTCCCTCTCTTCCACCCTCTTCCACCCCCACAGGCAGCGGGCATGACAGTGAGGACCAGGCAAGCAACCAGCCCAGCACCTCCAGGGGCCAAGTCAGGGGCTGTGAGCAGGAAAACACCTCAAGCCACACTACCGGCTCCAGCACGGCCTGTGGAGGGTGCACAACACCCACCCCTACCCCACCCAGCACTGGCAGCAGACACCTGCCCTACGCCACACTCCGAGGAGTCCAGTGTGGCTGTGTAGATTGCAGCCACGTGCCCCCTCGATGTTCCCGACAGCCCCTCATCCATATGTGAGCAACTGAGGAGGACACTTATGAGATTGTCCATACCCCTGACGGCCAAACATAGTGACTCTGGTGACAGTGAAACACCTGGGCTTACGGGGTAAAGAGCAACACTGCAACATGCCAGTCCAGTGGCCAGTTCCCTCAGTGAAGCACCAGAAAGACATGTGAGCCCGATTCCCAGCGGGCCAACCACATCACTACATCAGCCATTGATGCAGAGCGGGCTCAGCCGCTCACAGGCCTCATAAATGACTTCCTGCAAGACAATCGGCAGGCCAGGGAGGAGTGGCTGAATGAACTGCGGGCACTGGACAAGGTCATCACAGCCAGCACAAACCGGCTCTGCAAGGTCCTTGGCCGGATAGCAAATGCCCTGGAGGCTGCACCTCTTGCACGACAGCCCCATCAGGAGGACACACCTTCTCAATGCTCCTCCACCCAGACCAGCCCGCTCCACCGCTCACAAAGTACATTGCGCAGCCAGGACATGGACCCCCTGGCTCTGGGAGCGCACATTGACAATGCTGACATATACATGTGGCCTATGTAGTCTTTATGGGACTAGTGTGGGGTTGTTGTGGTGGGAGGGGGAGAGGGGTGAGGGTGTGTTTGGGTGTTGTGGGGGAGGGGCAAGGAGAGGGTGGTGGAGGGTTTGTTTTTCACGTTTGAATCTTCTAATTCAATACACCGGTTCATCAAAAAAACAACAGAGTGGACATTCATCATTGCGCATGTGTCATTCAATGTTTCACAGTGCATAGTGTACATGTATCCCCACACCCAGTGCCCGATGTCCTGACATCCTCACACCCTCTGCTGACTTGTGTGTCAGAAATATTATCCAATCAATGATTGCCACACGGCACGTCCCTCCTGTGCATTGGCACCGTGATGCTGTCCTGCCACTTCTTCCTCCTCCTCCCCTTCATCATCAGGTGGTAGCAGTTCCATGTCAGGGGGCAGGGGTACGTGCTGACGGATGCACATATTGTGCAGCATTACACATGCCATGGTGATCTTGGCCACCTTCTCCTGGCTGTAGATAAGTGCCCCACCCGACCGGCTGAGGCAACAAAATCGTGCCTCCAACAAGCCAAAGGTCTGCTCAATCACCACACGTGTACGGGTATGGGAATGATTGTAGTCCTCCTCGTGCCTGTTCTGTGGGTTTCAGACAGGGGTCATGAGCCACGGCTTCAAGGGATAGCCACCATCACCTGCATGAGAGGGGAATGAAGGTAAGTGTTCGTACATTCATGCTGGACAACTGTACTAGTCTTACATGGCAGCAGGTAATTTCTGCCCATACACACATGTCCCTGGATGCATTGCCCCCATTTCTGAGCCCGCTATGTGTCCTGTGCAATGGGATGATGGAGGGGGTAGCATCCTCAGGATGGGTTATGGTGTGCACTCACATCTTGTTGCATGTGCATCGTATATGCATGCAGCAGTGTTGGAGTGAAATCATTGATGTGTTGTGTTCTGTGAGATTTGGTAGTAGGGAGTGTTGGCTGTTGTCAGTAGCATATCCATAATTCTGCACTGATCAGTACCATGGTGAATAGTAGCACTCCTATGGGTGTGCGGAACCAGTGACACGCTGTGGTATCCCTGTTAGGCTCAGTTCAATGCACTCCCAGAGATGACTGTCTGGTGTGGTGATATACTGGAGGCAACGACATAGTGCATATGCAGTGCGTAGTGCTAGATGCCCTTACGGTGTGTGAGAGCTACCGATGAGTGGTGCATGTATTGTGGGATGTGGCCTAGTCACCTGTTAGTCATGTAGTGTTAGGTGTCAGCCTTACTTCATCACTGTGGGATTTGGTAGTCATGTGCCGTTTCACTGGCTCTGGGGCACAGTGTTCGGTGAGGTGCACATTGTGCACTGGCATCAACATTTCCACCCAGGTGGAGTATGCATCCCCCCCCCACATCCCACCCAGGTGGAGTATGCAGGCACCTGCCTCACAACCCCGATGCACTGCCATGGCCCAGTCAGGCAACTCACCAAGCAGCCAGGCACGTCGTCCAGCATGTCGCTCCATATAGCGTGGTTGCGTGGACTTCCGCAGGACCAAAGAGTCATTAGTTGATCCTGGATATCGGGCACAGCAATGTGTGATGATCTTGCTGGCGTTGCATACCATCTGCACGCTGATGGAATGGTATTGCTTGCAGTTGCGATACGCCACCTCCATGGCATGCAGGACCACCAACTCCACGTGGGTGCAGTCAAGGGCACCTATATAATTTGGCATGCCTGCCAGTGCATGGAAGGCAACTTTTGTATCGAATATCTCCTGGGGAGTCCGTGGTAGGGATATGTAGTCCCTTGTGTGCTTGAGGAGGGCATCCAGCACTTGGTTCAGTATCCGGGAAAATAAGGGTTGTGATATGCCATGCATGTGCCCCACTGTGTGCTGGTGGGTGCCTGTGGCAAGGAAGTGGAGCACAGACACTACCTTCAGTAGAGGGGGGGTGGCGGTGCGTATTTCAATGAGGCTCACTATGTCGTCATGTATCAGGTCCACTATGGTGGTGATGGTGTCACAGTCAAGCCGGTACAGGGTGTGGATCTGCTCTGGTGTTAGGTTGAAGGGGGTGGCTCTGATGCGAGGTATTGGGGGCTGCTGGCGTGGTAGCGGTGGCTGCACTTGTGGGGCATGATGGGCCTGTCTCACCCTCCTTCTCCCCCTGTGTATCGTATGTGGTGGGGGCTGCGGTTGTTGTTGTTGCTGTTGTTGTTGTTGCTGTCTTGCAAGCAGGGCCTCCAGCTGCAGTAATGCTACTACTATTGGTATCATCTTGGTGTGGGGGGGGGTGGGTGTGGTGTGTAGGTGTGCTCCTTTTGTGCTTTGCCAGACTCCATTGCCTCCACCTGTTCTGATTGTGTGCACCTGTGGCTCATGGAAACACTGCTCAGGGTTCTTAACACCTTCTCGGAGATGCCGGTATTTACTCCATGCCGGTAAGGTACTTTCCGCGCTTCAGGAGGCCGTTATTTGCATGTCCGCATTACTTGGGATCAGCTCCGGTTTACGGCATGCCGCTAATATCGGCATGGTGTGTCGCGCGCGTGACCCTAGACCGCTATTTACGGCATCGTACTTTACGGTGCTGTAGTTAGTGGTCTGGTGGGTCAGAATAGCCCGTAGCGGTAAGCGATGCCGGTAAGCCTTTACCGGCATCATTTTACCTCCAACCTCAGAATGACCCCCATTGTCTTTGGCCAGTGTTTGCAGCACAAATAGATTTTTGTTAAGGTTTTCAAGGGTTCTCTCTGAGAGCTTGATTATGCCATCTTTTATTTTAATTTCTACATGGCATTGGTCATATTCCTTCTCTTGATGTGTGCCCACGTGGGTGGAGTTATCTCCTCACTTTTCAGCAGGTGTCTGAATTGAGGGATCTAAAAACACTATTGTTACAACCTAATATCTAGTAGGTCGATTAGAATTGCAGTGCAAACACACCACCACAATATGACCATTTTCATGAACCTTATGAACCCACGGAATCTCATTTAGGAGGGTTGGTAAGCATGCTTAGATGAGATGACGATGAATGCTTGAAAGGAACTGATAAGTGTATAGTGTAAAAAAAGATGTGATTAAATAAGTAAAATTGAAAGTAGGAAGCATGCATATCCTCCATATTTGTGCCTTATACTAAATCAACCTTTCTACCCCTCTCGCTCTTAGTTGAAAATATGTGAACTTATTGCAACCTGGTGAAGGATTCCTTGGTAAGAAGAGTAGATGCATTCTCCAAAGACAAAAAATAAGCTATAACTCAAGAGTTTTATGATGGGACAGTAAACGTAATCTAAGGATAAGAAAAAGAAAGAAGTGCATTTGAAGAAATGTTGTCCAGGAAGAAATTTCATTTTGTATAAAAAAAAAAAAGATTGAACATTTTAATAAATATTGAACAACTGTCAATGACATTTTTCCCCTTCAGAAACAAAGAAGAAATAGAAGCTATCATAGCTATTTGGATACATGTATTGCATTTTATTAAACAAACAGCATTTTGAATGCATATATAGAACATATTATGTAAAGCAAATGTCATATAGCAGGAGACGATTTTGATTTTTTCAAACATAAATGTCTAATGCAAAGATAGTTTGTACAGCCATATTTATAAAATACATGCAGATGTATACAACAATATTATACTATTGTGTGAGGAGGTGTTTGGATATATCATAATTTATATAGACTCTGTTAAACCTGTTGACAGAGCATACATTTATTAAACATATACTACCAATATGAATTGCACAGACCATTTTACTTTCTTTTCACAAGTAACTGTGAAATAACTACTTAGCAGAAATGTAGTTTACCTAGGATGTGTTTATCAGTGGCCCAGCTCTCAAGACAAAGTGCAGATTTCCTGTAAAATTGACCTTCTCATTAATCAGTGACTAAGTCAGTAACTGAAAAAAGTAGACACAGATGTGGGTACTCAGAAGAAAAGACCATGCTTTAAATGATCAAGAAAAATAAAAACTAAATCCAAGCCTGATATCGCACATAATTAAAATCAGTGCTCCTGCAGGTTTCAAGAGAATATGAAAGACTGAGGTCAGGGTAGTTGGCTAGCTCGTAATGACCACTTAGAAAATGCATTCATTGTGTGTCTGTTTTATGAACACCACCATGTTAAAAGAAGGCCTTGTTCCCAGGATATCTGTTAAATGTATTGTATCTTAATTTCAAAACTTCATTTAAACATGAAAGGTACAGATATAGAAATGAAGTGCATTTAACATCAAACAATAATGAAATACATTTTGGCTCTACCCTTTAAAACCTTTGTTCAGTTCAGCAAAGTAGCCCGATCAACTACATAATGTATATATAATATGTATGCATTATTAAGATATTGACATATTTAAATAATTCTATTATGCTCTTAGCTACAGAAACCGGACAAATGTCTACAAATCCAAATTGCATTATGATTATGAATATATAGTCCTCCTCAACAGCACAGTAGCATAAAAGACATTGGGGGCCATTATAAGTTTGAAAGTAGCCATGCTGCTATTAGCGGCATGGCTACCCTCTTACTGGGTACTGGGTCCGGGTTCCCTGAATGGGGAAGTACAGGGCCATTCCAACCTTGGAGGGCCCGGTATTTCCTCATTCAGGGAACTCGGATCCGGTACATCCCCATTCCCATTTGATCCCCAATAGGGCTCAATGGGAATGTGGGGCATGCTAACAATGGGCACGTTAATAATGGGCCCATTGTTAGCGGGTCCCGCGAGCAAACCTTGTAATGCGGCGGTAGGGGTTTAACAGGGCCGGCAACTCTACCGGCCCCATTAAACCCCTACCACCAACCTTGTTATGACCCCCATTATAATGTAAAGACACATTTCATTCACATTTGAATTGAATTCCCAATGGTCTAAAACATGGTTAATTACACCCCCTTAGGACATTCCAACATATATTGGGCCATTTGAAACAAAGAGGGGGATTATTGTGGGTGTGAGTATGTGAAGAGAACGTGTCACCTGATCCATCGAATCAGAAATGACCATGCCTAATTATGCAACATGGGTGGAGTTTATTGACTATTTAAAGTTAAACAAATGGGAAGTTGAGTGAATTTTGAGAAAACACCAGAAATAGGGTGCCTGTTATACAAGATTAGATCTGATTGGGGTTCCACCTGGATATAGCTGATTTAAAACCTCCTTGAGTAGATAGCTTCCAGAGATAGGTGCATTCATAACTCTTTCCACATCAGGAACCATATTGCCTGAGAGGGATTTGGGAGCATGGGGACCGAAAAAAAGGAAAAGCTTCTCTGGCAGAAATACATAAACTGTTGATGTCCTTACCTTATATGGGCCTTTAAAATGCAAACCAGCACCAAATAAATGCTATAATAACCCCAGTGACTTTAGATGCATGTCCGCTGAATTGTTACATTCCAGCTAGCTACTGAAAGTATTTTGGGGAGACCTGTTTACAAGCTATGTCACTAATTTGGGACAGGGTCTATAACTGAAACTTTGCGGAAGTATAGATAAAAATATAATGTCCTGCAATCTATAATTGAGCAGAGCATATTAGTCTCTGACAGTAACATATTGACTAATTAATTATTTGACTTTTCACAGGAGTAAATTATATATGTGTTTGCATGGTATACATCATGACTCACTGATTTTCAGGGAATCATAGACTTCTTGGCTTGTGAGGAAAAATAATAGTTTACATAAAAGAAATATCTTGCATATTGTTTTCTATCCATAACAGTAGAATAGGTAGGAAAATAATGTCAATTTAAATAACCAACATCATGTTTCCAAAAAGCATTGCACAGAAAAGAAAGGTTTCTGTGTAATGTGTACTCCTAATGTCAGGCAGAGTACATTTGTGATTCATTTTTATACCTCATTCGTGTGTGCCCCTTTAATAAGTCAAAAAATAAAAATAAAAATAAAAGCTTCTAGCCTCAAACAAAGCTTGTCGAATATGTATAGCCAAGTTAACCCAATGAAACATTCTATTTATGTCCAAACTAAATATCGATAATGTCAAATATTTTAGAATTGAGTTACCCTGTGAATAAGAAGGTCATATGTGAACCCTGCATTTCTCTCTGATGTAAACATGATGTTATCAGAGAAAATGAAATATACTGCATTATTGTAAAATGTATTCTAAGAATGGTTAATGGTTTTACGCTTTCGCCAAATTCAATGCATGAAGACATTTTTGTAAACTATTCAGAATTGTTTATATGCTTTGGTGTTAGTAAGCATTGTGAATGCATGAATTTGTGAGATTATAGGAGGCAGTGTGTGTTTTTTTCCATATATTTTTTTTTTCATAGCCAATGATGCCTATATTATAGGGAATTATTTTGTTAACCCCCCTGCATGAACATTTCTTGATTTATTTTTTCAAATAAAAAGAATTTTCAAATTTAAAAAACAGCATGTTAATTGTCCCACATTTTGGGGTGTGGTTGTCATGGTGGGGGAGGAGGATCACATCAGGCACATTTCTCTGTAAACAACTCACACAATAGAAATTGAGATCTGTTCCATAGATTAAACCCTTCACACAATGCATAGTGAATCTTGCCCTGCAAACTAAGGAGATTTGAACCTATGGGATAACAATAGCAAAGACGACAACACAGCTTCCTTGCCTTCCACTCTGCAAGCTATTGGATTCAATAAAATAATTACAGAACCTACACATAATGCACATCACACTTTTGATTAGATAGTGAATTGTAACCTGCAAACATGTATTCCCGAAATTACTCTATGCCCAATGTCAGATTACCGCCTTATAACCTTTGATCAGCTACTTCCTTCTCATTATCAAATGGTTAATTAAAGTCCTAGATATAAAATCAGAATAAGAAATCGCCCTAGAGACACAGCTGAGGCTTCCGAACAACTCACTAACCCTATGCTAACAAATCTTACTCAAACTAATGATATGAATAATCGTGTTCTTAATTGTATGCACATTACTGCTTCAGCTATCCACAAACTCGCTCCAGTCAAAACACTCAAAACTGAAACCTGTAATAAATCCTGGTTTTCATTAGACAACTTAAATTGTAAAAAAAAAAAAAAACAAGAGGTTGCAAGAGAGGATATGGATAAACAATCCTTGCTCCTCCACCCATGCCAAATATGAAGCTGCCGCTACTGACAACAAACAGGGCATTTTGTCTGCAAAAAAGGATAATTTCAACAGCAGAATATCCAAGGCAAAATCTGATAAGAAAGAAGAGCTTTTTCTAATTACCAAAGAGTTGGAGGGTAAAACCAGTCCTCATGTTGACAGTGATAATTGGTTTAAGAGGATCCAAGATGGCTTCTCCACTAAGATCAGATCTCACCAAGATACCATCAAACCTCATTGCCTAGACCTTGCTAATCACAACATATCTACGCTTACTGTTGATGCTGACCCATTAATGCTTCAACTACTGCTCCTATCTGTTACTCAGCCCCCTTACTAATGATGCTCTTCTTGACATTGTTTCTCGGTTCCACCGGTGTGTGCTGGTGACATCTGCCCAGCACCATTGTCAAGGAATGTATTCAGTGTCTTGCTGCCTTACTTACCAATATCATTAACTCCTCCTTCTCCTTCAGGGGGTTTGGATTGCTCCTGTTCTCAGGAAGGCAACTCTCGACCCCAAGGTTGTGGGGAACTATCATCTTATTATGACGGTCCCATTCTTACCCAAGGTCCTTGATAGGGCTGTCTACCTTCAAATACAAACATATTAATGACAACAGCTTATTGGGTGTATGCCAATCTGGGTTTCATGCTATGCATGGCATGGAGACTGCAATGTTAAAACTAAGAGACAACTTGGTTGAAATTGGTGAAAAGGGAACCATTGCTATATGGATGCTGTTAGATCTTTCAGCGGCTTTTGACTTGGTAAATCATTCCCTGCAGTTAGAGAGGTTGTGCAGACTTATTAATTGCTCTAAGCAGAGCATAGCTTGGATGTCATTCATCTTGTGTTTTAGATCAGCCAGGGTCGCCATTGGGCGTTTCCAATCACAGCTCGAGATATTAGCATGTGGCGTTCCACAAGACGCACGCCTTTCACCTACCCTTTTTAATATCGCCCTATTTTTGACATACTTGATGATATAGATATAAAATACACAAATTATGCTGATGATACTCAGCATGTGTTTGAGCTTTCTGGCAACTACAATGTTGACACTGCTAATGTGAACAGAGTTTCCGACCTCATCCAAAACTTTATGGCCATTAACTCGCACGCAGTAAATAATGAGAAAACCGAACTGATGCGTGTAGGCTTAGCTAAACAGCGAAAAAATATGGGTACAAGATATAGCCATCTTAGAATTGCCAACTGCTCCATTGAAATCCCCTCCCAAGTTAAGACACTTGGTCTTCATCTTGATTCTGGGTTTAATATGCAGAAACATGTCTTACAGGTGAAAGCCTACCACGCCCACGTAAGTAAACGTTTGTGGCAAATCAAACCATACCTTACCACCCCTAACATGTCATCAGTTGCCTCTGCTTAGTAAATCCAAAAGCAATATTAAAACACTCCAGGTGGCTTAGAATGGTGCCGTAAGATATGTCCTTGGAAAAAATAGCAGAGATCATATAACTGAAGCCAGAAGATCCTTGCACTGGCCGCCATTTGGTCATCGCATGACACACAAGATTCTTACCCTCACCCACAATTGTATCTCAGGATAAGCACCAGAATACCTCGAAAAGCGCATACAACAGGCACCTGAATTGAGAAACATACTCTCAAATGGCATTAACAAGCTTATTAGCCCACAACATAAGTTAAAAGTTTTGGGGGAACAAGTTTCAATGTATGTGCTCCCTCTCTCTGGAACTTGCTTCTCCAAGGTTCGAGTAAGATACCATGCTTGTCTAACTTTATAAAGGCAGTAAAAATGCATATTTCTAATTCCAAGGTCTAATAGGAGTCCCGTCCCCTCCTTCACAACATTTGACTTAGCCTGCCTTAGTTTGTTTTTGTTATTTGTTCACCGTGCACACTGAGGCCTGGGCATGTTGCACTCTACAAGAAAAGTAATAATAATCATTATAATCATCTCTGGGGCAAAGCAGAATATCTTTATAGCCCAAGTGTAGATGTGTGTGGGATTATCAGTTCTTGTTCTTGTTCTTTGATGCAGTGGAGGACACAAACCAGCACATGCTTAATTCAATATTTTCTATAGGCACTTTCATGTATCATACATGAGTTTTTAAGTAAGTGGTGTCTCTCTAAATGCACAGATATTATTCTACCAATAATACCTTTTAATGCAAATATTGTTTCTCAAGGGCAGTTTGAATTCCTGCAATTTTTCATTGTACATCATGGACTTACACTAATTGTTACATTTTATAGAGCCCTTAGTGTGATGCTTCACTTTGCTACATGCCAGTACATAGTTGCAGTATAGCCTATAGCACACTTTAAGCTACATTTAGGTATTCAATTCTGCTTATCTTGTAGGTATGTTATGGTGAGTTCTAGCAGACTCAAGGACTTAAAGGTAAATAATCGGATAGTTCACTTAGATATTCTTATTGGGGTTTGTTTACATCTCTTACAGTTTGAACTCTAATTAGAACTATCCTATCATGGCGATTGATCAACAGAAAGACTAAGCATTATATGTGTGATCAAGGTGTCTTTTATGGTTCTTAAGGATCGTGTTATTGCCAGAATTCCACACAAGTTCCTTCTCCCATGAAGATCCACTTAGGCATGTCACTCTTACTTCTCTCAATATGTTTTTCAAACAAACTCTCCCAAAATAAATAGCATTCCCAACAAAAAGTCAGTCACATGGGAATGTTCAAGATACATTTTTCTTAAGAGCTTCATTAGAAAGAAAGACAAGACATGTTCCCTCTCGCTTGTAGAAGAGCTTTCTCAGTCCAAAGTGCTATGTAAGAAACAAAAGTTTCCATCTATCATCAGTGGTCTTGAAATATGATCTTAGGGTACTTCCCCATCACTCACCGTCTTTGTATATCTCTATGGTTCCTCTCGCTTTGATTTGGTTGCTGTTGGGATAGAACCACGCCCACCCTCCCGAAAGCTCCTATGTTCATTGTTGGCTTTTTGTCACAACTTGCAGAAATAGGACCCCCTCGTAGATTTCATCACAGAAGAAAGAATCAAGTTGGTTTACTTAGTCTAGTTTTCACAGAGGGTGCTGAATAGAGTCTTATCAAATGCCTGTCCCTGTACCTTGATTTCAACTCTCTTCACCTCATCTCCAATTCTAATCTAATCCTGTTATTCCTCAACAATATCCGACATACTTGTTCCTCCATCTACTCTGGGTTTGACTCCATTGAATCATGGTCTCAGTTCCACAACCGCCTCAGGTTTAGCATGCCCCCTCATTACCTCCTACTCTCTCAAGCTAAGCACTTTCCCTCCCTTCGTCTATTTGTTTGCTTCCCAACTTCTGCCAGATATTTTTTTCCGAGGATATCCTGCTGTCTTTCTCCAGTACTCTCCTGGTGTTTTGCCCAACTATCTTCTAATGTCTCTCTCCTAACCCACCCCTTTTTCTGTCCCAAACAACCTCCTGCTGTTCTTCTCCAACCAGCTCCTCAGGTCTTTTCCCAACCACCCACTGTGGTTTTACTCCTATCACCCTCTATTGTTCTTGTCCAACTACCGTCCAATGTATATTCCCAACTACATCCTGACATTTTTCTCATTCCAGCTCCTGGTGTCTTTTCCGAAACCCCTCCTGATGCTTCTCTCATGCCAACTCATTCTTTGATTCTCCAAATATCTCACAATGTCTCTGCCCAACCCAATCAAATGTTCTTCTTCTACAACCTGTAGGTGTGGACCTTTAGCTACGCCCCTTCAACCAAATGATGGCCACCTCTAAAATGAGTAAGTGTGCCTTTTGTCCATCAAGCAAGTTTATTGTGCAACAGCTGGGAGGGGGCTTAGATGACATCTAACAGTCACACTAACCCAGCTCTCCTTGAACCACACAACAAACACATATTATATACAATTTGCAAAAGTTAATACAACCCCCCATACAGTTGCAAAGGCACCCCTCACACATGATTGGTTGCCCTGTACAGAGAAATCTAAAACCCACAAAGTTCATTGGACACAAACATCATAACACAGTCCCCTAAGACTTATAACAACAAGGTTTAAATTTTAAACACACCCCTTCCCAAAAACCTCTCCATGTTTGGTGGCAGCCTTGCCTCTTAGTTACAAAATAACAGAATTCCTATTAATGACACACACAGACCTGCCCTAAAAATACCTAAGCACATGAAGATGAGAGAAAGACACATAGATTTCCTTTGACCTATTCGTGTTTGCTAACCGCATTGCCCAAACCTGTCCGGTGTCTGAATTTTAAGACCATTGACCCTTCCTATTCACATTAGTTTGGCCCACTCTCTGACAACACAATGGCTCTCCTGAAATGAATTACTACTGATCACTGTAAGTGTCTAGGGTGAAGCCATCTGTTTAAACAACCCAGCGCGTTTCATAACTGTGTATCCCCTACAACAATGAACTCACCTGTTTAGCAGAGATCATATCTTCCTTCACCCTCCAGCATTTGAGCCATCTGCAAACCAGCTTACGAAACCTGTTCCCTGACTACTGGCGGGCCCTTGCCATAATTGTGAAAATACCCCTGATAAATGAAGCAACCACACCTCATATATTTAATATCTTTAACTTCATTTCGAAAAATACTTCCCATACATGTATACCATTATGTGTGCATTTTATACCTATTATGATATCCTCTCCTGACCACCATTCATACAGCTAAACTCCACATGCATATATTGATTGCCTGCTTCATCTGAGTGTTGAGGGGCCCTCCCTGTGACAATGTTTCATCGTTATGTTCTGCACCCATGCATATCTACAAATGTATCCTCTCTACACTAAATAACACAAAGTAACCTACATGTAACATGTATCCTATTTACCATAATTATTGTAATATTTGTAGCAATTTGTGAAAGTTACAGGAATGACAATGAGGACATGTCCAACCCCCAGTCAGTGATATGGCCACAAAGTTCGAACTTTTCCAATTTCCCAACATACCTCATGTTATTCTTGAACTACCTCCTGATATATTTTCTCATCCTCTTCCTGATGATTCACTTCTAAATGTTCTGTTATCTTATCTCCCCACCTCTGTTCTCCCCTCTCCAATCTCCTTTCGCCATCTTCTTTCTGAATGAATACCTTGATCGAAACCCCTGATAAAAAAATCTTCCTCTAAACCCCCATACACCTCTGTGAGAAACCAAAGAGTGTCCCACCCATCTGGGACCTGTCATCCAGGTGGCCGGATAAGGCCATCTCTTTTGGATCCAGTTCCTGAGGGTAGAGCACTGCCGGAGGATCACCTGCGTGAGGGGTCTTCAGGGAGTGGGGGTGAGTAACCAACGGTGAGACTTGGTATTCCCCTTTTTTGTTCATCCATCCTATCCTATTTTTTAGGATATTCCGAAGTCCCAACCCTCCCCCCCCTTTTTACACAAACACTGGGCCGAGGAAGAAGGTGACTGAAAGGAACAAGACTAACTCTCATTCATTGTAGTGGACATGTCCTGTTAACCGGGTCAGGCACAAGTACATACACCTGATACCAATTAACTCTCCTCAACCTTAAAGACACACTCTAAGGAGACACTCTGAGCAAGGCAGAACACGAGTATGAGCATGACTTCTGGGGAACATGCAAACCTATTGGAGCTGAGCGAAGGACCAAGGGGCGAAAGCAGCGGGTCGAAACCTCCAAGAGTTCCTTACAGGAGGTTGTTGCCTTAGAAAGGCCACGAGAGACATGTGGAGAAAGCCAGATGCCACAAGTGAAGACTACATTGTGTTTCAAGGATGCCAGCAACCCTCTCAGGTGAACGGTAGAGTTGAGGTAGGCAAGGACAAGCCTCTGGTACTAACTCTTTCTTTTTAATGCTGCAACACCGCCATCGAAACAAACCCAGGAAGCAGAGCAGCTTGCATTGACGCACATTGCCATGCCAGACTGAGCTGATTCCAAAGAAGTAGGCACATCAACATAGGTGTATGCACAACTTGTTTATATTGTTATGCTTTGGCAATGTGATATCAGTTTAGAAAGAAATAAATCAGAGGAAATTCAGATTTACTCTAAGATAGTATGATTTTTATAGGTAATGTAAATATTTTTATCTATATTGTAAATTGTTCCTACGGAATGGATGGTCTGAGAAACCTGACAGTGTTCTCCCACTTAGTAGCCCAGGATTTTCTATTCAGGTGGCCAGAGAAGGGCCATTGCTTTTGGATCCCGACCCCGGGGGGTGGACAAGCAAGGGAGGATCACCTGAGTGGAGGGTCACAGAGAGATTGGGAGGAGTGTGCCCGAGGACAAGAGCTGGTATTCTCCCTCTCCCCATTTTCCATCAGAAACCCCTTCCTCAACCTTCATGGGATATTTTCAATCCCATTCCATAACACCCTCCTCATCTTCAACTAATACTGGGAAGAAGAAGAGGCAAGCGAGAGTAGTGAGGATTACCTGCCAGAAACACCTTGAGAACCAAAAGGAAGACTGCCTCCTACTACCATTAGGTTGTCCCATTAATAGAGTCAGGCAGGGTTGGCTATTTAACACTGACTACTCACACCTGACTCCACTTAACTCCTGTTTTAAGTATAAAAGGTGTGGTTTTGCACAAGCAGGAGAGTGAGCTGTGAATCCTGATTGAGGCAGAGAATCCAAGGAGCAGGGGGCGGCAGGGACAGAAGACTGGGGGATCTGGAGGAGAGCAGCATGCCAAAATGCTGGCCCATTGTTTGTAAGGGGCTGCAGCGTGGATAGGGGCCATGTCTCCCGGGGTGATGGAGCAAGGAAGCCTGTGTCCTGCTGGCTGTGTGCAGAAAAGTGCTTGTTCTCTTGGAACATGTGCCGGTCCCAATGGGGTCTGAAGGGCAGGTGGTGAGACCCTGACTTTAATCCCAGATGCCCGGAGAGACCACTCGCAAACGCAATGCTACCTGGTGAGTTTCAAGTCAGTAAGCAGGAGAAAATCAGGAGCCAGTGGCTAGCTGGAGTGGGAAGCGAGAAAGACAGTTTTTGAAAAGTGTCATGAAGCGGGAAGCAAGAGAGGAAGCAGAAAGTGAATGGAATCCCAAGAGAAAGCCGCTAAAAGAGTGTCAAGAAAGCAAAAGGCTTGAAAGTGAATAAGAAGGTGTGAGTGACCTGAAAGTAAAGGAAAGGTTCAAGTGAGCACTGAAGAATGAAATGTGCTAACATCAGTTGATAGAACCATCCCTTTAGAGTTAGGGCCAATAAGGTATTACACCAACCCAAGCATTAGAGTAAATAAAGGTTTTGAAACTATAATACATGAGTCGGTGTCTCTCTCGATACCATGCCTGTCACACAATGGTTAGTGGACACGGGATGTGATGACAAATCATAAATACGCGGGATCTGGTTGAAATTCACGTCCAGGCTTGCACTATCATGGGAAAAGAAAATTATGACCCTATTTCAATTTAGAACTAGCAAACAGACTCTCACACTTTTGTTTTTTTCAGAGAAAGAGAAGGAAAGTCCTGTAGGCATATTAATGAATGTCTTTATTTCACAAGTAGCTACTAAGTGTGCTGCCTGATTGTGTTCACACGGTGGGTGTGGGCCAGGGCCTGCCTGCAAGCGCGGGGCAAGGCTCAATGCAGCCCGGCCACAGCCTTTACCACCAGTGCACTGTGCTGAAGTGATGTTGCCCGTGCTCCCTGACCCCCCGGCAAGAGTAGTACTGCAGTGCTCTCATGTTTCGACTCATCACTTGGCTTGGGAGAGGGACAATAGGGCAGGCTGACTGGACCCTTGCATGTGGGCCATGAAATCTTGTGGTCATCAAGCAATGGACGAATTTGTGACTGGAAATGTGTACCGTTACACTTCATTTTTTGTGCATGTTCATCTGAACTATGCTATAAAGAAAGTGCAGAGGATACCTCTTATTAGCTTTAAATTGAAGCACCTGCAGTGAAAAGAAGTTAATCGGAACGTGAAGTATGCAACTATTTTCGAGCCTCAGTCTGGGGCTAATAGGAATTCTATATTTGTTTAATAAAATCCCAGAGGAGTGATCATATTTGTGAATCTGAATTAAGTGCTTTACTGGGCGCATCACTCGTGTTTCATGCAAAGGAATGAATTGACCTACCAAGGGCTTTAAGTTAGGCCTTTATTGCTTGATTTAACAAACCACACTGGGCAACGCCCTCTAACTCCTCCTTTCTCCCTCTCTGAGACCAACAGAGTTCAAACAGTCACTATTTAGCCTGCATCTATGTTATGGAGCTCAGGAGAGAGAAACTAATGGGGTAGATCAGCAGGTTGAGTGGCTGCTGTTGAGAGCTGTCTGTAACATGCAGATTTCAGTATGTTTATACCAATTTCTGAGATGTTAATATTTACCATATCTTTTTTCACAAATAATTAAACATTCAGAAAATGTGTTTCAATACCAAGTACTGTGTGTGTTCAATATTGGGTCCATATTGCATGATAATTTTCATGTCATACCTTAAGTATTTTTGTATTGTATTTGTGATTTGGTGGGTATGTCTTTAAGTTTGTTGCTGGTTGTATGTTGTTTAATAATGGGTAGGTGAATCTTTTTGTTTCTGGGAGATTTGGGGATTGTGATTTTTAGATGATGGTGCTCAGTTCAGGGAGATGATTAATTTGGCAACCTCTGCTTTTCCGGAAGCATTTATATACTGCATGCTTGTGTTTAACGCACAGTGTTATAAAGGTGCATAAGAGAAATTGGTCTTTGTGGGATAGTGTTATGCATCCTTGTCACGATGATCAATGGAGTGCAGCAGCATAGCATGATGGGCTGTTAAGACACCAGGCCTATTTGTTTATATGAACTGCGGGCCCAGTTATTTGAAGACTTTGAGTACTTCTTTAAAGTGTTAAAGACTGCCTTCAAGGGTTATATGCTACAATGATAGTGGGTTTAACACTGACATATATTGATCAGGCAAGCCTCATGATGGCATTTGGTCACAGGTAACATCGAACATGTTTCCAGTGGCAATGCTAGCATATTATGTGGTTGGGGACTCGCAAAAGTGTCTTTGGGCACACCAAGCTGATGATGGGTGCAACAGTGCTGTATATTGAGTGGCAAGCCTTGTGGTGGTATTTGGGCACAAGTAGCATGAAAAACCTTTGCATATTATGCGGTAGGGGACTTAGAAAATTGTCTTTGGCATGCCAAGGTGATAGTGGGTGCAACACTGGCATATATTGATGAAGAAAGCCTCATGATGGTCTTTGGGCACAAGTATGTTATGTTATATTGGGTATTTGTATTCCACCTGTTTGCCGCTTGGCCACAGCTTATTAGCAGAACAGTATTAGGGAGCCCTTTAGATCACAAAGAAACATACGTAATTTTCTGGTTATTCAGGAAATATTGTGCTGAAATATGAAGTGATTTTGGGTAGGTTTTTTCAAAACAAAAATCACAGTGAAGAACCCCCTGTACCCCAGTCATCAAGGTCAGATTCGCTCGATGCATTCACACGCTACATTGCATAGTTAAATTCATTATGTCCCACCACTTTTTAAGCCCACTAGCTACCCGCTGTCAGTTTGTCAGGCCAACAACCTACAGCAAAGAAACTGTATGCCTAATGTGGCAAACAGGTGGCTCCCTGAAGTTGCTACTTAAATGTAAATACAATTTCTCAATCCACAGCAAGTCTCTGGCTGTCCTGTCCATAGGCTTTTCTTTGTCTTGTATTACCTAGCACTATTGGATGAATGTTCACACATTGGAGTGGTAGTATAGCTGCATGCTAGCAGTAATTCCAAACGAGTAGGAGCAGTATTAAACACTCGAAAGCAAAATGTGGCGTGTGCGTTCATATGATAAGTTTTTTTGTGACGTCTAAACTTGCCATGGGCTCCAGCCCGACATCTTTTGCAAACCTAGCAATGCCCCTGATGTAGATTAAGCATCATAAATACAATGACTCTGCAACTCTTGTGAATATCAAGATCCCTGGTCTAAAGCAGATTTGCTAAACTGTGTAAAGTTACATATTAAATCCGAGTAAATTACACAGTGAATTCAGTTATATTACCATTAGAAAATCTAAGCATTATGTGGTAGCCGGTTACCGATTTATTCCGAGTCCAATGTTCACAAAAGAACCTGTTGGTTGAGAGCCACGTTAGCAAGACGGCTGCCTGTTATAGAACGTAATGCAACATCACAACATATACATGCAATTAGCTCATAATGTGTTGTCAACATTGTATCTATACCTGTGCAATGCAGTATCCAATCTTTCTTTGTTCCTCTTACAGGATGAGTTAAAAAAGCTTACTTCTCATATTGTTACGAACAGTGGTACCTAAATGTTGAAGCAATGATTTAACAAGTACAATGTGTATAAAGGAGTACATTTGTAAAGTGCCAAATTTGGGAGATATTATAGTACGTAATACAATGCAATGACGTTCGCACGTAATGAGGTCATATTGTCTTTTCAACACTATATGGGTGCCAGTGTAACAAAGTGTCTAGCTGTTTTTAATTAATAAAGGATTTGTTAGAGCAGTTGGTTATATTCATTCCTGGTAAAACAGGATCTCACATGAGGATGTCACAACAGGCTGAATGACAAGTTCAAAAATCACCAGTGGAGTGTCAATGAGCAATCTAAATCTAAAATCTGTCATATACTAACACCTCCTGCGAGCCTCAATTTCAGTTTCACCTCTCGTGATCACAAAGTGTTATCCATTAACATTATCTATTTGGTCTCTATGCAACCACTTTAGTTACAACAATCTGATTACGTCTTCATTTATATTTAACTTACTTTACCTGAGCCTTCTCCCCCATCCATCACTGGGATATTCCTCTGCTTTCTGGTATCACATTTTTCATAATTTTCATTTCAGAATTCTGGTCATCAACGACCATGACCTTCTCACTTTTCCTACTAACATTTTAAAATTAAAAACATTGCACCATGCTTCATCTATTGCAACTTAATATATTCAGTATTTTTGATAATTGACAAAAAGTGGCTTTGTGTGGTCATCTATGGATTTGTTAATCAGCGGCCATGCAGGTGGCCGGGCTTCATTCTTGTACATTAGCCTCTCGCATGAAAGGTGTTGAGACCTAAAACCTGGTTCAGACTCTCATGAGTGTGCCGGACTGGCTACTTGAGAGTTATTCATAGTTTGTGTATTTATGTGAAGCATCTGAGGGTTCACCTGTAAATATGTGTGGGGTAATGCTGACGTGAACAGAAACACATGTCTGGGGCTGAGGTTTCAGTCTTGTTCACAGATTATTGCCTAGCATATTGGTGCCTGACCTTTTGTGGGCGAGGTCAGACTGATATTCAAATGAGTATTCTCTCTGTGAAAGGTACTGAGGGCTTACATATGGTTGACTCTCTCCTGATTGGGCCACAGGCCTCAGAACAGGTTATCATAGTTTGTCTTCATTCGTGACTGGTAATTTTTCACAGTTCAAGCAATTATATTCATGTTTTTGGGAGGAAAGAGATTTTGTAATTTGACCAACACTGTACCTGCTGTTTTCATCTTGGTTTTGGAGGTAGTAATTTGCAATGTTGACCAAAAAGCTAAACAAACGGCAGTAGATTGACTTTGCAAGAAGATCTCGGTAAAATTGGGCAATCTCAATCGTGTGCCTCCTCATTATCATATCCCCTGGAAAAAAAGAAAGGGATAAGCAAATAGACAAATGATGAAATGGAGATACACTGCAGCACTTACATTTCCTTGTAACCACACATGAAAGTTAAACCACTTATTTTGAATTTATTTTAACATCACTTCTGAGTTAGCACTTTTGTAAATAAAGTAAGCATGGTAAACTTGTAACCTAAAAGAAATTGTTTGTCCATTAATATGTCATACCCTACATATGTTTAACATTAAATACACTACTGAAAAACGATCCTTTATATTAGTGCCTGCCAATTGGGATGATAGATAGCACTGAATCATACGGCAGGATAGCTCAGGGGCAACGTGCTTGTGTTGGAAGCAAAATGACTCCGAACAACACAGGTTCAATCCACGGGTCTGTGATTGGAAACCTCTGGCTATCATAAATAACCAATTATTATTAAATATCATATTATGAATCAAATATACATAAACGTGTGTATAATTAAAAGAAATGTATGTGTCTGTGCGTCTGTAACAGTTATTCAAAATGTCGCATTAGGGATCATCAATTTGCCACCTGAGCCAAACGCCTTTTTCACCTTTGCATTTTTCTTAATACCATAAACCACCCATGCCCCAGTAATGAGTGGAGAGGGATGTTGGGGTAGAGGCAGTGCCAGGGAGTAAGAGCAAGCAATAATAATCAATATCTCAATTTTCACCCAGTTATCACATGTAGCCTTAATGCAACCAAATCGTACCCTTCTCATAGAGCTAGCCACAAGATGCTTGCTCAGTTTTGAAAAGAAAATATCTCTCAAATGGCACAGAATCACAAATTCACCTTCTCTCAGAATACCAATTTAAAAGGAATTGTTTACACTTCGAGTAACAGTGATGTAACCACACCTGTCAATAATAATAAAATAAAAAATAAGGTTATTTTTAATAGCTCAGCAGAAGAATTGGTGATTTCTGCACAACATCTGCTCGCTTTGTCAATTTCGAATGCATAGCTGAAATCGACTTTCGTGTGTTCTCCTTCTCAACGTTGTATTTTATGGTCATTGGTTGCCCGAAATGTCAGCATATTAGTGGTTTACAAAATGTTCTGACCCACTTATTTGCCGAAAACACATGCGTAAAATGAAATTACAGGTAGAAAAACGAAATTCGCACAAACGCGGCAATCAGAAAAATATCTCTTCTACCAGTGGAAAGAAAATAGGTGAATTTCACAATTTAGTTTTGCCAGTGGTAATTTCGCCCACCCCTAGGTATTTTATTTTCAAGTAATGTAAAAGTGTTCACATTAGTTAGGCCACCCTGTTCTGGAAAATCCTAAATTTCATGGCAATTATGTTAAGGTTTAAACCAATGTTTTCAAATACAAAATAAATAAATGCACTATTTAGTACAAAATATCTCAAACTGTCAACTTTGATGTAGGAGATTGTTGGTCCAAACTTAAACCCTAAATTGAAGTCGTGCACGTTGCAAGCATATTGCAAATTGCATCTGCCAAAGTTTAAATGTTTATTTTTAAAGGAACAAAAACGTTTCCTGCGCAGTACGTGGAAGGACAAATGTGTGTTATGTTCGGTGGAGAAAACAAAAGTAATTGCATACTTCTGAGAGTACACACACACACATCCATAAACAGCTGAGACAACATGTAACACGTGCAGTAATCTAGGGTGGATGGAAGTTATTCAGGGCTAGCCTTTGCTACACATACAATCACCTTCACTATGCAACAGACACAGAGTCATTTACATACCCTAAAACACCGAACTTTACATACACCACCCGGTTTACAAAGGTTAATGAATGCTGCCTGCAATAGTATCATATAAGCCTGCAAGAAATGAATGTTATGACAAATGACAAGCAAGGAGGGCTATGGCCATTCACAAATCCACGACTGTGTGGAAAACCGACCCCACCCCACATAACTATTCAACCGAAAAGGCAAGGGGCAAAGAGAAGAAAGCATGTAACTGCCAAATAAATATAAAGTTCATCCAACACACATGAGAGAAAATGTATGTTGTACAGCAGCACTACTCCCTACAAACATACACACAGAAACACCCACACACCCTCTCCATACAGGACAAAAACATCTTTATGATATGATATGGTATCGCATTTATAACGCGCCTATACACAAGTGTTTCAAAGCGCAAAACACAACAAATCCTCTTACATAAGACAGCGTGCAACCCGGAGACGCAAGGCTTCTACATGCTGATATAAACGTGCTCTTATGTACCCATGCCACTTAAGTAACCATCTCCACACTGAAGCTCATGGCGCCATGAGGTGATCAAATAGTGAAGACCTACCAAACCTGCAGTGACATGCCAAGATAATGGGTGCAAACCTGTACACACTGACTTGCACAAGTTAAATTTGATGCTTATAGCAATTTAACACTTAAACAAAAACACACACACACAGACACAAACACACGCTTGCACACACATCTCCACTCAGAGACAGCATTGAGGATGCTGATGGTCACGTGAACAGACCCTGCCAGTCAGTTGCTCTGCCCACCACCAGATATCGTGCCTTGCAGGCAGACTCTTCTACTTTGCAGTTGGTGAGTAGGTGCAACTGGATCTTGAACACCTTACCTAAGCCCTACCCACCTGCGTGCCCCCACTCCTTCCTTTCCTTTTTTTTTATTTGTTTCAGTTGAAAATCAACTTTTAAAAATTCTTTACCAAATTATCAACAGGTTTAAAATTCATTTACATTTTATCAATAAAATCAATAAAATCAACATCATCTCTCAACATTACATATTATTTCATTAAAATCATTCAATTTCACAACATTTACATATCAATAATAAAATAGTTTTCTTTGCTCAGAACTTTTATTCACTTCTCGGAAAGACACATGTTTTTTAATACTCCCACTTGCTACTGTTGTGAGTAAGTTTAAGATATTCGTTTCCAGGTGTTCACTTAAATGTAATGTGTTTTCTCTTATCATACTATGTCACTACATGTCATATATTCTACATGGAGAAATTATTTCCAATGTTATTAAGTATTGTATAACTGCTAAATTCAGTGATGTGTTTTGGGCATTGCACATCCTCATCCATAACATATCTTGATCCATTTCCTTATAATTTTTTATAAAATTCATAAAATACTCACATCTTAAAGATCGCAACATTTTGCATTCTACCATAATATGCCTCCGCGTTTCTGGCACGTTCTCATTTTAACAATATCTGCATTTACTTTCTCCAATCTTGTCTTTCGCCCATGTTACCTTTACCATTCTGGTCGGTATTAAGTTGAACCTAAACCACATTATTTCCACTCTGTATTGCGAGTTTGGATGATTTTGAATATACCTAGTTACTTCATTAACGTTTTTATGAGGAAATATCAACATTTTTAAAGGATTTATACTTTAAGCTGTCTGTTCTTGTTTCCATCCAATCTGTTCTCAAGAATTTGGTTTTAGCTCCCATAGGATTTTCCAGTAGGTGTCTTTCACTAATCCCTGCTTCTGTCATATTATTTATGCATTTTTGTGTCCATGTTTTATCAAGTCGGTACCATTTTTGATAAATGCTTTTGAGATGTAATCTACTACCGCATTTTTATATTGAGCCAACAATTAACATTTACTATATAAATTAAATGAACTCCACTCTACTCGAGATTTTAAGGCTATGAGTCTGAACTCATAGCGCATCACCACCATTGGAAATCTTTTTGGTAGTTTCAATAATGCTTTCCAATATCTACCTAAAAGATATTCCCAGTTTGGTCAATTTTTATCATCTTTACTCGAGGCTCCATATATTACGGCAGGAACTACCTTTTGTCGTTAGTACGTGATAATTACTGCAGAGGTACATTTGCCATATTTCTGCTGTATTAATTTTGTTTGCAAGCACAGAATGTCATTTTCTCCGCTAGATCTTCTCTATAGGGCATGTCAGTTGGACTAATTCCTAGATATTTATACTGTTTTACGACTCCGATCGCTACTCCAATGAGTCACCATTTATATGTATTTATTATTGCACTCTTGTTTCCCACAATCCTGATGTTTGATTTTTTTTTATTGATTTCGAGGTCATTCTCTTCAGCACAGTCTTCAAAAGCTGAAAGCATTCTTGCTGGTCATGCGGGAGTTTGATCTATTACGATCAAGTCATCAGCATATAACATGTATTTTATAGGACAATGATTTAATTTGGGCAGAAACGACCTGATCTTGTTAAAATAAAGATATATCTCTCTAATTTAGAAATTGAAGAGGATGGAGGCTAACAAACACCCTTGCTTCAATCCTATATTGGTCTCAATCTCTTTAGTTAGTAAACCCTCTCTGTTTAGCTTAATTTTCACAGAGGTTCCATTATAAAGTTGTTGTATGGCTCTGAGCAAGTGACTCGGGTAGCCTGCTGTTTTAAGTTTCTTCCACAATAGTGGTCTGGATACTGTGTCAAATCCTAGCTTGTAGTCTATGAATGCTGGAAATACTGGTCTCTTTGTTTTCACCGCTTGATTTTTTAAAGCCTGTAGTATGTGCAGGTTTGGAGCTGTCCCAATTCCGGTCTCAAAACCTGCTTGATTGTTATCTAGATCTCGTAGCCACTTATTTAGAGTTGTCAATATTATGTTTGCATAGATCTTACTCGCTGAATCCATCATAGCTAATGGCCTGTAGTTAGCAGGATCCATCCTTTTTCCCTTTTTGAAGACCGGAAAAATAATAGATTGTTTCCATGTCACAGGTATTTCACTGGTTCTCTGGATTTTTAAATATATTTGATGCAAGATCAAAGACTATTTTAAAGGATTTAATTTAAGTGTCGCATTGGATATGCCATCTGGCCCTGGGGCCCTCGATGCACTTCATTCTTTTATAATTGCCTCTACAGTGTCTGCTTCAATATCTAGATGTTTTTGATTGTTAGCACAGACTCCTGGAGTAGCCATCTCCATTCGTCAGTTTTGTGAAATGTTCTATCCATCCTTCTTCTCCTAACGGGTTAATATTATTGGTATGTCGTTTTCCTAGCTCCCTATTTTACTAATGACCATATTTGGGCACTCAATTTGCTTAGCCTTGAAACACTTGTGTATAGGCGCGTTACAAATGCCTTATCATATCTTATTGTTTCGCTGTCTAATTGTTTTGTTTTTCTTGCATTTGATATTGCTTCATAAAAGTTTGTTATTTATTCTTTATTATCCTCATCTTGTCTTTGTAATCGGGCTGTCCTTCCATTTTAATTTTTCTAATAGCTTTCCTTTTTTCCCTTTTTTTATCTTGTATTATTGGGTCATAGGATGTTACCTTGCTTCTCTTAGGATAATTATTGTGATTATCCGCTTTATCAAATTGGCGTAACAGCTCTACATATGATTTCTCAGGGGACATTTTCAAATCATCCATTAGTTTATTTAATCTAAACTCGGTCCATTTTATTTGATTCAGGCCCTGATTTACATTAATGTCATGGCCACCGAAACCTTGTTTTGTTTGTTTAATCGCCAAGGAGAAATCAATCTCTAATATATTATGATCACTGAGGTCTGATGGTAATAGTTTAAAATCCTTTATCGTCTCTAATGCTTCTCTTGTGACAAAAACAATCAATAATTGCAGCTGATTCACCTTGTTTCCATGTCACCATTCGAGGAACATATCCCTTAAAGCAGCCATTTAACATGACCATATTTCGTTGTTCCATTAGTCTAAGCCATTTTTTGGCCCTGTTAGTTGACAATCTATTGCTATTATTGATACAATGAGTATTGAGGTCGCCAGCAATTATTGGGATATCAATAGCGGTGTCTCTGTCTATTTCGTCCCTTTGCTCTGTGACAAGTGAGATGAATTTATCATCAGTGATTCTGGAAGTGTTCCAAAAAGTGTTTAAGATGGCCATCATCATAGGTAGTTTAGAAATGTCATATTTAACTAGTTGTAATCTAGGGTGGGGGTTTATCCAGTCTGTTATTATTCCGCTAGAAGACATTTTTAGGGCCGCAATTAGGCCTATCATGGGTCTACCTTTGCTTTGTTTTATTGCCGGAACCCAACAGATTTGCCCATTTGGCCATGTCAGTGCTTCAAGCAACCACGTTTCCTGTAAAAGGATAAGATCAAAATTGCTCAATACATTCGCTTTATCAGGAATCATTATATGCAAATGACATCTGGTGTTCCAAATACCAATGGTAAATTGTTTCTTCTCAGGTGCCTCTATTTGCTAATTATTTCTTTTGTCGTTGGTTTCCAGTTTGGATCTTGTCAACCAAGACCACTTAGCTGATTTTGTTTCTGTTATTTTGGGCTTCTCATTATTATAATATACATCTCTCCTCATATTGCCCATTGTACCTTCACAATTTATTATCAAGGCATCACCTTGCTCCTTTCATGATGGTGATTGCTCCCTGTATTTTTCTGTTTTGCAAACTTTGATCACTTTTATTGGCGAGTTCTTTTCTAATTTGAATCTCGAGTACCTGGGCCTCAATATTTTCCCTTTCTGACCATATTTGGCATCTCACTGTTAGTGATGGGCTATATATATCAGCTGTATCTCTTTTGTAGTTCTTTTTGATCTTAACTGTATCTATATCTCTTGATCTAATCGCACTTAAGGCACCAACATTCCTTTTTTTAATTTATTTTTTTTAACTTTTATTTATAGGCAGAAGTTTACAACCTACACAGTTAGTGAGAATTTTCCATACAATTAGGTGGATACAGTTCACATTACACAGTGGCAGTCAACACATACAATCGATCCTGAATATGCTGGACAAAGCTCAGCATTACATGATGCTCTGGCTTTATGGGTTACCCTTGTGGGGCTCCCAGTGAGGGTGGTTCTGAGTTACCACCGGACAGCCTGATTATGTAGGCACAAAATGCAGACCAGACACTTTTGGGGCGGGAGCATGTAGGGAGGGAGTTGATGTATTCCTCTTGTCAAGTCTGAGTCCAGGTGAATGTCTTCAGCCACATATCAAAGGTGGGGGGCCCTTCCAACAT
Organism: Ambystoma mexicanum; assembly: GCF_040938575.1. NCBI lineage: Eukaryota > Metazoa > Chordata > Amphibia > Caudata > Ambystomatidae > Ambystoma > Ambystoma mexicanum. Next base: position 532,592,260 of record NC_090939.1, read on the forward strand.
TGCAACACACATTTCTTAGCACCATACAACTGACATTTAGAAATTTAGACAATTTCTTAACACTGTCGCTCCTCCATACTCCAAATAGAACACCAAACGGGTCTGGTTCAAACGTGGTACCAACAATATCAGAGAGAGCCCGTAGGACCTCATCCCAGAATCCGCTAAATTTGGCACAGGTCCAAAACATGTGCATATGGTCAGCACCTTCAATAGGGCACCTTGCACAGGCCTGTGCACGGTTTCCAGTAAACTTGGCAATTTTATGTGGGGTATAACATACCCTGTTTAGTAATTTGTACTGAATACAGCGAAACCTGACGTTGAGGTAATCTGGGCGTGTGTGAGAGCACAGTTTCTTCCATGTGTCATCAGAGACCTTGGTCCCTAGTTCTTCTGCCCATTCATCACGTGCAGTAAGGGATTGGTCCGGAATTTTTCTAGCAGCATTTTGTACAGGGAAGAGACCACAACGCGGCCATCACCCGAATTAGCTATGTAGCCTATTTCTGGCATATCAGGGGGTTCATTCGGTAGGATGACCACATGGTCCAAACCACGCCCAGTGTCTGTAGTATTGCAGCATCTCTACTGCCGATCTAGAGTGACCAGAGCACCACCCTTGGGGAGTGATGAACTTCCCTTCAGGGAACAGGTCGGTCAAAGTTTGGTATCCCAGTGTTAGCCAGGGCTGGGTCAGAAGTTTATCGTGCATGGGCTCAAGCCCAGGGAATCCACAGATGGCAAGCCATTTGTAATAGGGGCGTGGGTCTGAGGTTAGACATAATAGCCGATTCCATGCCAGCAGGGCGGTTGCAACGGGGTCAGAAGGAGAGTCTACCTTGTAGTTGCAATGACAGATTAGTGCCATGGTGTTTACTTTGGCCGCTGCAAGTCTTTCTAATTTAACATGAGGTGGAGCAAATAACCTCAGGTACCAGTATGTGGCATATTGAGCTTGTGCTGCTATAGAATATAATACAAGGTTGGGGGCAGTGAAGCCGTCCCTCTCATAAGGCAAAGTCATGTGTATCCACTTTTTACGGACCACACCGGCATGCCACAGGAACTGTGCGCACAATTTGTGTAGCCTGTCAAAGTATTGTTTCCATGGCCAAACTGGTACGTTCGCAAAAAATAGATCAGTTTGGGGACCAGAACCATCTTTACCAATAAGAGTTTCCCCGCTAGTGAAAGTGGGAGGGAGCGCCATCTCGTTATTTTGGATTCAGTGTATTGTGCAGTAGTGGGATAGTTCTCAGCCAGCAGGGTCGGTTTAGATAAGGAGACTTGGACCCCAAATATTTGATTCCTCCCGGGTACCAACGCAAAGGGTACTCGCACATGGGCTGTTGATTTATGTTCGTGAGCGGAAATATCTCAGATTTGGAGTCGTTTATTGTGAAGCCGGAAAAGGTGCCTGATCACGTTATGTCACTCAGGTTTGGGGTCCCGGTGAGTAGCAGGACACCTGACATAAAGCAGTACATCATCTGCATAGAGGGATATTATCTCAGGGGTGTCCTTTAACCTTATTCCTTTGCGGGCATGTCGCGCTCTAACATTATCTGCCGTTGGCTCAATAACCAATGTGAAGAGAATAGGAGAGAATGGGCAGACCTGTCGGGTGCTCCTAAGTAGTGCGAAAGATGCAGATGTCAAGGAGTTGACCAGGATCCTAGCTGTGGGGCACGTGTACAGTAACTTGATGTATCATATCATATTTGGACCCATCCCCATTTTCACAGGACCTCCCACATGTAGCGCCATGAGACCATGTCAAAGGCCTTCTGGGCGTCCAGTGTGACTGCCACGGCCTCTATATTTTGATCAATCCTAGACATGACATTAAAGAGACACATAATATTGATTGCAGTCGACCACCCGGGTACAAAGCCACCCTGGTCTTCATGCACCAGATATGGAATGATCGGCAAGAATCTGTTAGCTATAATTTTGGCAAATATCTTCGTGTCTAAGTTCATTAGCAACAGAGGCCTGTAGGATCCACAGTCGTCACTAGGTTTACCAGGCTTAAGAAGAATAGTTATAATTGCCTTCCACAGCAAAGGGGGGAGAGTGGACTCCCAGAGTGATTCAATCCAGACCTCCAGTAATCTGGGCGCCAGGAGCACCATATGCTCCTGATAGAATTCTGAGATAAGACCATCGAGTCCGGGGGCCTTGCCCTTCGGCAGGTCTGTGATAACATTAACAATTTTGTCTAGCGTAATCGGGTTGTGTAGCTGGTCTTTATTTGCTTGGGATATGCACGTCATGGGGACCTGGTCAAGAAACTCGCGTATATCTTTTATATCATGTTCTTGGTGTGGGGTGTACAGTTTAGTGTAGAATTGTGTGAAAACCTCTAATATCTGCTGGTCCGTCCATTTCCGGACACCTTGTGCATGCTTGATACTCTTGATCTGGGAATGGCCCCCTTCGGCATGGACCAATCTAGCCAGTGTCCTTTCGCCTTCCCCATATTTCCTAGCTGCACATGGGTGAGAAAAAAAGAGTATTTCATGCAGGGCGTGTGATTTAAAAAACCCCAGTTCTTCCCTTATCTGTGCTTATTAAGCAGGGGTAGCTGATGTTGTGCATTCCTGTTCGAAATTATTAAGTTTAGTCTCAGAGTGGTGCAGGTCATTCCTTATTACTTTTAGTATTCCTGCCTCCTTGGAAATGGACATGCCCCTTTTATACACTTTGAAGGCTTCCCAGTGCACGCCCATTGCCGTATCCTGTTGTGTGTTGCATCCAAAGAAGGTCTCTATGTCTGAGAGGATCTTAGCCATGAAGACCATCTTCAACAGGCCCTCAGATTTGAAGAGCCATCCGGCACAGGGAGGTAGGGAGGAACCCAACACAAGGGACAATGTTATACGGGCATGGTCCGACAATGTACGGGTGAGTATTTGAGCACTGTCTACTTTGCCAATTAGTTCACCCGACGTGAGGAATTGGTCAATCCTGGAAGAACTATCGTGCACCGATGAGTAGTATGTGTATTTTCGCACCTGGGGGTTGATAACCCGCCAGACGTCTCTCGTGCCAAGCAATGCCATGTGTATGTGTAACCTCTGAGTCTTACGTGACGTCATGGGCACAGCTCCAATTCTGTCCAGACTGGTATCTACTATTGGATTCATATCACCCCCCAGATGATCTGTACCCCTACGTTACCCATGAGGATGGCGGCAATGGTATCAAACATTTCAGGGGAGACCACATTAGGGCCATATGTGTTCACAATCAGGTATTCACCGTTTACATTTGTGCAATGTAGGATGACATATCTGCCCTTCAGGTCTATGCAGCTCTTCTTTAGTATAAATTTGACCATCTTATGGCTGGATGCAAGGTGACCTCGGGCATGGGTCTCCTGCAGCATAAGTATCTTTACACCATATCTCTGGGCATACGCAGTGATCTTACAAGCCTTTGTGAAATTGCCTATCCCACGGAGATTCCATGACATCAATCGTAACGCCATGTCAGCTCTTCAGGGGACATCCCAGCTACAACGCCTCTGTGCATCTAGTACTGCATCAGCTAAGTCACAAAATTGTCTACCAGATATGTGCAGTGCTGCATCACCTCTGCCATTTTTAACATAACTTTCCCAAATACATTCCCCCTCCCTCACCACCCACCCCCACTGAGCAGTGTAACTCCCCTACCCTCCAGTCCAGGTGTCGGGGGGCTGCCTCCAACTTGGCCCACCTGTGGCACGGGCCCAACGGGGTTTCACATGCAACAGAAACTCTATTGCAACAATTGCAGCTGCAGTGGGGTGCGCTGCTGCCGTGCGACCAACTATACAGGATTTGTGGCGGAACACCATGCATTGTTGCATACGCTGGGCAAGAACATTTCAGGTTATTCTATTGACTCATGATAAAAAGGATGGTTCAGCTTAAATGCCTAGCCATTAAACAGAATTTACACCAATTTAGTCAATACAAACATTGCAATATGTGGTAAGTAAAGAATGTCAATGTGAGTTGCCGACATCATGAGGGCAGTAGTATGTGGGAACTTTCTAATAAGGCGTAACAGTACAGGCTTCAGCCCGCCTTCAGGCTCACAGTGTGCCTCATGGTGAATGAGCGATGTTTTCTCATGTCGCAAAGGAATGCAGGATAATAGGCTCAGGATTAGGGCCCAAAGGAGAGGGCGGCCCTCAATGCAGTCGTTGTCCATCAAGTCAATAGTGGGTTTATTCAGTGGGACATGTGCTTTGATGAATTTCACCACTTCATCTGGGACAGTGAAGAAGTAGAGCTTATCTCTGAAAGTGAACTTAAGGTGTGCAGGAAATAGTATTGCGTAGGGGATGTTCCGTTCCCTGAGCATCTTCTTCATGCCAGTGAATTGGCATCACTCCTGTTGTACCCCAACCGAAAAGTCAGGGAAGATTCTGATGATTTGCAAGCCCAATCTAAGTTCTCCCTACTCCCGCGCAAGGCAGAGTACATGATCTATGTCTCTGTAATTTAACAGTTTTGCAATTATGGGTCTTGGGAGATCTCCAGGATTAGGGTGTGGGGCCAGAGCTCGATGAGCCTGCTCAAGAGCAAAAAAGGGAGACAGCTCAGGATTGTCTAGCAGCTCTTTAAGCAAGGCTTCCGTCGCAAGCTCCATCCTTCCCTTAAGTGCATTCTCAGGCACTCCATTGATTCGGATGTTATTCCCAAGCGACCTGGACTCCAAATCGTTGCTTTTTGCTTTGACAAACTTCATGACCCTGGTGAGGGAGGTCACTGCATCCTGAAGCGTATGTATTCCATCTTCATTTGTGCTAATTCTAGTTTTGGCCTCTGTGATTCTGGTACCTGTGTGGTCTAATTGCGATTTGAGTGATGCCACGTTTGCATTAATGTCATCCAGTTTTTCGTGGAAGGATGCAAAGCTTTTAGTCATAGTGGTTATATCTGGAGCGGGTGCATCTGTGGACACTGACATCTCCTCCTGGCTGGTTGAGGATTGCCCCTGATCAGGCCTCAGTGTCGCTCTGGCAAATTTATCCATGACGCAGGTCTTGTTAGCGCCCCGAGATCTGTTTGACATTGTCGAGGCAGACAAGAATTCGCCGGCTGGGTGTATGGTGTCTGGGCTGGGCTAGCTTCTCGGATATAATGGCCGGGCCTCGTTGCAAGTCAGGGAAGACACAGGATGCTGCAGTGGAACTGCAACGCCCCAGTGTGTCTCAGAGGTTCAACACAGCCTCGGGACACCGGGCTCCCTCAGTGCGGCGCAACACGACAAGCAGTGCATAGGGCCCGCTCTGAATGCTCAGGTTTGGGTAGAGAATCAGGCTTGTGGGCGATCGCAAGCACAGTGATGGGCATGTGGTGTTTGGTCGGACATCGGCCACTCAGTAGCACTGTAATATCAACACCTGGCCTGTGGAGAAACTTAGATAGCGTGGGTCACAGTGTCAGTCACGGGCGGCCACTGCCGGGGCACATGCCAGATCAGGTATCATTTGGGGAGGTGGTGCCATCCTGGTACGGTAGGTCTGGAGCGGGCATCAGGAGGTCTAGGAGGAGGTGAGGTCAGCCCACAGATGTATGTCCAAGTGAAACGCCAGGTGGGGCAGCGTGCAATGTTCAAAGCCAGAGAGTGGGAGCACAATCTGCAGGGAGGAGGGTCAGCCCGCACTGGTTCTCCTCTATTGCACAGATTGTGCCACGTCTGTAGAATTCCAGGGGGGCTAGGGCCCAAGAGGTAAGTGTGGCTTGGAGTTACGGCGCCTCTGGCAGTTTCGAGGCTTGCAGCGGTTTGTATGATGTTCCAACAAGTTTGGGCTATGTGGTCGCAAATCCAGGTGGATCGGAGACCCAGCAGATTTCCAGAGGGGGCCAGTAACACTCAGCTCAGAACTCCAGGGGATGGGGACAGGCCGTGAGAAGATCAGAATGTGACAGTAGAGCACCCCCGCCACCGGCGCCCACCCACAGGCCTTCCAGCTGGACAAATCAGAATGTTGAGCAAATGTCAGGAGGCTGTTGTGTGTGTGAATCATGATGTTGCTTCAAGGAAGGGGTGGCAGCACACGAGTGGTATGGGAGCTACACTGCTGGGTCCCCAGCATCGCAGCGCAACGCAGTTCCAAAGTCAGGTAAGAGATACAGCGGGCCACCCCCCCCAGGCTCATCTGCTTAAGCCTTTTGGGTGTCTCCGCCTGCATGGCCGAGTGGGGATGGCAGCCACCACTCTGGCACCGGTGGGCTTCCGCCGTGGCACTATGGGCGCCCAATGTGAGGCGAGGCTTCTAAGGGCTGCAATAGCCCGGGATGAAGGCACACAGCCGGTGCGCCCACAATGTGAGTCCCACTACGCCGATTCTTCTCATTCTGTGCACCAGGGCCGCAGTGATGAGATGGAGGGCAGGCACAGACAGCCAATGGCAGCGCAGCCCAAGGCGGCCCACCACGGCGGACCGCAGATGATGCAGATTCAGACTCTCACTGGGGGTTGACAGCCGCCGAAGGGCACATCGCTTTCATGCCCTTCGGCGGGCAGACAGATGAGCGTCGTCACAGATCCGGCTCCCACTGCAGGGTGTGGTCAAAGGAAGATGGCCGGCGCAGGCCATGGTGCTGAGTCAATAGAACCTCTCTCTGCCTAGGGGCACCAGACACCTCCAGTATTCGATACAGAGTTGCTCTGCACCTTGATTGTCGGGTGGTCATCTTCTTAAGGGTGGATGGCCAGTGATGACGAAGTTCTAGCTAAACTGCATCTGGTGTAGAATGCAGCTAAGCAGCTAGGCAGCCATTTTCGGGCTACTTAACAGCGCCCCCCACCTTCCTTTCCTTTCTTAACTCTTAGATTAAGGGCATCTCTAACCTGGGTGTCCGTAGCATAGGGCAGATGAAGAAAAGGGCAATTCCTGTTTGGACCTGTTCAGACCAGGAGGATCCAGGACCTGAACCCCTGCTCCTCTAACATTGTACATGCTCTTTCAAATATGTATTCCACCTTTCTTTCCCAAAAACCCATTGCTAGCATCACCACACATCACCAACCACACCGCTCACCGGCAACATCATGGACACCTCATTGCAGCAATCTTACCTGTGTCACCATAGACTCCATCAGTACGCCCAATGTCCGTTCAAACAACCATGCAGCAGACATCACCAACCACATTACCACACATGACTTGGACGGCATCTTCATTACTGAGAATTAGATCACATCCACCGTCATACACATCCTAGATGTCCTCATCCCAAATGGCTACAGAATTCTACAACAAAACTGTTAAAATAATTTTCGTGGAGTATTTGACATAATTCACAAGACATCATGGCCATGCACTCAACTGGATGTCACCACCTAAGGTTCTTTTGAAAACTCTTCCTGACACTTCCTGCTCAACCCAATGGACACAGTCACTTTTCACCTCATCTACAGACAACCCTAGCCCAACACCTCCTTCATCGAAGTCTCACAAACTTGGTCACCACAATGTCTCTCAAGCATACTAGCAATTACTTCCACAGTAACTTCAACATCCCTTGAAACACAGCAACCAAGTCAAGGAAGGGTGTTTTACACTGCCTACTCGACACTCGGAACCTCACACAGCACATGAAAGACACAACTCACAGGACAGGTAATATCCATGACCTCATCATCACCACCTTGTCCATCATTCATCACAACTCTCCAACCCTGCTTGACTGGTCAGTTAATCTGGCAATCTTCTATGAAATTAGTCACATCGCACCACTCAAGCAATGCCACCTGATGCCCAGCAATCAAGTCTTCAGACCATTTAAGAACTTCCCAGTGGAGACTCTCACAGCAGACCTCTCCAAACTCCACTTCCCTTGCTTCTCCAAGAAATCAACAACACCCTCACAACCAACATCAACCACAATGCCCATGAGAAACAATGTACCCTCAAGACTAAACTGTCCACTCCTTGGTACACTCAGTAACTCAACTTCAACAAACAAACCATCAGAAAACAAAAAAAGACTTGCTGAAAATCTAGCAATGCACCCAACCTCACCCTGCTTAAGGAACTCTGTGCTACATGCACAAGACTGATCAGCACTGCCAGGGCTTTCCATTTCTGCATACACCCCAAGAGGAGAAAAGAGAAAAACAAAAAACACTGCTAAGGCCAACTACTAGCAAAACACAATAGCCAATGCCAACAATGAAAGCAGAGTACTCCACAAAACCACGAACCAATGCATCAGCCCTCTTTCTGACCCACCCATAAAGCAGTTTATCGAACAATCGACTGCTATTCAACAACAAGATCAGCAAAAGAGGCGAAATGTAATATAAAATACCAACAGATCCCGCATCTGTTGATACTCCATGAATGGTATGTTTAATCAAGGTGGGCTTGTCATACACAAGTGTGACATGTCCCGTGCTAACAAGTGTAAATAAAACAAACTAAACAAACACTTCAAAAGAAAGAAGTAACAACTAAATGTAGCCACTACTATATTCACATTATTAGTCAAATTAAACATTAATGTCATTAATACCAACATCAACACATTCAGTAACAAATGAGATGTATTCACAGTCTCAAATCAAGGCAATATTCCACTGAAGAAAATAATCTACAAAAACCCTGTGACCCTGTTAACACTAACACAGAGAAACATGACATAGAACACATGATGTGATTTTTGGTGAGTAATGATATTGTCAATGCATCAACCAGTTTTGAATAAAACTCAAAAGAGAAGTCAGGACACTGACAGAAATTACCCAGATCCAATTGGAATGTACTTAGCTCAAGGCATGAAAATGTGACAGAAATGCCAGACATTGCTTTAAAGTGGTTTTATAAACAATACAGTGGCCCTCATTACGACCCTGGCGGAAAGGGGAAAACGATGGCGGAAAAGCAATACCGCCATCGAAAAGCGCTCGGTGCGACTATGACCCGTCACCGCAAAGTACGAAGCCATTAGCGACACCGTAGTGAACGCCAACGCTAACTGCACTAAGCACGCGCGCGCGCACCATGCCAAACCGCAAACACCACCATGGTGCAACGGTACGCCAATTCCGACCCTAGCGGACATGTACCTAACGCCATCAGGCATGGCGGAATGGACCATCCCGCCATGGCGAGAAATACGGCATCGTGAACCAACCGTAAATGGCCCACTGAGTGCCTGTACTCCACTCCCTGGCCACATTGCACAACTCCTGGCAGGCGCAATGTACTCACACCATGCAACCAGTGAAATCTACAATTCACCCATGCATGCCAACGTAGAAATGCATGCAGGTGTTCAAAGCGCCCCGTGAGTGGGCATCCATGTACGGCATGTCACCATAGCCGTACTGATGCAGCACAGGCATGTGAAGGTACAAGACATCAAAATGGAAATCAAGAACACATGACACAAAACAACAGTAGTCCCCCATCGCTTGCCACCAGCGCAAGGCAACATTCAAAACAGCATCCTGAGGGGGATTGCACCAGCCCTGTACTCTTGCCAGTAAACAAACCAACCATCAGCAGAAGCATGTACCACACAAGTTGGCAGAGTGACTGAGCAGCCAGGCACATCCCAAGAGGGGCCGATGGGAGCTGCAGGGCACAGATGGCATCAATACAGAAGCTATTCCAATGGACATGACCCCAGTCCCCCTCCAACAAACGCACGCAAACACAGGCACCTGTGACCAGCCACATTCTGAACATCCCATCATACCATCAATCGACCTGGCTGACAGGCACCAGTCGGCCAAAAGCCAATCCCCCGCCCCTGAACAGCACATCATGTAAACAGTCACAATGGCAGCCCCTATCCGTGACCACACTGTGCTACGTAGGCAAAAGCGGCCAGTACTGTACCACACAACTCAACTCAGAAGGCGGAACACAATGCAGATCATCTCGCAATACATACCGCCACAAATCGAAAATCGCCACATCACCTGCAAAGAATAACGCAACACGCCAAATATCGGAATACAATTTAAATGCACATCCAAATGACAAAGGCCTCACAGCAATTTGTAAAATAACACCAAAACATCCATCATCACCGAGGGCTGCATCTGCAATAATTGACCAGCTTCCACTTGTGTGACGCCCTGTACCATCATGGCACACAGGGCCAACATCAACGTTCCAAAAGGCAACATGGAAGCGGCAAGAACCGCAGGTCCGTCCCATGAGGCAGGCACTAGTCCAGCTGAAAGGCCGAAATGTTGCACCTAGCCACCAGAACAGCGTAAGGGCATGTGGCCCATTGGCGATCGTCCCATAAGATCGTAATGGTGCTCCACTGATTCACCCGAAGCTGCAGGTGTCGAGAGTAAAATCCATCTGGAGGAGTGGCGTACAGATGGCATCTGCAATAGGGCAGGAGATACCTGTCACCAAAATGAAACACAAATTAACCGATTGCACTACAGGACACATGATGCATCACTATCTTCATTCAACACACCAAATCCACACCCATATGCATGCTAGCCCACTCCAAAGGAATATACACACCCCTAAATCAGTATCGATACATAACGAAACCAATCGAGGTTAATACACCATTGGCAACGTCGGTTACTGTGCATGCGTCCGTCAAGATAGAACCCATGACATGGGATTAGTAACGTGCCTAGACACAAGTGTATGAAGGCGCGTCGAGACAGGGAGGATCCGACAAGGGCAGATAGACGTAAGTCCCACTATGGCAGCCTTGCATCACATAGCGCAGGGGAAGGGGATTGAATCAAAAAACACATGTACATGGCAGACCCTAAATGGAATCATCTGTCCATGCATCCATTCATCATTCCCTCATCCCGCAATGAAAACGCATGAACATTCACTCACATAATATGTGAAACTTCCATCGCGTCTGTGCGTAATGCAGTCTGCAAAAACCACTGTGCTCCTGGCCGGATCTGTAGTGTCGTGAAGCTAGATGGACTTGGGAACGTCCTGCCTTATCGTCCACTACGCTATTGCGCATCCCATTCAATTCATGTCATTCATTGCTTGCTCGTTATGGGCCCTGTCCCAAGGACATTCAACAATAGAACGTTACATTTCCAGGCAGACCTGTGGGCGTCTCCTCACCGCTACTTCGCAACCAAAAATCCTGGCCTTCGAATTCCTCACTTGCAACATTACGTCGAAAAGGCTTCTGTGAACGCTTGCATTCACAATTACATCAATGTAGTGCGGCTGTGTGTCATAATGCTAACTGGCTGCAATCACAAATGGGACGCCACGCCCGTCGGTGAAGTACGATACTGTGCTGCATGAGGGTCGGCCATCGATCGAGCCCTACATACCACTGACTCTTCACAGGTATGTAAGCGGCTGCAATCATAGCATGTGTAACAATGGGAGCATAGCATGAAAATCAGTCAAAGTACATCACACTGCCATCGGGATTTGATACATGATTCCAATCCCAAGATGCCATGCGGCCAAATGCAGCCTTACGTGCGGGACGTGCTCGGCCAGAAGGGATTGCATCCGCCACAGATTCATTCAATCAGCACAGGTGGAGGCCATACAGGCCGACAGCACATATATAGCAGACCCAAACCCCTCCCACAACCACTCCCACTCCAAAATGCTACCGGCAGGACTAGCGATGTTGGGCCTGGGGCACCAGATAGCACTGCAAGTGCTACAACTACAAGAAGACGACGAACAACAACAGGTACAACAACCGGGCGCACAGGGGAGACGGAGGAGAAGGAGGAGGAGGAGGGCAAGGCAGGGTCAGCAAGGCCCACAAGCACTGCCACTACCAACACGCAGGCGGCCCGCAATCCCACGCCTCCGAGCTGATCCGTTCAACCTCACTGCTGAGCAGATCCACACCCTCTACCGTTTGGACCGGGACACCATAATCGCCATTGTGGACATGACACATGCTGACCTCGTGAGCATGATAGATAGCCCAACCGCCATCCCACCCCTACTGAAGGTGGTGTCTGTACTCCACTTCCTGGCCACAGGCACCTACCAGCACACAGTGGGACAGTTGCATGGCATTTCACAGCCACTGTTCTCACGGACACTCTCCCAAGTGCACGATGCCCTCCTGAAGCACGCCGACGACCACATCACACTACCACGCACGTACCAGGAGATTACCAACGCAAAGGTGGGATTCCATGCACTTGGCGGCATCCCGGGTTGCATTGGTGCCATCGACTGCACCCATGTTGAATTGGTTGTCCCACATGCCATGGAGGTCCAGTACCGCAACCGGAAACAATTTCATTCAATCAATGTGCAAATGGTGTGTGACTCCAACAAGATCTTTACGCATTGTTGTGCCAGATTTCCAGGATCTACCCATGATTCTATGGTCCTGAGGAACACAAGAATACCACGCTACATGGAGCGACACGCAGGGCACAGATCCTGGCTACTCGGTGAGTCTCATTCCATGCATGACATCGTGGCCCATTTGATGCGTCAATGACCTTGCAGGAGGGGGGGGGGGCTACTTAGCACTATCATTCCACTGACACCCTTTATTCGTCCCATACAGGTGATGCCGGGTATCCACTGAAGAGATGGCTCCTTACACCAATCCGGAACCCACAGAACCAGCATGAGGAGGACTACAACCATGCCCACTCACGTAGCCGTGTGGTCATTGAACAGGCATTCGGCCTACTGAAGGCTCGTTTCCGCAGCCTCAGCAGGTCTGGCGGGGCACTCATGTACAGCCATGAGAGGGTTTCTAAGATGGTCATGGCATGTGTCATGCTGCACAACATGTGCATACGTAGGAATGTGCCCATGCCCCCTGACGCTGTACTGCATGCACCTGAAGATGATGATGATGAGGGTGGGGATGTGGAGGCACCCCAAGGAGTCCATGAGGCACAGGATGCACGTGCAATCCGACAGAGCATCATAGATGCATGCTTCTAGCAACCACGCATGGTGCCTATTACACGGAAAGGGGACCTGTGGCACTGTGTGTGTGTAGTACAGGCACATAGTGGACTGTACGCCTATGAAGGCCTCGTACGCAAATATCAATGTCCACACATGTCATTGGATGATAATGAAGTGCTGTATTGTTAATGTGATTTGATTCATACACCCTATGGACCCGCCAGCCAGTGAAGCCCAACACACCCCCTCCACCCTACTTCCTCCCCCCCCAACACCAGTGTCCAAATATGCATGCTGCCCGTGGGTAGACGCTATTGCAAGCCCCCTCTACGGGTATCAGGGGCACCCCTGCCCGTGGAGCGCAGGTTCCTGCCAGATCTGCGTTGGGGGCTGCCCTGGACGGAACTTGCCACGGATGACGTCTCTGCCTGCTCGCGTCCATGCATGTCTCTGAGGGTTTGTGAGAGCTCCGAGAGCACACGGCGCACAGCAGCAAGTTCAGCACAAACGTCTTTGGACGTCGCATTCAGTTCCCCCCTCAGGCTCTCGGTGCTTTTCTCCATTTGTGCTCTCAGGCTCTCGGTGCTTCTCTCCATTTCTCCCCTGAGGCTCTCACTACTTTTCTCTATTTGTGCCCTGAGTGTCTCGGTGGATGTTTCCATGGCTGCCCTGGAACCCCCGCATTCATTCGCATGGTCCTTGAGTAGCGTGGACACTTCCTGCTGTTGCTCGATCAGCAGGTCGAGGGACTGTTGCCTCTGCTGGGCCATGGACATTTGCGGTGGTGTGACAGGGGGGCTGCTCAACACATGTTGCCTTGGCACAGGACTTGTGGGGGTTGGCCAGTCGTCGTCTTCTGGGTGCCCCTGCGTGGTTTCGTCATGGTGTAGGGGATGGGACATGCAGGGGGATTGGGAAAGGTCATGGATGGTACCTACGTCGCCAGCACTGTTTTCCGTGTCGGAGCATGCTGGCATGACAGCTGTGTCACCTATGGTGCTGCTACCACCAGAGGCAGTGCCATCAGATACGTTCTTTGGGGGGACCTGTGGTGCTGGGGTTGTGGACTTGCTGGCTGCTGGGGTGCCTGTTGCAGTCCCCTCCAGTGTGCTGGCACTTGATTCCTGCTGCTGCCGTGTCTTGATCCTTGCACCTGAGGTGGAGGCTCTTGGGACGTTGGTCCTGGCCCTCTTTGCAGGCGTGCTGGTAGGGGTGTCCTGCAGCTCGTCGTTGGTATCGGACCCTGTGGTGGAGTAAAGAGGGGCGAGCGTTAGTTATGGGTCTGTCGGATTTGGAATGGCAACGTATCAAATGCATTGGGGTGGTACATGAGGCTGATATGGGACTGGGCCTTGGAGGTGGTCTCATTTTCGTGTGGATTGAGGATGCATTCATTTGGCTGCCTGCAGTTAGGGGGTGCATGCTGCACATGTAGGGGTTGTTTATGGCATCTTGATTAATTTGTTTATTCATTCTGACTTTTAGAGGGCGCTGTCAGGGCAAAGTATGTATTGCACTATGGGGTCACATGGTACTGCACATGTTCGTGGTTTGTGGATTTCGCATTGTTTCTCTTGGCCAACCTACCTGATTCTCCGGATGTCGGCACTCCTTTCTCCATCCCTCCGACTCCCTCTATGCTCTCCATTCCTATGGTGGAGGCGCAGATCTCCTCCCAGGGGGTCAACTTGATGGGCGACTCTGATCCCCCCCCGGTAGCTGTGGCGATGTTCCTGTTCGCAGAAAGTATGCTGCGTACGCGGATCCGCAGGTCGTCCCACCGCTTGCGACATTGCTGTGGCGTGCGGGGTGTTGTCCCCACCGCACTTACGCGCTGTGCCACAAGGGCCCATATGGCCTTCTTGTTGGCAAGGGCCGTCCTGGTCATTTGACTGGAGAAGACGACGGCGGCATTTTCCTGCAGGGTCTCGGTCAGCACGGTCAGTTCCTCTCGGGAGAAGTGGACCTGCCGCTTGCGATCACACGCTTTCTTGGCTACCTTTCCCATATTTATTTTTTTAACTGGGGTTGCTAACGGGTTGGGATGTGTGTCAGGGTCGGATTTTTAATGGTTGTGTTGGGATTCGGATTTTATAGTTGTGCGGCGTGCTGTTTCCCGTTCCGGCCACATGCTTTTACTTCCGTTTCCGTATATTTACGGTGCCCGTAATTTGCGGTGCCCGCTCATTACGGTGCCCGCTCATTACGGTGACCGCTAAGATGGGTGGCGGTATTGCACCTGGTGCAGCGTACGGCGGCGGTAAGGGCCGTTTTGGGGTCATTTCCGCCATCGCAGCCTTTCGGATTCCGCCATGGCGTAATGCTCGTGCCCGATGGGTCGTAATTAGCCGCACTTTGCTCCTTCGTGCAATGGCGGAAACGCTATTTACGCTGTTGCGGTCCGGTCAGTCAATTTCCGCAAGGGTCGTAATGAGGGCCAGTGTCTAGTCATTACTGAAATGCCTCCACAAACAGACAAAACCCAAAGCACCATGTATGGTCACAGTTAAACTCTTCCAAAGGATCCAGGATAATACCATCACCTACTCATTTTTCTGTGAAACCCTGGGAATACTGCCACCGGTAACCAAGTCACAGAAATACAAGCTATGATTTGCTGTAAGGGAGCCCATTAACTATGTTCAAACCCATGTAGAATGTGACACAAACGTGAGGTATTCAGAATATGAGGTAGTCAAGGAAAAACTAAAACATGATTTTGAGTAGACATATTGGTGTGAAAAAAACGGTACACATAACAATAATATGATTTAACAAAAAATACATTGTCTAATCATTACAGAAACCTATAGAGCCAAAACACAAATCACTGTCCAAAGATGCTTTTCAACTGCCTCAGAGGAGATATGTATACACCATAAAATACTGACTCCCCTGGCACACCCTCAGAACACTGCCTCTGGGAACCAAGGTATTCAAACACAAACTACCATTTTTGTAAATAAGCCTATTGGCAATATGCCAACTAATTTAGATTATTATGAAAATGGGAAGCTGTGACACTGACAGAAATTGAATAATCCCCACTAAAACGTGTTCCGGAGAAGGCATGAAAATGGGCCAAAAAATCAGACATCACAATAACATGGTCTAGCAAGCAAACATTGTTGATTCTTTATATAAACACTGGCTTACGCAGAAACAACACTTAAGGCACCAGCCGCCGACTCATTTTCAGCACAGGACAAGCCAGCAATCAACCATCAGATACTCACTTTGCTTGCACTCCCAGAAATAACTGCCACTGGAACCAAGACACTGACATATAGGCTCTGATATGTGATAAGTGAGTGCACTGATAATGTCACAACCAGTTTAATATGTGACACAAATACAAAGCTTATAAATGGAATAGGTTGTTTACATGTAACTCCTGGTCTCCAGCATTGGTATCTTTCATAGATTCACATGCTGTGAATATTTTCCATCGCCAGGCTGGGAATCCTCTGTAACATAGAGCAGTTTATATTTAAACTGAAAACCTCAGTCCCTTTAGTGTTCTAGTATATTTCCTTTGGGTCATACAGCCCACAGCCTATAGAAAGAATTCCTTTAGCTCCACCCAGCAGGCCATCTTCAGATTTTGCCATAGCACATGTAAAGTGGCAGTATGAGCCACGATGGGCCAAGTGGGTTAGGCAGGAGGGTTGCATGTGAATCTATGAAAGATACCAATGCTGTAAACCAGGATTTACAGGTAAGTAACCTATTACTTTTCCAGAAATGGATCTTTCATAGATTCGCATACTGTGAATAGATTACAAAGCAGTGCCATATTGCCATAACGGGTGGAGGATAGCTACTAGTAGAAAACACTTATCAGAGGAAACAATGACCTTGCGCAAAAAGGTTACCTAGAACCACCTGCCCGTCCGAGGAATCTGCCACTTAATACCTGTTGACACAGTTTAATCTAGTAAATGTGTTCACTGACCTCCAAGACCGACTGTCCTCCAAGTCGCTGCCCTGCAGATGTCCAGCAGTGGAACTGCAGAGAGGAACACCATTGTGGTGACCACCGCTCTAGTGGAATGAGCCCTGGGTCTGCCAGGGAGAGGCCTACCAGCTTGCAGATGGCAGTGAAATACAGGAAGAAATCCACCTGGCAATCAAAACGTGTATAGGGCTTTGCCAATACCAGAGGGACCAAATGTCACAAAGAGTTGAGTTGAGAAGTCTTTCACAATTATCTAGTGCGAGTGATGTAGTACTTTATAGCATGCACAATGTCTAAGGAATGCAAAGTATGTTCTGTAGGAGAAACCGGGGATCAGAAGAAAACAGGTAACACCACCGGCTCATTCAGATGAATGCTGAAGGCACTTTGGGCACAAAAGATGGGTTAGTGCAGAGAACCAGCTTTGACTTGTGGAACGTCAAGTAGGGTGCCTTGCAGGATAAAACCTGAATCTCCCTACAATTCATGCTGATGTGAAGGCAGGCATCCAAGAAAGACATTTGAGGAAAGCTGTGTGCATTGACTCAAATGGAGGTCTCATGAGCCTGGACAGGACCACATTAAGCTCCCGAGCTGGCACTGGGCGTCTGATCAGTGAAAAAGAACAACAGAGGCCCTTCAGGAACTCCTTGACTAGCCTGTCAGACCAAAGAGAAGGTGAGGAAGAAGAGCAGGTGTAACGTGATATTGCCTCAATGTGCACTTTAATGGAGGAATGTGCTAAAACGGCTTGTGCTAAAGACTGCAGTTAAGGTAGGATGTCCCTCGACTGAATGGAAAAGGGGTCCAGGCTTCATGTCCTACACCATATACTAAAGCGCGTCTATTTGCTCTTGTGGCAGGTGAGCATAGATGAGACGTGTACCTGTGCTATAATGTCTCTGCAAGGTTGAGGCAGTGGAAAATAGCCGAATTCTAGGAGTACTGGAGCCAGGCCATCAGGATGAGAGACTGCTCCTCCACACCTGGAAACAGATTGTGCTGAAGATGACGTCTCATTGGGGCTGTGGTAGAGAGGGCAAGGAGGTTGGATTGCCAGAACTGTCTCAGCCATGCAGGGGCCTCTAAAATCAGTCTGCACTAATGTTGTCTGTAGACACTTAACACTCATGCCACCAGCGTTATCGGGGGGAAAGCATAAATGAACTTCCCCTCCCAGGAGAATTTGAATGCATCCCCCAAGCTCTCAGGATGTGGGAACCTGCTGGTGAAGGCCATGCACCTCTTGTTCTCATAGGTGGCAAAAGGTTTGCTCTCCAGAGTTCCCCAACAGCTGAAAATGTTGCATAACTAAGAATCCTGGATCTCCCACTCATGACAGGTGGGAAGTTCCCTACTGAGGGAATCAGCCATGGTGTCGAAAAACACATGAAAGGTGAAAGGGAATAAGGAAAATGTGGTGTTTCAGGGCCCTGTGCCATAGTGTCTGTGCTTCCGCCAACAGAGAGAGGGAGATCTCCTGCTTCCACGTTTGTGCACATTAAACATTGTGCTGGTGTTGTCTGTAAAGATCTGCACCACTCAACCTCTTACATTTGGGAGAATTGATTTGAGCACCCAAAAGACAGTGCACGGCTCTAACTCTAGAACATTGATATGTAGAGCTTTCTCCTCTTCTGTCCGGAGACGGCTGGCACGTGAGGCGCCCCATCCTTCCAGGGAAGCATACATCATGACAGTGACTTGGTGAGTGGGCACCCAAAATGGGGTGCCCTGGACAAGGTGAGCATGAACTGACCACCAGCACAGTGCTTCCTGAATAAAATGTGTTAGTGTGATCTTGTTCTCCCAAGAACCTGGGACTTGCTTCTAATGAACATTAGAGGAACTTCTGAAGGAGCCACATGCAAAGCATGCAGTGTTGCAGCAGGGTAATGGAAAAGGACATCATTCCCAACAAGGACTTGTAGAGGCAGACCGAGGTGGTTGGCAGTCTGGAGAGTCGCTGAACCTTGGTGATGAGGACTTGGACCCTCAACTCTGATGGGGAAACTTGCATGAGAGAGTATCGAGGCGTGAAAAGTAGAGAGCTTGCTGAGGTGGAATCAGACAACATTTTGGATAATTTACGGAGAACCCTAGCGATTGCAGGAATTGAAGGGTTTGTACAGTGTGATCCGCCATCCTGGTGTAAGATGTTGCCCATACCAGCCAGCCATCTAGGTACTGGTAAAAATGAGCACCCGCTCAGTACAGATGCTTACCACCGGGGCTAGGTACTTAGTAAAGACACTCTGCGTTGAACGTATTCTGAAAGGTAATGCTCTGAACTGTTAGTGGTGGCCTGCCATGACAAAATGCAGGTAGTGGTGGTACGTCTGTTATATAGGGGTGTGGAAGTAAGCATCCTCCAAGGATTGGAATGCTAGGAAATCTCCTTCATGTAATTGGTACAGGACCTGTTGCAGTGCCACGATCTTGAAGGTTTGGACTTCCAAAACTATGTTTAGGACCCACAGTTCTAGTATGGGCATCCAACCCCCTACTTCTTATTTACAAGAAAGTACCTGAAGTAGACACTGTCTCCTCATTGGGTAGCCAGAACTTTCTCTGTGGTTCTCTTGGATATAAGGGACCGGACCTCCTGCATTAGCAGATGATAGAGTTTCTCTACCTTCTGCAATGGAGGAATGGTTGATGGTTTCTTGATAAACTTCAGTGCATCTCCATGCTGTATGAAGGATAGCACTCATTCATCGGTTGTGATCTTCTTCCACTCATGGATTAAATGAGACAGTCTTCCTCCCACCCCAGTGTGGTAGCGTGAGGGTTGGTCCCGAGGTTGGTCAGGTTTGCTTAGCCTGTTGGCCCCTAGCTTGCAAGGAGCAACATCGGCGCTGGGTGCCCCTGTAAGACTGGGACTTACTTTTGTATGAGTCAGGTGTTGAGTATGGAGCTTGGTATGAAGGTGACTGGAAGGAGGGCCGGTAGTCTCGGTTAGTTCCAGAGGAGCGAGACTTCCCTGAAAGAAAGGACTGGCACCTCTGTTGCAATGTGCCAAATGAATGGGTCACATCCATGTCACTCTTGATGGTCTAAAATGTTTCATTGACCTTCTCACCAAACAGATCAATTCCATTGAAAGGCATGTCGACCAACTTTGCCTGAACCTCAGACTGGAAGTTGGTTGCCTTGAACCAGCCTTGCCTTTGTAGCACAAATCCATTTCCCAGCTGCCCGAAAACCAGTGTCCGCAATGTCCATGGAGACAGCTATCGCATGGTCAGAAGCACCTCTCCTTCATGAAGGAGGGCAAAAGCATCCTGTTTCTTACCATCTGGAAGGAATTCTAGGATAGGGCCCATCTTGAACCAGAGTTCCAGGTCATGTCTGGGCATGATATCTAGGGCATTTGCTGCCTTGATAGTTTTGTCAGCCTTAGTGATGATTGTTTTCCCCACAACATCAAGATGTTTTTCCTCCTTTTCTGGGAGGACTGAGCAGGAATAAGAAGGATTGGCAGAGTGTTTGCAGTCCACTGCTGACACCACCGAGTAGATGAAAAACCGATGGTGGCACATTTTGTGAAATTTAAATAAAAACCATCTAAAAAGTTGTGGTTTATTATCCATTGAAGCCCCAACTAGAGTAAGCGATTGAGATCTGTTGCTCAGGAAAGCAGAGCAGAAGTGGATTCATAAATTGGCACAGTCAAGAATGGTTTCAATATCAGTGTAGAGTGAGGGTTGGTTATGCACTAATGAATCTCACTTAAAGAATGTGCCCGAATGTGCAATAGCCGGACAATAAATTATCATAGCGCTATATGCCCCTCAGTGGCCACTTAAGGACTCACTACTCTGTTTTAATAATTTCCACCATGGAAATCTTGTTTGTGTGCTTAAATGTGCAATCTATTAGAGGATAGGCACACCAATAATTGCATCCATGTATAGAAGATTTGCAATCCCTGGAATATGAACTAACCAACACTGCAAACACAAACCTCAGTTTACATATTAAGACATAGCCACGAGGCAAGAGCGTAGGAATCTGAAAACAAAATTAAATCAAAATAAGAATTGCACCTACATGCACCAATCATTTGAGCTTTTGATTTTTAACACTAATTTATTTTCCATCTTAATGTTTATTGTTATTTCCAATGTGGACAAACACTTAATAATATAATAGATGCATGGGATACGGACATCTCCCACTTGCTGATTTAAATACACACATATCCAGGGTGTGAAAATGCCCCTCCTAAGATGGCCTTCAGGTGAAGATACTACGTGATGGGGATTGACACACTTTTGCAATACTGCTGTCAAGCAACATTAACTAGTGCTGACTCGGCTGCATGTTTAAATGAACGCAAGCAGAGAACTGCAGAGTGAGTGAGTAAGTGGTTAAACACAGGTAAGAGCCACGTTCTGAATAGAACTGTTCACTTTGTCTATATACATTTGTGTTCACAATATTTGACATGTGATCACATTTTGACTAAATATGGGGTCTCTAGAAAATTGAGACTAAGTGTGGGAATATCAAAATTGAATCAGTAACATTGTTAAGCAAACGATGCAGCCACAAAATGGCGACTCGCGTGGAGGAGCTTATTGAGTTTCTTTTTTTTTAAAGTTCTTCAAAACATGGAGCAGTAAAGGTATCCAAAATATAAATAGAGCGTCTGAGCACCTGTTTGATGGGAAATGTTAAGCATGTGCAATTAATGATATGATTAGTGAAACAAGTAAGATTTCCAAAAGTATAACATACATAGGAAATATGTTAAATGAATGGCAGGAAGTTACAGGAAGGGAAAATAATCAAAATTACTTCTTTGTATACCATTCCGTAGAAATCACAAGAAAAAAGAATTAATAAAGAAAAAAAAATAGAGAAAGAATCAGTGACATCAAAGGCATCAGAGCCTATAGGAGATGTTTCTCCATTGCAAGGTCAGTAATTGATAATCACAACTATGTGGATAGTTTATTTATTTATTTATTAAATTTATATAGCGCGCAGGCAGCCCAGGGGCATTGTGGCACTGTTACTTGCAAGGAAGACTTAGTTACAATGTGAGCAGGTTGTGCCTTGGGTTACAGTAAGGCAGTGACCTGTGATCAGATATACCACATAATACATCATACAATACAATTATGAGGGCTAGGCCATGTAATTGTTAGATGAACAGGGTCGTTTTCAGGGTTTTCCGAAAGGCGGTCAGTGAGGGTTCAGAGCGCAGGGAGCTAGGGAGGGTGTTCCAGTGTACGGCAGCGAGGTACGGGAAACTGGAGCCCCCTGCTCTGGTCCTTTTTACCCTGGGTACTGAGAGCATGCTGGCATAGGGTGATCTAGTGGGTCTTGTGGAGGAGACCAGGTGGATCCTCTGGGAAAGGTACATTGGGGCGGCAAGATGGACACATTTGTGGGTGATGCTTAGAGCCTTGAATAGGATCCTCTCTTTTATGGGGAGCCAGTGGGAAGCTTTTCTGGCAGCGGTGATGTGCTCTCTCTTGGCAATGCCTTGTGCAGCGCGTAGGGCACTGTTCTGTATTACTTGGAGCTTCTCAAGATTTTTGTTGGAGGTCCCAAGGAAAAGAATATTGCAGTAATCAAGTCGCGAGCCGGTTATGGCCCTGGCTATGTTAGTGCAGGTGTCTTTTGACAGATAAGGTCTGATTGCGTTAAGGAGTTTTGCATGGTAAGCGGCCGAGGAGGCAATGGCGTTTACTTGTCTGGTCATGGATAGATTGGAGTCTAAGTAGACGCCTAGTGTTTTTACCGTGTCAAGTACTGGGATCGTGATTGAGTCAATGGTGAAATGGCTGAACTGAGCGTCAAGTTTCTTGATGGTGTCAGGGGAGCCTACGAGTAGGAGCTCAGTTTTGTCGGAGTTAAGGCAGAGGCCGTTGATAGCCATCCACATTTGAATTGTGTTGTAGATGTTGTTGAGGGTAGCAGAGTCCGTGTCATAGTCGCCTGTCAGAGTGAGAAGGATCTGTGTGTCGTCGGCGTAGTTGGTGTAAGAGATGCCCATGGCGTCAAGGATGAGGAAGAGGGGGCGGGTGAAGATGTTGTAGAGGGTGGGGGAGAGGCAGGAGCCTTGGGGCACCCCACATAGCATGATAGAGGGTGATGCAGTGGCTAGGTCAGAGAAGACCTGCATGGTCCTGCCTTGGAGGAAGGAGGTGATCCATGTAATGGCTTCTTGAGAGAAGTTGGCTGTGGAGGAGAGGTGGTGGCAGAGGATGTCGTGGTCTACAAGATCAAAAGCTGCCGACAGATCCAGGAGAAGGAGCAAGACAGGTTTGCCTTGGTCCCTTGCGTCGTCCATTTGGTTTTTTAGGTCGAGTAGGGCGGTCTCTGTCCCATGCCTAGGGCGAAAGCCGGATTGTCTCAGTCCAAGGAGGTTCTGTTCTTCGAGGAAGTGCTGGACCTGCAGGTAGGCTGCTTTGTCTAGAATCTTGAGGAGGAAAGGGACAGTGGTAATGGGGCGGTAGTTATTAGGGGAGGTGGGGTCAAGTGTGGGTTTCTTTATGAGGGGTCGGACCCATGCTTCCTTTAGGCAGGCGGGGACTCTCCCTGTGGTGAAGGAGGCGTTGACGAAGGCTGTTAGAAAAGGGGCCAAGGTGTCTGCGCAGTCTTTGATGATGGAGGCAGGACAGGGGTCGCCTTTGCAATTGGAGGGTTTTATGTTTTTCATAATGTTGATCATGTCATTTTCTTGGACGGCTTTAAACGAGAAGGTGGGTGGGGCCTCAGTGGGTGATGGGGGCAGTGGTGGTGGGGAGGGTGTAGTGTGGGTGGAGAATGTTAGTTTGGTGTTCAAGATTTTGGCTTGGAGAGAGCTGATCTTATTGCGCATGGCTGTTTGGATGTTGTCACACCATTCTTTGTCCTTAGTGAAGTTTTGGGGGGTGGGTGTGGGGTTCTCAAGTTCCCTGAAAATGGCGAACATTTCCTTGGTGTTCGACTTGGCCTTAGTAATTCTCTCTTCGAAGGATTTAGCTTTGGCTTTAATGATGGCTTTCTTGTAATTAATTGCAAGGGATTTGAAGTTGAGTTTGTCTTTCTCATCCCGTGATGTTTGCCAAAGAGCTAATGCTGCCCGTTTGTCGGAGCGTAGTTTTAGAAGGTCTTGGGTGAACCACGCATTAGCGTGTCTAGTGGGTTTGGTTTTCCGAAGTTTAAGTGGGGCGATGGTATTGATTGCTGCTGTGATGGCCGTATCATAATTTTTTGCCAGAGTTTCCGGGTCGTTGGAGAATGGGGCTGTGAAGGCAGGTCCCTGTAAGAAGGGTAGGAGTCTTTCTTTGGTCAGTTGACGGGCACTCCTTGTAAGGGCAGGAGGCAAGGGAGGAGGGGGGTGGGATGTGGTTGTAGTGGTGGGGATGTTAAAGGTGATGGTGTGGTGGTCGGACCATGGGGTGGGGGTGTTGCCCGTGACTGTGATGGGGCAATTGTGGTGGGCGATCCAGTCTAGTGATCTGCCTAGGGCGTGTGTGGGGTTGTTGATGGTGTTGACGAATCCTAGGGTGGCTAGAGCTGTGTCAAGTGCTTTGGCTGTAGGGTCTTTGGCGTCATTCAGGCCAAGGTTGATGTCTCCAAGGAGAATGGCTTTGGATGACTTTTTGAGGTTGTCCGCCAGGAGGTGGGTGATGGAGGCCTGGAAGTCTCCTAGGGGGCCTGGTGGTCGAAAGATGAGGTGTAGGGTGATGGTGCATTGGTGCGAGATGGTGAGTTTTAATTGAAGGTAGTCGCTGTTATTGTTGATAGTTTTGTCAGCCTTTCTGATGGTGATTGAGTCTTTGGCTATGAGTGCGACACCGCCTCCAGTGGTCATGCGATCTTGTCTCGTGATGGCATAGCCAGGTGGGAGAGCGAGGGATAGGGCGGGGCCTGAGGCTTCATGTAGCCAAGTTTCGGTGACCATTAGAAGATCTAGATCTAGGGTGGTAATAAGGTCGTGGATGTCTAGTGCATGCGCATTGATGGAGCGGGCGTTGATGAGGGCACATTTGAGGTGCGGTTCAGGGGTGACATTGATGGTCGGGGGTGGCCTATCCGAACCGGTGGGAGGCATGTTTTCTGGGGTCATAGACACAGATAAAGTGGCATTTGCATCATTAGGTAGCAAGGCAGTGGTAGAAGAATTGCAAATAGCGGTAATTTCATTCAAACCAGTGGGGGGCATGTTTTCTGGGGTCATAGACACAGATAAAGTGGCATTTGCATCATTAGGTAGCAAGGCAGTGGTAGAAGAATTGCAAATAGCGGTAATTTCATTCAAACCAGTGGGGGGCATGTTTTCTGGGGTCATAGACACAGATAAAGTGGCATTTGCATCATTGGGTAGCAAGGCAGTGGTAGAAGAATTGCAAATAACGGTAATTTCATTCAAACCAGTGGGGGGCATGTTTTCTGGGGTCATAGACACAAATAAAGTGGCATTTGCATCATTAGGTAGCAAGGCAGTGGTAGAAGAATTGCAGATAGCGGTAATTTCATTCAAACCAGTGGGGGGCATGTTTTCTGGGGTCATAGACACAGATAAAGTGGCATTTGCATCATTAGGTAGCAAGGCAGTGGTAGAAGAATTACAGATAGCGGTAATTTCATTCAAACCAGTGGGGGGCATGTTTTCTGGGGTCATAGACACAGATAAAGTGGCATTTGCATCATTAGGTAGCAAGGCAGTGGTAGAAGAATTGCAAATAGCGGTAATTTCATTCAAACCAGTGGGGGGCATGTTTTCTGGGGTCATAGACACAGATAAAGTGGCATTTGCATCATTAGGTAGCAAGGCAGTGGTAGAAGAATTGCAAATAGCGGTAATTTCATTCAAACCAGTGGGGGGCATGTTTTCTGGGGTCATAGACACAGATAAAGTGGCATTTGCATCATTAGGTAGCAAGGCAGTGGTAGAAGAATTGCAAATAGCGGTAATTTCATTCAAACCAGTGGGGGGCATGTTTTCTGGGGTCATAGACACAGATAAAGTGGCATTTGCATCATTAGGTAGCAAGGCAGTGGTAGAAGAATTGCAAATAGCGGTAATTTCATTCATACGTGTGAGTGACACATTAACAAGAGTCTTAGACATTGTATCCAATGCAAATGGCTCACGGTGGTGCTTGATAAGTGGGGTCAGCTTCGTTGTGTGGATTAGTTTGTGGTATAGATGCAGTACTGGGGAGGTGGCCTTTCGGTTAGTTGTAGGTAAGGTTCTCGACTGTAGTCGTGCATTGCGTGCACTTGTGGGGATGGGCAGAGTGACCAATACGCTAGGTAGAGTACGTGTGCGTAGACGGTCTCGCCTTTTTGCGAGTGTGTGGGGTAGTTCCGGAGTGCGGGACTCCTTACCTTGTGATTCCAGCAAGAGTCCGTGGTAAACGGGAGACTTCGAGACTTTAGCTACAAAAACAATGTAATGCCAGCTGAGACAACTGGCAAATATTCTGTGTTAAATTGAGAAGGAAGCCGAGAAAGAATGTCAATACCTAGCCTAATTAACCATGTGAAGTTATCATTTAAATCTACAGAGCATAGAGAACCTTATTACATTGCCCTACTGTAACTATTCAAACCTTGGAGAAAAGAAGAAGAATTGTTAGGTCACCATGACACATTTGAAACTGCATTCAAAGCAAATGAAAGAAGCATAACAAATGAATAATATAAACATACAAAGACATGTTGGACAATGAACGCCAACATGAGGAAGAAATAGAAAGAATACTGGATAAAGACACTTGGGAAGAGTCAGCATTTTCTTACAGGAAGCCAAAAACCACTTGGAGAACCGCTCTTCAAAATGAAGCAGAAATAGCAATCAATGTGTTAGAAAACACCATGTATCAATCCAAACAAAACATGATTTTTCAGTGCTCAAATCACAGTTAAATGATGAACTACTCACCATGTATCTAGAAGTCACTGAATAAATTGAAAATGTACTAAAACATGAACATAATACTTGCAGTTGTAAACATTACAAACCTCAGCTCTTGCATGCGAGTGGTGAAACGGGTTCTAGCAAAACTTCCTGAATAAAATAAAATCAGGAAATGTCTATAAGACAAAACAAACAACAACCTTTCAGCTGTTGTAACAGCCTCCACAAGTCTAGCTGCTTACAACATAGAAGGTGTACCTTTACACCGACTACTTCTCCTTCCAGTACAACACCAAAACAAATGATATTATTACAAATTGTCGGCAGAAGCTGTGACTGAAGTACACAAAATTCAAATTCTACATCATCACGGTGGACATGGCCAGTGTCCAGATTTTTAAAACAATCAGGGCACTGGCTATGGCCACAACAAAATGGTTCAACCATGTCACAAATAATCTACCCAGATCAATAGCCACAAAAATGTATATAGTTATTACAAATAAACATAAATATTGAGTAAAATATTATGATATCCATGTCCAATATCCACATTATTGGTTTTACAATGTTCACATCATTACTGTGGCCCTAGCCCCCAACAATTGGAACACTGGCTATGGCCACAACAATATAGTTGGAACATCTCAAAAACAATCTAGCCACTTCCATTGCACTACTTTCATTAGCTAACAATAACATCAAAACTGATCACTGTTCTAACATATTATATAACACCTGCAAGGTCAAATGAGGGTAACCATTACTGTGGACTGGGGAACAACCCCGTGGCCATTTGCAACACACAACAACACTTCCAGTTTTCCTTTTCTTCATTTGTCCTGTAAGGATATTTGGCGTGTTACAGCACAGAGTACAGCACTACTACACAGGTAGCAAACAGCACAGAGTACAGCACTACTACACAGGTAGCAAACAGCACAGAGTACAGCACTACTGCACAGGTAGCAATTTATTTTTTTTTGCAGCACCACCACAAGGGTGCGGTGCATTGCTATATGTGTTACCAGATTAACAAGAAAAGACAGGCTATTCAGTCAAAAACGATTTTAACATATAAGATGCAAATCTATTCTTACAGTTAAAAGCACACGTGCTCATTTAAAAATGCACACTATTTTTCACCTGAAATGCCTATGGTGCGAGAGACACATTTGAAAATAACAACTAACATAACTTATAACTAACCTGACCAATGAAACATAATCCACTAATAAAAAATGTGTCTCCACTGCAGAATTAGGCCTATTCTGAAAGTGAACTTTTAAACGCACATCCATTTTTTTTTTCTGTTCTCTCTGCTGCCCTGTCCATATAACTACAGGAAGCAAATGGGCTCGAAAGAACAGGAAATCAGTTGGTTACAAAGTATTACTATAAAAATGAGCCATTGTGTAGAGAAGGAGGAGATGGCGTGATTAATTCTGATTGGAGCAGCGTCATAGCAAGTATCATGCTAGAGGGAGTGATCAGGTTTTTGCTGGGGGGAGTTTGAGGAAGAAGAAAGGCAGTCAAGATTTGGCAGAGCTGGGAGGAAGACCTTTTCCTGGTTGGAGCATTCCTATCTGCAAAAGCTGAGAATTCCAGGCAATGACCCCGGTTTGAGAAGGCAGGCAATCCTTTTTACTGGGGTTAATCTTCAAGGGAGCCACACTCAGAAAGAGAACAGCTAAAGAAAACTTGACTGAACAGATAAGGTAATTACATAAGTGTGGGAGCTAAGTGTGTACGAGACGAGAATGTTCAGTCAGAGTAGGAAAAGAGATTCCGGTGCCTTAATCACACGTTAATGTTGCAAATTATGTTCTGTTCTCTGCCAGTTTTTTTTTTCAGTGTATTTCAGACAATGCTGTTAATGTGCTGTTTTAGTTATTTCTGTAAAGAGTGAGATCGTGTTTAAATGCAACTTTTATAATACAGAAAAATATTTGAAAGCAGACGGGTGGTGTGTCTTCTATTTACCAATACAGTGCTGATGAGGGGAGATTTTTAAACAGTGCAATTGTCATTTTGCATGATCAGATTCAGTATGAACAGTTGTGAGTGATTGTAGCATAGCTCGTTGGAGGTACATGAGCCAACGGGAAGAGAGACTCTCTGGACATAGTTCCCTACCGTATATAAGGTAGTGGAAATTACCACATATAGCTCTCTGTCGTAAATAAGTCAGTGAGATTGCCCATGGTGGCACACTAACACTAACACTGAAAATGTGGTATTCCTGAAATGTAGGCCTGAGGTCTCTCTAGTGATTACACGAAAAATCTAAGCAAAGATAAGGGATTCTGGACATTGGGGCCACCAATAAAACAAGGGAATAATGCTCACCAAAATACCACCAAATACGCATACCAACCACGCACACCAAATATGCATGTCTGGGTGCTGAAATAATGCATGTCCGCTGTATTATTGTTGTACAGGGCCCAATCTGAATACGAGGAGTGATTATTGCTAAGTTATTTTTCGGCGGTAATAAAATACCGTCAGGCCCCAAATCTCCACAAAATACCCTACATATTTATGGTGCGTTGCAGGCCGAGAAAGTGATCATAGAGTACCTACTGGGCGTGGCAAGCGTGTCTCACACTGCCATTTGCACATTAAAGGGAACCCATTTTATAATAGCAGTGTGCCACTAAAAACGAATTTCAGAATGTCACAAAGGGAAACCACATTCTCAGATCTAGTGCAATATTTAGAGGCAAAGTTGTTTGCACATGGGAATTGGTCATCGAATAGCACGTTGGAATGGAGTAACCGCATTCAGGGTGAGGTGCAGAAAGAAAAACTAGACAATATTTTTGCAGAAGGCAGCATAATTCAGGTCTGCCTTACAAGATTATTGAATGCAGCCGATAAAAGTGCAGAGAAAGACTGTTTAATACGGCTATGCGGCAAAATATGGTTTATTTTAAACAAGTCCCTGCGAATGCAAGAGAATGATACTCAGCTAATTAACAGGTTAAAGACTGAATTAGAGGGGGCAAGTAAAAATCAGGAAATGTTGAGAGCAGAATTGGATGTATGCCAAAAAGACATGCAATTAAAATGCAGAGACTTTGATACTCAGTTATCCAAAAGCAAGAAACAATTTGAAGATAGTGAGCAAGAATTGGCACACTTAAAAGCCTTAGTGGATCACATTAGGCAGGATAAAGATGAGGTTGTTTCAGAAATGCAGATTTTACAAAAAGAACATTGTGAAAAAGAAGGTGATCTCCAGAGTGCAGAACAAGAAATGATTAAAATGATTCAAGAAAGAGACAAGAGAAATAAAGAGTTCAATGAATGCCAAATGCAAATGTGCGACATGCAGGAGGTGATTAATAAAATGAGTGATGAAAATAATTATTTGCAAAATGAAGCAACCAGACTCCTTAAAAAGTGTAAGGACTTAGAACAGCAAATGTGCATTCCCAGGTCCCCGGAGAGGCGGCAGGGTACCACATTCAATGGAGTGGAGGTGAATTCTAGCTCTGCTCAAAGAGCTAGTGCTCCAGTGACTGGGCCGGTGACTGAACTTAGTTGCAGCGCCCTTGGGGGATTTGATACTCCCATTGGGGGCAGCCACCAATCTCATACACCTGAAAACAGGATTGAATCACAAAATAGTGCAATTCCATGCATTGCAACAAGTAGCCCCATAAAAATAATGAAATCCATTAAAGCCCTGATCAAACCATTTAAAAAGGGAGGTGAATGCTGCATTGAGGATCACTTAGAAGCGGTGCATGACATTTTTAAAGCACTCCAGATACCTAAGGAACAGTACAGACAATATTTTCATTTAACTTTAGATGCCCCGACGGCCAGCATCATAAGGGGATTAAATGAGCAGCAGAATATGACATGGCTTGAGTTTGAAAAAGAAATTAGGCGTCATTTTTCTCCTTTTCAGTCATTGCAGGAGGCAAAGAAAGTCGCGTACACGATTACTGCTGGACCTAATATATCCCCTCGCCAATTTTTACAAGACTTAAAAAGAGCATTTTCTCGCTTTGATGTATCTTTTGACTCAAATTCCAATGAGTTTAAAACTGCATACTTCTATGGGCTACAGAAAGACATCATATCCCAATTGGTCCGTGAATTTGACCGTGACAAGTCCCTTGAATGGATTGTACATCAAAGCACAAAACTATATGAGGTACTCTATTGTCAGGGTAGAGAAAGTGATAAAATGAAAGATACTAGACCTAAATCTAAAGAACCCTCAGCCACAGTAATGGAAATCAGGTCAGCCAAAATGTCCCTTGAGTCTGCTCAAAGCCAAGGTAAAAATAATGTGACACCTGAACAAAGGGGTAATCAACAAAGATCGCCATTTCCTGTACCAATGTTCCAATCACATGATCCTAGTAATAGAGAGAGCTACATCAGCCCTAGGTATTTAGGGGACAGACCCCGGGTAGGATACCGGCCTGATATGGCAGGTATGAACAATAACCAGAGACAAAATCAAGATCAAAGAAATGATGGTCCCTACCAGTCATTGGGGACACAGAGCAGATTTGATCCCAGCACCATGATATATGGTAATCAGGATAGGCCCCGATATGTGGATCGATTTACTGATAATGGAAATCAACATAGGGGCCAGTACCCACAATCTGAGAGACAGGACATGAGGCAAAACGTGAACTACAGTCCACGCCAGTACAATGATTCCCCACCAGGGGACTATAATCAAAGGATGGGTGCAACCCGCTCCCCTCCACAAATGAATCAAGAGTTCAGAAACCATCCCAACCGACATCAATCACCTGAGAGGTATCAGAATAGATCCAATCAGGGGGAAAACAACCAATATCGACCTAGGCCACAGAAAGAGGATCCTAGAGAGATGGAAAGGTTCCAGTGCCTTGAGGCCCAAGTGAAAATGTTAGCTGAGCAAATAGGAAAGCTCTATACAGGGCAAAAACAACCTTCCAAAGAGGGGGCTGATGGCCATAGCAATGACCGGGGGGCTTCCGAAAAGTGACTAAGTACTCATGATAACTGCAGTGCCAAAATGACAGATTGCTCTGATATAATTTTGCATAACGACTCTGAGATGCCTAATGGATTAAAAATGAAAGTACCAGTAAATGAAATTGTGACAGAAAGTGCAAATACTTCTAAAAAAGAGGTACGGTTTAACTTAGAGCTAAATAAAACAGTAAAGATTTGCACAAATGAAAAAGAAACATTAGGAATTCCAAAAGAACAAAGGAACAGATTTAAGAAAAATGACTCATGCATGGGGAATACCAGTGAACAGGGAGTAAGTGGGGATGCTATAGCTCCTTCCCTGGGCAAGCAAAACAATGACCAAACACAGACAGAAAAAGGAAATACTCACAAGGAGGGTACAAGTCAATCACCTGAAGAATTCTTTGAGCCACATATTTTTGAAGAGGCTGAAAGGGCTGGTATCACACTAAATGATCACAAATGCACAGAATTAAAAAATGACAAATTGCTGAATGATGTTGTTACACATGTTCAGTTGGAGGATTGTAATGTGGTCTCTGATGTTACCCAGATGGATGGGCGAACAGTGGCCACACTCCAAAAAACCTCTGAACATGGAGAAATGAATAAAATTTCTCGCACAGAAATGGGTAAAAAGGAGGGAAAAATGTCTTTTCATTTACCAATGTGCTTAGCCAAAAGTGAAAAAGACCTGAGAAAGGTGAGCCCTGAAATCAGTAAAAATTCACATTTCTTATGTGTATTAGAGGAAGTTGAGGACAGATATTATGCACCCATCACTGTAGAAGAAAAATGCCACACCTTTGCTATGATTGACACTGGCGCACAGGCCACAATTATGTCCAAGGAGCTGGTAAAGAGTATCAATGAAGGGAGGCCTCCACAGAGTCAGGTCACAGTGAAGGAAAATCAAGGCCCAGTGCGTAACTTTAATGGGGAGGAGGTGCCCATCATAGGTGTAACTGAGGTTGACATAAAAATAGGAAAGCACAGAATGAAACAAGAGGTATTGATCACATCTATTTGTGAAATTCCATTTCTGATGGGGACAGATTGCCTGAAAAGATTGTCTCCTCTCATAGATGGGGTGAATGGAGTGCTGTGGTCCTTAACCAAAAAACCATTGAGGCCTAAGAAACTAAAATCACAAAACAGCAATATAAATGAATGTCACACCGTTGCCAATACAAATGATGCTGTGGAGGTATATCTCCAGAATAGCTGCATACCTAGTGTCACTGTCATATTAATGTGTCAAGACAAAATGCAGAGCGACAATGAAAAACTACCTGTACAAATATACTTGGACCCAAGGAAAGATTGGCAGACTGCCATAGATGAGCACACATTATGTTTTTATCTAAAAGAGAAAACGTGCAAACAGAATATTGCTCCTAAAACAGATTCAGAAAAACACATTACCACTCTGGCAGAAATACACATGGAAGATGAGCAACCATGGGTTCATGTTGGTATAAATGATTATCTTAAAACAATAAAAGCCACTTTAGCGCTTGAACATGAAAGAGTTTCATTAATGAGAAATTGTTGCAAAAAATTATGGAGAGGGAAGAAATCCCGAAATTTAGGATTAAAAACCAATATGTTTCTGGGTTGGACAGTCCAGACTTTGAAAACCGAATTGCAGGCAGATGCATGCTTAAAATTAGCATTGGGCAGAAAACAATTTACCATAATGTATGGATAGTGAGTGGAGCACAAAATGAATTTTACATGGGAAATGACATCATGCACAGAATGTGTATGGTGTTAGATTTCCTTAATCAAAAAATATGGTCACGCCTAGGTGGTCCGGCACCTGAGTTTGAAGACAAAAGAAGGGCTTATCATTGTGCACAACTGGTTCCTTATGCAATCGAATTACAAATGAGGAAAAATACTATTATTCCTGCATTTACAAAACAGTTTGCAATAACACTGAAATGCAAAAATGGACAGCAGATGAAAGGCTCTGATGCATTTGTATGCCTGAATGAATCCCTAAAACAGCAAGGCCTGGATTATGAATACATTCCATTGGTAGACATTGGTAAAGGATCTGTAAAAATCATGGTAAATAATAAAGGTTGTCAGGATATTCATTTAGAGGAAAACTCCCCATTAGGAATGGCCATACAAAAATCACATTATACGGCAGATTTAAATAACATGGTGATTGGGAATATTCCTGAAAAATATGTAGATGCCAAGGGCGAGTTGCCAGAACACCTGGACTCTCAGCCCAAAGGAATATTTAAAATTCATTCTGTGTATCCTTATGATTCAAATGAGACGGTGTGCTGCCATCAAGAGGATTGCATAATATTTAATTTAAATGAAAATGAAACAGAAAATCAGCCCATTGAAGTGGAAGCTGATATGCCAAAATATTTAAAAGTGGCAGCTTTACAAAAAGACACAGCCACACAGTTAGAAGAAAGCGCCGAGATTCCCTTACCAGAAGATTTTCCAGAATTTTCCAAAATGGTAGAAGAGCAGATCTCCTTAGCGGATGCATGTGACAGCAATGAAGAGAGGGACAATCTGAGGGAGATATTTATGGAGTTTAAGGATGTATTTGCAAAAGATGCTTATGATTGTGGTTTAAATGATTTACATGTGGCCACACTGCCAGAAGGGTGTAGCAGAAACCCAGTGTTTGTACGCCAGTATAGACTACCGCTGGCATGTTTAGAATCATTGGCAGAGATTATTAAAAATTTGGAATCACGGGGAATCATCAGGCCCATTCATAGCACATCCAATACACCTATTTTAGGTGTATTGAAGCCAAATGGTCAATGGCGGCTATGTGCAGACTTGAGAGAGTTAAATAAAAGAGTACCAATATCTAGATGGCCACTGCCATTCATTGATCAGGGCCTAGCTCAGATACATGGTTCAAATGTATTTACCACATTAGATCTCACCTCTGGATATTGGTGCGTGCCATTGGCAGAGGAGATACAGAATTTATTTTCCTTTACATTTGACAGGACTCAATATGCCTGGCTTAGAGCTCCGTTCGGGTACATCAATAGTGGGAGTGAATTTGGCATATTTTTGAGAAAGGCCATGCCGGATGCAGCGGAAAGAGGAACAATAGTTTATGTAGACGATGTCCTGATAAAAAATGAAAGCCTGAAAAGCCATTTTGATGAAATAAGACATGTACTTGGCCAATTGCAGAAAGCAGGCGCCAAAGTATCTTTGCAAAAAGCACAATGGTGCAAGAAAAAAGTGAACTTTCTAGGGCATGAAGTGACTGAACATGGGCTAAATCCACAAAAGAAGAAAATAGAGGCCATACAAAGATTAAAAGATCCTAAAAATGTGAAAGGAGTAAAAAGTTTATTAGGGATGACAGGCTATAACAGAAAGTTCATTGAAAATTATGCAGAAATCGCTCAACCATTGACTAAACTGCTTAAACTGAATACTCCCTGGAAATGGGAAAGAGGGCAGTCTGATGCAGTGGCTAAATTAAAGGAATGTATTGTAAAGGCACCATGTTTAGCATACCCCATAAAGGACAGGGATTTCTTTATAGAAATAGGTTTTTCTGAACATTGTATGTCAGCAGTGTTATCACAAAAACACGATTTGAATCACAAAACCATTGCATATGCAAGTAAGGCATTTTCCCAAGTTGAAATGAAATTTAATGAATGTGAAAAGGCCCTATTAACCACTGTGTGGGCGCTACAACATTTCCGCCCCATTGTGCAGGGAGAAAAGGTAATTATTGAAACAAATCATCAACCTTTGCAATTTCTAGAGAGTAAAAGAATTAGATCAGGTAATCTAGCGCAATCCAGAATCACTTCATGGACGCTGGCATTACAAGGTTTTCCCGTAGAAGTGAGATATGGACAAAATAAAAAGAACCCAATTGCTCAAGGGTTAGCTGACTTACATGACTGTGCAGCTGAACAAATACCAAATGAAATGGAAGTAGAAACTAGTTTACAGGAATTTGAACAATCACCACACAAAGCTTTTGATGAAAAAACATGCAAGGATTTGCCAACTGTATATGTGGATGGTTGTGCTTTTCACATTGAAAATGACAGTAATAAACAATTAGTGGCAGGAATAGGAAATGTCTGGTTGAAATGTGAAGGCGTTCCCAGTATAGGGATGAGGATTGGAGATAGGAGCAGTCAGGTGGCGGAATTGGCAGCCATTTATAAAGCAATTGCTACTGCAGTTGATAAAAAGTTCAGTGAAATTGTCCTGGTGACTGATTCTGACTATGCACGGAATAGCTTTGTGGAGTATTTGCCTGGTTGGAAAGCAAGAGGCATGGTTATATACAACAAAAAGCCACTTAAACATGGAAAAATGATACAAGCTATAGACAAATTGGTGTCAGAAAATAATTTAACAATATACTGGAGAAAAATTCGTGGGCATTTAAAAACACCAGGAGAGGATAAGGAGGGAAATGATAAGGCAGACCACCTGGCTAAGATTGGGGCTGTGATGGGAGAATTGCTACCTATTGATTATTTGATGGGTGAAATACAAATTGATGCAGTCACACGTTCTAAAGCACCAAAGGAGGTAGATCAACCGGTGGTGCAGTGGAGTCATGACACGCCAGACCAAGATTTGATTGAGGCACAAAAGAATGATCAAATTTTGGGAATCTATTATAATCATTTGATAGATCCTGAACAAAATCCTTTAACAGAAAATGATTGTATGGGAAAAGAAGAGTTGAGGGTGCTATTAAAGAACAAAACACGAATTAGATTACAGGATGGACTCATGATTAGAGAGTCCATAACAGGGCAAATACAGTGGGTAGTACCCCTTTCATTCAGAGGACTAATGCTACACCATGCACATGATGCCATAACTGCAGGCCATAGAGGTTCACAAAAAACATTAGAAATACTAAAAGATTATGCTTACTGGCCACATATGTCTCAAGATGTGGAATTATATACTAGATGATGTCTAGTATGCGCCCAATTTAAACCTGCTTCACCAATGCATAGAGCACCATTGATGAAAAGAGGCCTAACTCTCCCATGGTCAGATTTGCAAATAAACTATGTAGGTCCTTTAAAAAGGTCGAGCAGGGGACACCGTTATATTTTGAGTTTGGTATGTTTGATGTCGAAGTGGATTGAATGCATTCCTGCACCAGATTGTAGTGCGCAAACAGCAGCCACATTGCTGGTGAACCATGTGTTCTCAAGGTTTGGGTTGCCACAAAGAATTGAGTCAGACAGAGGAAGTCATTTCACAAGTACTCTAATGAGTAAGGTATGGCAAATACTAGGTGTGAAAAGGAAACTACATATCGCATATCGGGCGGCGTCTTCAGGTACAGTTGAAAGAAGCAATAGGTCTGTTGTGGATATTTTAAAGAAATTTGTGGCAGAAGCAGGTTCCAGCTGGGATTTACGTTTACCGTTGGTTTTGATGGCAATCAGATCGACTCCTGCCAAAGCAACAGGTGTTAGCCCTCATGAGGTCTTGACAGGTAGGAAAATGGTGTTACCACACCACCTACTATACAGAACACATGAGCAAACTCTTGTGAGTGCATCCACAGTTCATGAATATATTGATGAACTGAGGAGGCATTTGCAACATGCATTTGCTTTTGTGCAGAGAAATCTGGAAAGAGCCGCTGACAGTGAAAAGTCTTATTATGACAAAAAGACATCAGTAAAGGAATACAGTGTAGGGGATCAGGTGTACAAGTTTCATTTTGGAAAAAGTAAACAGAAAAATTCTAAATTTCTAGCAGCCTGGCAGGGGCCATTTCGAATTATAGATAAGGTCTCTCCTGTGGTTTATAAAATTTTGAAAAATGAAGGTGAAACAGCAATAGAGCAGTTTGTCCATGTAAATCAAATCAAACCATGCCATCCCAGACATGAGATCAGGCAGCTTGAGCATGTAGAAACAGATAACGTCCCTTGAACACAAAAAGAGAAAATAAATGGGTGTAATCAGGAGGCAGTGACAAAGAAGTTAAAAAAAAGTTGATTGTTATGATGGTACATAAACACTGTAATATATGTAAAAATATATAATATAAATAAATAAATAAATAAATGCACATATAATGGAAGCTCATAGTTGGTGTGCAGAGAGAAAGTGTGTTAAATATTGAATATCTGCTTGTTTTCTTTTAACTTGTGTTTAATTTCAGGAAAAAAAAAGAAAAAAAAATGAAATATTTTTACCAAGCATGTTTTATTTTTGGCAAAAGGATGAAGTTAGTATTATGCTATGTACTTAATTTGTTTATTTTCTATTTTGATTTAGACAATTAACATTATTTGGTCGGAGGTTCCGGGATCAGAGCCCACGGGAGAGACGATGGAGTCCTGGAGTCCCCTGGATGAAGACCAAAAGATGCCTGCCTCCAGGTGGAGGTGAAGACAAGATAACCAGAATGCTAAAAAGGATGACTCCTATGGATCTAAGATTGCCAAGATGGAAGTGTACTCGAATGAACCGAATAACATCGCTGGTCGGGACATATCAGAAGCGGACAAGAGTCCTGATATATGGAGTTCCACGTATTTATTATTTTAATTATTTATTTTAATTTGTTATATTAATTATTTGTTTAGTTAGTTGTTTTATTTCTTTGTTTTTAATTGACTTGGAAAATCTAAACTTAAAGTAATGCCACTTCAACTGAGAAGGCAAATGTAGAACATTTTGTAAACTAATGAAATCAGATGAATACTGTGTTGATTGCAAATTTTTCATTGATGCACATGAATATTCATTTTGTTGGATTGCTATATTGTAAAAGAAAAAAAGAGAGAACAAATTGTTTTTAGGAATTGGCTTGGATTATAGCCAAGTTCTAAAAACAAAAGGAGGGTATGTAAGGATATTTGGCGTGTTACAGCACAGAGTACAGCACTACTACACAGGTAGCAAACAGCACAGAGTACAGCACTACTACACAGGTAGCAAACAGCACAGAGTACAGCACTACTGCACAGGTAGCAATTTTTTTTTTTTGCAGCACCACCACAAGGGTGCGGTCCATTGCTATATGTGTTACCAGATTAACAAGAAAAGACAGGCTATTCAGTCAAAAACGATTTTAACATATAAGATGCAAATCTATTCTTACAGTTAAAAGCACACGTGCTCATTTAAAAATGCACACTATTTTTCACCTGAAATGCCTATGGTGCGAGAGACACATTTGAAAATAACAACTAACATAACTTATAACTAACCTGACTAATGAAACATAATCCACTAATAAAAAATGTGTCTCCACTGCAGAATTAGGCCTATTCTGAAAGTGAACTTTTAAACGCACATCCATTTTTTTTTTCTGTTCTCTCTGCTGCCCTATCCATATAACTACAGGAAGCAAATGGGCTCGAAAGAACAGGAAATCAGTTGGTTACAAAGTATTACTATAAAAATGAGCCATTGTGTAGAGAAGGAGGAGATGGCGTGATTAATTCTGATTGGAGCAGCGTCATAGCAAGTATCATGCTAGAGGGAGTGATCAGGTTTTTGCTGGGGGGAGTTTGAGGAAGAAGAAAGGCAGTCAAGATTTGGCAGAGCTGGGAGGAAGACCTTTTCCTGGTTGGAGCATTCCTATCTGCAAAAGCTGAGAATTCCAGGCAATGACCCCGGTTTGAGAAGGCAGGCGATCCTTTTTACTGGGGTTAATCTTCAAGGGAGCCACACTCAGAAAGAGAACAGCTAAAGAAAACTTGACTGAACAGATAAGGTAATTACATAAGTGTGGGAGCTAAGTGTGTACGAGACGAGAATGTTCAGTCAGAGTAGGAAAAGAGATTCCGGTGCCTTAATCACACGTTAATGTTGCAAATTATGTTCTGTTCTCTGCCAGTTTTTTTTTTCAGTGTATTTCAGACAATGCTGTTAATGTGCTGTTTTAGTTATTTCTGTAAAGAGTGAGATCGTGTTTAAATGCAACTTTTATAATACAGAAAAATATTTGAAAGCAGACGGGTGGTGTGTCTTCTATTTACCAATACAGTGCTGATGAGGGGAGATTTTTAAACAGTGCAATTGTCATTTTGCATGATCAGATTCAGTATGAACAGTTGTGAGTGATTGTAGCATAGCTCGTTGGAGGTACATGAGCCAACGGGAAGAGAGACTCTCTGGACATAGTTCCCTACCGTATATAAGGTAGTGGAAATTACCACATATAGCTCTCTGTCGTAAATAAGTCAGTGAGATTGCCCATGGTGGCACACTAACACTAACACTGAAAATGTGGTATTCCTGAAATGTAGGCCTGAGGTCTCTCTAGTGATTACACGAAAAATCTAAGCAAAGATAAGGGATTCTGGACATTGGGGCCACCAATAAAACAAGGGAATAATGCTCACCAAAATACCACCAAATACGCATACCAACCACGCACACCAAATATGCATGTCTGGGTGCTGAAATAATGCATGTCCACTGTATTATTGTTGTACAGGGCCCAATCTGAATACGAGGAGTGATTATTGCTAAGTTATTTTTCGGCGGTAATAAAATACCGTCAGGCCCCAAATCTCCACAAAATACCCTACAGTCCTCAAGAACTGTGCCTGTAGTCCGTGAACATAGCAGTAAAAAAATATTCAAAAACACAGCATTTTACTTGTCTTACAATTGAAAGATCTTTTGGGGAGACG
Source organism: Ambystoma mexicanum (assembly GCF_040938575.1). Lineage (NCBI taxonomy): Eukaryota > Metazoa > Chordata > Amphibia > Caudata > Ambystomatidae > Ambystoma > Ambystoma mexicanum. Next base: position 532,632,630 of record NC_090939.1, read on the forward strand.
AGGGGTGGTGAGGATGGGGTGGAATATATCAAGTCAAGGCCAGAAATCAGGTACATTTTCTTTTCTGATGTTCGGTAACATTGCTGTGATGTTCCCAAACCAGAAAAATAGTTGCATGTTTTCATGAACATGTATACCTACATATTAATTACAGGGTCAGTGAAGAGCAGTTTTTGGGTGGCTTACAACTTTGGTGCCATTCGACAAATCCAAATGAAACTTTGAAAAAGAAATAAAGGGCCCACCCTGAATTATTTTTCAAAATGTTGTTTTGCAGTTTCTTGAAGGGGGACCAAGTTCTTGAGGGGTCCCAAAACGTTCAAAATCCAGGTAGAATAGAATGGAAATATGATTTTGCTCAAGATTACAGCCTGAACCGCTGGACAGAATTGCACAAAACTTGCACGAGGTGCTTTAGCCAGGTCCCGATTGCCTGCTTTTGCAAATTTGGTTTTCATCCGTCATGTGTTTTTTTTTTTGAAGTGCCATAATATAAATACAAAAAATGGTGCTATAACTTTGGTGCTGAACCTTGGACAATGTGACCACGGGCAATAGCCACCAGGAGACTGGCAATGGGATAAAAGTGGGTGCCGGTCTTAGTCTCCTTCAAAGCCAAATGTCTGCTATGCTATGGCTTGTAGGGCATACAACATGGCCAAAGCCCATGACCCAGGGATTGTGATCACTGTGCAAGGCTGCAAGCCATGAACCGTTCCCATGGCCCCGTGTTTGAGGAATAGTGGCCACTGGCCAATCTACAGGTCATGACCAATATTTACTGTGGGTTGATTCATGGGGAAGGCATCATGGCTGAATCTCATGGTCCCGGGAGTGTGACCAGTGGCCATGGCTGCAAGTCATGAACAGAGGTCACGGTCCCCTATGGACACCAGGGGAGCATCTATGGTGTTAAAGTGAGTACTGGACCTAGCCTCCGGCAAAGCCCAATGTCTACTCTGAGATAGCTAGTGTGCCCTGCAACATGGCTGAAACCCATGCCCCAGGGATTGTGGCCATGGCCAAAGTCATGAACAGGGGTCACAGTTCAACAATTGGTCTATAGTGGCCACTGGGCTTGGCTGCAAGCCAGGTCTGATCTCTACTGTGGGTTGTTTCATGGGGCTGGCATCTCTGCCCAAGGGAATGTGGCCACTGGCCTTCGGTGCAAACCATGGACAGCGGCCCTAGCATCATGGTGGCATAGTGCACACTGGACGAGGCTACAGGCTAATTACAGTGGACATTGAGGGTGGTTTAATGGTGCTGGGATCATGGTTGAGCCTCACACCCTAGGCAATTCAACCATGACTTGCATCCCCAACATGTGCTGCTCAAAGTGACATACATCAGTATGCATAGCAAAACATGTTTGTTAAAGGAGCATTATATTTCCTTCATATACGTTAAAAGTGGAGGTTGTGGTGACTCCTAATAAGGAATTCTTATAAGCTCCTAAGCGATTTGTTACATGGTTTCTGGTGTTTGATAAGCCGCTAGCATGGATGATACATGGGTGCTATTTTGCTTTCAATAGACGCCATTTTAGGAAACATGCCTCCTTCCCACAGGTGGATTTAAAATGACATCAGTGGATAATAGAAAAAAATGCAGGTTGGTAAGGAAGTGTTAGAACCTTGGATAATGATTTATGTAGGGGTTAAAGAAAGAAAGTGACACGCAGCAAGAGATTTTCCGACTTATCTAATCATGTATTTTATAGGATCGCACAAGAGAAGAGGTATTTGTGTGTGCAGTACGTGTAAAGGAGGGCCTTGCGAAATTAGGGCAAATAATTCACAGAATATGTGCCAGCATCACATGCTGGGTATGTCCAATGTAAATGTTTTGATGTATAGTAGTGAACCATCATGAAGTGTGAATGCTCTATGTAGGCGTATGAACGTATAGTAACTATTGCATTACTACCACGTGTTAGCCCAGTGTAAGTATATGAAAGTGCATTATTGCAGCATCCAAAATGGTGTCTGTCCTTTGTAAGTGCATGGAAATAAAGTTATTATGGCATAACAAAGGTGTGTATGCCCAGTGTAAGTGTGTGAATATGTAGTATTGTGACATCATGAAGTGTGTATGTCGGTGTAAGTGTAAGGATGTACAATTATTGTGATATCACAAATGTATGTATGCCCTGCGTGAGTGTATTGATGTCTACTTATAAGGCATCACAGAGGTGTGTATGCCAGTGTAGGTGGATGAATGTATGATTACTGTAGCATCGCTGTGTGCTGGATGGTCAGTGTAAGAATGTATGGGTGCATGGCTACTGCTCTGGCCTTCTAAACATACCTGCATATGTGACGTGTGTGATGGTGTTTGTCAATAAAAAGGGAGCCGTGTGGTATCTGTGCATGCAGTGACTGTCTAGCGCAAAGTGTCGCTGTCTAGTGCAGAGTGTGTGATGTCAGAGAGTGAACAACGTTAGGAGTGCAATGAGCGAGCATGTTGCAATAGTCTAATCCTGTTGTTTTTTCGACCTGTGTCAATCGGGAAGATGTTGACTGGGTGGTTGGCAATGGTGGGTCTTTTCTGCACTATGTACTTGAAGAACATGTAACTTAATAGACCTACTTTCTGAGAAGGCTTACCAGCACCTCTAGTAATGTTATTTCACAAAAGTTACACAATGTTGTTCCGCCATCCAGCAAATACAGGTGCCTTCCTACTTCTGTTTGTGTTTATGGAAGGGACACCAGTAAAACAACAACTTGGTTAAAACCTCGTAAGGTCCCCATTAAGATTTTGTAGGTAGTGAGCAAAACAGGTGTTTTTTTTGCAAATAGTGATTGTTACTACAACTCAACTGATTATGAGGTGCAGTTTGTTTACCACATGGGTATTCCTTGTGGGATGTTCTGACCCACTAGTCTATGCCCTGCAACATTAAGGTGTGCTGCTTTCATCAAAAACAACAGTATGGCCGCCAAAAAGCCTTATGTGCGCAAAAAATCTGTGAGAAGTGAGCAGGGAAACCTGAAAATTAGGCTGCCAAATCTATTTTTGCCTATGTCAGTGGTAAAACAGGAGACCACACTGCCAAAACCTATCATTGGGCTGCCCACAGAGTGTAATAGAACTGCTTGAAAAGGCAGCGCTGCACTGCCAGGAAAATCCAGAAGTGTTTAAAATCCGTTTTTCCTTGCCTGTAGAAAGTGCTAAATCATGGCTCCCAAACAGCAGAGAAGATCCAACATCCTTGTGGGGTGTTCACCATCACCTTATTTAAGGAATCCCCATAAGCACAATGTCAGGAGGAACACCTTTCATCATAATAAAATCCACATTCAAAAGGTGCTTCCCTGGGAAAAATATGTCAGATATTGGTGCAGTACTGCCGCTCGCCTGTGTCAGAAGCTCTCATTACTTATACGGTCTGTTTAAAACTTGTGTCTTAAAATCAAATTGTAGAAAATAAGAGACTTGCCATCAATAGCAATATGGGTTGCTACAATTCAATTTCTATGTTTTAAAAAGACTACAATGAAGAGATCTATGTGTATATTTGTAGAAAATGTAAATTGTATTTTAGAAAAGCCCATTTTTAAACATTGTTTTAAAGTGAACTTATGTCAGCCACACTGGACTTCAAAGACATTCCACAGCTGCTCCCAAACAAAGGAATCTTCCTCCTGCTCTCTGCTTAGGAACTAACATTGGGTTGTTAATGGAAGTGGGAGGACATTTTGGCCTGTTGCTCTGAGTAGGGACACAAGGCTCCCTTGACTGAAAGGAAATGCAAATTTGGGTGTCAACAGAAACCAACTGCTAAGGAAGAGAGGCTCAGGTTGCTCTGGCCCAGCCAAACCTTGGAGGCGGGGATAGGCTGATATGTGTATCTGAAATTCCAAGGAAATATCTTTTGGGGAAAAAGACTCATAGAAAACTGTGAACAATTTGGAAAAATCTGTATTTTATAGGTTGTTAATATGAAAATGCTGCTAACAGTTTGAGACTACTCTGAACCTTGTGCGATATTCAGAGACCCGACTACTAAAATGTTGATATTGTAGCAATTGAGATCATGCTAGGAATATGAAAGTTTACAGAATTATGCCCAGATGTCATGCGCATGTATGTGAAAAAATGTGTACAGATCTGACACTGGGTAACCAACCAAAAGCGTGAAAAACTGTCAGTTTGGAACCAAAACTCTCAAGAAGATGGGACTCGGATGGATACGTGCTTTATTAAATATGTGATTTGAATATGTATTATTAGCAAGTTGGTGATATTGTAGATATGCTTTCTATGAAAAATAGATTTTCTGTGTAGAAACAAAGGGGAGGTTTTTCCCTGGATTGTAAATTGCAGCATCAGTATGAAACAAGGTTTCCTTCTCAAATCAGGAGAGGGGGAATACTCTGACCAATTGGATCTTTAGAGGGTGGGCTTAGTATAATCAGCCTATCCACCCCTTTGTGAAATACATAAATAGGGACTGTTTTATGACCTAGGAGACACACATTCACCCATCAACTGATTTACTGGCGAAACACTCTGCAGGAGAACCCAGATCCAAGACTCCAGAACTCTGAAAGCAGAAGGGCCAACTCCAAAGCTGAACCCTTCTAAGCTTGGCCTTTAAAATCTGATTTTAACCCCCGACTCCCAAGGGGCACATCAAAAATTGAACAGCCTGGCTGTGCTGTTTTCTGCTTCTTGCCAAGAATTCTTGCCAGAACCCAGAGATCCAAACCAGTAGAGCAGAGCTGAAACCAGATAGCTGTAAACTCCAGAACCAATCCGTCAGATCCAGTCCAGAGTGCTGTGCAGAGACCAGGGTGCCGTGCTGAGTGCAGAACCGGGTGCCTGAATCCTGTCTGGTGGGCTAGCCGAATTCCAGTCCAAAACTTTTTGACCAGATCCTGACGGGCATATTCCAAAACCATAGTTGTGAGTATCTAGCATAGAATTGTCCATAGCCAATCTCTTATCCTTAAGTAATCCTATCCAACCCATTCCAACCAATCCAGAACTGCATTGTAAAATCTCTTTTGTCTGTTCTGAATCTTTCCCTCATCCATATAGTCCTTTGTTAATTGTAGTGATAAATTAATATTTGCCCTAATATATTACTGAAGAAAGACAAGTGTCTTGGCGGGCAAAAGTTAGAGCGGAGGCGCCCTGTTCTGGTGGCTGTACCGTTGGGTATCTTGCATCTTCATAGCCTCCCTTAGTGCCAAGAAAATTATTGTTTGTAATATTCAAATGTGCATATTTCATTTCAAAACATTGACTCTTTCTGAAAAAAATCGACCTCTACAAAAACCCTTATAACTTCTGAACCGTACATGCTAGAAACGAAATGTGAGTGTCAAATTGAAGCTAACATCCTCAGCTTATAGTTTTACTGTAATCTCTTTTTCTAGCACGCTGAAAAATTTGCTGCAAATCTGCATTTGGCTCAATTTCATCACATGTAAAATACATTTTTCTTGCGCTCAACCTCTGAATTCAGTTTCCTATCTGCCAGTCATTCAACCTTCATTGCTAGTGTTTACCTGAAGCTATCCAAAGCGGCTCCCGCCAGTTTTGAATCCCATTTAGAGAATTAGATCCATTTTGAGCATTTTTACCATTTATTTAAAATCACATTCAAAAGCAATTGACCTGTCTTGAAATCATTCCTGTTTCTCTCTAAACTTGCTGGGGGAATTGAGATTGAAACTGCATTTGTAGAGTGTTTATTCCTGAAACCTGTTTTCTCTCCTTCCATCTCTATATTGCATATTAGGGGAGATTGAGTAGTATCAGGGGGAAAGTATGATTACATTGCATTTGATTGAACACACAAAAGTATTATTTCTGTGCAGCATTAATTTCCTATCATTGCATTTGACTGAACCCACACCAAGTTATTCTATGATAGATTATTCTTCTCATCCATACTCCTACTGATTAAAGAGATTATTGATTGTAATATCACCCAACGCTGATCATTGTATAAATATTAATAGTGTGATATCTAGATATTGTTCAAATTCATAAAAGTGTGATATATATCTTGTTCGAATCCATCAAATAAATCTTTTAACTTTGCAAAACAACCTACTTCTTGGTTCAGTGAGACCGGGGGGATTCAAAGAGAGGGGCGTGATATAAGGGTACATCATTCAGAAATAAAAGAACTTTAAACATAAAAATATATAATTAAGGGTTCCAGCTGGGCATCACATGCTAGGCATTGACTTAGGTGGAGTGCTGGGTTGAAACCGCTTACAGATTGGAGGCTTGTGCGTGGGATTTCTGAATTAGATATACCACTTGTGACAGCTTAATACAGTGTGCTAACTGACAGGGTACATAAATCCAGTTGGGCTACCAAACTGTGTTACACTGGGAAAAGCACCCCTCAAAAGGGAACGCTCTAAGGAATCATACTGTTTTGCAAAAATAAAAGAAAACTTCTGTAAGTCAGGAAGGAAATAAATATTTCCAGAATGGCGACATTGGTAGAGATCAATATGGCTAGAGAACACCTATTGCTTAAACTATTTGTAAGGGGTGAATGGACAGAGCAGGATCAGAATGTGTGGTTGCAGGCAATCACAGAATAGATCACTGCAACAGGATTAGATACATGGCAAGATCAGGGTTCATTACATATGGCCCTGAGTGAACTATTTATGGCCCATACGGCAAAGGAGGAGCAAAACAAGATTGCCAAAATAGCGGCATATCTATACCTATATATGGGAGCCATACAGGATAAATATGCTGAAGGCCAAGATCTGGCAAGTAAGCAACTGCAGGCATTAGGAAAGATCCAAACTGATCTGGACTCTGCTGAGCAGAGGCTACAAAGGAGCCAGGAGTCCGAAAATGAAAGTAGACAGTACATAATCAAAATAAAAGAGGATATGGGTATCCTGCAGCAGGAAAGGGCAGACCAGGATAGCAGAATGCTGCCCTTACAGAAGGAGTACCAAGACAGTTTAGACTCACTACTGCAGAGCCAGAAAAAGCTGGAGCAACAAATACATTTCAACAGGGCATGCGCAGAGCAGGTAGTCACCCTGCAAAGCCACCTAGACAGAGAGAAAGAGGAGAGCAATACATTGATCTTGAAATACCATGTTACCCAGGCAGAATTTGATGAAGAGAGCCAGAAAGCTGGTGTGCTTCAAAGACAGAGGGACGACCTGGCGGCACAGAGGCAGGCTCTTTCTCAGGAAAGGGACACCTTAGGCCAGGAAGTCTGTCATTTAAAAGAGAACCTGGAAGAAAATCACCTGGCCCTCCAGGGACTGGGTGACCTCCAAAAAGACCATCAAAAATTGTTAGAGCACACCAGCAGGGTGGAAGAGGCTCTAGCAAGGAAGGACCAGGCCAGTATGGACAGGACTCAGGAGGTAACCCTCCTGCCCTGCAGCAAAGACTGGCCCAGTACTCAAAAACAACCCAGGAAGCACAGAGAAAATGAGGCTCTCTGTGAGAACAATGACAGGCTCCACAGACAGGTGGCCATCCAAGAGAGATTGATAGTGACTAGTAAGGCCTTGATTGAGGAACAGAAAGCTCAGGTTCTTGCATGGCAACAGGGAACAGAGGCTGAAAGAGATGAGGTTCGCTGGGAAAGGGAAACACCTGAGCATAACCACAGGAACGCTAGTACCAGAGGTCTTCACCTCTTCCAATCCCTGGACTCTGCCACCCCCATGTCCACTGGCGCACATGAGCCAAGTGCCACGGGGATGGCAGATTTCAATCCAATCAGAAATATGGGGCTCATAGACCAGCACCTCCCAGGAATGGATAGGCGGGCATCTGGGTATGGGTACCCAAGTACTGTGAAATTTAGTGGGGAACTCCATGAGAGTAGGCCCACTAAGGGCATCCTGAAAACGTATGCCCAGCTAGGACAGTGGGGGGGTACCCATCAAAGCCTGGGAGCAAGGAGGAATCAGAAGACTCCTCTGAGCGCCCCAGGACACAGGAGACTAGGTCCCCACATTCTGACAGCCATTCCCAGGCTCGCAGAATCCGGGAAAACCTAGAAGACCAGACAGGCACCTCTGGTAGCAGTGCCTCTGAGTCAGAGGAGGAGTGGACCAGGGTTACCCAAACCAAGAAGGCCAAAAAGGCAAAAAGGGCCTTGCTTAAGGACTCCTTAAAACAGATCAAAGCAATAAGGAGCGTCATCATGCCTTATCATAAGAACGCTAAATATTCTGTTTGGGAGCACTTAGAGCTCTTTGAGCAGATGATGGAAACTTTCCATTTGAAGGACAGCCTGATCTGTATTCAATATGTGAAATGGACCTTCTCACCAGAATACTCCAGCTTCTTTGCGGGGCTGGAGGAGCAAAATCATTCTAGATGGTCCACCTATAGGGCAGCCATCTTGAAGCATTTTTCTATGCATAGAAATCCTCCGGAGGCTCGCAAGGCAGCCTACAACTTGCAATGTGGGGAGGATCAGGCTCCACAAGGATTTGTGCAGGAATTAAAGCATGCCTTTGCGCAGACCACCAGAAGGGTGCGCACGGACAGCAAAGAATTTGTCAATACTTTTTTCCACGCTCTACCAAAGTACATCATGACCCAGCTAGTGAGGGATTTTCATGAGAAAAGGTCACTAGACTGGGTCATTGAACAGGCCACCCAAATTTATGAGGTGGAAAAGCCCATAGAAAACAAGAATAATGCTAAAAGCCCCAAAACAACCAACACCCCTGCTGCTGCTAAGGTGGCAGGGTGAAGGTTGCCCCCATTTTGGATTTGGAGATGGGGGGGCCTAAAAACCCACCTGCACAGCAGAATAATCCCAAGCCCAGAAGGCCCTCGGGCCAGTCACCAAGAGGGAGCCAAGGGGGTAGTCCCACAAATGGGATCCCTCACTCCCCTGACTATATACGTCCCCACTACAAGGGGACCCGACCCATCCTGGGTTATGTGTGGACTCCTCCAGCCCAAGTGGGGGGGGGGATCCAACCAAGCACCAGCTAACCCAGGGAACTTCCCTCCTCACTTCCCCCAGGGGGGCAGAAATTCCCCAAATCCTGGACAGAACTTTTTCCCCAGGTACCCACAAAACTTTCAACCCCAGAAAAATCCATCCTTCTTTCCCCACTTTCCTGAGCCCAGACAACCTAATCCGGGAGAGGGGAGGCCAAGGGTGGAGGGGTACCCACATTTTTCAAACCTGGGGTATTTTCAGTGAAGGGATAGCTACCCTTCCCGGGATCAGCCCAGGGGAGACAACAGAACCCTGTATCAGCCTGAGCGGGTGTCACAGCTAGAGTGCCAGGACAAAATATGGCACAGGATCTGGGTCGCATGCTGAGGGCTCAGCGGAACCCTCAGGTGAACATGCCGGCGCAGAATGCCTCGAACTCTGGACCTGGTGCTCCAGAGCAATGACGGGGGCAGAACCCCAACCACCCACCGGTTCACAGGGAGGAGGCCCAAGGGGAAGGGGGGTGTACAGCCTTGGAGGAAGCCTCCTTCCCCACTTGTAAAAAGCCCCTGGTAACCCAGGAACCGGAACCAAAGTCTCCTGCCCCTGAAAGTCTGCCACCCAAGGAGCAGGGGGGGGGGGGTAGGAGAAACAAAGAACCCAAACAGAGCCATTTCGAGGAGGAGGTACAAATCTTCCAATTTGAAGGAGAGGGATCCTCAGAGGATCCTGGGAAAAGGATCTTCTCCTTCAGAGATGGGGGAACTCTTCCCAAAGAGAAATGGGTCCCAAAGGATCCAAATCCAGACTGGGTAGATGTGGGGACTGAGCTAGCGCCACCCATCATCCAATCCCAGAACCAACAAAATGAAAATCCCCTGGTTCAAACCCATCCTGGTGACTGCCTCCAAAGAGGGGGGGGGGGGCAGACCAGCACCAGAACCAGGGGAACCCAAAATGTCTCCCATATCTAGTTGCCACCTTTTCCTTTCAGATTCCCAAGACTCCCCACAGAATTCTACCCAAATCTCTTCTCCATCAGTGTCCAAAGCTAAAAAACGAACCCACCAGTTGTCCAAAAATGTAAATTATCTGTGCCCCCTTGCAGAGAAGGAGGGAAGATTCTATGCCCCGGTTCAAATACAGGGGCAGGGTAGATTTTCGGAACTGGTGGACACTGGATCCCAAGCTCTGTCCAAAAAGGCCTTTGATAAACTGAATTCAGGAAGGGGGGAGAATTGCCAAATTCCTCTCACCCTTCTTCCTGGACAACTTCAAAACTTTGACGGGAAGGAAATTCCGTCGAGGGGACTGCGGATTTGGATATAAAATTGGGCAACACAAGGTGAAGCACTCAGTCATAGTTGTAACTCCAGGGGGCAACCCTTGTTTACTAGGGAATGACATCCTGCAAAGGTTGTCACCCCTAATAGATTGCATAAACAATGTCCTCTGGACCCAGACTAGCCGACCAATAAAACTAAAACAGAGTGTCAACCATGTTAGTTTAAATGGCACTGGTCACATGGTTGAACAAAAATTGGACCAAATAGAATTTCACTTCCAGAACAACCAAATTCCAGACGTGACAGTAATAGCAGTATCACAGCAAACTGGTGATGGGGGGTCCTCTCTATTTCTGAAAATCAACTTTCCTTCAGTTTTAGGTGGCATTCCACACTGGAAGGAAACACTCTGAAATTCTTTACCAATCCACAATCAGACATTCCCATTCCAATAGTCCAGAAAGAAGAGAAATCAGCTCAGAACCTGGCTGATATTCAGCAAATTGGAGTGCAGTTGTTCATCCCTGATCAGTTAAATGAAGGGAAGGACTCAGTACTCGCCTGAGTGTGTGTGAACAACGATAAGAGCTTCATCAGCGAAATCATGTTCCGCAAACTCCCAAAAGATACAGTCATTCCCACATTTAGACTGATAGACAAATGGGAAATGGATCTGGAAACACCCAATTCCAAACATCTCCTGCCAAGCAGGTGTATGCTCAAAATCTCCATTGGCAACCAGAGCATAGTCCATAATTGTTGGGTCGTGCGAGACGTCACTGCCGCCTTTTACTTAGACAGTGACATTCTCAATCGCTTTGCCATAAGTTTGGACCTAATAAACTTCAAAGCTTGGTTATGATTAGCGGATAATCCCATGGGCTTTGATGACCCAGAGAAAGCATTTAGGTCAGCTCAACTGCTGCCTTATGCAGTTGAAATTCAGATTGGAGAGGAAGTCACCAAACCAGAAAGGACCCGACAATTCTCCCTGGAACTGAAAGTTAAAAGAGGACAGAAATTGAAAAACCCTGATTCCTATATTCATCTAAATGCTTCTCTCCAACAGCAAGGGTTGGGGGTAAACCCAACACCACTAGTCAACATAGAACATGAAACCATTCCAATAGAGATGGATAACAGCGACTTAAAGAGTATCACTCTAGCCGCTGGCACCATTACTGGAATGGCGGTTGATGACTGACATTTTTCCATAGATTTAGGTAATGAACTGTTAGGACCAATCCCCAAGGATTGTTTTGACAGTGATAGTGATGACAACGCAACACCAGACAGGATCTTTACCCGGCATGCAGGGAACTTTCTGGTGTACACTTCCTGCCCTTATGGTAAGGAAGATGTGACCTGTGACTTCAGGAGGGATGAGGTGATTTTCCAGGTCCATGAGAGCTGCCTTCCCCACCTGAAGCCACCAGTCCAAATCAGCACTCTGACCAGGGACTTCTCCACCGAGCTGGAGGAGGCCGCTGAGATAGCAAAACCAGAAGTCTTTCCAGGCTTCAGGCAGATGGTTGAAGAGAGAGTCAACCTAGCTGATGCCTGTCGGACTCTGGAGCAGAAGCAAAAATTGAAACAAATTTTCTTGGATTTTCAAGATCTCTTTGCGGTGGACTCATATGACTGTGGTCGCACCGACATCCACACAACAACAATTCCCAGGGACCCTGGCATGACTCCAGTGTTTGTGAACCAATATCGCTGGCCTCCCGCATCAATGGAGTCACTTACTGAAATAATTAAGAACCTTGAGTCCCGTGGGATAATCTGTCCAGTCCACAGCACCTTCAATAATCTGGTGCTGGGTATATTGAAGCCAAACAGCCAGTGGAGACTCTGCGCTGACCTTAGGGAGCTCAACAAATGGGTCCATACTTCCCGATGGTCTGTTCCCTACATTGACCAAGGGCTGGCCCAGATCCAGGAGTCACAGGTATTCACTGCAATTGACCTGACCAATGGCTACTGGACTGTACCTGTCAGTAGGGAGGACCAATACAAGCTGGCCTTTACCTTTGGGGGGCAGCAGTACACATGGACACGGACTCCCTTTGGATACATCAACTCTGGCAATGAATTCAACATTTTTCTACATAAGGCCATGCCCGACCTGGGTGAAAGGGGTAACCTGGCCTATGTAGATGATGTTCTCATCAAAAGCTTGACTTTGGAGGAACACATAGCGGAGATCCGTTATGTTCTGACACAGTTGAGGGCTGCCAGAGCAAAACTTTCCTTTCAAAAGGCACAGTGGTGTAGAACCTGTGTACATTTCTTGGGGCATGAGATTACTCCTCAGGGTCTCTGTCCCCAGGAAATGAAAGTGGAAGCACTCCAGAAATTGAAAGACCCCACAACTCTGCAGGAACTAAGGCGCCTCCTTGGACTGACTAATTATAGTAGAAAGTTCATTGAGGACTATGCAGAAATCACAAGACCCCTGATTCATCTTTTGAAGGGGGGGTCAAGTCGGAGTGGGGTCCAGAACAAACCGAGGCAGTAAAACAACTCAAAAAAAGCCTCTCACAAGCGCCTTGCCTAGCTTACCCTGTCAAAAACAAGGAGTTCTTCTTGGAGACAGGGTTCTCTAATACATGCTTGACTGCAGTATTATATCAAAAGCATGACAAGGTCAATAAAGTAATCTCCTATGCGAGTAAAACTTTATCCTCTGTGGAGGAAAAATTCAATGATTGTGAGAAGGCACTCCTGGCAGCGGTGTGGCATTGAAGAATTACCACCCGTTTATCCAGGGGGAACACATCATAGTGAAGACTCCACACCAGCCTCTGCAATATCTCCAAAGTGACAGAATCTGGCCTGGAAATGTGAGTAATTCACAAATTACTTCCTGGATTCTGTCAAAGCAAGGCTTTCCTGTGGAGGTCAGATATGGCCAAAACAAGAAGAGTCCCCTCGCGCAAGGTCTGGCTGACTTGCATGATTGTGCCAGAGAAAACTGTCTCGAGGACGAGAGTCTAAAAATCATGGACAACATGGAGGCATAGCTCAATTCCCCACACAAAGTCTTTAAATAAGACAAGTGTGAGGGAATGCCCACTGTCTATGTGGATGGATGCTCCTACCATGTTGACAACAGGGAAAAAGAACTTGTGGCCGGCGTAGGGAATGCATGGGTAAAGAAACCCCAGAACCCTCCACTGGGTACAAGATTTGTCTCTGAAGTAGTCAAGTGGCAGAGTTGATGGCTGTGCATCAAGCCATCCTCACTGCTGTACAACATCAACTCCACAAACTGGTCATAATCACAGATGTGGATTATGTACGGAACGGGTTTGTGGAGTACTTGGTTAACTGGAAAACCAGTAGCATGTTATGTGCTAATAACAAACCATTGAAACAATGGAAATTAATCCAAAATATTGATGATCTGGTCACCTCGAATGGGATGACCATCTACTGGAAAAAGATCAAGGGTCATTCCAAAGTAGAGGGACCAGACAAAACTGGAAATGACTTAGCTGATCAGCTGACCAAAACCGGAGCTATCCAAGGGGATCTACTTGAGATCTAGTCCCTGTTGGGGGAAATCCAGGTCACTGCCATCACTAGGTCCCAGACAAATGCTCACAATTAACTCTCAACTGCACAATGGAGTAAGGAGACCCCAGATGCTGATTTCATTACGGCTCAAAAAGGGGATCCAATAATTGGTAAGTTTTATCAACACATTGAGGGCCCAGAGAACTTTCCACTGACGGATACCGATTACATTGGGAAAGAGGACCTCAGAATGTTGATGAAATGTCCAAAAATATTCTGAATCCAAGACGGTTTGTTGGTAAGGAGATCCCTAGCTGGCCATGATCAGTGGGTGGTCCCTACCTCATTCCGAAGCCTGATGTTGAGTCACGCCCATGATGTGCCCACAGCCGGTCATAGGGGGTTTCATACAAAACTTGAAATCTTAATAGAGGTTGCATACTGGCCACACATGGGGCAGGACCTTGACCAATATTTGAAGGGGTGACTTGTGTGTGCACAATTTCAGCCAACATCCCGCACACACTGTGCACCTCTCCAAAAGAGGGGGATGACACTGCCCTGGTCAGATTTACAAGTCAATTATATCAGGCACGTGATTCGCTCCTCTAGGAGGAACAAGTACATGTTGACCGTGACATGCTTGTTTACTAAATGGGTGGAATGTCTCCCGGCCCCAAACTACAAGGCAGAAACAGCAGCTGCCCTGATGATCAACCACATCTTCTCGCATTTTGGACAAACACAAAGGATCGAGTGAGACCAAGGTAGCCACTTCACTAGCGAAGTAATGACAAAGATGTGGGAGATACTTGGGGTTAAAAGGAAATTACACATTGCCTACCGACAGCCTCTAGTGGTGCGATTAAGAGATACAATAAAACAATTGTGAGCATATTAAAAAAAGTTTGTGGCAGATTCTGGGCCAAGTTGGGATATTCGATTACCTCTTGTCCTAATGGCCATCAGATCTACCCCTTCATCTGCAACTAAAATGTCACCGTTTGAGCTGATGACTGGACGCAGGATGGTGCTTCCCCAGCATCTGCTCTACAGAACCCAAGAGCAGACATTGATCAATGCCTCCACAACTCATGAGTATGTTGAAAATCTAAGAAAACACCTTCAACATGCTTTTGCCTATGCTCACCGAAATCTAGAAAGATCTGCAGACAGCATGAAGACCCACTATGACTTAAAGACTACCAGAAAAGAATACAATGTAAGAGACCGGGTCTACTTATACAATTTCCAAAGGAACCAGGACAAACAGCGCACATTTTTGCCTAGCTGGAGGGGTCCTTTTGAAATTGTAGACAAAATCTCACCAGTCGCCTACAAGATCCGCATCCCCAAAGGCAGTTTGGCAGAGGGGGAAGATAAGTGGATCCATATTAACCAACTAAAGTGTTGCCATCCTAGGCACACTCTGCAGCAACTGGAGGAGTCTTCTGGAACCCCAGAGGGGGTCACTCCAGCTCCCTAGAATTCCAACTATAAAATATTCCATATATAGTCCATAAATGTCAGAATGTACCAAAGTATTAACTGAAAAGGATACAATACTCAAAAGGATACAGGAGGTAGGGTCTTCCGGATCCCTGTTCACACGATTTGATAGTCGTGAAGTCAATAAAAGACCTTCCAAATGATACAACCCTCTGGCTGATAAAACAGGCAGAGCGATGGATCACTGGAAAGGGCGTGGGTAAGGTATAGTAATCCAGCCTAGGACAAATTAAAGTATCATGAATAACTGCTCAAATCTGAGTATGATGAATTAGATAATGACAGGAATGTTCACACTGACCTTTAGATTTGGGTAGAACAATCCAGAAGTCTCTTGATGGATTTGAAATGAAGAACAAACGACAAGGAAGGGAAAATTAGTAAGGGAGACTTATCCCGAACGGAACGAGGCTCACGCTAGATACGGGTTGAATTCACCACAGGATAGCGTCCAAAGTTCAGTTCAATGTCACCTTCCAATAATCCTTGAAAGGCTTCCTTCCCACTATAGGGATCAATCCTTCTGTTAATTCCACAGATGCAGGAGTTAGAAGTACACGCGGTTATAAACAGCCGCGAAGAAAATAACGTTTGAAGACAACGTGCGCGTGTGGATTTTACACGCGGGCAGGATTCGCGCAGTCTGGGCCAGCCGCGTGTGAAGACAACGTGCGCGTGTGGATTTACACGCGGGCAGGATTTACGCAGTCCGGGCCAGCCGCGTATGAAGACAGAGAGCGCGTGTGGTTTTACACGCGGGCAGGATTCACGCAGCCTTGGCCAGCCGCACTTGAAGACAAAGAGCGCGTGTGGATTTTACACGCGGGCAGGATTCACGCAGCCTTGGCCAGCCGCACTTGAAGACAAAGAGCGCGTGTGGATTTACACGCGGGCAGGATTCACGCAGCCTTGGCCAGCCGCACTTGAAGACAAAGAGCGCGTGTGGATTTTACACGCGGGCAGGATTTACGCAGCCTTAGCCAGGCGCGCTTGAAGACAGAGAGCGCGTGTGGAATAACACGCGGGCGGTGTTCCCGCAGTCCGGAACAGCCGCGTTTAGAGACAGCGTGAGCGTGTGGAATTACACACGGGCAGGATTTACGCAGTCCGGGCCAGCCACGCTTGAAGACAGAGAACGCGTGTGAATTAACACGCGAAGGAATAGCTCCAGGAATCAGCATGTGGCGGAACACACGCTATCGAAGGCCCAAAAGTAGCTGTAGAAATATGCCAGGATGCAGATCAGAGGTTCAGCTACACAACGCCAATAGAGACGATCAGAAGCAGCGAGTGAAGCTTCTACGCTGCTTAAATACGTAATACCGTAGTTCACGTGACGAAGCAAAAGTCACGTGAAGTTAGCGACGTGAAAAGTGCAAACGTCGTTTTCCCGGTAACGTATCGAATAACCTCCATTTGGAGTAGAACGGTCTAGCTGTTACGTAACGGTCTACGAGCGTAGCGTCCAGCATGCATGACAGTGCCATCCCCCAAAGGGACAACCTCTCCCCTTCTTGTGTGAAAGCGCTTCAATAAAGCAGGAGCATGAATATTGGAAAGAGGTTCCCAGGACCTATCTTCGGGACCATAGCCCTTCCAATCCACCAGATAATATGGTCTACCAGAACGTAGTTTCATATCCAGTATGTCTTGTACCTCGTATTCATCAGACCCCCGCACAGAAATAGCGACAGGCCGTACAGGCAGTCTTGTAGCTTCAGAGAATGGCTTAATGAATGAGACGTGGAAGACAGGATGCACCCGCCATCGTTGTGGCAAAGCCAGACGTACAGCAGCAGGATTAAGAACATGGAGCACTACATACGGACCGATGTATTTAGGTAACAATTTCTTTTTGCCTGGAATTCTTAAGTTCTTAGTGGATAGCCAGACTTTCATACCAGCCTTATAGACAGGTGCGGATACTCTATGAGCATCGGCATAGAATTTGTCACGTCGTTTAGCCTGCTCCAATTGCTGCTTCACCTTTCTTTGTAATCTCTTCAGATCACGAAGAGTACGGCCTGCGGCAGGCGTGTCCAAGGATAGACCGGAATCCAGAGGTATTGATCGGGGGTGTTGTCCATAGAGAGCATAGAACGGTGAAGTGCCTATGGCACTATGATAAGAGTTGTTATAGGCGTATTCAGCCGCCGGCAGTACCGTGAGCCAATCCGATTGGTATTGCAAACACAGACACCGCAGATATTGTTCCATAGTACAATTGACCCTTTCAGTCTGTCCGTCAGTTTGAGGATGATAAGCGCTGGACATTCTATCATCAATTAGTAATGCAGATGTTAAAGCTCTCCAAAAGCGTGACGCAAACTGCGAGCCCCTGTCAGTAATGATTACTGATGGTAGACCAAAGAAACGAAATATATGTTGGATGAATAGTTCAGCCAGAACAGTAGCAGTTGGTAAACCAATACAGGGAATAAATAGAGCCAATTTGGTGAAATAATCCACTACGACCCATATGGTATCATATCCCTGATTTGGGGGGAGTTCTACCACAAAGTCCATAGATATCATGTCCCATGGTTTGTTAGGGACAGGTAGGGACTGGAGTAAGCCCACTGGTTTACCAGGAGTATTTTTACATTGGATACATACAGAACAAGAAGATACATAGTTTATAACATCTTTTGCCATGGATGGCCACCAGCACCACCTTTTGAGCAGATCCAGTGTTTTCTTCCGTCCAGGATGGGCTGCAATCAAGGAATCATGATTCCATTTGAGGGCTTTATTCCGCATTGAAGGAGTTGGTAGATAAAGTACTCCTTGTGTGAATGGTAAACCGTTATGCACGTCCAGATTCATATCCTGGACTACTTGTGGATGATTTTTTACCCACTCTTGTATTTCGGTTTTTAGGGACGGTTGAACCGAACAACTACAAATTACATGATCTGCCAACAGCTGAATCTGTACTTGTTTTTCTTCCTGCGCCTCTTTACTCATACGGGACAAAGCGTCCGACTTAACATGTTCTCGGGCAGGACGATAGGTGACCTGGAAATCGTATTGGGCAAAAAAGACATGCCATCTGGCCTGACGGGCCGTAAGGCATTTCATGGATTTGAATGCTTGGAGATTTCTATGGTCAGAGTACACCAACACCTGTTGTTTGGCCCCAAGAAGATGATGACGCCATTCTCGGAAAGCATCTTTGATAGCCAGTAGTTCCCGCTCAGTGACGGTGTAGTTCCGTTCATACGAGGTGAGTTTGCGAGAGAAGAAAGCCACTGGGTGTTCTTCCTTGGTTTCTGTGCAAACTTGTGAGAGCACTGCACCAATAGCGACACTGGATGCATCCGCTTCAACGACAAACTGGCGATCAGGATCCGGATGTTGAAGCACGGGTGCAGTGGTAAATGCTTCCTTCAGCTTTTCGAAAGCTGCTTGGGCATGTTGGTTCCAACAGAAAGGAACTTTGGAACTAGTTAAAGCCGTCAAAGGAGCTACTGTTTTGGAAAAGGAATGGATAAATCTGCGATAGAAATTCGCAAAGCCTAAGAAAGACTGTAGTGACTTGACGTTATGTGGAATCGGCCAATTCAAGACGGCCTTTACCTTGGAACGACTCATTCGAGCACCTAGATTGGTAATGTCGTAACCAAGGAATTCCACTTCCTGTGAATGAAAGACACATTTTTCGGCTTTCACATAAAGATGGTTCTCCCTGAGTCTTTGTAGGACTGTAGAAACATGTCTGACGTGTTCCGATAAAGATGATGAGTAGATCAAAATGTCGTCCAGATAGACAACCACAAATTGGTCCATTATGTCTCTGAATATATCATTCATGAAGAATTGAAATGTGGCGGGAGCATTGCACAGACCAAAAGGCATCACCAAATATTCGTAAAGACCATACCGTGTCTTAAAAGCGGTCTTCCATTCGTCGCCTTCACGAATGCGAACCAAGTTGTATGCACCTCGCAAGTCCAATTTGGTGAAATAACTGGAAGTGCCTAACTGATCCAACAGAACGTTTATTAGTGGTAAGGGGTATTGGTTTTTGATGGTGATATCATTAAGTGCCCTGTAATCAATGCATGGTCTGAGATCTCCCTCTTTCTTAGGAACAAAGAATAGAGGAGATGCAGCAGGAGATTGTGAGGGCCGTATAAAGCCCATTGCTAGCGCTTTGTCAATGTATTCTTTTAACACGACATCTTCTTTAGGTGTTAATGAATAAACACGGCCTGTAGGAATTTTGGCACCAGGAATCAATTCGATAGGACAGTCGTACTGTCGATGAGGAGGTAATTGTTCTGCCTGGCCTTTATCAAAGACATCAGCATAATCAGCGTATTCGCATGGTATGATATTGTCGCATTGATGTACAACGCTGATAGTAGAATCCTCCACCATAGAGGCCAATATGTGTTGTTTATTTGACACCTCCTGACTGGTAAAGCAATGTTCATTGCAATGAGTCGAAGGATATTGGAGCTATCCCGAAACCCAGTCAACAGCAGGATTGTGAAGGGTTAACCATGCAAGACCAAGTATGATCTCGTACTGCGGAGCAGCAATAACATCGAAGATGATTTCTTCTGAATGGTTATTCGATAACGTCATCTGAACAGGTACCGTCTCCTGGGTTACCATACCAGAAATCAAAACAGATCCGTCCACGGTGTTCACCGTTTCAGGTCTTTTTTTGTTTACAAGGGGTAAGGAACATGTCTTGGCATAAGTGATGTCTATGTAATTGCTGGTGGCTCCAGAATCAACCATGGCCTTGGAAACCACTTCTCGCTCATCACAACGTAACGTCACCTGAACTATTACAGGCGCATGTTTAGGAATGGTAACGGAGTCCGATGAAGCACTCGACATAGGGACTCCTGCTAATGTCGAGTTTTGGCGTTTCCCGCACGCTTGATGGGTTTTTTAGGACATGTTGCCAATAAATGCTCGGAAGAACCACAGTACATACATAAGTGGTTTTTTCTTCGGTTCTCCCGTTCTGCATTGGACAATCGACCTCTCACGGCGCCTATCTGCATGGGTTCAGGGTCGTTAGAGATGACTGCTGGTGTCTCTGACCGCCCGGAGGCTGGCATGAAGGGCTTTTTCTCTCCCTTTCGAGCATTCCTTCGGGCGTCGATTAGTAGAACTAAATCGAGCAGCTCTGGGAAACCCGTAGGAACCACAGGAACTGTAGATAAGGCATCTTTCAGTTCTTCGGAAAGACCCTTGTAGAAAACAGCCGTTTTCTTGCTGTCAGGCCATTGGGTTTCCGCCGTCAGTTGATTGAACCGGGCAACGTAAGACATAAGGGGTTGGCTGCCCTGTTGTAGGTTAAGCAACTCTAAATCTGTGGCTTGAGTAGAGTAACGCATGTCAAAGACTTTACTCATAGCAGTCAAGAGATCGTCACAATCGTACAACAAAGGGCTATTTGTTTCCAACAAAGGGTTAGCCCAAGCAGCAGCTGTGCCCCCTAAATGGGAAAGCACGAAGGCTGCTTTTGTGGTTAGATCAGGAAAAGACGTAGGACGGCAAAGAAAATGGAGTCGGCACTGATTTACAAAGGTTCTATAGGTTTTGGGATCACCCGTGAACCTTTCCGGAGGGGCCAAGGGAAACTGAGTGGGCATAACCACATTAATAGTTTCCTGTGGGGGTGCCGTAGTCCCAGATCCAGATGCAGTAGCCATCGGCGCCTGTGCTCCTTGAGGACTACCATGTAGGGCGTCTTGCATAACGTCCATACGGTGCCGTAACATGTCCTGTGCTGTAACCATTTCATTTCTCAAATCGTTGATCAACTGTGTCAAAACAGTTAAAGGATCCGTACCCTCCATGGCTTCTGATTCTGTCAGAATGTACCAAAGTATTAACTGAAAAGGATACAATACTCAAAAGGATACAGGAGGTAGGGTCTTCCGGATCCCTGTTCACACGATTTGATAGTCGTGAAGTCAATAAAAGACCTTCCAAATGATACAACCCTCTGGCTGATAAAACAGGCAGAGCGATGGATCACTGGAAAGGGCGTGGGTAAGGTATAGTAATCCAGCCTAGGACAAATTAAAGTATCATGAATAACTGCTCAAATCTGAGTATGATGAATTAGATAATGACAGGAATGTTCACACTGACCTTTAGATTTGGGTAGAACAATCCAGAAGTCTCTTGATGGATTTGAAATGAAGAACAAACGACAAGGAAGGGAAAATTAGTAAGGGAGACTTATCCCGAACGGAACGAGGCTCACGCTAGATACGGGTTGAATTCACCACAGGATAGCGTCCAAAGTTCAGTTCAATGTCACCTTCCAATAATCCTTGAAAGGCTTCCTTCCCACTATAGGGATCAATCCTTCTGTTAATTCCACAGATGCAGGAGTTAGAAGTACACGCGGTTATAAACAGCCGCGAAGAAAATAACGTTTGAAGACAACGTGCGCGTGTGGATTTTACACGCGGGCAGGATTCGCGCAGTCTGGGCCAGCCGCGTGTGAAGACAACGTGCGCGTGTGGATTTACACGCGGGCAGGATTTACGCAGTCCGGGCCAGCCGCGTATGAAGACAGAGAGCGCGTGTGGTTTTACACGCGGGCAGGATTCACGCAGCCTTGGCCAGCCGCACTTGAAGACAAAGAGCGCGTGTGGATTTTACACGCGGGCAGGATTCACGCAGCCTTGGCCAGCCGCACTTGAAGACAAAGAGCGCGTGTGGATTTACACGCGGGCAGGATTCACGCAGCCTTGGCCAGCCGCACTTGAAGACAAAGAGCGCGTGTGGATTTTACACGCGGGCAGGATTTACGCAGCCTTAGCCAGGCGCGCTTGAAGACAGAGAGCGCGTGTGGAATAACACGCGGGCGGTGTTCCCGCAGTCCGGAACAGCCGCGTTTAGAGACAGCGTGAGCGTGTGGAATTACACGCGGGCAGGATTTACGCAGTCCGGGCCAGCCACGCTTGAAGACAGAGAACGCGTGTGAATTAACACGCGAAGGAATAGCTCCAGGAATCAGCGTGTGGCGGAACACACGCTATCGAAGGCCCAAAAGTAGCTGTAGAAATATGCCAGGATGCAGATCAGAGGTTCAGCTACACAACGCCAATAGAGACGATCAGAAGCAGCGAGTGAAGCTTCTACGCTGCTTAAATACGTAATACCGTAGTTCACGTGACGAAGCAAAAGTCACGTGAAGTTAGCGACGTGAAAAGTGCAAACGTCGTTTTCCCGGTAACGTATCGAATAACCTCCATTTGGAGTAGAACGGTCTAGCTGTTCTACGAGCGTAGCGTCCAGCATGCATGACAATAAATTACAATCGAAGAATGTTTCCTGATTTGTCAAAATGTATGTGTCCGACCCACTACATTAATAGTGGTGGGGAAATGTCTACAAATATGTTTTTGATTTGTCATCCTAGAATTGGAAACCATAGTTAATGGAAACCATGGAGACGAAAATCATGGAGGACCACCCAGTGACTGGGAGGAAAGATCCAAGGGGCCCGGAGTATCGCTCCATACTCACATCAGGACTGGGTGAGAAGAACTGGTCGATCCACCCCTGATGGAGGAAAAGATGATGAACTTTGCCCTTTTTGGAACCAAAAGAAGAGAGACTGATCATCCCAGTCTTGCAACTTCCCATTGATGAACAATCAACGCTAAATCACAAGGGGGGGCTTGTGGGATGTTCTGACCCACTAGTCTATGCCCTGCAACATTACTGTGTGCTGCTTCCATCAAAAACAACAGTATGGGTGCCAAAAAGCCTTATGTGCGCAAAAAATCTGTGAGAAGTGCGCAGGGAAACCTGAAAAATAGGCTGCCAAATCTATTTTTGCCTATGTCAGTGGGAAAACAGGAGACCACACTGCCAAAACCTATCATTGGGCTGCCCACAGAGTGGAATAGAACTGCTTGAAAAGGCAGTGCTGCATGGCCAGGAAAATCCAGAAGTGTTTGAAATCTGTTTTTCCTTCGCTGTTGAAAGTGCAAAATCATGGCTCCCAACCGCAGAGAAAATCCAACATCCTTATGGGTTGTTCACAATCACCATGTTTAAGGAATCCCCATAAGCACAATGTCAGGTGGAACACGTTTCATCATAAAAAAATCCACATTCAAAAGGTGCTTCCCTGGGAAAAATATGTCAGATATAGGCGCAGTACCGCCGCTCGCCTGTGTCAGAAGCTCTCATTACTTATACTGTCAGTTTAAAACTTGTGTCTTAAAATCAAATTGTAGAAAAGAAGAGACTTGCCATCAATAGCAAAATGGGTTGCTACAATTCAATTTCTATGTTTTAAAAGACTAGAATGAAGAGATCTATGTATATATTTGTAGAAAATGTAAATTGTATTTTAGAAAAGCCCATTTTTAAACAGTGTTTTAAAGTGAACTTATGTCAGCCACACTGGACTTCAAAGACATTCCACAGCTGCTCCCAAACAAAGGAATCTTCCTCCTGCTCTCTGCTTAGGAACTAGCATTGGGTTGTTAATGGAAGTGGGAAGAGATTTTGGCCTATTGCTCTGACTAGGGACAAAAGGATCCCTTGACTGAAAGGAAATGCAAATTCGGGTGTCGACAGAAACCAACTGCTAAGGAAGAGAGGCTCAGGTTGCTCTGGCCCAGCCAAACCTTGGAGGCGGGGCTAGACTGATATGTGTATCTGAAATTCCAAGGAAATATCTTTTTTGGAAAAAGACACATAGAAAACTGTGAACAATTTGGAAAAATCTGTATTTTATAGGTTGTTAATATGAAAATGCTGCTCACAGTTTGAGACTACTCTGAACCCTGTGCGATATTCAGAGACCGGACTACTAAAATGTTGATATTTTAGCAATTGTGAATATGCTAGGAATATGAAAGTTTACAGGATTATGCCCAGATGTCATGTGCCTTTATGTGGAAAAATGTGTACAGATCTGACACTAGGTAACCAACCAAAAGCGCGATAAAAAAACTGTCAGTTTGGAACCAAACCTCTCAAGAAGATGGGACTCGGATGGATACGTGCTTTATTAAATATGTGATTTGAATATGTATTATTAGCAAGTTGGTGATATTGTAGATATGCTTTTTATGAAAAATAGATTTTCTGTGTAGAAACAAAGGGGAGGTTTTTCCCTGGGTTGTAAATTCCAGCATCACTATGACACAATGGTTTCCTTCTCAAATCAGGAGAGGGGGAATACTCTGACCAATCGGATCCCTAGAGGGTGGGCTTAATATAATCAGCCTATCCACCCCTTTGGGAAATACATAAATAGGGACTGTTTTAGGACCTAGGAGACACACATTGACCCATCAACTGATTTACTGGTGAAGCGCTCTGCAGGAGAACTCAGATCCAAGACTCCAGAACTATGAAAGCAGAAGGCCGAACTCCAAAGCTGAATCCTTCTCAGCTTGGCCTTTAAAATCTTGCAACCTGATTTTAACCCCAGACTCCCAAGGGGCACATCAAAAATTGAACAGCCTGGCTGTGCTGTTTTCTGCTTCTTGCAAGAATTCTTGCCTGAACCCAGAGATCTAAACCAGTAGAGCAGAGCTGAAACCAGATAGCTGTGAACTCCAGAACCAACCTGTCCGATCCAGTCCAGAGTGCGGTGCAGAGACCATAGTGCCATGCTGAGTGCAGAACCGGGTGCCCGAATCCTGTCTGGTGGGCTAGCCGAATTCCAGTCCAAAACCTTTGACCAGATCCTGGCGGGCCTATTCCAAAACCATAGTTGTGAGTATCTAGCATAGAATTGTCCCTAGCCAATCTCTTATCCTTAAGTAATCCTATCCAACCCATTCCAACATATCCAGAACTGCATTGTAGAATCTCTTTTGTCTGTTCTGAATCTTTCCCTCATCCATATAGTCCTTTATTAATTGTAGTGATAAATTCATCTTTGCGCTAATATATTACTGAAGAAAGACAGGTGCCTTGGCAGGCAAAAGTCAGAGCAGAGGCGCCCTGTTCTGGTGGCTGTACCGTTGGGTATCTTGCATCTTCATAGCCCCCCTTAGTGCCAAGAAAATGATTGTTTGTAATATTCAAAAGCGCATCTTTCATTTGAAAACATTGACTCTTTCTGAAAAAAATCGACCTCTACTAAAACCTTCATACCTTCTGACCCATACATGCTAGAAACGAAATGTAAGTGTCAAACTGAAGCTAACATCCTCAGCTTTCAAACAAACCTAAAACATTCCAACTCCTTATAGTTCTTCTGTAAACGCGTTTCTCGCGTGCTGAAAAGATTGCTGCGAATCTGCATTTGGCTCAATTTCATCACATGTAAAATAGCTATTTCTTGCACTCAACCTCTGAATTCAATTTCCTATCTGCCAGTCACTCAACCATCATGACTAGTTTTTAGCTGAAGCAATCCAAAGCTGCTCCTACTAGTTTTGAATCCCATTTAGAGAATTAGATCCATTTTTAGCATTGTTCCCATTCATTTCAAATCACATTCAAAAGCAATTGACCTGTCTTGAAATCATTCCTGTTCATCTCTAAGCTTTTATGGTGGAATTGGGATTGAAACTGCATTTGTAGAGTGTTTATTCCTGAAACCTGTTTTTTCTCCTTCCATCTCTATATTGCATATTAGGGGGGATTGAGTAGATTGAGTAGTATCTGGGGGAAAGAGTGATTACATTGCATTTGATTGAACACACAAAAGTATTATTTCTGTGCTGCATTAATTTCCTATCATTGCATTTGACTGAACACACACCACGTTATTCTATGATACATTATTCTTCTCATCCATACTCCTACTGATTAAAGAGATTATTGATTGTAATATCACCCAACGCTGATCATTGTATAAATATTAATAGTGTGATATCAAGATATTGTTCAAATTCATAAAAGTGTGATATATATCTTGTTCAAATCCATCAAATACATCTTTTAACTTTGCAAAACAACCTACTTCTTGGTTCAGTGAGACCGGGGGGATTCAAAGAGAGGGGCGTGATATAAGGGTACATCATTCAGAAATAAAAGAACTTTAGACATAAAAATATATAATTAAGGGTTCCAGCTGGGCATCACACGCTAGGCATTGACTTAGGTGGAGTGCTGGGTTGAAACCACTTACATCCTATAACTACAAAATGCAGTAAATACGGCATGATTATGGATGTAACATTTAATGAAACACCTCAAATTTGTACCTCCAAGTGAACTGGATACCCCAGCTCCTTTGATGAGTAGCAATTGCCCTTGAGATGGATGGGGATGCATATTTTATTCATATATCAATAATCAAAATAACTAAGGTAGTTTGGCAAAAGGAAGACTGTTTTAATGTCAATTATCTAAAACGGGGAGTACAACAAACATCAGCACTCACTCGATCCTCTTACTCAACGAATCTTACAAAAACCTAAGATTGTATTTAGAGAATTCATCATCAGTGACATTCTGACCTGCGTCATTACCAACGTGGCAAACTACAAAAACCTATTGATGAAAGTTATGGGCTCTAAGTGAATATCTAAGTATACGTCCTATATGAGTATTGGACAGGGAATGGAAGTGACAGGGTACTTATCATGTGGGGCAACTAAGCCCTCCCCTCAAAATGGCCACTATGAACGTCACTTAATACACAACGTCCCATTGGCTACACAAACTATAGGACCGTTAATTACGCTGTCCTTTACAATTGGTTGGCTTCTAACCCCCGTCAGTACTTTTCCACCTACATCTAGCAGCATGCAGGCTGAACATCCAGGTGCTGGTGAGCTCATCTTAACACTCACTTCGCACCAATTAGCAAATCAATCCATCATCACCTCTGTGGTCTAATGTCAATTAGTGCTTTGAAGCTCAGCCTTGAGTTTGTACTGTGCTCTGAGAAATTTTAAGGAGTGTGGGCACACTCTGCCCTCGTGCGTATGTGTGACCACCTCGTTCGTACAACTTTCATTCTTCCATTTGACTGGAGACCATGGAATCAAGCTTTTAAGTGTATTAAAATACTATTTTCTAATAGTCCTCTGATGTCTTTTGTTTTGATCATGCCTTCTGAACAGGAGTTTCTGTTCTTTCACACAATTTGTATCCAATGTCAGTTCACTCCAGTTTGATAAGACCTTGGCTTCTTTGGCTCATCCAACTCCTTCTGCTGAGATTCATGTTATAATTCAATTTGCCTTTTTAACTGTGACACACTGAAATGAGGCCTTCTTATTACTGTCCAGCACTGCAATGATGCGTAGTGGAAACATCCATCCTTTACTTGTCCATATGCATATATATATTTTGGCGCTTGTTAAGAAGGATTTCTGAACTCTGTCCAGGAGGGGCAGAGGTTCAGAAGGCCAACCTAGTTTCTTGGAACAGGGTAACCTCTGGACAAGCCAGACCAATTATGGTAGCTATGGCAGGCAGTCAAGATTAAGTCTCAGGAGGGGTGAGGGTGACTGAAGGACCTCAATGAGCACACAGATCAAGGACACTTACAACTTACTCCAGACAGGTGTTATATTAAAAATATAGACACATTTATTACAAGGCCTTTGGAACACAGACTATAGCAAAGAATCACAGTAACACTAAGTAAAGCAATACATCACACTCAATATAATATTTATACAAGACCAGGAGGGTCTAATGAGATGACTGCATGAAATATGTTAACAACCTAGAGGGGAAGGAAACAGGCAGTGCAGTTAACCTTTAGTCCCAATTCAACATCAGTTATTCACCTAACTAAGAGGCAGTCCAAGCCCTAAGAAGAGTGGAGCCTTGTGCTCAATAGTATATGTGTGCCAATGCATGCGGTTGTTCCAATGGACAAAGCAGGGTCTCTTTAGGGGTCTCTAACAGCTCTGGAAGTTGGATAAGGCAATGAAGAATAAGTTCCCAATATTCCAGAAGGACCTCCACTTTAAGGCAGAGGTAGTTCAAGAGTTTGGGATGGAGTCGCTATTTCGCAATAGCAGTGGACAGGAGAGGGGCCCCTAGGGGCCACTTGTGCATAAAGTTGGGCTCTGGCGCTAGGGGCCACCGGCTTGGGTAATGATTACTCACTGGTCCCTGAGGCAAGGTGACCCAAACTTCGGCTGGTTAGTCAAATTCGGTTGCAGGTTTGACAGTGGCAAAAAGGACGTCTCGGCACCTTTTAGTTCCCGAGTTCGAGCGAGGATTCCCAAAAGGGACAGTGGCGATTTCTCCACTCTGGGTGGATGAATCGCCCCAGTTTCACTGCAGCAGGCTTCAGGGACAAGAGGGTCACAAATGCAGTGGACTTGCAAAAGACGTTGCCGCAGCAGGGCAACACGGTAACCGTGGTTACGCTAGTCCTGGCGCACTCGTCTCACTTCAGACCTGGGAATACCAAGTGTACGAAATTCGGTGTGAGAGTGCCGTGGACACAGAGCTCGCAGTATACCAAGTTTCCTGGGCCTCCTTGAAAAGACGGCAGAAAGAGAGCAAAGGTCCTGCATAAGCTGGTCAGCCCACTGGTTGGCCATGGGACACTTCCGAGAAGGCTTACTTGCAGGTTTTGGTGAAGGTGCCGAGAATAGTTGATCCCACTACTCCAATGGGTTGAAGTGTCATCGCAGACCTTCTTGGACAACCAGATGCCGAGGGGTTCCACAGGACGACAGCGGGTGCAGGGTGCCAAACCTTCCAGGGGGTCACCAGCGGTTCCTCGAGACACTTTGTAGTTGCAGGATACTTGGATCCGATCCTTTACTCAGTGAGAACTCAGGAGATCGACCTGGTAGTGGTGTTTCCAGCCTCCTCTTATCCAAAGATGCCTTTGCTCCAAAACGGAGAGGACCCAATGGGAGATCTGCTCACAAACACTCACTCCATACGTGGACCAATCACAGACCACGGTGGTCTCAGGCATTCAGGACACTCCAGACTCTCTGGCACCCAGGATGTGTATTGGGACCAGACATCCCAGCCCACATCCTGGAGGCACCCACACAAGGCAAGCAGAAGCCCACAAAAGCATTGGGATTTGCGGGAAAATGCATGACCAAATAAACTGGCCCAGGTCTGACTCGACCTGGGGAAGGTGAAGGGGCAAGATGGCCAAAGGACAAGACAAAGAACCTCGTGGCATAGCCATTTTGGAGCCAGGCCACCTATTTGTGCCAAACACAGTTAACATGGCAGGAAAGGGTTAAAAATAATGTGAAACAATAGCTGCCACCAGTCCTGTCCATGACACATCTGCACAGTTCATGAAAAAGTCCAGCAAGAGTATCTAGGGCCTTGGGAAATGACTAGAGACCCAAGTGTACAGCATAGTAAGATACATTGTACACTGGTTACATGTTGCACAAAAGTTGCAACACGAGGAAAAAGGACTAAGGGAAACAAAGTCTCCCGGTACTGAATGTCTTAAGGGCATGTCAGTTTCCCCATGACAAGTGAGCGAAAGGCCAGAGGAGTGCAGCAAAGTCAGGCAGGTATGTTCAAACAGCAGCAAAAAGTTTGGGGGTTGACACATGGAGGGAAAATTACATACAAATATGCCATCTTTCCTAACACTCGGCCCTCCCAGACTAAGGACAGCGGGAACTAATCCACCCCTGCATAAGTCTCTTGTTCTAGTTGGTTAAACATTCTGGACAACCC
Source organism: Ambystoma mexicanum (assembly GCF_040938575.1). NCBI lineage: Eukaryota > Metazoa > Chordata > Amphibia > Caudata > Ambystomatidae > Ambystoma > Ambystoma mexicanum. The sequence continues at coordinate 532,662,465 of NC_090939.1, forward strand.
ATCAGCATTGCTATGTTGGACACCTGGCCTATGCTCAATAGTGAAGTCAAAGCCTTGCAGACTCATGGACCACCTAAGCAACTTTGGATTCTCTCCCTTCATGTTCATTAGCCACTTTATTTGTATTTGTATTTATTTTATTTGTATAGCGCAAACCAGGCCTGGAGGCTACCGGGCGCATATCTTGAAAGCAATGGTTACATAAGTTGCATACAGTGATTATATCTCAATCAATAAATATAGCATAGAAATAGGCATGGGTAAGTACAACGATACATGGTTTGTCGAATAGTACATCCAAACAAAGGTTATCGCATCACGTTTTCAGAGTGTAGCTTGGGCATTGGCAGTGACTAGCCAACATTTGGCTCTATGTTTGAATAGGTTGAGGGAGGGGAGGTTTCTGATAGTCAAGGGGACAGCGTTCCACAATTTGGCTGCCAGGACTGGGAAGCTGGATCCACCAGCTGTTTGGAGCTTGTATCTAGGTATCAGTAGGCTCTGGTTCAGGGTAGATCTAAGTGAGCGAACTGGGGTGTACAGCGTGAATCGTGAGGAGAGATAAATGGGGGCCAGGTTATTCATGCATTTGTAGGTTAGGGCAAGCGATTTTAGTGAGATCCTTTGGGTGACTGACAGCCAATGAAGGTTCTTCCTGGTATCCGAAATGTGTGCAGATCTGGGGATGTTGAGGGCTGCCCTGATGGCGTTATTTTGTATGATCTGGAGCTTGTCTAGGTTACCCTGATTAGTGCCCTTGTACAATGCATTGCAGTAGTCCAGTTTGGACATGACCAAGGTCCTAGCAAGGGTGGTACAGTTGTGCATGGAAAGAAAAGGGCAACATGCTGTGATCAACTTGCAGGTATAGGCGGCGGCCGCCGCAACTGCATTAGTTTGTCCGTGAAGGGAGAGGGTGGAATCGAGGTAGATTCCAAGGGTTTTGGTATCTTTGGAGACTTTTATTAGATTTCCATCGATGTTAAAGGAAATGAACATAGGGTTCAACTTGTTTAGTCTTTGCTGAGTATCTAGGATGAGGAGCTCTGACTTGTCATCATTGAGACAGAGCTCATGTTGGGCCATCCATGTTTGAATGACATGGTAAACGTCATTTAAGGCTTTTGAATCTACTGTGTAATCACCCGTGATGGGGATGAGTATCTGGGTGTCATCAGCATAATTCGTGTAGGTGACACCCAGATAGTCAAGCACATCAAATAAGGATTTAGTAAATACATTATAGAGGGTAGGGGATACACACGATCCTTGGGGGACTCCGCAAGGGACTGGTGCGGGGTCAGCAGAGGAGGTGGGTGAGAATACCCTCATCTGTCTGTTATCCAGGAAGGATTGAATCTAGTTTGTGGCCATGTCGGAGAAATGAGCTGCGGTTTTCAGGTGGTGACAGAGGATTTGGTGATTAACCAGATCAAAGGCAGCAGATAAGTCTAATAGTAGTAACAGGGCTAGTTTACCTTTGTCTTTGAGATCCTCAATTTGGGTTTTGAGATCAAGGAGGGCTGTCTCCGTACCGTGCTTAGGTCTGAAGCCGGATTGTCTCGTGCCTAATAGGTTGTTTGATTCCAGATAGTTCTGTATCTGAAGATAAGCTGCTCTATTTAGGATTTTTAGCAGAAATGGGACCGTTGTGATGGGCCTGTAATTGGTTGGAACCTCCGGGTCTAAGGTGGGTTTTTTTAGGAGAGGGATAACCCAAGCATCCTTCAGGTTATTGGGGACCACTCCCGATTGAAAGGAGGCGTTGATAAAAGTGGTGATAAAAGGAGCGAGGTCATGAGCCGAATCCTTAATGATCGGGGCTGGACAAGCATCCCCTTGGCAGTTCGAAGGTTTTAAGTTACAGATGATTTTTTCAACCTCCAGAACGGTGAGCGGTGTGAAACTGAACGGCACCGGGGAGTCAGGGGTAGTTATTTTTGGTGGCCTGGTATTGCTAAATATAGGGGTGTGGAGGGTATTTTGTTTGGTGTTGATTTTGGATTGCAGGGTGGATATTTTGTTAAGAAGGGCATTTTGTATATTGTTGCACCAGGTGCTGTCCTTGGTCCATGTGTCCGGGCAGGTGAGGGAGATTCTAACTCTTTGAGGATTTTAAATAATTCTCTAGTGTTCGATTCTGCCTGGGATATGCGTGAATTGTATGTCTCCTTTTTGGCTTGTAATATAGCCTCCTTATAATTAAGAGAGGTGATCAGAAGGGAGTCTTTATTAGCTGCGCTGGGGTGACTTTTCCAGAGGGCTTCAGCCTTGCGCTTTTCTTTGCGCAGAGCGTTGAGCTGCGGGGTGAACCAAGAGTTCAGATGGCACTGTTGTTTGGCTTTGCGGATCTTTAGTGGAGCTATGCTCTCAATGGCATTGGTCATTAGGCTGTTAAAAGTGTCTACTAAGACAGTGGGGTCCTTGTCCTTGTGCTGTGAAGCAAGAGTGTTCAAGCAAGGGAGGATAAGAGGAAGCAGTTTCTCCCTGGTGATATCTTTTTTATTTCTGGTAGGTGTAGCGGGGGCTATGGTAGGTGTGGGCTGGGGGTTGGTGGCTGGCAGGAGGAAGGTAATAACATGATGGTCGGACCAGGCGCAGGCATCGTTAGAGATGACATTGGTGTTACAGTTAAGGTCGGCTAGCAAGTCGAGCGTTCTACCTTTGATGTGTGTAGGATCACGAATGCGCTGCTTGAAGCCTAGGTTGGAGAGGGTGGTGTCTACTTCAGTGGCCATGTGGTCCTTGGGATCTGAGAGGCCTAGGTTGAGGTTGCCTAGTAGCAGTATCTTCTGAGAGTTGGGCTTAGTGTTAGTCGACAGAGTGGAGGCAACATTATCAATGAATGAGCCCAGTGGGCCTGGCGGTCTGTATATAAGGTGGAGTGTTGCTGTGTTGGTAGGAGAGAGCGAAATCTTCACTGAAAGAGATTCTGCAGAACTAAGTTGTGTGTGGGGAGCAGCTCTCATAACGATGTTGTCGCTGTGTATAAAAGCGACTCCTCCTCCTTTCGACAAGTTGGATTGGCGGTCGTTTCTAATAATGGTATAACCCTTGGGTAGGGATAGAGCGAAGAGTGGGCCAGAGGCATCATGTAACCAGGTTTCGGTAATAGCTATAAAGTCAAGGTTCTGGACAGTGATGAGGTCTGCGATGTCAAGGGCATGAGCCGTGAGGGATCTTGCATTGATAAGGGCTCCCTTTAGTGCTGAGATGGGTGAGGTGGAGAGTGGAGGACTAGGCGTTGCGGTTGAGTTGGGCCGTGGAAGGGCAGAGCGATTGCGCAGAGTACAGGTGGTCTGGGCAGTCTAGTTCTAAGTCTACTATTCCTTTGTTGTAGAGTACATGGAATGTTTGGAGTAGGTTTGGTAGCAAAGTGCTTGAGCCAAAGGGCTGGGTCATTGAGGTAGGGGTTCGATGGAGGGTCAGGATGGTAGAGCATGGTTGAAGGGAGAATGGGTTGGCTGTTATGGGAGGTCTTAGTGGTGCTTGCACAGTCACTAGCAGCAGTGCAGGCAGACAGTCCTAGAAAGACTATGAGTATAAGGTCAATGCTGGCAAAGGTTCTTAGCTGCATGTCGCAACTTGTATTTCTCAAGGGACAGAGGATGTAATTATATGGGCTCAAGACAAAGGGTAAAGGGAGTTAAGGTGGCGCGAATAGGCAACCAACAGCAGTGCAAGTCAGGTCAATAGGCGCAGTACAGGGACATCTAGATTCAAAATGGCACAATTGGGCAACCAACAGCAGTGCAAAAACAGGTCAATATGCACAGTACAGGGACATCTAGATTCGAAATGGCATAATTAGGCAACCAACAGCAGTGCAAATCAGGTCAATATGCACAGTGCAGGGACATCTAGATTCGAAATGGCATAATTAGGCAAACAACAGCAGTGCAAATCAGGTCAATATGCACAGTACAGGGACATCTAGTTTCAAAATGGCATAATTAGGCAACCAACAGCAGTGCAAATCCGGTCAATAGGCACAGTACAAAGGCATCTAGGTTTGAAGTGGTGCAAATTAGGCAACTAGCAGTAGTGCAAAACAGTTCACTAGGCACAAAACAAGGCATCTAGATTCGAAATGGCATTGGACAGGATTTCTGAATATACTGGTAACTCATGGGGGATGTAATGAGAAGCATGAAGGAGAGGGGCAAATAAGAGATGCACAGCGTGCAGCAGTAGGTATATAACATGTAGTCCATAATAGTTATAGTTATGGCTGAGTGAGTGGCAAGGACGTCCGGCGAGGGTGAGTCAGGTGGTGGGATACGAAGTATCCGAGTGGCACGGCACGTTAAGGGCATGGACAGCACACGTGTGTACAGCGGTGCGGGATGGTGGCGTTAATTAGGCAGGAGCGAAAGAGATGTGATATGAGATAGTCGGTTCTGGTCAGCAGATTGGGATATGCTTGTGGCAGGACCGGCTTACCTGGAGCAGAACAGGCAGAGTTCCTGGCCCCTGGCTCCTGCGGCTCTGGACAGGCTCTGGACAGGCATTGATCCTTATGGAGAGGATCCTTCGGGAGAGGGCCGGCGTTCGCCTGCCGGCATTTGGTTGGCTACTAGAGGTAGGTGAGAGCCAATCAGAACATGCGGGCAAATCATGAACATGCGGGCAAATCACTTTAAGGGCTTATGGTCAGTTTGCACAGTGAAGTGGGTCCCATAGAGGTAGGGCCTCAGCTTCCTTAGGGCCCACACAACACAGAAACATTCTTTCTCTACTGAGGACCATCTGAGCTCTCTGTCCTTAAGCTGACAACTAATGAAGCCAATAGGGTGTTCCTTACCCTTATCATCTACTTGTGATAGTACAGCTCCTATCCCAGTGTCAGAGGCATCTGTCCGCACAATAAATGGTCTTTGGTAATCAGGGGCCCTGAGAACAGGAGCCTGGTACAAGGATTGTTTTAAGCCATTAAAGGCCTTCTCACACTCTTCAGACCAATTACCTTCTTGGGTTTCTTTGGAGTAGTGAGAGCAGTCAGAGGGGCAGCTGTGGTGCCATAGTCTGCCATGAAATTTCTGTAGTACCCAGTGAGTCCCAAAAAGACTCTCACCTGGTTCTGTGTAGTGGGGGTATACCAGTCTTTTACTGCTAGTACTTTACTGGGTAGAAGCTGTATCCTCCCTCCACCTACTTCATGTCCAAGGTAGACCACTGATCCTTGTCCAATCTGGCATTTTCTGGCCTTTATGGTCAAGTGGGCCTTCTGAAGAGCCTGTAACACAATCCTAAGGTGTTTCACATGGTCTTCCCAGGTGGTACTGAAAACGGCTATATCATCCAGATATGCAAGACAGAATTCATCCAACCCATTCAACACATGATTCACAAGCCTCTGGAAAGTGTCAGGGGCATTCTTCAACCCAAAAGGCATTACCCCGAACTGGTAAAGAACCTCTGGTTTTGAGAAAGCTGTCTTCTCCTTGGCATGTTCTGCAAGGGCTATTTGCCAATAGCCTGCAGTGAGGTCAAACATGCCGAGGTATTTGGAGGCACCCAAAGTATCCACCAGCTGCTCATCTGTTCTGGGCAAGGGGTGTGAATCTGTCTTGGTGACAGCATTCAGAGCCCTGTAATCCACACAGAACCTCAATTCAGAAGTACCTGCCTTTGGAACCAAAACCACTGGGCTGGACCAAGGACTACTGAAGGGTTCAATCACCCCAAGATCCAACATCTTGTTGACCTCTGTCTTAATGTAAGACCTTACTTTGTCTGACATTCTGTATCCCCTATTTATGGTAGGTACACTGTCTCCTGTGTCTATGTTATGTTTGCACCAAGGTGTCAAACCAGGGGACTGTGAAAACAAGGGGGAAAACTGCCTAAGCAAAGCTTTCACCTCAGCCTGTTGATCAGAAGTCAGGTGAGAGGCCACTTGGACACCCTCAATGGAGCTGTCTGAAGGACTGCTTTGGAACAGGTCAGGAAGAGGTTCAGACTCCTCTTCTTCACATCTGAAGCCAACAGCAGTGCTGCAATTTCAACTCTTGGGGTGAAAGCCTTCAGCCTATTTACATGGAATACTTTTGGAGCCTGACCAGCCCTCCCAAGGTCCACTAAATATTTGACCTCACCCAGTGACTCCACCACTGTGTAAGGGCCTGACCACTTGTCCTGTAAAGATCTAGGCCTTATAGGATTCATGATCAGGACTTGCTGACCAGGTGTGAAATTGATGAGTGAAGCCTTCTGGTCATACCAATGTTTCACCAGAGCTTGCCCAGCCTTCAACTGTTCACTAGCCAGACCCATCAGGAGTACCATTCTTTTTCTGAGCCCTAGCAGATAGTCCACTACGTTGGTAATTATGGGGGGAGTGGGAATCTCCCATCCCTCCTTGACTATGGCCAAGGGTCCCCTTAAAGGGTGACCAAACAGAGGTTCAAAGGGGCTGAAACCAACACCCTCTTGTGGTACCTCTCTGTAGGCAAACAGTAAGCATGGTAACAGAAGATCCCATTTTCTACTTTGGGATTCTTTCAGAGCCCCAATCATGCTCTTCAATGTTCTGTTAAACCTTTCTACCAGGCCATTGGTCTGTGGATGATAGGTGGAGGAAAACGTATCGGTAACCCCACATTCCTTCCACATGGCCTGCATATACTTGGACATAAAGTTGCTGCCTCTGCCAGACACAACTTCTTTAGGGAAACCAACCCTAGTAAAGATGCCAAGCAAAGATTTTGCAACTGACTTGGCAGTCTCCGTTTTCAATGGGATGGCCTCAGGATATCTGGTATTGGTCGACCAGCACCAGGATAAACCTATTGCCTGAGGATGTTTGGGGGTCAAGGGGAGCAACAATGTCAATCACTACCCTCTCAAATGGTACCCCCATAACTGGGAGTGGGACCAATGGAGCTGGGATTGTTGAGCCACTCTTACCAGATAACTGGCAGGAGGCACAACTCCTGCAGTGACTTTCTACTTGCACCCCCATCTTGGGCCAGTAGAAGTGTATGGATAACCTTTGCTTGGTTCTCTTGATTCCAAGGTGACCAGCAAGGGGCACTTCATGCGCCAGCAGCAGGAGGAAGGGTCTTACAGCAAGGGGATCCACCAACCTCCTATGGTTCTTTCTGTAGACTCTGTAGGCTCACCATACAGGAGCCCACCTTCCCAATAAATCCTGTGCTTCCCAGGAGTTTCACCCTCAAGCTGGGAGCAGGCCTGTCTCCTTAGGCCTTCCAGAGATGGGCACTCACGTTGGCCCTTACTAAATTCTTCCCAATCAGGACCACCTTCCACTAATAAATCATTTAGTTCAGGGTGGTCATGTGGGTCAATTGTTTCAGGTATCACCACCTCCTCGTCAGGTCCTGGTAATTGACCAACTACCTCCACCTCAGTGGTGGGTGAGAGTTAGGGGGAATGTTCTCTTTCCCTCTTTTGGATTTTCTGACTCCTTTAGCCTTGGGTTTCCCCTTTGGCTGGGGCATAGCATTGGTCTTGGCCAGTGCTGCCCTTGTTTGAGACCTTGTGCAGGGTCTTTCAGCTGTATCTCCCACAAGCCCTAAAGCTCTGGGATCATTTCCAAGCAAGACCTTTCCTGGGACATTCCTCTGTATGCTCACTGGAATTCTGACTGCTGTACCATTGATAGTAAGAGTAACAGGTATTACTGGGAACATGAGAGGTGGGCCATCAGCCAACTTAGTGGGGGCCAGAGGAGCTCTGGCAACCTCCTCTGGGTCTACCAAGGTAGCATCTACTACAGTTCAACTGCACCCACTATCCCTAAGAGCTGGAGTGTCTACTCCATTGTTTAGCACACTGTCTTTAAAGTAGTGCTTGGTATTATCTGGAATCCTAGCATAAAGCCTCTGAGACTTTAGGCTCCAAGGAACACAGGCAAACTAAAACTACCTCAGCTTCTATCCCACTGGGGAATGAGTCTGAGGAGAAGGATGCCCCTGTAATCTCTTCTTCCTCATAGAAGGAGAAGGCTAGATTAGCAGAGTGGACCCCCAAGGTTTTGACCTTACATCTGGGGTCCACCTTCACATGGTCATTTGCTCCACGAGCAAAACAAGATCCATTGGGTCTGTTTACATAGGGAGGTTTACTATAACCAGAGTTCTGTTTTGGAGGCTGACCTCCACTATCCTGTGAGTTATCTTGTGTCTTACCCTTATTTTTTCTTTTGTAGCCGTTCTGGGAGGAGGTTTTATCAGTTTCTCCACCCTCCTTATCTTTGGACTTTTTCCCCTCCTCCTGCTTACCAGGATGAGTCTTGTCCTTATGGGACACTCTATGTGACACCCACAAATCTGCTGCTATGTTAAGTTTCTTAGGATCTATCTCCTTTCAATCTCCAAGTGCTGCTTAAGCTCAGGGGATGAAGATGCAAAAATGTGTTCCAGCATGACAAGACATATCATACCTTCAAAAGTAGAGACTTTATAAGCTTCAACGCATCCAGTCAAGTTCTTTAAGGATTCAGTTACATAAGATACCCAAGTACCACCTTCTTTCTTTTTGTACTCTGTGAATCTTTTTAAGTATTGGGAAGGAGTCTTTCCAAACCTTAAGATGAGAGTTTGCTTCAACATTGCAAAATCTGCTCTCTCAGCTTTTGACATTTCCATGATGGCACTGCAGCCAGAATGGGGCAGTCTGCTAAGTAACCAGGCAATTTTATCAGCATTGTCAGCTTGTTCAACATCACAGGCATACTCAAATGCATTCAGCCATTCCATAATGTCATTCTTTTCCTCATACACGCTGAGCAGATCTTTAGGAAACCTTGGATGAGAGGAGGCCACAGACCCATGTCCAGGACCCTTGGGTCCATTGGCAACCTGAAGCTTGGCCAGTTCCAACTGGTGATCCCTGTCTTTCTGTTTTTCTGCCTGGTCTATTTTCAGTTTGGTCATGTTAAATTCAAGCTCCTTCTGTCTAAACAGCAGTTCTTGCTTCTTGAATTCAAGCATGGCCTCACTTCCAGTACTGGCAGAGGAAACACTAGAAATTACATCCTCCAAATCCTCCTGGGTCCCATGAACAAGTGCAGCAAAGGAACTATCAGTTCTGCCAGTGGGAGCAGCCCCACCTCCTTCTGTACTGTCCACATGAGCTATGGCATTAAGCTGAGCTTCTTGCCAGTCCATGATTCTTTGGATCATTTCCATTGTTGTGCCTTGAGCAGATACACCTTTCTCAGCACACATCCTTCTCAATGTTTCTGATTTAGGAGCATTCAAAGTTAACAAGGTACTTGTTTCCATACTGTTTGATAGGACTATGGTCTTTTTCAGTTATACTACCACAATTGACTATGTGTCCTGTTAGGAATAACTTGAAATGTCTTCACTAGTATGCATCACTGGATACCTTCAGTCGTATCCCACCGCTGTACAAAAATCTGTTAAGAAGGATTTCTGAACTCTGTCCAGGAGGGGCAGAGGTTCAGAAGGCCAACCTAGTTTCTTGGAACAGGGTAACCACTGGACAAGCCAGACCAATCAGGGTAACTATGGCAGGCCAGTCAAGACTATGTCTCAGGAGGGGTGAGGGTGACTGAAGGACCTCATTGAGCACACAGAGCAAGGACACTTACAACTTACTCCAGACAGGTCTTAAATTAAACATATAGACACATTTATCACAAGGCCTTTGTAACACAGACTATAGCAAAGAATCACAGTAACACTAAGTAAACCAATACATCACACTCAATACAATACATATACAAGACCAGGAGGGTCTAAAGAGAGGACTGCATGAAATATGTTAACAACCTAGAGGGGAAGGAAACAGGCAGTGCAGTTAATCTTTAGTCCCAATTCAACATCAGCTATTCACCTAACTAAGAGGCAGTCCAAGACCTAAGAAGAGTGGAGCCTCATGCGCAATAGTACATGTGTCCCAATGCACACAGTTGTTCCAATGGACAAAGCAGGGTCTCTTTAGGGGTCTCTAACAGCTCGGGAAGGTGGATAAGTCGATGAAGAATAAGTTCCCACTATTCCAGAAGGACCTCCACTTGAAGGCAGAGGAAGTTCAAGAGTTTGGGATGGAGTCGCTATTTCGCAATAGCAGTGGACAGGAGAGGGGCCCCCAGGGGCCACTCATGCGTAAAGTTGGGCTCTGGCGCTAGGGGCCACTAGTTGGGGTAATGATTACTCACCGGTCCCCGAGGCAAAGAGACCCAAACTTTGGCAGGTTAGTCCAATTCGGTTGCAGTTTCGACGGCATCAAAAATGACGTCTCGGCACCTTTTAGTTCCTGAGTTCCAGCGAGGATTCCCAAACGGGACAGTGGCGATTTCTCTGCCCGGGTGGATGAATCACCCTACTTTCACTGCAGCAGGCTTCAGGGGCAAGAGGGTCACAAATGCAGTGGACTTGCAAAGGGCGTTGCCGCAGCAGGGCAACACAGTAACCGTGTTTACTCCGGTCCGGGCGCACTTGTCTCACTTCAGATTTGGTGTGAGGGTGCCGTGGACAAAGAGCTTGCCGTATACCAGGTTTCCAGGGCCTCCTCGAAAAGACAGCAGAGACAGAGCAAAGGTCCTGCGTAAGCTGGTCAGCCCACTGGTTGGCCCAGGCACACTTCCGAGAAGGCTTACTTGCAGGCTTTGGTGAAGGTGGCAAGTATAGTTGGTCCCACTATTCCAATGGGTCAAAGCATCTTTGCAGACCTTCTTGGACGACCAGATGCAGAGGGGTCCCACGGGACGACAGCGGGTGTAGGGGGCCAAACCTTCCAGTGGGTCACCAGCGGTTCCTCGACTCAGCTTCGTAGTTGCAGGATACTTGGATCCTGTCCATTGTTCAGTGAGAACTCCGGAGATCGACCTGGTAGTGGTGTTTCCAGCCTCCTCTTATCCAAAGATGCCTTTGCGCCAAAACGGAGAGGACCCAATGGGAGATCTCACAAACACTCACTCCATACGTGGACCAATCACAGACCACGGTGGTCTCAGGCATTCAGGACACTCCAGACTCTCTGGCACCCAGGATGTGTATTGGGACCAGACATCCCAGCCCACATCCTGGAGGCCCCCACACAAGGCATGGAAGCCAGCGAAAGCATTGGGATTCACAGGAAAATTAATGACCAAATAAGGACTGGCCCGGGTCGACCCGACCTTTGGAAAGTGAAGGGGCAAGATGGGCAAAGGACAAGACAAAGAACCTCGTGGCATGGCCATTTTGGAGCCAGGACACCTATTTGTGCCGAACGCGGTTAACATGGCAGGAAAGGGATCAAAATAATGTGAAACAATAGCTGCCACCAGTCCTGTCTATGACACATCTGCACAGTCATTAAAACGTCCAGCGAGAGTATCTAGGGCCTTGGGAAATGACTAGAGACCCAAGGGTACTGTATAGTAAGATACATTGTACACTGGTTATATGTTGCACAAAAGTTACAACATGAGGAAAAAGGACTAAGAGAAACAAAGTCTCCCGCTACTGACTGTCTTAAGGGCATGTCAGTTTCCCCATAACAAGTGAGCGAAAGCCCAGAGGAGTGCAGCTGAAGGCTGGGCTTCTCTGGCAAAGTCAGTCACTCTTTAAACTCTTTAAAGTCTGAGAAGAACTGGTCAATCAAACAGCAGCACAAAGTTTGGGGGTTGACACATGGAGGGAAAATAACATACACATATGCAATCTTTCCTAACAGCGCTTGCCGCAATCTATGCACTATAAAGCTAGCCTCAAGATTACTTTGTCTGCTTGCATTTCTTTTGCATCTGTACACGTATAAACTACCTTAATATCATCATCTGTTTCTATGGCATAATCTTCTTAATCTTGATCCTAAGATGTCACTTATCCTTGGTGCTTTCTTGATGCCTTATAGAATATCTGCATTCTCTGGTCTCTTCATCTCTTCTGTGGGTGTGTGTCAGCTCAGCTCTGCTTGACGTCACCATTTATCCTTGCCATTTATCTGCTCTGCTTCTTCAGCTGATTCAAATGGCCATCATATTTTTTTGCATGCAGGTACGGTTTTCTCAATGGGTAACTTGCCTCCCAGATTGTGAGGTATTGGTACTTTCACTGGTACTGCACAGAGTCCATACTCTGCTCTTTGTCTGTTCAACTGCTCAGTGGCGTAACACAAGATTTGGGGGCCCCCCTGCAAGCCATGCTGAGGGGGCCCCCCAACTAAGCAACAAATCAAGGGTCGCGCCACACTCTGGGCCGGCCTAGATTATCACACTTGCACAATACGTACAAACGTGCTGCTGAACGTATATGCCGCACCCTGCACTAGGAGAAAGATATAAATATGTATTTTAATATAACATACAGCACACTGTTTGAGAAAAATTGGCTAAAAAGCCAGAGTGTTTACAATTGTTTTGTAGGGTAACACCAATCCAATAGATGCAAGTCACCAACAGTGCACAGGAACATTCATTCTTTGCTATTAAAAATTCCATGCCACAATGAAAATATGTCCAACTGGCTGCACAATGTAGACCAGTGTAGACATGTAGTAACAATATAGTAAAGCTTGCCAGGCCACATTTAGACATATCTAGACTGGTTGCACCAAAATGGCAGTCGAAGCAATAACACTCATCAAAAAATAGAACACACATTCAAGCCTGTGTCTCTGTGGCCTCTAACAACACGACCAAACTCTTTAAAGTCTGAGAAGAACTGGTCAATCCTGTTTCAGTCTTTACGTCTCCTGTTCCCTCCCAGGCCCTCTGTATGGCTCTGTCATCTCACTTCTACGCTAAAACTCGGGACATCCTGTCCCCGATCTCCTCTTCCTCTCCCTCTTCCTCTCTCGGCCCCCCTTTGGCCATCTCTGACAACACCTGACGAGGTTTCTAGACAAGTCCGATCTATGAAAGTGTTATCCAAACAGGTGCTCTCCTGCTCCCCCAGAACCATCAAGAACCATATTGACACCCTCGCTCCAGCCTTGACTGATTTCTGTAATCACTCTTTCCTCTCTCCCGTTAAGCACTCCCTTATGCACCCACTCCTCAAGAAGCTTTCTGCTGATCCTGCCTGCCCGGCAAACTATTGCCCAATCTCCATCACCTCTTTCCTGGGCAAACTGTTGGAAAAGCTGGCAATCTCCCAGCTTACTCTCCACACAGAATCTGTTGGTTGTCTCCATGACCATCAGTCTGTCTTCAGAGCTGCCAGAGACACGGAAACTGCTGTCCTGAATACCTGTGATTCCAGCATTGATTCCAGCATCTCTAACCTTGATTCCAGCATTCCTTCTGTCCTCATCCTCCTTGAACTTTCCTGTGCTTTCGACATGGTCAACCATGCCATCCTGATCAATCCTGATCAATCGACTCCATGAGAACCTGGGCATCACGGATCAAGCCCTTGAGTGGCTGACCTCCTTCCTCTTGGATTGCCCCTCCCAGCTCCAATTTGATCCCTTTCTCCCCGCTCCATCCTCTCACTCTGGTTTTTCAACCTCTATGTGGCCCCTTTGACCTACCTGATCTCTACATTCTCCTCTAACTTTCAGTGTTATGCGGATGACACTCCGCTTTCCTTCAGGCTCTCCTCATTCTCCTCTCATCTCTTGCTCATTCGCGACTGTCTATCCGCGATTCAAGATTGGTGTGCCTCCAACGATCTCTGCCTTAATGTCAGTAAGATGGAGATCCTTCTCATTTGGACTCCTACCCCTGCTTTCCCTCTCTAACTCTGGCCGCCCGCATTGGGCCCTCTTCCTTCGCATTCCTGTGAGGCAAACAACACTGGTGTCATCTTTGACTCCACTCTCTCTTTCTCTCCTCACATCTCGGACGTCGCCAAGAAGTCCCACTACCAGCTGCTCCTCCTCAAAGGGACTCTTCCCTTTCTCACTTTCCCCTAGAAGCTCACTGTCTGCAGAGCCCTGGTTCTCTCTAGGCTGGACTACTGCAACATCCTCTTTCTCAATCTGCCTTCCTCTACTATCCAGCCCCTGCAACTAATCCAGAACAGGACTGCGAGACTTATCATTGGCCTCAAGCACATGGATTGTATCTCTCCAGCCCTGAAATCTTTCCACTGGCTCCCAGTTGCTGCAAGTATCAAGTTCAAGACCCTTTGCATTGTCCACAAGGCTTTCTGGGCCCGGGGCCTGCACTACATCCAACGCTCTCTTCCAAAATATCTTCCTTCTCGAGTTCTTTGCTCAGCTACCTACAACTCTCTAAGGGTTAGACGCTTCTCCAGGAAGAGAGTGGGGGGTAGATCTCTTTCCTCTGCAGGTGCCTCCCTCTGTAATAGCCTCCCTTCCCCTCTCAAGCTTTAGCGAACCACCTGAATTTCTGGAAGCAGCTCAAAACTTTTCTCTTCTCCTCTGCTTTCTCTCTCTCCCTCCCCTGCTGGCCTACCTGACCTACCTGTTTGCTTTACCGACTGGTTGCTTGGCCACCCTCAGAGTCGAGACTCTTTCTTGATCAGTCACCCTTACACTGCCTCTGGTCCTACCATGCACTTAGGGGCTGTAATTGTAACTGTAACCCTACAGTCCATTGTTCTCCTTACACTACCCAGAGTTGTGCTGCCCTGACAGCACTTACTCAGCCTTGCTGCCCTGTTTTTCCACTCCCCTCTCTCTTGCACTTCCTCCGTCCCTTTCCCCTTGCGCTTCTTGTTATCGCACTTCCACGATCTGAATGACACAAGGCCTAGTAAGATTGTTTGTCTTGTCCTCCCTCTATCTTCCATCCCTTGTCTTGCCACACCTAGAAACACTTGTGTGCAGGTGCGTTATAAATGACTTGTATCATATCATTTGATCACAGATGCCCAGAAAAATATACAATGCTGCAGTAAGAAACAGCTAGACTGGCAGCACCCAAATGGAAGTCTAGCCATGTAATTCACTTAGCAGGACTGCTTTATCATAAATGCCCCACTAAAAAAAGTCATACCAAACTGAGGAATGACTAGCCTGGCTGCACCAAAATGCCTCTCTAGCCACTAATACCACATATCATGCCTGCTTAGCCTGGACATGGACAGCCATTATAATGTGTCGTACAATCCTGCCCCCCCACACATCCCCTCTCCCTCCCACCCCAACCTCCAAAATCAGCTCCTTGGCCCAGAATTACCTCCACGTCCCTCTTCCTTGCCCCCGAGTTTACGGTTGAGGCTCCTTGCCTCATAGGTAAGAACTGGGATGAGGAAGAGTGGGACTAGGAGTAATGAAGATTACAGGTAGCTAAATCAAGCATTACCTCCATGTACGTCTACCTCATCCCAGTTCTTGTGTATGAGGCAGAGAGCCTTATACACAAGTACGGTCTCATACACACTGGGACGAGGAAGAATAGGGCTAGGAGTAATGAAGATTACCACTAAGTAATCCAGGCATTAAACACAAGTATTGGTGCAACACCATTGAGTTGACTGGGATTCAGCACTCCCCCCACTCCCCCTGAAATGTTGGGCTATGTTGACTAGAACTGGCTGACCTTCAGAGCAGTTGCCAGACAGAAAAGGACACATATGTTAAACAGCACATGGGTTTCTCTGTTAACAAGAACCCACAAATTACTAACATAAAGCAATTCACTGTTAGGACCGGCATTCAAATGCCATTTATTTTTTAGGCAATTTGAAATTGTGATGTGGGTTTAATACTTGCATGCCAGGGGAGTGATTGGAAGGGTAGATAGGGAACAGGAGACCACTCATTCTCACGGCAGTCCATAAGTGGGTGCTTTAAACCTTAAAGGAGAGAGTTACCTGCTTGTAACATTGAAGCTGCACTAGAATAGTCTCATACAAAATCATAAAGAAATTAGATGACCCAAACAAATAATAAATAATAAGGCGGAGTTCGGGCAGAGTTCAGTCTGCGGCAGACTCTGGTGGAGTCCGGAGTGAGGAGCTGCAGCGACGTGTCTTCAACTGATTGCTTCCTTAAGAGTGTGTGGCTGGCGGTGTTTTACACCTTTAACAAAATCAAGCCCTACCGACTTTAAAAACCTGCCTCGAGCGCGGAGCGTGCGCGGTATTCGGGCAGAGTTCAGTCTGCGGCAGACTCTGGTGGAGTGCGGAGTGAGGAGCTGCAGCGATGTGTCTTCAACAGATTGCTTCCTTACGAGTGTGTGGCTGGCGGTGTTTTACACCTTTAACAAAATCAAGCCCTACCGACTTTAAAAACCTGCCTCGAGCGCGGAGCGCGCGCGGAGTTCAGGCAGAGTTCAGTCTGCGGCAGACTCTGGTGGAGTGCGGAGTGAGGAGCTGCAGCGACGTGTCTTCAACTGATTGCTTCCTTACGAGTTTGTGGCTGGCGGTCTTTTACACCTTTAACAAAATCAAGCCCTACCGACTTTAAAAACCTGCCTCGAGCGCGGAGCGCACGCAGAGTTCGGGCAGAGTTCAGTCTGCGGCAGTCCGTGGCTGAACGGAGGCTGCTTGCTGCCCATCGTCAACTTTGCTTCAGCTGACTGTCGACTCAGGCCCTCGACCTGTGAAGGTAAGAAAAGTATCCTCTACCCTGTTTTGGATGGCCGAAAATGGGCCTTTGACCCGAGCTATGGCAAAGCAAACGCTACATCACAGAGACTATTCGGTAAATGTGATTCTTGCCGAGCTGCCCGGAAAGTCTGGAGCTGGCATATTAGCCCCTCTGGAGGGCAGGCCAGCTACTGTAGATAATGAAACTCTTACCCAAGGGTGCTCGCTCCCGACGATGGCCTCACTGAGGGGCTATGATTGGGGAAAACAGAGCGAGCCCTGTACGAATGTCCACCTTTTGCCCGCTGCAATAGCTGAAATGGTCACACTGACAAATCCTTCTGTAGCGAAAGAACAAACAGAGCAACTCTTGAGCAATTCCCTGAACATAAACCCGTCCCAATCACCGTCATCAGTAGGACATAACATGGACGGTCTCTCCCAGACAGGGGTGGGGTGTGCACAGGTTTGGACTCAAACTCGCCCATAAGTGAAGCCACCGCAACGATCGCGCAGAGCCCCGTGCCCGAATCGTTGCTACCACCTCTAACAAATGAAACAAAGCATGCGTGTAGGGGAAGGCCGGTGAGGAGCTTGTTGGAGGTGGAAAGCTTTCCTCTGGCCTACAGTGCATCAAGAGAGATTGTGAACGATAATATTCGTGCTACAAATGGCGTTCCACCGCCAAAAATAGACTTAACAAGCGCTGCGGGAATCTTCTCTTTCGATGTCACCGATACCGAACTGCTGGAGTTTGAGACTCGGTCCTCGCAGAGCGGACATGAAATATCTAAATTGAAGTCCCTAGGCCCAAAGCACGATGTTATACAAGCGGCGGCGGACCCGCAAACTGGGACTACAGAAGCCGCAAACAATGGTGGGCAAGTGAACGTTCATGTACAACAAAAAAATGTTGCTCTAGGTCAGAGCCTTATGCACGCAAGCTCTGAAGTTGAGACTGACAAATTGAGTTTAATAAATATGCCGCCGACTCCCCTGATGGCGTTGGGCGGGGGCACAATACCACCTTTGACAGCAGTGTGTGGTATTGATGTAAACAACAGTTCACCACAGCCTTGCTCAAATAATGCGCTGCATTTGTTCGATCTGGCTGGGCGAGAGGCGCGTTTAACCCAACGTCTGAAGGATGACTTCGAGCAAATTAAGGTTCGGCTGTCGAGCAACCCTAGACCGGTACTAGTGTCTAGTGTTGCGTGTACACCTAACTCCATTCTTGTAAATCAAGAAAAGTCCGGCGTTGCTCATGTACATACAATAGCCGGACCTGGAGCACATGAAATATTGGACAGCTCCTCTGGCTCCCCTTACCCCGATGTGTGGTCCATTACGGACCGGGGGCAGAGGCGGGTCCCTCATGCTGAACAAACCGCAAAAGTCTACTCCGAGAATGGCTATGCACTGTTCCACCCCAAAGGTGATGGCGGCCCCGCTCGTCTTGCCTAAAAAATTGGTGGATTGTGATGTTGTCGGCACATGTGCAAACAAGGATACAAGTAAACAAAACTTGATGAATGAATCGACGAAAGAGGCCGCGGCAGCCCTTAAATCAAATCTGTCTGCTGCTGCGGCCCTACAAATACATAACAATGTGATGGCTGCAACATCAGTTGCTCTCATTCCTTTCACCAAATTATACGAGAGCATAAATGACTCAGTGCAATCAAATGGTGGTCGTCTGGAACACATCATGGAACGGCTAGTAAAGCAAGACCACATCATATCACTGCTTCAACAAAACCTTGAAAGTGAAAGATATTCATCTCTTTCCCTGCAAAAGTTAGTGAATGATTTGACAACAAACGAGATCAACGAAAAAAAATAATTGATGACAGCTTTTTCGTCTTGCTTAAAGCAAATAACCCTGATGATGAACCAGATAGCCCCAAGAGCAAACAGCCTAGATGTTCTACCGCAGGTGCCGGTTGGTCCAGTGGCTGATATTATAAGTGACCAGTCAAGGCCAACTTTAATAGACACCGCAGGTAATGTAAATGCGAATGAGAATAGTGAACCCAATCTACCGGTGGTTGAAAAGTCTTCAAAAGGGTTGGCGTTGCCATTGAAATTTACTGTTGCTCAACCGGTTGAGGTTGCTGAAAAGCGTCCAAATTCCTCTATTGAACCTGAGAAAGAAAAATTGACGACTGAACAAGAAAAGGAAACTCTAACGTCTTTGCCTTGTACTATCTCAGTAGCATCCTTTGGCATTTTCAGTGGCCTGGCAAAAAACCTAAATATGGCAAAGGAAAACACCACGAAAGAAAAATCCAAACAACTGACAAAGGCCCAGCCAAAAAAAAAAGGACTGAAAAGTTAAAGAATTGCGACTCCCGAAAAGGGGCTGGCAACGCAAAGAAATCTATACGTAATCTAACGAGACCAGTAAAATCGACCCCCTTCTTTAGACTTTCGAAAGAAAATTTGACACAGCACACTAAAGGGTCAAAAAGGGCTGTTGTGAAGGGGCCGGCAAATACAGGTGAAATGGATAACCCAAAAAAACGACAAAAACTTGATTCAGATGATCTGATAAGCGTGGTTGAGAATACATCCATTGACTTATGTAACTTATCTACATACTCTCACGATGATGAGTTTGGAGACCCTAAGATCGATACCTCGAATAGTTCAATGAGTACTCTCGACTCAGCTGAGTCAAATGAGCCCGAGGAAAGACGGCTGATAAATCCATGGGCTATAAGTAAAAAGGCATGTCTCAAACAAATAGTCCCACTGAGTAAAATTAGTCGGTCTCCAAAACCCGCGCCATCTACATCGAAGTGTAATGCTGGGCCATCCACTAAAGTGGCAAGTTCTGGTGGGGCTTCCTTGACTCAACATGGTAGCACTAAAAAAACGATGGGGCTAAATCCGAAGTTAACAACTGCTCAGCGACTAAAGGAGTCCTTGAAACATAATTATGAAATGCAAGATCCAGGCAAACAGACCGATATCCGAATCGCAATTGTGAATATTTTGAAAGAGGATCGTGACGTGAACATGAACAGGAGAAATGTACTGTGCTTACTACACTCAGTGCCCGCCTTAAGAACGGTAACCTCCGATGATATTGCAATCATCGAATATATTTCGGAGGACTATGCAGACCAGGTGTACCTCCATATAAAATCTCTTGCAGTAAGAAAGGTCATCTTGGCATCCAAAGTCGAATTATTGCAACTCGGATTCGACGTTAGTGAGCATAAACCTGTTCCGCAAACAGCTTGCAAACCTTTGAGTGAATCGGAAAACAGATTAGCACCTCATGAACAAAGAAAAAATAACATAAGAAGCCAACTGCGAACAGGATCATATGCAAAATCAATTACGAAGAGAAACATGCACGGAGCCCGGATGCACTAGCTGGGGGCTGTGAAGGACAAAGATGTGGTTTCCCTGGTCTCGTGGAACACGAGGGGGTTCTCCCATCTGTTTGAGGAATTTCCAATTGATCTAGAGAACAACTTCGTAATTTGCCTACAAGAGACGTGGCTAAGGTCCGTGCCTGTTAAAGATGGATATGTCACCTTGTTAAACTCAGCCGGCAAAAATGTGCATGGACGTCCTTTCTCGGGCCTATTAACCATGATTAAAATTGGGTTTGGATGGACAGTAATTAAAAGTGTAAATCCTAACATCTTTATACAAAGTACACTACTCCAGTGCAAACCAAGCAGCCCTGGCCTACACCAACATATCTTATTATTAAATGTATATTGGAACCCAGTGACGATAACAACGAAGAATTTCATAGCTGCGGTAACCACAATCCTAGATAAAAATTTGCAGGCCAGAAGCAATATCATGATTATTATAGTTGGCGACATGAACTTAACTTGGTTTGACATAAAAGGTAACAAGTTGCTTAGTAAGGGAGAGATGGAATCCCTACATCATGATAGACATAAGCACTGGGACAACATCATGAAGACCTACGATTGTGTCATGGTAAATGGGCAAATTGATGGAGACATACCACCAAATACTACTTGGCATAATATGGGCCACGCAAAGGTAATAGATTACATTTGGGTGTCCAAACACTCCTGGAATACAATTAGAAAAATGAATGTAATGAGGACAATAAAAAGTGACCACGAAATATTGGTGATGGGCATGAACATAAGCAACAACCCAGAATTGCAGACCACCGGACAAGTCCTCGAAGTAAATAATGGAAAAAACAGGCTGCGACTATCTTCTCAACAAATAATTAACCTATCAAAGGTCATGGATAATGACATGATCTCCACTTATAATAAAGTGGATTATGTGTCGTTTTTGCCCCAGCAACATGGCCCACCACTATGGAAGAAAAACACCAAGAAGCAGCATCTGCATGGCTGGAGTATGAGGGTAAACGAAAAAAAAAGACGCTTCAAAGTGAGATACGCAAACTGAAATTACAAGGAGGCACAAATAATATCGATATGATAAAAAAAAGAGGCAGGTTTACCGCAACTGGGTTAAAGCATACAGGTATCAGCGTGATCAGGAACGTGGTGAATAAATGGTAGGCCTGATGAAATCCAACAAATGTAGAGAAATATGGCACATACTAAATAGCTGCACAAATAATCAAGCAACCAAGATGGCCAATGTGGTATCGGAAGCTGAGTGGAACCAGCATTTCACAAAAGTATTTGCAGGTGAGGTTGAACGCGAAGCAAACAAAGACGAAGCAACGACAGGAAATTGGGACTGTATTGAATCTGTCGATGATATACTCCTTGCAATCAATTCCCTGAATAATTCACGTGCGGCAGGTCCCGATGGCATCTCGAATGTGATGCTTAAACAAAATAAATCTGAATGGGCGGACTTTATTGCAAAATTATTTACAAAGATTGCAACATCGAAGGAAATCCCCCCAACTTGGACATCTGCCATCATCGTACCGATATTCAAGAAGGGAGATCGGGCAAATCCAGAAAATTATCGCCCGATCGCCCTGTTGGACACCATTGGCAAAGTGTTCGCTAATTTTCTACAAAAAAAAATAACAAAGTGGGCCATTTCGGCTAAAATTGTGGACGGCAGACAAACTGGGTTTACCAAGGGTGTTGGTACAGAGAACAACCTGACGTTGCTCAACATCCTGAAACTGACAGCTCTGGCGAGTAAAACGAAGTTATTTATAGCTTTCATTGATCTTCATCAAGCTTTTGATTGCATAGATCGGAAATTGCTATGGGACAAACTAAAAAAATGGAATTGTCCTCAGGATTTATTGCAGCCAATAATTGCATTAAACACATCAACCACAATACAAATAAGGCTAAATGAAGCAGGACTTTTGTCGAACAATATGAGGACACAAAGAGGTGTGAAGCAAGGGTGCCCGATAGCTGCATGTCTATTTAAGCTATTCATCGCTGATATTCCGGCTGCTTTGTGTAATGTCCGTTGTTTCCCCCCAAAGATAAATGGTTCTCAAATAAACTGCATGATATATGCGGACGATATCGTGCCAGTTGATAACACCCAGATTGGCCTCCAGCGTCTCTTGCAAAAGCTACAAGCATACATGAATCAAAATCACTTAAAAATAAACACATCAAAAACAAAAATCATGAAGATCGGATCAAAAAGTGGTACAAGGTCAAGTTCCTTTAAGTGGAGACTTGGAAACATGATCTTAGAAGAAGTTACTGAAATGAGATACCTGGGAATCATGTTCAGTCCATCAATCTGTGAGCGGAACTGGGTCCAAGACATTGAGTTCCGGATGATCACTCTGGCAGTCCAAGGAGCCCGGTTTCATTACCTCTTTGGCAAGTTCTCCCTCTCTCCGCTCCGGCTATTCTATCTCCAAAAAGTAATTCCGTCAATCACTTATGGAGCAGAGGCTGGTTGGAACCTGGACCATTCAATTTGGGCAAAATTAGAAGGCCAATTCTGGAAACGTGTCTTAAGACTACCAAAATGCGTTTCCATAAAGGTTATAAGGCAGGAGTTAGCACTTGATGACCTATATACAACTGTCATCTGGAAAGCGCTGGCATTAATGCGTAAGATGTTAAGATGTTAATTACAAAGAAAGAACCACCGTATAAAATTCTGGCGGTGACAGAGTCAAAACATGCAGGGGGTGTTCTTGCGAAATGGCTGGATAAAGCAAACGACATCATGTTTGCTGCCAATATAAGCAATGAAATGCTAATAAAGTGGCCACAACTAGCAAAAAAGAACTAAAAGAATGGTCCTGGGCATGTAACATGGACGACCTAGAAGGACTAACAACTGCCCCGAAACTTGGACCAACAGCAAACAAACTGAATAAACTGCCAGGATACCTCATTCAATTCCCATCAAGGCACCATCGTGATCGATTCCTTAGACTTCGGTTGAATGCCCTAAGAACAAGAGAAGTATTGTTTATAAGAAAAGATGGAGAGACAAGCGATAATTTGTGTCGATTCTGTCGAAATGAAATTGAGACAGTAAGACATTTGATTACTGCCTGCCCTAAACTCCATTCCTTAAGATCTTTACACCTCATGAAGTTCACACCACTAAACGAGAACATGGACGAGTGGTGGTTTCGAATATTGAGTGGAAGTTCCATTATCTTGACTTGTGCAGTGATCAACTTCATTGATGCCCTAAGTGTTTGAAAATGTTTGATAAGATATGTGGGCCGAGGGTTAGGCACAAGGACTGTATAAGGATATGTGTAAGGATCTGTGTTAGAACAAAAAGTTTATATTAAACTATGTTAATAAAAAAAAATTAAAAAAAATATAAAAAAAAATAAGTTTGCCCCTCCTCCACCGCCCATGAAGTTGGCACCCCTCCCAACATTTGAAGGGTTAGCCCCTGAAATGTAGGTTTTGTTGCGCCCCTGAACGCAAGCACACACACCATTCACCATATACAGACACGCACACCCAGCCATCCATACATTTAAGTGTGAATTCTTTCACCATACTGGCACACCCAGGTAGCCATCCATACATTTAAGTGTGCACCCTTTCACCATAAAGGCACACCCAGGCAGCCACCCATACATTTACATGTGCACCCTTTCACCATACAGGCACACCCAGACAGCCACCCATATATTAAAGTATGCACCCTTTCACCATACACTCGCACAGGCAGCCACCCATACATTTATGTGTGCACCCTTTCACCATACAGGCACACCCAGGCAGCCACCCATATATTAAAGTGTGCACCCTTTCAACATACACTCACACACGCACACATCATGGGGTTGAGGGGAGCCCTAACACTTAAAAAAGAAATTGGGCCTCATTACAACTATGCCGGACTGTAAACAACGGTGCTGGTAAGCTTACCGGCACCGTTGTTTCAGGGCCGGCATATTACAGCTTACGGCATACTGAAGGCGGTTGCTGTCCTGCCCGGCAGGTCAGACCGGCACACACCCGCATAGTTTTCACGGAAGCACTGGCACCATTATTAACGGTGCCGGTGCTTCTGTGGTTCCCATTCCCATAGAGTCCGATAGGACTTTATGGAAATGGGGACTTACCATTTGCCGGAGCCTGACTTCCCAGACCGCCGGGGTTGCAATCCCCCGGTGTTACCGGGAAGTCGGGCGCCGGTAAATCATTACGGGTCCGGCGGCAACCTGCCGGTAGCAATGGCACGGTTGCCGCCAAACCCGCAATGAGGCCTATTGTTTCTTTTTGAAGTCACTCTGACTTCATAAAGAAATTATTTCTGTTACAGAAATAATTTCTTTATAAATGCAGAGTGAAATCAAAAAGAAAAAACAAAGATTTTTTTTGCAAATGTTTTTTTTTTTTCTACAAGTCCTGGGAGGGGCCCCCACACGTGCTGGCGGGGCCCCCCGCACCGCGGGGCCTGCGGGGGCCCCAGTTACGCCAGTGCAACTGCTCCGTGTATATCTCATACTCTGGTTTCCAACAGACAGGTAATATGGGCGGGACAATTGACGTGTAGGTACTTAGCTCCTTCTCTACACATGTTAGAGGTTGGCTTACACATCTTAACAAAACACCTGAAATGTATTGTCCTTGTTATTTGAAGTAAGCACAGGGGTATCTCCTCACTGTGGAAAAAACACATTTTCTGTATGGAGATAGCGATAACCAATACGTGGTGTAAATGTGAGCATTTGTGTTGCCCACCATCTCACTCCCTACTCCATGCAATGGAGAGAATGGTAAACAGTGAACCTTTTCTGCACTTAAATAATGTGCAGTAGCATTGCAATCCTCTGCAGTGCACATTCTAGTCCCATCCTCAAATTGAGCGGCAGACATGGTTTAAACCGTGAAACAATAATGATGCATGCAGATTTTCTCAAATACTGTAAGTAGTATTTCCAGAAATCTGGACTAGTTTCTTTCAGGTAGTAATGTGGTAACTGGACTATTAGTGGGTACAAATCTTCCATACCTATACCTTGCGCCTAAGTAGGAATGAAAGGTTTGGCGATAGTGCCACCTAAAAACTGTCTACTTTGCATAATTAAAAAAGTTGCTCAAAAGTTCTTTAACAGTTTTTTTTAATCTCAAACCTTTTTGTTTTTGACATATTTGGGTAGTCTTATGATATTGGGACAAGTTTGATTTCAATGTCCGTGTTCAGTTATAAAATAGGTTGCACATTTCATTTGAAGAAGTATTTTTTAAATGTATTTGGAACTCACTGGACTGTACTGTCCAAGAATTCCTGGACACAATTAGTTTCTTTACTTTCAATACATGCATCTTTCTTTTCTGCAAAATGTAACTATTGCCGCAATAAATATAGCCTTCGAGGAGAGTGATTTTATAGCACATATACAAATGGTTTCAAAGGTGTTTGACTCAAAAAGTTCACAAGTTGCAGATGGTTTCTTCAACTTTTTCAAAAAGACATAGTAAACAGGAGTCTAAAATTGCAGGCTTATTCTCTCTTATTTTCTAGGCATTTTAGACAAGGTAAATAGGATGCAGTGGATTGTTACGACAACATTACGTGAGACATGTTGCATGATCCAATTTTTACCTCAACCCTTTTCATTTTAGAAAAGATAAGCAGCTCCTAGTCGAATTTACTGTACCTTATGGAGCTGATTTTGCTACACAAATGCTTAGCTCACTTGAATGATGACACCATAATGCACGCATTTCTTATGTACCGTCCAGGTATTTTGGCCAGTAGTCTATTCATAATTAGGATTTCTTTCAGCAAAAGTGTTTTCATAGATTTGTATACGCAACAGATAAAGTGAAGGTACTATACATTAGCAACGTATGGGTATTTTTATGAATGTCAAAAAAGACAAGTTGTAGTATCACAATTTGCGTTAAGACAAATGAATAGCTATCTCAGTATTGAAAAGCAGTCCCAGTGGGCTTTCCAAAAATAGTGAATTTTAGATATATGTACTGATCAGTTTCTTAGGGATGTGTACATATGCACTTACGGGTGTATCATTGTCATGCATAATCTCCTTCTTTTTGCCTTACAAACCTGGCGGGCTGTCAAACAGGGGACTCGTTTAGCCATGTAGTGTGAAAAGTTCATCATCATCTACTGGGATCATTGCCCTTCTAGAAATGATAGCCCATAATTTGGGAGTCTGCAAGCATCCCATCATAATGACAACACTTGTGTTCTATAATTCTAACAGAGTCTTCCTTTTTAAAGTACACATATTCATGAATATACACATTAGAAAAAAAAACAGAAAAATAAGCATCAAGCGCAGGTCAAACATAACGTTATTGTTCTACCAAATAAAATTTAATTCCTTTAATAAATGCTGTTTTTTCATAATAGTGCCAGAGTTTTGTTTAAGAGACTTAAACAATATGTGTTAAATACTTGACATTAGAAACACTTTTTGAATCAACACAATTTGAAATTACAAAAGAAATCTAACAGGCAACAAAAGTTTAAAGAATCTCTGCTGAATTTCATAAGATCTAAATTCCCCATACATTCATTGGAGATATCCTAAAACCTTGGCCTGGCATTCTTATTGGTTGAGCGTTTCCATAGTACAAATCTCACTTAGGGGGCCTGATTCTTTAAAATAAATCTACGTACAAACAGTAAACAGTGAACAGTTTCCATAAGCATCCATAAGGTTTTAATTGGCTGACGCCGGCCCCCCACCCAATTCCCAATGCCAACCACATTTACAGTGACAGCAATTAAAGCATCTTACACACTTTCAGAAGGAACATGCATATTAAGAATCAGGCACAATATTTTTAGCATAATTCCCAAAAATGCTGATGATCTAATTGAATGTAGATGTTTCAATAATCAGAGTGCTATGGCTTTCTACAACAAATAACCAGGATATATTTATTTTTAAAGGAGTTAATAGAACCATGGGGTATGATGTTGCTGTCATTGGAAGAAAAATCGTACCCTGTCTGAAACATCCAGTGAATGTTGTATTACAGTAAAGTCATTGCCAACGAAAAGAAGACACCTGAACAGGACTGGAATTCGTTATTTTAGCAATACATAAAAATGCAAGATCATACATGCAAAACATGCATTACCTTTAAAATATTGAACATCTGTTGTTAAAGCGGATGATAATTCTTCAGGTGAGACCTGCAGCATGCCAGCCACTGAAATACAAACAATAGAAACATGTTGGCGTCTGCTCAGTGATGCTCTGGGTATGGCTATTAATTTATGTTGAAGGAAAGGAGAAAGGGGTAAGGCAGAGTGAAGGAGAAAAAAAAAAAGAACGCATGTGTGCGTGTGAGAGAGAGGGTTAGAGAGGGGGAGCAAGAGAAAGAGAGAGACAGAGAGACACGCGATCATATTCTTAGTGTAATTTATATTTAACA
Organism: Ambystoma mexicanum; assembly: GCF_040938575.1. Classification (NCBI taxonomy): domain Eukaryota; kingdom Metazoa; phylum Chordata; class Amphibia; order Caudata; family Ambystomatidae; genus Ambystoma; species Ambystoma mexicanum. The sequence continues at coordinate 532,689,709 of NC_090939.1, forward strand.
GACCATGATTGCCACATTAATGTGTTTATCTTATAGTTTACTCCTGAAACATGAATCAAGCAAGAACATAGGCCAAAGGTACATAGATGAAGTGGCTATATTAAGAGCAATTATTCCTGCACTTGCAAGTAATTAACTAGTTTGGTTTTACCCCAATAGACAGGTTGTCTAAAGTTGCTTTTTTAAATGTATTTATTGTGCATTAGTTAAATTTAAGCTTTAAGCACATTAACCAACTATAACAAATTCATAAACATCACATTCATGAACACCACCAATTCATAAAATACAATAATAAAAACCCCTTACACTGCAATCTCAAAATTTAAAATCCAAATTCCATTTAAAATTATCATAAAATGGGAATAGCTAAAATAATAATAAAAAAGTATAGGCTACTACTGCACTCTTATGCCATCCCAGAATCATAATAGCAGTTCATCCTCCCTAGAAATCCAGCTAAAGTGCATCATTGTGCTTATTCTAATTTTGAAACTAATTTCCAGATTATTTAGGCTGCTGTATTAATTACAACTGAGTGTGCCCCCATTAAAGTGGCACAAACATGCTCCCCTCTAATGTTATCTAATGAACTGACATACCTCCCATATCCCTTTCTATAGTAAGACATTACGGTCGATCAAGCGGTCAGTATATGTCGGGCTGTCTCGGGCACCAAATTGCAACCTCTATACAAATCATCATGTACCGTTGCTTTTTGCCGCTGACTAACATGTTCTTTGGTCTGTAATATATTAAAACGGAGCTGCATAGAGAAACCGTTCAGATGTGGGCTGGAATATTTAGTTAGATAGCCATTTGGCATCCCACCGTTAAAGCTTTGGAGCGAGTATTCACTATATCTTTTCAAATTATGCAATTTATCAATCCTAGCCGCCCGATCCGTTTGATGTGCCTTTCTTTTGATGATTTTTTCATAGTCTGGGCAGATGTCAACCACCTCTAATCCTAATCCCAATTCAATCAGAAACGTCTTAGTAAAAATTAAGAGCTGCCCAATAAAAAATAAATTGACTAACTCCTTGCCTTTATTGCCCCAATAACTTTAATAAGTCATTTGAGGACTCATCGGCTGAGTGCAGCTTGACACACAGTAAGACTTTCTTCACTGCCCAATTTGAGTATAAAGATTGGAGACCATTTTCCAATCTTAAAGCTTCAACTGGAACTCCTTTTGGGAGATTAATAATCGAGCGTAGGAGTTTGGCCTCTAGTTTTCCAAGCCAAGTGACCTGCGATAATGGTAGTGCTTCTAAGGCATACAATATTGAAGGAACAGTGCTCGTTTTATAGATTTCTACAAAGCCCTGTATCTTTCCTCCATCACAATGCTCAATGTCGTATTTTATTACCAGCCATTCTTTCCACATTGTTCCCTGTACAAAGGACACATAGTATGCATTGGATGGTCGAATCGCTATGGGACAGCCAAGTAAATAACTTCCTGCCCACTTTCTAACACAGTCAACTCCATATGCCATTTAAGAGGCCGATTCATGGAATAATTAGCGCGGCGCAAGTGGGCAAAAACGTGCGAATCGCAGTGGAATAGCGAAAATCGCAGTGCAATTGCGAAAATCGCACGAAAAGCAGCGCACGTCGATTCATGGAAGGCCGTGCGCGAGAAAACCAGCGGATGTGCGATAAAAAAGTGCGCGGCGCACGTTGGCGCACAGGCCATCTAACAGCGTGCGCCAGGTCACAGCGAAAATCGCACAGGCCACAGCGAAATTCGCACATAGCGCGGCGCACGCAACAAAAGTAGGCGGAACACGGGCGTAACACTCGGAATGGGGAACAACTTGCCAAAACGTGGGCGTCACGGGGGAAGTACAGGGCACAAGTGCGCGGAACGCCCACACGCTCGCCTACAACACGTATTCATGGAATAGAATAGGGCAAAAAAGCGCACGCTCAAACCAGCGCACAGGCACAAACACGACCGCCACAAGAAAGCAGGCGGTAGCGTCTCTGCGGCTGTAAGAAATGTGCGCCAAAAGGTGCGCCAACAAATCGCACCTATATACTGCCATGATGAATGTCCCATACTGTGGCCCTTCAGGAAAAATGACGTGCAAAGGGGAACCCACAAACACGGACACCCGCTGACAAAAAATACGTGTGCGTGTATACCGGGGTGCGCGGGAAGTCTAACACGCGATTTCAGCAGGGTACGTGCATCACAGGGGTTCGCGTGAAGTTCCTCACGCGATCGGGCCTGGGGGAGCGGGCTATGTTTATTACAGGGGTGCACGGGAAGATCCAGGGGTGCGCGGGAAGTTCCACACGCGAATAGCCTGGGGGCGCGTGTATTCCAGGGGTGCGCGTGAAGTTGCACACGCGAATAGCCTGGGCGCGTGTATTACAGGGGTGCGCGAGAAGTTCCACACGCGAATAGCCTGGGCGCGTGTATTTCAGGGGTGCGCGGGAAGTTCCACACGCGAATAGCCTGGGCGCGTGTATTTCAGGGGTGCGCGGGAAGTTCCACACGCGAATAGCCTGGGCGCGTGTATTTCAGGGGTGCGCGGGAAGTTCCACACGCGAACAGCCTGGGCGCGTGTTTTTCAGGGGTGAGCGGGAAGTTCCACACGCGAACAGCCTGGGCGCGTGTATTTCAGGGGTGCGCGGGAAGTTCCACACGCGAACAGCCTGGGCGCGTGTATTTCAGGGGTGCGCGGGAAGTTCCACACGCGAACAGCCTAGGCGCGTGTATTTCAGGGGTGCGGGGGAAGTTCCACACGCGAACAGCCTGGGGGCGCGTGTATTTCAGGGGTGCGCGGGAAGTTCCACACGCGAATAGCCTGGGCGCGTGTATTTCAGGGGTGCGCGGGAAGTTCCACACGCGAATAGCCTGGGCGCGTGTATTTCAGGGGTGCGCGGGAAGTTCCACACGCGAATAGGCTGGGGGCGCGTGTATTTCAGGGGTGCGCGGGAAGTTCCACACGCGAATAGCCTGGGCGCGTGTATTTCAGGGGTGCGCGGGAAGTTCCACACGCGAATAGCCTGGGCGCGTGTATTCCAGGGGTGCGCGGGAAGTTCCACACGCGAATAGCCTGGGCGCGTGAATATCAGGGGTGCGCGGGAAGTTCCACATGTGATTTGACAGTGTGGGTCCTCCCAGGTGTACCCTGTACACCCTCCACGGCCCCTGCAGGCAGCCCACACCACAGGGGACTACCCTGCATCCCTGGTCATGTCCCGCAGGCAGCCCACCCACCATGGGCATGCCCCCCAGCAAAGGCACATGTCTCCTTGAACTAATGAACACCAACTCATGTCCCCTTGCACCCCCACCCCCCAGCACTGTGGGGCACCTGCCAGCAGGCCCCCACCCATGTCCAACTCATGTCCCCCACCACCCCCACCCCCCAGCACTGTGGGGCACCTGCCAGCAGGCCCCCACCCATGTCCAACTCATGTCTCCCACCACCCCCACCCCCCAGCCACCAGGGGCACCCTCCACCAGGCCCCCACTCATGTCTCCCACCACCCCCACCCCCCAGCCACCAGGGGCACCCTCCACCAGGCCCCCACTCATGTCACCCACCACCCCCACACCCCAGCAGTGCAGGGTCACCCTCCACCAGGCCCCGACTCATGTCACCCACCACACCCACCCCCCAGCCACCAGGGGCACCCTCCACCAGGCCCCCACTCATGTCTCCCACCACCCCCACCCCCCAGCACTGTGGGGCACCTGCCAGCAGGCCCCCACCCATGTCCAACTCATGTCCCCCACCACCCCCACCCCCCAGCACTGTGGGGCACCTGCCAGCAGGCCCCCACCCATGTCCAACTCATGTCTCCCACCACCCCCACCCCCCAGCCACCAGAGGCACCCTCCACCAGGCCCCCACTCATGTCTACCACCACCCCCACCCCCCAGCCACCAGGGTCAGCCTCCACCAGGCCCCCACTCATGTCACCCACCACCCCCACACCCCAGCAGTGCAGGGTCACCCTCCACCAGGCCCCCACTCATGTCACCCACCACCCCCACACCCCAGCAGTGCAGGGTCACCCTCCACCAGGCCCCACTCATGTCACCCACCACCCCCACACCCCAGCAGTGCAGGGTCACCCTCCACCAGGCCCCCACTCATGTCTAACACCACCCCCACCCCCCAGCCACCAGGGGCACCCTCCACCAGGCCCCCACTCATGTCACCCACCACCCCCACACCCCAGCAGCGCAGGGTCACCCTCCACCAGGCCCCCACTCATGTCACCCACCACCCCCACACCCCAGCAGTGCAGGGTCACCCTCCACCAGGCCCCCACTCATGTCTACCACCACCCCCACCCCCCAGCCACCAGGGTCAGCCTCCACCAGGCCCCCACTCATGTCACCCACCACCCCCACACCCCAGCAGTGCAGGGTCACCCTCCACCAGGCCCCCACTCATGTCACCCACCACCCCCACACCCCAGCAGTGCAGGGTCACCCTCCACCAGGCCCCCACTCATGTCACCCACCACCCCCACACCCCAGCAGTGCAGGGTCACCCTCCACCAGGCCCCCACTCATGTCACCCACCACCCCCACACCCCAGCAGTGCAGGGTCACCCTCCACCAGGCCCCCACTCATGTCACCCACCACCCCCACACCCCAACAGTGCAGGGTCACCCTCCACCAGGCCCCCACTCATGTCTACCACCACCCCCACCCTCCCAGCACTGTGGGGCACCTGCCAGCAGGCCCCCACCCATGTCCAATCCATGCCCCCCTGCACCTGGGTCCCAACATTCCCCAATCATGTCAGTAATGCCCATCCTCCCCTGCCAAAAGGCCCAACCAACTATCACACCCACCCACATATCAAAGGCAATTACATGTTACACCCCCAATTTAAATAATGCAATTTAACACATGTCTGTCACACACAATGGCTGCAAGTGAATGACAAAACACCCAACATGACATGCCTGAAAGCAATGAGATGATACGACACATTGAAGATTAAAAAAATAATATGTATTTAACAGCAAGTAGAATGGAAATGAAATAAGAAAAAACACAAAGCAAATCAAACTAAACAAGATGAATGTCCAAGAAAATAATCTGAAAAAATAAAATAAGCCAATGAAGAAGATCATCCTGGGTCCATGAGCCCTACCAAATTAAACCTAACTGACTACTAACTAAAAAGTGAACTATATACAAAAAAGTGGTGCATTGTCCAATCGCAACCAAAAAAAATTCAAAAAAACAAAGGAAACCTAACCCTAACTATACAACTATATACAAAGGCAGCGGGCTATTCGGACGGCTCACTGGTTGTTGTCATGGGCCAGGGCATCATCGAACTCCTGGTCAATGGCTTGGAGGCGGGCATGTTCCCTGGCCCCGAGGTCCCGCAGGGATAACGCAGTGTCAAGCTCAAACTCCCTGCGAAGACCCTCGAGGCACTCAGCCCGCCTCAGCGCCCTCCGCATGGAGTCCTCCGCCCTGACCATCGTGAGCCGTTCCTCCTCTGCCCGCTGCCGCTCCGCACCTATCCGCTGGCACAACCTCTCCCACACGGAAGCCACTCCCATTCAAGGGTTCTCCTGCCCTCCGGCCGATGCCTGCACCCCTGATGTTGATGGCCCCGAGCCATGATGCCTCCCACGTTGAGCCTGCTGCTGCCTCCGACGCAACTGCCTGTGCCAGCACGACGGCATCCAGGCTGATGGAAACCACCGACGCCGTCGTGCACGTGCCCTGCCCGATGATGCCGTCACATCCTCCATCTGCTGGGGTCCAGTTGCTCTGGTGTCCACCCCTGCTGGATCTCTGACTCCCGACTGTGGCAGGGATGGGATCCCCACCGAGCTGGCTGCATTGGTCGGGGCAGGTCCACAGGGGGCCCTGGTGGCATCTGGGCTGGAAGACGGCAAGGAGAACGACTGGTGGATAGCCTGCACAGAGGAGGAGAGGGCCGCCACATTGGCCAACACATGCAGGAAACCCCCGAACATGGCCGATCCCAATTGGGCCACGTCGGCACGGTGCACTTCGTGATGACGTGCGTGCTCCTCCCGGGAAGCACGCACGGCATCACGAATCACAGCCGTGCGCATCGCGACCCCAATCAGGACCTTCTCCGCACGGCCAGGGGTTCCCACGTCCGCAGGTGGAGGGGAGTCAGGTGACATGGACATCCCCTCTACCTGCGGACAGGCCTGGGACGGGGCATCCCTGCTGGTGCATGGTGGTGCACTCACAGGGTCAGGGACAGCGACATGCACAGGCCCCTCCACGGTGACCTGTGCTGCCTCCTGCCCCTGGCCCTGGACTGCACCACTTGCACCAGCAGGGATGCCCCCACCAGGCCCCATGTGTGTCCCAGTGGCGGCCTCCTCCTCCTCTGTGCAAACCACCAACCTGGATGGCTCCTCACCATCTCCCACCGTAGCAGGCCCCTGTGGGGGCTCACCCACCCCTTCCGCTGCAGCCGTGGGGGCAACCCCGCCGCCTTGCTCCACAGCGCCGTCTCCGCCCTCTTCTTCACTAGCCGCTGCGTAGAGGGAGACAAAGAACACAAGCATCAGGGCACTGTACAATGGTCCCCTAGACAGGAAGCAATAGCAGATGAGCACCACTGTCAAAGTACACTTCCATCATGTCCCTCCACAACACATGGGTCAGTCCAGGCAAAACACATACAGTAACAGGCATGGTGCATGCCATGGACATTTCCATGCATGTCCAATGGACTCTTGAAACATTCAATGATATGTAACTCACATGCATCATGGCTCATGCCCATCACATGCACACACTTCACCTCAGTCACATCCATCTGGCCCCAAACACACCAAACACAGCGGATACAAGGGTAATTTGGCTGCTTTACTGAATCTCTGCATTGTCACACACATGTGTCATGCATCCATGGCATGCACAAGTCACAGACACGCAGGTCAGGCACACAGACATGGCTACCATATATGTACCGGGCATCAGCACCCATCCCTCACCCCCACCCATGTCCAGGTACAGAGACTGGCATGCTCTCATGTTCAAAATCTGAATAGGGCTCCCCATGCGGCATTTCAACACATGCAACAACCATGTGCATCACACATCACTGGTCGCACATGCATTACCATGATGTCCCTGCACACATACATGCATACATGGCCTATGGCACACATACAGGCAAGTATCATAGAACCAGCACACCGCAACATGCCCTGTCTCACACAGTAATGCATGGACACTTACCGCTCAACTCCAGACGGGCCTCCCTCTCAAGGATCTGGGCGTGGAGCGCTGGGCGTACGCGTTCCAGGACCCTCATCTGGATGGAACTCATGCGGCCCCGGCCCCCCTCCACGAGGCGCTGGGCCTTCACAAGGGTCCTGGACCTCAAGTCCTCCCAGCGCTTCTTGATCTTCAGGACGTCGCGGGTTGCCACCCCCTCCGCGTTGATGGCAACCACACAGTCGGCCCAGATCCTCTGCCGTCCTTCCTTGCTGGCGCGGGACGATCCAAAGAGGGCATCATACTGCCCCAGGACATGCTCCACCAGGACACCAACTTCGGTGACAGTGAAGCTGGTGCCCCTCTGCCCCTCTGGCCTGGGGTTGCCACTGGTGCCAGATGTGGAAGTGCCCGACATGGCAACCCCAGAGGCAGGTGTGGGTGGGCAACTGGGTCCTGGGGCTGGGCTGTGGAGCGATGTAATCCCAGTCGGGAGTCTTCAGTTCCAGCAGGGGTGGACACAGCAACTGGACCCCTGCAGATGGCTGATGTGCAGGCACCAAATGGCAGGGCACGGTGGCAGCAGGCAGGCAGGCAGGCAGGCAGGCAGGCAGGCAGGCAGCAGCAGATGGCACGTGGGAGGCTGCTCGGGGCACTGGGGGGCAGTAACTCGTCCTTCTGGGCAGGAGCGTGGGCTTCCGTGTGTTTTCGCGTGGCCAGCTTGATACGGAGTGATTTGGCACGTGAATATCCTGCACGTCAGCGTGAAATCCGAGAAAAGGCCCTTAGCGCGTAAGCGCGTCAGCACGCATACGCGATTCTATTGGACCAGAGTCCCTCAGCGCGTAAGCGCGTCTGTGACGTGACCCGCACGGGTGTTCCCCACTCAGCACGTGATGACGGGGCACACGTGGAGATACTGCACGTCAGAGTGTCATCGCGTGTAATTGGACAAAAGTGCGCGTACACGCGATAGGCCTATGTACGTGTATTTAATGGGTGCGCGGCCACTTACACACGCAAGTACGTCAGCGAACCTGTATCCCGTGGTGCGTGTGAATTTCCACACGCTATTGGACTGGGAACTGGATTCCAGGGGTGCACGGGTCACACGCTGTATCCCGTGGTGCGTGTGAATTTCCACACGCTATTGGACTGGGAACTGGATTCCAGGGGTGCGCGGGTCACACGCTGTATCCCGTGGTGCGTGTGAATTTCCACACGCTATTGGACTGGGAACTGGATTCCAGGGGTGCGCGGGTCACACGCTGTATCCCGTGGTGCGTGTGAATTTCCACACGCTATTGGACTGGGAACTGGATTCCAGGGGTGCGCGGGTCACACGCTGTATCCCGTGGTGCGTGTGAATTTCCGCACGCTATTGGACTGGGAACTGGATTCCAGGGGTGCGCGGGTCACACGCTCGCCTAGAACACGCGCAAAGCATAAAATTGCGGACTTTAACAATAACAAGCTCAGACGCCAGGATGAACATACCGTTCCTAGCAGCAGTGGCAGTGGGCTACCAAAGGAGGAGGAGGAGGATAGTCAGGGCCAGAATATTCACACCCAGAACCAGCCTTTTCGGGATGCCTGATGACCAGGTGTATGGGAGGTACAGGTTTCCACCACACATCATACTGGACCTGGTGACTGAGTGGGAGGATGACCTCACATCACCCACCCTGTGCTCCCAAGCACTCAGCCCCCTGGAGAAGGTCCTCAATGTACTGCACTTCTTAGCCACTGGATCATTTCAGCGGACAAGTGCCATAGTGGGTGGGGTGTCACAGGCCACCCAGTCACGCTGCCTGCACCAGGTCTTGAACATCATGACTGCACGCCCATCAGTCCGCAGGCACATATACCTGCCCAGAACACCTGCAGAAAGGCATGCTGCCGCCCTGGATTTTTACGCAGTGGCACGATTCCCCAAAGTGCTAGGTGCCATCGACTGCACCCATGTGGCTCTACGTCCCCCCAGGGCATCTGAGCACATCTATAGGAACCGCAAGCACTGGCATTCCATCAACGTGCAGGTAGCATGTAATGCCAAGGGAATCATCACCTCAGTATATGCCAACTATCCCGGCTCCACCCACGACAGCTTCATTTACCGAATGTCCACCCTAAGCCGGGACCTAGAAGCTGGGCGGCATGGCGATACATGGCTGCTTGGTGAGTATGTATGCCACTGCACATGCATGCATGTTGGATACTGAGCAAGGTCACAACCTCACCAATGATACCAATCCCCACCTCCACAGGGGACAGTGCCTACCCTCTCAGCCCCCACATGATGACGCCAATTCGGAACCCCACCACGCCACCCCAGGTAAGATATAACACAGCCCACATTACAACCAGGGGCATAGTGGAGCGCACATTCGGAGTGCTAAAGTCACGCTTTCGCTCCCTTGACCGTTCTGGCGGGCAGCTGTTATACGCTCCCCCAGTAGTGTGCAGGATCATAGTGGCAGCATGTGTCCTGCACAACGTTGCAACACGCCGGGGCCTGGCCGTGGACATGGTGGTGGCCCCACATCCCCAACCACATGCACAGCCGCTGCGCATGGGAGGGGAAAGGGCACGGGGGGAGGCAGCCCTTACACAGCTAGTGGCTAATTACTTCACATAGAAATCACACCCCTGTGGAGTGCACACTGCCCTGGCACATTCCATCTGACAATCAATGATGACTCAACCTGACACTGATCCTGAATGTCTGGAGAATGAACCGGGAATACCATGTCAGCCTGAGATTGTTCACCTGGAAGTGTCACAATGTGTGCATCCCTACCCACACAGACACCACCAATGCAGTTTTGTGAAGTTACACATTGAAGCAGCTAAAATGAATACCCACTTGCAAAATGCAACAAGAGGACAGTGCCATGTCAGCCAACCCAACCCCAGCACTGCCACACGACACACCGTGCCATGTCATGCTAATTGCAGGTAAACAAAGTAATCCCCACAACATGACATCACTCTCACTATGTACAGTGGCACTATTAGAAACCTGCAACACCTGAAATGCTCACAGCAATGCCGGACCAACAACATACTTGAGCACGTAGTACCATTAACATGACATCACAAATGTTACATATTAGTAGTCTCACCACCTGGAAATGCCTGCACTCCCACCACTACCAACTGTGCAGTGTTGTCGCCATGTAGAGTTGTAGGTGCACTGCTGCCAACATGGTCCCCATCTCCAGACTAGAGGTCCTTGTGTGGACTTGAGGAAGGGACCTGCAAATTGGGAGGTAGACACAGAAGAAGAGTTACACATCAATGCAACATGCAGTGTACAACACAACAGCAATATGCACTATGAATGTATACACAGTATTGACTACAGACTGGCCACACAGCTCATGGGAGTCCAACGTCACTGTGTAATTCACTGTCACTTGGGCACACCCTTTGCAAGCCCATGGAAACGGGAAGCAGGAGGGGTGTGTGTGACTCAAACCCAAGCATCTGAACCAAATACATTACAAGCCTGCATGTGCCCAGCCACAATGCAGCGTATGCCCACAGGAACCACGGAAGCCAACAGATCGAAGCCAACAGATCGAAGCCAACAGATCGAAGCCAACAGATCATCCCAAAAAAATTGGGAATAAAAGAAATCAAAATAAATATAAAAATAAGAAACAATCAAAAATGGCCATTGATGGGCCCGGGGGGGTTGGGGAGGCCACCCAGGAGGTCCGAGGACAGGATGCACACCAGAACCCACCTGCGTGGATCCTGGGAAGATAAAACACCTCCATGGGCTCATGGCCCACACGGCTACCCTATTGTGGGAGTATCACTGCTGTCGCTATTATCACCCTGTGCAGCTGCATCCGGAGGTGGTTGCACTATGGGAGGCAGCCCACGCAAGGCCCTAGTCTGCTCCTCCATGGCTGCAAGCATGCGGGTGTGGTAGGTCTGGTTCTGGAGGATGAGTGTGCGGAGGTCCCCATGCAACAACTCACGGGATGCCCGGACCTCCGCCCTCGTTGCCTGCATCTCAGCTGAGAGCGTACGGGTGAGACGCTCCAGCTGCTGTTCTGTCCTTTGGTGTGTTGAAGCCTCAAGCTCAACAAGAGTCGTCCTGAGGTGTAGGAGCTCCTGCCTCAGGGCTTCCCTGTGGCCCTGGGACTCAATGGAGATGGCCTCCTGCAGAGTCGCCAGTGCCGCCCGCCTGTCCCTGTTGGACCCCAACATGTCCTCCCTGTGTGACTGGCAGATGGAGTCGGTTGCCTGCTCTAGTCGCTCCATCAGCCTTTCTGGGGGGACAATGGAAGTGGCCACCCTATCCATGGCCTGAGCCATCATCTCGGATGATGCAGCCTGTTGGGTAGCCATACCGTAAATGGATTGCTCCCATGCGGTATTGCCGGGTGTCGTACGGCCACCACGTCGGCGGGCACCACACCTGTCTGGGGCAAGGCGAACTGCGCCTTGCTGTGCCGGCACTGCCTGAGGCTGCAGGACTGCATTCCCCCTCTGATCTGCTGGCCCAGGAACAGGATCAGATGTCGCGGAGTGTGACCCTGCATCCGTAACCACCGAAGGCGTAGCTGCCAACACTGACATCCCCATGGAGGGTACTGACCCTGGTGCAGGTGGGTGAGACAGAACAGAATCCCTCCCTGGAACACTCACCTGCAACGGCACGTAGGTCTCATCCGAATCAACACCTGAGTACAGCTCGGGGGAGGTGCAGCCAGAGACACCCCTTGAGAGCACGACCTGCAGCACTTGTGGGTTCTCCCCCACCACCACACCACGTCCCTCACTGGTGGTTGGTCGGCCCTGGGACACCTCCTGGGTCTGCGCCATCTCCACAACCCCAGCAGTATCAGGTGCGTCTTCCCCTGCAAAGACATGTAAACAAAGAAATGGAAACAGGCATTAGCACCATGGCACACATTGAGGGCTGAGAAGCAAGAGAACCAGTACTTGATTGACACATGTCCCACATGACTAAAACCCTCCCATGCATGCACCCTCACTGCGTATGAAGTGCAGGCAAATGGCACACACTGATGACACCAAGATGGAAGATGAACACATTTTCTGCATGCTGCCTGGCAGTGGCATCACACATTGGCCTGTGATTGGCAGGTGAAACACACATGCCATCACACAGATGGCATGTACCATTGCTATTGAGTGAAGATGGAGAGGAGGGCAGCACCTATTCATTCAGTCCAGTTCCCGCATGTAATAGCTTTTCTAATTCTAACAGGTCAGATTTTTCACCTGGAGCTGCCAGTCTGAAATGGTCAAATTGCACAGGGACATGTGTGTACAAATGATATCCAGGTAACAAAGTCACTCCACTTTACCATAGCCATGTCAGACATGTGACTAGTGGACAGCGACATGCCTAGTGAAAGTGGTGGAATGCAAACAAACTGACTGAATGAACAGTGAAAAAGAAGCAAATATGTTGGGTCAAGGTGACACTTCAAGGGCAACTGGCGTGCAGTTGTGCTAGATGTCTACTGTTGGCAGAAGGGATACTGCTATGGCCAAATGCAGCTGCGCAGGAAGGATTGCATGAAGCACATGGCTGACCCATACGACTCAGGCGCACACACTCTCACCTGGCACCCGAACAGAAGCCCTCACACACACACCATGCACATGGATGACACACACATGCATGTGCACTCACCGGACAATGCCTCGTAATCAGCCAGATCTCCCAAGCCTTGGATCTGTTCCTCCGTGACGTAGGTCCCAGCGACTGACTCATGTGGAGTGAGTTCCATGTCTACTACTGGAGACCCACCTCCAGTCACTAGAGTTGCGGCATGACTTGAGGCCAGCTTACTCTTTGCCCTGCGCTTTAGGTCATTCCAGCGCTTATAGCAATCATTGGCTGTGCGCCTCACGATTCCAAGGGCACTTACGATGTCCGCAACGGTCTGCCAGTGTGCCTGGCATTGTGCAGGTGTGGTCTTGGATCCTGCAACAATGACCATCTCGTTGTCATGTCCGGACACATACTCGACAAGTGCATTCAGTTCGTCATCCGTGAAGCTGGGCTTCCTGGACGGGCCGGACTGTGTAGCCGTGTCTGGGGCATCAGCCTGTGCCGGACGAGCACTCTTCCTCTTCCGCTTGGAAGGTGGTGGTGATCCTGAGTGTCCTGCGCCGCTCTGGACACTAGGGGCAGGAGCCCTGGTGGACTCTGTATCAGGAGTGTGGGATTGCACACTCAGCATGGGAGTTGGTGCAGGCATTGGCTCTAGTGTGATGGTGTCAGGGGGAATGTCAGCAGCATGGACTAGGACCGACACTGTCCTGGCTGGGTGTGTGAGGGCTGGGGTGGATGGAGCCGCAGCTGCCCCTGCAGCCTCTCCGCCCTGCCTCCTTGGTGCAGCAGATGACCTTGCTGCCCCAGATCCACGTGGCATGATGGCATCAACGTGCAACAGCGCACGTGTCGTAGCCCTGCTGACCTGGAAGTCAGCCATGGAGTCAGCCAGGTCTGGTGCCACAATGGGCTGGTCCAACAAGGGCTGAGCATGGATGGAGTCAGCCACTTCAGCCTCAACGGGAGGGGGGAGGGGGGGAGGGAGGGGGGATGATGGGTGCCCTTGACTGGTCCTCCACACATGGGGGGACAGGCTCACCCTGCAAGTTACGACCACGTCCCCTACCGGATCCACCACGGCCACCACTTGTGGCTCTTCCACCTTTGCCACCCTTACGGAATCCTCGCCTACCAGCCATGGCACTGATATTAATGTGCGTATGGGAGTGGCTGTAGACAATTGTCCTGGGCAATTGGGGGTCAAAGGGGTTGGGTACCAGATGGTAATTGTACCCTAGTGCTCTAGCACGGCTGATTGTAACCCCTGGGGAAAGATGACGGGTCACGCAACGCACAGGAGGCCCAAAAAAGGGAGATGACGTGCACGCAACCCCTCCTAGACCACGTGTGCAGAAAGAAAAACCTGCACTACGCTGTGGCACCCAGTAACACAAGAATGAACGTATGCGTGTCACACGCAGCCTAGAATGACCTCTGAAGGGGTAGGCTACACACGGGGCAAGCACAGAAGTTGGATACGTGCGTGACTCACCCTATGCCGGGTAAAAGAGCGTGAATAATGAGCGCGTTTGGCTGGCTAAACCCCCGCCAAAAGAAGATGTGTACGCTGTCTGAGAAGACAGGACAACAGTAGAAGGGGACACTGTTTGAGGGAACAGGCCCAGGTAAACCAGTAAAAGAGAAAAAAGAGAAAAAGCTGTCAGAGGTAACAGGGAATACGAACTGGAAACGCCGTGAAGTAAATCGCGTGTGAAACGACAAGAAGTACAGAATTCACCCACTCGCTCTCCACGAAAAGCATGTACAAGGAAATGGTGTTCTACATGTACCTTATATACTGGCCCACACGTACAGCGTCACTTACGCGGCGTGTACGTTCACCAATCACACGCTTTGTCACTCCTGCGTGTAGATCCATTTTCACCAATCACACGCTTTGTCACTTCTGCGTGTAGATCCATTTTCACCAATCACACGCTTTGTCACTTCTGCGTGTAGATCCATTTTCACCAATCACACGCTTTGACACTGGGACGTGTCACGCAACAATTTCCTGCACGTGCAGGTGACTATAGGCGCGCATATGCTGTTGACGGGTTTACGCGCTAAGGGCCTTTGCTGACGTGTGGGATTTCACTCCCTATCAGGCTGTCCACGCGTTCACACACAAGAGACCACGCTCCTGGCCAGGAGGCCAAATTACTGCCCCCCAGAGCCCTGAGCACGCTCCCACCTGCTGCTGCCTGACTGCCTGCTGGCCACGTGCCCCACAGTGCTGGTGGGTGGGGGTGTTGGGAGACATGGGTGGGGGCCTGGTGAAGGGTGCCCCTGGTGGCGGGGGGGTGGGGGTGGTGGGAGACATGGGTGGGGGCCTGGTGGAGGCTGCCCCTGGTGGCGGGAGGGTGGGGGTGGTGGGAGACATGGGTGGGGGCCTGGTGGAGGCTGCCCCTGGTGGCGGGAGGGTGGGGGTGGTGGGAGACATGGGTGGGGGCCTGGTGGAGGCTGCCCCTGCACTGCTGGGGGTTGGGGGTGGTGGGAGGCATGGGTGGGGGCCTGGTGGAGGCTGCCCCTGGTGGCGGGGGGCAGGGGGTGGTGGGAGACATGGGTGGGGGCCTGGTGGAGGCTGCCCCTGGTGGCGGGAGGGTGGGGGTGGTGGGAGACATGGGTGGGGGCCTGGTGGAGGCTGCCCCTGCACTGCTGGGGGGTGGGGGTGGTGGGAGGCATGGGTGGGGGCCTGGTGGAGGCTGCCCCTGCACTGCTGGGGGTTGGGGGTGGTGGGAGGCATAGGTGGGGGCCTGGTGGAGGCTGCCCCTGCACTGCTGGGGGTTGGGGGTGGTGGGAGGCATGGGTGGGGGCCTGGTGGAGGCTGCCCCTGGTGGCGGGAGGGTGGGGGTGGTGGGAGACATGGGTGGGGGCCTGGTGGAGGCTGCCCCTGCACTGCTGGGGGTTGGGGGTGGTGAGAGGCATGGGTGGGGGCCTGGTGGAGGCTGCCCCTGGTGGCGGGGGGGGTGGGGGTGGTGGGAGACATGGGTGGGGGCCTGGTGGAGGCTGCCCCTGCACTGCTGGGGGTTGGGGGTGGTGGGAGGCATGGGTGGGGGCCTGGTGGAGGCTGCCCCTGGTGGCGGGAGGGTGGGGGTGGTGGGAGACATGGGTGGGGGCCTGGTGGAGGCTGCCCCTGCACTGCTGGGGGTTGGGGGTGGTGGGAGGCATGGGTGGGGGCCTGGTGGAGGCTGCCCCTGGTGGCGGGGGGGGGTGGGGGTGGTGGGAGACATGGGTGGGGGCCTGGTGGAGGCTGCCCCTGCACTGCTGGGGGTTGGGGGTGGTGGGAGGCATGGGTGGGGGCCTGGTGGAGGCTGCCCCTGGTGGCGGGGGGGTGGGGGTGGTGGGAGACATGGGCGGGGGCCTGGTGGAGGCTGCCCCTGGTGGCGGGGGGGGTGGGGGTGGTGGGAGACATGGGTGGGGGCCTGGTGGAGGCTGCCCCTGCACTGCTGGGGGTTGGGGGTGGTGGGAGGCATGGGTGGGGGCCTGGTGGAGGCTGCCCCTGGTGGCGGGAGGGTGGGGGTGGTGGGAGACATGGGTGGGGGCCTGGTGGAGGCTGCCCCTGCACTGCTGGGGGTTGGGGGTGGTGGGAGGCATGGGTGGGGGCCTGGTGGAGGCTGCCCCTGGTGGCGGGGGGGGTGGGGGTGGTGGGAGACATGGGTGGGGGCCTGGTGGAGGCTGCCCCTGCACTGCTGGGGGTTGGGGGTGGTGGGAGGCATGGGTGGGGGCCTGGTGGAGGCTGCCCCTGGTGGCGGGGGGGTGGGGGTGGTGGGAGACATGGGCGGGGGCCTGGTGGAGGCTGCCCCTGGTGGCGGGAGGGTGGGGGTGGTGGGAGACATGGGTCGGGGCCTGGTGGAGGCTGCCCCTGCACTGCTGGGGGTTGGGGGTGGTGGGAGGCATGGGTGGGGGCCTGGTGGAGGCTGCCCCTGGTGGCGGGAGGGTGGGGGTGGTGGGAGACATGGGTGGGGGCCTGGTGGAGGCTGCCCCTGCACTGCTGGGGGTTGGGGGTGGTGGGAGGCATGGGTGGGGGCCTGGTGGAGGCTGCCCTGGTGGCGGGGGGGGTGGGGGTGGTGGGAGACATGGGTGGGGGCCTGGTGGAGGCTGCCCCTGCACTGCTGGGGGTTGGGGGTGGTGGGAGGCATGGGTGGGGGCCTGGTGGAGGCTGCCCCTGGTGGCGGGGGGGGTGGGGGTGGTGGGAGACATGGGTGGGGGCCTGGTGGAGGCTGCCCCTGGTGGCGGGAGGGTGGGGGTGGTGGGAGACATGGGTGGGGGCCTGGTGGAGGCTGCCCCTGCACTGCTGGGGGTTGGGGGTGGTGGGAGGCATGGGTGGGGGCCTGGTGGAGGCTGCCCCTGGTGGCGGGAGGGTGGGGGTGGTGGGAGACATGGGTGGGGGCCTGGTGGAGGCTGCCCCTGCACTGCTGGGGGTTGGGGGTGGTGGGAGGCATGGGTGGGGGCCTGGTGGAGGCTGCCCCTGGTGGCAGGGGGGGGTGGGGGTGGTGGGAGACATGGGTGGGGGCCTGGTGGAGGCTGCCCCTGGTGGCGGGAGGGTGGGGGTGGTGGGAGACATGGGTGGGGGCCTGGTGGAGGCTGCCCCTGCACTGCTGGGGGGTGGGGGTGGTGGGAGGCATGGGTGGGGGCCTGGTGGAGGCTGCCCCTGCACTGCTGGGGGTTGGGGGTGGTGGGAGGCATGGGTGGGGGCCTGGTGGAGGCTGCCCCTGGTGGCAGGGGGGTGGGGGTGGTGGGAGACATGGGTGGGGGCCTGGTGGAGGCTGCCCCTGGTGGCGGGGGGGTGGGGGTGGTGGGAGGCATGGGTGGGGGCCTGGTGGAGGCTGCCCCTGGTGGCGGGAGGGTGGGGGTGGTGGGAGACATGAGTGGGGGCCTGGTGGAGGGTGCCCCTGGATGGTGGGGGCTGGGGGTGGTGGGAGACATGAGTGGGGGCCTGGTGGAGGCTGCCCCTGGTGGCGGGGGGGGTGGGGGTGGTGGGAGACATGGGTGGGGGCCTGGTGGAGGGTGCCCCTGGTGGCGGGGGGGTGGGGGTGGTGGGAGACATGGGTGGGGGCCTGGTGGAGGCTGCCCCTGCACTGCTGGGGGGTGGGGGTGCAGGGGGACATGAGCAGGTGTGCAGGGTAGTCCCCTGTTTTGTAGGCTGCCTGCAGGGGCCGTGGAGGGTGTACAGGGAACTCCTGTGAGGACCCACCCAGCCTAATCGCGTGTGACTTCCCACGCACCCCTGTAATACACGTACCCAGCCAAATCGCGTGTGATGATTCCCACGCACCCCTGTAATACACGTACCCAGCCAAATCGCGTGTGATAATTCCTGCGCACCCCTGTAATACACGTACCTGGCCAAATCGCATCCCTGTAATACACGTACCCAGCCGAATCGCGTGTAAAACTTCCCGTGTACCCCTGTAATACACGTACACAGCCAAATCGCATGTGATAATTCCCGCGTACCCCTGTGATACACGTGCCCTGGCTAATCGCGTGTGAAACTTCCCGCCTACCCCTGTAATACACGTACCCTGGGCAATCTCGTGTTCAACTTCCCGCGTACCCCTGTAATACACGTACCCTGGCTAATCGCATGTAAGACTTCCCGCATACCCCTGTAATACACGTACCCTGGCCAATCGCGTGTTAAACTTCCCGCATACCCCTGTAATACACGTACCCTGGCCAATCGCGTGTTAAACTTCCCGCGTACCCCTGTAATACACGTACCCTGGCTAATCGCGTGTTAAACTTCCCGCGTACCCCTGTAATACACGTACCCTGGCTAATCGCATGTTAAACTTCCCGCATACCCCTGTAATACACGTACCCTGGCCAATCGCGTGTTAAACTTCCCGCGTACCCCTGTAATACACGTACCCTGGCTAATCGCGTGTATAACTTCACGCGTACCCCTGATATGCACGTTACCCGCTTTGCGTTCCTTGTTTGGCAGCCCTGTAAACTGGTCCAGGGTTAGCGCAGCCCTTTGCGATGATTTAGCGATTTTGATGGCTTTTCCTTGCGCGAGGGCGTTCTTGGGGGCGTTACTGGCGCTGCTGCAGGGTCGCTGCGATACTCTGCGCCACGGCTGGTTTGGGAGCCTAAAATCCATGAATACGCTGTGCGCGGAAATCGGTTTTAACGCACGTGCCTGGCGCAGTCAATCGCACGCGGACACTCTGCGCCAGCCGCTTGCGACACTTTTCTGCGAAATTCTATGAATTACCCTGTAAATCTTACTACAGTTCTATGGGGCACCCCCAGGCTCATTGTCTTTGCCTTTATTTTGTTTATAATCATTTCATTTTTCCTGGCGTATAGAGACAAAGCGATCACTGTTCGCTGCAAAAGCTGCTTGTTGGTTTAAATCTTGACTTGAGCCCATACTCTAGTGCGTTTTAGGCTCTTGACTCCAGCACATTATATATAGAGTAAGAGGGTTAGACTTTTGAAGGATGCATAAAGAAAATACAGCACTACAGTGGGTTAAGGCATCACACAAAGTGAATGGCAGATTCCTACTGGGTGCAATGCAAGCAAATCACTTGTTTAATTCCTTAAACGTGTACCGATTAAACCCAAGTATTCACTGAAGCCATCTTTCCCCCGTTTCGAGAGAGATGTTTTAGACACATATCAGGATCTGCAGTATATGGAGTTGGCGCTTTTTGAAGATCTCACCAAAACATTCATCCTCATTTGTATTCTGGTGCTCTGCGCATTTTTAAGGATAATACACAATTAATAGGGGTCACTTTCAATATGGAGTAGAGTAAATATCATGCATAAAGTGTCTAGATAGATATGTTATGCACACTCGCCTCTATATTTTCATTCATTTGAATGTCAGAGAGGATGGCACGGAACAGGTTTACCTTTCCCCCATGCCCCCGCCAGCAACATATGAAAATGCACAAGCGTATTTGCCAGTATGACTATTAATGTGGGCTCCTATCAAATCCATCCTCTTTTTACATCAAGGAAAAAGCAAGCATATTCCATAAAATCCCATATCCCTATCCAATAATGCGTGCCCTTCATAAATGCCAGGTGGCATTTACCCCATTTGCACTGTGAAGCGAAGTGCAAATCCAACCGGAATTTACGCTTTGGAATAAAATGTCCTCCACTGTATGCATGACAAAATAACTACTGCTTTGGTTTCTAAACCCCTACTCCGCTCCACACTGCTACTTAACCAGCAGAGATCTCGTTCATAAAGGAGAAACAGGCACAACATGAACGGTACACCTATTTCACCCCCTTAGGTAGCTTGGCCGAGGGCAGGCGATCCTCTTCAAGAGCGGAGTGATCCAACAAGCAAGCATCTAAAAAAAACAATAGCACTGTGGTACCAAAATAAAATAAATATCCAATCGAGAGTTGTTAACACAAAATTAGACTTTAATAAAATTAAAGGAAAAGAACACCAATAAAAACACTATCAACTTGCCCCTGTAAGAAAATACACAGAATTTGCAGACATTTGGTTGAAATGGGTACTCTGAGTATGAGGACGGAGCATGCAGGCAATTGTCTTTGCAGCAATGGTCAAGATAAAGTCTTTTAAAAAGCTAAGGAGTTGGTTCTTAATTGTGAGTATGGTCGTGAACACCAAGCCATGAAGACGGAAGCGCTGGGTCTACCTTTAAATCCTCCTTTTCTGGCTCAGCAGCCCTGAGTCAGGCTTCTGGGCAATTTTCCCACATTTGAGTCGTTATCAGGACAGTCAAGGATGGTTGACCGGAGGCAAACCAAGTGCATGTAAACAAAAGGCAATCAGTTGGAGACTCAAAGAAAGCTTGGAAACAGGCAATGGGACTCATTAGAAAATTTCCAGCGCCCGCGAATGAGCAATTACCGGGTCATTACGGCCCTGCCAGACCCGGTAATTGCTCATTCACAGGCACCAGAACGGAATGCGCCCCATTGCCATTTGAGCCCCATTTGTAATTTTCCGGTCCAGGAACTACAGTACCGGCAAGATTACCGGTACCGTAGTCCTCGGACCACAAAACTTATAATGACTCCCAATGTGTAGATCCTTGCAGTTTGACAGCTTGAATGGGTCTTGATGTTGTGATTTAGCTGCAGTGGCAAACTGGATCACTGGGTTCAAAGATGTGATTAGGTTCTGCAGCAGCGATCATTTTGGAGATACGGGACTCAAGAGTGGGTATGCCTGTTGAACAATGGTTTGAAGTGGGAAACAGATTCCATGGCTACTCCTCTTGATTTACATCACTGTGGGACCATGTTCTGGGTGGTATAGGAAATAAAACCCCTTCTTCTGCCCTTTCTGGTACTTAAGGTGTGCCAATTCCAGTGGGAAGAGTCCTGGGTACCAGTGATTCAGCATCAGAAATGCTTGTCCTTGAACAAACCTGGAAATGTGCCCCTGGAGTGGGTGGGAGAAAGTCTTGCTCCTTCTGGGAAATCCTATCTTCACCCAAGGGCAGGGAATATTGTGCAGATTGATAGCATACTACATTTCTAATTAAATCCTTCTTGTTCTGAGTACAAATATGCTTCAACTAAGGCACGTATAGTCAATTTGCCAGGGAACTGGCCTATTTTAAGCAGCTTGCAGGGGAGGAATCTAGATGGTGTCTAAAGATGTTTTGCCTTCTGCAGTCAGTACCCAGTGTCCCCTTTCTGCAGTCAGTTGGGAGTGAACATAGAAATCTGTGGCGATTAACCATTACCAGCATGATGGGACCTTCCTCTTGGGATAGCTCCTCTCCTTAACTCCCCTTTACTCTAACCCCTCATGTCTGCCTGATCAAAGAGACTCCCTGGCAGAGCTTCCTTTGAGTCAAGGACTCTCACTCTACCCACTGCTGTCTATCCTGTTCCTGTGACAAAGTGTCAAGCCTTCCCAGCAGAGATCAAATAAAGCCACCAGGGCTGGGCCCAGAAACCGTGTGTGTATGAATGCTAGCCCAATGTTGTGTTACACAAACGTTCTGACAGCTGTACGAGTCACAGAAAACCAGTTGGAAATTAAAAAAAAGCATCTAATGGTTTTGCACATTATAATTATATTTCTTCGTTTACCATGAAATGATTGAATTTAAAAATTTGGAAAGAGAAATGACCACATTTTCTTTTTTTCTAATAGAGCAGAGGGAGCCCCCTACTACTCCTCTACCTTAACTAATAACCTTGCCCCCCCACACCTATGATTTATTTCAAAAAATCCAAAAGTTCACAAAAAAAGGTAAACAAATTCAGTTATTTCTTCTTTGTTTTATTTATTCGATCATTTATACAGATACCATATTTCCTCATACACTTTCTGAAACATGACAAAGCTTTATATATTTATATTTAACCGAACCACCTGCAGACCTTGTGGATACACAGTTATCTATCATTTGAATCATGGGTTCCTGCTGCTATGGGCAGCTCATGGTTGTTGTAATATTTTTTATTCTAGCAGGCTGTTTCAGAAATGTACATGTTTGTCCGGGGGTACCAGGTTGTCAAACCACATGGCAGTTGTTGGGATTTCAATAGAGTTCAGCACAGAAAACATGTTTGCTATACATTTTTAGCATGGGCGATTAAAAGTGAGGCCTGTTTAGCTGAGCTCACTTTCTGAGAGAGAAAACTCATCATCATTGCAGATTGTCTCATAGATAGAACGTTGGAGATGGAGTAGACAATATATTTAAAAACACAGTAAATGGATCCATCATTCCACTTTCTCACAACTTGTAGCCTGATTCATGGAATTATTTGCGTGAGAAACGCAGATCTGTGCGCCTTTCTGCCTGAAAATCCCCATACTTCAAACAGAGATTTTCGGGCAGAAAGGCTTGCAAATCTGCGTTTCTCACGCAAATAATTCCATGAATCAGGCTGTGTGTTGAACCATGTTGGCTAGACTTCAGCCATTCCCTGCTAGCTCAATTCATTTTCTAATGACCTACCGGCCGCCTGCTTACATTACCAAACAATTTCTTGATAACTTCGCCCACCTGGGGCCAGATTACAGAAACTTTGCGCCAAGGCAAAGGCAAAATTGCACGGTATTAGCACTAGGGCACAGTTTGCCCTATTTTTAAAAACAGTGGCACACACTAGAAAACTACTGCACCATGACAAGGGCAGTTTGGCATATTAAAAGCACCAGGGCAAAAATTGCCCTAGTGCTAAATAGATACATTTGTGATGCATCTTTGCATCAGGGCAAAATTTGCCCTAGTACTAATACCATTCCGTATTAGCACTAGGGCAAACTTTGCCCTGGTGCAAAAATGCAGTAGAAATGCATCTTTTTTTACTAGGGCAAATAGCGTGCAACTTTGCCCTTGCCTTGGCGTAAAGTTTCTGTAATCTGGCCCCAGGTCACTGACCTCTCCCTCTCACACTCTAATTTAGTCATTCTAGGTGATTCTAATCTCCACCTGAATATCTCTGATGACCTGCAAGCCAGTAAATTTGTTTCTGGATTACAGAGCTGCACTTTTAGACTCAGAAATCATGGCCCTACCCAATTAGGAGGGAAGCAGCTTGACTTAATTTTTTGCTGACTGTGATGGGCTCCTGGTGTTTCCTCCTCGCCCTCTGATTTGTTCGGACCATTTTCTCCTTCCTTTTTTCACTCCTGTGCCCCAGACCTATAGTGAAATTGGTGTCTCTCTTTTAACTTCACTGCCACTGGGCTAGGGTTTAATCTGAAACCATTTCTAGCTCTATCATCACCCTTACAGGTGAGGGAATCATTAATGACTCTAAAGATCCCTGCAGTGCCTTGACTGATGCCTTTCAACCCACAGCATTGCTCCTCTTACTCAATCCATTTTCCGAGCCCATCCGTCCACTCCTTGGTACTCCCCTACACTTAAATCCTTGAAACGTAGAGCAGAACGTAGTTGGCTTTCTAACTTAAACTCTGCAGCACGGTCTCTCTACCTTCAGGTTCGCCCCACCATCTACAATGCCGCTATAAAAAGGACTAAGGCTGATTTTTATGCAAATCACATTCTTACTGCCTCCTGCACCGTGCGTGAGCTGTTCTGTGTGACTATGGAACTGATCAATCATGCAAAAAGTCCTCTGATGATGCTACTAAATCAGGCCCACTGTGATCATATTGCTGTTTTCTTTAGGGATAATATTCTCAACATCTGCTAACTGATCAGTTTTGAAAGACCCACAAAGACAGACCCCCCTTTGGTCTTTGCTGCAATGGGGGAATTTCTGCCTAGCGCTTTGCACTTTGACGCAGTGACAGACAGTGTGGTCTCTACTGCACTGGAAAAACTTCGATCAGCCTCTCCCAGGGATCCAATCCCGCTTACCAGGCTCCAAGAGGCCTGCATCAATCTTACTGTCCTTCTCACTGCTGCACTTGATTACTCTTTTACCGCTGGTCACATTTCCACTTCGCATGCAGTAATTTCTCATGTATTAAAGAAATCCCTTCTTGAACCTGCGGTGGGGGAAAACTATCGCCCTACCTTCTTCTCCCTGTTCTGATGAAGCTTATGGAATCTATTGTCACCCCACAACTATCTGCCTTTCTGGAGGCCAACTCTCTCCTCCATCCTTTTCAATCTGGATTTCGCCCCGGGATTGGGACTGAGTCTGTGATGATGGCATTGATGGATGATATTGCCCTCCTGCAGGACCGCAGAGAGGTGGGAGCTTTGTTTCTTCTTGACCTCTCTGCAGCCTTTGATCCAGTGGATCACCAGAAGCCGCTTCAGTGCTTCTGTGAGGCGGGAATATTGGGCACTCTGCTTAAATGGTTTTCCTCCTTCTTGTCGGAACGGGTCAAAACAGTCTCTCTTCCATCATTTACTTTCCAGCCAACTGTATTGAAGTGTGGAGTTCGTTTGCTTTTTAACCTTTGTGTGCAGGCATTGGGTAAACTCATCGCCAGCTATGGAGTGCATTTTTTCTGCTATGGTGATGACACCCAGATTTTGTTCCATTTAAACACGCTCTCCACTGACCCCCCTAACAAGCTGAAAAACTGCCTTGCTGCAGTTGGTCAGTGGATGGATAATAACTGGTTAAAGTTAAACGGTGACAAAATGGAGGACCTCCTAGTTGGCTCTAATGTGGAGGGTCAGTTATAGACCAATGACTACTGGCCATCTTCTCTCGGTCCATGTCCTGAGCCTTCACCTGTGGTAAAAAGTCTTGGGATCAAACTTATGCCCACTGGTTCTCGGGAAGCCCAGGTTTTCACAGTTTGCCAAATGCGATTCATAAAACTCAAGGTTTTATGAAAAGTTCTCCCCTTTCTCCCGCTTCCACTCAGATGAAAAGTTGTTAGAGCCTCTCTATTATGAGTTCCCTAGATTATTGTAACGCTATCTATCTTGGGCAACCTGAGAGGCTACTTCAGCGTCTTTAAATTCTTCAGAATGCTGCAACACGTCTTGCCCTTGGAGCCCCCAGACTTGCTCACTCTCGCAAACTCGTGCATCAGTTACACTGGCTCCCCATCAGAAGCAGAATCAAGTTCAAGTTTCTCTCTATGCTCCATCGTGCCATTCATGGTGTTGTAGCTGAATGTTTACAGTCCAGGATTCAGCCCTACATCCCCAAGAGCTTATTGCACTTAACAACCAAATCTTTGCTACTCGTTCCTAGATTTTTTCGGACCAGACCGGGACGGAGATCTTTCTCTGTTCTTGCCTCCGATCTTTGGAACTCCTTGCCTCCGGACCTTCACAGACCGCTAGAATCTTTTCCATTCCGTAAGGCTTTAAAAACCTACCTGTTCTCAGTCGAATCTCCTTAGCTTCTCTCTCACTCAGAGCGCCTCGATAACTTACGGTCTTTGTGCGCTCTATACATATCCCCTACAATACAATAGCATTTCTTGAAAGTATGTCCCTTTATCTATCTCACAATCAGGGATCTAGCTTGAGAGAGCACCAGAGGGCGATACAGAGAAATTGTATTGCACAGGGAAGTGGATCTATGGAGTGACACTCTGATCATAAGTTTCTATGCCCAGAACTGTGACGTGTGTAGGGAATGTTTGAGTCCAAGAGCCATATTAATAAAATAAAAAAAAACATTTCATTAGTGCAAGAGGAATTAGCATTAGTCTAGGGCAAACATTTCCTATTGAGTAATAAACATATACTTTCAAAGTATTTTTGCAGCAGAGTACAAAACTAGAACCATGGCAAATATGTTACTGGTGCAAACATGTGTTGAAATAATATTCTTCCTGCAGTAGGGCATTCAAGCACTTGTGGTAATTGCACTTTGACTGGTTCAACGTTTCTGTAATACTGCCAAACATTTCAGAAAACAGGATGTGAAGTTGAAAGGGTTCTGTAGGGCTGTGTGTAACTGGCACAGTATAATAGAGCATGCGTTGCCGAATGACACGATATTTCTGGCCCATATCCGAAGATAGAAAGAACAGTTATCTCTGTACCTCTTTCTCTCCCTCCCTTTCCCACACATTCCTTTCTCTCTCGGCACGACATACACTCATTTTAGTGGCGTTTCACCATCTTTCTGACGACAGCTATTACACACGTCTATTCTGAAGGCATGACTGATGGGCTGATTCAATCCGGTATTTATAGCAAGACGAAATGAATAAATCATCAGCACGCCATCGTCACAGCATTAGAAGCTTCCAGTAAGACGACTTTGAGGTGAGCAATCACAGGGAATCGGCGTATTTCAATTTAGACATGTTCAAAAATCGTGTAAGTGCTCAATAACAGTATTAGAATGACTAAGAAGAATGCGGAATCTGCTATTGTGCCTTCTTTCTGACTGGATGTTCTTCTATTCAGTACGCGCAACATCAATTATTAAATGAATCGGCGTGCACCATAAAGTCAACAACAAAGGCACGTGTTCATGCCTGTAATTTCTGTATGACTGCCGCCATCTGGTGGCGAAAATTTGAGCTGCGCAGAATGTGAACAGTCGCCAATTATATGGAGCCACTGACCTTGTTCAAGTAGCTGCAGGTCTGACACAAATGCCGTCTCAGCGTCCGTCAGAGCAATAAACCGAAGGTCTCCAAGGTGCAGAATCGCCGAGAGGATCACGAACAGGTTTTCCACTTCCTGTACATATGTAAACAATTAGTTAAACACTGGACTCTGTTCAGTACACGGCAGCAAATATCAGCAATCATGTTGCTATTTTAAAAAATAAATCGATACACGAATAACGATTATCTGTAGAAGTTAAAGTAATTTACATATTTTATAGCAAACTACACTCTACCTATATTAGCTACGATACTAGTAGCTGTTTTTCCAAGGTTGCCTCTTTTTTAGGAGGTGTCCGCCAGACTCCGAATTCCTACCGAGAAATGTTAGCATTTGACCATTGCAAAACTGTTTCAGGCAGTGGGGCTAATCGGCAAATTCGCCCTGAGTGGCCAGATTATCAAATCAAACGCATGCAAAGAAGTGGAGCAAACACACGTAGATGCTTAGGTAATATGGAAAAGAGCAAACAAGTTTTGCCACAGAAGTATTATCTAAACATAAACGCACCTGTGTAAAGTTGAAGCAGGCTGTTTTATGTACTACGTTTGCAGTGTATCATGAACAGAAATATAGTAAACACCCTTCGGTTTATGTTATGCAGGAAACACAGAACAATCTAACAGCATGATTAATGTGCGCCCTAGTGCAAAACTTTTTAGATAATATTGATCTCTTCAAAAATGTTGTATAATCAAAGAAATTGCTCAACTTTTAGCGCTGGTGCAAATGTTAGATGATCTGGCCCCTGAAGCGTCTATGGGTTTATATGCCAAGATTTAAGATGGGTTGTCCCAGACACATCACTCACTGCAAAGCTCTTTCAGAAATATAACAAAGCCCTTCTCCCTCATCTTTCATTGTCTTCCATCCCAACCAAGCCCCAACCCAAACCACTGCTTTCAGGTCTTTGTGCCAACATAAAGATATGATATGATATGATAGGTTATTTATAACGTGCTTAATACCCAGAGGTTTCTAAGTGCGGACCCAGGGATCGAACCTGCATTGCTCTGTGTCGTCTTGCTTCCAAGGCAAGTATGTTGCCCCTGAGTTATCCTCCCGAAATACAAACTAAGATCACTGAAGGGAATAGTTTACACGTGAGATGAGGAGGGCCTAGCTCCTAACAACAAATACACACAAGGAAGAGCTGGCATGATGAATTCTGACTCATCGGGAGTCTTTTCAGGAGGGTACTATTCCAAACACACACACACACATTTTGAAATTGTCCATACCGTGAAACAAAACTGGTTGTTCCACCTTCAGATGTTTTAGACTACAACACACATCAGCCCTAGCCTACTTAATTAAGGATGAAAGATCTTGGGAGTTGTAGTTCAAAACATCTGAACCGTACAGGTTGCAGACAAAGAGAGTTTGGCAGACCTCCTGTTGGAGCCAGCAGCAAAGCAATAGATTGCCTGGGTTCTGATTTCTGATGAGTGGCCAATTGTATTCATATCTGCAGTTGTAAAATGGCAAATAGATTATGTTTCTCTTTTCATGATATCAAATGGGAATTCCCAAATTAACTGGGATCAACATCAATACTTTCCTCTAAACACTAGGCCAGGTAGGCATTAGACATATATGGTAGTCACAATCAAAGTAGCAACACTGTATGTAGGACAACCTTATTTATTCAAGTTTAACTCATGGCAAAACTATTAATCATGGATTTTTACATAAAGGTTCTTGCCACCATCATCAGTTGATTTGTCCATGATTTTAAATATCACGAAAACAAAGACAGTTTGTAAATCTCAGTAGCAGTGTAAACTTTGTTGTGCATGAAAAATGATAGATATAAACCTCTAGCCTCCTATCACCCAGGTTACATATATTCAAAAAGTAAAACATCATGTAACAGACATATATGCAGCTTCCTATATGTTTTTTGAATCGCTAACTCTCATATTCTGGGAAGTCACTCAGAAAGAGGGAGGGATATGACTAGAAAATATTCTTTTTCAGGTGGGGCAGAAATGATATGTTTTGCTTCAGGCCTGGAGTTGGCATCTGTGCACAAAGAAAGCTATCTCAAAAATGAAGTTCTGAGAAATGTCTTCACATGGTCCCTCTTGTTTGTTGTTTCATCACTCGTGACTGTGCAGATTACAAATCTGTTGAAAACCTATGCATTTATGGTACATGAGACATGAAAGACTACACATCTGGGGTCCAGATCCCTACGGACATGCCTCTGTGTGAGAGAGGTAGAACATAATTGCTCTACCAAGACAAAAGAAGTCATACCAGGATGTAAATGAACCATTTAATATAGGCAGAAAGAGGAAGGGGCTGAGTAGGGCAGCACCGGGAAGCACTTTCCAGTTAGAGACGAGTTGCCTAGCAATTTGTAAACGTACACTTTCTGGGAATCTGCATTCCTCTCTTTAATATGGATGTGAGAATCCTTTGTACACTGCTCCCCTTTTCCTGAGGATAAAGCTCTCTGGGCATGACATCACCAGGCAAGAAGAATATGAAATAGCAGTCAGGATCAGGCCCTTGCAGAAGGTGAAAAGGGTGACAATCAGCTGTGATCATGGCCTAGTGATTCATGAGTGCAGACTTGAAGAACGATTCACCTGGAATCTGGTTTGGAGTACATTCTGCTCCAAAGTCCTCTGAAATGCAGGCGACGACCAAGATTCCCGAGTTAGGCGCACTCTTCTCCCTACCCATTCCAAGGGAACATTTGGGGTGACCAGCTGTTAGACAAGGCCTGCTTGCAACTAGAAGAGAGGTGCCCAGGGTCCTGCTCACTGGAGGTAACAGTCCCTGCAAGTGTTATTTGTTGTCCTGTTTGGAAAGGATAGCACAAACATGGCCCTTGTCCATGGAGATTCTAGACATGGTCCCCTAGCAAATCCCGTAGCAAACAAGAGCATAGCAAGTGACCCATGGCTCTCATTGCAACTCCAAACTGCTTTAATGCCAGATTACGCATCTTCAACAATGACCAAGCTGCTGCAAGTGAATTTCCAGAGTCATCTCTGACACACCACAGCCTTGGCATCTCTGAGTTCCGCTATGACATCGAATCTCCACTCTCTTTGCATCTGAGACCTTCCGAGTGTTCCAGCGTATCCAACTCAGTTATCCAGCCAGTTATGCTTGCTCCGTGTTACATGCAAGTCTTCACTTCTCCGCAACCGCGGCTGCAGTGTTTTCCTAAACTGTGGCAATCACATTGCATGCCATATACCAGTATCTTTGACCCGTAAATCACTGCTGCTGACGAGCTGTATCACATCATTGTATTCTGTTAACACTTTTCCCCGACCCAACCCCAGCTCTGTGTAGAAAGTACCCAGACGCCTGGTTCAACGCTGCAAAGCAATGCTACAGGTATTGATTGATATGGTCCTGTCCCTGCACCATGCCTAATAGCAAGACCTACTCTCTAACCTTTTTAAAGACATATTTTGGCATTGCTGCTGAAAACATTGATTGTGCACTGCTGTGTTTAAATCCCAAAGTCTACATTCTTTGTGATTTCACTTACAGGTGGATGAGGGTGATGTGTATTGTTTTGATGTGTGTTAGATGTTTTATGTTTAATTAGTTTAATTGCTGGTATCATACATATTGTACCAGGCACCACTCTCCTCAATCAACATTCATGTCCTTGCATTCCTTTCCCTGGCCCATATTGCCCACTCCATTCACTCCTCTGCCCAACTCCCTTTTTCCACCTCATAGAGCTAAGGCCTAGCCCTTTCTATATTATAAGGTTGGGGTTGCATTTTGCCACTGGCTTTGTAAAAGTAGGACACTTCCATGTATTTCCCTCCTTTGTGCAATATGAATGTTCGATATGAGCAGAGGAGGAGTGGACTGTGGTGAGAGCCATAACTCCAAGTGATGTCATAGGAAAACATACATAAACATGCAGACATAACCACGTGCCGGTGTGGTCTGTATGTAGATGTATGGACCGCCTCCAGGCAGCAATGAGGATAGAAACAGAAAATGTCCTTTTAGTAATCAGAGGGATCCACAAGCAACACGAAACACACAGCGCTGCACACCGCGCCACACTCGGCGCAGGTGTGGGCTGTATGTAGATGTAGGTACCACCTCCAGGCAGCAATGAGGATAGAAACAGGACTTTTCCTTTTGTCAATCAGAGGGATCCACAGGCAACATCAAACACACAGCGTTGCACACCGTGGCACGCTCTGCGCCAGTGTGGGCTGTATGTAGAGGTAGATACCACCTCCAAGTAGCAATCAGGATAGAAACAGGACACACAGCGCTGCACACCATAGGAATATGCGGTGTACTAGGTTTGATGTCATTCCCACAGTGCATTGCTTTGCATCTGCTGATCTCTTATGGACATACATCTGAAAAGTGAGAATTCTACTCTATGCACATGGCTAGGACTATTGATGACTGTTGGTACTAAGTCTTTAGTTATTTCATGACACTTTGAAGCTGGAAGAGGCACACATGGGGTGACACTGGAAGGATGGAACCACACATTCATCACTATAAAAAGATAGAGACCCTATGGAATGATCCTGTGGGTCCCACTAATCTGTCAGTTTGATTCTAACATATATCGAAAATACATTGTTTTTTTAAAAATTGTATTTTTATTTGATTTAAATTGAACACCAATTTTTACAATGAAAAAACTCTTATTACATTATACACTTATTTGTGTCAATGTTACAACTAGTTTCAACGAACGTTTCCAAGATGCAGTGCCGCCTGGGGTCCTTTCACTATGCACAGCAATCTCTGTGGCCTTTTTAAATCTGAAACATTGAATTCAAACAAGTAATAGTAAAAATATCTCAACACAAACTGAGTACCAAGGTGGGTTTGTATGACTGTCATTCAGCATTCTCACTCTCTTGCTGACAGAGTGTGTCAATTAAATGGGCCTTCAGCTTTCTAATGAACATGAGGTCACACTGACAGCCTTGGCAATGCTAGCTAAATTTGTTCTTGTATGACAGAGTTTGGATTGGATTTGAAGTTGTAAATAGCACAAACCTAACCGGGTAGCAACAGAGTACTGTGGAGGTAATTGAGAGTAACATATAAGGTAGGGAGAGGGTTACAATACACGGCATGGGATGATCCAGCCATGTAGCTGCAATTTGGTTTGATTGCAACTATTGACAAGTCCCTGACATGTTGGTTGGGTATCTGGAAGATACAATACTGACAGGTGAGAGAATGCTTAAAGGAAAGACATGAAGTATTGAATTCCACTTCAGAAAAGTTAAAACACTAAATCTCAGAAGCTGAGTGTCCTGGGAAAGGTGTCTTAATAGTAGTGTGGGCTTGAATAGTCCATTTAGCTACTACTTATCCCTGCAGAGCATGAGGACCTTCTTCACAGTATCAGTAATAAGACAAATAGACATCTCTACCTAGTTCAAACAGGGCACTTTAGTATATATGAATCAATTTACTCAAAGTCATGGAGAACTAACGATGGACTTAAAGTCGTTAGAAATGTTGCTGTTTGGCTGTGGTGTGATGCAGGAACACAAGGAGCCTTGAGCTGCCTTGAGTTCATGTATGATTGCAGGTTGTCTATGCTGCAAATGGGAAGGTTCTTTCACTAGTGGGTGATCATCGTCTAAGCAGGTCTGAAATGTTCTTAATTGAAAACCAATGTTCTCTTGGCAGAATACTTGATTGATGAAAGTTGTATGGCTCACACAGATTTATTTTCAGATTTTAGAATTGAATAAACGGAAGCAGGTACATGACAAATAATCAGGCCTTAGAATAAGAACCTGGTGGTTTCTATTTGCCCAGCGTGGTGTCTCTCTGGATAGTTAGATATGTGTGTGGTGTCAGACCAATAGGCTGTGGCAAGAACATGTCAAATAATCAGTCATGTCTTTCCCTCTGTGCCTTCTGCTTTGTTTGGATTATCTTCTGGAGCTTGTTTCCTTACCCATCTAGTCTTTGCTGGCTGCTGCTCTGTTTTCATGTACAGTTATCGGTATGTAGAATGTATTTAACTGAGACCAGATGTCCTTCACATCAGTTTGGATTTGTGTAATGTTTTCATTGATTTGCTGCATGAAATGCTATAGTTTGCTCAGTTCCACCATAAGTGAGGGTTCAGGCAGGGCTTATATGGGTGATGGAGTGTCGGACTTGATCATGGATCATGCTGAGAGCAAGATCAAGCTATAGTTGCAGGATTTCTTTGGGGTTAGCCATTCAGGGGGACGCTCCCAGGGGATTTTCGGGTACCTGTATTTTACTATATTGTCCCATGGCATTTATGGTGAATCTGTATGTTCAACATGGTATGCTAGTCTTCCAGAAGTCAAAGAAATTCTGTTTGCCCGCATGTTATGGTCTGCTCTGAGTAGGACAATACTGTTACATAGCCTCAGCTCGTGGTCCACTGTTGCACTTCTCCTAAAGCTGGACCCCACTTGCCTGCCAGTGCTCCATGAAGACTATGGGCCTCATCACGAGTTTGGCGGTAACCCTTAAATCCGGAGTTAGCGCTGTTACCGCCGGATTTAAGGGTCCGCCAAATCAGGGCTTTGGCAGATTTCTCCCCAGCTCTGAGCTTGGGGGAAATCCGCCGAAAATTTGCGCTCATACCGCCGGCAGGAAACCCGCCGGCGGTATGAGTGCAAAATTTCCCCATTGAGCCCAATGGGGAATGGGGAATTCCCGAATGGGCTCAATGGGGAATGGGCAATACCCGTTCAATCAAACCCGTGATCTGGCACTATTAGCGCCAGGGGGTTCGGCGGTAGGACTATTAACGCCGGCGCTAATAGCGCCGGCGTTACCGCCCAACTCGTGATGTGGCCCAATATCTATACTCGGGGTGAAACAAACATTCAGATCAAAGGCATTGCCTCTTATTAGTTTGACCGTCGTCCGAAAGTGCTAGCGCCATGGCTTACCCACCTAGGAATCACATCACAATGACATTATCTTTTCGCCAGTTAAGTGCTGAAATCCTGTAAACTACAGGCACCATTGAGATTGTGTTCATTGATACTACAGTGAAATAATCCACTTCAGTGAGGCCAAAATCCCTACCGGCAAAAAAGTGTGTCCAAGTCTCATCTTCAATAGAGTCTATGACACAAGCGCAATGTATTTTTTAGGGTACGAGCGCCCATGCTAGCCAGCATCAGATACAATAGACCTCCTTGTTAGGTGACCAGTCACTAATGGGCTCAGTTCTTAGAGATAATCTGCTCTGCCCATTCAAGCCACTATTCATCCTCTGGCAGCAACAACTTGTATGCCACAAACACGTGTAAGTCTTGGCATAGCTGTGTTCGGCTGTTGCTGCAGTAATGCAGTAGCATCATTGAAGCAATATGTAGCTCCACAGATCCACGCGTAGTCAGGAATACAAAAATACATGTGGCCCTCACAGTTGGCCAGAGGACCCTATATAAATTAGCTTAATTTAGATCTATTTACATTTTCAGCTCCAAGTGATTTGAATGCAAACGCTACATTCTAAAACCGGAATGCGTGGTTATAGAGCCAGGAGCCAAAAGAAATGTACACAATTAATACAAACATCAGACTCAGTAGCTAAAATGACTATAAAAAAGAACGGCCCATAAAGCAGCTAAACATTGTCCCCATTTGGAGCATACATATAGACTCCTATAAACAAAGTTTAAAGACCATTATTGTACTTCTGTTTCAATCTTTCAAGTGTCTCGTTTTCAGGCTTCCTAAGACTTGCAGCCAGTTACTCAGTCCCTTATACCATATTCTCGTAGACTTGGAACAACTAATTACACTTTTCTTTTACTGTGTCAAGCGTTTTGGATCAGTGACTCCCTGCTAGTAATTGCAGACTGGTAACCATTGATTCAATTATTATTTCAGTTTTCCAGTTTTCAGGTTCTCGGACAGCTTTTCTGAATTTAATAATACACTTTTTATTCTGCAGATATGTAGAAGGCGTTTTCACCATGATTCACCATCAATATGTGGAGGAAGCTATGATGTAGACATTGATTTCCTAGCATAGCATACTTTAACTCCTTTCTCATAATGGTCTGTTGAACCTTGGCTAGGATATCTGGCTTTGTATCCAAGCATGCTATATTTGTATAAACCCCCTCTCACCATCTTGTTTATGTTTAGGTGGGTTATTGAAGCATTGTTTCCCAGCAAGCATCAACCTCTCTCTCACAACAGTTTCTTAGATTTAGGCAGAGATGGTAGACTTTGCTTTACAAGATAAATTATGGTTCAAACCCTCTCTCAGAGTTTGAGACCTGTGCTGGATTTTGGACTTTGTTTCTCTAGATGCATCAACTTCCGTTCATCAGAGTTGTGATGCAATATTACTCTTTGTTTCTCCGCATGCAAGTTTTCAATCCTCCTCTCTCAACCATGTTCATGTGAGCACTGTGTATTTGGACATTGAATCCGAGCATTTAGCATCATCTCTCTCAACATTGTTTGTCAAGAAGTGGTGTGGGATACTTTATTTTGTTTCCCAGTTCAATCCTCAGTGGACACTCGTTCTTAGGTTTGCACTCAGAAGTGGACTTTGTTTTCCAGAATTCAACAACTTCTCTCTCACAATGGTAATTCCTCAAAACTGTTGTTATAGTTGACTTTGCTGCAACATTTCCTTCAACATTCATCATATGCTTCCTGTTTTGTGTTAGGACTTTCTCATACCATTCACTTAGTTTAATCTCCACTAACCTATCTTTGCCTCTTCCAATTATTGATCCCATTCACATTAGCATCTCCTATTAATTGCTCATTTCATCTCCACCAGTTGTCAGTTAGGGTCTGGAAACCCATCGTCTGACTGATTTCGGATTATGTCCTGCTTTCACCTTTACCTCCAGATGTTCATAATGGTCCTCCAGCTGCACCTCTCTCTTTCTCTCTCTCTGTCTGTCTCCCCCTCTGTACCTCTTTGGGTGTTGAAAGACTAGCAGCTGTCTGGGCTTAGTAGCATGTTAATAGACACAGACAACAGACTCAGGTTTTCTGCTACATGGTATCATTGTGACAAACAACTCTCCGCAATATACTATAACCAATGATTGGTTTGGATTTTACTCATACACCTGGAAAAACAGAAGGAGAAGACGTTTGTAAAAGAGTTTCTATGTTTCAAAGACGTTTCTATCCAAAGGATTGTGTAATGAAAATAGTTGATATTTAATGTTTGTGAGCTAATTCATTAAAAACAATCCTTTAGGAAATACACTGAATAGAAATAAAATGGGCAAGTGGCAAGCTCTGTCTTGATTCTTTGAGTTTGACAAGAGCGTTCACTCATCTGGAACTTTCAGGATGCAGGTTGTTTGGAAAAAGAAGTGGTCAGTAAACCAAACTGGCTGGGGTTATCAATACGAGTGTGGATGCCACACTGAAGCTTAAACTCTATCTATGGAACCCACAGAAGCACAGAAAGAGATATTTACCATCCAGGGTGTGTTCCACGCTACATTGTCTAAAAGCACTAGTTACTTGATCACAAGAACATGTATTTCTCATTCCACATTGCTTGGCTCTGCATGTATTACATGGTATGGTCACCAAATATTTAGGTTCTGAAGAAGCACTATTTACAACATACATGTTGGCATTATTAAGGCAAATTGTCAGTGGTCAAAGTGTACGAAAAGAAGTAGTGGAACTATGTTCCCTGCCGGTCTGCACCCACTCCCCACAAACCCCATCACCACGTTCCCTCCCACACACAATAGACACCCCAAACACCTGCACCGGCTGTTTAAGGGAACGTTCAGTGCAGTGCACTAAAATTGCAAGTTTCAACTTCTTCCTACACTTCTATTTTAAAACGAAACCATTCCGGAACGGTTTCTTTTTAAAATAAAAGTATAGGAGCTGTAAAAGATCATTTTAAAAAATAGAGGAGCACCGCTCCCATCCGCTCCCGCTCACTTCGACCACTGCAAATTGTACACAAAATAAATGACAGTTCATTAAGAGGTTTGACCTTCATATTTGACATGGCAACAAATAGCAGGTGAAATGCAATAGTGCCTTAAGACATCTACAGGCCGATTCATGGAATAATTAGCGCGGCGCAAGTGGGCAAAAACGTGCGAATCGCAGTGGAATAGCGAAAATCGCAGTGCAATTGCGAAAATCGCACGAAAAGCAGCGCACGTCGATTCATGGAAGGCCGTGCGCGAGAAAACCAGCGGATGTGCGATAAAAAAGTGCGCGGCGCACGTTGGCGCACAGGCCATCTAACAGCGTGCGCCAGGTCACAGCGAAAATCGCACAGGCCACAGCGAAATTCGCACATAGCGCGGCGCACGCAACAAAAGTAGGCGGAACACGGGCGTAACACTCGGAATGGGGAACAACTTGCTAAAACGTGGGCGTCACGGGGGAAGTACAGGGCACAAGTGCGCGGAACGCCCACACGCTCGCCTAAAACTCGTATTCATGGAATAGAATAGGGCAAAAAAGCGCACGCTCAAACCAGCGCACAGGCACAAACACGACCGCCACAAGAAAGCAGGCGGTAGCGTCTCTGCGGCTGTAAGAAATGTGCGCCAAAAGGTGCGCCAACAAATAGCACCTATATACTGCCATGATGAATGTCCCATACTGTGGCCCTCCAGGAAAAATGACGTGCAAAGGGGTACCCACAAACACGGACACCCGCTGACAAAAAATACGTGTGCGTGTATACCGGGGTGCGCGGGAAGTCTAACACGCGATTTCAGCAGGGTACGTGCATCACAGGGGTTCGCGTGAAGTTCCTCACGCGATCGGGCCTGGGGGAGCGTGCTACGTGTATTTCAGGGGTTCGCGTGAAGTTTCACACGCGATCGGGCCTGGGGGAGCGGGCTACGTGTATTACAGGGGTTCGCGTGAAGTTCCTCACGCGATCGGGCCTGGGGTAGCGGGCTACGTGTATTACAGGGGTTCGCGTGAAGTTCCTCACGCGATCGGGCCTGGGGGAGCGGGCTACGTGTATTTCAGGGGTTCGCGTGAAGTTTCACACGCGATCGGGCCTGGGGGAGCGGGCTACGTGTATTACAGGGGTTCGCGTGAAGTTCCTCACGCGATCGGGCCTGGGGGAGCGTGCTACGTGTATTTCAGGGGTTCGCGTGAAGTTTCACACGCGATCGGGCCTGGGGGAGCAGGCTACGTGTATTACAGGGGTTCGCGTGAAGTTCCTCACGCGATCGGGCCTGGGGTAGCGGGCTACGTGTATTACAGGGGTTCGCGTGAAGTTCCTCACGCGATCGGGCCTGGGGGAGCGGGCTACGTGTATTCCAGAGGTGCGCGTGAAGTTCCACACGCGAATAGCCTGGGCGCGTGTATTTCAGGGGTGCGCGTGAAGTTCCACACGCGAATAGCCTGGGGGCGCGTGTATTCCAGGGGTGCGCGGGAAGTTCCACACGCGAAAAGCCTGGGCGCGTGTATTTCAGGGGTGCGCGGGAAGTTCCACACGCGAATAGCCTGGGCGCGTGTATTTCAGGGGTGCGCGGGAAGTTCCACACGCGAATAGCCTGGGCGCGTGTATTTCAGGGGTGCGCGGGAAGTTCCACACGCGAATAGCCTGGGCGCGTGTATTTCAGGGGTGCGCGGGAAGTTCCACACGCGAATAGCCTGGGGGCGCGTGTATTCCAGGGGTGCGCGGGAAGTTCCACACGCGAATAGCCTGGGCGCGTGTATTTCAGGGGTGCGCGGGAAGTTCCACACGCGAATAGCCTGGGCGCGTGTATTTCAGGGGTGCGCGGGAAGTTCCACACGCGAATAGCCTGGGCGCGTGTATTTCAGGGGTGCGCGGGAAGTTCCACACGCGAATAGCCTGGGCGCGTGTATTTCAGGGGTGCGCGGGAAGTTCCACACGCGAATAGCCTGGGGGCGCGTGTATTTCAGGGGTGCGCGGGAAGTTCCACACGCGAATAGCCTGGGCGCGTGTATTTCAGGGGTGCGCGGGAAGTTCCACACGCGAATAGCCTGGGCGCGTGTATTTCAGGGGTGCGCGGGAAGTTCCACACGCGAATAGCCGGGGCGCGTGTATTTCAGGGGTGCGCGGGAAGTTCCACATGTGATTTGACAGTGTGGGTCCTCCCAGGTGTACCCTGTACACCCTCCACGGCCCCTGCAGGCAGCCCACACCACAGGGGACTACCCTGCATCCCTGGTCATGTCCCGCAGGCAGCCCACCGCCCATGGGCATGCCCCCCAGCAAAGGCACATGTCTCCTTGAACTAATGAACACCAACTCATGTCACCTTGCACCCCCACCCCACAGCACTGTGGGGCACCTGCCAGCAGGCCCCCACCCATGTCCAACTCATGTCCCCCACCACCCCCACCCCCCATCACTGTGGGGCACCTGCCAGCAGGCCCCCACCCATGTCCAACTCATGTCCCCCACCACCCCCACCCCCCAACCACCAGGGTCACCCTCCACCAGGCCCCCACTCATGTCTCCCACCACCCCCAAACCCCAGCAGTGCAGGGTCACCCTCCACCAGGCCCCCACTCATGTCTCCCACCACCCCCACCCCCCAGCCACCAGGGGCACCCTCCACCAGGCCCCCACTCATGTCTCCCACCACCCCCACCCCCCAGCCACCAGGGTCACCCTCCACCAGGCCCCCACTCATATCTCCCACCACCCCCAAACCCCAGCAGTGCAGGGTCACCCTCCACCAGGCCCCCACTCATGTCTCCCACCACCCCCACCCCCCAGCCACCAGGGGCAGCCTCCACCAGGCCCCCACCCATGTCTCCCACCACCCCCACCCCCCAGCACTGTGGGGCACCTGCCAGCAGGCCCCCACCCATGTCCAACTCATGTCTCCCACCACCCCCACCCCCCAGCCACCAGGGGCACCCTCCACCAGGCCCCCACTCATGTCTCCCAGCAACCCCACCCCCCAGCCACCAGGGTCACCCTCCACCAGGCCCCCACTCATGTCTCCCAGCACCCCCACCCCCCAGCCACCAGGGTCACCCTCCACCAGGCCCCCACTCATGTCTCCCACCACCCCCAAACCCCAGCAGTGCAGGGTCACCCTCCACCAGGCCCCCACTCATGTCTCCCACCACCCCCACCCCCCAGCCACCAGGGTCACCCTCCACCAGGCCCCCACTCATGTCTCCCACCACCCCCACACCCCAGCAGTGCAGGGTCACCCTCCACCAGGCCCCCACTCATGTCTCCCAGCACCCCCACCCCCCCAGTCACCAGGGGCAGCCTCCACCAGGCCCCCACCCATGTCTCCCACCACCCCCACCCCCCAGCCACCAGGGTCACCCTCCACCAGGCCCCCACTCATGTCTCCCACCACCCCCAAACCCCAGCAGTGCAGGGTCACCCTCCACCAGGCCCCCACTCATGTCTCCCACCACCCCCACCCCCCAGCCACCAGGGTCACCCTCCACCAGGCCCCCACTCATGTCTCCCACCACCCCCACCCCCCAGCCACCAGGGCACCCTCCACCAGGCCCCCACTCATGTCTCCCACCACCCCCACCCCCCAGCCACCAGGGTCACCCTCCACCAGGCCCCCACTCATGTCTCCCACCACCCCCAAACCCCAGCAGTGCAGGGTCACCCTCCACCAGGCCCCCACTCATGTCTCCCACCACCCCCACCCCCCAGCCACCAGGGGCAGCCTCCACCAGGCCCCCACCCATGTCTCCCACCACCCCCACCCCCCAGCACTGTGGGGCACCTGCCAGCAGGCCCCCATCCATGTCCAACTCATGTCTCCCACCACCCCCACCCCCCAGCCACCAGGGGCACCCTCCACCAGGCCCCCACTCATGTCTCCCACCACCCCCACCCCCCAGCACTGTGGGGCACCTGCCAGCAGGCCCCCACCCATGTCCAATCCATGCCCCCCTGCACCTGGGTCCCAACATTCCCCAATCATGTCCGTAATGCCCATCCTCCCCTGCCAAAAGGCCCAACCAACTATCACACCCACCCACATATCAAAGGCAATTACATGTTACACCCCCAATTTAAATAATGCAATTGAACACATGTCTGTCACACACAATGGCTGCAAGTGAATGACAAAACACCCAACATGACATGCCTGAAAGCAATGAGATGATACGACACATTGAAGAATAAAAAAAATAATGTATTGAACAGCAAGTAGAATGGAAATGAAATAAGAAAAAACACAAAGCAAATCAAACAAAACAAGATGAATGTCCAAGAAAATAATCTGAAAAATAAAAATAAGCCAATGAAGAACCATGAAGAAGATCATCCTGGGTCCATGAGCCCAACCAAATTAAACCTAACTATGACTACTAACTAAAAACTGAACTTTATACAAAAAAGTGGTGCATTGTCCAATCGCTACCAAAAAAAATCAAAAAAACAAAGGAAACCTAAACCTAACTATACAACTATATACAAAGGCAGCGGGCTATTCGGACGGCTCACTGGTTGTTGTCATGGGCCAGGGCATCATCGAACTCCTGGTCAATGGCTTGGAGGCGGGCATGTTCCCTGGCCCCGAGGTCCCGCAGGGTTAACGCAGTGTCAAGCTCAAACTCCCTGCGAAGACCCTCGAGGCACTCAGCCCGCCTCAGCGCCCTCCGCATGGAGTCCTCCGCCCTGACCATCGTGAGCCGTTCCTCCTCTGCCCGCTGCCGCTCCGCACCTATCCGCTGGCACAACCGCTCCCACACGAAAGCCACTCCCATTCCAGGGTTCTCCTGCCCTCCGGCCGATGCCTGCACCCCTGATGTTGATGGCCCCGAGCCATGATGCCTCCCACGTTGAGCCTGCTGCTGCCTCCGACGCAACTGCCTGTGCCAGCACGACGGCATCCAGGCTGATGGAAACCACCGACGCCGTCGTGCACGTGCCCTGCCCGATGATGCCGTCACATCCTCCATCTGCTGGGGTCCAGTTGCTCTGGTGTCCACCCCTGCTGGATCACTGACTCCCGACTGTGGCAGGGATGGGATCCCCACCGAGCTGGCTGCATTGGTCGGGGCAGGTCCACAGGGGGCCCTGGTGGCATCTGGGCTGGAAGACGGCAAGGAGAACGACTGGTGGATAGCCTGCACAGAGGAGGAGAGGGCCGCCACATTGGCCAACACATGCAGGAAACCCCCGAACATGGCCGATCCCAATTGGGCCACGTCGGCACGGTGCACTTCGTGATGCCGTGCGTGCTCCTCCCGGGAAGCACGCACGGCATCA
Organism: Ambystoma mexicanum; assembly: GCF_040938575.1. Taxonomy (NCBI): domain Eukaryota; kingdom Metazoa; phylum Chordata; class Amphibia; order Caudata; family Ambystomatidae; genus Ambystoma; species Ambystoma mexicanum. Next base: position 532,731,709 of record NC_090939.1, read on the forward strand.
CGAATCACAGCCGTGCGCATCGCGACCCCAATCAGGACCTTCTCTGCACGGCCAGGGGTTCCCACGTCCGCAGGTGGAGGGGAGTCAGGTGACATGGACATCCCCTCTACCTGCGGACAGGCCTGGGACGGGGCATCCCTGCTGGTGCATGGTGGTGCACTCACAGGGTCAGGGACAGCGACATGCACAGGCCCCTCCACGGTGACCTGTGCTGCCTCCTGCCCCTGGCCCTGGAATCACCACTTGCACCAGCAGGGATGCCCCCACCAGGCCCCATGTGTGCCCCAGTGGCGGCCTCCTCCTCCTCTGTGCAAACCACCAACCTGGATGGCTCCTCACCGTCTCCCACCGTAGCAGGCCCCTGTGGGGGCTCACCCACCCCTTCCGCTGCAGCCGTGGGGGCATCCCCGCCGCCTTGCTCCACAGCGCCGTCTCCGTCCTCCTCTTCACTAGCCGCTGCGTAGAGGGAGACAAAGAACACAAGCATCAGGGCACTGTACAATGGTCCCCTAGACAGGAAGCAATAGCAGATGAGCACCACTGTCAAAGTACACTTCCATCATGTCCCTACACAACACATGGGTCAGTCCAGGCAAAACACACACAGTAACAGGCATGGTGCATGCCATGGACATTTCCATGCATGTCCAATGGACTCTTGGAACATTCAATGATATGTAACTCACATGCATCATGGCTCATGCCTATCACATGCACACACTTCACCTCAGTCACATCCATCTGGCCCCAAACACACCAAACACAGCGGATACAAGGGTAATTTGGCTGCTTTACTGAATCTGTGCATTGTCACACACATGTGTCATGCATCCATGGCATGCACAAGTCACAGACACGCAGGTCAGGCACACAGACATGGCTACCATATATGTACCTGCCATCAGCACCCATCCCTCACCCCCACCCATGTCCAGGTACAGAGACTGGCATGCTCTCATGTTCAAAATCTGCATAGGGCTCCCCATGCGGCATTTCAACACATGCAACAACCATGTGGGTCACACATCACTGGTCGCACATGCATTACCATGATGTCCCTGCACACATACATGCATACATGGCCTATGGCACACATACAGGCAAGTATCATAGAACCAGCACACCGCAACATGCCCTGTCTCCCACAGTAATGCATGGACACTTACCGCTCAACTCCAGACGGGCCTCCCTCTCAAGGATCTGTGCGTGGAGCGCTGGGCGTACGCGTTCCAGGACCCTCATCTGGATGGAACTCATGCGGCCCCGGCCCCCCTCCACGAGGCGCCGGGCCTTCACAAGGGTCCTGGACCTCAAGTCCTCCCAGCGCTTCTTGATCTTCAGGACGTCGCGGGTTGCCACCCCCTCCGCGTTGATGGCAACCACACAGTCGGCCCAGATCCTCTGCCGTCCTTCCTTGCTGGCGCGGGACGATCCAAAGAGGGCATCATACTGCCCCAGGACATGCTCCACCAGGACACCAACTTCGGTGACAGTGAAGCTGGTGCCCCTCTGCCCCTCTGGCCTGGGGTTGCCACTGGTGCCAGATGTGGAAGTGCCCGACATGGCAACCCCAGAGGCAGGTGTGGGTGGGCAACTGGGTCCTGGGGCTGGGCTGTGGAGCGATGTAATCCCAGTCGGGAGTCTTCAGTTCCAGCAGGGGTGGACACAGCAACTGGACCCCTGCAGATGGCTGATGTGCAGGCACCAAATGGCAGGGCACGGTGGCAGCAGGCAGGCAGGCAGGCAGCAGCAGATGGCACGTGGGAGGCTGCTCGGGGCACGGGGGGGCAGTAACTCGGCCTTCTGGGCAGGAGCGTGGTCTTTCCGTGTGTTTTCGCGTGGCCAGCTTGATACGGAGTGATTTGGCACGTGAAAATCCTGCACGTCAGCGTGAAATCCGAGGAAAGGCCCTTAGCGCGTAAGCGCGTCAGCACGCATACGCGATTCTATTGGACCAGAGTCCCTCAGCGCGTAAGCGCGTCTGTGACGTGACCCGCACGGGTGTTCCCCACTCAGCACGTGATGACGGGGCACACGTGGAGATACTGCACGTCAGAGTATCATCGCGTGTAATTGGACAAAAGTGCGCGTACACGCGATTGGCCTATGTACGTGTATTTAATGGGTGCGCGGGCACTTACACACGCAAGTACGTCAGCGAACCTGTATCCCGTGGTGCGTGTGAATTTCCACACGCTATTGGACTGGGAACTGGATTCCAGGGGTGCGCGGGTCACACGCTGTATCCCGTGGTGCGTGTGAATTTCCACACGCTATTGGACTGGGAACTGGATTCCAGGGGTGCGCGGGTCACACGCTGTATCCCGTGGTGCGTGTGAATTTCCACACGCTATTGGACTGGGAACTGGATTCCAGGGGTGCGCGGGTCACACGCTCGCCTAGAACACGCGCAAAGCATAAATTTGCGCACTTTAACAATAACAAGCTCAGACGCCAGGATGAACATACCGTTCCTAGCAGCAGTGGCAGTGGGCTACCAAAGGAGGAGGAGGAGGATAGTCAGGGCCAGAATATTCACACCCAGAACCAGCCTTTTCGGGATGCCTGATGACCAGGTGTATGGGAGGTACAGGTTTCCACCACACATTATACTGGACCTGGTGAGTGAGTGGGAGGATGACCTCACATCACCCACCCTGTGCTCCCAAGCACTCTGCCCCCTGGAGAAGGTCCTCAATGTACTGCACTTCTTAGCCACTGGATCATTTCAGCGAACAAGTGCCATAGTGGGTGGGGTGTCACAGGCCACCCAGTCACGCTGCCTACACCAGGTCTTGAACATCATCACTGCACGGCCATCAGTCCGCAGGCACATATACCTGCCCAGAACACCTGCAGAAAGGCATGCTGCCGCCCTGGATTTTTACGCTGTGGCACGATTCCCCAAAGTGCTAGGTGCCATCGACTGCACCCATGTGGCGCTACGTCCCCCCAGGGCATCTGAGCACATCTATAGGAACCGCAAGCACTGGCATTCCATCAACGTGCAGGTAGCATGTAATGCCAAGGGAATCATCACCTCAGTATATGCCAACTATCCCGGCTCCACCCACGACAGCTTCATTTACCGAATGTCCACCCTAAGCCGGGACCTAGAAGCTGGGCGGCATGGCGATACATGGCTGCTTGGTGAGTATGTATGCCACTGCACATGCATGCATGTTGGATACTGAGCAAGGTCACAACCCCACCAATGATACCAATCACCACCTCCACAGGGGACAGTGCCTACCCTCTCAGCCCCCACATGATGACGCCAATTCGGAACCCCACCACGCCACCCCAGGTAAGATATAACACAGCCCACATTACAACCAGGGGCATAGTGGAGCGCACATTCGGAGTGCTAAAGTCACGCTTTCGCTCCCTTGACCGTTCTGGCGGGCAGCTGTTATACGCTCCCCCAGTAGTGTGCAGGATCATAGTGGCAGCATGTGTCCTGCACAACGTTGCAACACGCCGGGGCCTGGCCGTGGACATGGTGGTGGCCCCACATCCCCAACCACATGCACAGCCGCTGCGCATGGGAGGGGAAAGGGCACGGGGGGAGGCAGCCCGTACACAGCTAGTGGCTAATTACTTCACATAGAAATCACACCCCTGTGGAGTGCACACTGCCCTGGCACATTCCATCTGACAATCAATGATGACTCAACCTGACACTGATCCTGAATGTCTGGAGAATGAACCGTCAAAACCATATCAGCCTGAGATTGTTCACCTGGAAGTGTCACAATGTGTGCATCCCTACCCACACAGACACCACCAATGCAGTTTTGTGAAGTTACACATTGAAGCAGCTAAAATGAATACCCACTTGCAAAATGCAACAAGAGGACAGTGCCATGTCAGCCAACCCAACCCCAGCACCGCCACACGACACACCGTGCCATGTCATGCTAATTGCAGGTAAACAAAGTAATCCCCACAACATGACATCAGTCTCACTATGTACAGTGGCACTATTAGAAACCTGCAACACCTGAAATGCTCACAGCAATGCCGGACCAACAACATACTTGAGCACGTAGTACCATTAACATGACATCACAAATGTTACATATTAGTAGTCTCACCACCTGGAAATGCCTGCACTCCCACCACTACCAACTGTGCAGTGTTGTCGCCATGTAGAGTTGTAGGTGCACTGCTGCCGACATGGACCCCATCTCCAGACTAGAGGTCCTTGTGTGGACATGAGGAAGGGACCTGCAAATTGGGAGGTAGACACAGAAGAAGAGTTACACATCAATGCAACATGCAGTGTACAACACAACAGCAATATGCACTAGGAATGTATACACAGTATTGACTACAGGCTGCCCACACAGCTCATGGGAGTCCAACGTCACTGTGTAATTCACTGTCACTTGGGCACACCCTTTACAAGCCCATGGAAACGGGAAGCAGGAGGGGTGTGTGTGACTCAAACCCAAGCATCTGAACCAAATACATTACAAGCCTGCATGTGCCCAGCCACAATGCAGCGTATGCCCACAGGAACCACGGAAGCCAACAGATCGTCCCAAAAAAATTGGGAATAAAAGAAATCAAAATAAAAATAAAAATAAGAAACAATCAAAAATGGCCATTGATGGGCCCGGGGGGGTTGGGGAGGCCACCCAGGAGGTCCGAGGACAGGATGCACACCAGAACCCACCTGCGTGGATCCTGGGAAGATAAAACACCTCCATGGGCTCATGGCCCACACGGCTACCCTATTGTGGGAGTATCACTGCTGTCGCTATTATCACCCTGTGCAGCTGCATCCGGAGGTGGTTGCACTATGGGAGGCAGCCCACGCAAGGCCCTAGTCTGCTCCTCCATGGCTGCAAGCATGCGGGTGTGGTAGGTCTGGTTCTGGAGGATGAGTGTGCGGAGGTCCCCATGCAACAACTCACGGGATGCCCGGACCTCCGCCCTCATTGCCTGCATCTCAGCTGAGAGCGTACGGGTGAGACGCTCCAGCTGCTGTTCTGTCCTTTGGTGTGTTGAAGCCTCAAGCTCAACAAGAGTCGTCCTGAGGTGAAGGAGCTCCTGCCTCAGGGCTTCCCTGTGGCCCTGGGACTCAATGGAGATGGCCTCCTGCAGAGTCGCCAGTGCCGCCCGCCTGCCCCTGTTGGACCCCAACATGTCCTCCCTGTGTGACTGGCAGATGGAGTCGGTTGCCTGCTCTAGTCGCTCCATCAGCCTTTCTGGGGGGACAATGGAAGTGGCCACCCTATCCATGGCCTGAGCCATCATCTCGGATGATGCAGCCTGTTGGGTTGCCATACCGTAAATGGATTGCTCCCATGCGGTATTGCCGGGTGGCGTACGGCCACCACGTCGGCGGGCACCACACCTGTCTGGGGCAAGGCGAACTGCGCCTTGCTGTGCCGGCACTGCCTGAGGCTGCAGGACTGCATTCCCCCTCTGATCTGCTGGCCCAGGAACAGGATCAGATGTCGCGGAGTGTGACCCTGCATCCGTAACCACCGAAGGCGTAGCTGCCAACACTGACATCCCCATGGAGGGTTCTGACCCTGGTGCAGGTGGGTGAGACAGAACAGAATCCCTCCCTGGAACACTCACCTGCGACGGCACGTAGGTCTCATCCGAATCAACACCTGAGTACAGCTCGGGGGAGGTGCAGCCAGAGACACCCCTTGAGAGCACGACCTGCAGCACTTGTGGGTTCTCCCCCACCACCACACCACGTCCCTCACTGGTGGTTGGTCGGCCCTCGGACCCCTCCTGGGTCTGCACCATCTCCACAACCCCAGCAGTATCAGGTGCGTCTTCCCCTGCAAAGACATGAAAACAAAGAAATGGAAACAGGCATTAGCACCATGGCACACATTGAGGGCTGAGAAGCAAGAGAACCAGTACTTGATTGACACATGTCCCACATGACAAAAACCCTCCCATGCATGCACCCTCACTGCGTATGAAGTCCAGGCAAATGGCACACACTGATGACACCAAGATGGAAGATGAACACATTTTCTGCATGCTGCCTGGCAGTGGCATCACACATTGGCCTGTGATTGGCAGGTGAAACACACATGCCATCACACAGATGGCATGTACCATTGCTATTGAGTGAAGATGGAGAGGAGGGCAGCACCTATTCATTCAGTCCAGTTCCCGCATGTAATAGCTTTTCTATTTCTAACAGGTCAGATTTTTCACCTGGAGCTGCCAGTCTGAAATGGTCCAATTGCACAGGGACATGTGTGTACAAATGATATCCAGGTAACAAAGTCACTCCACTTTACCATACCCATGTCAGACATGTGACTAGTGGACAGCGACATGACTAGTGAAAGTGGTGGAATGCAAACAAACTGACTGAATGAACAGTGAAGAAGAAGCAAATATGTTGTGGCAAGGTGACACTTCAAGGGCAACTGGCGTGCAGTTGGGCTAGATGTCTACTGTTGGCAGAAGGGATACTGCTATGGCCAAATGCAGCTGCGCAGGAAGGATTGCAGCTGCGCAGGAAGGATTGCATGAAGCACATGGCTGACCCATACGACTCAGGCGCACACACTCTCACCTGGCACCCGAACAGAAGCCCTCACACACACACCATGCACATGGATGACACACACATGCATGTGCACTCACCGGACAATGCCTCGTAATCAGCCAGATCTCCCACGCCTTGGATCTGTTCCTCCGTGACGTAGGTCCCAGCGACTGACTCATGTGGAGTGAGTTCCATGTCTACTACTGGAGACCCACCTCCAGTCACTAGAGTTGCGGCATGACTTGAGGCCAGCTTACTCTTTGCCCTGCGCTTTAGGTCATTCCAGCGCTTATAGCAATCATTGGCTGTGCGCCTCACAATTCCAAGGGCACTTACGATGTCCGCAACGGTCTGCCAGTGTGCCTGGCGTTGTGCAGGTGTGGTCTTGGATCCTGCAACAATGACCATCTCGTTGTCATGTCCGGACACATACTCGACAAGTGCATTCAGTTCGTCATCCGTGAAGCTGGGCTTCCTGGATGGGCCGGACTGTGTAGCCGTGTCTGGGGCATCAGCCTGTGCCGGACGAGCACTCTTCCTCTTCCGCTTGGAAGGTGGTGGTGATCCTGAGTGTCCTGCGCCGCTCTGGACACTAGGGGCAGGAGCCCTGGTGGACTCTGTATCAGGAGTGTGGGATTGCACACTCAGCATGGGAGTTGGTGCAGGCATTAGCTCTAGTGTGATGGTGTCAGGGGGAATGTCAGCAGCATGGACTAGGACCGACACTGTCCTGGATGGGTGTGTGGGGGCTGGGGTGGATGGAGCCGCAGCTGCCCCTGCAGCCTCTCCGCCCTGCCTACTTGGTGCAGCAGATGACCTTGCTGCCCCTGATCCACGTGGCATGATGGCATCAACGTGCACCAGCGCACGTGTCGTAGCCCTGCTGACCTGGAAGTCAGCCATGGAGTCAGCCAGGTCTGGTGCCACAATGGGCTGGTCCAACAAGGGCTGAGCATGGATGGTGTCAGCCACATCAGCCTCAATGGGAGGGGGGGGGGGATTATGGGTGCCTGTGACTGGTCCTCCACACATGGGGGGACAGGCTCACCCTGCAAGTTACGACCACGTCCCCTACCGGATCCACCACGGCCACCACTTGTGGCTCTTCCACCTTTGCCACCCTTACGGAATCCTCGCCTCCCAGCCATGGCACTGATGTTAATGTGCGTATGGGTGTGGATGTAGACTATTGTCCTGGGCAATTGGGGGTCAAAGGGGTTGGGTACCAGATGGTAATTGTACCCTAGTGCTCTAGCAAGGCTGAATGTAACCCCTGGGGAAAGATGACGGGTCACGCAACGCACAGGAGGCCCAAAAAAGGGAGATGACGTGCACGCAACCCCTCCTAGACCACGTGTGCAGAAAGAAAAACCTGCACTATGCTGTGGCACCCAGAAACACAAGAATGAACGTATGCGTGTCACACGCAGCCTAGAATGACCTCTGAAGGGGTATGCTACACACGGGGCTAGCACAGATGTTAGATACGTGCGTGACTCACCGTCTGCCAGGTAAACGAGCGTGTAAAAGGAGCACGTTTGGTTGGCAACACCCCCGCCAAAAGAAGATTTGTCCGCTGTCTGAGGAGACAGGACAACAGTAGAAGGGAACACTGTTTGAGGGAACAGGCCCAGGTAAACCAGTAAAGGAGAAAAAAGAGAAAAAGCTGTCAGAGGTAACAGGGAATACGAACTAGAAACGCCGTGAAGTAAATCGCGTGTGAAACGACAAGAAGTACAGAATTCACCCACTCGCTCTCCACGAAAAGCACGTACAAGGAAAACGTGTTCTACACGTACCTTTTATACAGGCCCACACGTCCAGCGTCACTTACGCGGCGTGTACGCGCTACGGCCATTTCCACCAATTACACGCTTTGTCACTTCTGCGTGTAGGGCCATTTCCACCAATCACACGCTTTGTCACTTCTGCGTGTAGGGCCATTTCCACCAATCACACGCGATTACACTCTGACGTGCAGTCTTTCCACGTGTGCTCTGTCATCACGTGCTGTGTGGGAAACACCTGTGCAGGTCACGTCACAGACGCGCTTACGCGCTGAGGGCCTTTCCTCAGTTTTCACGCTGACGTGCAGGATTTTCACGTGCAAAATCACTCCGTACCAAGCTGGCCACGCGTACGCACACGGAATACCACGCTCCTGCCCGGAAGGCCGAACTACTACCCCCCAGAGCCCGAGCACGCTCCCACCTGCTGCTGCCCGACTGCCTGCTGCCCCTGCACTGCTGGGGGGTGGGGGTGGTGGGAGACATGAGTGGGGGCCTGGTGGAGGGTGCCCCTGGTGGCTGGGGTGTGGGGGTGGTGGGAGACATGAGTGGGGGCCTGGTGGAGGCTGCCCCTGGTGGCTGGGGTATGGGGGTGCAGGGTGACATGAGTGGGGGCCTGGTGGAGGCTGCCCCTGGTGGCTGGGGGGTGGGGGTGATAGGGGACATGAGTGGGGGCCTGGTGGAGGCTGCCCCTGGTGGCTGGGGGGCAGGGGTGGGGGCCTGGTGGAGGCTGCCCCTGGTGGCTGGGGGGTGGGGGTGCAGGGGGACATGAGCAGGTGTGCAGGGTAGTCCCCTGTTTTGTGGGCTGCCTGCAGGGGCCGTGGAGGGTGTACAGGGAACACCTGTGAGGACCCACCCAGCCTAATCGCGTGTGTAACTTCCCATGCACCCCTGTAATACACGTACCAAGCCAAATCACGTGTGAGAATTCCCGCGCATACCTGAAATACACGTACCCTGCTGAAGTCGCGTGTAAAACTTCCCGCGCACCCCTGAAATGCATGCGACCAGGCTATTCGCGTGTGGAACTTCCCGCGCACCCCTGAAATACACGCGCCCAGGCTATTCGCGAGTGGGACTTCCCGCGCACCCCTGAAATACACGTAGCACGCTGGGAGACATGAGTGGGGGCCTGGTGGAGGGTGCCCCTGCACTGCTGGGGGTGGGGGTGGTGGTAGACATGGGTGGGGGCCTGGTGGAGGGTGCCCCTGGTGGCAGGGGGGTGGGGGTGATGGGGGACATGAGTGGGGGCCTGGTGGAGGGTGCCCCTGCACTGCTGGGGGGTGGGGGTGGTGGGAGACATGGATGGGGGCCTGGTGGAGGTTGCCCCTGGTGGCTGGGGGGTGGGGGTGATGGGGGACATGAGTGGGGGCCTGGTGGAGGGTGCCCCTGCACTGCTGGGGGGTGGGGGTGGTGGGAGACATGGGTGGGGGCCTGGTGGAGGGTGCCCCTGGTGGCAGGGGGGTGGGGGTGATGGGGGACATGAGTGGGGGCCTGGTGGAGGGTGCCCCTGCACTGCTGGGGGGTGGGGGTGGTGGGAGACATGGATGGGGGCCTGGTGGAGGTTGCCCCTGGTGGCTGGGGGGTGGGGGTGATGGGGGACATGAGTGGGGGCCTGGTGGAGGGTGCCCCTGCACTGCTGGGGGGTGGGGGTGGTGGGAGACATGGGTGGGGGCCTGGTGGAGGGTGCCCCTGGTGGCAGGGGGGTGGGGGTGATGGGGGACATGAGTGGGGGCCTGGTGGAGGGTGCCCCTGCACTGCTGGGGGGTGGGGGTGGTGGGAGACATGGATGGGGGCCTGGTGGAGGTTGCCCCTGGTGGCTGGGGGGTGGGGGTGATGGGGGACATGAGTGGGGGCCTGGTGGAGGGTGCCCCTGCACTGCTGGGGGGTGGGGGTGGTGGGAGACATGGATGGGGGCCTGGTGGAGGTTGCCCCTGGTGGCTGGGGGGTGGGGGTGGTGAGAGACATGGGTGGGGGCCTGGTGGAGGGTGCCCCTGGATGCTGGGGGGTGGGGGTGATAGGGGACATGAGTGGGGGCCTGGTGGAGGGTGCCCCTGCACTGCTGGGGGGTGGGGGTGATAGGGGACATGGGTGGGGGCCTGATGGAGGGTGCCCCTGCACTGCTGGGGGGTGGGGGTGGTGAGTGACATGGGTGGGGGCCTGGTGGAGGCTGCCCCTGGTGGCAGGGGGGTGGGGGTGATAGGGGACATTGGTGGGGGCCTGGTGGAGGGTGCCCCTGCACTGCTGGGGGGTGGGGGTGGTGGGAGACATGGATGGGGGCCTGGTGGAGGTTGCCCCTGGTGGCTGGGGGGTGGGGGTGGTGAGAGACATGGGTGGGGGCCTGGTGGAGGGTGCCCCTGCACTGCTGGGGGTGGGGGTGATAGGGGACATGGGTGGGGGCCTGGTGGAGGTTGCCCCTGGTGGCTGGGGGGTGGGGGTGGTGGGAGACATGGATGGGGGCCTGGTGGAGGGTGCCCCTGGTGGCAGGGGGGTGGGGGTGATAGGGGACATGGGTGGGGGCCTGGTGGAGGGTGCACCTGCACTGCTGGGGGGTGGGGGTGGTGGGAGACATGGATGGGGGCCTGGTGGAGGGTGCCCCTGGTGGCAGGGGGGTGGGGGTGATAGGGGACATGAGTGGGGGCCTGGTGGAGGGTGCCCCTGCACTGCTGGGGGGTGGGGGTGGTGGGAGACATGAGTGGGGGCCTGGTGGAGGGTGCCCCTGGTGGCTGGGGTGTGGGGGTGGTGGGAGACATGAGTGGGGGCCTGGTGGAGGCTGCCCCTGGTGGCTGGGGGGTGGGGGTGATAGGGGACATGAGTGGGGGCCTGGTGGAGGCTGCCCCTGGTGGCTGGGGGGCGGGGGTGGTGGTAGACATGGGTGGGGGCCTGGTGGAGGCTGCCCCTGGTGGCAGGGGGGTGGGGGTGATAGGGGACATGAGTGGGGGCCTGGTGGAGGCTGCCCCTGCACTGCTGGGGGGTGGGGGTGGTGGGAGACATGGATGGGGGCCTGGTGGAGGGTGCCCCTGGTGGCAGGGGGGTGGGGGTGATAGGGGACATGGGTGGGGGCCTGATGGAGGGTGCCCCTGCACTGCTGGGGGGTGGGGGTGATAGGGGACATGGGTGGGGGCCTGGTGGAGGGTGCCGCTGCACTGCTGGGGGGTGGGGGTGGTGGGAGACATGGGTGGGAGCCTGGTGGAGGGTGCCCCTGGATGCTGGGGGGTGGGGGTGGTGGGAGACATGGGTGGCGGCCTGGTGGAGGGTGCCCCTGGATGCTGGGGTGTGGGGGTGGTGGGAGACATGAGTGGGGGCCTGGTGGAGGGTGCCCCGGGTGGCTGGGGGTTGGGGGTGGTGGGAGACATGGGTGGGGGCCTGGTGGAGGGTGCCCCTGGATGCTGGGGGGTGGGGGTGGTTGGAGACATGAGCGGGGGCCTGGTGGAGGCTGCCCCTGCACTGCTGGGGGGTGGGGGTGTTGGGAGACATGGGTGGGGGCCTGGTGGAGGCTGCCCCTGCACTGCTGGGGGGTGGGGGTGCAGGGGGACATGAGCAGGTGTGCAGGGTAGTCCCCTGTTTTGTGGGCTGCCTGCAGGGGCCGTGGAGGGTGTACAGGGAACACCTGTGAGGACCCACCCAGCCTAATCGCGTGTGATAATTCCCGCACACCCCTGTAATACACGTACCTGGCCAAATCGCATGTGAGAATTCCCGCGCACCCCTGTAATACACGTACCCAGCCGAATCGCGTGTAGAACTTCCCGTGTACCCCTGTAATACACGTACCCAGCCAAATCGCATGTGATAATTCCCACGTACCCCTGTAATACACGTACCCTGGCCAATCACATGTAGAACTTCCCACGCACCCCTGTAATACACGTACCAAGCCAAATCGCGTGTGATAATTCCCGCGCACCCATGTAATACACGTACCAAGCCAAATCGCGTGTGAGAATTCCCGCGCACCCCTGTAATACACGTACCCAGCCGAATCGCATGTAGAACTTCCCGTGTACCCCTGTAATACACGTACCCAGCCAAATCGCATGTGATAATTCCCACGTACCCCTGTAATACACGTACCCTGGCCAATCGCGTGTAGAACTTCCCACGCACCCCTGTAATACACGTACCAAGCCAAATCGCGTGTGATAATTCCCGCGCACCCCTGTAATACACGTACCTGGCCAAATCGCATGTGAGAATTCCCGCGCACCCCTGTAATACACGTACCCAGCCGAATCGCGTGTAGAACTTCCCGTGTACCCCTGTAATACACGTACCCAGCCAAATCGCGTGTGATAATTCCTGCGTACCCCTGTGATACACGTGCCCTGGCTAATCGCGTGTAAAACTTCACGCGTACCCCTGTAATACACGTACCCTGGCCAATCGCGTGTAGAACTTCCCGTACCCCTGTAATACACGTACCCTGGCTAATCGCGTGTATAACTTCACGCGTACCCCTGATATGCACGTTACCCGCTTTGCGTTCCTTGTTTGGCAGCCCTGTAGACTGGTCCAGGGTTAGCGCAGCCCTTTGCGATGATTTAGCGATTTTGATGGCTTTTCCTTGCGCGAGGGCGTTCTTGGGGGCGTTACTGGCGCTGCTGCAGGGTCGCTGCGATACTCTGCGCCACGGCTGGTTTGGGAGCCTGAAATCCATGAATACGCTGTGCGCGGAAATCGGTTTTAGTGCACGTGCCTGGCGCAGACAATCGCACGCGGACACTCTGCGCCAGCCGCTTGCGACACTTTTCTGCGAAATTCTATGAATTACCCTGCTAGTGTCATTCAACATCAATAATCAATCATAGCAGTCTATAATTCTGTTGAAGTGAATACATATGATTATTGAGTTCATGGATCAAGTCTTTTGCATCTGAATGGCACTGAATTGAGTAGATGTTAGTTCTACATATGTTTCTGAATATTGGTTGAACAATTATAGGTATATAATAACAGCATTGATATACTGTCCAGGAAGATATCCTACTGAAGGCACTGACTGCTGCACCTCCAAGATGAATCAGCAGGTATCATGGATGCTGATTGATTGATGAGATTGAAATATAGATGAATGGACCAATCACAATTGGAACTAGGGTAAGAACCATACATTCGTCTTGATGCTTAATCACAAAGCCTCGTAGAGCAAGAAACACACAAAAACTATGCAAGAATGATATTAAATTGTGTGAATATTGTGCAGGTGGAATATGAAAGTTGTAAATTGTCAGATAGATTGCTTAAGAAAAACAAATCTTCTGCTTCCCTTAAAACAAGAACAATGGATTTTAGTAGACCACTCAAATTCAAAGAGTGTTTGCCAACGAAAGAATTACCAAATCAGTTTCTCCATACAGGTTGTTTCTATTCAAATTTGAATTGCCCTAACTTCTGCACTTTTGGCTACTCATGTGTAAGCAGATCTATAGAAGAGAAACACATTGGGCCTCATTCCAAGTTTGGAGGTCATTCAGTGGTAATTCTGCAGAATTACCACCAAAATCGGTTACTGTTACTGCCACTTGGTCCCATGGGTCAATCACACAATTACAAGTGGTGGTAGGGTGGTGTTAGTCCCCATTTTAGGAGTCCACTGGACCCCGTATGGTTTTTGACCAAATTACTGCCACAGTAATTCTGCCGATTTTTGGCTTTAAAGTCAAGGATTTATCTCCAGCATGAGCCTGGCAGTAAATGCTCCACTTTAAAGTCAAACGTGGGACTTGGTGCAGTGGTAAAAATGGCATCAGTTCTGTCACTGCTCAAAAAAGTGTCAGGAAAGGAATTACCACCACTTTTTTACCCCTCCGCCAAACTTGGAATGTGCCCCATTTTACTTTTGAATGTTCACAAAAACATTGGGCGAATGTAATGCTTTAACACTGTAGCAACCTGCCTTTCTATGTGATCTGTGGTTTACCAGATCACTGAACCTGTCAGTGATTTAGCTGAAAAAGATTAATCAAGCGGACTCTGTGGGAAGGGCAGGCTGAGGCTACTTCACGCTACAGCCATCTCATATACAAATATGTAACATGAACCTGGATATTTAGATGTTTTTTCCCCACAATGTGTCTCCTTAATCAAAACATGTTGGTGTTGGCAACCTAGGTCTTTATATATATCAGTACTTTTGTCAATTTGAAATATGATTGGAATTTTTAGTAATAGCTAAATTATAGGCAAACTTTTAGTACATATATTAACTTGGCTAATGCAAATGTTAAAAGTAGGGATATTTTAATCTGAGACAAAAAGGTCTCTCTAAATCATTGGCGGTCATTGCGAGGTAGTAGGTAACCATGCCGCTATTAGCGGCATGGCTACCCCCTTACCGGGTCCTGGGTCCGGGTTCCTTGGATGAGGAATTGCTGGGCCATTCCCACCTTGGAGGGCCCGGTAATTCCTCATTCAAGGAATCCGAACCCGGTATATCCCATTCCCATTCAAGCCCCCATAGGGCTCAATGGGAATGAGGAACATGCTAACAACGGTCCCGTTAATAACAGGCCCATTGTTAGCATGCTGGGCTGCTCACGGGCCCCGCTAAGGCCGCCTGGTAAAACCAGGCATCCTTAGCGGGTCCCGCGAGCAGATTTCGTAATGGGGCTGTAAGGGCTTGACAGCTCCGGCACCTTTACTGGCGCCGTTAACCCTTTACCGCCAGGGTCGGAATGACCCCCCATTGTGTTTAAACCTTTGTAAGCCTCATTCTGGTTTGGCAGTATCAACACTGCTAATACCACCATCTGAAATGCCATTCCTGCCAGTGTTAATGTTAATTCACCTCTTGGTTATGTTTAGTTACTCCCCATTTTGAATTCCCATAGGCCTTCATTAGAGAGGGGTGGTATTACTGCAAGAGGTAATACTGCATGCACCATTACTTACAGTATCAGCGGAAATACCTCCACTCGCAAGCAGTGTTTTTTGGTTTTTGGTTTGCCGCTGGCATCCAAAACTGTAATCCGGCAGAGGGGTAAAAAGTTTAATCACTACTAGCCTTGATTGCCTTAATGTATCTTTCAGCTGTAACTTTCTAGTGAATGGGATTATATTCTTTTAAACTATATTTAGTCCTATGCACCTTTATTCTAAACTCGATAGCAAGGATTTCCACATACAAAATTAGCAAAATGTTTAGCTTCTGTGTAAAATTTAACACAGATTCCCAATGAAATACACAGTGGCCCAACATGATGGGGCCCCGGAAATCATTGCACTTTGAACTTTCCTAGGAAATATATCTGGCAATTTTATCAGAGTCTTACATTCCATGTGAGTGTAACAATGTCTGAGTGAATTTAGGTAGTTTTCAGGGAGATTAGTACCTGTTCATTTAGAGGTTGAAGTCCAAATTTGATGTTCAGTGGGGCCAGATTTGATGTTTTAGAGCAGAAATTGCACCCCCTGGTGTCCACTGCTAGAGATGCCCAAGGCAGCCACCTAGGATTGCCTTATTGTAGTATCAGCCCTAGACTCTCTGGCTAACTCGATCACACTGCCTTTTCTTCTGAAACCCCTTCTCTTTCTCTCTAGGTGTCCCTTCCTCCCATGCTCCGAGTCACATGCAACTTCAGTAATTTTACCCAGCAACACGGTGTCCCAGTCCATTTGAAAAAGGAACAGGATTGCAGTAATGGTCTCTTCCTACCAAAGAGAGGAGTGTGTTAGTCTCCCTGTCTATTGATATGTTTGTGTTATTGTCCACCTACCTACTTGCCCCTTTCTATATACCTTCCTGTCTGTGTATGGACTGACACCCTCTAGTCTATGACTGCTTATCTCGATATGTCTAACCCCCCGCAGGCCCCAGTCTACCTGCAAATGTAACAGTATACCTGCATTCTTGTATTCGTACCTGCTTAAATAGCTTTGCTCCGTCTGTCTACAGATACGATACACTTTCTTTAAACAGTCACCAGAATTTCAGAGATTTGAGTTTCAGAAGGCTGACTCTGCCTTTCATGCTTAATGACAGCTAGAACGTGTGCATGATACCAATTTGTAATTATTATTACTGTTGTTAATATTAGTATGTCTATTACTATAATTGCGAATTGTTTTATCATTGATTCATTGTTTTTTCTCTTTTTCTTCTTATCTATTATTACTCTTCTTAGCAATATGCATTTCTTAATATTTAATTTCTCAGCTCATCAGTCTCTCTCTCTCTCTCCCTCTTTCTCTCTCTGTTTCTCTCTCTCTGTCTCTCTCTCTCTGTTTCTCTCTCGCTCTTTCTCTCTCTGTTTCTCTCTCTCTCTCCCTCTTTCTCTCTCTGTCTCCCTCTCGCTCTCTCCCTCTTTCTCTCTGTTTCTCTCTCTCTCTCTCTCATTCTTTCTCACTCTGTTTCTCTCTGTTTCTCTCTCTCTCCCCCTCTTTCTCTCTCTCGCTGTGTTTCTCTCTCTCTCTCTCTCCCTCTTTCTCTCTCTGTTTCTCTCTCTCTCTTCCTCTTTCTCTGTTTCTCTAACTCTTTCTCTCTCTGTTTCTCTCTCTCTCTCTCTCTCTTTCTCTCTCTCTCCCTCTTTCTCTCTCTGTTTCTCTCTCTCTCTCACTCTCTCTCTCATTATTTCTCACTCTGTTTCTCTCTCCCTGTTTCTCTCTCTCTCTTTCTCCCTCTCTCTCTCTCTCTCTCTCTCTCTCTTCCTCTTTCTCTCTCTGTTTCTCTCTGCCCCCCCCCTCTCTCTCTCTCTCTCTCCCTCCCTCTCTCTCTCTCCATCTAGAGAACACAAGAGCCTCTTTCCTCTGGCCATGGACATTCTGGCATTCCCCTTTATGGATAAATGAAGCAGGCACAGCTTTCGAAAGTACTGTCATTGTTTACGGGTAATTCTGTAACCTGTTTTGAGTTAATGAAAGGGTGTTTCTAGCCATAGAGTACATGCTGTTCAAATCACTTACCAGGTTGTTAAATCCCAAGGCACTCAGGGCTTGTTTCAGGGAAGTCAGTTTCTCTCTGTTTTGCGTACTTGCTTCTATTGATGTGTCATCCAGAACATTCTGGTTCAGATACCTGCACAGACAGAAAAGCACGTAAGCACGTGGGTTGGCATGTTGCTATGGCCCAGGGCTTTAAAGCCATTGCAGCCATCCGTGGACTCGTAATGTAGTGGAAATAATATGAAAAGACTTGAACACAATGTGCCTAGGTGTTTACAGCATTTTAGCTCCTCATAACACATTTCCCTTGGACACGATAACATACTTTTCCCAGCCTGTTTACTTTTTGGAGAACTGAACTAGATTGCTATTTAAGTGATCCCAGTTCAGTTTGGGTAACGCGTGCCCCAGCCTTGCTGATGTTAACAGGCTTGTAAAAAGGTCGGTGAGGGCAGTGTGTTCGCCAGGAAATTATTGTTTCTTACTACATATGCCTTTTAATCTCCTTTTTTGCAGCGCTTCATTTGGTAGAGCCTTGGTTATCGGCTTTGAAGTTAAAGTTTGTTGGTGCTTACCATGAATATATGACACCCTTTGTTCATAAGGAAAAATCGTGTTCGATTTGAAATGTTCTGTAACAAAGGGTAGATTATTGCGAACGTTTGAGTTTGCAGTAAATCTATAATGAACGGGTATCCTCCAGAACCCCTCTACCCCAAGATCTTTACCTTGTTAATACGCCCCAATTTCATTTAATCAGGGGCATGAACGCTTGAAACACTCCTATTCATTTAAGTAGTGTTTCAAACCCCAACAAGACGTTTAATGTATATTGTCAATTGCATCTTGATAAATCAAGCAATGGTTGAGTATGAGAGACCTGAAGCTCAGCAAATAAAATAACAAAGTAATTCTAAGTCAAGACACGAGGCTTGGATTATGCTTTCTCTTAAACTTTACTTCTCAAGCAGGTTTAAAATCAGTAAGAAAGCCAAAAAACGACAAGTCCCACTTTAGTTAAAGTTTTGGTAGTCCAAGATAGTATTGGTCCATGAAAAAACATGTGATAAACCTCGCCAATCCACATCCATCCATATAGTCCCATAAACACTGCTGATCCCTTTCCAACCTCCTCTTTATTTGCTGCTCGAGCAGCGAGTTAAGTACATGCTTCATTATTCAGTTTGTATTTTGTGGTGTTTAGATTATATTGTATGATAGTGTATCAGAGCGCAGGTTGAGGGCAGTGCGTGCATAGCGTACACCAATCTGTGGCTGAGTTTATCCGTAAAGGGTTTTTTTTTTTCAGTTGTTGCAGTCGTGATGGGGCAAATGCTCCGGCGACAGCAACAGCACAGGCCAGAAATTAGGGTACATTGTGGTCACGGAAGAAGATGGAAGCGCGATGGGACTGCGGTTAGTCCTGGTCGCTTTGGATATAACTTCCGTGACAGTTGAGGAGAGCACACAGAGGAGGAACGAGCCATATGCTCAGTTTCACATACAACAGACATGATTGAAGTGTGTAAAACACGACCAGAGAGAGAAAAAAACTCTTGGTTTGAAAGTAAACATGCACAGTGTACGCACAGCACCCCTGCTGGTCTTCATAGCATTGTCAGCTCCTTTCAAGTGACTGGCACAGTCCGCAGTAAAAATTGGTGCTGAATGATCAGCTTCTGGACACACTACATACATTTATTGATTTCAGATGGGAAACAGGCCTAAGAATCCTGTGTTGTCAATGTGTATAGCATTACAACCTCTGATATAAGTTAGCCATGAGCTCCTCCAGTAATTAAGCGAGGCAAGCAATAGCAGAAGTGAATTCACCCCAGCATGGGGCAGGTGCTGCAGAAGGATTTGGGAGCCTCCCTGGTACACAGTCCCCAACAGATAAAACTGATGGAGGATTGGCTAAAGTTCTCCCATGGCTTGGAAGAGCTCAAAGGTGTAAGAGATCAGGGGAGAGAGAGAGAGAGAGGGGGAAGAAAGGTATTCCACAGGGGACAAGGAGAGCAAACCCCCACAGGACAGTGAGATCCAGGGTAAGATCAATCAGGTCTACCAGTAGATCAACCAGTAGATCAGACAAACAAGGGGATGCTAACTGGCAAGGTGAGCACACAGAGGATGAGGTAGATTTGATATCACCATCAAGTGCAGAGTGAAAGAAAGGTCAGAAGAAAAGAATGGTTGCTGGAGAGGACAAAGTAAAGGATATTGATTGTAACTGAGAGGCATTAATCCATCCTCTCTCATCAGAATGGGAGCTGCCCAAGAAAATAGCAGCCTACCTTAAGAAGGAATGCCCAAGGCTGCTTCTTCCTGAGGGTATCCCTGACACCCCAAAAATCGATGACAAAATGGTCACTTTCATGAGAAAGTACGTGAAGGATGTAAGGAAAGGGCTGGCCAGGTCCTGGCTGAGGAGGTCTGCGCAAAAATCGAGGCAGTAGATCAAGTGATATTAACCAGATGGGCTCAAAGAGCTGTATGCATGTGGGGAAATGGCACCAGCGCAATCACAACCGAACAAAGGAGATCTCTGTTGGTAAAAAAGATCCTAAACTTAGCAAGCTGGCAACCTCAGAAACAGCAGCGGCTGTGAAAGGAAAACTGTTTGGGACTCCTTTATAAAGGAACTGACAAAATGTGCTAACTCCTATGCAGCACTGGACAAGGCACAGGCCTGCCTGAAAAGGGTTTGCAGCAGGCAGATTTTTGGGACGGCTGGCAGGGGCAGGGGCCACTCAGCCAGCTGACCCCGCTACACCAGGCCCTACAGTGACATAGGTCAATGGAGAGAACAAGAAGACCGGAAGCCAAACCCTTTCTTTCCCTCCTCTGGTAGAGGAAGGGGCAGAGGCGGGTGACAGGCACACCGCCAACAAAATAATACAGGTGAGAGCGAGCACAAGCGCACACTAAGCGTAGTTTCCCCTGTAGTAGGTGGGAGATTACAAAGAATGTAGAGTATTGGCACACCATATCCAAAGATGCCTGGGTTTCCAAATCATCTATGCCTAAGCGTAGAAGATCAGCAATTGCTAGAATCAGAACTGAGAGGCTTCAAGCGCAAGGCGGCCATTGCCCAGTAACTGTCTCCTCAATAGGGGTCATAAGCAATATGTTCTTGGTCAAAGGGAAACACAATCTGAGGCCAATTAACAACATGAGAGAGTTGAACATCTTTGTGACCTACAGACACCTAAAAATGGAGGGTAGGACAGAATAGACATCAAGGATGCATAAATGACAGTTCCCATTGAAACAGAACATCAGAGATAGCTGATATGTTTCTTGGGGTACACTACATGGGAAGTTTCTTGCCTACCTTTCAGCTTGGCGTCGGCACCATGGAGTTTCACCATGGAGTTTCACCATGGAGTTTCACCATGGAGTTTCACCATGGAGTTTCACCTAGCTGATGAAAACCGTAAAGACACATCTGAGGGAACAGGGCATCCAACTTATATAAACCTGCATTACATTTGCATAATTTGTCAGAACAGGGAATTGCTCAAAGTTCAAGTGAATACTAGACTAAAATTACTCCAAACTCTAGGGTTTGTAATAAACTGGGAGAAGTGTAGTGTTCAACCAGAATAGTCCATGGAATGTCTGGGATTTGTGGTAGACACAATCCGAGGAACACTCAGTTTGCCACTAGCCAAAGTGAGTGAAATCAAGAAGCAGATCAGACACACGCTGAAGTGGTGAGAGATGTTGTTATGAGAAATTGCCAAGCTGGTGGGATGGTTTGCTTCATCAAATTAAGCCATATTCCCAGGGCCTTTATACTACAGAGTTTTGCAAAGGCTAAATATTCAACACCTCTGGAGGGGTTTATATTATGAGCAAAGCATCCCAATTTCTCAAGAATTAGAATGGTGGCTCCAACACATGGATGCATGGAATGGGAGAGCTATATTTACAACATCCCAGGGAATGGGAGAGCTATATTTACAACATCCCCGGACCTGATAATAGAATACGATGCCAACATATGGGGTGGAGAGCCCGATTTAGTACCTGTTGAGAGGGGGTAGGTGGTCAATCAGGAAGCATCGTTACACATCAATTACCTGGAGTTACTGGCACAGTCCTTTGCAGTGAGATGCTGGACACAGGAGGGGGCACAATATTGCATGCTCCTCAAGATGGACGTGTCCACGGTCAGGTATATAAACAGAGTGGGTTGCAAAAGGTCCAGTCTGTGATGAAGCCATGGTTGCAAGTGGCAACATTGCATAGTGAATGCTGAAGCGAACAGTGTATGAAAGCATATGTGATAACGCGAGTAGAATTGAACAAAAGGTGAAGTGATTGAACTTAGGTGCCAAGATTCAATACCTTGGACAGAGTGGTCCGGAACCGCATGCATGCTCATTCAAAAGTCTCTGTAAGGTAATCAACTGGAAAGTGGCAAAAGAGATAGAGTGACAAAGATTTGTGAAGTGAAGTGGTCCTGCAACGGCTCAAGCTAAAATCCTGTGCACAATCAAAAGTTTTTTATGTTATTAGCATAAAGAAAATTGATGACAAAATAGATGAAGTTGGTCCAAGCCCCTTGGAGGGAGATCAGCTGAGAGCGTTTTGTTAAAGCAAAATTGTGTTAAAGTTAACTTATATTGGTCTGAGCCCGGCGAAGGGAGTATAATTGAACAGTGGGTTGAAGAGGAACTGATCTCGGCTGAGGGGGATCCGGGGTGAACAGTGAATAGCCCGAGAAATTGGATGTATGAATATCTTACAATGTGTTAAGAGGATCTGCACCCGGCTGAGGGGGATCCGAGGTGAATATAGAATCACCCGAGAAATTCAGTACTTGTTAAATCTTAAGTGGAAAATAACACATTGTTTGTTTGTCACATCAGGCCCTCTGAAAGAAGAGACTTTGAAAGGCAAGGAGACTTGGGCAGGGAAAGCCCTAATGCTAATGATTGAACTGTATTCTCTTGCTAGAGAAGCCAGAGACTATGCTAAGCTCGAGTGTACTGACTTGTCCCGTGCTGAAAACATGGGGAAGGGAGGACAATGGCCTGAACATCCTGAAATATCATTTTGTGAAACACTTCTTTCTTTTTCATAACATTGTTTCCCACACTATTTGTATTTAGAGGTAAGGATTGTCAATAGGTTTATTAGTATAGGACCCTTTTTATTTTAACAAGATACCACTAGGACTGTGATATTTTTATTTGATGGTCATAGCTTGATCCCATCTTTAGATTTAGGGTTAGATAGGTGTTTTACAAACCCTTTTTGAAGTTCAATAAACACCCTTGAACTGTGGTCACTGTGTCTGTCTTACTGTTGATACAATGCCTTCCTTACACGATTGAACATGTCAAAGTTGATTGATCTGTCCAGATTGGGGATTCTTTCATCTCTGTGTATGGATATGATGGAATCAGCTGAACATAATGTAGGAGAGCTAATCTCCATAAGTGATGCTGTCAATGTAGAGAAGCAGTCTGTAGCTCTAATAGCATGATTTATATTTCACTACTTAGTTTCTTCTGTTCATTCTTTATAGCTAAGCCTTGGGCTACACTAAACCATTAGCTCCAGAGAAACACATGTCAGTGAAAGGAGAGTGAGAACAAAGAGCTGGGTGAAGGGTTGGCTTCAATGTACTGAGGTTGTTGGAGCATGAAGGCAGTTGATACAAAAGTCTGGAAATGCCATCAAAAGAAAACAAAATAACAGGGAGAGAAATAATAACAATCAATGTGGTGCAAAATAAATGGGTTTTGGTTAAGGAACACAGTCAGGGAAATGTAAAAAGTATACACATTCAGTGTGGTCAGTACACAAAACACAGTGACACTGACAATTTGGTCAGGAAATGAAAAATGTAAAAAGTATACACATTCAGTGTAGTCAGTATACAAAACACAGTCAGTTGTATATACAATTAATGGGGTCAAAATAAGAAAAGCAATACATGAGATACACAATCAATAGGACGGGATCAGACAAAAAGCTATTGGATACACAATTAATGTGGGGAGTCAGTAACCATAATGGGGTCGGGATGAGAGAAACAATCAATTGGACACAATACCAAAAAATCATCATAAGAAAAACAATCAATAGTATACACAATCAATGGTGTAAGGGTGAGAATGTGAATGGGATGAAGATGAAAGAACAGCCAATGGAATACACAATCAGTGGGTTCATAATAAGAACAACACATAAGATAGACAATCAATGGGTCAGAAAGAGAAAAACTGTTCATGGGATGCACATTCAGTCGGGTCAGGTTGAAGAAATAGCTAATGTCTTACATAAACATGAGTGTCAAGATGATAAAAGAGTCAATGGGATACAGAATTAATGGGGTGGAGATGAGAAGAACAGTCAATGAGGTACACACACAATGGGGTTTGGATGGGAGAACCAGTGACTGAGACGCATGCCAAAAGGGTCTATGCGAGAAAAACAGTCTATGTGATGCACAGTCAATTGGCTCATGATTACAAAAGATGAATGGGATACACAATAACTGCGGTCAATAGATGTAAGTAAGGGTTACACATTTTAGTGTACCTGAATGATGGTGCGTGTGAGTGAGGGTCTGCATATGAAAGTCACATGAGTCCATGGTGGGGTAATGTGACAGATTGCCTTTATTAATAAAATTATGCAGGTAATTCCATCTCTGAAAGGATAATCTACTTATCTGATTCCCCTTTCATAAATTCAATGCCAAAAGCACAGTGTTTGTCTGTGTCCTGCTACATTAGTATCCTGATCTGCATCACCTGCTCTACCAGTGGCACAGAGCAGGGTCAGAGGTCACAGGCGGGCTCTTGACAGCTGCAGTGACAGCCAAGTCTGTACAGTGCAAGGACTGAATTTAAGATATGCACCGCTGTTCCAATAAACCTATAATTATGAGTCTTGTGGCAGAATAATCTTTAAATATAAGCCATATCTTAGTTATGGTATTCCCAGAATTATTATACCCACAGCAATTTGATAGCACATATTTGCCAGCCCTGTGAGCCCATACTCAGCTATGGAAGCATAATATGTATTCTCACCAGACGGGCTGGACCTTGCCAGTCCTGGCAGGACAGTAGCCTCTCTTTGTTTGTTACGGCTTGGCCGCACACCAGTGTGCTGCATTTCCAATCAAATTTCATCTATTGAAAAAGACAGGCGGTGGGAATACAGTAGACAGGAATGTTCTGACCAGTGGAGAAAGGCTTTCAACATCTTGTTTCTCTCTGCCTCTCTCTCTCTCTCTCTTTCCTGCCCCATCCACTTCCTCTAGAGAATTGTGGGTGTGATGAAAGAAGAGCAAAGTACACTTCTTTCATCTTTCAGACTTGATCCCTCCAAACATCTCCGCCAGTGAGGTAAAGACTGAGTTTCCAAGGTAGAGGAAAGCTCTGCCTCTATCCCTCCCCAGAAATCATACAGGATGACCTACTTGTGAGACATGACCTGTCAGCCACAACAGACTCAGGACCACACCGTGTTGAGGACTCCAGCACTAGCACCGCTAGTGTTTTGGAGAACAAGAGCAAGGACCAAAACGTATATCATTGTGGCCATTGTACCACTTTGCCACTTGCTTGAACAGGTTTTCTGCCACACTGCACCAGTGGAGAACGTCATTGCCTGAGCTCGAACCAAAAGCTCTTTGTTGCAGCCATAGCATTCAAACCACCGTCAAACAGCTTCAACCTTGATTGCTGATCTTAATTGATAGTCAACCAGCCCCAACGGGGACTCTTTCATACACAGCCACAAATTACTTGAAACTATCTGTGCATCCAGTCACCAACATCCTTGCCTTCGCCTGGATGGTTGAACTGACATTGGTGGCCCTCATGATCTGTAAATAATTTTGCACAGTTTAAAACTGCAACTCGACCCAGCTCAGCACCTGTTCGCTACCTGGAACCATGCCGCTGCTACACTAGAACTATTTGACCCCATGTGTTTGCACAGATCAAACCACTTCAATGTTGATTTTTACCTCGCTGAGCCCGTCATCAGCCCAGCTCGGATCAACTGCTCCTTGACACCGCTCTACTCAAACTGCTGGGACATCATTCTCTGACTTCTTCCTGGCTGTTACCAAATAATTCAATCCCACTCAACCTCGAACAGCCGCATTGCTGTACCACATCTTTGAATATCAATGTCACCATTTTGAATCCATATCAGACATCAAAGAAAACTACTGGAGTGTTACTCATCTATCCTAACCATCAGGTATGGTTCGACTTTGAACTGACCCTGCTACACATTCCGACATGCATTTCTCAAGTGCTGCCTTTGAAATCCCAAGCTACCATATTTGACCAGGCTTGACGCATGCACCCTTGGATCAACTACAATGAACAGTCCATTAACCTGGTTCCACTTGCTTGCCCAACAGTTCAAAAAATGGTTTGACACTGTCAAACTGACAAGAAAACTGTGAAGGTACTATTGACTCTTAACTGACACCTTTGTCGAGGTTGGGCCCTACAGACTGGTGAGGTCACTAAATCCTTTATTATCTTCAAGAAACATAACCTTTTAAAAGAACATTCAGTTTTGTGCTTGGCCTAAACCCCTGATTAATTTCAGTGTTGCATTCTGTAATCATTTCTTATTCTTGTTCCTTTCCACAGGGCTGGGTTTTGTGTACTGTTTTTCTATTTAATTATTTTGCATATGGTGTGTTTTATGAAAATATATCTATTTGTGTAGAACCATGATTGGACATTCCCTTTATTTTGGACTGTTATGCTTTGCTGTTCGGGTCGCTACTGAACCACATTCACGCCCCTCTCCAGAGTATAGCCTTCACTTATTCCATGTTTCCAGCAAAGGTGAAGAAGGTATATCTTTTAACTGTGCGTGTTTCACCTTTATGATTGTGGTGGATCTTGGTTTGTAGCAGTGTGAGGGCTAAGTGGGCATTCAAGCCACCTCTTATCCATGCACTTCTGCAGGGCACAATCCCATTTGTCACACGCATCTTTCCTTGATATTGGATTGGGCTCTAGCTTTTCAAAAAACACTGAAGGGCAATTAATTCAACATCTGTCTAACCATTAGCAATGTGTCATTTTGGAAGAGCAGTGGTCTACATTTTTAATCTTAGCTTCTGGTAATGGAATCTACTGTGAGCACCATATGCATGGTGATTAGGCTTGTAATGTGGTCTGAAAAAAGCATTGTAATGCTTATCAACCAAATAAAGTTCAAGAATGGTATTATTTGATTATGTTTTAAATTGATATTCATGAAACTGATATAGGTTTTTTAATTTTTAATTGTAATTCCTACATTTTGAGAGATTTCATCTCATCAAGTGTCATGTTAATGTTTGCTTCTGAAATCAAAATAGCTGTAAATCAATGCATTCAAAATGTGATGCAAACTATATTATAACTCCTAAAGCACTGCTAACACACATGACAACAAACTCAGATGATGCCTTTAATAGAATAGCAAGCAACATTAGATAAAACTATACCTGCTGCAGGCATTTTAATATCCAGTATTAAACTAGGAGAGATTGAAGAGACAGATTTTACAAGCATTGATTCTTATTCACAAAATAGAATTGGCTTCTTACTTGTGTCCCGAGTACATGCATTCCGGGGCTAATACAAGTACATGTGAATCAGGCCAGACACACAATGGGGAGAACGTAAGGGCAAAGAATGGTCTTCCTCAAAACAAAGGCTATGCAGGCTTCACAATGAGTTGCACCTTTATCTGAGGTAGACCTGCAGATCTTTCCCCTGTATGTGGTCTGCCAAGGTGCAGGGATGGGATAGGAGAGTGCACATTACTGCAAGGGATTTTAGTCCACTAAAAGCATTGGATCAGTTTAAAATAGAAACATTCATGCTTGAAATAGGCATTTGTATTTTCTTTTTACATTTACACCACCCAGGCAGTGATACATATGTACCAGTGCATTTGGAGTGATGGGCCTTCTAAGGCCCATCATCACCTATGTGTTCTATGAATTCCACCTAAATTGGAACTTGCCCTAGAAACCACCCACATGGGGTTCATAATACAATATGTATTTAAATGTGCGCATATATGAACAACACGTGAATATGACTAGGGGGGCTGTCTGCTGGTCCGTTATGCCTTCAGCCAGTCCATTCTTAACCTCACACCCCTCTTTGTGAATCAGGGATTTGCAGAGGAAACTCTGCAGGTACAGGAGACAGGGTTACAGACTGACTACCCCTCTCTCTAAAGTCTGACGACACACCGGGTGTAGGTGCTGAGGCTGATGTATGAATCAACAGTAAAAGTCTCAAAGAAGAGACAATTTATAAACAGAACCGTGATAATTATGTCAATGAATCTCTTTAATAGGATTTGTTAAAAGAATTATATAAAAAAAAGAATTATATAAAAAATCAGCTTTGTCATATCTCACTCATACCATTCATATCTGTGCAATCATTCTGTGACAGGTGGGTGCAAAAATTGACAATTTCTTCAAACATATTAGTTGTTATTAATATGGAAAGACAGTTATTGATCCAGGACGCAGTACACGCGTGGAGTAGCTGCCCCACACGCAATTGCTTGCAACATTGTGTTGTGTGCACATTATCACGCCTGTTAGCGTGAAATAGACTTTTTATCAGGCATTCAACTAAATTTTCCGTTTATGTCCTATTTTTTTGACTAGACACCGCGAGGCCAAGTATTGAAGCAAGCCACTCGCATTTACAACTGTTGTAAGACACGAGCTGGAGCTATAAAATTCTGAGGCTCCACCCATCCTCCAAAGGAAACCTGTAAGTGAGCTCTGGTGTGTCGTTTTAAAACGTGATGTTCAGTAGCCAGTCAGTGTTACGATCTAAATACAAGGTAATCATTACCGTTTTACGCTTTACTCTCCTTTCACTAGGGGGATACAGCAGGGGAATACCGAAGATACCCCGTAAATCTATCTCCGTGGTCTACTACTATATTTTTCGGCCACTGGTAGGTGCTTTTCTCTGGCTTATATGTTTAGCCATCACCTTGAGACCATCTACAAGAAAACAGACCGTTAAACCTTGCAATTTTTGTCTTATTTATCATGTTTTAGATTTGGCTTGTCATACAGAAATAGGGTGAAGACGTTAAGCTTGTACCAAACTACAACTGTCCTGAAGAAGGCCCAGCACTAACTATTTAGCCCACCGTAGACAACGATGGGACTACCGAAAGGGGCCGAAACATATGTCGACCTATAGAAAATTTCAATGTGTTTTTTCTTACTGTCTTTCCATATTAATAACAACTAATATGTTTGAAGAAATTGTCAATTTTTGCACCCACCTGTCACAGAATGATTGCACAGATATGAATGGTATGAGTGAGATATGACAAAGCTGATTTTTTATATAATTCTTTTTTTTTTTATATAATTCTTTTAACAAATCCTATTAAAGAGATTCATTGACATAATTATCACGGTTCTGTTTATAAATTGTCTCTTCTTTGAGACTTTTACTGTTGATTCATACATCAGCCTCAGCACCTACACCCGGTGTGTGTCAGACTTTAGAGAGAGGGGTAGTCAGTCTGTAACCTTGTTCTTACCTTCCTTATCCTCCCTGTCTACAGACCTGTCCCCCCCGATAACAAAAAATATTTGGGAGTACCCATTACTATATCTCCCACAGGAGACAGGGTACAATTTGCTGCTTAGAGAATTGGTCCCATGATGCCCATTTTGACATACATGGACAAACAATGCTGTGAATATTTAGAAAAAAAATGAGGAGTAAAGAGATGGGTGAGGAAGAAAGGGCACGTGGCTATTTACCTCACTGACAGCAAAAGAGAAAATGTGCTACCTAACCATTGGGAAAATGGATGGGTAAGGTTTTGTTAAAGTGACCCGTACATTTTTTTATAACCTGTGATTATTTGTGAGTTATATGGGTCTCCAAAAAATCCCCATAAACTAGAGGGGAGATTTGGAATACCACTAGAAAATGAGATACAAGCTTTGGTGGGAATAGTAGAAATGGTATTCATGTTGCTTCTATGGTGGACAGACCCAGAACTTCAAAAATAAATATTTTTATAGCAGGTAGACCTCAATTTAGGTCTATCAAAAATGTGAATTATAGAGTGAAGAGTGCCCATACTCGAAATTAAACATTTACAGTATTTTAATATTGAACGGCCTTTTGACAGAAATGGCTCGTGCTCAAAATATTTTTTCCTCGAGTTTAAAGCTTTAACTTCCCCATTACCAGTATCTCCTGAATTAACTTATTTTCTGGAACCTTCATGCAAATTTGGAACTAAGTTAAACCCTGAGTCACGTGAAAATTGTTGTGAGGCTGGTTTTATACAAATAAAGTTGCCTAAGGGCAGACGGGTGTATACACTCTATACACTCTGTGGATAGTGCACGACCCTTTAAAAGGAAATGGGGTAAAAATACCTCATATGGAGAATAACCACTTTGTCATGGCCGCATGTGTTTGAATGTTTCATTGAAGATATCGGTGGCTATGAGTGGAACTATTTCAAGAGCGTTATGATCATCAAAACGATCATAATCCATGTCGTGATCTTTGTTTAAGTACACTGTGACGTAGCAACCTTCCTCTGAGAGTTTTATCTGCCTGATTTTAGGAGGAATGCCTACATATCACCAAAGTCTGCTTGCCTTCTCGATTAACTCCTTACATCCTGCAAGTAGGCATGGTGGCTTGTGGTCTAATTTATCTCCCAAATCCCAGGTCCTGAAATGACCATTGAAAGTGAGCACTGAGAACGAGCAATGAGTGACTACCCAAACAAGCGAGCACGCTGCAGTGAGGTTTCCCCAACAATAATAAAGAAAACGGTGTTTATGTAGTAGTAAAAACAAGAGTTTCTGCCCAGCTATTGAAAGCGTTTGCAATTGAAATCTTAGAACAGAGCTCAGCACACCCCAGTTTTATTGCAGGATTTTAAGAGAAATGTGATTATTTTGGGTGCCACCTACACACTCATCCCACAGAAGGACAGTCCACCGAATTTGGCCTTATTGATCACGTGATTTCAATATCAAAGAAAGTGATTCGTGGGACTTCCTTGCAAAACTCGATGTTACGAGTATCAAGATGATGCATCCAGGATAACTTCTCAGCACAACAAAGGATGCATAAATACGCGAAATGAAAGACTTTTTTTTTTTTTAAGCTGGCAACTGACAGTGATAGCATATGTGTCAATTGCACCCCAATCCCATCAGTCTCCCTACAAAATTCTGGTCATAACCAGGCACTTTATTTCGCATCCTTGTTCCAATGCATATCCTTGATGCTGATAGCTACTGTCTATTTCTTTTTCTTTCACTATTATTTTCGTTTAAAACTTTTGAAGACATTTCAAAATGTCAACAGAGAACAGCAGAAACCGTGGTAAAGAGTAAACAAGCTTCAATGGATTACAGCAGAGATACACAGCATACACCTCTGCCTGACCCTGGGCGTGCCTGGCTCACGTCTGATGAAGATGCCATACTTCACATACCTGACTGCAGTCCAGGTATCTCTGTGCAAAGAGAACAAGATAATTGAGAAGCCATCTGGCATTCCTAACTCTCTCAGAGCTCTTTGCGGTGTGTTTATTATCGAAGTGTCAAAGGTCGCCTTCAGGTCGTTGAGTGTCACTCAGAAGGCATCGCCTCTCAGGATGACATTCTTTTCCATTACATAATGAGAAACAAAGCATTAAGTAACTGCCAAACTGCTGTGACTGCAAGAAGACTTCGAATCAGTAATCCCGCCTCATTCCTCGGGTCAATCTGCATATTGCTGTGGGCAGGAGGTAGCGCAAGGGCATGCTAGGCGGATGTTACCCAGCCTGTCAGCAAATGAGGCCTCTTTGAAATAGAAAGAGGGGAAAGGGGAGGCAACATGTCACTTCACCTACAGAAGCATTACTCTAGCACTAGCCCTGAAAATACCTAGACATTTCAAGCTGTCCTATGTTGTCCAGTTCAAGTTTAATCTTTGCGTTATTATTATATTCATGCTTTTAGAATAGAAAAAAAGTATTACTGCAAATACCATAATACCATTACTTTGGCATAATGCATGTTGCTTGATAGAAGTACGTAATAAGACACAAAGGGCCTCATTACGACCCTGGTGGAATGGGTTAACGGGTGCCGCTAATGGTGGCGGACCCGTTAAACCCATTCCGCCTCATTACGAGGTTCCCTCGGGGGACCCGATGTGGGCGTCTGGTTTTACCAGAAGTCCTTACCGGGTCCTGCGAGGGGACCAGGGAGCTAACAACGGGCCGGTCATAATCGGCCCGTTGTTAGCTCCCGCCAGGGGTGTTGCTTGGTCTGGAAAAGACCCGGGGCTACGTTGATGTCGGAACTGTCGGGACTGGGGGCTAGCTAGCCTTTTGGTTGTAGCTCCTGAGATTCTATCTGGGGCTACAACCAAAAGAACAGGGGCTATAGCCCCCTTAGGCCCCCCTTAGCAACGCCTCTGGCTCCCGCACCCATTCCCATTGAGCCCTATGGGGGCTCAAATGGGAACGGGGAAGGTCCGGGCACGGGTTCCCTGTAGGGGGAATTACCGGGCCCTCCAAACTCGGAATGGCCCGGTAACCCCCATTCAGGGAACCCCGGACCGGACCCGGTTTTGGTGGCAGCCATGCCCTTACTAAGGGCATGGCTACCGCCAAAGCCATACTGAGGCCCCAACAGTTTTATTAAGTCTCGAGGGGTGAGGCAGGTTCCTGAGATGTGCACCCTATAAGAAAATGCATACAGAAGTGTGCAGCGCAGGGTTACGGCCCAAGACAATAAACCCAGTTTCCATTGCTGGGCCAGCAGGAGTGTTCTGAAAAAGATATAAGGAAGTTTAGGTAGCTGACATTCTCAGACACAAGAGAATTATGCCTCCTTTATTGAACGCTCTGCTTTTCTGAGGCACTGCCATGTTTGTTGATTCAATATCACAAAAAAAAGACCCCATAGTAAATCTGCTATCTTTCACGGTTTATTACACGGCACACGCCAGCCAGGGAACTCCTTCCCCTATAATGTATGTGGTGCACAATAAAAGGTTTTTAATTTTTAATATGCTACAGATTCTTTTTGAGTAGGCCTCCAACCCGTCGCGCACCCAACCTCCACAAACATCCCTTGTCACAATGGACTAGGAACCAAGCCGGTTTGTATAAATAAGATATGTATTCATTTATTATTTAATGTAAAAGGAAAATCAACCCGTTGCACAGCCACCAATGTTGTGGCAACACAAAATGCAATAATCTCTACAAAACAACCATATTAAGATATACTATTACAGTAAATTCTGTTTTTTTAATGGCAGAACAGAAAAATAACAATTTACCACAAAGTGATAGCACCAACAGTTTAGCACCTCCCCTGCAACAATGGAAACATGGGTTTTCAATGATTCAATACTACTGCTATAAACAGACTACCTAGCACACTTAGGAAATTCAATTTCTAATACAGGCAATACATGAGAAACAAAACAAAAAATATATAAGGAATGCAATTCAAAATCAGTGATCAGGGTATGGTAGGGGAAGAGATATAAACTGGGAACAACCCATTTTCAAAGGTTTAAAGAGATTTTTTTAAAAACGAAAAGGCAAATCACACTCATTTTGTTGGGCCTGTTAAGTGACAGGCAAGCTCTGAGCATTGAAAAATGAAGGAAATGCAATTCAAAATTTGCGCTCAAAATATGATAGAGGAAGGGAAATAATCTAGGAAAAACACTTTTTAAAGAATGAAAAGAAATGTTTTGAAAAATTTAATTGGAAATCACCTTAATTTTACTGGGGCTGGAAATGACACACGCTTTCAACAATGAGAAAGGTACATAGGAAAATCGTTTTTAGTGGAAATGATAGGGACAGCTAACAGATAGGCTTTGGGCAAAGGAATTACTCACAATGGGAACAATTTGGCAGGGCATAATTTAGACACAGGGACACATTCCGTTTTCAGCGCACAATAGGAATAATTCTTTTGAGGCACCACTTTAATGACTTTAACAATTAAATAAAAACACTAGACAAGGATGGTTGGTTTCCTATTTCAACAATCCGATCTGTGACATTCAATGGGGGAATTAATTGATTTAAATACAAACATACTAAGGATTTATACAGTCAACTGAGGGGTTTTTCAAAGGAGATATGCTAACATGCACAGGCAAACAAGAGATTCTTCTATGGGGAGATGGCTGGACTACACTGGAAATTTGGAGTTTTCAAGGGGGAAATATTGAATGCACTGCTACAAAAATGAAGGACCTATGCAATTTAGGGCTGGGGTTATTGCTACTTACATAGCAAGCCTTTGTTTAAGTTTCAGGAAAGCCAGCTGGATCTCAGGACACTCTGGAAAGATAGGGCAATGTCTGATAACTGCCCTCTCAAAGATGGTAAGTTTCATCAGCCTTCTCTCTGTCTTCCTTTTTCTGTCTTCCCTGGTTTTTGTGTGTCCTGAGTCCTAGTACAGTCCCCATAATATAGCAGAAATAACATCACTACTTTTACAATCTAGGGAACTACCCTTCAATAATCCCTGCCACCAGGATTGGACAGTTTCTCTTTTTCTCTCCGCCCCCAATCAGGATTGGTTTAGGGATTAAGGAGTACCATCTGTCTTTTCCCCTTTATTACCATACTTTGATCTCATTTCAACTTTTTTGGCAAAACCTAGTTATGTATCATAACTTCAGAAGTGTACTAGCCACTGCCATATACAATATATATTGTGTTTGAGCTGACCATGGGGAATGAGTTAAGCCAACTGCCAAATCTGTATGATGTAGTATGGCCATATGTCACATATTTGTCATTTTCATAAAATGTACAACAGTTATGAATATGTAAGTCATCAAGCAATATCCCAATATCGTTTTCCATATTTTCACCAACTTTTTCATTTGTAACATGTCCAGATCAGCCAGAAGCCTAGTCTAAATGGCCATTACAGTTCCCAGAGTTCCAGGTAAATGCAATTTATATCCCCAAAACCGCCTGGAAATGAAATGAACAATAGCATAAAATTGAGATCTATTCTCAGTCTGATGGTTGCGCAAAATGCCTAAAACAAAAACAGTCTTTTAATACCAATTGGGAGTGCTGTTTAACATCTAGGAAGGCTGCTTCATCCGCCACAGCCACCTGTCTTCCTTGGCTGGCTAGTGACCAGAGTTTTTTTTATAAGTCTCTTTGAAGTGATGTGAGCTCTTTTGAAGACCCTTGCTTTAACTGCCTTCAGTGCCAGCCAGTCTGGAGAACAGTGGGCTTTCAACACCTGCAGCAGCAGGTTCTATTGCAAGGCATCATAGATGGGAGGTGTAACATCCAGCTGGAAGTGGGGCATTTTATTGTGAAGTTTAGAACTCAGCCAAAACAGGTTTTTCTTGAAGTAAGTGTCTCTTCATATATTTACAGGAGTTTTGTGCGCGAAACATACTATACATTGGCTTTGGCCACCCCCACATCAGGTTTTGCTTTCCTGACAGTTTCCTGTGAGTAGTGATATATTTTTCCATTGTGGCTTTTAAAAGCCGTTTGTATTTGCAAACACCTTTGCAGACCATTTTTGCTTTTAATGTTTAAAACCCCTATTTTCCATGTCACAGGATTCTTTGATTCCTCCTTCTTGGGTGAGTTACATTGCTACTGGTCCATTGATAATAACAGGTAGACCCCTTTCCCCATGGTTCTTTAATTTTACATGAACAAAAAGAAAAAGCCAGGCCGTTTTTGTTGCAATGTTTACATTCTTGCGACTCACGTGAAATAAAAGCAAAAGCCAGGCCGTTTTTGGTTGCAGTGTTTACATTCTTGCCACTCATGTGAAATCAAAGCAAAACCCAGGCTGTTTTTGGTTGCAGTGTTTAACTCTTGCCATTCATGTGCCAGGCAAAGCAAAGCATGGTCGTTTTTGGTTGCAGTGTTTAAATGCTGCTGTTCAGGTGAAAGGCACTTCTGTTTGGGGCCTTTAAATCTACCCCACATATCAAAGGTTTACAATGGCAATGTGATACTTGAAAATTACCAGGCATGTAAACTGGGTATAAATATGTGCACACGGGGGAACCCCCTCAGGATTTTGACCATGTGTTTTTTAGAGTCAATAAAAAGTAAGCATTCAGTGTTTGTTTCCTAACAATATGTGAGCCAGAATAAGTGTATGATCACCTTGTAGGTATGTTTTAAATTAATGTTGCCATATCCATTGCATCTGCTTTCCCTGATACATCACATGATCCATCATGCCCTGTAAACGGGTAAATGTGACACATTCTGCATATTAATTACCCTGGTATTTAATAAGCTTTATTGCTTACAAGTTTATGCTTTTAAATTCTGTTACCCTGAAAGTTCCAAATATAAAACCGTCCTTCAGTTTGGCTTGATGGAATTCGACTGCTGAAAATGAAATAGAAGGTCGATATCACAATCTCTGACCCTCTTTGTTCTTGGCTTGGATAGCAGAGGAGGTGAATAGGGTAAATTAACTACAATTGTTCAATTTACATTTTCATGCTGTCATTTACAAGGTGGAATGGTAAAGCTAACAGGCATACTTAGTCTGCTCCTTCGTACCAGTCCAGATGGCAAATTCACTACAATCCTCCAGATTGGTAAAAGTGGTGAGAAAGGTGGTGCTAATCGTTTCCATCACTTTTCCTGCCACTTATTACCAATCAGGTGTTTTGAAAATGAACCATACTTTAATTTCTGTGTCATCCTCTCATAGCATTTATAATCTGCTGCTCAAATTTGGAGATAAACATCCAATGTAAACGTGTAGCCTGCCATGAATTGCAGTTTCTACAGAGAGAGCACTATCCATCACTATCACCTGGAGGAAGAGGTATGTTATTTCTCAATGATATGAATGAAAAACATGTAATTTTATTTTCATTTAGGGGATCAATCTGCTCCTTTTTGTGCTCCCAGATTTCTTGCCTGTCTGCACACCACAGCACTGACCCCTCTTGAGAATTTAGATCTGTGATTTGGTCGCATAACCTCTTTGTTGCTGATAGTAAGAGTAAGGCCCTGTGAGTGGACATAACATTTGAAAGTATTTAATGTTGCCAATAAAAAAGTTATCTTTTCACCTACTTTCTAGCACTTTCCCAGATATTCTAAAACAGGACATTGTATTTATACCAGTTTTGGAACATGTTGGGGAGGCTGTACAGACAGCTTACAATTGTTGTTTCTATGTTAACTTTGGGCAATGTTAAGTAGGTCAGCACAGTCTAAAATTAAACTTTAGTTTTGGTTGAAAAAATGACACAGGATTATACCAGTAGCCTTATAGGGTAATTTGAAAAGCATCCCAGTTTGTGGTGCATAAACACACACATGCAATTTACATTGTGCAGTGTACACATAAAGTTTGCCTGCAATGTAATACCTCAAGAACACGGTCACAAATTGTCACCAGGGCAGCATCCCTGCATTTCTTGCAGGTAGCGCTTAGTGTTGTCCTTCATTATCAGGAATTACAGGCAGATCTAACTAATGTCATTCAAAAGTCAATAGGTGCCCTTACAGATTAGGCCTATAAATATGGAATTATTAGTTTGGACACTTTCACTAAATGGAACTGTAATAACCCATGCATCTCTGTGTTTTACTCTCTTCCAAAAAAGCATAAGTCGGCAACCATTCCATCTGACAGACCCTTGACATCTGCATGTGGCTCAACCTTAGAACCTATACCAAATTATATTGGCTCATTCAAAAGTTATCTATGACTAGTCCATGATATTCGCATGACACTTGTGATGTTATATGAATTACTAGTTGCTCGAATCTCTGTTATCGAAAAAATAAGTATTTGAAGAATATCCTCAGTCTGCGTTTTAATGCGCCTACTCTTCAAGTTTATTTGGAAACAAATATGCAGCACATTGAATCAATGTGTGAGGGTAGGCCAGTTTACTACTCTACTAAGCAAGAATCTGGTCAACTGAACATCTGGGCAAATATAGGGAGTCCATTAATGACATTATGGCACAGGATGGCAGCAGGTTATTGCCCTGATTTGTACATATAAAGAATGAGCTTTATGATAGAGGGCTGAGTGAGTACTGGTCCAGGCCTGAAAGCATGGATAGTGATAGCAAATTGGTTTTAAGGAATGCTTAAAGAGAGAAGATGGAATTAGACATCTTAAATAAAACAGGTCAATCTACTCAGCTAACTAGATACCAGAGACTGAAGCAATGCTTGCCTAGAAAGTGTACCAGGATTGCATACATCCCAAGCAAATACGATCACTTTACATCAAGATGCGACAGCGCATATTCCCAGTTGCAGGCTTATGCAACAAATGGAATAGTAATGTTATGGCACAGTGTCTATTTTGTCTGGATCGAACTGGAAGTTCCATCATTTTGTACTAAGTTGTCCGTAATACCTAGACCTGAGAAGATGGTATTTAAAGACACTTTCAGGGAGAGGCATATCAGAACAACGGTAGAGGAAATTATATTATGCATTCCCTCTACTGACAGTCTGGCAGTCCATTTTTCATTTTTCATCTAATTATATCATGCAGGCCTGGAAAAGGAGGCAGGCCAAGATATGAAAACCGTCCCACAAAAAGTGTTTACAAGCTATGAGGTATGCGCACTATAGTATTTGCACAATATCTGCACGTTAGATCACTGTGGTTCATAGGGTATATTATTTTTGGTAAAATGTAATTTGATTGTAAAGATTGCTGGTGATTTTATATTTTGTAATTAATTGTATTTTAGGCATAGAATTAATTTGACAATTTTAGAGGTTTCTAATCCCTTATACATATTTTATTTTGATGGATTCAATTAACAACATGGTTTTGCAGTGAATTTACATGATCTGGATTTTAGTATTTGTATGAGCCTCTGATGATATCTTGTAATGTTGAATTGATGTGCTGTTTTTATGGTATTGGTACCAACATAAAGCTCAACTGCACTGATGACTAATTGAAGATTTGTAGTTAAAAACGGATTTGTTAGTATTGCTAGATACTGAGTTACTCTATACTAACATTCCTCAGAGAAAAGCTTTGGAAGATATGGCAGAGTGTTTAAATGCTCAAACTTCACCCCACACAGTTCCAATGGAAATCCTCATGCAATCGCCCAACATTGCTTTGGAAACATATTTACCTTATTTTTCAGGGTCTGTTTTTTCAACAAATCACAGGAACATCAATGGGGGCAGTGCTTGCCCTCCCTTAGCAAATGTATATATGTGGCTACATTTAGCCAACTGTTATCTCTATTGCAAACACTTTTTCTGCATCTATCACACTATGTCAACATTATATTGATGATAATTGAATTATTTTGAAAAATGATTGGCTTTTGTTAGCAGCACTTGTTCAGTGAATTAACATTCTTGACATTCATTTCAAATGTAGAGCTATCTATAATCAAGCAGAACTTCCTCTCTTGGACTTTTTTGATTAAAGCACAATATGCTAAAATAGAGGTTACATTGAATAGAAAACCTACCAAACGCAATGCTACCTTACATTTAAACAGTAAGAATCTGCTTGGTTTTCACACCATTGCACCTTTCAACCAATTCTTGAAAGTGAGGAGAAATTGCTGACATTGTTATACAAGCCGATATTATCCCACAGAGAGGGTATAATAAAAACCTTTTTCCAAAAGATTGTGTGATGTGTGCTTCAATTCCTTATATAATTTAATTGGTCACTATGAAGTAAAGGTATACGTAATAGTGGTTTGTATGTATTCACTTGACATCCCTGAAGAAGACGAGACCTGCAATTAAATTCTGTCTATTCATTGAAACTAGTGCTTACTTATCATTGAATGAGGAAGCAGGACGGTTAAAGAAATTGCATGTCCATGTCAGCTTTAACCTGTTGCAAGCGATTTGCATATTATTTGCAGCTATTGCATTTGTACTTTAGTGATTATTATCTACTTAAGAACATATTTATGAATGTAGAGTATGTAATTGATGTGTATGACTATTTGTGGTGTTTCTATGTATTATGAAATATTACAATTATACCTTCAGTATTGGTTGACTATGTTAATATATGTACAGTAGGTTATCTAAATGTTACTCTACTGTTTTGGGTAAATCACCAAAGTTATTCACCACTCCCCTCTTGATACAGGATGTTTTTGATTGAGCCTTTATTAAGAAAAAATATGAAAGTCTTTTGGGGATTTCTAATTGAGCCAATGGAGAGCATTGTGTAGGATTTCACTGTTTAGCTCCACAGCTTTTTGTGAGATATTGGGAAACCCTAGTGTTGATATTATATTCAATTCTAAGCAACATTGAAACACAAAATAGGCCAAAACATTTTGGGGGAGCCTGGTTTTCATGATCCCCCAGCACTGCTTGAACTTAAGGAGATTACCATTGCAGACCTGATCAAGCTCACTAGAAAACCCAAAGCTATGGCAGAACAAAAGTGACCGATACCCTGCTTCATTCCTCAAATATCACATTGTCACCCTTTTTTAATCCAATATCTGAGTTAGCAACATCTCTGGAAAAATCACAACCAAACAATTTAACCATTGTGAATCTAATCCATTTTGCCGTGAAAAACAATCCATATTACACCCATTTGGGAACACTGACATCACCTTATTCTTCCTGAAAGAGGAAATAATGAAATACCTGAAAACAAAATACCCTTGCTGTCCTTTAATCACTTAACATATCCTCGGTATATGACATTCTCAACAATCATACCCTCTTGCAAAGACTCAAATCTCAGATAAGCATTAAAGTTATAGCCATCAAGCGGATAGCTAATTTGCACCTGGGGAAGGGTGCTTAGCCGATCAGGTGGCTGGAACAGCTGGCGAGAATACACAATCTCTGCCCTCTTCTTAAAGCCACCCGAGGACCTTCCCTGGTTGGTGCCATTTTTATTTTTCATGTGGAGGCAACAGGATGCCTCTCCCTGTTGAATCCTGTAGTAATATATATAGTGCTTTATAATATTTATAGCGCTTTAGAGTATATAGCGCTTCAATAAATGTGATGGCATTTTGTTACCAGCAATAATGGGCACACACATATAGCCATTTCTATGTTGCCAGTATAACATGTGAATAGGTTGCTGGTGGCATGCAAGGTATACAATTCATAATGCAGCAAAACCCCAATGTAAAACTGCAGAGAGTAAAAGTGCATCATTTATTTTCTCTTGAATACCTCATGCATAGAAGAGTACATTATTGAACATTATTTATATAACTGACTGATTTAATTAACAATTACTAATCACTAATGCTAACTCATTAACATTATAATGGAGTCCCATGTGCAAGATGAGGTGAAAAAACATATTCTGAAATTCGGTTTTCAAATGTGCAATGGCATTTTTTTTTTCTTCTTTCTCTTTCTGTGTTTGCAGAAAGCAGAAAGTATGCATGAAAGGAAATAATAATTGAAACAGTTGCTCAGTGAGCAAAAGATCCCATTGCGTAAAAGTGAACGGTGAAGCTGCCTTTTAATCTGATTGGAGGAAAGTGTCTGCAGATATATCACGTAGGCAAAGTGGGTAGGTGCAGAGCTCCGCTATGCGGAAAACTGACAGGGAGAAGTTAGTTCATGTTGGCTGGGCTCTGAAAACAGAAGTTATTTTCGGTGTCACTAAGCACTGGCTTGGAAGTTTCGCCATGCATCCCAGACACCAAGATTACAGGGACGGGTCATGCTGACTGGGCCTGTTCTTCTGAGGGGAGCAAGGACAAGGTTGTATGGGTGAGAGCCACAAATATTTCTGGTAAGCAGACACAGTTTAAGTGAGGTTACTTTGTGCTGTTGTACGAACGAGCGATCTAAACATGTCATGTAGGCAAAGTAGCAGATAAAATCCCCTGTATTTTAATTCGTCATGTTCATAATGCTAAAAAGTAATGCCTATTTTTAAAAAGGTCTATTTGCTCTGTATCTGTTGTTTTTTTTTCTCTTCTTCTTTTATACAGATAATGATGAAATGCACATGCAATACAAACAATATATAAAATCAGATTGTGTAAAGTTTGTTTTATTGCATTGGGGATTGCGTATGTGGACATGGGGGAGATTCAGTTTCTTTGGTAATACATTTGTCAATTTGCCCATGTAGAATAACAAACAGAATAAGCAGTAATACAATTGGTGTGTGTGTGTGTGTGTGTCCTCCTTGCATGTTGTTTGTGGGATTCTGATATAATATATAGATTACTGGGGGTCTATGAACCAGTAATGATACCTACGGGTGCATAGATCACTGGTGTACATAAGCCTGTGATACCGGCCACAGGCTGTAGGAGGCACTCTATATAAATGTTGGTTCCTCTTGCATGTATAGGTCCAAGGCCCTCTATAGATCACAAGGAGGTATTCTCATAGAAAGGAAGGTTTTGTTTATGATGGGGTTATGATGTAAGGAAGGAAAATATGCTCACCACTAAATAACCTATCACCACAAATACCTCCAGTAGTATATATTACTAGATTCCTCAATATAAAGTAACAAGGTATGGTCACTAGAATGATATGAGGCCAAACCCAATCTAAATGCAAGGATAAGTATTACCAAACTACTGTTCATCTTCTGGTGGTAAGAAAATACTGCCAAACCCCAAATTTACACAAAATATCCTACGAAACCCATCCTCACTCCTCCGAAACAATCCCTACCCCTTTCCCACCCCTTCTATACAGACTTACCTGCTGGACCAGAGCTTTGTGCTCCTGTTCTGTCCCCCGGTCATTGGCATAGAAATGGAAAAGGG
Organism: Ambystoma mexicanum; assembly: GCF_040938575.1. Classification (NCBI taxonomy): domain Eukaryota; kingdom Metazoa; phylum Chordata; class Amphibia; order Caudata; family Ambystomatidae; genus Ambystoma; species Ambystoma mexicanum. The sequence goes on from NC_090939.1 coordinate 532,773,717, forward strand.
ATTTAGTCCCTTAACCCTATGGGGCTGCCATCTTTTTTAACATTTTATTTCCCTCATAGATGGACTGCACAAGCGATGCCAATCTTCCGAGGGATACAAAAAATCAATTTGAACCCCGGATAAATCCTGGGGTGTGAATGGCTTTTACCTTTCATGGACCTCACTTCACTCGGTCCCACCTAGGCTCGGGCTGGCGGCCGTTAAAGGACTTATCCACCCCACAGCGGGGGTGAAAGGCATATTACCTTATTAGGTTCTTGACCTGTGTGAAGCAAGTTGTTCAAATCTACAACATCCCCATTAATTGTGGGGTCCTCAAGCTTTCAATATTTCTTCCTGGCTATTTAATGTTTGTGTGAAACCGTTAAAAGACAGGATTGATCAATAGTGCCAGTCATTACAGATTAATCTTGAAGACACCAGGGTTACTCCTCATATTTGATCCTTACAGCGGGAATTAACACATTACTAATCTCCTACAAACATATCATGATTGGACTATAAAGACAACAATATCTGCCTCAATACATCCAAAACTGAAATGCTCTCCTTTGATATTCCTACTCAAACCACAATCTCTTTTTTGCAGCCCCCTCTGATGAAACATCCTTCCAACCCCAAGTGGAACAGATAAAGAAGCTGGAAATCATTTCTGATAACAAGCTCTCTTTCAATCCCAGATTGATACCTTGGCAATAAAAAATCTAACGTTCAATTTGTAAGAAAGTAGATGGCTTTGCGTTCTTGATTTGTATTAATTAATGAAAGGATGCAGGACATTTCATCTCTGAAAGGATGGTCTACTAATCAGACTACCCTTTTCATAATCTCCATTCCAAAAGCATAGATGACACATGAGCCCCATTGTGGATGACCTACTGTTGGAGCAAGACTTGCCTCTTTGCCTGTCACCTCAGTACCCAGGGCCTCACTCGAGGTGAAGGATCACTGCAGGTTTTTGCCATCCTCCCCTATGTTTGGAAAAATGAGAACAAAGGCAATTCTTGTCCATGAGCCACTGGACTGGGATTCACAGTGAACTGAGACCCGGATCAGCAAGGAACCCTTTGTCTTTCACTGTCAAACTGCTTCAGCCTTGTTTGTAGTCCGTTCGACACATTCCAACTTCCAGCACCCACAGGTATGGCTTTTGGCATTCTCTAGATCTTGAACAGCTTGCACAGCGCAAAGAAGCCTGGTTTGACACTGTTAAATCATGGGGAACAGCAAGAAGGTATTTTTAATTCTTAACCCCCCCTCCACCCACAACCCTCCTCTCACCCGGTGCATGTTTGGGCCCTTGACCTTGTTCAGGTCACTTTTAATCCTCTTTTTAGCCCAAGAACATATCCCTTTATGCAAACTGAGGTTATTGATTGCCTTTAATACCTGTTTCAATGCATTGCTGCATTGTTCTATCTCTTGCATAGTCTTTATTCTTTCCACAGAGGTGTTTTTTTGTAGTTTATTCTATTTAGTTATTTTTACATATATTAGTATAGAACCTTGATCTGCCATTTCTTTATTTTGGACGGCTCTACCTTGCTGTTTGGGTTGCTACTGTCAAAGTACTGTCTACTGAGAGTAGAGCCTACCCTTGGCCCATATTACCACAGAAGGTTAAAGAGGTATATCTCTTAACTGTGCATGTTCCACCATTATGATTGGGATCAGTGTTAAGTGTGAGGGTTCTAGGCAGATTGACTACTACTCAGCTTTGTACTACTGAAGGACAGATGTCATTTTGTCAACTAATTACATTTGCTAAGGGAAATATCTACCTATATATACCTAATAAAATCAAGGTGACCAGAGTGCTGGTACTATCATAAATATTAGATCCAACAGTTACAGCAGGTCTACTGTAAGCCAGCCAAATTGGGTCTCAGTCTGAAACTCGGGCATCTCATTAACTCCAACCTGAGATCTCTCAATTGGCTAACTGTTAGGAAAAAGGTTAGACCCATATCTCTCTGCCTCAGGTGCAACATAAAGCCAGACTAGGTCCAAAATACCTCAATGCCTTGTTAATGAAACATGAACCCCACCGATTCCTCAGATGCGGCTGAAAGCAAGACCTCTAGACCACTCACTTTAGAGGTGCCCCAGATATATGTAATATCCCTAACTGTCCTAGACACATGCCATTGTGAATGTAGCCTCAAAAGATTCAATGCATGTCTTAAACACTGGCACCTTGAATAGAGGGGGTTCACACAGTTGTATCTTCCCTCCTCAGCTTTAGTGCTCCAATCGCAACCACCTGAGCCAGTTAACCCAATCCACACTTACCTATGACTACAGTACTTACACATAACCCCAGCACTGCTATTCCCCTGTGAACCCTTATTATATCTTAGCTCTCAATCATCCTCCCAGTTTGCATTAGCGGCTATCTGATTTGTACCGTATTCGCCACCCTTACTATCTATTGTTTCAGGTTACTTATCTTCCTCTACATGCTTCAGCTATGTAATCAAGCCCTGACCACTCTAAATTTGACCCTGCCTGAGACCTTTATCACACCTTTTACTACGTTGTCACATGTTTTTTGAAAGCCAGGCAGTCCAAAATACCCCACCTGTCATGTATTCCTCTCATGCTGATTTCATTGGTTTATCACTCCCCTGTTTTGTCTTAACTTAATGGGTTTGATTTACAGAATACTTTTGCAATAGCACAATCTCATTCAAACACTCTTTGTAAATCAGGCCTAATGTGTTACATTTCACAATCTATGTGGTGCATCTTTGTCTTAACTTAAATGTGTGACAGAAATGTTGGAACCCCTCATTACCTAATTTTGGCCCTGACAATAAGCTTTGTATGTTTCTCGTTGTCTCATGCATCTACATTTCTTGACTCATGTTTATTCCTTATCGCCAAGATTCGAAGCATAACTCCTATGAGCTACCGAGCTACAAAATCAACAAATAAAAAAGTATATGAAATAAAGAGGCAGTCTATAGTAATGGAAACAACAATGACTTAGTGGTTTTAGCAAAATCAGGGAGGTTTTAGGGTTGGTTTGTTAATACTCTATAATGCAAATAATGTAAAACTCTTTGCATTGTCTACATGGCTTTCTGGGGCCTGAGTTCAAAATACCTTCAACTATCCCTGCGTAAATACCTCCTCTCTTGAGCCCTTCGCTCCTCTTCCTCTAACTCCCTCAGGGTCAGCTGTTTTTCAAATAAACAAGCTGGGGGTAGATCTCTGTATTTGGCTGGGGCCTCCCTTTCGCACTGCCTCCCTGCCACCTTGAAACTTGAGGAGAACCCTCTACAGTTCCGGTGGCTTCTCAAGACCTTCCTCTTCGCCTCTGCTTTTTCCCCTCTTCTCCCCTGCTGACCTGCTTTCACTCTCGGCACTGTTGCACCTGGCCATACCCTGTCTTTCAGGCTCAGGTACCCGCTCACCCTGCCACCCTCCTGCACTGCCTCTTGACCACCCCTTGCACTTGGGCCTCTATCTGTACCCATACAGTCTGCCCCCACTCTTCTTCTGCACTTATCGGATACACCCTATCTGACTTACCTTGCACTTTGCCATTCACAGGCTGCACTACCACCATTTTGACCACCTTATTTATTTATTTATTTATTTTATTTACTTACTATTTATCTTGTTCTCTCCTATGCTCTGCACATTCCAATTTCTCCCACCTCCCAAGCACTTTCCCCCTTCTCCCTTCCCCATGCACTTGCGCATTCTCAATCTCACTGGGCCTAATAAGATTGTTGTTTTTGTTTTTCGCCCTTGTTCCCCTCCCTTTGCCTGGTCACGCTCTGAAACACCTGTGTACGAGCGCAATATAAATAAAATATCATATCATACATCATTGCAGTCTGTAATAGCACTATGCACGACAATAAATATTGTCCTTGCCATATTATAGTAGAAACAACACCACTCACCTTTAATGATACAATGTAACAGCTACCAAACTGCAATAACTTAGTAAAGTAGTTTTGTGATAACATATTGCCTTCTACTTGTTAAAACACAGAACAGAATTCCAGCTGTCACAGGAGAATTTAATTATAGCGGTGACAAGATTTTCAGTTTCTTTATTTCACATATGCTATTTTGTGGCACTTTTCAGCCATTAATTGATCGATATCTGTTTAATGTAGTATTATTATGTGGTGCACTTTTAGAGATTAAGGGCCTCATTACGAGGTGGGCTGTAAGGGATACCGGGCACCGGTAAGGAGACCGGTGCCAGTAATACCTTACTGCCCAATTCCGAGGTCCCTTAGCGGGAACTGATAGGACGTATGGTCAGACCACACGTCCCTTACAGGTCCCGTTAGGGTACCAGGGCGCTAATTACGGGCCTGCCATTAGCAACCTCCAAAGTCGTAATGAGGCCCTAAAACAGTAGTGAGAATATATCTGCATGCTAACATTGATTTCAAACCAGAACAGAGTTTTAAGTGTTTTATATGCCCGCAGTAAACTGCTTTACTTTGCTTTTACAACACAAAATATGCTGCAAATTAGCATTTTTCCCCTGTGAAATAATTCTATGCTGATAATATTTATCAACAACTCAATGATCTCTTCATCATTGATCCTGTATTTGGTAACAAAAATCCTCAGAGAGTTGCATTTTCATTATAACATATGGTGGGGTGACTTGTGCCATATATTTGATTTGATGAACCTTCTGACTTTATTTGACTAACTTCATCATCAAACGAGCATTGGCAAAGCCAAAAGATGTGGCTTTTGTTTAAGCATGGGATAGGCATTTTCCAGTCACTGCCACTATGGTACCACTTGTCCATAAGGTGGTAACAGATGGAATAGGGTTGCAGTGCCTGGGAGATAATAGTGGCTGGTGATTGCCTATCTAATACCTATACACAATCTACAACTTTTGATTCTGACAGTGTTTGTTTTTAACAGGCCTTCAGTGCAAGGTCATGCATGACATTTATAAATCAAGAGGCTGAAGGAAAACTTGATTAAGACATGGTTATTGCACTAGTAATAAATGGGAATTAAGCTGTTAACTCTCAGAAGACTAAAGCTAGCTCAAAGAGATCATAGGAGGATGCGCTTTTGGTAGGGAGGGATTAGTAGTGGTTGGAAATGACCTTAGGGTTTAGCATGGCCATGGACAATCAATGGGTGGGTAAATATCAAAACAACATCTACAAGCTATCTGTCCCTCCTCACATCCCAACTTCCTCGTAGCTATACTCCAATGCAATAGTTTCGGCTTATAGGTGGTGCTGTAGATTAAATCTCAATTGAATGCAAGTGCTAACTTTGTGGGGCAGCCTGCGCACAGCAGTTTAAAAAAAAAAAACACATATGCAAGCAAAATGTGTCATATTTTCAAGTCCCCTAAAACCAAAGCTGACAAGTGCTGAGATGAACATTTCAAGCACCAGAAAATATCTTGCAATGTTTGGTAAAATGTGGATTTACCTAATCTGAGTAGAAAGAACAGGAGTTATAGAAAGACAAACAGATTAGCATTTTACTGCTCTGAGTGTCAGGATTCGGCAATGCTGGGGAAATGGACCATTGATAGGGGTTTGCTTCATAGGAGTGAAGCAAACCAGACTGCATTATAAAGTTTAAATGTGGAGCTTTGACCTGTGTATATGTTAGGGGTGAACATTTAAAAATATGATTTCAATTCAGATGAATCTGTGGTTCTGCTCAGTCAAGTCTATTAACACCAACTTGCAGGCATTCCTTAGTGAAATAATTTAACACTTGACATAACGGCATGTCTGAAAACCTCTCAAAAGGAGACAACAGTACACCATAAAACTACTGATATGCAAGTTACAATGGCTCTTTTCAACAGCCAGGCCTTGAGCCACAAAGACCATATGAGCCAGGCTTGAGTCAACAAGAGCAGGTTTCCAGCCCTGACTCAATAGAACGTTTTCATGTATATAGTCTTTGTATCTAGGCAGTAGAATTTTAATTGTAATGCCATATTTTTGTATGAAGAAAACATGCCCCTTACATGTACATTGAATTGTTAATGTTGTCTGTATCTCTGGAACCAAACGGAACCAAACGTCTTGGAGAACTCATTTAGGTGTCAAAATGTTCAGCGAACATCCTCTATTAGAAGGCCCAAAAATGAGCAAATAAAGGTCACACAGTAGTGTGTCATATATGCTAGAATCCACAGGGACATGCTCATTATGTTGAGATGGAAAACCTATTTGGATATAAATATAGAAGTATGTTAAAGGAAACATTCATTAACTCAGACATTACTTGTGGTATAATGATAAAACTTGCATCAATTGATTTGTTCCAGAGAGAGAAATATGATGAGCTTATTATTAATGTGGGCATATGTGTGGAAATCATACATTTTGAATGTGGCAATATGTAATACAAGAAATCCCTGAGATGACATCACATTAAAGGGGAGGGAAACTGAGTTTACAAGTTACTCCCATCATACTGCCCTCTTCATTAATATGGCAAATGATTGCCAATGATTGCGGAGCGGTATGCCTACCGTGATGTCACTTTTGGAAAACTGTCAAATCACATACCTTGACCAATTAGATTGCGAAAAGGATACACACCTCAAAAAGGTGATGTTTGAATTTCTATAAAAGGTCAAACAGAAATTAACAAGGAAGACTCACTCATCGAGAAGGAGTGGGCCTCATCAGGAGTCTGGTGGTATCCCAGCAGTAATATTGCTGGGAAACCGCCAGCGCAAATAATGTTACCACTACTCGGTCCGGTGGTATTAGTGCCGGATAATGAGCAGTGTTACACCGGTAGGTTCCTATTCCCCATTTGGTTCATTGGACCAATAGGTTTGGGGCGCTATTATGGCTGATGGTAATAGCACCAACAATGGCTGGAAACAGGCAGTAAGGGGACATTTTTAACTCCAGCAAAAATCTGCATAAAACTCCCACTTATAGCCAGACTCATGATTGAGGTAACCCTTAAATGCAGTGGTAATAGCGTTACCACTGAATTTAAGGTTCAAGGCCCAACTCATGATGAGGTCCACTGACAGACTCACTGGCTCACTGACTGACTGTTTGAGAGAAAGATGAATTGATAACAACAGGATGGAGAAGGAATAGATTACTCTCTTTTTTGACCCATTCGTGGATTATTAACAGAGACTGTAAAGTGAGGCCTAGCAGGAGTTAATGCCCCAGGCCTTCTTCAGTACAAATGACAGCAGACAGATGGTGGAGGAAAGCTGATCCCACCTTGCTGACTGCTACCCACCTGTTTCTAGAATGGGAAAATTGAACCAGTTCTTAAGAGTGCAGTAAAGGTTCAAATTCAACACTGCCAAGGGGGGCACACCTACGAATTAGGTGAGTGATGGGTGGACACAGTGGTAAAGGTGAGGGGAAACCCCTGCAGGTGAGGGCATCATTGACTGTGTAATGTATGTGCCACGTGTATAGGTGCACCTGGAGTAGTCAGTGAGGAAGAGTGGGGATTGGAGACAGCAAGTGGGGAATGGGGCTGTGGTGCATGCTGGGGATAGGGATATGGGGCAGGGGCAGTGGTTAGAAAAGGTAGTGTAGCACAATGTGAACAAAGCCATTCTGATGTACAGGCCATTGGTAAGTAAATAATTTGTCTTTTCACAGCCACAGGCCCTTTGTCCTGGACAAACATGAATTTCCCCAGCACTCAGCTACAGCATTGTGCTGGAGAAATGTTGCAAGTTGGCAATTCACAGGAGAATGCAGCTGCAGGGGAATGGGACCAACAGATACTTGTGAGGTCAGCAAGACAGGCACCTGGGTGCTCGCTGGGAAGTATAAGGAATTACAAATTAAATCCAGACATATAAAAGCCAAACCTTTGCGGCTAGGTGGTTTCAAATCACCCTTTGGCAGATGGTCATGGGAAGAGGGCTGTGGGGCGAGGGGGCAAGCAATGTGGAACCAATCATCAAGGGCGGTTTCGGTGTCCCTAGAGTGCAACAGTGTTTTGTGCCCTTGCTGATGTCTGTGGGGTACCTCATTGGTTGGATGCTTTGTGAATGTATCCTTTTGCTAAACTCAGGTTCTTTTTGTGTGTCGATCCCTCCCACCTCTGTGGGCATGCAACCACGCTATCACGTGTTCAAGCAAGAATACACTCACGTGTCCTAGAGATCCTCCAGTCCTCTCAGTTTCAAGCTTTGCTGATGTCTTGCACCTCCATCTGAGCATGGGTGACACCCGGGACCAGACAGACTTCTTGAACTTTTGAATTTAGCATCTGCAGGGCCTCCTCAGTTGTGCACGTCAGACTGGTCAGCACTTGTCTGGCCTGCACCACCCCGTAGGGCAGCCGGAAATATCATCAGCTGGCTGCGGGAACTGATGATGTCACTGGGGCCTACAATGTTGACAGCTGATGCCATCATGCCAACCTAAACACTTCATGACAAAATACCATTTTATTTGACCATTTCAGAAAAACCAATTGACATTATTGATTCGGATACCCACCCTTTTAAAAAGATAATGTAGAAGATAACATGTGTGGGTGTTGGCTGCTGGAATAGGAGGTAAGACCTGGTGCCTTGACCTTTTGCATACATTTAGATCCACATAGCTGTACTCTTTATGAATGGTAGACTTTATGTCTCCCTTCTGATTTTACTTTCCTTTTTTACTTTCTCTAGTGTGGATAATAGATCTAGTACTACTCGTGAGTGGATATCATAAGTACCTGTAACATGGATTCCATTAGAAATCTGGGCTTTGAAATGAATACAATCCAGGTAAAAACAGCACTTTACTATGGGAGAATGTTATCCCAACATAGCCTTTTGCGTATTTATTGTGAATTTAAGCATTTATGAGTTACCAAAAGGATAAAAATTATTTTTCTATATTCTCTTTATTTTGTATATGATGGTATTAAGATTCTGGAATTATGTTGTTTAAAACCTGCTCCTGACGAAGGGGTGAACCTTGAAATGCATAGAGCTCAAATTTTTATCATACTTTGCTTGATTAAATTACTTTTCTGATTTGACACTTTCAGTATAGTGGTGTGCAGGGGTCACAAGGGTCCTTAAGTCTAAGACTTATCTTTGTATCATAATACAGACATCAACATCCCCAAGCAACATGCTCACCTTGGAAGCAAGATGACACAGAGCAACACAGGTTCGAACCCCAGAAACGCACTTAGAAACCTCTGGGTATTAAGCGTGTTATAAATAACCTATCATATCATATAATATCATGCAACACAGCTGTGTACCCAATCAAAAAAGGAAAAGGAGGGGCCTGTAGATTTATAGAGTATCTCCGCCACCTGAACAACATGGTAGAGGTTGAGCTCCCACTCGTGCCTAACCCAGCTACAATAGGGTGTAATATTTCAGCAAATGCAAAATATTTCTGAAAAATGCTTTTTTCTCCATCACATTGCATCTCACTTCCCGATATCCCACTGCTTTCAGGTATCACAGTGTCCGATTTCAGCAAACAAGTTTTCTCTAGGGGTACTGTGAGTCCCCTAGTATGTTTAACAGAGTAATCTAGATAGATTTAAGCAATATGTAAATATCCAGTACAGTGATATAGTACAGCTAGCTATTCTCCTAGTGTGTAGTGTAACGGATGAGCAATGCAGGGCATATACAATCATTCTTTTGACCCTGCTAGCAGAGAATGGGTACAAGGTAGAAAAAGAGAAGCTATATAACTGTCAGGAAGAGGTGGTGTACCTGGGGCAAATAATAATCACAGAGGGGTGAAAGATAACACCAGAAAGAGTTGAAGCTATACACAGAACACCACCGCCTAGCACAGAAAAAGAAATGTAGCAATTCTTGGGATTGCGCAATTATTGCAGGTCTTGTATATTTGACAATTCAACATTCATGAAGCCCCTTCTCCAGGTACTCAAGGAATCACAAAATAATGAACGGCCATTAAATGGACCTCAGAGATTAACGAAAATGTTGCTGAATTCAAAGAGGCACTGTCCCATGCCCCAGTGTTGCAATCCCAAACTATAAAGAGAAATTCTATTTGTTCTCACATTCTGATGGCACTGTGAGGATGTGTCATGGGTATCAGGCAGGTAGTTGGGGCAAGCTGGGTGGAAGCTTGGCAGGCCTGGCAAGGGCACACAAAGAACCCATAACAAATCCCTCCTTTCATTCCTTCCTAGTGTTTGTAGTAACTTCCTGGTTACCACTTCCTGTGGCCAAACAGGAAGTGCATGATAACTCATGAGCTCTCTAGTGTTTGGGTTTGGCTGGCTATATAAGCCACACCCAAGATTCTTCCAGTGCTTTGTGTTGCTTACTGTGAGCTGTATCAGCAGCACACTTGCCGTGCTCTGGATCAGCCAGCATCTGCTTACCTGCTCCGAATCATCCTGCTTCTGCTTACCTGCTCTGGATTACCTACTTCTGCTTACCCGCTCTGGATCATTCAGCTTCAGTATACCTGGTTCTTACTCCACGCCACAGCTATCTCCAGTCAAGAGGGGACTTCTACACCGGCACCTGTAAGAACAAAGAACAGAGTTAACATGTGCACATCAGTAACACTGCGCATACTCACCGAATCTTCCCGCGATGCTGGAACCCAGGTTAGTTGCATGAATGCACAAACCCCTGTAAGAAAGAAGAGACATTATTAATTGCGCTCGCTCCAATAACGCAGACACTTATTTCACTGCGCTCTCTCTCTCTCTCTACGCGGTGCATACTTACCAAAAGCCTCCGTGCAAACTTACCTAACCACCATGTCTCTTGTAGTGCTGAACCCGGACTCGAGGCACTAATACCACATAATTTCTCCTGCAAGGGAAAGGGAGAGACATTACCAGGCACGCTCGAATTGAAGGCGCTGCGCAAACCTACCAGCAGCTAGCTTGTACACACAGCACTACTCACCCACAAAAATACCGGCAAACAAAGACAATACGGACAATTTTGGACACTCAACATTCTCTGGGCAACGTTCACTTGTGGTAAGGACTTTCTTGCCAGTGAAGAAACTGGCACTTGAACTCTCAGCCTCGCTGTGAAGGCATACAACAGTATTTGGCATCTGAGCCTACAGACATTGGCACCAATCACATGAGTGAATTGCGCCCCTGCACATGCAGGATGGAGTGCACACCCTACTAAAGATCAAGGTAACCCCATAGGGGGACATCACTGCACACAGTAAAGAGAAGGGAAGGGCCCAGGGGAATTGTGTGCATTCAGGTCTGAGTGCACACCTTGTATTTGACATGTATTCCTCCGGGTGAAACAGGGGAAGTGAAGACTCGGGGTCAAGGGAGGCTCATCTATCGCTCCTGCAGATACACAGGTGAGTGTGACAGGATGGCTGTCCTCACCCAGAAAATAACACAGAGGCACCAGCACCTGGCATACTATATCAGTCTACTGGACCCAGTAATGGCGGGTCAATTTCCATGTGAAAAAGCGCTTGCAGATGAGGCATTTTCCATCGAAAAGACAGCCATCATAACCATGTGATGCCCAGTGGTTTTATACATGGAACATTCACTATTTGCAATCCTTGTAAAATTCAAATCAATGTTAACGACTAGAGAGCCTCAGGATACGAAGTAGTACTGACAAACCCAGCAATTGAGGTTGTTAGATGTTGTGTAGTGAACCCAGCAATGTGTATTATACAGCCAGCTGGGAGAATATGTTTGATATTGTGCATCATACATGGATCGGATGGAAGTGAACCCGCAGGTGCATGGGGAACTCAGAGGGGGAAGACATGCCCTTCGTTGATGGATCATTGGTCTCAAATGCAGCTGGCAGCTCATTATTCTGCACTGGCGGCAGAATTATGGCTTTAATAACAGCAGTAAACATCTCATAAGGGCACTTGGTCAACATTTTTTCAAACTCTGCATACATCTCCATGGTGCAATCAGGGTTGGCTCAATGGGAGAGGAGGGGTTTAAAAGGAGTGATGGGTCCCCTGTACAGCATGCAGAATTAATGGCATGTTTAATTGAGGTGTTCTCCCTCCCAATAGAGGTGGCAATAATAAAATGCAACTGGATTTTGTTTCACAGGGCAACGATATGGCGGACAGAGCAGCCAAAGAAGCAGCCTATTTGCATGAAGGAACTAACAGGATACTCCTAGGTAAAACGTAACCACTATGGCAATGGGATCTAAAAGATCAGAGTACACTAATACTACTGAGCCCTTTGACGTAGTGCCACTTATTAATTAATAGAGCTGCATGGTGACATACCCCACGAGGAAAAATAGCTATTGATTAAGAGAGGGTGCTCCCTTTCCCCCACAGATTAAGTGTGGAGACAGAACAGCACACGCAAACATGTAATGCCCAATAAATTACTCACTGTAGCATTAGAGCAACTTCATTATCTGACCCACATGTCAAAAGAACATGAGGCTGCAGAGATTATTGAGAGTTGGTTTATACCCAACCTCTGTGTGTTAGTAGCTGAATTCATGAGCAACTGCATGACCTGTCAGAAGTTCTTGGCAGGACACACTTTAGAAAATGTTATGGCAACATTACTGTGCCAGCACTTGCATATTTACTATGTTGACATGCAAGATTGATGTGCGTCTTACAGGTACATGATAGTAGTTGCATGTCCTTTTTCACATTGGCTTGAGGCGGAACCTGTGCCCATAAAAATGCAAAATCAGTGGACACATTGTTTAATGCGGGAGGTATTCCCGAGGTGGGGAATATCTGATGAATTGAGGTCAGACAGCGGGCAACACTTTGCCAATGATCTCTTGAAGGAAATTAGAGCCCTCCTTGGGATAAATCATAGTTTATTCTCAGTGTACCAGCCTCAAGCCAACGGTTTGGTTGAACGTTTAAATGGCTTACTTAAAGAGCGCTGTCTGTGACACTTAGCAAAAACTGGCTACACTGCTTACCTATCGCTTTATTCACCTTACAAAATTCACCTGACGATGATCATCACTTGACTCCACACAAAATTGTCACTGGCAGGAGAATGGATGTGCCTCTTACTCCTGCATGCTCAATTTCGGATGCTAATAGCTCTGCCCGTATACTTGGAGAAGAGTTCAATACACTCTTGAAGGAAATTGAAAAGTTTCTGAAATACCTATCTCGTCAGGTGGACCCACTTTCAAGCTGGCTGCTGGCCACGTCACCAACGTCATCAACCAACAGTACAGCAGAAGAGACTTTTGCACCAGCAGCCCTTCCCACTGACCTGGGGACATAGTGTAAATGCAGAATTTCACAAGATTGTTGGGCATCCCTGTGACATGTGGGACGTGCAAGCACACACAACAAGTGTCATTTGCCCTCTCTTGCCCCACACGTCTCATATCATCATACCACACATTACCAGATGCTGTGTCCTTCCTGCCCCCAATGCCGTCATGAAGCATATCTGCACTAAATATACTCAGTTTGCTTCTGTTGCATTCATCATTACTGTTATTAGTGGTGTCTAATTCCTTAGCAGCTGGAAACCAAACAACAATTAAAACAATGCACAGAAATGCTACACTACACCAAAAAACATGATATTTCTTTTGTGTACCATCACTTATAGTAAGGCCAATTGTCTTCCTCCTCCACAGGCCTCCTGTACAACCTAAAAGCAGAGAAAAAAGTCAATCATAGCTTAGTGATACTGCCCATCAAGCGGTTCTCCTCTCCTCTTCTCCGAGGGAGCCATCGCTGTTGTGTCTGTGGACGTCGGAATGGTGAATCGATGTTCTGCGATCAGCTACCTTTACGGCAGTCGGTGTGGAGTATATAACTGTATACAGCCCAGTGAGGCGAGGCTCTTTCCACGACAATTCTTTTTGGATATCCACCGATGATCAACCTCTCATTTGGGCAGTTTTTGAGGTACCAGCGCACATGCATGCAGACCACTGATTATTTTACACAGGCTAAAACACACAAGAAGCAATTGAACCGCCGTGGATATCCGAAAAGAATCATGAATACCACATACAAACGAGCAAGTATATTCCCAGAGATATCACTCTACAACAATATCCAAAACCTCCTGCGAGGGAAAACATAACCGCTGTCTTCAGTTACTCATCATTATTCAATAAATTGAAGAAGTAGATTAAAAAACTATGGCCAATCTTAAACACTGGTGAACATCCTCTTCTCCTCTATTTTTTGCATTAAAACAGAGACAAAATCTAAGGGATAGGCTTGTCAAAATGCTTCTACAAGGAAATCCGGAAGCCGATGCTAATCAAACCAGCAAACTCTGTGGACTAGCAGGCCCCCCAAAGACATGCACCCTGTGGCAGATGTTCTATGTGTGCACAGACTAAACATAGTGAGCTTAGACATAGGATGGAACACCCCATGGGAACAGAAGTCATTCCCCAATTGCTATAGCATGGGGATGGTGTATCTAATTACCTGCCAACGCAATCTGCATTATGTGGGTATGGCCACGTGCCCTGTTAAAAAAAGGCTTATCGAGCACAAGTTATGGCTGAGGACAGGGAAAATGGCAACTCCTTTGGTGCCCCATTTTCTGGCAGGAGGCAGCAGCCATGAAGACGTTTGGTGGACTATCAATGAAAAGGTTCACCAGCCCATACCGGGGGAGGCAACTTTAATGACATGTTCCTTCGGAGAGAACAACAGTGGATATTTTGCTTAGACACCTTCAATAATGGCATAAATGGTGCGGTACAATGGCATAACCTGACGGTCTTGCCCGGATAAGGCATGTAAGTGACTTTACCACTCTCTGCGAGATGTACAACAGCACAACCTTTAGAACCTCGGTCTGAAATCCTGTGGTTGATTAAGTGGCAGGATGCTTTACTGGTGCACCTGACTAATGCACCTACTGACAATGTCTAGCCCCTTTATTTTGACAAATTGAGTCTATGTCTCACACGGCCAGCAATTAGCGGTGAAGCGTCTTTGAGCATCTCAATCCATGCCATCGCATCTCACACCACATCAGATGGACCACATGGACATCTGCTATTTGCACTTTGAGCTTTCACAGATATACAAGTTATAAGTGTGGATTGCTAATTTGTCTTCTGTGTTGATATTCTCCCTCCTTAATACATTTTATTTGGAGGCCAGGTGAGGATATATTCTTTTGACAATACTGGTATTACATTTAAGTGGCAAAAGTAATGTAAGCGTCCTGCAGACCATACGCAGACAAGCCCGCTGGCCATGCCCCCTGGCTGCATAGCACTGAGGCTACACCTCTGGCATTTGTCTTTGCTGCTTTGATAGCCAGTAAACCGTGACAGAGTTGTGTACCGGAGAGACAGCTGAGAGCTGAAAAAGGTAAGCATGTAGTGACCACTAGCTATCTGACTCGATTTTCTGAGCTGCAACAGCAACATGCTACAAAACACACCTCTGCTTTGTACTGAACTCTGAGAAAACAAAAGCTTGTGTACCAATCCTTTTTGATCTTATGCGCTTACACTCTTTCACCCCATGAGATACGAGGCAAGCATAAGCCTTTACAACTAACGTGGACAGGCGAGAAGCAATTTGGTACACTGCATTTTTTCACTTTCCATCCTCAGAATATCCATATTTGAACTCTGAGGTATGTGCGATTTGCAACGTTTTCAAATGCAATGTACACTTGATTGCACACTTCATTGGAATTAAGAATGTATGTGATGGTAGTAAACTACAGATAAGCCCACATGGCGATGAGGACCTGATGATCAGGTTTTTGCACATGCCCTAAGGGGGAGATCCCCTTTTTCCTATACCCCCCTTTTTGTCCTTTTGCCAGTTAATAATTATGACATATTTAGTGCCCTTTCAGTATGACATAACCAATAATTGGATAAAATGACCATAGTTGTACCTCTGTAAATATGTTCCAGTAAATGTGTACAGTGCTAAGGGTTGATCTACTGCTTTCCCCTTTTTCCCTATAGGCAACAGAGGTGTTCACCCAATCCGGAGTTGCAGATTTCTTATGGAATAATTGCGATATGTGAATAACCAAATCCTGAAGAAAATGACACCAATAATATTAGTCATCGAAACCGGTCGACTCATTGTGATTATGATGATATCCTTAAAGTTGTGTTAGGATAACCTTGTAACACTGTGTTCACACCTGCTTTAGGAGACATGGCCTTGTGAGCGCAATTTTATTTATTTCTTTGTTCCTGTAAGTGGGATGGTTTGATTTTTAATATCCAGGAGTGATTTATAGATGATCCTCGAGCCTGCTACCTAGTCGGTCAATAAAGCTATATGAAACTCTCCTAGGCAGCACGCATCTTGAGAACACATATCAGACAGGATTAACCAAGTATACTTGCCTGAGATCACCCCTTTTGGATTCTAACATTTTTCAGAACTCTTTCAGTGTGTCATTGGTTTCTAGGGACAGTTTACTCCCTCTATCCTTTTAGATAGGCGGCGCACCACCGTTAACCTAGGGAAAGCCTCTCCTGAAAGGTTCAGGGTGTGCTTCCTCTTAAGGGACAATTTGAGTGGTCTTGATGCATTTCTTTGCCTGATAATGAATGTGTATGTTTAAGATAGTGCTGCGCAGTCCATTGTGATGTGTTGAAAAGTTGCGGGATCTAACGCCAGGAATGTAATGGTTTTTTCTCACCTTGATTTGTAATTGACTATCCTGTTTTGTGTGTACCTGTATAGGTGAATGCAGGGAAGCACAAAAGGAAATGGAATAGGAAAATAAGCACAATTCAAATCTTCCTGGCTCCTTGGTGAGAGAGGCTTGTTAGCAACAAAAGATTAAATGCAAATGATAGTGACCTCAGCATATAAGTAATACTCTTTAAATTAAACTTTGTAGTGCGAAGAACTCGATCGCCAGAGCCTTGGTTGTAGACCAGGATTTGGCATGTGACCCAAGACCAGAACATGACCATGGAGGAACCCTGCCAACAAAACTGCCCTGCCTCTATTTATTTGCACATCGTGCTATAAGCTAGATCCCAAAATTAACATGCCCTCAGCATGTCTACATTTGCCACGGCAGTTCTTTCAAGATACTTTATAAATGAAAAGGTCGCAGTCCTACCTGAGTAGTGGTAGCATGTCGCTGTACATGTGTAATATCAACAAATCCCAAATGATAGCATGGCACCACAGACAAGTAGTCAACCCCAAAGGAGATAATGGTGATGATAAATCCAGATGGTGCCAACTGAGACAGCAGCCAGTGCCTCTTTACACTGCCGTACACAACCTGTTTGGAACCAACATGCCCCAGCTAAAGTTCCTGCATTGGGTCATCTGTGAACAGTTTCGATGAAAACTCTGTCTAGGGACACGGGAGTAGGATGAGCCACCATCGAGATCTCTGTATCCACGTTTTGTGGCCCTATTGTTTCTAACTGCTATATAGGAGAAAGTAGCCATGGTATATCCACTGAAGCCAGCAGAAGCAGAGTGAAGTGTCAGGGTTGCCAGGTTCATAGAATCAGTGCAAATTAAATAGCTTGGTTTCCTATGGCATAAACAAGTCCATGACAGAGCCTCTAAAGAAGGGACCATAGTGGAGAGCAGGAAGACAGGGCAGAGTTCTCATTTATCAACGAGCTGCAATCTGATTGTGTGCCCTTTGCACCCAACATGTGAGTGGTTTCAGCTCTGAGATAATAGTATTTTATGAAGAGGCTAGTGTGACAGGAGAAAGGATGAACTGTCACTGTGTTGATGATCAACGGATGAAGGAAAATGTGCATTGATAGGCAGAGTAACACGTTGGCAGAATTTGAAGACAAGATCTATAAAAACACATTTTGAGGGGCGGGAAAGCTGATTATTCTCACTTGGAAGTGGACAACAAAGGACTGCTGCAATTCAATAAGGGCAAGAGAATAGAGAAGGAACCCATGATACCTGCTAGACTCCAATTAGGTCGGGCGAATAGTGCAGGACGCTATAGTGTCTGCTGTAAACAAATGAGGGCAGAAGGCCAGAGTAGAAAGCTATGATACCTGCTGAAACCTGTTTAGGGCAGAAGGCCAGGGCAGGACGCTATGGTGTCAGCTTCAACCCAAAAAGGGTAGAAGGACAAAACAGGAAGCTATGATGCCTGCTGCAATCGAATTAGAGAAGAAGGCCAGTGCAGGAAGCTACAATGCCTCCTGTAATCTAATTGGGGGCAGAAGGTCAGAACAGGAAGCTACAACACTTGCTGTTATCGAATTAGAGCATAACACCAGTGCAGTAAGCTACTATGGCCAATGTCATTCTGTTAGGTCAGAAGGACAGATCAGGAAGCTACAATAACTGTTGTAACCCAGTAGGCAGAAGGGCAGAGCGGGGACTTACAATTCCTGCTGTAATTCAGTTAGTGCAGGAGGGCAGAGCAAGAGACAAGATACCTGTTCTTATTCAATGAGGCCAGAAGTTATGTGCTAATGTGCTATGGGAGGGCACTAAGTTTAAAGGGGGGACCTGGGGAGTTACAAATAAGAAGATGCTGGGAAAGGAGACAGGAAAGATAAAACAGTGGGAAAACCTAACCACTTAACACCTTCTTTCACTGATTCTTGACCCAAACACGCTCTCCCTCCCCACCCCCCCCCCACAATCCTAAAAACTGAAACACACTCCTAGGATACCAGCCTCAAATTCAGTACAAGGGAGCGAAATGCCTTACGAAGGGATTTTCAAGGGAGGGGTTTCCAACCTAAAAAACAGATCCTTCAATCCTGTAGAAACTCTCCCGTCAAAGCGTGCTGCTCATGCGATCGCAGTTAAGTGAGGTAAACCCCAGAAATACACTGAGATGGCAAGAAAGTAAACCCCAAGAAACAAGCACAAAAGGAAACATTGTTCCACGCTTGGGCACTGCAGCTCTCAAGAATTCGTCTGTATCAACCACCCACAATGTACTTCGAAATTGGCCTAAACATGTTATGAAGATTACATTTGATCTTTGTGTATTTTCTTACGTGTACATTTATATTTATTCAATCATGCAAAAATCTTAAGAAAAGCCTTCAATACCTTTGTAGATATTAACGTGTGAGAGTGTAACAAGGGCGCCCGTGCCACCTTGCAGAGAATAAAAAAAGGCATTCTTATTTCTGCATGGCATCAATTAATATGAAAGGAACATCAAACCGAGCCCTATGTTCGAAAAGTTTGTTATCCTGGTGTGTTCGTATAAAAATAAATATACAATTCTGAGAAACTGATTTTATTTTCAGTCACATGGGGTGAGTGAACTCGGCATGTGAGCGCTAACCTTTCGCACAGTTCCATAACCTGAGCTTGCCTGTTTTAGGCATGTGTTTTTTTCTGGTGAACTGGCCCTTGTACTTCTCTAATTATTAACCATGTTCCCTTAAATCGCCCGCCATCTGCCCAAATGCAAACATGTCAACATTTGCATTTGTCTAGTTTGCTGAGCAGTCAAGCAAAAAACGGCAAGGAAACTGCAATGTTTAGTCGCATGTGAAAAACAATCTATGTCTAAATTTCGATCAATATAATAGGGTGGCAGTCACCACCCTATAGTTCAGGTGACTCGGAGTTACATAGGAAATTGAAAAACTGAATTGCTAATAATGTTTTACTTGTGTGACGGATTTGCAGACAATGTTATACGACCATTTGCATAATGATTACAAATAACGGAGGGTATAACCAAGGTTAGCTGTAGTTCATTACAATATAACCACAGCTATAGAAATAAAGTTATTAGAAACATGTATACATTTTAATAGCTACAGTGACGTCACAGGTGAAAAATCACTGGCCATGGTCAAAGGCCATGGCCTGTGGCTTGGTAGCGTTTTAAATGGCTGAAGGCCTGGTTGTGTTGTAAAATATAAAGTGGGCAGGGCTGAGTAGACTAGGCTGTGGTGTTAAAAAAACAGAGTGTGGGCGCAGCCATAGGCCATGGGTAGTGAGCAGGGAGTGAAATTCAGCAGATGTGGGAAGTCATTACAAGCTTAACCGGGCACGCACCAGTTGAGCTCCCTCATAATGCTATGTCTCTCATAATGGCATTTTGTATGCCATTATGAATCCCTTCTATTATAATATGTATGTGCTCATGGGCTTTGGAACAGTAATGGCTCTGAGTTAAGCTGGTCATTACTTCCCACATCCGGCCAGTGATCAAGGACATCTGGTGTGCCCTCATTCCATATTGCATGATTCAGTTCCTTAAAGTACCCCAGTACCTAGGGGTGCTGTTGCGTGACATAAAAGATGGCCACCGTTGCATTGTGCTCCTGGCTACAGCTCCACCTTGCCTCTCACAGATGCTGCCACCAAGGTGATCTGAGGCTGGTACCTGTTGTGTGTCCGAGGCGGTAGAGAGTGTGTGGGCAGTTGGTCAGGAACAGATACCAAAATTGGTCCAGAAATGTTGTTATACCTCAGACCACCGTATGACCCACTGAAGTGAAGTAACTTGACTGTCCGAACTCACGTGGATGAGTAAACAACTGAAGGAGGTGTCACCAAATGCTGTGCCCACTCAGTTCTTTTCCTGTTGGGGGGGCATTACATTTCTGATTTTGCTGGGGGTTGGTGATCCGGCGCCTACACCGGAGCATTGGACCTAACGTAGCAGAAGTGGAGAACTAGTTCGACATTTCCTAACTTTACACGAGCCATCAGCTCAAATTTCTTCGGCTGTACTAAATGGACCAGTGGCTTCACTTCTACTGGTGCATTGGTGCCACTAGTCACTCAGGTACTCATCTGGCGGTAGCAGGCTGGTCCATAGCCTGTAGTCATCAATTAAGGGATGCCTGAGATTGAATCTCTCTGCCCGCTTGCAACGCTGAGTATTGATATAATATCGAAGGGCACCCCCTTCTTCGTCAAATATTTAAACAGCTACTGGATGGAATAACCCCAAACTCCTTTCAGAAATCAAGTCAACGCTTTGTTCCCAAGCTGTTTTATACCTGGTTCAATTCCATCCAGTGGATTTTGCTGTGCCCTATGAAGAAATGTGGACTTTTTCTTAATGGGGAAATGAATGGGTGTAGGCCAAAAATAGCGTTATTTGCTTTCTTAATAACCTTTTAATTTTATACCTAAACTTTCCCAAAATGTCCCATCGGGAGGGCTATGACAAACCGTTTATTTGGAAAATATCAGCCAAATCTGTCATGAAAATGAAGGCACGCCCCTGGACGCTCACACCCAAAAAAATACAGTCCGCTAGGGAAAAAGACCCAAGACACTCTTGCAAGGATAACAAGTATTTATTTCTACAAAAATAGGAATGCATTAGCAAAGAACTCTGCTGCCACGGAACGTTCTGAATGTGCATCACTAATGATGTCATAGAGTACAGTACAATTCTACAGTAAGGATTGGCGGAGGCCTATAGATGCAGGGCCTGCATCATATGGAATGCCAGGCCATTAGTGAATTTTCATCTGTCCTTCTCTGTTCATGTCAGTGCTGCCGGGCTTGTCATCTACGGTGAGCCGACCTAACAATTAATTAGCTACTCTAACACACATGGGCCTCATTACGACCCCGGCGCTAAACTATGGTGCTATTAGCACCATGGTCCATGCCGGGGTCCGCCATGGTGAATGGCGGAATTATCGCCCCATTCCAAGGTTGGCAGGGCGGTAATTCCCCATTCACCATGGGCCCTTCCCCGTTCCCATTTTTGCCCCATAGGGCTCAATGGGAATGGGGAAGGCGCTAAGTACGGTGCCGCAAATTGCAGAACCGTACTTAGCACCAAGGTCCCTTTGCGGAACCCTACTTTAACGACTGGTAAAACCAGCCGTTAAGGTCGGGTCCCTCAAAGGGACCTCGTAATCAGGCGTTAAGGGTTTAACAGCACCAACACCTTTTACGGCGCCGTTAAACCCTTAACGCCAGGGTCGTAATGAGGCCCATTGTAATTCTTATGATTGTAACAATGCACCTGGCAGATACAGGGATGGGCTCAGGGGAGAACCGAGGTCACACTAACTCACACATTCTTCACTCGTTCCAAGACAGATCAGCAACTCCCTCCACCTAAGTTTTGAGCTATAATTATGATGCCACCCTGCACGTCGCTGCACAAATTACGTGACCCATTCTTGAAGGCACAATAGCCTTACCTTCTGTTCTTCATGATCGATCAAGGGGTGTAAAGGTTTTGTGGTTGGTGGTCTGTGCTTAAATGGTACTGTTGCATGTGGGGGTCATGGAATGATAGCATAGCAAAGCCGTATTTCTGATGGGGGAATCGTTGGGGGCAGGTGGGGCTTTCCATCTGTTCTGTGGGATGGTACTGCAAAGAGGCGCTCCTCTCCCTTCTCATGACCTTGCAGTGCGCATTCTTCCCAGGTGCTAGGGCCTGTAACTTTTGGAGCAATAGATGAGGATGTTGATCTCCAGACCTGTCGTGCTTATGCAAGGGGCCTAATACTAATAAACAGAATACTGTTCGCCGTGCTTGGGCCTAACTTCTAAGATGGATGCCGCTTGCCAAGATGGCGTTTACACCAGCATCTGCCTTATAACTTATACTGTGGGCACTAAGGTTATCGTGCACCCCCCCCTTTATGTGTACCCTGTCCCGCCTGCTCTCTGGATGTGCTCTATTAGCATCTAGTTATTAATTGGTATTGCCTAGGGGGTTGTGGAGACCCTCTCTTCTCCCCAACACAAGTCAAATGTTATACGCAATCCAATTTTTGGGTTTCCTATGGCACTCAAATTAACTATAGTGTGGCGACCTCGGCACTATAATATATTACACGGATGCGGTAGCAGCCGTGTAGTTATGGTTAAGTTGCTAAATCCATAGGAAGGCCCCTTTTTGGGCGGCTTATATCTTCGCTAACCCTGGACCAATCCTCACCAAATTTTGCAGAAAATGTATATGCCCCTCTCTGGATTTTATTGCAAAGCTTGGTGAGGTGTCGTCAAGGGGGGACAAAGTTATATGGAGGTCCCCAATGTTAATTTTTTTCATAGTCTGAATGGAGAAAAACTTTGATCATGCCTACAGCCCTAACCACTGGAATCCGTCCAGTAGTTCTTTTTAAAACAACCAAAAAGTAGGACCCAAAAAAATAGTGATATCTGGGTTTGGTCCACAGACCCATTTCCCCACTGATTGGATGGTGAAAAGAGTGAAGTGCGTCAGATTTTTTAAAAGGTCCTGCCATCTTATATACATACACGGTAGCATTCATTACTGCACTTTCCAAAATTACAAGATTATAAATATTGTACTTCTATGGTGCATATGCTGCAGCCATTGCCTATGTTTACATATGATTAGGTTCCTGTATTAACAACAACACTCCAATATAAGGTTGTTTAGATGAGTACATTCTTTAATACATTATGTAGTTCATGATAGGTCTCCTGATCACCCCTGACACATTGTTACCAACATTATAAACACAACCCCTTGTAGGGACTTTTCATCAAAATGAATTTCACATGTAATGTCATCAGTGATGTCAACAATGACATTTGTGATGTCATCTTTGATGTCCTGGGTGTTAGTCTTAGCAGTGCACGGTGGTGGCGTGAGTTATGATTGCTTAGATTACCATAACTAGTGAATTTCTGAGGTTTTTCTGTTTTACTTGTAACCATAACGTCCCTTTAACAATGTTTTTTCAATTAATTTCATAGGTTTTTATTAGTGCAAATTAACCATAACGTCCCTTTAACAAAGTTTTTTCATTGAATTTCATAGGTTTTTGTTAGTTCAACTTAACCATTACGTCCCTTTAACAAAGTTTTTTCATTGAATTTCATAGTGTTTTATTAGTGCAACTTAACCATAACATCCCTTAGACAAAGCTTTTTCAGTGAATTTCATGGGTTTTTACCAGTGCATGCTATTTTCCTACAATTTACTAATATCATACTTACTCAATATAGCAACGTTTGTGTGCAATTTACAAAGTTTCACCTTCAACCTCTGCAATTCCCCACCTTCTAGCATCATTTTTAACACTTCTGTACACTTTGTGCAACTTTTTTAACTGATTTTGCGTCCCTAGACGTCCACAAACATCTGACTTCAAAGTGGACATTCCGGACAGTGCCACGTGACCATACACTGGCACGCAGCATGATGACATGTACGAGAACGCATCTGCACTTCGCGATCAGGTCCGTGCTTTGTGGTTTGGAACTGTATTTTCTACTGATCTCGGAACTTTCAACTTCAAAATTTCACTTGCACAGCTCCTACGCCTATTCGTACTCATTATCCATTAACAATCTGGTACACAGAACATACTTGGAAGAATTTTAGCAAAATTGCTATTTATCTTAAAAATAGCATCAACTATTGCCATCACTCCTCCCCAAGAGCCACCACCAGCTGGAGGACCTGCACCACAAAAAAAGTGCAGTACTACCAAAGACAATGAAGAGGACCAAGAAGATGAGGTAGAGGAAGTGCCTACCTCTAGCACCCAGAGAGAATCATGGGTGTGGTAGGTCTTTACCACTGTTGGGAATGTACCAAAGGCTAAAGCTGCCAAAGTGAAACACACTTTGTACTCAGTTGCAGACTCCCCGGACAATACCCCTACGGGACCACCTCCATGTGTTGCCACGCCAAATCCAATGAACGCAATGTTCTCAGAAAGGTTGTTCCTTTCTTAGCAAGTAGGAGGCTATTTTCCTCCACCTCATCTTCCTCAACCAATACTGTAACCAAACAGCCTACTTCTGTGGGACACAAAATCCCACCAGCTACCTTGCAAGCAATAAAAGATGCCGTGGACCCATATTTTTTTAAGACAACAGTCCTCTGTATATACTAAAACACATCATTCAGCAGAGGGAAGCAATTTCAAAGTGCTTCTGAAGCGGTAATCAAGGAGCATGAGAAACAATGCCCCGTACCTTAGAAGGAACACATGTCCAACATCTTCCCCTGTCCGCCTGTCCCTCCATATTAGTGCTTGGTGCCTCTTCCCTCTTTTCCCTCCACACCTTTCGTTCTAAGCTCTCCTGCCAAAAAATAAACACATCAAAAAAATAACAAAAGAAATGTTCCTTTAGGAACCACCTTTCACAGTTAAAAAATACAAAAAAAAAAAAACTTAGGGCCTCATTACGAAAATGGAGGTAGCCATGGAGCTATTAGCTCCATGGCTGCCTACGTTCCGGGCTCCATTACCGGGGTCCTGCAATGGGGACTTACCGGGTTACTCCGAGATAGGAGGACCCGGTAAGTACTCAATGCAGGAACCCATCCCCATTCCCATTTGAGCCCCCATAGAGCTCAATGGGAATGGGGAGGGAGGTAATAATGGGCAGAGTACAACTTGCCCGTTATTGCCTCCCTCTTCCCCTCGCGGGACCCGGAAAGCACGCCTGGTTTTACCAGGCATGCGATCTGGGTCCCGCGATGCCCGCGATGGGAAGCTCGTAATTGGCGCTCCCGGATTGAAGGGGGCCAGTCCCGTACTGGCCCCCTTCAATCCGGGAGCGCCAGGGTTATAGTGAGTCCCTTAGACTCCATCTACTTTACATTTCTCAGTAAAGTACATAGACTCAATAAGATTTTCCAACATTTCCATTAGCATGTTGTGTTATGCTAATGGTAATATTGTGCCGTTCATCCCCCGGCCCAGGGACTGGAACATTGGATACCAGCCCGGCAGCCTTAGTTATCAGCCCAAGTGAAGCGAGGACCATCATACCCCCATTCCAGCCCCTGCAATGGGGGATGAACGCCATTAACACCCCAGGTTCCCAAAGCGGGAACACAGAGTGCTAAAAAAATTGATTTTTCTTCCTACACCGGGACGCCTGTGGCGTCCCGGTGTAGGAAGGAAAATCCTTTTCCAAGATGGCCACCATAGAAAGGGAAGGTGGGGTTCCATACAGAGCCCCTCTTTGCTTTCAATGGCAGCCTGCAGAAGGCAAAGCGAGAACTCTATGACCATATCACCACAAACACATTTTTATTCCCTTTCAAAGCTATCCCACTTTCGAATAACTTTACCACAAAGAGGTCCCAGGTGGACATGGCCACTTTAACCCCATGTGTTGTCCCTCATGGAGATGGCCAGCAGTCAGATTGTCTGGATCATGACCTTATTCCATGACCTAGACAATGTGGCCACTGCCTATGGCCACAGGCTACACCTCAGTCACCAAAGGTATATCACTATTTTGTGTACCTACATTATGACACTTGTCAAAAAATAAAACACGGGCACATTTGCAAAACCATGTTTAAGGTCCTTGCCAATGCTCCTTACAAATGTTTCCTGGAAATCCACCCATGTTTTATTTTTTCAAAAGTGTCAAATGTATGCACATACAATAGTCATATAACTTAGCCTCCACTTGACAAAATCCATTCAGACTTTACAAAAACATGTATATCTAGATCTAAAATCTTTTTGCAAACTTTTGTGTAGATCCGTCAAACAGCATCACATTCATAAGCCTTTACAATATTTTCGGTTCCCCCCTTTAATTTTTCCCCCTCTTGACAGAATTCCACCAGATTTTGCAAAAACATGTATATCTAGATCTACAATCTTTTGGAAACCTTTATGTAGATTGATCAAATGACACCACATTTATAAGCCTTTACAATATTTTGGGACCCCCCACTCTAATTTTGCCCCCTCTCGACAAAATACCACTAAACTTTGCAAACACTTTTATATCTAGATCTATTATCAGTGTGCCAAGTTAAGTATAGATTTGTCCAATGGCACCTCATTTATAAGCCTTTACATTATTTTGGGATTCCCCTCTAATTTTGCCCCCTCTGGACAAAATCCCATCAAACTTTGTAAACTCATGGAATTAGGCCAAGAATATAATTGCAAAATGTCATGCTGTTTCATTGTGGCGCCAAAGTTTTAAGTCATCCCAGAACTGCTTTTCACAAACCCTGTAGTGCAGAGGTTTTCGCGAACATCCAGACTGCTTGTGGACTTTTACAGTGAGAAACACCCGCTTTTTTGCTTCTTGCAGCCACATCCCATCCCATCCTCAGGACCTCTCAGCTCTCCAGAGATTATTTGTTAAGTCTGACAAGCTAAATGTTGTCTTTATTAATATGTTTTTACTGCGATGTTCGCGGACATCGGCCGCTGTCTGCGAATCCAAGATGGTATATATATCACACGGCCGCGGCAGCGGGCGGGCAGTTATGGTTAAGTTGCTCAACTCATAGGAAGAGCACGTTTTGGGCGGCTTATAACTTTGCTGCCTGTGGATGAACCCTCACCAATCTTTGCAGAAAAAGTATACAGGCTGCTCTCAATCTTTCTGGGAGGTTTGGTGAGGGTTCGTCCAGGGGGGCCAAAGTTATAGGGGGGTCCCAAAAACTTTTTTTCCCCATAGACTGAATGGACAGAAATCTTGCGCACGCATACCAGTCAAACCATTGGATAAATTTTCATGAAATTTGCGGCAGGAGCGGCGCTTGGACCTAAAAGCATGCTTTTGTAAACTTTGCGATAATCAGTCCTGTGCTTATTTTAAAATTAGGTGAAATGTACGTCTAAATAACTGATATCTGGCTCCGCTCCGCGGTAACATTTCCCTGTTCACTCCATGGTCACAAGTCTGATTGGGCTGGAGCGTGGCGTGATGTAGACGGACATTGGACGTGGCCGGTGGTTGGCTGGAGGGAAGCGTGATGTTTGTCATAATTTTCAGTAGCACCGCCATGTTGTATCTGAGGACAGTGCGGCGCCGAAAGGGGCTGCAATACATGCTTTGCGGCATCTGGTGTTGGGAAGAGGGGATGGAAAGGGTGGGGGAGTGAGAAGTGAATCATCTCATATATTTCATTATGGGGAAGAAGATGGTGGTGTGGCAGGTGTATCAGTGCGTACTGCGGCAATTTGTGGTTATGTCCATAGGCGAGTACCTTGTATGGTGAATGAGGTAGCCTTCGTTATGGCTGCTTAGGTCATGTGGCAACCTACTCTGTTGTTACTACTGGCAGGCTCATTTGCAGATGGTGAGTGCATAGCACATGACAAGCATTTTTACAGAGGGTTTAGTATGCTTTGTTGTGTGTCGTACGCTCCTAGTGCCTTGGATGCATGGCATCAAGCCTTGGATGTGTGGCTGCAGGCCTTGCACCAAAAAGTATGTCCTTTGGTAGCCAGTACTTTTCACATTGTTGCATTGGGTATGTGGTTTGTCAGCATTGTATACATTGTTGGTTGGTATTGGCAGGTTCAGTTGCAGATGGCAAGTGCATAGCACATGATATGAGCATGTTTACATAGGGTGTAGTATACTTTGTTGCACGTGGTAAGCTTCTAGTGCCTTGGATGCATGGCGGCAGGCCTTGGATGCATGGCTGCAGGCCTTGCACTCAAAGTATGTCCATTAGTTGCAAGTATGTTTCACATTGTTGCCTTGGGTGTGTGGTTTGTCAGCATTATACACATTGTTGGTTGCATGGGTGTGGTGATGGTTAGTACAATCTCCAGTTGTGGGTGCATGGCTGGAGATGGGGGAGTGAACAGTCCTGCAGTGTGTCCACTGGGTGAAGTGTTGAAATACTGTGTGTATAGAAGTATATAGGGTTCCATTGGATGGTTTATGTGGTTGGGTTGTCACCATTGTGCATATTACTCAGTACTGAACTGTATTATGCTGTAGTGGTTCTTTGTAGTCAATAGAGTATTGGGGCCAGGGCAATGTTGTGAAGATTTTGTGGTTAGATTGGAAGTAGTAAAATGCTATGTGAATGGAAGTCGGTAGGAGGCTATGTTATGTTTGTGGATTCTGGTACCTGGTTACATGTTTGCATGCATGGCTGCATAATGTTCTGCGGGTTGGGTAGGACTGCCGGTGTCTGTGTTATGTTTCTGGGTTGTGGTACCTGCCCACATGCTGGCATGCATAGCGATGGGTGTGGCCAAGGCCTAAGCTCTTGGTTGCATGGCCGAAGGCCATAGGCTGTAGGCCATGCCCGCAAGAGGGTAGGCCTTGGCCACACCCACCGCAACCTAATGCATCCATGCATGCCAACAATGTTATACTGGTGTATGGATGCCACAAGTATGTTTATGGAGTCATTTTCTTTTCACTTTCGCTTCTTTGGTTAAGTTGTTATAATGATATATTGCTGCTTCGTCCACAGTTACAAATGTGCATCTCTCTGAGGGTGGTTACCTTTACATAATGGTTGTGATGGACAATTTAGACTTGCTAGAGCAGTAGAAGTGACCTATTAAGTGGACACTTCTATATGGTGTAGGTTACAGTACTTGTTTCACATTAGAGAGCAATATGCCACTACTTGCGTTTGCTGTGGTTAGCCCCTGAAGAGACCCTTAGTTTAGGCAATGCAATAAGCTATTGTGACATGTAAGGATTTGCTCTGCATCACACATTTAAAATATGCATAATGTACACAGCCACCCACATATAGTTCCGGTTAAGTAGAAC
Source organism: Ambystoma mexicanum (assembly GCF_040938575.1). NCBI lineage: Eukaryota > Metazoa > Chordata > Amphibia > Caudata > Ambystomatidae > Ambystoma > Ambystoma mexicanum. The sequence goes on from NC_090939.1 coordinate 532,803,068, forward strand.
TTACATTTTCCTACAAGGAGAGAAGCTATTACCTTCCACATGATGCAATGAATGTACAGCTGCTACAGTATATAAATGTACATGTACGGGCCCTATCTGCTATCTCTATGTGTACAGTCTTATGACTGAATTGTGTTGGTTGGCTGACTGTGTGTGCGCGATGGCAGTGCATACGTGGGTGGTATGGCCATCTTATGCACTGTAGTACTTTTCGGCAAGGACATTTCAGGCCCTCTTGTTCATGAAAGGAAACACATTACTTTACAACTCCTTTACCGATTGTACTTGATTTCCAATGAATGCTTTATAGCGAACTGAACTGGTTGTGTTGCCTATGTGATAGATTATGGACATTGGTAAGAAGGTTTTGTTGGCAAGTGGTACCTGTCAGTGTGTGAAGGTTGTAAGTGTGCAGTTATTTTTGTTTCCATCTGCATTACATGTTGAAATATTCTTATTAAATATTGCCTATGTGATTGTATATGCAAGGTGGAATGAATACCGGAATTGCAAGGCCTACACAATAAGATATGGTTTGCATGTTGTGCCACTTACTCAAATGCCATGCAATCTCAGTTAGGCATAGATACATAGAGAAAGTGTTCGTTCAGGACTTGTTCTGGGATGACATGATTGCAGGGAGTGCATGTATGTTGCCACATGTAGGAAGTCTCAATTATGTCATGTATGTGTATGTTTTTTTTTCTCCCTATACTTGTACTAACTACATCAGAAATTTCTGTGCATACCCTTATCTGTTTAACGTGGCCTTACCATTCTAGCACAGTAGTCCAATTCCTGTCTTATTCCTGAGATTCTATAACTGTTTGTAGGATTGTTTGCAGGACTTCTGTGCAGGAGTACCATTTGGAAACACAAGTGGTGAGAGCCGTTTACAGAACTGTTTTCAAAAATTGCTGGCATGTGCAATACATCATTGATTGCTACATTTGCATAGTAATTTACACCACTTGTATTGCACAATTTGAGTGGACCAGGTAGTTTTGTGTTTGAGAACTGTTTCCTTAGTCGACTTTATAAACAAGTTTGTTTACACTAAAATGGTGTGTTGCTAACAATTTCATATGGTGGAAGGTACTTTTGCAAGCAGGTTCAGAAATGCAGTTTACCAAATGTGCTGGTACTCCTGTGTATTTCTGCACTGGACAGGAGTTAAAAGTTTGTAGTATATTAATTTGTCCTTTCTCGTTGCCTTTTATATGGTGGTCACGGAAGAGGTGTGCTGCCCGTTACACATTGGTGTTTACTCTGGGTTGCATTTTCAAGGTGAAACGCCACTGCCTTTCAGAACAGAGGTGCTTACAGCAACTGTGACAGAATATAGTAAGAAATTAAATGGAATTAAATGACATTAAATGGAATACTGAGTGCATTTGGAGACTACAGTACTTAAAAGGGTCAGGGATGTGTTGGCAAGAAGACTTAGTGTGTATGTGTAATGGGATGGCATTGTATATGAATGGGAACTTGGCAGCATTAGTAGTGTTGGTGACAGGGCACGTGCTTCACTTGTGAGTGTGTTGTATGATGTGCAGCTCAGCAAGTGTATGCATTGCTGTACGAGTATTTACTTTGCAAATGGGTTACTTGTACTTGGAGGTTGAGAAAAAGTTTCATAAAGGTGGTCAGCTTGGAAAGGAAAATGTTTTTGTGTGTGAAATTTCATTACCTTTTCTGTGTATATATGCTTTCTACATTAGTGGGGCAATTATTTCACTTGTTGGTTTCTTTTATCCACATTTACGATTGCTAGTGTTGTGGATGCACAGATCATTTTTCTGCTTTCATACGTAATACCATACTCTGTGCAGTGTGCAAGGTAAGTGGCAGGCACCCTGTTCTAATGCATGCAATGTATGTAGATGGTTTAGATCGGTAGGGTGCATTAAGTGCTCCTTTGCTGCTACCATTTAACAAATGTTATACGAGATACGTTAGTGCGGACAATAGTTGTACAATTGCCAGAAGAAAAGAAGAGATTAACTATTTGGATATTACAACGGTTGATATGGGTAAATGAGACATTTGAAAGCCCATACCATTGCAAGTGGTATTTGATGGTAGGTGATGGGAGAAATGAGCGTATGTTTCTTGAGTAGCTTAGAGGCACTTATACCAGATGTTTAAAAGTACTGTATACAATATATTGATGCCTCTCCTTTCTGGTGGTGGGTGGCAATGTGCATTGATCTGGATGCATGCATTTTGCATACTTTTACAGACATTTCTACTGCAGGTGCTTTACGATCACACTAGACTTGTTCTGCGAGTGGTTTACGGTACATATGGCGTGTTGCGTAGAAATGATATTGTTAGATGCCGAGGTCTTGGATGTGATCGGTGGATGAGTATGTAACAATTTCACAGTACCTTATGAGGGAGTGCTGACAAAAGAGTAGTGGAAAGGGAAGAAGCACTGCCCCTGCTTGACTAGGGCGTGGTCCTTGCAGTAGTTGGGGAAACGCATGTGCCACAGCCTGCACGTGTCAGCATGCTGGGCATGAAAATGGGACTCTGGGGAATATCCAATCAGGTGGTGAGGGTGTGCCTCTCTGGAAGGGGCGGTAACACTTTTTTCATTGCTCTGTGTGGTGAGGATGGCAGAGATCGAGATACGCACTGTATTGCTTGTGGGTGATGCCTTTGTGCAAGATCTGTAAGAGGCATTGCTGAAAATGTCGTTATGGAAGGAGTGGAGGCTTCGTGGTGGGATGTGCGTGTGTGCAGCTTCGGTGCCGTGGTTGCACTTTGCAGACATGTGCCCACTGTCGCTACTGTTCACATTGTTGTCGTGCACCATGGGGCCTTGCCTTTGGGTTACATGCCTTGTGCATGTTTGCTGCGTCAAATCAAGAAGTTGCTGAAAGCAGTGAAGCAGATTTTCCCCGCTACCACGGTCCTTTTTTCATGTACCACCAAGAAGAGTATGGGATTATCCGAATGTAATTTGTCCAGAGCCAGAGGTCAGAAAGTGTCTAATTAACAGAGACATGTTTGAATTTTTGTGTGCAGCTGGGATGTTCTACTGTGACAATGACATCCTTACTCCTAGAAATGTGTACTTTTTCCATGCTATTGGCATTTCTTTGACCACCATTGGAAATTGAATTTTGTTTTTCAATCTAGAGAAATCTTTGAAGAGGTTCCTGTAAGAATGTGAATGTAAGGAAGAGAAGATAAGGACAGTAAAAATAAAAAAGGTGTTTGCTTGCAAGTACCAATATAAAAAAGGCTCTTTTTAAAGCCACCACTACAAATGAAATCTGCTACCCTGGATGAAATGTGTCCCCCCACGCTCGTATACAGCATGATATGTCTGCGGATAGTGCTGTATTTGCAGGAGCGCACATGCCTCATCTGGGGTTTTTGAGGATGGTATGCATGGTAATGGGACTGTAGAGGTTAATGAATTGGTCAGTCAGGTATCTGGGTATTCTGGGCAGTGTTGTACACTTGGCGACATTCTCCTGAATTTAGGGGAAATCAAGGCCCCCTAGTGACTTTGCACTGTAAAAGCAGCTACCGACAAATGTGGATACTTTCTGCCATTGGTTTGGAAACTTACCGTTTTTTCGATTCGTTTGCAAACCAACACAAAAAAAGTAGCTAGATTTTATGGTAGCCGTGTAGCTACTAGTTGTCCATTGTTTCTTAGTAAATACTGTGCAAACTGCACAAGTTGCAATACATTTTATCAAAAACTGGCACTTGCGCAATATTGCAAAAAGTCTGCCACAAAGAAGATGGAAGAGCTATTGCAACTGTGGGACACTTTTTCATTGGTGCCTGAGACAATTTTATGGCCCAGTTCAAATGTGATGCTCACCTAGCAGGGGGCTCTGCAGATCAGAAGCAGCTAGGTGACATGCTTTGGCAGAGCATTGCATTGTGTCAGTACTGGAACTGTCAAATTTCGGGTGCTTTGAGTTTCCATTAGTGTTCAAATCTGTACAGCTATTTAGTGCTGAACTACTTTCTGTGTTACAAGCGGAAAAGGGCCCTGTTGAGGAATTTTATACGTTTTTATTGATTTCCTCCACATTACACGGCCTGCAGTAGCGGCCGTGTAGTTATGGTTCAGTTGCTCATCTCATAGGAAGACCACTTTTTGGGCGGCTTATGACTTCACTCTCCCTGGATGAATTTGTATAAAACTTTGCGCAGATCTACAGGCCAAACGACTGGAGTGATTTTCACCATATTTGTGCTAGGAGCGGTGCCTTGGTCCTGAATGCGTGCTTTTGTGAATTTGGTGATAATTAGTCCTGTATTATTTTTTAAAAGTAGAAAGCAGTTCAAATGTACGTGTCAAAAAATGAGTGATATCTGGCTCCGCTGTCCCATTTCTATGTTTGCTCTGGGGTCAAAAGTCAGATTGGGATGGAGTGTGGCATGATGTTGGTGGACATTGGACATGCCCAGTGGTTGGCTATAGGGAAGCGTGCTGTGCGTCATAAGTTTGGGTAACACCGCCATGCTGTAGCTTAGGATAATGCAGCTTCGAAAGGGGCTGGAAAACATGTGTTCCGGCATATGGTGGTGGGAAGAAGGGATGGAAAGGGAGGGGGAGTGTATCCATACATATTGCACCAATTTGCGGGGATCTCTTCAGGCGACTAGCTTGTATGTGACTGCAGACAGCCTTCGTTACGGCACAATACATCATGAGGCGACTTGTTTGTGTGGTGAGTGCTGGCAGGCTCAATTGAAGATAAGGAATGGATTGCACATGACATGAGCATTTTGGCATAGGGTGTACTAGGCTTGTGTGTGGTAAGCCCCTAGCACCTGTGATGTATGGATGGACATGTGATTGTGCATGTCCGATATTGTGGCCATTGCACATATTGCTGATTACTGTATTGTAAAATGATGTACAATGTTCTGAAGATTTTGTGGTTTGGTTTGCAGTAGAAAAATACTATGTGAGTGGAAGTGGGCAGAGGTGCTGGAGGGTGTGTTATGTTTGTGGATTTTTCTAACTACCTACAAGTTTTGATGCATGGGAGTATTATGGTGCAAGGGTTGGGCAGCAGTGCATGTGGCTGTGTTACATTTATGGGTTGTGGTACCTGGCCACATGTTCACATGCATGGCTGCATAATGTTGCGGTGGGTGTGGCCAAGACCTAGGCTCTTAGGTGCATGGGCAAAGGCCGTAGGCCATAGGCCAGGCACCCAGGAGCCTCGGCCTTGGCCAGAGCCACTGCAACATTATGCAGCCATGCATGGCAACCCTCTGATACTGCTATATGGATTTTCTTTTCGAATTGCCTACAAGGTTTAAATTTGGCGCAAATCATGCATTCCACTGAAGCCTATTTTACACTGAGCTTTTCCCCTGTTCATAGAGAGGTAAGACAGGTTTCCATTTCCGGCCACCATGCAGTTCTAAAGACAAAATTAAGGCGGCAATGTGTTAGTTCTCTTTACATACATGGAGACATGTTGGTACATTGTACCTGGTGCACTGAATGTACCACTGACACAATATATATAGGTACATTTATGGCCCCTATCTACTATTTATATGTGCAGTGAATTAATTGTGGATGTTGGCAGACTCTGCGTGAAATGGGAGTGCATACATGGGTGTCAGGGCCATCCTATGGACTTTAATGCCTTTGGGGAAACAGATTTATGGGCCTCTGCTTCATGAAAGGAAACAAATTCCTTTAAAACTGTCTCGAAGATCGTACATGCTTTCTATTGTATGAAGTGTAGTGACGTGACCTGTTTGTGTCACCTGTGTGGTACGTTACGGCTATTGGTGTGAATGTTTTGTTGCCACACGACACGTGTACGTGTGTGAAGGTGGTAAGTTTGCAGTTACTTTTTTTCCCATACGCATTGTACGTTGAAAGCATTCATGTTATGTGTTGCCTATGGTATTGTATATGTAAGATGGAATGATTATCGGAATTGGAAGGCCTGTACAATATGCTATTGTTTGCATTTTGTACCACCTGTTGAAATGGAATGGCATCAAAGTTAGGTATAGATACAGAGAGAAAGTGGTTGTTACAAACTTCTTCCGGATTGACATGATTGCAGACAGTGCATGCATTTTTCCACATGTAGGAAATCAGGAAGATTTCATTTAGGGTATGTTTTTGCATTCCAATACCTGCAGTAAGTACATTTCCACTTCCTGTGGATTTACTTGTCTATTTAACATGCATTTTCTATTGCAGCACCATACTTGCCAACATTCTGTGACCAAAAAGATGCTGTTTTTTTCAAGTTTTCTAAAATAATAATTACCATAACAATGACATCACATGAAAATACAAAACATACAAAAACAACATGGAAATATGTTGAAATGTTAAAATGTATCATTCTGAATGGTAACTTAAAACCAAATTGTCGGCAGATGCTGCGTGATGGTGTTACACTCTGCCACTTGCTTTCACTGGTGATTCACGTAAGGGTTGTCCCAGCAAGAGTGCAGGACAGAATCAAGTAGCTGTCAGGTCAGTGGATTGGTCTGAGTCCAATCAAAGTAATTACCTACCAGTCCACTGTATCGACAGACTAATTAATGTGTTCCATGCTCTGTCCTGGAGCCTACCTTAGAGTCACATACATTACTTGCTACTATAAAAAGCTTTAGGATATGTCACTGAAATCAGTAGGTGGTAGGACTGCTTAAAAAGCAGTATCCTACTGCATAAAGCTGTAGGGTTGGCAAGTATGCAGCACAGTACTCCAATTCTTGCCTTATTTCCGAGCCCTTGTAACTGTTTGCAGGATTGTGTGCAGCATTTTTGTCCAGCACTATTATTTGTAAACACAACTGGTGTGAGCCGTTTCAATACATGCTTTAAAGACTTAGTGCCATTTACAATACACCATTGCTGGATGCCGATGTGGATGAATCTGGATGCACAAATCTTGGATAGTGTCACAGAACTGTGTACTGGGATCGCCTGAGACTTGCACTCTGAATGTGTAACATCATATATGGAGTGTTGTGCATAATAACTGATAGTGTTACATGGAGAGGTCTTCAATGTCATTGGTGGATGGGTGTATGACTATTTAGCAGTAACCAATGAGGGAGTGCTGCAAAGAAGCTAGTGGAAAGGGAAGAAGGATTGCTCCTGCTTTACTGGGGCATGTCCCTCACGGTACTTGGGGAAATGCACAGGCCACATTCTGCACTTCTCAGCATGCTGTCCAATGGGAATAGGGCTGTGGGGATTATCTAATCAGGTACTGAGGGTGTGGTTCACAGGAAGGGGCAGTAATACTGTTTTACATTACTCTGCGTAGTGAGGCGGGCTGACATGGAGAGACGCACTGTGTTGATTTTTGGATGATGCCTTTGTGCTAGATCTGCAAAGGTACGCCCAGGAAAGAGACTTTGATGGCAATTTCCGTTTGGAAAGAGTGGAGGCATTGTGGTGTGCTGTTGATGTCTGCAGTTTCAGCGTTGTGCTTGCACTTTGCAGAGACGTGGGCTGTTTCACTACTGTTCATGTTGTCGTCGTGCAGAATGGCAGCATGCATCTGGGTTATGTGGCTTGTTCACATTTGTTCCAACAACTGAAGAGGTTGATGAATGCAGTGAAGAGGCTTTTTCCCATGCCCAGATGCTTTTCTCATCTATGCCAACAAGAAGAGTATGGGACTATCCTAATGTACGTTGTTTGGTCCCAGCCAAAGGTTGGATGGTGTCTCATGAACAGAAGCATGTGTCATTTTTTTTGTCCACTGGTGGGATGCTCTTTTGTAACAATGACATCATTATTTCTCAAAAATGCAGAGTTTTTCCATGCAAATGGCATTTCTTTATCGACCATTGGTGTTGCTATTTTGTTTGCCCATCTACAGGATGTTTTGAAGAGTTTACTGTAAGAATATGAGGAGGAGAAGGAAACACAAAACCCTATACAAAACTAAAAAAAGGTGTTTCTCTACAAGCACCTAAAAAAGGCTCTTTTTAGAGACACCACTAAAGACAAAATCCCCTACCCTAGTTGAAATGTATCCACCCACACCCGCACATAGCACAAAAGCCACATCTGGGGCTTTTAAGGATGGCGGGCATGGAAATGGAACTATGGAGGCTAAGGGATTGCGCAATAACAATTATGTGTGTGGTGTCTACGTAGAGGAGTCTTATACAGAACTGATCGTGTTACATAGAGAGGTGTTTAGTGTGATTGGTGGATAGTTGTGTGACTATTTAACATTACCCAATGAGTGTGTGCTGGAAAGAAGATAGTGGAACGGGAAGAAGGACTGTTCCTGCTTTACTGGGGCGCGGCCCTTGCAGTACTTGGGGAAGCACACATGCCACATACTACCATTTTCAGCATGCTGGTCATGGGAATGGTACTGTGGGGATTATCGGTACTGAGGGTGTGGTTCACAAAAGGGCCATTAATACTTTTTTCCATTACTGTTCGTAGTGAGCCAGGCTGACATGGTTGCCTCTAGTTGCAAAGATAGTGTAGCATAGAAGAATTGGTCCAAAATCAATTACAGCTCAAAGCAATGTGGCCTGCTACTCTGTTCTGAAAAGCTACAAACAGAATATAGAGCAGATCTAGAGTGTGGCCTTTTGTAGGGCTGCTGTGGAGACCTTGCAACTGGAAAAGAGGCCTACATCATTCAAACACATACTTACACTTACACTCACCCCAACCTCCCTAACACTAGCAATATTAAGGGTGCATTAATCAATGTCAGATCACTCACGGCTCACGCTCTAGAAGTGGCTGACCTTATTCTTACCCTCGACCTCGACATTATGGCTATCACCGAAACTTGGCTTCACGCTGCCTCTGGCCCACTACTCTCCCTTGCCATCCCTCCAGGTTACATTATCAGACACAATCGTAACTCTAACCAGTCCAAAGGTGGCAGCATTGCCATCATCCATTAAAATGCTCTAAACTTCGACATCTCCTCTGTGCATCACTTTTCCTCCACCGAAGCACTGACAGTCAAACTAGCCGTCACTCCTAACCACTCTATCACCTTCCATCTACTTGACCGGCCACCTGGGCCGCTATCCACCTTCGCTGAGGACCTCTCCAACATCATCACTCATAACACCAAAACCAAATCCCAAGCCTCAATATTAGGGGACTTTAACCTGGGCCTCACTGATCCCAATGACACTGCTGCCATGACTATTGATAATATGCTTATGAATGCAGGATTCATACAGTTTATCAACCAACCTACCCACGTTAAGGGCAGAACCCTCGACTGGCTAGCCTCCCACAATTGTCCTATCCATATCATCTCTAACCAACAGTATGCATGGACCGACCACAACTTAATTATGTTTAACATTCAGTCCATACCTGCCAGCCTCTCTCCTACCATTGCACCGGCTACTGCCACCCGCAATAAACGTGACATCACTTGCGACAGACTCCTCCCCCTTCTCCTCCCGGCTCTCAATGACCAGGTTCGCTCATGCTCTGACCCGACGGCTATGGTTGACACCTTTAACCTCGCTATGCAAAAAGCCTTAGATATCATTGCCCCATCCAAACTGAGAAAACCCAAACCTCAAGCCCACCTGAACTCTTGGTTCACACCCCAGCTCAGAACCCTGCGCAAAGAAAAACTAATTGCGGAATGACATTGGAAAAGCAACCAGTCCGCAGCCAACAAATCGTGCCTCCTCCTGCCCACCCTTAACTACAAGGAAGCCATATTCCAGGCTAAAAAAGATACTTACAATAAACGTATCGAACAAGCCAAATCCAACACCAAAGAATTGTTTAGAATCCTAAAAGAACTTGAAACCCCGTCACTGCACCAGACACTTGCATCAAAGATAGCACTTGGTGTACCAAAATCCAAGAGGCTCTCCTCGGCAAGATTGCTCCCTCCAAATTAAAATCAATAACAAACAATCAAGCCTACAATCCAACCCACAACCCAACCCTATCCCCACCCTAAACCACCCCATCCCAGACTCTCTGACTCCTTTTAGCTTCTCTCCACTCTCCATTTCCGAAGTGGAAAAGATCATCACCAGCCTTAAACTGACCAATTGCCAAAGCGACTTCTGCCCGGCACCTATAATCAAGGAAGCAGCTCATGACCTAGCGCCATTCATTACTACGCTCATCAACTCTTCCTTTAGCTCTGGGATCGTACCTGACAATCTAAAGGACGTGTGGGTCATTCCCCTATTGAAAAAACCTACCCTGGACGCTAGTATACCCACAAACTACAGGCCAATCACCACGGTCCCGTTTTTATTAAAATTCCTCAACCGTGCAGCATATCTACAAATTCAAGATTACCTTGAATCTAACAAACTCTTGGGACTTAGGCAATCTGGGTTCCGGCCACGACACGGCACTGAAACTGCCCTCATAGATTTAAAACACAGATTGAAGATCTAAAAGACAAAGGCAAACTTGCTCTCTTACTCCTCTTGGACCTCTCGGCGGCCTTTAATCTCGTCAATCATGAAATCCTCTGCCACCACCTTAAATCAGCTGCACACTTCTCCGATAAAGCTACAACCTGGATTAGCTCCTTTTTAGACAATAGATCTATGCGCGTGTTGTCTCCACTAGCAGCCGCCCCATCTTCACCGGTCTCCTGTGGCATGCCACAAGGATCTTGTGTTTCACCCACGTTGTATAACGTGTTCACCAAACCTCTCTTTGATATCTTGGACTATGGTGTAGTTGGTGTCACTTACACCAACTACACCGACGACACCCAGATACTAATCCCTATCTCAGGTGAATACACGGCTGACTCCCTCGCTATTAATGTCATCTACCAGGTCATCCAGGCGTGGATGGATCAACACGGACTCTGTCTTAATGATGAAAAACTGAGCTCCTTATTCTTGGTTCGCCACAAAAATTTACCAAACTCGACCCTGCGTTCAAGTCCTTCATCATCGATGGGAATATTATCCCAACCGCCAAGGACACAAAAACCTTAGGGATCTACATTGACTCGACCCTATCCCTGACCAGACAAACTAACTCAGTCTCTTCCACAGCGGCATATACCTGCAGGCTTATTACAGCCTGTCGCCCTTCCCTCTCCGCAACCAATTGTGTCACCCTGGCTAGAACTCTTGTATTATCCAATATTGATTACTGCAATGCACTGTACCTAGGCACCAATTGCTGCAACCTAAACAAGTTACAAATTGTCCAAAACAATGCGACTAGAGCTGCCCACAACATTCCCAGGCGCCAACACATATCCGACACCAGACGCAATATTCGCTGGCTCTCAGTCCCACACCGTTCACATTTGAAGTTCCACATTTCAATCTACAAAGATCAGGTGGAATTAGCTTCCCTATCTTGGCAGCTAAACTCTGGAACATGATTCCTAATGAGCTTAGAGCAGAACCCTCATTCCCGAGATTCAAACACCTTACGAAAACCTGGCTAGCCGCCCAGGACATTTAGTTCTGGGTTCTCTGCTTAACTTGTACATGTATATTTAATCTGCTTGTCCTCTCATTGCTATTATTATACCTGTAAATTCTGTATTATACTTGTAAACTTTGTAATTATGGTTCTGTCTGTTTTTCTTATGTTGTAACTAAGTGATGCGCCCGGTTGCACCTGGGCCTGGTGCGCTATACAAATAAATAAATACAAATACCAATGGCACATTGTGGGGTGTTTGTACGCATGTACTTTCACAATAACACTCCGTAGATTGCAGAACACTGTACTTTTCCGCTGTCTCAGGGTCCGAATCGTGTCTGCGAAATAAGTACCCACATGCACCGTGGGTGCGGTCGCATGGTGACATTGCGAATGTTCTCAACTGGGACGGCTGTCACCAGGACCCGTTTTGGGCAGAATACTTTGTGCACATGTACATATGTGTCTTATGCACACCGTTGGGATCTCTGAACTGATTAATAGTGCGACACACGTGCGCTGACCATTTTGGGACAAGCTGGATGTTTGTAGAGTATAGCAAGTGGGATCTTTATGTGTACAGCTACCTGTAGGGAGTGTGTGGGCGCCTCAAACTACTTAAAGTTTGTCACAACTTTCTTTGCGTATCCTGCACAGGGGTGGTGTTACCAGGAGACAGAGGAAGAGATATGCATGCACGTACTTGTAAAACAGACAAACATGCGGTACGTACTGGCGTCATACGGATGCCTTCATTGTGATTGCGGATAGGCCAGGCAGGTGCATTGTCTGTCTGAGAACACCTCCCTTTTGCTTAATTGCAGTCATTCCCCCAGTACTGTGTGCCACTCAGTCATAACAGGATTTTAAAAACAAAGGGAAATCCCATATACACTCAGCAACAATTTACATATCAACCTTTATTTCCACACATTCATAGACACTATTAGGAAAGGGAGGGGGTAGCAGAAGTGGATACATATAGTGGAGAATTGGGGATTTGTACAAGTTGGTTGTGAGGGTTGGAAGGGATTGAGGTATCTTCGTAACGTCTCTGATCACATGTAATTTGAGGGGATGGTGGGCTGTGAAAGGGGCAAGGGGTACACGTGCAGGTCGGGCAGTGGTATTTTATTTTGTCCATAATATGTCATTGTACGTAATCTTTTAAGGTGGCGAAATTGTTCACCAATTCCTCCATTTTGGCTTCCAGGCTGTCCAGTTAGCTATTTACAGAGTTTCTTTCCTTTCCTGAGCCTGTATGCTATTGTGGAAGGGGTGCCACTTGTGCTGCCACTTGTGCTGCATTGCTTTCCTTTTCAATATGCTCTCTTAAAGAAAAACAAATCTGTTAGGTGTACATGAAGCAATGGATATTAAATATTTTACATTTCAGACTGCGGTGCATACCAATGTGTTTACTATCGTAAGTCATTTATTTCGTCAGTGGAAATTCTCTTCCAGCCACTCTAAGGTGCTTGCCATTGCTGCGTGAATAAAGAAACATGATGCTCATCTACTATTGTATACTACACCACCTGTGCAATTATCAGACAAACTTTAGTGTGCTTATTACGTTGTACTGACATTCTAGTCTTAGTACTTTCCCGTCCTTACTCTGGCCGTTTGTTCTTCGTTCCTATGTAAAGCAGCAGTGCGGTAAGATTGTTATACTTACTTTGCAGTAACAACAACCTATCCATATTATGGGTACACGTACAACTGAAAACCCCCAGAAATTTGCCAGTTATGGTAAGCTAAGCAACCATAACTCTCACCACTACTGTGCTCTGCTAAGACTAAAACCCATGACATCAAAGAGGACATCACAAATGTCATTGATGACAAAGCATGTACCACTCTTAGATGAAATTGCGAAATTTGGCCTATGTCGCATCCAGATAGAATTGTGCCACACTTAGATGGAATCGTGAAGTTTAGTCTGCTCCATAGTTAGATGAAATGATGACCTTTAGCCTGCGTTACATCTAAATAGAAATGTGAATGATAGCATGTGCCAGACTTAGATGAAACTGTGATCTTCAGCCTGCATCACATCTAGATAGAAATCGGAATGATAGCATGTAGCCCACTTAGATGAAACTGTGAACTCCAGCCTGCGTCACATCTAGATAGGAATGGGAATGATAGCATGTACCACACTTAGATGAAATTGTGAACGTCGGCCTGCATCACCTCCAGATAGAAATGTGAATGATAGCAAGTACCACACTTAGATGAAATTGTGAACTTTGGCCTTCGTCGCATCCAGATAGAATTGTGCCAAACCTAGATGGAATCATGAAGGTTAGCCTGCTCCACAGTTAGATGAAATCATGACCTTCAGTCTGCGTCACATCTAGATAGAAATGGGAATGATAGCATGTGCCACACTTAGATGAAACTGTGAACTTCGGCATGTGTCGTATCCAAATAGAAATGTGAATGATAGCAAGTACCACACTTAGATGAAATTATGAACTTTGGGCCGCATTGCATCCAAATAGAATTGTGCTACACTTAGATGGAATCGTGAAGTTTAGACTGCTCCACAGTTAGATGAAATTATTACCTTTCGCCTGCCTCACATCTATATAGAAATGTGAATGATAGCATGTGCCACAATCAGATGAAACTGAACTCTAGCCTCCGTCACATCTAGATAGAAATGTGAATTATAGCATGTGCCACACTTAGATGAAACTGTGAACTCTAGCCTGCGTCCCATCTAGATTGAAATGGGAATGATAGCATGTACCACACTTAGATGAAATTGTGAACTTTGGCCTGCGTCGCATCTAGATAGAAATGTGAATGATAGCAAGTACCACATTTAAATGAAATTGTGTACTTTGGTTTGTGCCCCATCCTGATAGAATTGTGCCACGGAATCGTGAAGTTTAGCCTCCTCCACAGTTAGATGAAATAATGACCTTTAGCCTGCGTCACATCTAGATAGAAATGTGAATGATAGCATAGAATGTGAATGATAGCATCTAGATAGAAATGGGAATAATAGCATGTACCACAATTAGATCAAATTGTGAACTTTGGCCTGCGTCGCATCCAGATAGAAATGTGAATGATAGCATGTGCCACACTTAGATGAAACCGTGAACTTTAGCCTGCACCACAGTGGATAGAATTGCGAACATTAGCCTGCGTCACATCTGTATCCTCATGTATACCTGTATCAACCCCTATCCCTATGTATCCGTATGTCCCTATGTATGTGCCCACCGTACTGTCCACGTTCCTGGTCTCAGGCACTTACAGATAACCACCATATCCCACCACTATGCTTATTCTCTACTATACACCATCACTCAACTAGAACACAGCTATACCCCTGATAATTCAGCCTAGCTGTTCACATACAAATACGACTCCATGTACACCCATCACCCAATAAAATGTAACTAGCCAAGCACATTCCAGCCTAGCTGCTCACATAGGCGTTCCTCCGTCCTAACGCAGCCAGAACCCAGTCTGGGTGTCCACCCACCAGACTGCACACATCGAACTGATATCTCCAGCACCACACCTATCGCTACGAAGCAGCTATCATCTGACAACTACACCAGCTGCACACATATCCGGTGCACCCACGCACCATATGGCACTATTTCTCTCTACTGACCTGAACTGCAGTTCCCGAGGGCGTTCAACCTACCAGCGCTTTGAGGTCATCCCAATGATATATAAGGCGCTATATAAATGCCAAGTACATAACATAACATATATATATATATGAGAGAGAGATCTTAACACACCTCATATCTTGGACAATATGATTTCACTCTTTTATTGTCATTTAATACTACTGAAACTTGTTGTTAAAACTATTTTGCAATCTTCGCTTTTATGGGGGAACTCACTGTGACCACTTCTCTTTGACTAGCAACACCGATTCCTCAATTGTGTAGTTGTTTCTTGACTCAAAAAATATTTTTGCGAGTTATTTCCCCCTATCCGTCTTACACATTACACTCTTTTCCTGTTGTTTTTATAACCATTATGTTTTAAGACAATGGGCCTCATTCTGAGATTGGAGGTAGCCATGGCGCTATTTGCGCCATGGCTGCCTCCAATACCCGGTCCGGCACCGGTCTGGTTCAATGGCGACTTACCGGTGCATTCCGACCCTGGAGGGACCAGTAAGTCCCCATTGAACCAACCATTCCCCATTCCCATTTGAGCCCGCACAGGGCAGGCCTGTTATTAGCGCCCTGGTCCCTTAGCGGGACCCTTAAAGGACATGTGGTCAGACCACACGTCCTTTAGGGGTCCCGCTAAGGGACCTCGGAATTGGGCGGTAAGAGATTACCAGCACCAGTCTCCTTACCGTTGCCCGGTATCCCTTACCGCCCAACTTGTAATGACCCCCAATGTGTAAATCCATCTTTTTCAAAGAAGTATTTTTGTCATCTATTAAAAACAAAATAAATGTGCTTTCTTTTTTCAAATTAACGATTCCAACAAAACAAGATTTTGAGTTTTATATGTGTGGAATCGAGATTTGAAAATCAAGGCAAAGTCAGGAGTCTGTGGCAACGCGTTTTCCTTAAAAAAATAAATCCTCCAAAAAATAAACTTTTCTAGAACAACTGAAAGACTACAGCGGTCTTAATTGTCATTTCTGCTTGAAATGATTCTTGGACATGGGCAACGGCACACTGGCAGGAGTCGCAGATGGCACACGGACACTCTAAAAACCGCCCAGCACACTGCAGCACGTCTGATCACAGGATTAAGAACAATCTTTCACATCACCCACAGCTACAAAGAGCTACACTGGCTACACCTTGAAGTTTGAAACGTGTCCTTGGCAGCCTTTATCACCTACAAAGGATTCACAACCTAAACACCACCCTATCTGACGGAGAATACCATTCATGCTGGGGGCCATCATATCACCATAATGTTACCAGGCTTGACGAAAACGGTAACATGGAAAGCAAAACAGGAGCAGACATGTTCCTGCTGTGTCTCTGGAACAAGTAACCAACGCAGCTAAAACTGGCCCCATCCACACTGGATTTTTGAAAGCCCCCAAATACACTGCTCTTTAAAGAACACCTCACCACGCACTGATCTCTCCACTCAACCCTAATACTCCTCATCTGGAGACCTGTCCCCCCACTGATCGCTCGATCCACCCAAACTCCCCTGAAATCCCTGCATCCTTACTTATATAATCTGGTTGGTTTGTCTCCTACACACTGCTGCCTTGCCTGCATCCTTACTTATATAATCTGGTTGGTTTGTCTCCTACACACTGCTGCCTTGCAAATAGGCGTACACTTTAGAAATCTCAGACATACATGATAGCAAGTTAAATTAGATTCCAGTGTCCTATATGTCACCACCCTTAATTGAATCAGGATTTTGCACCTGTGCCGGCTACCCACAGGACCATTTTTTTGCAACAATACACAAAGCTCTACTGTCTTCGTCTCCCTCTGTTTCATTAAGCACATGTTCCCATCATCCGAACAAATCGAAAAAGGAAAATGAAAACACTTTCTATTGGGCAGAAATCATAAAACTTTGGTCAGTCATTTCTGGATAAGTGTAGCTGTGCGATGAAGTCGTTTCAGTGTTTGCATAATACCCTTTGTATGATTCTGGATCAGTTCCATAAGAACGAGGCACTCGGAAAAACAAGATGTTTTCATAGCATGAGCCACAGGTGTGGTTTACTGCTGTTGACCTGTAAAAACAAGAGCCTCAAAGTAGGTCATGCAAGCAGAGTCAGGGCACCTAATAATATTTACTGCCTGTCAGTGAAATGTCACCAGCTTCAGAGGAGCAGGTATGCCGCAGAGATAACCTTTTCGAGTGCAAGAGCTTGGAAAGTACAGTGTGGCACGGCGTGTCTGGCCTAAAGATTCACTTTTACCGAGCAGCATGGGTACATGTTTATCAGATGTTCCGTCTGTATCTGCAGCGTTGCTTTCACAACATCTGCGGGTGTAAATGCAATAACACGGCGGTGTGCTTGTGTATGGGTGTGTTGTTCTAGCTCGCAGGATGATAGTGATCTCGTTGCATCGCACTCACTAGGTTAAATGTGCAAGTTGTCAGAAAGCCGGAAGCACTCTTCGTGCTTGAGACCTTAGCGAACAAAGCAAGCGCACGCACTTTGCCTATGCACACTGCTGAATTAACCTCTTGGGCTGGAATGTAGGTCATGGATGGGACCTTCTTGTTGTCATCATTCGGAAACGCTTGATAGTAAGTTGAGATTGAAAACCGACCACTACAGTTTCTCTTTAATTGATTGTAATCGGCCAGAAAAGCATTATCTAAGTTTAGTTTACTACCTACCAGATTTGCTGCAAAAATGCACTCACTCAGTGCGGGCGTGATGTGTTAGGAATTCAGCTTGAGGCACGGACAATCGCGGACTGCGCTGGCTGCTCCACTTGCAGCACCATTTGCCGGGCACACTTTGCGCTGAAAGTGGCAGCTCGGAAAGTGTCCAAAGGGCCCCCCTCCACCCCCTATTCTGCACAGACTGCTCCACTTGATGTACCACTAGTTGGGAACACTCTGCGCTGCAATTGTCTGCTTGGAAAATGTCCACTGCGTCTAAATACTCTCCCACCACTATTCTGCGTAGACTTCGCCACATGTCGCACCACTTGTAAGGAACACTTTGTGCTGAAAGTGGCAGCACAGAAAGTATTTGTATTTGTATTTATTTTATTTATAAAGCGCAACCATGCCCAGGTGCATGCGGGCGCATCAATTTAAAGCAGGTTACAGTACGTTGCAGTTACATACAGTAGATAAGGAAGATACATACATGTTGCAGAGACATACAATTTACAGTTTCATATAGTAAATAAAGGAGGATGCAGTTAAATAGTACAGTATAATATTTACAATAAATACAGTAAGTCCGATGACAAGCCTAGAATCGGGAAGTTAAACTCTCGTATCCAAATCCTGAAGCCAGCGCTTAGTGTTTGTTGGGGGCGGCTCCGGGTCACCGGGCAGCCCCGTGTTCGGGTCGGGTGGCACCCGACACCACACGGTGAAGTGCGGCGATCACGCCGCGGGATGTAGGGTGGGGGTTCATCCCACCCGCTCCGGGACACCGGAGCTCCCCACATGGCCGGCTGGCAACCGGCTCACCGCGGCCCCGGCTCTGGGGGCACCCA
The DNA here is from genome assembly GCF_040938575.1 of Ambystoma mexicanum. Lineage (NCBI taxonomy): Eukaryota > Metazoa > Chordata > Amphibia > Caudata > Ambystomatidae > Ambystoma > Ambystoma mexicanum. Next base: position 532,821,641 of record NC_090939.1, read on the forward strand.
GGCCGGGGTCGCATCCCCAACCCGCCTCACATGGCTGGGGGACCCACAGGGACGGCGTTGCCCGGCAGGGGCACCGTCCGGACGGCGTTGCCCGGCAGGGGCACCGTCCTCAAGCTGGGCCCCGACCTTGGGCCCAGCACACGTGGCGAGGCACCCCCCGGCACCAACACAACACACACACGCGGAGTCAGGTTCACTCGTGACTGCCGAGCCAGAAGCGGCTCGGACCTTTTATTAGGTTGGTCACATGGGTAACCATGTGACCACACAACTCCGTGGAATGTACCATGGCCCCTCACAGGGGTGCCATGCAACACTCCTCCTTTTTCATAACAAAATGCAAAACTCCAAAATCCAACCATAACTACCCCTACTACTACTGGAGCCACTCTACTACTTTACACACCCTTTATTAACCTGGGTGAGTGGCTCTCATGTCCCTGAACGGCACCAGTGAGGGCTACTGGCACCACATAAAGCACTCGGAGCCTACAGGTGCGCACCACACAACATTGCCCACTAACTGGACCATTTTAAGCAAGTCCATGTCTGCCGGCTCACAGTCTTCCGGGGAATGTCACTCATGATGTCCATCTTCCTTATGGAGTCGCCGGAAACCAGCTTGCACCCTCACCAGAGTTCATTTAGGACAGTTACAACACGATCACCCAAAACACCGGCAAAGCCGCACCTGGGGAGGCCCAGGGGCCACATCGGCTATGTCCACTTGTATGGGGGCAAACCTCATGGCCGGATGGCAGAACCCGCTTCCTTCGCGTTGTTGCATCCGCAGCCGCCACCACCCCTCTTGAGAGAGAGGCAACCCACTTGTTGGGCGGTACCCGCCCCTCTCCTGGACCGGGGCCACCTCAGCTGTGCGGTGGCCCCCCACACCTCTTTTTCCTGCTCCTCGGAGCGGGCACACACACCCTCGCGGGCCGTCCCCCTTCAGATGGGAGTGGCGACAGCAGAGGGGCAGCTGACCTCCCCACTGCGGCGGATGCCGCTCTATTGCCTGTAGGGGCAAGGCAGGCAGCTCCTCTGCCCGCTCCTCAGAGCGAGCACTTCCCTGTCCTTGCGAGCCCAGCTGGTGCTGGGCCCGCATCCTTTGTTCCCTTTTGCAGGCCCCGTTGGAATCGGGCCTGCATCACCTTTTCTCCCCATTTTCTTTCGGGGCGCGCGGGGCCCCTCTCCCTCCTCTCTGATGCCGGGGAGAGGTCCATGATGGGGGAGGGGCGCAGCCACCCACGCGGCCGATGCCGCGGGCTTCTTCCGTCTCCCTCGGGGGACGGGCGGGCCGCTCGCCCACCATGTTTTTCTTGCGGGCCCAGCTGGTGTTGGGCCCGCCTCCTTCTCTTTTCCCACGGCGATGTCAGCCGCACCAGCGCTCCTTGGGGAGGGGAACCGGCATCCTCCCTCCTGCGGCGATGTTAGCCGCTCCTCGTTGCGGCCGACGCCGGGGCACCCTCCCTCCCGACGGAGAAAGAGGCAGCCCCCGCGTTCTTCACTGCGGCGCGGGCCGCACACTTCTCCCCCCTCTCGCGGCCGACGCCGCAGAAACTTCTCTCCCCCCACGGGGATAGGGGGGAAAGTCGTCTCCGCTCCTCCACATCGCGGGCCCAGATGGAGATGGGCCCGCACCATATCTTCTTCGGGGCACGCGGGGCCCCTCGCCTCGTCGCCATTGTTGGGGGCGGCTCCGGGTCACCGGGCAGCCCCGTGTTCGGGTCGGGTGGCACCCGACACCACACGGTGAAGTGCGGCGATCACGCCGCGGGATGTAGGGTGGGGGTTCATCCCACCCGCTCCGGGACACCGGAGCTCCCCACATGGCCGGCTGGCAACCGGCTCACCGCGGCCCCGGCTCTGGGGGCACCCAGGCCGGGGTCGCATCCCCAACCCGCCTCACATGGCTGGGGGACCCACAGGGACGGCGTTGCCCGGCAGGGGCACCGTCCGGACGGCGTTGCCCGGCAGGGGCACCGTCCTCAAGCTGGGCCCCGACCTTGGGCCCAGCACACGTGGCGAGGCACCCCCCGGCACCAACACAACACACACACGCGGAGTCAGGTTCACTCGTGACTGCGGAGCCAGAAGCGGCTCGGACCTTTTATTAGGTTGGTCACATGGGTAACCATGTGACCACACAACTCCGTGGAATGTACCATGGCCCCTCACAGGGGTGCCATGCAACAGTGTTCCGCTTGAATAAGTGAAAGGAGGGTTCTCATCTGAAGGGAGCAGGGAGTGTGTTCCATAGCTTAGATGCCTGTACAGGAAAGCTAGCGCCTCCCGAGTTATGGAGTTTGAATCTCGGTATGGACATTGGCCCTCATTAGGACCCTGGCGGTAAGGGGTTTACGCTAGCGTTAGCTGCGCCGACCCCTTACCGCCAATTCCGAGTTCCCAGAGCGCCATGGTCATTTTTCCGCCCGCTTTTTGCGGGCGTAAAAATCCAATGGCGCTATGGGACCTTGGTGTTAATTACGCCACCGTAATTTACGGTGGCGTAATTAACTCCTTCCCCACTCCCATTATACCCTATGGGGCCGAAATGGGAATGGGGAAGGGTAAATGGGTCAATGGGGACTTACCGCCCCGCCGACCTCGGAATGGGGCGGTAAGTCCACCATCCACCATGGCGTAAACGGACTTTACGCCATGGCGGAAAAGTCCGTCGATGGCGGAAAAAATCCGCCAGGGTCCTAATGAGGGCCATTGTGTTTGCTTGAGCCGCTCTAAGTGGTCTTGAGGCCGTATGAGAAGTGAATTGGTTAGTGAGGTAGGCTGGGGCGAGATTGGACCTAACTTTGTGTGTTAGAGCAAGAGTTTTCAGATATATTCTGTGCTCTACAGGGAGCCAGTGCAGGTTGTGTCTAGTCTCAGAGATATGGGACTTCTTGGGATGTTGAGGGCTGCCCTGATGGCATTATTCTGGATTACTTGTAGCTTGTTAATGTTTTTGTGGCTAGTACCTAAATAAAGTGTGTTACAATAATCAATTTTGGACAGAACTAGGGTTCTAGCAAGTGTGATGCAATTGGGTGTGGAAATGAACGGCCTGAAGGCGGTGATTAGTTTACAAGTGTATGCAGATGACGCTGATACCGCATTGATTTGTTTGGAGAACTATAAGGTGGCATTGAGGTAAATGCCAAGAGTTTTTGTGTTGTTTGAGACAGTGATGGAGTTGCCATCTATAGTGAATGATTTGAAGGCAGTGTTTACTTTTTTCAGTTAAGCATGTGTACCTAGAATAAGCAGCTCTGTTTTTACGTTGTTTAGACAAAGACCATGTTGTGCCATCCATGCTTGTATTACTGTGTAGATTTCGTTGAGGGTTTTGCTGTCAGTTGCATAATCTCCGGAGATGGGAATGAGTATCTGGGTGTCGTCCACATAGTTAGTATACGTGACACCCAGATAGTCAAGGATATCAAATAGGGGCTTCATAAAGACATTATAGAGCGTGGGGGACACACAAGGATTTTGCGGCACCCCACAAGGTACTGGGGAAGGTTCAGAAGAGTCAGTAGGAGAAAAGACCCTCATAGTTATGTTGTCCAGAAGCTCCAGGAAGGAGCTGATCCAGGATGTGGCTGAGTCGGAGAAATGTGCTGCAGATTTCAGATGGTGGCATAGCGTTTGGTGGTTGACCAAATCAAAAGCTGCTGATAAGTCAAGCAGTAAGAGGAATGCTAGTTTACCATTGTCTTTTAGAGCTTGAATTTTAGTGGTGAGATCTATCAAGGCAGTTTCCGTGCCGTGTCTTGGTCGGAAACCGGATTGCCTTAGTCCCAGTAGATTGTTAGATTATTACCTGAATTTGAAGGTAGGCTGCTCTATCTAGTATTTTTAGTAAAAAGGGTACCATTGTTATCGGTCTGTAGTTAGATGGGTTGGCTGGGTCAAGAGTCGGTTTTTTGATAAGAGGAATGACCCAGGCATCTTTTAAGTTATCAGGCACTACTCCAGTTTTAAAGGAAGCGTTAATAAAGTTAGTAATGAATGGGGCGATGTCGGGTGCTGCTGCTTTGATGATTGGAGCAGGGCAGGCGTCACCTTGGCAATTAGAGGGTTTGAGTTTCCTAATGATGTTTTCCACTTCCCAAGTTGACAGGGGTGAGAAGCTAAATGGTTTACAAGTAGGCTCAAATGTGGGGGTCTTATTCGGATGTTGTTTGTAATCAGGGACAGAGAATAGCAAACATTTTTTCGCGTTGATTTTAGATTGTAGCAGAGCTATTTATCTAATAAAGCCTTCTGGATGTTAGTGCACCATGATGCATCTGTGATACATTTGTCAACAGGGGCGATAGGAGATTCTAATTCTTTTAGGATTTTAAAGAGTTATTTTGTATTTGATTCCGCTTGTAAGATCCTTTTGTTGTAAGTGTCTTTTTTGGAAAGTATGATAGCCTCTTTGTAGTTGGAAGATGCTAGGGTTAGCTCATTCTCATTAGTTGCTGAGGGGCACTTTTTCCAGTGTGCTTCTGCGATTCTCTTAATTTTACACAGTTCTCTTAAATGCGGGGTGAATCATGAGTTCAGATGGCTTTGTGGTTTAGGTTTCCGCAATTTTAGAGGGGCGATGGTGTTCAGAGCTTTAAGTATTGCCTGATTGTAAGAGTCCACTAGGACAGTAGGGTCAGAGGCAGTAGTATTGTTGAGAAGTGGAGTAATAAAGGGAGGAGTTTGTCAGGTGTGATGTCTTTCTTGTTCCTGTTGTGGGTGCCTGGGGCAATGATGGGTACAGGACGTTGTATGGTAGCTTTGATGGAGAAGGTTATTTTATGGTGATCAGACCAAATACATGGTTCGTTAGATAGAAGATCAATAGTGCAATTAATGTTGGTGAGCCAGTCCAATGTTCTTCCTTTATTATGTGTAGGCTCATTAATGATATGGGCGTGGCCGAGGTCAGATAGAGTGTTGGCTAATTCAAGGGCGTTAGTGTTCGTGGGGTCATTGAGACCAAGATTAAAATCACCAAGTAGGATACATTGTGAGTTGGGTTTGGTATTCGTAGACATAAGGGATGCATTCTCCTCCGTGAATGTGGAAATGGGCCCAGGTGGTCGGTAGATAAGGTGCACTGTTGCTGTGTGGTTGGGTGATAATGGTAGTTTGATGGACAAGGATTCAGCGGAGGGGATTTGTAAATCCTAAATGACTCTAATGTCGAATGTGTTTTTAAAGATGAAGGCGAGACCGCCTCCCTTCACCTGGTTAGTGTTTCTAGCACATCGAATGATGGCGTAGTCGTTTGGTATGGCTAGCACCAAGGAAGGCCCTGAAGCTGCGTTTAGCCAAGTTTCCGTGACCACAAGGAGATCAAGCTTTTCAGAAGTTATAAAGTCAGCAATGTCCGATGCGTGGGCAGGGAGGGATCTAGCGTTCACCAACGCTGCTTTGATGAATGTGTCATTGGCAGGGGTTTTCTGTGGTGGTGTTTGTCAGGTAGGATGATAGTGGTCAGATTTGTGTCTGGTTCATTGGCCTGATTGGCTAGGTTGTTATGCCAGTGCAGAGGTTTGTTTCTCTTGTAGAGGTGAGGCTGAAGAGATTTAGTCCATAGTTGGGCTCCTAATCTGAAATTTCTGAGTGTAATGCTTGGGTAGTGGGAGCGTGGTGTGGTTTGAACATGGTTGCTTTGATAGTGTTGCGCGGTGAGGGTGATCTTTTATAAAGCTTGGAATATGAGCAACGTTTTAGTGGGGTGGCTCTAGAGTTTAGTCTAAGGTTTCTATTAGTAATAGAGCATGGTTGATTCGGTGTTGGTCTGGTCCCAAAGTGGTGTATCTAATGTGCTGGATCATCCAGATAAGGGTTGGCGCAAACCATGGTATTAATCCATGGAGTGTGTGTGATAGTTACCTCAGGTGTGACGGTAGACGTGTAGTAGTCAGTATGTAGGTGCGACTGGGGTGTCCAATGTTAGGTGTAGATGTACAGTAGGTGAAGGAGGGTAGTTAGGCACCAGTACATAGTGGAGGTGTGAGGTGCTTGTGGGCAAGGATTATAATCAGATGCTCTGAGTATACGGATCAATTGGAGCGCTAACTAATATGACGCAGTCAGGTTTATCAGGCAGATTGTCTAGGGCTAGTAAGTCACTAATTGGCCAGGGACATGCGAGGGGATGGCAGCACCTAGTTTCGGAATAATAAAGCTAAGCTAAGGTGCAATGGGGCAGCACCTGGGTTCAAAATGATGCATTTGACAGAAATTAGAGGGGCTGAGCCTAGGTTTGATGTGGCACACTTAATCAGAGATGCGATGGGTACCGCCTACGTTTACAGTCATTAGCTTGGGCTAGGTCAGCAATGGGGCAACACCTTGGTTCTATTAATACATTTGGTTAGGATGCAGTGGAGCGATCCCAAATTCAAGATAAGTTGGACAGCACCTAAGTTTGAAGTAAAAGCAGTTGATTAGAATGCAATGGGGCAACACTTGGATTCAAGGTAATACAATTGACTAAAATGCAGTGGGACAACACTTATATTCAAGGTAAAACAATTGACTAAAATGCAAAGTGTCTACTGGGTCCAGAAATGCCCCACCCGACTATAATCTGCAGTTTATTAAGGAACACATTATGTGAACAAAAACATCAGTCTGAAAATATCTGTCCTGACATCACAGCTAAATGGTTGACACCCTCAAATGGAAGGGTAGACTACTTGTATTATGCAGTTATTCAATTAAACATGTTCTCAAGAATCGTTCTTATTACTCAAAAAGTGTAACCATAGAATTTATCAGGTGCAGCAGATGAACTAAAGTGACATATTTCAATGACCTTTGCCTTGCTAAAGGAAGTTGTAGCCATTGACTATTTCACAAATCAGTGTAGTTCATCCAGTCCTGCGTTTTTCTTTGCAATCTAGGACGTTAAGTCCAGCATTTTTAAAGTATAAGGCAAAATTATAAACGAAAATACAAAAGTCAAAAACCATATTGCATGAGCTGCACCTTCCAGCCATTTGTCTAGTTGTGATCTATCCTGTGTTGACATTAAGGATATCAGCAAATTAGTGTTGCGCTATTTCTCATGCCATCATTAAGACATCATCGGTGTACTTGTCTGGTGGTTGACTTCTGCTTTAGAATCAGATGCTTCAATGTGTTTCCTTTGAAAATTGATCTTAGCATCCTCATGGCTTCTTCATATTTGTCATTGATTTCAGAGTCTTCTTCGCCTTAATCCATGGGTAACATCTGGAGTATGCACTAACCCTACATTCCATGCACATTGAACACCAGGGATGAGTACCGTTCTCCTGGTACTTCTTCTATTTCTGACTCTTCAGTGTGTTTCGAAGCTGCCCATCCACTGCTTTCAAGGAACTGATGATTCTCCAGGTGTGTGTAGAAGGGTAAGAAGGCCTGAGTTGGTGAAATATTCTGTATCATCGAGCCTCTGCTTGTTCCCCGTTCCTCTTAGATCATGCTCACATATGAATGTCTATTGTCTTTATTGCAGATAGGTGGGCACCCTCTTATGGACTGGTTAAATTCTCCCACTTTAGGAACTGGCAGGCATCAGTCAGCAAGATGGTATCAGCTTTCCTTCACCACCTGTCTGCTGTCTGTTTCAGTGAAGAATGTCTTGGGCTTTAAATCCTGCTAAGCCTAAATTTTAGTCTGTGGGAATAATCCAACATTGATCCAAAAGGAGAGCAATCTATACCTTCTCCTTCTTGTTGTTATCAATTATTCTTTCTCTCCATTAGTCAATGGGTGAACAAGAGAGTCTGTCAGTGCCTGTCCCTGAGTGGGTGTTGAATCTTATATAGAACAGTAAGCCCACCTTTTGTTGGTGAGTATACTTTCCCGAATTTAATAGGTTAATGTATATGACTGGGTAGTGTTCCAAAAATGACATCACAGTCGACATACCCCTCCACAGTCATTGAGCAAAATAATAAAGAGGGTAGTTTGATGGGAGGAGGATCTAAACCCAGTCTCCTTACGATTTAATGTTATGTCATTTCTGGGATTTCTTTCATTAAATATTGCCACTTTGTCTGATAATGACTTCCACAAATACCACTTAACTAATTTGCTCACCATATTCTTATCCCTGGCACAAATCAATTGGTGCAATTCCCATCATAATAGCATTGATAATTACTGAGCAATAGATGTTTCCATTTAACTCACTTCTGCATTTATATTCAAATTATTTTCCCATCTCAAAGAAACAAGCTTGTCCCCGCAGACGCTATGATATATGACACACTCGCGTGCACCATTCTGTGAGGACAACATGAAAATTCACCTGATTTGCATACTGAACATGACCTCACACAAACTTCTGTTTTCACCACCTAATAGAGCATTTCTAGCTGAATATTGCAAAAGAAAACTGTACTTTCTATGGGTTTCTGTTCAAGAATTATGACTGAAATCATGAATCCTACTGTAAAAAGAATGAATGTTCCTAATACCAATTATTAAATCGCATCCGCAGTTGGGTCTGTCACTGACAGAAGATCTGAAATCTTCAGTTGTTTAGCTGTGAGTTCAGGGCTAATCTTTAGAACCCAGATGCCTGGCAGTGATAAGGTCTTTGAAGTTTGGTTCATAGGGTCTTTATGCGTTTTGTTGCTGCCCCCATGGGCCAGTTCACGGGTTTGTAGATTCTTCAGATTAACCTTTGTTTTCAATATATATTTTCTTTTTTGCCTTCATGAGGGCCATGGAGATAAGATTAGGTTAAACAGATCACCTGGTCACACTGAACCCCCATTAGTTCATTATCGCATACCAATCATACACAGATGCAACCCCTAAATGTCATGTTAGGATTTACAGTCAGGTCCAGTTGTTATATGTATGGCCCTATACCAGTTAATCTCTGTGAAAAACATGGTATCTGTTTTCACATCTCATTTTAGGGGAGGTCTCATGGGCAGAATACAGCTATTCACTTTCTCCTTGGGTTAAGCAGTTCCCCACTTTAACAAAAGTTGAAAGCTATTGGGCCTCATTACGACCCAGGCGCTAATGGGTTAACGGCGCCGTAAAAGGCTGCAGCGCCGTTAACCTATTAGCACCTAATTACGAGGTGTCTTTGCGGGACCTGACCTTAACGGCTGGTGTAGACCAGCCGTTAAAGTAGGGACCCCCAAAGGGACCTTGGTGCTAATTACGGTGCCGCAATTTGTGGCACCGTACTTAGCGCCTTCCCCATTCCCATTGAGCCCTATGGGGCAAAAATGGGGAAGGGCCATGGAGGAAGGGGGAATTACCGCCCCGCCAACCTTGTAATGGGGTGGTAATTCCCCCTTTCTCCATGGCGGAGTCGGTAATTTACTGGCATGGACCATGGTGCTAGTAGCACCATGGTCTTCCGCCAGGGTCGTAATGAGGCCCATTGTCTGGCACTTGAAATGTTCATCTCAGGCCTTGCTAGTAAACATTTTATTTGAGTGACTGCAAAACAGTTTACATTTGTTTTGCATGTGTTTTCCAACTGCTGTGCACAGGCTGCATCTTATGTGTGGTTTTTAAGATGACGCCTGTCTCTGCATCTTTTCTTATGAATTAGACTTCTTTACACTGGACAGAAGGTATGGTTAGCCTGTTCATTTAAGTTATGAAACCTGACCTATTTTAATTTCCCGAGACAGCAGTTGCATCACAGTTTACTGAGCTGGACTAAAGCTCACATGTAACCACATTATGCTTCAGGTTTAATGCATAACAAAATATCTTAATCAAAATGTTAAAACAAACTATTGTATGACCGTGAATGTTGCCAAAATATTCCCATTGCACGTCATGTCTTCCCATTCCTACCATGATACCATGCTGCTTATATTTTATTTGCTGTCATCCTGTCACACATGCCTGCATTTTTTATGTTATAAATCTCATATAGCTACTCTGAATAACACAACCACCCTTGAATCCCTTTCGTTTTCCATCAGTGTGTTGCAAGTAGTTTAATGGGATGTTATTGGTTTGAACATGACTACAAATTGTTTACATTTTATACTTTAAACTAAAACACTGTGTTAGTTTCTTTGTGCTTAGTTGCAGCACGGCATGGGAGAGAAAAAAGCACACGTTTTAGTTTTACCATGGGTAAATGACTCATCAGAAGGTACTGTTGTGAGATGAAAGATTGTAACCTGAACCTTCAGTGCAAGGGCCTTGTATTTGTTACTTTTTTCTTTCCCGGTACGTCAACTTTTCCCTGTCAGAGAGCCATCATTATAGCACAAAAGGATGTCTGGATCCTTCAGGATGGGGGAAACTTTGGGGAAGTTAGTTCTGCACATCAACTGGCCCAGCATGAGAGTAGAGGAAGAAAATCAAAATGTATTTCTGCTTTTCTTCTATCCAGCAGGCACCTTTGCAGCTGTCCTGAGGTATAGGAGGGCAGCAAAGTGGCGATACTATCTCTGCTTCAGTTTCCGTCTCTGACACAGCAGAGACATGTGTTGTACAACTTATTTTTACATTTTGTTTACATTTTAAATCTTGTTGTACATATTAAAATCCAATCCAGTCACAAGTTCAAATACTAGCTCAATAATTAGCAATTTAACATCAACAATCTAGAAATGATAAGTCAATTCATACTACGTCTAAAATCTGTATCTGTATTTTTGAAAGTGGAGCGTAAAACTGAAGAGAAACATAGATTTCACCTTGTTTTACTCTCCACCTTGACAGTGTTGAAAAATGTATGCAGGGGACCCCAAGGCAAGTAAGTAAGCATCACCCCTACATGTTATTAAGATGTATTTTCTCAAATTGAGCCACGCTATGTGTTGTCTGACTTGTCAGTTGTTTGCCAAATCAAATGAAAAGATTAAAGGACCTTTGATATCACTACCATTGGTAGAGATCCAGCTTGAGAGTGCAAAGATCCAAACCAAGGGTTCCTTTGATCCAGCAGTAATTTCATCATCCTGGTTGTTTCTGTTGGTCATCTTTGTAAAGCACAGGGGTGTGTTGGTACTCCTACTCTCTATATGGCAGAGGAGAGGCACACAGGACCCCAGCCAAGATTCTCTATAGAGTAGCTATGGTCGAGCAATCAAGGCCTAGCTTCTCAGGAGGTGATGCAGGCTGGTTCTTAAGTACAGTGTAGTCCCCAAGCACCCACAAAGGGATGTCCACACACTGTATTAGTGAAAACACGGTCTTTATACAATTAAGGTTCACATTATATATACAATCACAATAACTCACTTTGTGAGCAGTTAATCTACAATGGCAAATATATACACAATTTGACGTGGTACCACAATTACTATGAGATTTGATTAAAGTGCATCAAATGTCACACAAATCAAATAATGAAGAAAAGCAACAATAGACATAGGAAGAAAAGCAGTTGGTTAGAATAATGGGCAGAATACTGGCCCTGATACCTAGACAGAGTTTGGCGTGAGAATCCCCACACCTGGGCAACCTGTAAGCAAAGATATACTGTACAAGCCCAGTCCATATACTGTTCACAAGAGTCTTATTTCCTTCTAAATCGTTCTACAACCCCAATGTACCTGGAATAGCAGAGTTCGATGTTGGGTCATCAATGGATCCTTCTTGAGCGGCTCCCTTTAAGGAAGGAGCCACGGATCGTCGAGATCCCACGAGGAAAAAGGGTGAACACTGTCATTGTGGCAGCAGCTTTGGTTCTTGTGGTGCTCATTCATGATCAGCCGAAAATGTCCTGCAAACTGAGGCGTGCAGTGCACCTCGACGACGAGTGTTCATTGCTGCAAGGAGTCAATGAAGAACTTTGGCCCAGCATGGGCATTGAGTCATCCGCATCTCTACAGTCTTTGGGTGGCAGGAAACCCACCGGCAGATTCTCCTCGGTCGTCGGTGGCCTTGGCTTTCTCCGGCAGGATGAAAGTGGTCGACGATGATGAGTAAGGAAGTCCTTGTTTCAATGTTCTTAGGTAAAGGAGCTCTGCTGCTCCAGTCGGTGATGGCGGTCTTCGACAGTGGATGGCTTTCAGGTGCGTCTCTTCGTTCTCCTCTGCTGTCCCCTTCTCCGGTCGTCAGCCTTTCGTAGGTCTTTCTACCAGGGAGCTTTGGCAAAGATCAGCTGGTGCACAAAGGTCCCCCATAGCTCATGAAAAGGTCTCCTAGCCAGGTCCTCTCTTGGATCAATTCCTTGAAGGCACGGCAGCTTTCAGATTAGCGAAGGACAGCAGCAGCAGTTATTCTTCTTCCAATGGGCTTCAAAGTTAAGCATCAGATTCAACTTCATATTCTGAATGATTCCTAGCAGTGAGAGTCCCCCAAATATACTGTTGATCTCCCATTCACTCTGCTGGCTTACACTCAAGTTACCAATCATCCAGAAGGGTATTCAAGCAGTCAGGCAGCCAATCGGCTCACAGTTCATTCAGGCCATTCTTCTCCAATCAGACACTCACAACACAGAATGTGGAAACGGACACGCACTCTGTCATTCAGCACTACACACTGCATTCATAACAGTTTCGGGCAGTGCTGTCTCAGTCATTGTGTCAAACACCAGATATTAGACACCTATTACACGGAATGCATATCCATCACACACTCCATTCACACAAAAGTCCCACCCCACAGGCGTACCCACAACATACAGTCATTGGGAAGGCTTCAGCCAGTCTTGCCTGGACTTCCCCACAACACCATATATGGAACTTCCACCCAACAGGTGGAAGGGCAAGAGTCAGGGCTTCCCGGGACTTCGGGAAAAGTAAGGTGACAGGCGATAGAAAGCAAGAGGCCACAGAGGCCTTCTTGTTTCCTATCAGGAATCCACTGATTCCAGTGACAGGGCCTGGGCATCCCAAAGTGGAGGGCGCTCATGGCATCTGTCAATTCAGCACGGAGCTGCCACCAGCCTGTTACCTGCTCTGTGGGCCACACACAGGTGCCCAAAAACATACCCATGGGTGCCATAAGGGTATCCCAAGGGTCTGTTCACCACAACAAAAAAGAGGAAAAGCAGCACCACCAGGAGTCCCACATGAAATCCTGCACAGAAAACAAGACAGAACATACATGATAAGGCAATAAAGGACAAGGATATGGAGGCCCTGTCCCTCCGATGCATTAACAGCATCACAGTCTGCCATGTGACTATGTGCCTGGATGCCATTCCAATGTGCAATGTTGCATAAGCATCCTCATTAGGATTTTCATGAGGGTCGATTTCTCCATTGGTATTGTTTTCAACCAGGGTCCTAACTTTAAGTAATCCCATATTGTTAAATGGGATCTCATATTAGGCCTCCTTTATTGTATATATTGGTCTAAAGTCAGTCGCTCTGCGAAGAAATCCGCGTTGCAAAGTTCCGACCTTATATCGACCTAGCTGCCATTTTGGGAACATCCGCCATTTTGATTTCTGTTTCAAAGTCACTCTGTGTTCTAAAATGGTGGACAGTGTTCTTCTGCTCGTAACCTTAGCTGTTCTGACCTTTACACAAGTCAATGCCTGAACTGTCCATAGTCTAAATGTTAGGGCCGTGTAATGAGACCTTGCCCTATGTTTGACCTATAGATCGAGGATTACCTGCGCCAACAAGTCTGACCACGGACATACATTGAATACGATGTTTAAATACTGAATGTGAACACTTGTTGAACTACATTGTATAAGACGTGTACTAAGGCTTAATGTCAATATCGAAGATACACTGTTGCCATTGTGACTTGTTGTTATGCAAACTAGAAGTAACCCAAATGCATATAGTTGGACTAACTAGAGGTGAACTCGGCACGAACCCTAGACCGAGGAATAATTAACTTGCAGAGGGGCTGGACATTGCGATTGAAAAATGTATAAAAGACGCAAATGTTTAGACGTCCAGTGCCTCTCACTTCTCACACCGAAAGGGCTGGTAGTCCTTGTGATGTACTAAGGGCCAGATAACTATCTGATACTTTGTTTCTTTGTAAACTGTACAGTTATTTGAATAAAGATCTGAGAATCTTTATAAGCCCGTGATTGGTGTATTTCCTTTTGTGGTACTCAGCCTCGATATTTCTTTTTGCTTTTACAATATGAAGACTGTATGGGTGGAGTGTAGGGAAATCTGCCAGTCCCCTGTTTCCTACCACCCACAATACACACCATCTTATCGAATGCTGTATATAGAAGCTGAGAAACATGATGGGTGCATTGGATCAGCTAATGAGGAGAACCTGGAATTTCAATTTACAATGCTAACTTTTTGTTTTTGCCTGGATGTAGATTCCATAAAAGACAGTGAAATGGAGTCCCTCTTAATTGGAATTTGATCACCATGTGATGGGCCCTCGCATATTGTGAAAGAGGGAGGGGGAGAAAAGCTGTTGTGTCCAACACATGAAGTTGTGGACTATGTGCTGGCCTCTATAAATAGATAGCCCACCTCATGAAAAAGACACAAAACCACAACCAGAAAATCCTAGGTAAAAATCAAACAAGAAGGTGGACATTTTAAAAACAAATGGAAAATTAATATACCATATACTTATAAAGACATGTTATGTGGGGTGACCTACTTAGTTGATTTTGGAACGCTAATGTTAATGTTAAAGGACATTTGTACCACACACTATCACCACCATAGTGGTCCCCTGGCACACTGGCAGCTCTGAAAGAGGAAGGGAGGGTGAGTTAGTGGGAGGAAGCAGGAAAGGTGCAAGAGAGCAGTGATGTGCTGTTGACGGCCACAGCCCGGTGGGTCCGTTGGCTGGGCCTGGGGTGTTGTTGTGTACTGTTGTGGAAGTCTATGTGTGTTTTTGTTTTGTTGTTGCAATGTAGTTATGTTTGAGTGGTTTGTTGTGCTGTAGGTTTGTGGTTGTGTTTGGTTTGGAATTTCAGAGGTGTGTGCAGAGGTGGAAATTGTTAGTAGAATTGGTTAGTTGGCATCTCTATCCTGAATTGAGGCGCTGGGCTTGTGAAGTCTCTCCTGATGCTCCTCTGTCCTGATCTGGGCTCATCTTGCACTAAGGTCCCTTTCACATCTGGCCCCCACCTCAACCAGCCTCAATCGCAACCCCACCTGTCCTCCTTTCCTGCTCTTGTGGCCTGTGCACCTGCCAATGTCCATCACTCAGCTAGTGAACCCCAAAGAGTCTCCAAGAGGCATTTCATGCTAACTGACGCACGCCTGGCCTGTTGTCAGGATAAGCAGCTTGCCGGCTATTAGTATTCTAAGCAGAGGAGGCAAAAAGTTAGCCTTTTTCCCAAATTTCCACCAAGGCGGCCTGCATATGTCTTGTTGGAAGGAGGGAAACTCTCTCCACAGCTGGCATAGAGACAGTCATAGGTTTTCTTAAAGTTTGCTGCTACTGTTTTCTAATTTGCTCTCCGAGAACCTAGGTTTCATGCCATGGTATATACATGACATTAACACAGAAGACAGCATGCTTGTGAAGAGTATATTTTCAGACACGTTGGGGGAATACCTCTCAGCTGAGGTCACCAAGATGCTGTTCAGTCCTGGATGTGCTGGTTCAGAGATTCAGGACTTTGGTTTTGTATGTACTACTTGGGGTTAGTGCTGTCACAAAGAAACACACACTCCCTTTGATTTGCGCAGACAAGGGTTTAGACAAATTTGAGGCAACTCGCGTATTTACTAGCCTTGCTTTGGCTGTGTGCTATTGCCAGCTTGTCTTTACTGAATGGGCCAAGAGAAAATCAGAATTCCTGACGCATTCACTTTTGGGAAAATTTGGGATCCTGAATTGTGGGTTAAAGGATACACATGCCACGTTTTAGAGGTTAAATAAACAGATACTAACAGGATTGGAAAGCATATATATCCACTACTGCCACAGAGAATCTGAATTGCTTCCATAAGGTGTTGTATGTATTTCAAACAGTCAAACTGTTCATCGAGTCATCTCAAATATGGTTGGCTAGAGCTGTTTAATAAACACTGGGAACACGTTGATGGGGGTAGTACAGCGCTATGTTGACTGAGAAACATCCGCTAATCACACCACTCACTTGGTATTATTGAAATGTCTTGGCTGATACAAGGACCATTGTGCTTACTCTAACTATGATCACTTCTAACAGGCTCCATAGGAAGGGAGTTTGGATGAGGGTGAATCAGCCATTCAGAAAGTTGATTAAATAAATGCTGTGCTAACTCTGATGCTGCATGTTCCCAACTAATATGAGCTGTTCTTTTTCCAAATGAGTGCATCTGGCCATATACAGGGAATACCCTGACATGTTTATCAGCAGCTAGCTTAAGGAAAGAGAGTAGACATGAGCAGAAACAATTCTGCACCATTCTTTGGCCCTTAAAATTGTTTAGTTTCTATCTAATAGGGTCTCTCTTGAAGAATCTAATTGGTCAGTAGCTCCTTAAGTGCCTCATAATGATGATCACGAGAATCCCAAATTGTTGCAATAACCCATTAGCTAGCAAGGGCTAGACTTCAACATTGAGCATAAGGTCAGACTAAGTCATATGCATGTGAACACACTTTATAGATCCTGGGAATAAACCCAGAAGAAATTGGAAGAAGCCACCAAATAAAAGGAAACATGGAGGACCTGCCCTGGACTACATCCTTTCAAGATTGCTTCTGACTGAAAATCTCACCCTTGTTTGCAAACACAAGATATCTTCAACATCGCCAGAGAAAGGCCTTGGTGGTTCCCTCTTCCGTGGACTTGGCAGTCACTGGTGGATCATCAGCTAAAAGTGTCTTACTGCTGGGGAGGTATTGCCCGGATGAACATCAGTAACTAGATGCCCAGTGGCCAGTGATTATTAAATTATACACTTTTTGGAACCGAAATAAGTCATCTCAGACCTACTACCCTCTCTGAGCCTTACGTTCATTGGCCAGGGCATTGTTCATGGTGACCAAGAGGTGAGCACACATAAATGGGAAGCATTCAGAAAGTACACACGTCTGTGGATGACAAGGATGCACACATCCAGGGTAGAGTATTTCAATGTACTGTTCTGTGCAATAAGCTATCCTGAAAATGCTGTGAAGAAATATTGTGTCCCAGAAGCTCACTTGGCAAGTGAGGCACTGCAACCCTGGATAAAATATTTGACAGTCATGCCAAAACTGTATATACTCCTCTCTAATTGCCTCTATATTCATGCAAACCTTTTGCTGCATCATATCCATAAAGAGTATGCTTATATAACAACTTTATGTTCTTCAGATTTTTGAAGTGATATTTTGTTACATTGTTCTCATTTCATACCACCTCCCCTCGTTGAGTTGACTGTAACTTCTTAACAACAGCATTTACTATCAAATAAAAGCTTGTGGGAGACCATGTTGGTCTAAATGTTTTACATTTTACATGCTCTTACACCCTGGATGCAGAGTTGAGAGAAATGTTCCCAAGACTTCCTCCACAACTGACAAAACCTTGAGGAATAGCATGAAATCAAATAAAATATTGAAAGATGCGAATTCAGATATTTATTCTTTCATGCTACTTCCTGGATTTAGTACCAGTGTAGATTGTTTTCCTAATATTACAATATTTTCTCTCAATAGCATTTCTCTCAAGTCACTTAAGTATGTTCTTTGGAAGTGAGGGGTGCATTTTATTGTTGACATGGTCTTATGTTTGAAGATCAGACTTGTTGGAAATTATTGTTTTAAACTTGATATTGACCATCATTATTATTCTGACCCAGACTGTTACTATACCTTGTTTTTACTGCTTATACCTTTTTGTGTGTGCCTGTATGTGAATCTAATTTCTCAGTTGACCAATTTCACATGGTGATTAATGGAAAACTTAAGATACCAACAAATATGGCAGAAATGGGAGGCTAGTTCCATATGTTCAAAATGGAAGAAAGTTAAGTTCATCATCTGGACCAAAGGGGAGGAAAAATTATGTTGCTATAGACAAGACTCATTCGATAACCAAGGTAGAAATGTCGAATATAAACTATTGGTAAGAGGCAAAGACGACAATATGTGGAAGCAATATAGTTGTTACTAGCTTCACTGCCATGCCCACCATCACCAGAGAATCTGCACTACTTTAACCAGGCCTATTTCCACCAAACACATATCCTTTGCCAACAGCTCTAGCACCATTATTAATTGATGAATATCTAGGTCCCAGCATCAATTTCACCCATGCACTAATGAGCTATTTGTGTGTAGCAGCAGTGAATGAGGGGCACCTGTACATAGAGTCTAGGGATTGATTTTGCTGCTCAAAAACTCACCAATGACATCCATTAGCTGGATGATGATGGATATGTACCTACAAGGTAAAAATCAAGAACAAAGAAGACTCTCTGCTGCTGGTTCTACTGGACATAGAGTCCAATGGTGAATAAAACAGAGTTCTGTTGGTTAATGAATCTTACACCAAGGAACTATAATCTGGAGTGAAAGATTGAGTGAGTTGGAAAATCCAGCTTGAGACTATACCCTACTTGAAAGGAGGAATACAATGAGGTACAGAAATAGGATCCTCTTTATCCAAAAACAATGAACAACTTGGAGTAGAAAATTGCCCTGTGATGGATTTTTTTTCTCCTCAAAAGAGGATCAGTGGGTAATACTATAGAACAAGTGGTGGAATAAATGTGTTTTAGTGTCTTGTTTGTGTCTTGTGGGATCAATATGTCTTGATTAAAGTCTGCAGTGTTCTGGGGGCACTATACATAATCATGTGTTCTGCAGACCGTACTGGGTGGAAACAATGGCCAAGTCAAGGGTCTTTGTCAAGGGTACTGTGATGTTAACACCCGTGCCATGTGATGTGATGCTATCACCCGGTATGGGCTTCAAAAATCGTGATTATGGGTATTAGCCCCCTGGGTTTATGGCTTGTAGAGCTAATAGAATTTATTTCTTTGAAACAATGAGTCACAGCAAGAGTGTGATCAATTGTTTCATTGAAATACTTACCTAATATGGCCACCATCGAAATGTAAGTAATTTGCACCCCTTTGCCAATAGGGAATGAAACAGCCAAAAATGGATGCGCTAACCCCTGCGCCTGCAAAAATCTGCACATGTGCATGGTGCACCATCACAAAAGGCTGCACACCCCTGCCACACACAGTACAAGTTGGTGTAAAAACAGAACTCACTGCAGGAGAATGCCAGTGGGTGCTGTTACATATAACATGAAGCAAGGTCACAGAAGTGGGCGAGAACCGAAAATGCCCTTTAAAATACAGCTTCCCCAACCAATTACAACCTTCAAAGTGCAGTTTTGGTGCTAGAATTAAGTCGTTTTCCAAGTGAACCATTGAAATTAAAAGTGTACTGAAATCACAGATTCTCCAGGTGGCTCAGAGAAAACCAGGCCTCACTGACTGACAGCAGCTAAGAAATGTATTTCATGAAAAAGGTAACCCAGCAACAGTTTGTTTTCCGATACATGAGAAAAATGCAGCTAAAAGTGGCAACATATAACAATTTCGGCTGTGCAGAGAAAACTCCACGCAAAGGATGAATTTACTTCCAGATTGCAAACAAATTCCAGCACTCAAAGACAGAAATGGTGCTGAATAGATGTGTATGCTGCAAAGGGAACTCGGATGTAAAAGACTCAGTTTAAATGTGCTTTTCCCATGAAGAAATTGCAAAATTTGCCTGTTTAAAAGCATGTTTTCATGAAGCGCGTAATCCCTTTAATTGTCAAAATCTCTTATAAACTATGCTCATTGTATATATTTTAAATGAAAGATTTTAGGTGAATCTTAAAGTAACCCAATTTGGATTTAACTGGTTAATTCTGATTGGACAGTGCCCAGCCTGGGATAGATGACAATTCATGTTGACACTATGCTGCTACCAGGAAGGCTTAATTGATGCTAGAGGTTCTCGCATATTTAGAGCAAAGACCTCATTAGACATTTGTCTTTGTCTGAGCCAAGGCCAATGGCAGGCTGAGCATTGACCCCTTCTTGGGAGGGGAATGAAACTTCTCTCTACACCCCACCCTGATCAAAGGGATTTGACCGCTGTTTGTTGAAAGGAGAGAAAAAAACACCGCTCAAAGAAATCTGTTGTTTAAAATGCCTATTTGTGATTAAGTTTTGAAAACCTTTAATTTTGCAACATGAAGGGGGACAAATCTAAAAATTGGTAGTTATAAATCTAATTTTACAATCTTTCTGTGGAGACGTTAGTGAACACTGTACTGCATAAGAAACCAAAGTTACACCAAAACCCTAACTGTTGCAAAACTATTGATGCTGCAAATATGATATTGTATACCCATGTTCTAGGGGTAATCGCCCAGATATGTATTGAATTAGAAATTGTTAGGCCAAACTGTTATGATTAAAATGGACAAAATTCCACAGAACGACAAAGACAGCTCTCACAGAGATGGCAATTGGACATAAGGATAACTCACAAATATATAATGTATTTGTCCCATTTTATTAGAGGGCATCATTATAGAAATGTGCACTTGTGCAAAAGTTAAATAGTAGTTCAAATCAATGTGGGAGTTCTTAAATCACATCATAAAGATGACAGCTCTTTTCTGACATCCAGCCAGAACAAGGCAAGTGCCTTTGATCACTCACAGCCGTGTGGTTGTGGTTTGAAATCCTGCCCCTGCCATAAACTTTGTGATGTCACTTGGCATGATAAATATAGGAACTTCACCAACATAGACACACTGATTCCTGACTACGTCCTGATTTCCGTGCAGCGCTTTGTTCCTGACTTCTTCATCTTGTTCCTGACTTCTTCATATTGTCCTGATTCCAGACTTCTTTGCAAAACCCAGTCCTCAGCATTTGCTGAACTCTTTTCAGCTAGGCCCAAATCCAACCATCCTAAACTTCAGGAAAGAAAAATTCTGATCCAGTCTGGCTTACTACCTTTCATGCGTGCCTACTGAACTTGCCATCCTGCTAATCTACCATGTTCAGAGACTAGAACGGCCAATCCAATCCAAATCCAGTCTGAGATGCAGTCCAAATTGACCAGAACCACCCAGCTGACCATCCTGCCAGCGGTGCCCTGCTGCCGGTAGACCCGATCCAGGATGACCAGAACCCAGACGGTCCAGTCTTAAATTACAGTGGACTCATATATATAGGAATCATAGGAATCCTTAGCATAATTGCCTTGTCCTATTTCAATCTTAACCCATCCCATCTTTAATTTCAGAACTTCTAATATTGTCAGAACCATTATTGCACTGATTTTGTCTCATTTGTTTCATTAAACCATAACCCATTAGTGATTTGGCTTAAATAAAGTAATTCCCATACAGAACAGAAACCAGAGTATCATACGTGAAGAGTTACAATCGGCCGTGCATAACTGTGGAGATTCACGGGTGACATTCTCTTTTTCTTAGTCATTAATATAGTTTAAATAAACCCAATCTGTCATTTTTAAAACCAAATTTCTACTTTTCTCGGTTCTAATTTTTTCAAAAACGCCTCTCACTAAAACTTACATAACTTCTTCAGTTTTATAGAAAGAAGCATAATTTCAACTCTCACTTAAATCTAAGACCCTTATCTACATCCACAACTAAAGACTGCATTGCATAACAGTGTATTTGACCCATTTTTATTAAGAATCGCATAGTCAAATTTTGCCGCAAATTCGCATTTTGCAAAAGTTTTACACGTGTCTTTTTCCATTCAAAGTGTTTCTTAGCTTCCATTCCGATCTAAAGTGTGTACTGTTGTTATCGTGTAGCTCATGTTGGTTAGAATCTGTTTAGTATTGCTCCAATAGGAAATTATATCAATTTAAGCATTTTTGCACATTTTTCTTTGTTTGACAAAGCCACTTTCAACTGTCAGTTTAAAGAGTGTCAATTTCCAAAAGTGCTTTTCTTTCTTGTCTGGGAGAGAAAATTCTATTCAAACACTGTAATCTGTTCTTCATTCCTAAATACCTTCTAGCTACTTACCTAAGTGTAGAATTGCTCATTTGTGAATTGAGAACTTTACTGGGGGAAATATTAACCTAAGCGCTATCTTTTCACAAACGAAAATGTTTTTTTCCCTGTGTTTTACCTTCTCTGCTGCTCAAAAGTGAATTCAATTGCCATACTTATTTTCTAATTTGTATTGTCACCACATTGGCCCCATATATAATATATATTTTAAAACTTATATTTGATTAGAATTTTAAATAAATACATATTTATCTTTACAAACCAGCCTGATTCCTGGTCCACTGTGACCTGGGGGAGGTGGGGGGTTGGGGGGGGTATTTTGACATGGGTGTGACATGAGTGGTATATCACTCAGAATATTGAACCTATAGACATAATAAATAATTTCATCGTTGATTTACATGCTAGGCGAGAACTGGTTGTATTGCCAGATTGAAATCCTTAATAGTAAGACTCCCATCAGAGGGCCCCCTTGATGTCCATGGTGGCACGGAAGACATGAGATGAGTGTTACAGAGGTGCTAAAACCCCTTTAGATAACTGGTAGGCAGGGAGGGAGGGGAGAATGAAGCCAGGAAGATGGTGAAGGGAAGGAAAATGGCAGGGTGGGCGCAAGCAGCTGCCAGCTAGCTTGGAATGCAGGCTTATACCATGAGGTTAACCCTGCATTCCAAGCAATCCGATTGACTGCGCTGCCCACCCTGGGTGCTAATGTGAAGTAATATAGTGCCAATGCATCCCTTTGGCAAAAGCTGCCATTTTAAGGCACCAAGACAGTAGGTAAAAGACAGTGTATTGTGCTCACTGCCATATTGTTGATGTTCCCTCTCCCTCCAGCAGTAGTAGGGCACAAGTCAAAGTGTACTGCTACATCCCATTAAACCCAAAGGGCCTGATTCACAGAAGTTTTTTTATAATGGTGAAATTACATAGGAAAATGCTCTGTGAATCAGGCCCTAAGTTGTTTGAATAAAGTGCAAGCATGGCCGACACATTCATTAATTGTATTCAATTAAATTAATATTAGGCACCTTTAACTATATGAAATAACTTTAAAATCAGGAAAGTGAAGTGTGCTTTTGAGAAAACGAAACCATGAATTACAGAGCCCTTTCATGAGTTTCATGAAGAAATACATTTGAACTTTTGATGTCCTCACATCCACCTACAACATAACAGCTACTTTATGATATGTTTGGTTATTTTTAATGCGCTTAGTACACAGGCGTTTCTAAGTGCAGACCGGGGATCGAACCTGTGTTGCTCCGTGTCGTCTTGCTTCGAAGGCGAACACGTTGCCACGGAACTACCCTCCCAAGACGAAAACGATAATTATAAAGTCTATAAAAAGAATTCAAAGTCAGTAAGCCCTGGTTTTTCCACAGGTCGTGGTGAGCATCTTGTAGCCTTTAGCCTGTACATAGGGTGCACTTAAAGCAATCGTGGCTTGCACAAGGATAACACATAATTTCTGATCAAGACTGTCAACTTACTTATAGGAACATGAAAGCCATTGAAATTGGCAACACGTGTTAGGCCAGAACTATATCCAGTGCAATGTTGAAATAGTTGAAGGGCTTATCTCTACTGATTACATGCAAACAATGTTTTCACTTTCACAACATTTCTCTGAAAATAAAAATGAATAACTAAACCATAGTGATTAATGGACGAAATGACAGATTCAAACACTCAAACATTAGTTTGGTCAGTTCCTCACTGTGTACGTTCTTATGTTTATTGAAAACTGGATTATAGAGTACAGAGAGACAACAACATGCTGGTCAATGAGTCACTAAGAAGAACACTTACTGTGGAATGCCCTTCCACAGGAATGGGCCCTGAAAAACAACGTCCCGGTATTGCATAAGAAATGTAAAGCCATTCGGTAAAAAGAAACACTTAGTGAGAGAGGTTTGCTTCTATCCTGTTATTTTCTGTCGGTCTCGCTCGCTGCAATGTTTCCACTTTCTTCTTCCACACCCTCTTTCAGATTCCAAGCATACTTAAGCTGACTCACAGTACATGGGTACATAAAAAGAACAACAAGGTGATCTGAAGCGAGTTTAAGCAGGACGAGCAATTCTCACACGAAGGTCACACGTCCTGGGGCCAGATTATCTAACATTTGCACGCGTTCTAAAAAGTGAGCACATGCTTTGATAGTATACAATGGTTTTGTCAGATTTGCTATTATCTAAAAATATTAACAGTTTTTTTCCCACAAGTTTTGTCACATTTGCTATTATCTAAAAATATTAACAGGTTTTTTTTTCCACAGGTTTTGTCACATTTGCTATTATCTAAAAATATTAACAGGTTTTTTTTCCACAAGTTTTGTCACATTTGCTATTATCTAAAATTATTTACCCTGGGCAAAAATAAATCATACTGTTTTTTTTTTAACTATTTCTGCTGCATAATATAAAAAGAAATCTGTTTGCTACATTTCTTTTCATGTTCCTCATCAGACATAGTAAATAAAACCGTCTGATTCAGTTTTGATCTTGTGAAAACATGTTTAGATAATACTAATGGGGGCACAATCGATTTGCTCCATTCCAATTATCTTAGAAAATTGGTGCTAAATTAATTTGCTCCACTTTTTTGCACCAGTGAAAACCTTTGATAATCTGTCCCCATGTGGTTGTCAGCCTCAGCCAACGCATATTTTCCCTAGCAGTGTGTTAGCAACCGTATTTCAATAAAAATTATACACAGGTGATAAAGAAAAATATCTGGCTTACATAGAAAAAAACTATACTTTTAAACAATGTTGCTCAACACAAATACGTTCTGATATAATAACTTTGCAGCGATTTGCAAAGCAGTGCCTTCACCAAACAATATTCCTAATTGCAGGATGCCAAAGCATTGCAAATGCACATTTTTAATGAAGTATCTCACTTGTCTTTCCCCGTAGGGATGGGCGAAATTTCCATCTGTGAAGTAAAATTGGAAAAATGTGCCCTCCAAAATGTTGGCTTTGCAAAGCTCAAAATCTTGCATTTCCCTATGAAATGACAGTCACATTTCAAAAAAACTATATTTCACAGTGTTTCGCAAGGAGAAACAGGAATTTTCAGGCACGGCAACACATTGTTGATAGATTTCAGTGAAATTTCTGTGAAATTGACTCGCATAATTTCACCCACCCCTTACTACCAATCTAGCTGGTAGGATCTACAAATTCATTACTGGTGAACAAAACCTTTGAACGATCTATGGAAAGACTTGGTAGCATGACCTCCTTCCTCCTCTGTTCTAAAAGCAGGGTGGAAGCCAGCAGTTCACAGTAAAGACGACCACAGTATGAAATGCATTGCAGTGTCCCAGTGTCCAACGTAAGTTTTTTTTTCTTTTTTTTCTGGTGCATTGATTTATTTTTAACGATGGCAGTAATGTAAGTGTTATAAACACAGGCTGCAAACATAGTACCTCTCAATTGGACATCTTTTGGTCTGGACACCAGTGTGAAATCCCCCAAGAGCTACTGTAAAACTGAGAAGCTATCCAGAATTGGACTTGGGCCCTTTACAAATATCCATATCCAGGTTTGCATGATCAACCCTCATCCTGTGAAATGCCTGTAATATACACAGTGTTATTAGAAGTCATATTATACATTATATTGCAAGAAGCCCATTCCATTCTTTGTTTGGAGTCAACTAGGCAACATGACACTGATGCAGATACTGAAAAGGTTATGAACAATGTATTATTTCTATGATTTTATGGTATCAGTAAGCTTTTACGCAAGCCTTTTTTTACACACAGGCCCTCAGGACAAATATCAAAAACATTGCACTAGTGCCATTCAGAATGCACTCGCCAAACATAAACCTGCAAACATATACTTCTGTTCACATTAGAGAAATGCAGGTTTATTATTCATTAATGACTGTTGCTGGACATTAAAACCATCTGTAAGCAGGGATTGCTCCTGCAAATCTGCATTCCACTGGCAACATGCGTGCCTGGGCGCATGATCACCAATGCTTACACCGTTGGCCGGTGGTAAATAGTTACAGCCGTTCTCCCCATTCTTACTAGACATTGTCAACACCTACACTTCACTGCCATCCTTTAGAATTAGGTAGCCAAGCCGTTCTTCATTTACATGTACACCATGAAAGGGATGAGTTAGTCGAGCTACTCTTGAAGTAAGAACAATGACAATTAGGTGATGGTTTCAGTCCTTCCTGCGTTCAGCTTTACTGGGTAACAAACGGCCTTACTTCTACTTTGCTACATTTCAACCAACACAAGTTTTTTCAAATGCACTTTCAAGTAGTTGGTGAACAGTAGCTTATTCATACATGTTTCAATTCAGAGTACAGAGTAAGGAATTAGGTAATGAACCAGGCCTAGGAGTCCTTTCTTCTTGCGTTTGATGTCATATTTAGAGTCAAGTACACTGGCTGACAACAACCTTCTACTGTTGCCTGGTGTCACTCACAGCTGTCAGAGAATTGCTGTACATTCTATTACTGAAGATCATGCACCGGCCTGTAGTAATGCATACACTGTCATATGCTTTGTGAAATATAGGCAACGCTTCTGCAAGGAGCTATGGCACACTGGAGAAAAAAAACTAAATGCAATAGGGGGAAACCCATCACCAACACACACAAACACCTGCATGCCACTTGCTATGGGCGCATGATACTTGAGACCAGAAATGTTTCCATAGATTGTCCTGTACTATAATGGTGCAATTTAGATGTATGCCGTGAGGATTAACAAAAACCCAATTCTGTAGAGATGTAATTTTGTTAACACTGTTTTATTTGAATTTACGGGTATGCTCAATAAAACATGGGTTAGGATAAAAGCAAAATGCTTACTTCGAGGACTGTGTTTATGCTGTCCACAGCCCACAGAAAAGGTGTCTGAAGCTCCCTTAATTACAGGACCATATTTAGGAATGTGGGGGACTGAGGCAAAGACAACTAGGGGCCAAATCTTGAACAAAATAATTTAAGGCATCCCGTATCTCCAGTCATGCAACAAGTAAGCTTGCTCTCTTCATCTTTACATCAGAATAGTAAACAAGTGGCACTTCAAAGACAACATCAGCAGTTCACAACCTGGTTACTTGAATTCTAGCAGAGGGTCAGGGCACATTTTAACAGTAGCAACCATGAGGAAGGTATACAGGCTGTAGTACCGGTGCAGGACACAGACCAGTAGCTGTATGAAAAAGGAACACATACCCCAAAATAGACACAGGCTTCGGATTAGCAGTTTCACATAATGTAGAAATAATCAAGAATGGATACAGAAAACAGACTGGAAGCTACAAGAAAGGTACTCTGCCATACACAGCACAGATAACAGATACAGGTTCTAAGCTACCAGGAAGTTCAGGACACAGACTGAAATTAGATCAAAGATCTCTGCAATTAGTGCTTGATAGACTGAGCTATATGCTGAACCAGCAGAGAACTCAAAATGATCAAAGTGCATTACCACATTGGTTATTGCAAGTGATCGATATATTGCTAACAAAAGGTTGAGGCACCACAGGAGTCGCATTATAGTGCACACACAAACGGTTTGACCTACAGTGAGCACTGAAAGCATTACATGATTAATTGATCTAAATGAAATGTACTTGTCAACAAAAGTCGGGTAGTAGGTTTACAAGGTCACCAGCACACTATAAAATAGCTTCTGTTCAAAGAATGGGCAAATACATATTTGCCTCAGGCAGCAATGTGGTAGCCCCTACCATGTTGTCGGCACCGAGCATGTGCCCCTTTTGGCCACCTATAAAGGAGTATTTGCTTACTCGAACAGTGGCCTATTGCCACCCGAGTCTGTGAGCTGCCACACCTGAACCTCTGAGGTAGTGCTTGCTTTTGCTTGTGAGTTGTCCCCACATGATCCCACGCCAGATAAATGATCAAATATAATTCCCTGGAAATTAATTAGTTCCCCGCCTTTCCTTTTTAAACCCATGAGTGCCACTAGATTCTTAAATGTGTCCTGAAAAAGAGGACCTTCTCTGATTTGTATAAGTAAGCAAACTGATTGACAGTAGGAGCAGGAAGTTATCAATATTTCATGGGCCTACTGTTGTTTTGACCCCTTGACATTGGCAGTCACCAACTGTGGAGCCGTGCCCAGGAGGGCCCTGTGGAAAGGGAGGGCACAAGTATAGGGAGACCCAGATCACGGTTATGGCAAGCTATACATCATATATCAGCACTCTAACATCTAAAACTAATCGACTTCACTGAAGCACATCTGAAACACCAGCACTGAGACTTCTGTTTTTTTTCCCCTCCATTTCATGCCCTTTCTGGTTCCAATATAGTGCTTTTAGACACTTGAGATTATCAGAAAATCATCAACATAGGCAAACACTTGGTCAGATTTAGTGGAAAGTGCAAGACAGGAGGATAATAGCATACCAATAATATGATCCTCTAAACATACCAGAAGTGTGTCTTCTTTCACCCTAGGCTCCATATCACACTTTTCGGCATTCTGCACCATATTTCCAAGAAGCCAGGATCCAGCGCCAGTACAAGTAAGGCAGGTGATTTTTCAGGAGTAGGATGGATACTGTTAAGGTGGCCCCCAATCAATAATTGATAATCAATAAAGAAACAAACTCAAGAAAATTGAGTAAATAAAAGTGCACAAGGACACCCAGCTTTATCCAAACAAGAACCAGACTGCAAAACACAAAAAACATTCACAACATTACAACATGAAACACAAGCTTTTAAGTAAAAAATACATGGCATCATAGTCAAGTCTGCTAGGAAGAAGATCAAAAAGGATATCCTGGTCTTCAACCCAGGCCTCCCTATTGCTGATACCTATAGCAGTGTTCCCTCCAGAGAGATCCTCACCAACATCTATTTTGTTGTTCCCTCACCAGACCTATGGACTCTTCATATGGTCTCTGTGCTCTCTCCTTTATCTTCCTTTCCCATTAATGGTGGCACCCGGTGGGAGGCCCTCCTGACCCCCTTCCACTCCTCTAAGTTCCTCATTAATGTTTACCTGAATGGCACTGTCTTGGTCCAAGGCCCTCAGGCCAACCTCCTCCTCTTTGATAGATGCTTCCCGCACCTTATCAATTTCCTTTCCTCTGGTGCTGTCCCTTCTCTTCCTCCTTTGGGTTCCTTGCCTCTCTCCTCTGCTAACTCTATAGCACCCTCATCCTCCTCCTTGGCTACCTTGCCCTCCTCTCCTTCCTCTTCTGCCCTACCTCGGGCTCCTTCTACACCTCTGCAGGGAGTACCTCTGATTTGTACCCCTCCCCAGAAGTCTTTCAAGGGTGGATACCTTTCCATATTGCCACTCACTACTCTCGCTCAGCTGTCAAACATTCCTCTGACATCGGCCAGTCTCCTGGAAGAACTCAACCTTGATGTCCTTGGTCTCACTGAGACATGGCTCACAGCCAGCTCTTTCACAAGCTTTGACACTCTCCTCCCTGATGGCTACAAGATCCTCTCTACACCCAGATCCAACTGTTCTGTTGTGGAATAGCTTTGATCTTCCCAGAGTGGATTCCTTCCTCTATCATTCCTATGCAGGTCTACTCCTCTTTCGAATGCCTTGTCTGCAGGCTTTCTCTCTTTCCTGGCCATTCTCTCACTGTGGCTACAATCTACTGGCCACCTGGTCAGACCGCCTCCTTCCTCTCCGAGTGGGCAGACCTCTCCTCCTCCCGCCTGGCCTTGACTACTCACCTCCTCCACCTTGGAGACTTCAGCATCCACCTGGATGCTTCCTGTCCCTCCTCTGGACTCTTTAGTGACTTCTGCAACTCTATCTCTCTTTCTATTCTTCCATCTAGCCCAACTCACTCTGCAGGGCACATTCTGGATGTTTTGATCTCCTCAGACCTCCACCTCTCTAACCCTGTCACCACTGCTCTCTCCTTGAGTGATCACTTTCTCCTCTCCTCTCATCTCTCTTTCTCGACCCCTCAGGCTGAGCCAACCCACACTCTGCCACCCACCTTCTCGGTCATCCGACCCATGAACCGTATGTCAGTTGAGGCATTCACCGTCACTTTCTCTCCTCCTGGTATGACTCAGACATTGTCACCCTTAAACACAAGTGAAGGATGGCTGAGAGGAAATGGCTGGTATTGTGTGCATCCACTGAAACTGGCCTGCCACCTGCTCCAAAGGCAATACCGATGCTCTGTTCTCAATAAGAAGAGAGCTCACATATAAGCCTGTGTCTCTGTGGCATCTAACAACTAGGTCAAACTCTTTCAAATCTGCAAGGAGCTGGCCAATCCTGATACAGTCTCTACCTCTGCTGTCCCCTCCCATCCCCTCTGCACGGCCCTGGCCTCTCATGTCATCTCTAAAACCCAGGACCACCTGTCCACCGCTTGTCCTCTCCTCCTTCTCCCTCTAGTCTCTCCTCTACCTCTCCTCCTCCCTTCTCTGCCTTTCCTCTGTTCACCCCTGATGAGGTTTCTAGACAAGTCTGATCTATGAAAGTCTTGTCAAAACAGGTTCTTCCCTGTTCTTCCAAAAACATCAAGGACCAGATTGACACCTTTGCACCAGCCTTGACCGACTTCTGCAATAACTCTTTCACCACTGGAACCTTCCCTTACCCCCTGAAGCACTCTCTTCTGCACCTTCTTCTCAAGAAACCCTCAGCTGACCCCTCCTGTCTGGCTAACTATCGCCCGATCTCCATCACTCCTTTCTTGGGCAAACTCTTGGGAAAGCTGTCCATCTCCCAGCTTCATCTTCACACTGAATCGGATGGTCCTCTCCATGACCATCAGTCTGGCTTCAGAGCAGCAGGAAGCACGGAAACTGTTCTCCTTAACATCTGAGAACACCTGCTCTGTAACCTTGGTGCTAATCACCCCTTTGTCCTAATCTTACTCAATCTCTCATCTGCTTTTGACATGGTCAGCCATGCCATCTTGCTCAAATGTCTTTGTGATAACCTGGGTATCACCAACCGGGCCCTGGCTTGGCTGTCTTCTTTCCTCTCCAATCGACCCTCCCAGTTCCAACTTGGGTCCTTCCTCTCCTCTATCTCTGTCTCTACCTGTGGTGTTCCCCAGGGGTCTAACGTCTCTCCCTGGCTGTTCAACCAATACCTGGCATTTCTTGGCCACTGCATTGTTGCCCTCTGCCCCAACTTTCAGTGCTATGCGGATGACATGCAGCCCATTTTCAGGCTCCCTTCAGCCACCTCTTCTCCCTCTTTCATCTCTTACTGTCTGTCTGCCATCCAGGAGTGGTGTGCCACCAATGATCTCTGCCTCAATGCCAGTAAGATTGAAATTCTCCTCATCAGCACACCAGCTCCCTCCTTTCCTGTCTTTCGCTGGCCGGCCTCTCATGGCCCTCTTCCTGCTCCCACCCGTGAGGCTAAAAACCTCGGGGCCTTCTTTTACTCCACACTCTCCTTCTCTCCTTACATCTCTGATGTCTCTAAGAAGTCACACTACTAGATGCACCTCCTCAGAGGTATTCTCCCTTTCCTCTCCTTCCCCAGAAGCTCACTGTCTCCAGAGCTCTTGTTCTCTCTAGGCTGGACTACTGCAACAGCCTTTTTTCTAAATCTGCCTGCCTCTACACTCCACAATCTGTAACTCATCCAGAACAGGACTGCAAGACTTGTCCTTGGCCTCAAGCTCAGGGATCATATCTCTCCAGGACTGAAATCTCTGCACTGGCTCCCAGTGGCTGCGAGGATTAAGTTCAAACCCCTCTGCATTGTCCACAAGGCCTTTTGGGGCCTGGGGCCTCAATACCTTCAACTCTCTCTTCCTAAATATCTTCCTTTCAGAGCTCTTCGCTCATCCACCTCCAACTCCCTCAGGGTCAGTCGCTTCTCCAAGCAATGAGTTGGTGGTAGATCTCTTTCCTCAGCTGGGGCCTCCCTCTGGTACAGCCTCCCTGTCTCTCTGAAAATTGAGGAGAACCATCTCCGGTTCCGGAAGCACCTCAGGCCTTCCTCTGTGCCTCTGCTTTCTCTCCTCCACTCCCCTTCTGAACTCCTGGCTGAAACTGCACTGGTCACCAGGCTGCCCTCTGTTCTCGGTCTCAGGTCCCCCCCCCCGCCAGTTGCACACCTGCACTGCCCCCCTGCCAACCCTTGCACCCTGGAGCTGTTTCTGTATCCCTACAGCCCCCTGCCAGCACTTGACACCTGATGACTGCACTTACCCTTGCAGCTGCCACCAGCTGGCCACACTTCTTATTTATTGTTCCTATGTATTGCTTCTATTTATTTAATGTTTATCTTGTGTACTGCACTTCCCCACCCCCTTCCCTCTCACACTTTCCCTTTCCCCACCTCCTCTGCACTTGCGCATTCTCAATGCCACCTGGCTTAGTAAGATCATTGTCTCTGTATTCCCTATTACCTTCCCTTGCCTCATCGCGCCTTGAAACACTTGTGTATAGGTGCATTATAAATGCCATACCATATCATTACATCAGTTTAGCAGCTATCCAATCACTCTAATTTCCAAACATCCAACTCGCCCTGGGTAGTACTAGGCTTTGTTGCCCTTGCCTCTGGAAATCCCAAGTATGTGAGCAATGGTCAAATGGGGACTACCTCCTTTTTGCACAGACACTTTCCATAGAGATGTCTGGCTTCTGGGCCTCATCTCCAGATCTTAGAAAAGCACATCCATGGTAGGGTTAGTTAGGCAAATGTATAGCTCGGTAACTTGCAGCCAGCCCAGAAAAGCTAGTCCTTTATGGAAAATGTGGTATGTGTCTTAACTCCTGCACTTGTGATCTTAGTGTTCATGAGAGTGTGTGTTTGGAAATGCATTGTTGCTAATCTTGAGCTTGTCAATGAAAACTCCAAAATTACACTTAACAACAAACAATTGAGAAAATGCAGAGATGGTCAGGAGTGCCAACATTGCACATGGCCTACAGTGAGAGTTAGATAAGGTGAACAAGTAAAATGAGAAACAAATAGGATGAGAGGATCATAGGAAAGAGTGGCATATGGTGAAACATGAATAGGTTGAGAAAGGAATACAGTAATAGCAACTTGAGAAGCCAGGCATAGGGTACAATGGGCATAGCTGACAGACATAGGACAGGAACCTGCACTCTCTGGTTCTCCAGATGTTTTGGACTATGACTCACATGATCTCCATTGAGTATGCTGGCTAGGGCTGATGGGAGCTGTAGTCCAAAGAATTTGGCGCGCCAAATCTTGCATACCTTTTGCAAAAGGTATGGCATATGGCGTAATAGACATATAACACAAGAGAGGCATATGGTGACAGACAAAGCATGATAAATGGATAGAATGAGATAGAAATCGAGTAAGATGGATGGAACCGCGTGTGTGAGCCACTGTAGCATAATTTCCCCAAACTCATACTGTAGCAGAGGTACCATCACACACCTTTTCAACCAACCCGCAGCAGTCGGATCACAGGATGTGACATCACATTAAATTTGACCTCAGTGGTGCGGCACTACATGCTTTTTAAATAATCTTTCTTGAACGCATGAGGTGTAAGCACATTGATTTAGAGGGTTTGATTGAAGGAACACATTGCCCACTACTCAAAATGGCAACACCTAAAGAAATTGTTACTATTAAAATGCAATATGCGAGATTGAACAATCACAGGAACTGCAAATGTGCCCACGATACGCAGTAACGTAAGAGTTACGTGGTTACATTAAGGTACCCTTAAACAATGTTGAAAGATATGCTTAGGATTATCTGTGAGGGGTGCTAAGAAACAGATAGCATACGATAAGATTGGGGAAGGATTGAAGGATGCAGAGAGTGAGTGAAGCACAGTCAGTGAACAATACACTGAAAAGCAAAGTGTGAGAAAGGCATACAGTGAAAGAGACGTATAGGAACATGCAAATTGTGACACAAGCCAAAGATTAGGAAGGCATAGAACAAGAGAGGAAATGGGTGATATGCATTTCTTCCAAATTGCATATAGTATGGGCATAGGTATAGATTGAATGGGGCACAAGGTGACAGTGTAATACATGATAAGACAAACCAGGTGAAAGACATGATGTAAAAGATTCAAATGGTGACTGCAGCATTTTAGGAGAAAGGTGTTCAATATCCAAGAATATAATGGCCTTAAGGAAACTACAAAGGAAAGCTTGCTTCAAGTCCACCTTTGAATACCACTCCACCATTTATGGTATTTAATTGACCCAACAGTCACCTGCTTTATGGAAGCCAACTCCAAATCCACTCAACAGTCTCACTTCTTCCTGTCCATTCTTTTGTTTTACAGTTTGCTGTTTCATGGTCTCCCCAATATCCATGTCTTCAGTAGCCTGTCCCTATCTTCCCTCTTAACAGTCCAGTTCATAGTAATAGGGCACACCCCAAATCAGCCTTGTTTGCTTCTCCCTTACTCCGTCAATTTGCTGAATATGCTAAGCTCCTTGTCTATCTAGTGCATTCAGCCCACACAGCCCACACCCTGCTAATCCCCTTTCCGCAATTTAGAATTGCACCACCCATTGGCTGGCTCTGTGTTGTTAGGTCTGCCAGCTGCTAACCGTTGTCCTTAGACATACGCTGAGAAAGAGTAAAGGTGTGTAAGGCTGACATCAGTTCATAAGTATGGACAAAGAGGTAAGGAAAGTGAGCAAAGAGTGCTTGGGGCACTAAACGAAACACAGAGTAAGGTTCCACACTGTGTGTACAATCAGGGGCGTTGCTAGGGGGGGGCTAAGGGGGCTATAGCCCCTGATCTTTTGGTTGTAGCCCCGGATAGAATCTCAGGAGCTACAGCCAAAAGACTAGTTAGCCCCCAGTCCCAACAGTTCCGACATCAGCTTAGCCCCGGGTCTTTTCCAGACCTAGCAACTCCCCTGTGTACAATTAAATGTAGGAATAGTTGATTAGAAATTCAAATGACAAAACCACCAACATAATCAGATTCATGTGTCCTCAATAGCAAATAAACATAAATATACCCCTTTGCTTCGATGCTGTTTAGCTACGAAAGAGTCCGACGGGAATACCCTGCATGGAAACATCGCATTACATATTTCCTTGTCTCTAGTGTTTCCACCTTTGTCATATTCCCATCCTTACCCATGCCATAAATTGCCCCCAATAGCAAACTGAACATGCTTTGACATGGGATGCCTTCTGTTGGGATGCAGATCCAATGCCCCAAACGTGAGAGAAAGTAAAAGTTAACGAAATCTCTCTAACATGAGACACAAACTACATAGAGGGCCAGTCACCTTGCTATTTCGCATAACATATAGGCCTCATGTGAATCTGACAAAGGAATACATAAATATCTGAGTACAGTCAAAGACGAAATACAGATAAAACACCAAAAAGCATCTAACATTAAACACTGTAGAGTAAAGTAGGAGGTCACTAACATATATCAGCACAGAAGCAATAGAGTAAGCGTACAGGTTACAGAAGTAGACACATGGCACTTCCTATAGTAAAAATAGTACACAGAAAAATATACAAGACCACAGTCAGAAAAATGATAGGGAACATATAGAAATTTGTATTGGCAAAGTAGCATGAAACAGATGGAGTTTGTGACCTTTTAAAACAAAATGCATTTTGAGAAACAGCCCTCCACACTAGTGAGAAAACTAGGTCACAGATTTAAAAAAAACATTCACATTTCCAGTGGTCAGATACAGCTCATTTCTGTTTGTCCCAGACACTGCAAAAGACATGGTCAGACTCCTTGAGGGAAGATGCAAAAGGCTACACAGGGATTGGCTAGGAGCTGAGGGTGCAACAGGTTCCAAAGAATTAAACAAGTGATACATGTAACAAATAATGTTCTTACACATCACTTTAAACTAACAAAATGAAGGCCACAGCCTGGTGAGAACGAGGTAGTGTGCTGAGATGTGCACCAGACGAAGCTACCCCATGGCAAAACATATCCACCTAGGATTGGAGTTACAAGTACCAAGCAACATGGTTACTTTGACTAAGAATATACAGAAATAAGTATTAATTACCATAGAAGCAAGTAGACACTTGATTAATGCAGGAAATATAATAGGGGCCTCATTAAAATGCTCTGATATCCCTTCTAAGAAAACACTTTCACAAGAGCTAGGACCACTCACACCCACCTGCACATAAATGCACAATTTAGATTTGCACATGATCTCGGAGCAAGGGGCCAAGAAGTAGGCACCATGGATTCATGTAGTCCCATAATGGGAAAAGGAAGTTACAATTTTTCCAAAGAGAAGTTGCAATATTAACTGTCAGTTGAACAGTCACAAGGCTGAGAACAGTCAGATGGTGGCAACTTTTGGGTCCCATAAGAAAGTGATGAGGTATTGTTTTTCGTTTCCACACTGTATCACACACCTCACAAAATGATTGGTCAATTAAGGTGAAAGAAACCAACCCTGGAACGCTTGAGGTGGGACCGCCAATGGGAAATTGAGTTATATGTTGGAAAATGTTAGAATGTCTATTGTCAAATTAGAAATGGAGAAGCTGAAGCATGTTCACGAGGAAATAGGAAAGGCCATTAGGGCTAGGTGTTATGTAGAACCCCATTGGGGACAGCAGCCACTGTCCAATCAGTGAGTGTGAATTTACATGCATCTTGAAACAAGGTTATGAAACATGTCACTCCTTCCTATAAAAGCCGCCATCTAATGATGAAATTTTGAATGATTTTTAATTATTTCCAGAAGAGACTGTGTGTAATAAAATGTGTTTTTTTGCTTGCTTCTAGTGCACTTTTATTTGCTCAATGGATAGTTTTTATACAAATGGGGATTTTGGACCTACCTTCCACTCTCTTCAGTGGATTCTTCAATATGTGCATGGACTGGAAACTGAGTGGGTAGGTGTGGATGTCCTACCTATATGAGTAGTTTGCTTAGCACTGTTGCACCTCTCACAGAATCACTGCTGATTTTGAGTTTCCCAAATTAAATGATTGATTGATGAATATTTCCTTCTCTGTTCTGCAAGATACCAACATACTTAATTGTCGTCAAAGCGTCACCGGGATGCAATTTACCGGTGGTGTGGAAGCAGCAATCACCCCTTCTATTCCATGCCTACAAAGGGCCTTAAAACAGAAGTGAATATTGCTGTATGCCGACTGGTAGAAGAAGAGTGACCTTCAGAAGATCCAACATTACAACCTGGAGACCGAAATTTGTGTAGATTGTTTTCTCATTTGTGT
This sequence comes from Ambystoma mexicanum, assembly GCF_040938575.1. NCBI lineage: Eukaryota > Metazoa > Chordata > Amphibia > Caudata > Ambystomatidae > Ambystoma > Ambystoma mexicanum. Next base: position 532,858,681 of record NC_090939.1, read on the forward strand.
TAATTATCAGATCTGAATGTGTGGTGCTCTTTTGCATCCCAATTGTCTTCCTGGCATGTTCATGAAAGCTGTGGGACTTAACTAAAACATGCACATATATTGGCAGCAAGAGAACCTTTTGTTTTAGATGTTCAGGCTAGGCTGTCTATATATGTATCATTGCCAATCCCTAGAGATTTTCCATTGAATCCCTCAATCTCTGGAGCTAACGTGTAAAGAGACCGAGTGATGTGAAGGACTTACATTCATTTAAAATTCTGTTGTGGATGTCAATGGTATTCAATTGCTCTTTCTATCTTAATGTCTCTTCTCCGAAACGTAAATTGCAATGGGATGGACAACTGTTCTACTTTTTTGCAACAACAGGAAGATTCTTACTGATCACAGTGTCCTATTCAACCCTACAACCAAGAATCTCTGTTCCCACCTACGGCCTGCCACCTTCCTTCCCATACCCATACAGTAAGTTAATGGTGTTGACTGCTTCCGTAGCTAAACTGGCACCTCCAATGAATGGAAATTAGAAATACTATTTTCAATTCAAGGGAGAAGAAAATCCAGAAATACATTCCTACATTGAGAAAAGTGTATTTTGGATAGTTTGAAAATCAGTGAACAGCACAACCACCTCCACCCTTACCCCACCTCCAGTCACCCAACCATAATTATTTAATGTAAAAACAGCATGCTAGTGAAGATAACTAAAATTCAGGCAATGTCTGATTTCAATCCATATCTTGAACCTACTTCTATTTTATTTCACATCCAAATGTCCTCCCTGATAATCACTATCTGCCCTGGTTCTGACCATCATGTAATCTCTTTTGACTTCCTGTAAATTTGTTACACGTTCCCAAGCTAATTCAAAGAAAAAAACTTGCCAGAAACCTCAGGAATATTACTCCTGAGGCTCTAGCAGATATTGTCATCCTCTACCTTGATAAGGTCTTACACCTTGAGGGTGTTGTCCATTTGCTATTTACCTTCCAACTGGAAATTGGAAAATGCAGTAAACAATCTAGCCCCTCTTTGAGAAAAAACTATAAAAGAGTGAGAACATGAGAAACACCTGGTTCAATACAGAGATTATCAAAGCCTGAAGATATAAATGAGCCAGTGAATAGCTATGGCGGAAGAAATACCCTGTCCCAATACTCACTGTAAATAGAAGGAATCTGTTCTCCTATATGAGCAGTTCAATATGACAACCAAACAATCTAGATATAGTAAAAGAATCTGTCAAGCCAAATCCAGCTCAAGAAAGCTCTTTTCTATCCTATGGGAGCTTGAAGGTAAAGATAAGAGACTTATAATTGTCAAAAGAGACTCTTCATGCCAAGCAATCTAGGAGAAACTGATAAAAAAGGTTTCAGGTCATCAGCAATCAATTGACTCGGAGTGCCTCCATGCCCTATCATCTGCTAAACTATCTTCCCCACCGCTGGAAGACCAGCCTTTGTATGCCTTTTCACAGGTCTCCAAGAGTGAGGTTCAGACTACTCTAGCTGGCATGAAATCCACCTCTTTTCTGGGGGACATTTGCCCATCCTCATTGATCAGGGAGTACGACGTCCTTATTCCATGGATAACCAGGATAATGAATACTACCTTTGCAAAATCTTATGTTCCAGCTACACTGAAGTAGGCTTACATTACCGCCCTATTAAAAAAAGATGAGCTAGACCCAGTGGCTGCCATCAATGACAGGCCAATCACCAATGTACCTTGTCTTCTTAAGATCCTGGACAAAGTGTCCTATATGCAGTTACAGGTGTTTTTAGATACATACGACTTGCTGGGCGTTCACCAATCAGGTTTTTGAGCCACGCACGGGACGGAGACAGCACTGCTAAAGTCCAACATATCAAGCAAAATCCACAGCGGGTGGGTTACAATTTTAATGCTTCTTGGCCTGTCCACTGCATTTGACCTCATAGACTACTCCTTGCTCATCAAAAGGCTGATTGAGTTCGACCATTTTTCTCAAGGTGCTGCCTCCTGGATGGAGTCTTTCCTGACCTCTCGTGTGACCAGGGATGCTGCCGAAGGTTTCCAAGCATCCCCTTTCCATCAGACCTGTGGTAGCTCACAGGGAGCATGTCTCTCCCGTACCCTGTTTAATATTTACACCAGGCCATTCTTAAACTAATTAGACAGCATGGATGTTCGCTTGATGAACTACGCAGACCACACCCAGGTCTTGATGGAACTTTCAGGTGATTACACAAAGGATACAGAGAAGGTTCAATTCTTCGCCTCAATCAAATACGCTATGATAACAAACTCGCTGGCACTCAATAATGACAAGACTGAACTGAAGATCATAGGCTCAGGACCAAGGTTAGGGAAGTTGGACATACTGTAAAAATGTTTCTGTATTGCTGACTGTTCAATTCCAGTTGTTATCATTATTATTATTATTATTATTTTTATTAATATTATTATTATTATTATTATTATTATTATTATTATTATTATTATTATTATTATTATTATTATGTTTATCGAGAAGCCACAGAGTGCTTTACGGAGGTGTACAACAATATTATTATCATTATTATTATACTTATTGTGAAACCACAGAGCGCTTTGCATAGGTATACAACAGTACAGGTTCATAACGGAGAGCTTTTCAGAGATAACAACAGAACAGATATACAGTGCGGGGTGGGATACAGAGGGGCACAGTGTGGGACAGAGGAGGGATACAGCTGTCCTGGGTGATGGGGAAGAGAGGGGGTGGCGTCTAGCGAGTCAGGTGCCACGAGCGGTGATGTGATGGCCTAGGTGTTGAGGCAGAGAGATTCCTTGAAGAGGTGGGTCTTGAGTTGTCTCCCATGTTAAAACCTTGGGTGTATTCTTCGATTCTCAGCTCACCTTTGACAAAAATACTGCATATTTATGATCCTCATGTGCTTACTTGAACTCCCAAATTAGGCAAATTCACCCATATCTTTCTGAAGGGAACTGACCCGTGATCACCTCTGCACTGGTCAACTCCAGGTTACACTGCTGTAATTTTCTCCTGGCTGGCATGTCCACCACTAGTATAAACACATTACAAGTCTCCCAGAATGGAGCTGTTCAGGCAGTATGAGGACTGGGCAAGTTCTATCATATTTTCAAAGCAATACAGGACCTACACTGGCTCATAGTGAATAATAGGATTCTCTACAAATCGCTAACCCTAACCCTCAAATTCCTCAATGGATCTGCTCCTAAGTATCTGTGAGCTCGGCTCTGGAAATCATCTTCCAAGAGAGTCCTGCAATCTAAAAATGCTCACCTCCTAGCACCCCCATTACAAACTCTGAAAACGCGGAGGTACCATATTTTATTGCTGGGCCCCTCGTTCATGGAGCAAACTTCCTCTGGCCCTAAGATCTATTCATTTTCTGGCACATTTCAAAAGAACATTAAAGACACACCTTTTTGACAAAGGAGAAGATTAGTTTTCTTGCTAAAAGCAACTCACTCTGATGGCCCCTTTGCCTTCTCTTTTGATTTACCTGAATATTTGTTTGTTTGTCTTGGTTCTTTGTGTGCTCTGAGGCCACCAGGCATGTGGCGCATTATGTTATGTTATGTTATGTTATGTTCTTTTACTTTGCATTTATATAGCGCTGTATGTACCATTGGTGTGATCTCAAGGCGCTGTTAGGTTGAGCGCCCTCGGGAACCGTAGTACAAGTCAGTTTAGAGAGAGAGAGTCATAAGGTGCGTGTGTGCACTGGATATGTGTGCAGCAGGTGTGGCGTTCGTATGATGGCTGCTTCTTAGCGGTAGGTGTGGTGGTTGGGAGATCAGGAGTATGTGTTTGTTCTGGCAGAGTGATACCAGACTGATTCTGGCTGCGTTAGGCCTGAGGAGAACGCCTAGGCTGGCGGGTGTGCAGCCAGCTGTGTTTAGTTAGGATGATGGGGAGTATGTGGCAGGTGTTGGTATGAGAACAGCTATACCGAATGTGTCATGGTATCGCTGTGTTCTAGTTGCGTGGTGGTGTAGAGAAGAGAGTAAGCGTGGTGATGTGATATGGTGGTTTTCAGTAGGTGCTTGCGATCGCGCGCCTTCATGCTCCATGCATTCCATGCACTCCAACCGCTCCATGCACTCCAACCATTTCATGCACTCCAACCGTTCTTGTACAGTGTCCATTCCATGTCCCCTAACGGTTCCAAGCATTCTATCTGTCGCATGTACTCCCTCTGTTCTATGCACTCCATCTGTTCAATCAGATCCATGCACTTCATCCGCTCCACACTCTTCACACGTTCCACCCATGTCACCAGTTCCATGCAATCCATCTGTTCAATCAGATCCATGCTCTCCATCCGCTCCACCCACGCCTCCCATGCACCCCACCCGTCCCATGACCTCACCCGTCCCATGCACCTCACCCGTTCCATGCACTCCACCTGTCCCATGCACTTGCACTCCATCCGTCCCATGCACTCCATCCATCCCATGCACTCGATTCATCTATTCCATTCGTTCTGTTCCTTCCATGCACTCTGTCATTCCATGCCATCTATCCGTTCAATGCACTCTATCTATTCCGTGCACACCATCCATATCATGTACTCATCCTTTCTATCCTCTCGTCCACTTTATTCCTCTCGTCCACTTCGATCCTCTCTTCTATTTCATGGATTTCATCAATTTCCTTAATTTCATCCACTTCACTGTTTTCATCCAGTTTATTCCTTTCATCCACTTCACTCGTTCTATTCAGTTTATCTGTTTTAATTTACATTGGCGATTATTAGTTTTCGATTTCTCGCTCGGATCATGATGCTGGATTGTTATTTACGATAAAGCAGCTTTGGGCTGAGGTCATTGATTGCTGTTCACCAGTTTGAGTTAAGAGTCAATTTTAGGGGAAGAGCCATATTTTCAGTAATTCGCGGAAAGACATGAGGTCCTCAGTGAGTCGGATGTGGGGTGGAAGTGCGTTCCACAGAGTGGGGGCCAGGGCTGAGAATGATGATCCACCTAACCTGACTGAGTTGGTTTTTAGTATGACTAGGAGGCTGGCAGAGCTTGATCTTAGAGTGTGTGGAGGATAGTAGGGTTTTAGTTTGTCTTGAAGCTATTGAGGTCCGGTTTTATGCATTGCTCGGTGAGAGATGCATAAGGTTTTGAAGGTCACCCTTCAGGCAAGTGCTAGTAGCAGTTTGGCTGCAGCGTTTTGTGCTCTTTGTAGTTTAGTCAGTTGGTACGCGTGGACTCCGAGGTAGAGGGGGTTAGCATAGTCCAGTCTTGACATAACAATTGATTGGACTGCAGAGAGTCTGTTGGGAAAGGAGAGGTATGGAAAAATGTGCCTAAGAGTTTTAAGGTGGTAGTGGCAGGACTTTGAGACGTTGTTGACTTGGAGCGAGAGGGTTAGGTCTGAGCCTAGGGTGCATCCAAGGATTTGTACTGAATTTGAGGGTGTCGGGGAATTGCGCATGGCAGATGGCCAGGGTAGCAGGTGCGGAAGAAGTTCGGTGTTGCCACATACCAAGATTTCAGTTTTGGAGGGGTTTAGCAAGAATTGAATTCAGGAGTTTTAGGATTAGTTGTGTGTCATCGGCATAGTTATAGCACAGGATATTGTGTGAGCGGATTATTCGTGGGAGGGTGGACATATAGAGGTTAAACAGGAGGGCTGATAGGCATGCTCCTTGAAGAACTCCAGTGTTGACTGGTCGGGCATTGGAAGCATAGGTGGAGAGTAGGGTTATTTGGTCCCTACTGTCGAGGAAGGATGCTATCCATTTGAGAGCATTTCCACGGATTCCCAGGGAGTGGAGGCAGTCAGGGAGGATTGAGTGGTTGATTGTGTCGAAGGCGGCAGATAGGTCAAGAAGGATTAGTGCGGCGCATCCCGCAGAATCAGCAGTGTTTTTAAGGTCATCCCAGATTGAGGTTAGGGTGGTTTTGGTTCCGTGTCAGGCTCTGAAACCTGATTGAGGGGGTCTAGGAGATTGTTGGCTTTGACAAAAGCATTTAGTTGGAAGTAGGCGGTTCGGTCAATGAGTTTGGCAAGGAACCTGGTGCTTGAGATTGGGCAGTAGTTTTTGGGGTTGAGGGATTTTTTTTTAGAAGAGGCTTGACATGAGCAGTTTTGAATGCGTCAGGAAAAATTCCTGAGGAGAGGGAGTCGTTTATGATGGTTCTTGCGTGTTCTCCTGCACAGGTTGATGCAAACATTTCTTTGAGGGTTGTAGCTGGGCAGGGGTCCTGCGGGGAGCCAGATGGTTTGCAGGCAGAGAAAGGTTTGAGAAATTGGTCAGTTGATATTGGAGTGAAGGAGTCGAAAGTCGTTTGGGTAGCGGTCGCAGGCGGTGGGGTGGCAGGTAGGGTGGGTGGATTGCATGGTTGGTGTAGGAGAGCTAGTTTGTTGGTTAGAGAGTTTGTTCTTTCGAGAGCTGTGGTGTAGAAGTGTAGAGAGAGTGAATCGCACAGTGATTGTGAGGGGGTCGGGAGGGTGGCGGTACATGGTGGTTTGGTGAATTTGGCGATGATTTTGTGAAGTTCTTTGCAGGGGTTTTTACAGTTTAGAATTTGGGAGTTGTAATGGGCTTTTTTAGCTTTCCGGATTTCGGCCTTGTAGAGGCGATTGTGCCGGGCCACGGAGGATCTGCTCAGGGCTGTTTTGTCTTTCTACCATTTGCGTTCTAGGGATTTATCTAGCTGTTTAGTGGTCTTCAGTTCTGGTGTGCACCATCTAGGAAAAAGGCCATGGCGAGCTGATGGTTTGCAGGAGGGGGTAAGCAGGATTAGTGAGGTGTTGAGCCATGAGTCAAAGGCGTTGGAGGTTAGGGGTTCGTTAGGTAGGCGGGGAGGTGGAGGAGACTGAAGGAGTGCATCGGGTAGGTCGGAAAGGATTTTTAGTTTCTTCCAGCATTTGCATAGATTCGGAGGTTCTGGTTCGGGTAATGGGAGCAGATTGGGTGAGCGAATGGTGAAAGAAACAATTAAGTGATCGGACCAGATGATAGGGGTGGGGGGGTTAAGATGTATCAGGTTGTGGAAGCTGAAGATGACATCCAGTGTGTGTCCTTTATAGTGAGTCGGCCCGTTTATGTGGGTATGGAAGTCAATCGCGTCTAGGCCGTCAACCAGAGAGTGGATCATAGGGTTGATGGGGATGTCAAGCCATATGTTGAAGTCTCCTAGAAGGGTGAGGGTGGGATGGTTTAGCTGGAGGGTGGCAATAGAGTCACAGAGGTTGTTTGAGAATTGTCTGTCATATCCAGGCGGTCTGTACATGATTAGGAAGCTGTGGAAGAACGAAGGAGGAGGGATAGTTTTACGAGGAGTGATTTGCAGGAAGGAATGGATGGCTGGTTGTCGATGATTGAGGCATAGAAGTGAGACTTGAAGGCGATTGCTATTCCTCCTCCTCTAGAGGGACGGTTCAGTGGGATGAGGGAGTAGTTTGGGGGGAAGGCTTCATTGGCAATAGGGGTGAAGTCGTCAGAGAAGCAGGTTTCCGTGTAATAAAATTAAGTAAAGTACATTCATGGAATGGTAATTCACTGCACATCACAGTTATTTATAGAACGTAATCTAAAAAATAACTTTGCCCAACATTTCACAGTTTTGAACGAATCAGCTGTTCAGTGTGTCCTTTGTCAGTGAATATTTGCTTCTCCCTGCCACTTTCTTTGAAATAGTTGCCTCGTATTTTCCTTTATGCCTTCTCTCCTCACCCTATTGAGACACACACACATAGATCTGCAAACACATACATACCGAAATGCCTCCCGTATATGCTTTTTGCAAAACGATTAGTTTCATCGAATCAGATTGTTATGTGTGCGTTGTGGTGGGTGTATGGCTTACAAATCCAGTTCATGTTCAGATGTGTCAACACATGCCGAACTGGCCGTAGCTCATAGGGTTCTGACTACAATCAGCCCGCTTCTGGGTTTAATAGGTCCGCTATTGTACAGTAAATCATGTGTCAACACCTTGTCTATTCAAATAGTCCTCAGTCATCACATCTCTTATTCTCTCTTTAGCTTCAGGCTAAATGTGTTCCATGCAAGCACGCCATAACCATGTGTTCCCTTTAGAAATATGTGCAGGTTTGGCTTGCTCATGCATATGTTTCAATTGTATTATAACCCCTATGCAAAACGATCAAACGTATAACGTAATTCAATAGCTAAAGAAGTGATTAGGTCACTTAACAATTCCCCTCTTGATAATTCTTACACGTACAGTCTACCATGTGCCTTTCTTTTTTTGGACTGCTGACATGATTTTACTGGAAACAGGACATGTTCTTAAATCATGCTTCTCTGTACTGTCTTCCTGTGTGTATGAGTATTTATTTATAAACAGTGTCATTTCAAACAGAAAATACTTACAATGTAGGCCAAAGAACTGATGATGCCCTAAGATAAGGTGCCTTTAAAAAGAGTTTAGCTGGACTGACTGACATATATCAGATGGAGAAGAGTGTACGAAGAGGAGAATTAGCCAGGGACATGGACTGGTGGACCTTACAGCATTCTAACACCATAAGCCTACGGCCATTAGGAACATATTTATGAATTACATAGCCAGAAGGCACAATGCAGAAGAGGTCAGCTAGGCATATAGTTTGGAGAGGAAGTTAGGGTAGTTTGGGGGGCTCCTTCCATGTCTATCAGGTGCAGTTTGAGCATCGTTTTGAGGAGTTCCACTGAAGAGATTGCGTTGATGAAGGCATTCCAGTAAGACAAGTAGGCAAAAGGAGCAAAAGTGGGGGAGGGCATGGGAGTAACACTGATACATTGAGAGGAGTCAAAGCACAGAGAGTTTGAGGACAGAACATTGAGATGCATTCAGCGAGGTAGTGGGAGTAAAGGCCATGGATGGAAACAGAGGCGTTGCTAGGGCGGGGGGACTACGGGGTCTTTTAGTTGTAGCCCCGGATAGAAGCTCAGGGGCTACAACCAAAAGGCTAGCTAGCCCCGAGTCCCTACAGCCCTGACATTAGCGTAGCCCTGGATCTTTTCCAGTCCTAGCAACACCCCTGGACACATAGATAAATAGCAGGAATTTAAAGAGGGAGTGATTTTGCATGGAAAGCTATCCAGCGAGGTGATAAAAGGTCGAGGTGGGTGACAATCTGGGTCGGTTGAGAAAGGTGGGTGCCACAACTTTGAGGACGTTGTTAACAGAGTAGAGGGGTAGGCCAAGCGGTAGGGTCATGATTTAGCCCAGTTTGCACCCCTTTTGGGGAGTGACCAATCCTGATTGGCATATGATACTTCCCCTTTCTGTAATGGCTTGGTTGGCTGTAAAGAATGGTTCTAGAGAGTTGCCTAGAGCTACACCAGAGGTTAAGATTAATACTAAACCATCCATCCATCACCTCTTCTGTTTTGCTGTAGTGCAGTTTGCTGAACACAAGAGTAGAGATAAGGGTTTAGTTGAGTGGTGTATGAGGTGTTTTGACTAATGTTTCGGAGGTTGCACATGGCTGCAGTGGCAGTAAGCATGATTAACTGATAAAGTTTCAGGTCAATGACGAATTGAACCCAAAGGTTGTGAGCCATTAGTGAGAGGGAAGGGAGGTCAGGGAGTATGAACTGGAGAGAGTAGAGTGGGGTTAGTAGGCAGGGAGAAATATGACTTAATTGAAGAGTATAGCATGAGGCAGCGCAGATCCATCCAGTGGCAGATGGTGGTTAGGTAGTTGTTTGTCAGAGTCTGCAGTGGTGAAGTAGAATATCTGAATATCATCAGCAAATAGGTGTTACTCAAATAGAAAAGTGGAAATTAGTTTGCCAAGAGAGAAGGTTTAAAGGGTGGGTGTCAGGCTGATCATTGAAGAACACTCATTGGAAGAAATGTTGGAGAGGAGATGCGACAGTCCAATGAGATGGAGAAGGAACACTCTGGGAGATAGCAGCACACCAAGTAGAATAGTGTGTCTTTGAAGCCAAGGAGGGAAACATTTTAAACATGTTGAATGTGGTGGAAAGCGAGGGAGTCTAGAAGAATGTGAATGGACGAGAGGTGAGAGTGGTTGGCATGGTTAAGCGATTTGACAATGTGGATGAGCACAGCCTTGGTGGAGTGTTTGTACATTAAATCAGACTGTAGGGAGTCAGCAGGCATGTGCACCTCAAGAGAGATGACTATTTGTTTGAAGGTGACCTGCTTGGACATGTTACAGTAATAGGGATGGAACGACACAGCTATGTAGAATGAATGGTTGTTGGTTTCATTAGAAGAGGTATGAGTGTGGCTGTTTTTAAAACAGGCTGGCAAGATACCAGTTGAGAGAGATATGTTGAATAAGGTGGAGAGGTGAGAAGAGGTAACCGTGACAAGTTCCTTTAAAATGTGTGGCGCAAACGGGTCAATTTGAGCACAAGATGGGTTGGCAGAGTGAAGGATGGGTAGAGGTTTAGTTGCGGAGGTGAGGAAGCAGCAAGATAAAGAGGACAACATGGGGAAGATCGTAGAAGGGGGAAATGAGGGAGAGATAGAAAGGTGGACAAGGTGTCCCATATTTTGGTGAGGTATCTCTAGAAATGGGTGTCACAGTCATAGGCTGGGAGAGAGGAGAACATTGAGCGGTTCTTGTGGGGAAGCATGGGCCTGAGGGCATGGAAGGTTTGTGAGGGTGTGAGTGAAGAGAAGAAAAGAGATTAGTGTGTTAATAACATTTGCATAGGTTGAGAGCTCTGGTCCAGGTCAGAAGAGAGTATTTGTAGGCAGTTAGTAGAGTGGCAGATCTGTCTTTCTGCCAATGGCATGAGCAATGACGCAATGTTGTCCTGAACCACTGTGCGGTGGGGGAGATCCGTTGTTGCTGCAGGATGTGGGAAGGAGTAATGGAGAGGACAGGGTATTCATAATTGAATGGGGTAGACAGTTCAGACTTGAATTCTATGTAAGATCAAATGAGATGGAGTGAAATCAGAGAGGGAAGGGGTTCCAATTGGGTATCCTTGCTGATCCTGAGACCAGCACTGAAAACATTTTAGAGAGATGAAGGGAGAAAGAGGCAACGTTGGTGTGAAGGGCTGCTAGGATTGTAGTGTCATAGGGGAATACAGAAATAGCCTCTTAGCTCAGGCTTCATCTGGCCAATGTTCCATGGGTCTTTCTTGTTGTATTGGTCACAGTTCAAAACAGTCATCTTCACACTTCACCAAAGAAACATTTGCAGCTCTCTCTTTATGCTCATCAAGAAAAGTTGTATATCTTTATTCAAATGAAATGTCTCAAGTTCTTTGAGGGGAGGAATGACTCCCTTAGTCCTTCTCCAGCAATTTGGTTGATTCCTTTCCACTAGTTTTATGTATTAGACAGACTGATTGAACCCTGCAGGTTCCCTTCTTCTCAGAGTTTGGAAATTGTCAGTTAGTTTTCTAGGTCTTTCCAGACCCCCCCTGATATTTGGCTTGTTTAACTTTTGTGGTTGTACCTTTGGCCTCTGCCAATTTTCACCATTCAGAATTCTAGGACTCTTGTAACCCCCTTGTCATTTCCTCTCCTCGTTTTGTTCCGCTCACGTCATTCCACCCTGAGCAACCCTGGTACCTTTGCTGTTGTCGGGTGTGGTCCAGTGGAATAATGTCTGAGCAGGAATGTGGCCATTCGCCCCACTCTTCGGCATCACCGTTTCATAAGGATTTGTTTTCTTGTATTCTGCCTGTCGCTGCACACTCAGCGGTCATTGCCATGAGAGAGGAGTGTTCATTTCTCCATTACCTGCTGGTCTTGGTGTCTGTCTGTGGGCTCTAGGCCCACCACGGCTGCAGCGTCATCACCAAGTAAGACAGTCTTCCATCTCGGTCGCAGAAGTATTGCTGTTTTCATTGCCAGCCTCCCACTGTCTCTCCCTCATCTCTCCATTTCTCCACGCCATAGCTAGCTCCGCAGTACAGCACGGTTCCACCCCACCAGGACATTCTCACGTCAGAGGCTTGCCTCTGCATACGATTCTTCTCTCTGCATTCAAGGCTCCTCGTTTCTTCTGCCCTCTGTACTTAAAAGGGGTTTGTTTTTCTCTTTCTGCTGAGTTCATGAGGATTCCAGCATTACTTTAAGCCAACATTAGTAAAAAGTAATGTTTGTATGTTTCGCGGATCAGCTGAAAGAGCGTCAGTCATTTCTATTCCCTTATAGGCAGACATGGCATTCTTTATTGGGAGTTCCGTATAGGGCTTGCCCCTGAGAAGAAGGACGAATTCCCCAGGTGTGTCACACTACGCGGTTGAAAGCCACTGATAAACCAAGGTAGGCTGCATGAATAGGTGGAAGAGTTCTATTGCCATGCCTGAGACTTTAGTAACTGCAGGAAGTACCCACTGAAGGTATACACAAAAGTTGCATAGTTTGATTTGATCATATACAACTGCTTTCAACAATCAATCACCCACCTCTTTTTTCCCCCCCTCGGAGCGCCACAGCATTTGTACGTTTCCACTCAATTGTAAGGTATATTTATGTAACAAATCTTGAAAATTGACAGTATGCTCTACAATGCAATTAAAAGCCTCTGCACTAGTGGAGATACCATGAAAATGTCAGTTTTTCCTGTGATTGCAACAGAAAGCCCCGACCATGCACCAAGGACAGTAAGGGGGACTAAGTCAAAGGAAAGGTTCTGCAGTTGGCCCCACAGGAAAGAGGTGCAGCGATGTCGAGACATCATCGACCAATGATATTGCAAAGTGTCCCATATTACCCATCTGCATGGTCGGGCATAGTAACCAACAGAAAGAGACAAACTAGATTAGTAGCAAGTCTGGAAAAAAATACAGAAGTGAGAGAAATGCAGCTGAGAGAATGGACCTGGAAAAAAAGAGGTTACAACACATCTAGGAATTAGACAATTTGCCATTCTCTTCATTTTCTAACTTCGGACACATTCGTTGAATGCACTTTATATGGTGCAGTTGACTGCTTGTCAACTACTAGGCACCTGCCACCAAATTTAGCAGAGTTGCACGAACATGGGATACACCGATTTGCTTTTGTCAGGAGGTTTGCTAATAGTAAGGATAGTGCAGGGGCAACGCGTGTGTTTTGGAAGCAAGACAACATATCAACCCAGGTTCGAATCCCAATCCAGCGCTCAGAAACGCTTTAGTATGAAGCCGCTGTAAATTAACAATTGCTATAAAAACAGTAGGCAAGTTGCACATATTGGGACCTTTACTCAGGAAGCTTTTGAACATGTTGAAATCTTTACATTAGAGAACACGCAGAGAGTAAAATGTACCCAGAACTCTGCCAGTTATCGTAAAAATGCCTTAATTTTCTGAGCAATTTTGCTGCATGTTTTTTTTCTCCAAAGTGTAGCATTTAAATAGATTTTACGAGAGTACCTGCTGCACACCAGTCATGACAGTCATGTAGTTAACACCTATTTTTTACCATTAAATCTCTGTTACGATTCAGTAATTAAAAAAAATAATAATTGTGCCAGATAACGAACTATTGTGGATAAGCACACGTTTCCATTATGGATGTTGGTGAGACTGAAACAGAACAAACGTTCCAGATCACAGTTTTTCCTGGAAATCAGGTATCTTTTGGACACATTGCTAAACTCATACTTTGTCTTGCATCATTTTATACACCGGATGTCACTGTTACCAGCAAGGACAGGTTCCGGGTTAATAGGACATTCCAGGTAATGGACTCCAGGGTTACTAAGTTCGTGCTGTTGTTATAATCGTGTATCTGTGAGCCTTGTGAGGACGTGGCAGATCGGGAGGAGCCACGTGTGATTCTGTGTGTTTACAGCATGGTTCTGTAACCTTAGGCTCTGCAGTTGGACTACAAATCCAATTAGCTCTAGCCAGCAAAGACAATGTTGAGGGATCATGGGAGTTGTAGGCGGAGTTGTAGGTGAAAACATCTGGAGATCCGAAGGCTGCAGATCCCTAGCTTAAGTGACTTAGAAACCAGAGGGTTTGGTCAAAGTTCAAAAAGTGAAAAATGTTTTAGATTCCACTAATACTTCGAGTGAATCATGAACTACATAGTATGACAGGAGTCCATGTGATTCAGAGCAAATTAAGCATGGTTCAGTTAAACATAGAGTTCTCAGGTTTGCTTCCTTTAAAGCAAAGTCAGTTTGTCTTTATTAAATCTGAATAAGGCAAATACACTCATATTCTCCCGACAACCAGTTTCTCCTTTAAGTGTGATATGCACCTGGGAGACATCAATATACATTGGACTACTGCGAGTACTAGAGAAACGTCTATTGCACCCAGAGCGCACCCATGCAAGGGCCGAGCTAGCCACCGAATGGTCAGCTACCTGGGGTCGCAACACCACGCAGAAAAGCTATGAAGACGCCATTTTTTCACGGCATTTTTTTTTAACACCCGTGTGTTGGGTGCCATTTCTGCTTGAATGTGTATGGAACTATTCCAGCTGTCAATCCATCGATATCCAACACACCCACAGACTGGTCTTTTATGTTGACTGCCACAGTTGCATTCCACACTAGTGCATGCACCTGGCATCGCATAGGTTACACTAGGCCATGTGTCATCAGTATGCATGATAATGTGGAAAATGCACAGCTGATGATTCCCATTAGGGCAAAGCTGTGCAGCGACTGTCTTGCCTCTTATCTGGTCGCTGTGCAGGGTATCCCACAAGCTTCAGCAATAATATGCAGGACAGCAGAGGCCATTTTAGGTCTTCACGTTGCAAACACCATATGCCATCGTGTTTTGTAGACGTTAAATCCGTCATGTGAACACGAGGGAACAATGCGCCCGGTGGCGTGGCTGAGAGCTGCCTTGTACTTAGAACTGTTTGCAATGTAAACAGCAGGCAGATAAGGAGGCAGCAAAGCGCTTGTCATCAAAAAAGAAGACAATATTTACAGAACACGATCATGGACTGTTTGTTTTTAGATGGTTTTAGTAGGAGGCAGAGATTGCTGTAGTTTTCCTTAATTCCTCATCATGTGTGGATGTGAAACACAAGCTAGAGATAATGTGACGGGCACAAGTGCGGAGCAACACCGATATACAGTGTTACATAGCTGGCGCCTATCACACGTTGAAACGAAAATGGGAAGAAGCCAAGATTTAAAATATCGACAGATGGCAAACTACCAGCTGAACTGTCAGTTCCAAACGCTCTAGATCATGTACTAAGTAGGTAACATTATGGATTACAGCATAATAACACGATGACGACATTACATTATTAATGTTGTTGATGTTACAAACACTTGTGTTTTAAAACCTGAGGGCAACGTAGGTGAGTAAACATGATATCGCATAATTCAAAATGAACCATTTAGCATCCTGGGTGGCAGTTCTAAGATTCACTGGGGCGGGAAATCGGGTGGCAGAATCTTTAATGTAGAGCTGTCATGGAAAGTGACATAACAGGCACATATATATATATAGAAACAAAAAAGAAAGAAAATGAAAGCGGAATATCGCTTCCTGGACGGCACTCTTCCTCAATCATAAAAATCATCCAGACACGTCAAAAAAGGATCTCCATCAAACGTCCTTTATTTGTTAAGTACAGTGGACAAGTTGCTCCTGTCATCACTGGCATTAACAAGGAAGGCATGTGCCTGTTGTTGACACACGGCTGACTGTGACACACCACACGGGTGACTCCACTTTCCAATGAAACACAGAAGTGATAATCAGAACATCAGGGATGACTGTGGACAACCTTCCACGGCAAAGATACGTCAGCTCATCTGAGCCAACTATGCCACTGGTAGAGCAGTCACTGTGATTCAGGATAATGATGCAGCAAGACACAAGTACACACTTTGCCTATGGCATGTATCTTACGAAAGAGATGGATTTTCATGCATCATTTTATTATTTAATCTAAATAAAAAAAGCCAGGGCATTCTCACCCTTGCCGATGGCAATTCATCACACACCCACCAGCCAAAAAGACTGAGACTCAACCTTCTAAGGGTCAGATCATACTGAAGGTGAGAAAATAACTGAATGGCATCTGCACTAGCGACCTTGTGGTCCAGACACAAGCAGCATGTCAACTTTAAGTCTCGGCAGAAGGATGTACCAATGGCCAAGCCCTGAATTCTCCTCAATCGTGGTCCAATGTTTCGCTAATTCTCCCAGCTGTGTGTGAAGACAGGTAAAGGACTGATCAGCAACATCTAGGCTCAACTGCACTGAGTCCCCTCCAAATCCAGTTTTACAGATGCTTGTCTGTCATGTATTCCCCTGCCCATAATCTGGAAGTTCTAGAACAGGGGCCCTGCTTTAGCCAGTTTACCACTGCTGGAAATGGTTCAGGCAGAGGACTGTTGAGGTTTCTGTGGTGTGTGCACACCCACAGAAATGACAAGGTGGATCATGTCAGCTTTGGCATCTTGCGGGGATCCCATCCGAGATAAGTTATTTATCTTCTCACACAACCAATCACAGGTAGTGGATTTAAAGGGGTCTGGTGTGCTGGGAGAGTACTATCCGGACAGCACCTAGGCAGAACTGTACTGACAGCACAGTTTCCATCTCTCAATCCACACAGGGATTTCATAAATGATCTGACAAGCTATCAGATGTCCCAACAACATCGAAGTGGCCAGCAGATATGTCAGGAACCAAGTCGGGTAGGAAACTCCTGGGGCATGGGCAAACAACCAATGCCTGACTGTGCCCTGCCTTAGACATCTTGTGTTCCTTTTTTGTGAACTGGTCAGGGATCCCGCCTAGCACCAGTTTGTGGTTTTGGAATAGGTCGGGGTCTTCACTCTGTGCCTGTTCCCCTTTTAGGAGTGGTTCAGGGCCTCTCCCCTTCCCCTGCTCCTCTGTCTGCCTCAACAGGCACACCAGAGTGGGACAGTAATCTGTTCTTGGCAAAAGTCAATCTGACCTGGGCCTCCAGCTGAACACAAATACTCCAGCTCTGCTAAGCTATTTCCCCCTGCCCTCCAACTTTGGTATCTCCCTTATACCAGTAGGCAACACAGAGATCACTGAATCGCCTGATAACTTCATAGTCACCTAAGTGGCCACTGAGTCCTCTCTTGCAAGAGTAGGTGCCTCTGGAACCTCAGTACTGGACTGAGAGCAACCGTGAGACTGGTTTCTTGCACTCTCCAGCTGAGGCAGCATAAGAGCCATGACCTTCAAGCGCTTCCTCCTATGCTGCTCTTTCAGCTCGCACTCTAAGTACTGCCTTGACTATGTCTGGGCCAGAGAGGCAATTTCCTAAAAAACACCCTATTTTAATAGAATTCTTGACTGCAAAATGGTGCAGAAATGTGTTACCCCTCCAACCAAGCTCTATCATTGCTAAGGGACATTAAGTCAGAGCATTAAACCCTCTTACCAGTTGTTTTGGTCCTGGATTGTACTGCACTTCCTTCACCAATTGTCACCTGACAGCTGTGCTTTCGCAGTAGTATCAGGCATAGCGCAAGACTTTTACCCATGTATAGACACACTGTAAAGAAATATCTGAGTATTTGCAGGAACTGGAGCCCCCTGAAAGGACCCGGTAGCAATCCCACTCAGAATGAGGGAATTTCCGTCCAGTCCCTGGCATAGTGGGACTTGACTTGTTAAGATGTCTACATTAATTATGACCACCTCTTCCTGGTGTCCAATAGTTACTATTGCTTGTTTAGTTTTACCCTTACAAGCGGGATCTCCCTTTCTATGTGCTGTATCCCTACACAGGAGCCAACCTCTGATTGTGGAGGGTGCAGTCACCGCAGAGCACGAGGGGTCCTCCTTCTTCTTTTCTGTGGGGGTTGACAAACAATGGGTCTGGGATTTTCCTTCATGTTTTGGGGACCTTTCCTGAGGAAGGGTCAGAACCTCTGTCCTTTCCCTTCTTGTGTGTGTTATCATTTTCATTGTCAGCTGACTTAGATGAATTAGCAAGGGCCTTTTTCTGGACTCGAGTACTCACATACTTGTCAGCAGCCTTGGCAGGCTCCCTAGGGTCTGTGATATTCTTGTTCACTAAATGCTGGTGTAACTCCATCTCACATTTTTAAAGAATACTCTTGCATGCAATCAAATTGAACATAACCTGGAATGTGTGAATTTTGATATCTGTAACCCATCTCTTTAGATATTATATAGATTGATGGGCAAATGCCTCAAAGGTTTTTCCTTCTTTCTTGGTGATCTCTCTAAAGCTCCTGAGGTACTACTAGGTGGTGTAGAGGAGCAGCTGAATGCCTCTGCAGGAAGTCCTGCCCCCATTCTGCCTATATGTTGGAAACCAGAAAGTGTGACATGTGCAATACCAGTGATGATGCCTATACCACAAAGAGCCATTGAGAAAACCCTACATGATGTATCCTCGAAGAGATGATGGTCTCCTGAAGGAGATCGCAAAGAAGTGTGAAGATGAGGAAAGAGAGATGGTGACGTCACAATAAATGAGCGTGACACACTGAGAAAAGTGGTTGAAGAAGAGAATGCATAGACCTTACAGAAACTGATGGCGGAGTAAAGAATCGAGAACACTTTCATGTGCGAAATGAAGAGTGCACGTGTGAAGAGCACTGCAGAGAAGGCAAGCCGTTTTATAACTGTACAAGTCCTGTAACACAAGAAGACTAAGCAATCGTAAAGACTGGCTATACGTGGTGAGTAGACTGCGGCAGTGCCGCCAATATATATATATATAGAATCTGGATATTCAATGTCACAACATTAGAAAGCTCAACTCATGGAGAAAGCAGTCTTGATAGCTATGCACATGTCGCAGCAAAGAAGCTGAAACTCGAAGGTAGAGCAAGGAAGGCTGTTTGGATGTTAAGATGTCAAAGGCCGAAGCAGCCTAAACTGGTTATCAGACCTCGAAGAACAGTGAATGTGAGACACCCAGGCATCCCTTGTTAAGTTGTAAAGAGAGAACATCATGAGTGCCAAGTTTCTTTATTCAAGACAATTAAATGCTATAATATGGGCCGATTCACGGCCTCCTGTCACGTGAGTCCAGGATGGAAATATAAGTGGGCATGCAGAGGTGAACCTTAATAATAAAATGCTCACACTCCCTTATATTCCCAGAGATGGAATTTTAGAAGGGTGCAAGCGTGCCAACCAATTGTAGAGGGCCGTATAACGAAGGGCCTTATAGTTTGAGAGCCAATGATATGCTGTGTGCTTAATAACTGTTGAAGAACTATGGGTGGGCACAAGTTGTCCCCCTGACTATAGAGACCCAATCACAATCCAATCCCTTATAGAAAGTATACTTAGAGATTCCACTTGAACCAACCACAATCGCACATAGGTTTTCTTAGTTTTCGACGTAGTATGATGTCACATATGATGAATTTTTGTTAGAAAAGACTTGTTATTCATGAAATGCTTCGAGACTATGTTGTGCAATGTCCGTTGATGTACATTATAACTCTGTGTTTTAGATAATTGAGAATAAAACAGGCATTTTGCCAAATTCCTGAGTCGGTCTTATCATTTGGTGTAAGAGTTACTCTGAATCCCTCCATCGTGTGATGTGTTACCTTGATTAAAAGGACCATAAGGGTTCAGTGGTCTTGCAGAACTACCTGAGGACAGCACCCTTAAATTTATTTTTATGAATGGGCCTCTCCTCAGGAGCCAATTGAATAATAATATCAGTTAATAATATTAGTACTAGACATCAGTAGATGGCTAGTAAGGGTTGCACCTACAACTCTTCTTCCCCATTCTGCATGCGGAAGATGAGCTCCAGTCTCTCAAACCAATCAATGATATCCTTCCCCATCTTGTAAGGAGGGACTAAGTCCCTGGGTATGTGGAGCCTAGGCTTCCCTTGGATGCCACCACGGGAGGTACTCCCTTCCCCCTTAGAATACCTAATTTCTTTCCTTTGCTCCTCTATCTCCATCTTGTACAGGAGCACATGCTGTTTCTGCTCCTCTAGTTTCACAACAGCTTTCTGCTTTTGCTCCTCTAGAGCAGCACCATCCCTATGCTTCTGATCCTCTAAGGCCCACTTCTTTTTCCCAGTGAAGTGTGCCAGATCAATACAATGTGCTCCCAGTTGGCTAAATCTGGACTTAATAGAAACCATTCACCTGACAGAAGATTGGGACCTGGCTGAGGCCTTGGGATATCTGGGACCTCTGGGAGACTATGAGACCTGCTCTCTGGGAGCAATTACTCTCACTGTCACCTTCCATATACACGTCCTCATCCTCTGGAGAAATGTGATCTTGAGTTGGAGGCTCAGCATTGCTGCTGGCCTCTAGAGAACCTTCCAGCAACCTAGCTTCCTCAAGTGCTTGGAGACTTTTCAGCAGTTCAGTTCTCTTTACCAAAATGCCATAGGGGAGACCCCTAGCTTGATAAAGCACTGGGCAGCTCACCTACTGACAGGCAAAGCTGAGTCTATGGCTCAGAGGACTAATGCAGCAACTACAGGGCCCTGTGTTTGACCTCATGATCGCATGTTCGAACCCAGCCGATCCACCCAAAACTTCATCCTTCCAAGGTTGATAAAAATGAGCCCCATTAAGTTGGGTTACAATAAACATCTGGGGGTGAACCTGCAAAATGCACACGTTATGTTGTGTTACTTACAAGCTGGCTGCATTGCTCATATCAAGTTCCATTGTCCACTGTAAAATATGCCTCGGTAGTGAAAATAAATGTTCACTCTTATTTTGGCTAACTCGGCAGTAGGCACAATCTGTTCTAAATCCCAACTGCTGCCCACCAATGTGACAAATAGACTGCTGCCCTGCAGGAGTACAAGGAGAAGAGGCTAAAACGCCCACTCAGCCCTCACATACATACCAAGAGAAAACATAGTCATAAAGGTAAAACAGTCACAGTCAAGAAATATGTTTCATTTGCCTATTGTGGTAGCATGGGCCAAGGGAAGACTATACTTTTAAGAGGGGTGTGAATGTAGTTGTGCAGCAACACGAACAGCGAAGTATAGCTGTCCAAAATAAAGTAATGTCCTATCAAGGTTCTATAAAAAAATATATACACTTTAATTTAACAAGCCAAGTAAAACAAAAACTAGAAAAAAAGTACACAAAACCCACCCATGAAGAAAGAACACAGAATAATCAAAGATAGTAAATGCAACACTCTGGGTAATGAATCTGGGGTGAAAGGCAAGCAACAATGTTCTTGACAAATGATAAGTGCTTGTGTGCAAAAAGGGTTCAAAGTGAAATAACTAGGTCCCATAAATGGACCAATGGGGCAGTTAGCAGTCAGTAGTAACTTATTTGTGTTTCTTGGTGGTTCAGCAGCGCCGGACCAGACTTCTAGGCACCATGTGATGATCAGAAGAGAGGAAAAGGCATCAACAGAGGGTCCTGCTAGTTCAAAAGTGCTGAACAGTTTTGGAAACACGATTTAGGCAGTTCAATAGTGAATAACACTATGATCCCACTGTCTGTCTTGGCTCTCAGACTGCCATGCTTCCCAATCCAGGGGCTCAGAGACAAGATTATTCCTTTTCTCATGCTCCAACAAAAATGCAGGGAGGGCGGCACAAAACTGCAGGGGTCCTCCAACATGGTGAGGTCAGGGGTACTGCTATGGATTGGAGAATGCCAGTCTTGAGCCAGCAGTAGGTCACACCATAGGTTGCTGTGAGTTCCAACCTAGGGGATCAGGGACAGGATGTGTCATTGTTCTCAGGCTCCCAAACATGAGGGAGGCTGGCACACAACTGCAGGGGTCTTCCAACACAGTGAGGTCCTGGGTACTGCTGTGGCTCACAGAAAGGCAGGCCCTGTTCCTGCAGAAGATCGTCCCCAATGGTCCATGGAGATAGGGGACAGAGCTGGACTCTACCTTGCAACACCTGCCTTCATCTCACAACTGTAGGACTTTAGAAAGGGCTTCTCGCTCATTAGGGTCCACTGACATCTACAGGATGGTTCAAGGTGAGTCTAGATGATTCCCAAGATGATTGAAAGAAGTGGTGGGAGACCCCTTCTTTTATTAACAAAATCCCCAAGTGACTGGACTAAAGCTAGCCTGTTTTAGGGGTCCAATCCCTGCTCTTGAAATGAGTGGAATTTGCCCTTATGATGTCTCAACCAAAGTGCTTTGCTCAAGAGGAGGTGGAGGGGACAGGAATGAGAAAGAGAGACAAAGAAAATCAAAATTGCAGACCACGTCAATAACTGTGCGGAATACTCTCTGGCTCATCCTACCTCCCTCCCTCCACTCTCAATAGGACCAACATCCTTTAGAAAAGAAGCCCCTGGTGTGAGGCCTGACTCTCTGTGACTGGGGTTGTAGAGGAGCAGCTGCATGCTGATGCAGGAAACCTTGCCCCCCCCTTCCTCCCATATGTTGGAGACCTGAGACCGTGCCATGTTTGACACCAGCCATTGTGCCAATTTCCCAACATGTGTTCAAAATAAGATACCCATAGATACAACCCTATCAAATGCATCCCCAAAGTGATGACAACCTAAGGGAGGAACTCCATGAAGGAAAATGAGAAAGATCAGAGAAAAGAAGCCAGTGACGTCATACAAAGTATGCACGACATCTCAAGAAACTGACTGAAGAAGATGGATATATCTTAAAAGAAACTAATGACACAGTCAAGACTATAGTGAGCTTTTAAATACAAAGAAGATTACTCATGCACAGAGTGCTGTAGAAAATCAACTGTTCAATAAATGTACAGATGCTGAAATGCAAAGTAGACTAAGTCATCATAGAATGCAGGCAAAGCCGCCATTATATAGAAGCTGGACATCGGTATCATAAATATAGTAAGCCATGACCCATGAAGCGGGAAGGGAAAACTGTGTTGCAGGAAGAATAAGCAGAATCATGGAGCTACAAGACAAGGCTGTCTATCCTAGAGTCAAAACTGAAGCAGCCAAGGTCAGCTATCTGTTCTGGAAATGAGCGAACGTGTCGAGGATGAATGATCCCTTCTTAAGGTACAAAGAAAGACACTAAGAGTGCCAAGTCTAAATCATATAGAGCATTTAAAACCTACAGAATGGACCAAATTGTGGTCTCCTGGCACGTTAGCCAAGGATGAAAATAGAGTTTGAACTTGGAGTCCCAGAACATGATAGTGAGTGCTCTGACTCCAATGTATTCTAAAGGCAAGCCTACTTTGCAAGGTCAAGTTCAAAGAGAATCTTCGTGGCAGAAGGCATGGGCGATGAGATATGCTAGGCTAATTAGGTGGGGAGGTAGTGTCATTCCCCATTATCCTTGCACCTGGGTCTACCAATTGTAGTAGTCCATATAACAAAGGACCTTATAGTTTGAAGACCATTGCGAAAATGTGTATCTAATGTTTCTGAAGATAGCATGTTTTAGAGGTAAGCATATGTTGTCCACCTGATAATGGTCAGCCAATCACAATCCTAGTTCCTATAGAAGTATACTTAGATGTTCCCCTTAGCCAATCCCAACCCTTGATAGGTGTTTCATTATTGGCACGTATTATGACGTCACCTCCGACGTTTTTTTAATATAAAAGCAATGATTTGTGTAAAGATCGCTGAGAGACTGAGCGTACGTCCGTTGATGTTCGTTCTAAACTCCCAGTTTTAGATAGTTGTTAATAAAACAGTACTTTGCTATTTTCCTGAGTTGGTTCAGTTATTTGGATTCAGAGTTATTCTGTGTGATCCCATCTTTACATATGCACATTCTTAACCTAAGCTCAGGTTTGCCTCTTGTCTTCTGTTCCAAGGACAGTGTCCTGTGGAGGTACTGTCCTGGGTGAAAGGGTGTTACCTGCCCTTTACAAAGGAACAAAGAGAAGCAATAACCCAAGTCTAGCCCTGTCAGTGGACTGGTGTGGGCCTTGTCTGAGAGGAATTCACATAATCCTTCCTCAGACCAACTAGGCCCCATGGCTGTCACATGTGGGAAATCAATTTAATATGGCTGGGATATCTCTGAAAGATGCTGGCCACCATACCCTAACTCAGGTATGGTTTATATGTACAGTTTTAAGTGCCTCCAGGACAATACCTGAATTATTTTATTATTTAATACAAATAAAAAACCAGGCCTTTCACACCCTTACCATATGTCAATTAATCATAGGTGACCTGACATTTCTGCTCCTCTTACCCTCTTACCCATGCTAACTGCCCCCTTCCTTTCATCTCAAATAGTTATGAACTCTATTTAGAGGATTTGGTCTTTCTTTTTTTTTTATTATTTTGCACAGTGTGATATAAGGGCACTTTACAAAATATTTCCAGGTCCATTTTTTGTTCTCAGTCCACCCCTACCCATAGGACTTCAAGTACTAGTAGTCTTAGTTGTGCAACAGGCAGAGAAATAAAGTACCAAGAGAGAGAACAGGGAGAAGACTGGACACAGAACAAGCACTGTAGCATTGTTACAAAGCCAAGCTGCTACGTGACCCACACCAGCAGAATTCCAAACACTAGCACATTCTTGGTGTACTCAAGCAATGTTCACACGCTCAACCACAGAGCCAACATACTCACCTGCGGTAGGGCCACATAATGGTTCCCTCCTCAGACTGGCACCTCAAACTGGCCAGAAAAGCGCTCTCAATCTTGAGCATTGAATACAGTGGGCCGCCATTGCCTGAAACCAGCGGACTTGTGTACATAAAAAGGGTGGGGTTTAAGACCCTGTTTGTATATTTTCTTGCCTTTAACACCTCCCAGGGACAAAGACAAGCAGCAATGAGTACAAAGAGCCTGCTGAGGGAGTGTGCCAATGGATTGGGGAGAGGAAGATAAAAGAGGAGGCAGGGAACAGGAGGGTGTGAGTTATTTGTGGGAGGTCAAAGAGGAGAATGAGGACAACAGAACAAGCAGATTAAGAATGGTGTAGAAGACTGTGGAGTAGAATTGCTGAAAGTGCGTGCAGGGTGAAATATTGGTTATTGAGTGAAAGTGTTACTGTCGTTTGAATGTGCATACCAGGTGTGTGAGTCATAGAGGTAGAGTAGGGAGAGAAGGAGAGGTAACTGCAGAAGTGAAAAAAGAGTGAATGAGAGAGAAGGCAGGGTGGAGAGGGAGAGTAGAAGATTTGAATGGGGAGAGTCAGGGTAAAGTGGAAAGAGGACCATAGTAGTAGAGTGGAGAAATGAGTGTAGTAAAGGTATAAGGTGTAAATAGAGTAGTAGAGAGTAAGATCAGAAGGTTGAGGTAGGGCTATTGGAGTGGAAGAAGTGTGAGCGTGAGAGGGATGGGTGACAATGGGTGGTGTAGTAGGGAGGAGAGTAGGAGAAAATAGAGAGCAACAGAGAGGCAGAGGAATGCCTAGGCATGGAAGGAATAGACCAATTGTCTGACGATAGTGTTTGAAAGACACCAATAATTTTGTTATACTGCATTGGTGGAACGTAGATTAGAGCCTAATGCTAGTCTTGATGTGTTGTACTCCTGAAGAATGTTCAACATTCATGTACTTAAGAACTGAAACATGTTGAGACTACAACCTGTGAATTAATACACATTGTCAAGAGATCAAGACAAGCATTAGGATCATGTGTGGCTTCTGGTTCTTCTACATTATTAACCACAAGACAACTATGTTAAAAATGTGATCTACATTTCTTGTATGTTTTGTTACCCACGCCACCACTGTGGAGATTGCCAACAAGAGGACTAGTGAATAGTACCTGGTATTAGTAACTGGTATGTGTGTTTTAGTATATCATGTTCTGATTTTTGTATGAATTATTGCATTAATGATTACATTGTTTTTAATGATACTGAAAGATCTATTAGCATAATATTTTCAGTGTTCTAATCTGTCAGATTAGTCTCTATCTCATGATTGCTAATTAATGCATTATACAGAAGACTTTCTGAGACAAATTGGCTAAAAGGCCAGAGCGTTTGCAATTGTTTTGTAAGGTAACATCAATCGAAAAATGCAATACATGCAGGTCATCAAAAGTGCACAGGGACATTAATGCTTAAAATAAAATAAAGCTTTGCTATTAAAAATGCCATGCCACAATGAAAACATGTCCAACTTGTTGCACAATGTAGACCAGTCTAGACACATAATAACATATTACAGTAAAGCATGCCAGGCCACATTTAGACATTCCTAGACTGGTTGCACCAAAATGCCAGTGAAAGCAATAACACTTATCGTGGTTAGTTTATCACAGATGCCCAGAAAAATATTCAATGCTGCAGTAAGAAATGGCGTGACTGGCAGCATGTGACTGTCAGTCTAGCCAGGTAATTACACTTAGCAGGACTGCTTTAACAGAGATTCCCAGTTAAAAAAAAGTCAAGCCAAACTAAGAAATTAGTAGACTGGCTGCCCCACAATTCCTCTCTAGCCACTAATACCACATAGCAAGTCTGCCTAGCCTGGACATGCATGACCATTTTGATGTGTCGCTCAATCCCCGTTCCAGCCCACCCCCCACACATCCCCTCTCCATCCCAACCCCAACCCCCAAAATCTGCTTCTGGGCCCAGAATTACCTCCACGTCCCTTTTCCTTGCCCCATTGCTGACGTATGAGGCCCCTTGCCTCATAGGTAAGTACTGGGATGACTAAGAGTGGGACTAGAAATAATGAAGATTAAAGGTAACTAAGCCAGGCATTACCTCCATGTCAACACACCCCCACCCATTTTGGATGAGCTGGCTGATCCTACCCATTGCCTCCATTTAAAAAATAAATTCTGGCTAGGCTATCGTGCCCCTGTGGGAATGCAGCTGTGCCCCCCTGGGGGGGCGTGTCTCACAGTTTGAAGATCTCTCTTATGCTGGAACAGAATCTCCAATGCCCATAACACTAGCAGGGAACTCCAAAAGATAATCTCAGAATTCTAGGCCCCTCTTTGTACTTCCTACCCCTTACCCCACTCTCAGGCACTCTCTGATGCTCTCTCTGACCACTTCCATGACATAGCCATGCAAATAAACTGCCCCATTGGCTCTAAATTAGCAGCGCTCTTGCCCTGCTCCCTTGCACCCGCATCCAGCCTCACAGACCCTCACACCACCCGCCAACTCTTCTCTACCTTCTATCCCATTTTACACCCTGAATTCCTTGAACTACTTGCCAGCAGCCATCCCTCAAGATCGCCTGGATATCCCTGTCCTCCTGCTCTCCTAAAAGATATCCTTTAATCAACCTGTGCCGGCAGCAACACCAAATCTATCATTAATTCATTCCTCACTTCAGGCACATTCCCAGCAGTTTTCAAGACATCCCACATCAAACCCCTGCTAAAACAAAACACCCTTGACCGTTGTCTACCAGCCAACTGCAGACCTACCTCAAACAACTATTTACTTGCCAAAATAATTGACTGAACAGCCTACTGACAGCTATGCCTTTATACTGAATCCAACCTCCTCATTGACCCTGCCCAGTTTGACTTCAGACCCCCAGGAGGAACTGTATGCTCCCTAGTCTCCATCTGCGATGACCGCAAAAGAACCTCGGTCTCGGAAGGCTCTGCCCAATTTATCTTCCTTGGCCACTTGGCAGTATTTGAGACCATTCACCACTGCACCCTAACAGACAGACTCCACTCACTCAGCATTAGGACTGCAGCTTTGAAGTGGATATCCTCCTTCACCACCTACAGATCCCAAATTACTTACATGCCCCAGTTCTCCTCAGCTTCGTGCCCCATCAGCAATGGAGCATGACAGGGTGCCTCTCTGTCACCCCTGGTCTTTAACCTCTACCTGAGTCCCCTCCCTGTTCTTATCCACTTAGATGGCCTGACTTGCTACAACTACTCAGATCATACCCAGATTATCTGCAGGATCCCAAAGGACACCTCCAACCAACGTCCACCCTCGCTTCATTCCTCGCAGAAAATCGACCACTGGATAATGGCTAACCACCTCCTTCTCAACCCTGGAAAAACTGAAATCATGATCTGCGGTAAGACTGCCCTCTTCCCCAAACCACCCCCTTGCTGTCCTCCCTAGGTCGCTCACCCCTACCTCCAACACAGTAAAGAACCTTGGATGCACCATGGACATAGATCTGACACTTTCACATCACATCAATTCTGTGGCAAAATCATGCTATCTATACCTATGCATACTCTGGCACATCTACCCCTACCTCTCCTACACTCACAGAGTTGCCAAAATCATGGCCATTGTTCTGTCTCTCCCAGACTACCCCTTGGGGGTCCAAAAGAAGCATATTGTGCCACCATGTACTGTGGACACCTCTAAAGGCCATGGCTAGTGGCCCAATGTTGTTTCAAAATATACAATGGGCACGTCCAAAGGCTGTGCTCATTGGCCAGGTTCGAAGGCCCTCGCTAGTGTTCCCAAAAGACATGTATATTGGTCATGGCCAAAGATCATGGTCACCTATTTGGTTAAAAAAAAAAAATCTACTCAGAGAACATATACAATGGACATGGCCGAAGGCCATGGCTAATGGCCCTTAAGAAAACTATTGTATAACAAAACCCTTGAAATTCCTGAAAAACCCTTAGTTAAGGTGCAGTTAAGTTGAGCAGATTTAACGCAACAAAACCCTTGAAACACAGCAGATGTGAGAAGTCATGACCAGCTCCCGTTGAAAAGCCCATGAGCACATACATATTATAAGAGAAGGGTTTCACAATAACATACAAAATGGCATTATGGGGGACATGGCATTATGTGGGACATCAAATGGAGCGTGCTGAGTTAAGCTGCTTCATTCAAGGGTTTTGTTGATTTAATCTGCACAACTTAATTGGTGCTTAACTAAGGGTTTTTTTCAGTGAATATAGATACTAGAGAGTGATGCTAAAGAGTGCAGGCATCTAGAATGGTTAATTAAAGCTTTGGCGGTGCTGAGTGTCTGCCAGGTTTCTGTGATGAATAAGGCATCTATCGTGTTGCTTACAAGTTCATTTGTTTTGTTTCCTGCTTGCTTATATGTTGAGTGACTATTGAAAATTCTAGCAAAATGTAGATGTTCAGGGTGGCAATAAGGCAGGGAGGGTGGCGTGTGTTTTCATTGATGCCTGTTCATTTGCGATGTGTGAAATGTCTTTGTGAGGTCAAAAGGGGATACAACACAGACTCCAATCTGTCCCTTAGATGCATGAGCAGGCCATATCTATAGCAGCTTATTATGGAATGGAGTGGCTGCATGTGGCTGATTCTACCAGCCAGAAGAAGGAAGACCATTAGGGGGAGATGGAAGCATGACAGCCCACTCCAGAGGTTAGCATCTGTCAGAAATGGGATGTGATGGACCACTCATTTGAACTTCTTTAGGAAATTGACAGAATGCATACCTTTTTTGTCTACCTGCTGGTGATCACGAAAAAAAGAACACTTCAACCATATGATTTTAATCACCCCAGCAAGGAACATTGCCACTTGGCAACTCTTTTTTGGATGTCAGCAAAGAGAAGAACATATCTTTTTTCAAATGGGCTCAGACAGCTTTTGATAGAGGAGTGTTCGTTTCTGAACATGCACCTGATAAATTCTGGTTTGTATGGTTAACCACCTTAATATCGTTCATTGTAGTAGGGTCTTTGGTATAAATTAAACAATCATGATCCGTTTCTTGTAGTAGATCAGAGATAAGGTTCTAATGATAAATACATAATTATGAAAATAACATATTTGTTCATGAAGATAGAAGAAAATGTTTGACTTGTCGTTTAAAACTATTAGCAGCTACCTACCAAGAGCCGTGTGAGAAAATGTGTACTTGTATGGATTTAATTCGCTATAATGGATGATTCAGACGAAGTGCATAGACCAGAAGGAATGCATGGAACCAATTGAACAGATGGAGTGCATAGAACAGAGCCTGTACCAGCGACGGAAGAAAGGCATGGAACAAATAGCATGGAATGGACATTGTGCAAGAATGTTTGGAGTGCATGGAACGGTTGGAGTGCATGGAACGGTTGGAGTACATGGAACAGATGGAGTGCATGGAACGGCGGAGTGCATGGAACGGGTGGAGTGCATGGAATGGCGGGAGTGCATGGAACGGTTGGTGTGCATGGAATGCATGGAGTAATCACTACGGATGGCGTGGACTCAACGGATGGAGTTGAACAGACAAAGCCGCCTGAACAGACAGTGAATAAAACAGATAGAATAAATGGTTGCATTCAATCTCAAGCACCTACTGAAAACCACCATATCATATCACCACGCTTACTCTCTTCTATACATCACCACTCAACTAGAACACAGTGATACTATGACACATTCAGTATAGCTGTTTTCATACCAACACCCGCCTCATACTCCCCATCATCCTAACTAAACACAGCTGCCCGCACTCCCGCCTGCCTAGGCGTTCTCCTCAGGCCTAACGCAGCCAGAATCAGTTTGTTATCACCCTGCCAGAACAATCACATACTCCTGATCTTCCAACCACCACACCTACCGCTAAGAAGTAGCTATCATACGGGTGCCACACCTGCTGCACACATATCCGGTGCTCAAATGCACCTTATGACTCTCTCCCTCTCTCTCTCTCGGTTCCCGAGGGTGTTCAACCTACCAGCACCTTCAGATCATACCAATGGTAAATAAGGCGCTATATAAATGCAAAATAACATAACATAACACAACATGAACTTAGTATTCTTGAAAAAGATCAGGCCAATGTCACAAACATTGTTTCCTAGCTATAAATACATTATTTATGTATTTATTAGCAATATATGTTTATAGCCAACAAAGGCTTTACATATGGACCCAACAACAAAAGCATATAATGTATAACATTCAATAAAAACATACATCATCCTATTTAAATAACATCATTGTTTTACAAATTGCATAAATACAAAGAATACCAGTCGTCAATTGGTTAAGAACATTTAAAACAAGCTCATACAATGTCATCATATGGTAGATCAGGTTCATGTCATTTCCTTTTAACAATGATTCCCATATTTCACTCAGACGTTCTCAAGTGCTGGTGTTGACATTTGGTTTCAGGTACTTGGCTCTTAAGAGGTTCAAACTCTCGCATTGAGAGAAGGTATGTTCAGCAGATTCTATCAGTTGTATCCCACATAATCTAAGTGGCTTGGTATTTCGGTCTTTCATGTGTATCTGACCAAAATTGTAAAAACATCCCACTATTCGACTTTGTGGCAAGCTCAATCATGTCTCTCTCTTTCCCTAGAGCATATATTATCTTTTTCAGTGAGCTTTACTCTTTATTTCTGTTAGCGCCAACCAGTCATGTGATTATTCCTTTGTCCATTTAAAATATAAAGATCGTATAAAATATAAGGTACATAAATCAAGGGCATTATCAACATTTTAAAAAATTCCCATAAATTTTACAATAAATGCATCATTATTCAATGCATTTAACTTACACTTCCAACTTGATCAGAGCCAAAGGCAAACATGCTAATCATATTAAATTATGAAATTGTATGTTCTATCACAGACGATAAGTGACTTATGGTTTGAGGGTTGGCTCTGGAAAAGGTGCAAGCAAAGACATGAAATCTATTAGAGTAATAGGTACAGCTACTCATCAATAATTACCCAACCAAAAAAGAAGGATACACCTTAGAGTGCTTGCTTACCGAATGTAAAACACATAGTTTCATGGAAAGAAACCCACACAATTAACCATAATTTAGTTGTGGAAACACCATGTGAATTTTGTAAACACTTAAATCTCCTATAATAACTGTTTTCAAAGATAATTACAGTAGGGCAAACACTGACCTGAAATCCCCTAACCTTTGCATATTTACATGGATTTTATTGAATTTACAAAATGTGATTTGTGCCTCATTATTGGTATGCGACTGCATTTTGACTGCAGTGCTATGACATTCTACTCCACATGCCCATTTACAACCAGAAACAAAAAAAAGAATGGTAGTGTGATTAAATGACTTATGCTCATGCTTATGCACGAGTACAAGGATGAGCACGAGTAAATCCACCGAATCAGTCCTCACTCTTACAAACCTAAGGTGATCCCAATCGCAGAGTTAAATCAGGTACAGTTAAGAGATATACCTCCATCATCTTTTGCTGTAACATGGGTCGAAGGACGGCTAGGCTCTTAAGAGGGGTGGGAAGGTAATCCAGTAGTGGCACAACCAGCAGAATAACACAGTCCTACATAAAGGCAATGTCTGATCATGGTTCTATAAATAATATACATACTTTAATTAAACACACCATCTGCAAGAAAGCTAAATAGTAAACACTGTACAAAAAACACCCCTGCGGAAGGAACAGAGAAGATACAAAAGGGAAAAAGGTACAAATACAGGATTGATAGACAATTCATAAACCAGAAAAAGCATATGTTTGTAGATTGACCAAAGTGCACAATTGAACTTCACAGTCTTTACAGTCTCAAAATGGACCAGGGGGCAGTTATGTGTCAATAGGGCCATGTTTCAATTCGTTGGCGACTGGACAGCATCAAACCTGGCTTCAAGCTGCGGTGGACGCTGATCGAGATGAGTTTGGGTGTGTTGGATCGCATGGGCAGAAGCAGCAAGTGGGCGTCGATCAGATCGGAATGCAGTAGCTCCTTGAGGTTCAATGGCAGTGTTTGGCAGTGAAGGCTGGGGCGCTCACCAGGATGTGCTCCATGTTGAGCTGGGTCGAGGCATGTTGTATCCACCTCGAAGGATCGATGAGTGACACACTAGTGGTTTGAGTCTTCAGGTGGCTATGGTTCAAAGAGGAGATCCTTTTGCTCCTGTGTAGGGTTTGGTTAAGAGGTAGTTTGAAGGCAAATCAGTTTGATTCATCAAATCATGGTTTAACCCTTGGTTTGAGTCAGCAAGTGATGCTCCAGCAGTTGAAGTCAGACCCTGGTGATGAGCAGTTGATTCAAGCATGTCAGGTGATGGGCTTGGTGAAGTTACTAGGCAGCGCCAAGCTGGTTCAGGATGCAAGCACTATGGGTTGAATGTTCGAAGGAGTGCCAAAGGCTACGCAGGTTGAATCCTTTTGGTTCTATGACAGCAACGTTTTTCTAAGACTATTCAACCAGGTTTATAGGATAGAATAGGGTACCTTAGCTGATTTCGTCCTCCAACTATTGTGAGAACCACTCCAGGGGCTCTAGGACAGGACAAGTGCTTTCAGGGTTTGCTCTCCCAATCTTGGGAGGTACTGGTGCAGAGTGGCAGGCCCTGGTCCACAGTAGCAGTCACCTCCAATCTGCCCTGAAAGTGGGTTCAGAGCAGAACATGCCTTTGCCTTGGACTGCTCGTTCTTCACCTCCCTGGTTGTGGGCTTTGGAAAGTACAACTCTTGCAAAAGAGGTCCAAACAAAAGAGGTCCAAACAAATTCTTCCTTGGGTGTTTGTCTAAGAGTGAATCAAAGAATTTGGGGAAGACCCCTTCCTTTGAAGGCAAATGGCTACAGATGATTGGTCAAAAGCAAACCTGCTTTAAGGGTCCAATCCCTGTCCTTGTAACAATTGCACTTTGGCTGCAGACATCAAATGCAAAGTGCTTTTATAAAAATATATATTTGTAAATGTTTTTTAAAAACCTTTAGAAAAAGAAAAAGCAATTCATCTGTACACAACAGTATGTAAAAACACAATATTAAACAATCTTAAGAGTTCATGCAAAAAGTACAAACATTAAAATCTCATACGATAATGCATCTATTAAAGAAAATGACCTAAAAAAGGTTCAACTCATTTTATGGCCAAAGAGTACAGATCTTGTTACCTTTCGTAAAGCATTACCACCCACACAGAATTCTTAATCTGTTTCATTTGATGTTGCTATTTTCCATGTTTTTACAAAAGCAGCTATTGCCAGCCTTTCAGCGGTGGTAGTTGGGTTCAACATTCTTTTCCACATTTTATTTCAGTCCCAATTATTCACTGCACCTTTGAGTCTATTAAAATATGTTCTTCGTTCAGACTGTAGCGCCGAACAGTTCATGAACAGATGTCTAATGTTCTCAACAACTTGATTATCTTTACAATGTCTACAAGAAGAGTTTGAGAAATCAGTAAGGCCCCACCTTATCAAAATCTGTTTTTGTATGGAATAAGTTCCAGCAAAGATGGAGTATCATGAACCAAAAGTATTTATTCAGGAAGACTAACAGGTACAGGGCCACCGTGCCTCTCCTCTTATGTTCGTGAGACAGGTGTCGAAAAGAACCATAACCATGAAAGGTATCCACAGTGTTTGTTTAGTCTTGGTCATACAAGGCTGCTTTGACCTTCCTCAGTGTTGCTATCAGAAACTCTACCTCGAAGCCCAGTTCATGAAGTAGAAATTCACTGTGGACTTTCAACTACCTGTAGAAGCGGCCCGGTCGAGATCCCTTCAGTCCTTCCAGTGCAGTTCGGGCTTCTGAATATAATGTGCCCTGCTCAGCTTTAATAATTTTAGTACAAGGACAGAGTCTGCCATTGAACACGGACACTGAGTGTTAAGGATTTCAATCAGGCAATACACTCTGCTCCCGGCCTAATGTACAGCGCAATGGAAAAACATATTTGATATATAGATTAAATTATTTGAAAGATTTACCACTCGTATCACACCCCTTATTTAAGAATACCCCGGGTCACTCTGGACCAGGAATCAGGCTGGTTTGTAAAAGGTATTATTTATTTATTTAAGATCAAAATCAAAATAGATATTTTAATAGGTAAACAACAATCACCAATGGGGTGACAGAACACAGAATGATGTCTTTAATACACTGGTACTATGTTATGAGCAAACAAATGCAGCACAGAAGAACAAGTTATTGTCTTACCTGGTAACGTTCTTTCGATGGGATGGTCCGATGACGTATTCCATATCTATGACAGTAATCACCACAGCTGTGCTGCTTCGGAAAATCTTCAGCGTCTGCATCCTGCATCGATGACGTCGATACGCCGCCCTCGAGGACCTCCTCCGACGGCCGACATCACTGGATGTTATAAGTAGGACGCACGACACCCGTAGCCTCAGTTGTAGTTTTTCCCCAGAACTGTGAACCAGTCTTCTGCCAGTCTGACACACAAAGCCTTGCGGAAACGTAAGCTGCAATCGCATAAGAAATTCTGTAGCGGGGAAGGTAGGGAGGGAGCGATATGGAATACGCTGTCGGACCATCCCATCGAAAGAACGTTACCAGGTAAGAGAGTAACGTGTTCTTCGAGGGGATTGGGTCCTCCGACGTATTCCATATCTATGACAGACTCCCAAAGCAGTACCAATGCAAGGAGGTGGGAAAAGAATTTAGAAAACAGAAATTTAGCATGCCCAATCAAATTGCGGAGTAAAGGACCGCCTTGCCAAAGGCTAGATCCTGCCCCCGGATGGAATCGAGGGAATAGTGACGTACAAAAGTATGTACCGAAGCCCAGGTGGCTGCATCACAGATGTTACAATAAGAACACCCCTCTGCAGGGCAGTAGAGGCAGCCATACCCCTGGTAGAATGGGCCGTAAGCCGACCGGTGGGTCCTTACCCGCCAAGCGGCAACACTCAGAGATAGCCAAAATAATCCAGCGAGACAAAGTCTGTTTTGTCACAGCTTGTCCCAAACGCTTTCCAGCGTAACCAATGAAGAGCTGATCGTTCACTCTGACCTGGGACATGCGTGAAATATAAAAGCTTAACGCTCTCCTAGGATCAAGCCTATGGAGCCTCTCCTCTTCCTTACCAGGATGTGGAGTAGGATAAAATGCCGGAAGAACAACCTCCTGGCCTAAATGAAATTCCGACACCACCTTCGGAAGAAAAGAAGGACGAACTCTAAGGACAACCCTGTCCTTATGAAACACAATGAAGGGTGGCTTAACTGAAAGTGCCTATAACTCACTCACTCTGCGAGCGGAAGTGACAGCAACTAAAAATACAGTTTTAAGAGTTAACAGTCTCAAAGGGCATGAATGCAAAGGCTCAAACGGAGCACCCATCAGAAACTTGAGAACGAGGTTCAAATCCCAACCGGGCACCTGGAAAGGTGGCGGAGGGAACGCATTAGTGAGCCCTTTCAGAAACTGAGAAATTAAAGGAATTTTAAAATAGGAACACTCTTCAGACGAGCACTTAAATATGGACAGTGCCACCAGGTAAGCTTTAATGGTACCCACTTGAAGGCCCCTGTAGGCCAAAGAAAGCAAAAAAGACGGAACCATGGGAATTACACATGCAAAAGGATCCACATTCTTAACCCTGCACCAGTCGCAGAACTTTCTCCAACGGCAACGGTACAGGGACTTTGTTGCGGGCATTCTGGCCGAAAGCAATACCTCCATCATGTCTTCAGGGAGGTCCCAATCCTTATACCTCAACCGTTCAGAAACCAAGCGTGAAGGAGGAGGGACCTGACCTCTGGATGGAGAACCTGACGCCCCTCTCGTGAGAGCAGATCGTCTCGGTAGGGAAGATGATGTGGAGGACAGATGGACAAGTCGAGAAGGTCCGGGTACCACGTCCTCCAGGCCCACACCGGAGCAATGAGGATCATCCGGGAACCGAACCTCTGTAACCTCTGCAGTACTTGCATGATAACAGGGACTGGAGGAAACACGTACAGCAGTGGGAATGACCACTCCACCACGAACGCGTCTCCTAAGGCTCCGTTTGGAGGAAATTCCCACGAGCAGAACCTCTCGCACTTCCGTGTGACACTGGAGGCAAAGAGATCCACTTAAGGGGTCCCCCAAAGGGCGAAGCCAACTCCCACTCGTGAGAGATCGCGCTCTGCCGTCTCATTTTCGTCTCCTGCCAGATGAACTGCTGAGATCGAAACTTCCTGCTGGATGGCCCAGAACCAGAGCTGCATCGCCTCCCTGCACAGAGGAAGTGACCCTGCTCCCCCCTTTTTGTTGAGGTAGTGCATGGCCACCGTGTTGTCCGTCAGGATGAGGACATTCTTTCCTCGCACAGTCGGCTGAAAAGCCTTCAGGGCTAGCCTGACGGCCCTCAGCTCCAACAGATTGATATGGAGTCTGGACTCTGACTCAGACCAGCGACCACTGACTGTCAACTCGTTGGGATGAGCTCCCCATCCCGTGAGGGATGCGCCCGTCACGATCGTCACCTCTGGCCAGGACAGCCAAAATGGAGCACCCCTCATCAGATTGCCTTCGTCGGCCCACCACAGAAGGTCCTGGGTGACCGAAGACGGCACCTGAACAGGGTCCGACATCCTGCCGGAGGACTGAGACCACTGAAGCTTGAGTGCCCATTGCAAAGATCTGATCCACAACCTGGCCTCTGGCACCAGAAGAATGCAGGATGCCATGAGGCTGAGCAGTCTCAAGAACTCGAACACTGGGAGAGTCTGGGCAAGTTGAAACTTGTGCAGCATCTGCTGAATGTGATGAGCCCTCACCTGGGGAGGAAAACACTACCCCAAGGAAGTGTCGAGCACTGCTCCGATGTACTGGAGCCTCTGAGTTGGTGTCAAATGGGACTTCTTTAAGTTGAGGGAGAAGCCCAGCTTGTGGAGGGAGTGGCAGGTGACTGACAGATGATGCAGGACTTGCTCGCGAGAGCGCGCCCTGATCAACCAATCATCCAGGTAGGGGTGGACGTGAATCCCCCCTTTCCCCAGGTGCGCTGCCAACACTACCATGAGCTTGGTGAAGACCCTCGGGCGGAAGTGAATCCGAACAGCAGGACCCGAAAATGAAAGTGCGAGTCACCAACCGCGAACCTCAGGTACTTCTTGTGCTTTGGATGGATCGGCACATGAAGATAAGCGTCCTTGAGGTCGAGAGACACCAACCAGTCCTGAAGTTGAAGGGCCTGGAGGACTTGAGAGAGAGTAACCATCTTGAACTTGTACTTCCTGAGGAGTTTGTTCAAACCGCGCAAGTCCATGATTGGTCTCAATCCCCTGTCTTTCTTGGAAATCAAAAAATAAGGGGAATACCATCCCTTGTTCCTCTACGCTACAGGCACCAGTTCTATGGCGCCTTTCTCCAGTAGGGATTGAATTTCCTGTGCAAGGAGTGGATCCGGACTCTTCAAAGAGAGATTCCCCGGTGGATTGTCTTGAGGCCTCTGCCGGAAAGGAAGACAGTAGCCATGGGTTATGATCTCGAGGACCTACACATCCAAATTAATGGCGCGCCACTCTGCTAGATGCTGCGCCAGCCATCCCCCAACCGGCGAACCATGGGACATGGCCTCATGACTGAGCTGAACCGGCTGAGGCGTTGCCTGAGGGCAAAGAGGCAACAGCCCGAGCAGCCTTGGCACCTTGAGTACCTTGTTCTCCACCTCTGGCACTTCCACGGTGGCCCCTTTGACTGGCAGCTCCTTTCGCTGTACCAAAGGATGAGTAATAATGAAAGGAACCTCCCCTCCATTGCTGTTCCCTAGGACTAAAAGGCGGAGGTTGTCGAACTGCAGGGGCCAACGACTTTGCTGCAGCTTTTGAGGTCTGCAACCTCTCAATGCTCTCGTCAGCGTTGCTGCCAAAAAGATGTTCCCCATCAAAGGGCATGTTGAGGAGCCTGGCCTGCACATCAGGAGCAAACCCCAACTTACGCAGGTTTGCATAGGTGCGGATCACGGTGCTCACCGCCATGGACCGGCTGACGCAATCTGCCATGTGCAAACCTGACTGAACGGCCTCACACATGGCATCCTTGCCATACTCAACCATGGCAAGGAAACCATCCCATTCGTCCCCTTCGGGAACATGTTCAGCCACCAAGGAAACACAGTTTCACAGAGTGCGCGTGAAACGTGACAAGGAACATATGGAGTTGGCCGCCTGAAGCACCATACCCCCTGCAGAAAATGCTTTCTTCACCCAGCGGTCAAAACACTTGTCGTCCCTATCAGGAGGGATGGTAGGGTACAATGCCTGCTTTGCCAGGCCGTTGCCGCCTGCACCACCAAACTCTCCAGAGTAGGGTGCTTGGACAAGTAGCAGGAGTCGCTACGGTCTGGGTGGTATTTTCGCAGCAAAGACTTGCCCACTGTCGGGAGACTCTCCAGAGCAGTCCAAGCCACCGCACCCTCCTCTATAGAGCCATATGAAATGGCAGTACCGGGTCAGTTGGTGGACCAATGTCGAGGATATCCATAAGGTCATCCTGAACAAACTCCCCCGGGGGAGCAGACCATCCTAAGTACTCAGTGACCCTTGACATAAGGCACCGGTACGAAGAATCGGCATGAGTGCCAGGCTCAGGCCTACAAAACTCCACCTCCGGAGAGGTGTCCAGCCCACTAGCATCATGCAGGGACTGCCTCAAGTCCTCAAACTGGCTATGGCCCGAGAGAATCTCGTCTGGCACCGTGTCAGGCACCATGTCATCATCAGAGCCTTCATCCACCTCTGAAATGAACTCCAGATGACGGTAAGAAGGCACAGAACCTGAACCAAAGCCATGCTTGACCATGGCCAGAGCCTTTCTAGGTGGTTCCCCCAAGCCACGGGGTACCCCCGTCGACACAGCCTCGAAATGCATCGAGGGCGTTGAGTGAATCAGCGTCAAAGCCGAGCACGCCGTTGACAGCATCAACGGCGCCGACACAGTCCTCGAGGCTGGGGCCCCGAGCGTGTCCCTCGACATCCGGGATGTCGATGGTGTTGACGACTTCTTCGAAGGCAAGCCCTCGAAAGAGTCCGTCGACGACCTCGGCGCCACTGGCGTCGACGTCTTCCATGAAGACACCACAGATTCAAACGGTCTCAAGCGCGTCGAGGACCGGGACCTGGACCGGGCATGCCGAGAACGATTCCCCTTGTCCGAGTGGGACCTTTTCCGTGAATCGTGACGACCACCCGAGCCCGAAGGCGTGTGAGCGGTGTCTCTCGGCTGATCACGACCGACCCCACTTAGAGGCGCGGACGGACCAGTGCCCTGTGATTGGAGAATCACCAACATTTTCTTCCTGAAGAAAGCCCATTCCTCTAGCGTCACATGCTTGGTGGGTTAAGCGACCCGCCGACGGACGGAGTCCTCGGATGAGGACGGGGAAGGCGACCGATGATGGCGCTTCCGGGAGTGCCTCGAAGAGGCAGAGGAGTGGCGAGACCGACTCCGGGACCGAGACCCAATGGACTTCCGACGACAACGCGGAGAGTTGCCCCTCGAGTCGTCCATCGAAAGCCCTGCAGACCTCGACTTCCGGGGCTTGGACACCTTACTTACCGATAACTTCTTCTTGCGCTCCCACAAAGCTTTAGACGTGAGGGACTGGCAGTCGACACAGTCATCCGTGGCTACGGGCGTTGTGCGTCCTACTTATAACATCCAGTGACGTCGGCCGTCAGAGGCGGTCCTCGAGGGCGGCGTATCGACGTCATCGATGCAGGACGCAGACGCCAAAGATTTTCCGAAGCAGCACAGCTGTGGTGATTACTGTCATGTATATGGAATACGTCGGAGGACCCAATCCCCTCGAAACTAATACTTTTGTGTTGGTTTCAGATCAGATCGCACAATGGTTAGAAATTCCCCCGGCAACACTTCTCAACCCCCCAATAGGCAATGCAAAGAGATGGAAGGAGAGAGCAGGTATTCAGGAATAGTACAGGTCAAACAGTGTCTCACTTCCCACTTCCCCCTTACGCAGAAAGAGACAAATGAAGTGGGCTTTTCAACTGTCAGTATGACTTTTAAAGTGGCAGAGCAAGAACTCTAAATGTGTGGGAAAGGCTTAAATTGTTGTAAATTCCTTTGGGAGCTGCTTTGAACAGTTGCACACAAACATAAACGACAATTTAGTCAGCAGAAAACATTTGCAATCTTAAAATCCAAGTCGGAAGCAGTTTAAATCTATTTTACACGTGTAAATTTGCAGCAAACCTTTCTGTGCACGATATTCGTGATAACGGGAGACCCAAACTGTTTTTGAAATTTTGTTTCTATCACAAAAACTGAGGGAGTTATAGTGATTTTAGTAAAGGTCGCCTTTGCGAGATAGGCGTGAGAATGGGAAGAGGGTTTAGTTTTTAAATCAGAAAATATTGGCTATGGACTAGAGCATCCAAACTAAGCCACCAGGACGGCACAGGTAATAGTCAGGTGTGATTCGTGACTCAGTCCTGGTTCCTCGCTGTCCACCTTGGAGCGCTAGGCTGGTCACTCGAATGAAATTAATAGGGTCAGGTTGACAAATGACTAGAAAAAAGATGCTTTTACAGATAGACAGAATAAGATTTTACTACAGATTTAGACAATCTTACTGATTATGGAAGTAAGGATAGTTCAGAGGTTAGGAGGGGACAAGATAATGTACGGGAATCAACAATTTCTAGCTTCCTGTAAATACTCCCAAAACAAAATGGATTTAAGATTTTGGACCGTCAGGATTCTGGACCGTGAGGATCCGGACCTATCAGGGACTGACAGCTGGGCACATCGAACTGGACAGGGTCAGCAAGGTGCTCTGGTCACAGCATGGCCCAGGACTGGACGGGATCTGCCCTTCTTGGTTCTGAAGTTCAATTCCGCAGCCAAGCAGTAACAGCACAGCCCAGCTCTATTATGATGCTTCCCCTAGGCTTTTGGGGTTCGGTTCTAGAATTTGAGGCCTAGCTGAGAATGGTTCAGCTATGCAATAGCCCTTTGCTTTGCCAAGTTTCTGGAGTCTGGAGAAAGGAAGCTGTAGATTTCAGCAACAGGGTGCTCCACCAGCATCAGGAGGGTGAGTGGATCTTTCTGTCCCTGTGTGTGGTCAGCTGTCTCTATTTATGCTATAAAATAACATCATAAAGGGGGTGTGTGGGCCGGTTTAGCTAAGCTTGCCCCTTTGAGCTGGGATAGGGTCAATACTTCATCTCTGCCTGGCAATTTGAGTGATTGGCTCAAGGCTGAGGAATTATCCAAATAAAAAAAGATGGGTGACATTCTCTGATACCTCGTCTAATAGCTCTGGTAATGATGAGTCCAATAATCAATCTTTGAGTGATACCCCTTTTCGAGGAAGGGGCGGCCAAAGAGGCCGCAGAAACGCCCCTCAGGGGCGAATGACTCACAACATGCCCCCCCAGAATCTTTCAGGACAAGGCATGATGCATCGCGATTTCCAAACTCGCCACCGTGCGTACAGGTGGTAAATGAACAATCTAGTGTCTCTGAGAAGACACTACCCATCTTTAATCTTTCTTCACGGATTCTCACATCAGCGGAAATTTCTATTTTGGAACGAGGATTATCTTTTGTTCCTTCTCAGAAACCTAGTGCAATGTCAATAATAAATGAAATAAAAGGTTTTTAAATAAAACTAAGACTTTGTCACTATTCCAAAATAATGCGATTCCTAGAGAACAAAACATTTCGGGGCTGTCCCGACCATCTACGTTTACTCCCAATTTGAATAATTTGCCCTCAGAGGTGATCATTTTTGAGAAACTGGTGTTAAAAGAAATTGAACAAGTTATTCGCTATCCAAGAAGGCATTCAGGTCCTAATTTGAAACTACAGGAGTTCCAGGCAATACAGACATTAGCTGATGACCCCTCTATAGTAATCAAGCCTGCAGATAAGGGTGGGGGGGATAGTTGTCTGGGAAGCAAGTAAATACGACCAAGAAGTCTTGCGACCATCCCAGGCCACTATACTCGGATTGCTCATGACCCATCTAAATCCATTAAGGACAAGATTTTGGCACTTACAGAGGAAGGGAGCCATGCAGGGTTCCTTTTGACAAAAGAATCTGAATATATACATTTTTCAGAAGAGCGCACACCTCTGTTTTATATAATGCCGAAGATACATAAAAATATTGAAAACCCTCCAGGTCGGCCCATAGTCTCTGGATGTGGCTCTTTACTTGAACCAATATCCAAATATATTGATTTTTTTATAATACCGTTGGCTATGGCCACTCCAAATTTTCTACTGGATTAACGAGACGTAATTAATCTTGTCGAATTAAGACCTTTCGATTCATCTATACAAATATTGGTCTCTCTAGATATTGAGGCGTTATATACAAATATTCCTCAAGACAGAGCAATCCTTAGTTTAAGAACAATCCTAGATAGGAGACCATCCCCCCACATTGTACCTACAGAATTTCTGTGTAAAGCAGCTCAATTGGTTCTGACTAATAGCTTCTTCAAATTTAAGGAAGAATTTTTTCTACAAAGCAAGGGTACAGCGATGGGGTGTACTTTTGCCCCAAACTTGGCCATAATCTTCATGTCTCTACTCGAGGAAGAAAAAATCTTACACACCTCCAACCCGTTTAGAGAAAAGATCAAGATTTATCATCGATATATCGACGACATATTCATGATCTGGGAGGGTTCTATGGAATCTTTTCCTGGCGTTTATGGATTGGCTCAATAAAGTGGATACAGACATCCATTTCACTTTTGAACATTCCACGTCGAGAATTGCATTCTTGGACCTATCCATTTTTACTGATGGAAGTGTTCTTCATACCGAACTACACAGAAAAGCGACTGAAAGAAATACAACACTAAAATATGAGAGTCAACACCCGGCAAGTCTCTTGCGGAATTTGCCTTATGGCATGTTTTTGGGACTACGACGCAACTGTACAGATACTAACAATTTTACAAAACATGCCCTTGTTTTGGAACAAAGATTATTGCAATGGGATTACCCTAAAAGACTCATAAAACAATCTAGGAAAAGAGCCAGTTTGCAAATAGAGAGGCCCTACTGTTACCTAAAGTTCAACTACACAAAAAAGAAGAACTAGTATGCGTATCAACTTTTTGTCAATATAGTGAAGCCATAAAAGGCATCATATTAAAAAACTGGTGCATTTTAAATGCTTCAGGAACTATGGTACCCAAACCCCTTTTTGCATTTAAAAAAAGTAAAAACCTTAAACAGAAGATCACACGCGCCAGTAGAAGCAACCAAAAACCGACATGATATGGGACCTGAATCAAAAGCCGGCCCTTGGGCACTATCCATGTACCACCTGTGTGGCCTGTAGATTTTCTAAAAAAACGACCTAGTTTTTCATGCAACAAAAACAGTGGGACCTCTGCACCTTCACCTGCAAAAGTAAAAATGTTATTTATGCAATTCGGTGCCCTTGTCAAAAAATGTACATTGGTAAGACGACCCGGGAAGTTAGCACACGGATCAATGAGCATCGCTCGAAAATCAAAACTCGTAACCTTAATGCCCCTATGGTGATTCATTATGTTGAGATGGACCATAAAGCAGATCAAATGGAATGGTTCTGTGTGGAAAGGGTTTTTTGGGAATAATTCCACTGAAATCCTTAAAAACCTAGCCTACAAAGAAGAATTATGGATCTTCAATTTAAAAACATTGACCCAAGGGCTTAATACCTTAGAGCCCTGGCATGTAGGTACATAACATTAGGTCACATTAGAGCTGTTTTGTTGCTTTGGCAACCTCTGTTGCTGTTAACTCCCGATCCACTATAAGTGTGTAGATTAGATGTACAGGCATCGTGCAGGTGTTTGCCCAGTTGCATTTCTCTTAGGAAATGTTTTTTGAGAAATACACATTTACCTGGGTTTGGATCATGACTTGGTATTTCCTCTCTCCAAGATAAACTTGCTGATTCAGTCTGGGTAAACAAGATAAACTACTCGACTTAGTTCGAGTGACTGGTTGCCGTGGTAACGGCT
The DNA here is from genome assembly GCF_040938575.1 of Ambystoma mexicanum. Taxonomy (NCBI): domain Eukaryota; kingdom Metazoa; phylum Chordata; class Amphibia; order Caudata; family Ambystomatidae; genus Ambystoma; species Ambystoma mexicanum. The sequence goes on from NC_090939.1 coordinate 532,903,125, forward strand.
GCGAGTTAGCTACGTTGCGCAGCATTCACAGGTGATTGTTGTGTGTGATACGTGGACCAACGATCACATGCCATATCGGGTCGCTCAGCCTCCTTAGTAACGCGGCTCAAAGTGAACACGTTACGTAGTATTTACGACTAACGCAGTCACGTGGCAAGCGGTCCATTAATCACGTTTTCTGTTGGCCTGTGTATCATCCTATCAACGTGGCGTAGGGCACCCACGTGATAGGGAGCCAGCTGCCTTTAACGGGCCGGGAAGTACACACAAGTTAGATGCGCGTCTCCCTCTCGTTTGGATGAGGTACAGATGACCGGAGCTAACAGCGGACTCTGGTTCGGGTTCGAGTAGCGGCGACGCACTCCATGGGATGCTCTCTGCAGGTAAGCAGCCCTTTGGAGACGGATAATTTACAAGGAACTTTTTCCCGGCCTCTGTTAGAATGAAACATTTGGTGGTGAAAGGAGGTACTCTCTATTCTCTCCAAAGACTTTTTGAGCCTAGACTGGTTGTCTCGGATTTTGACTAAACAATAATCTAAATGTGACTTCTTCCATTTTTTAACAAAAAAACTAATTTTAAAAATATGTCTGCACTTAATGACCCTTAACTCGGCCACTTAGGCTTTAATCTGCTGTGGAGCCTTACTTTGAACTCTGGGTACTTTGCTAAGGTCTAGACCTCCTTCCCCATATAAAGACATTTATGTATCACTATGGTTAAAACTATTTCTAGGCATTATTGGCCAGGGTCCCTGATGCAATCTCATTTGTAACCCTCACAGATTGGAGTCCAATGCTTTGCAGGATCGTTTACCAGAACATTGCCGATTCGTATGACAGTGTCTCTATTTCGAACAAAATTTATATAATGGATTGACTCATGTCTAAATTGCCAAGGTTGGTTTCCAAAAAAAGTTTTTTCCCATCAGAAAGGTGTCTTCTCAACAATTGCATGTGGCTTTTGCCCCCCCCTTTTCATTTGATGTATATTGAAAAATCTATGCATCCCCCTCTGCCATCTCTATGATCTACAATAGTTTGGTCTAGGGACACTGACTTCTCTTGGTAACACTCCATGCATGACGCCGTGAGTTTAACCCCAATATATATAGATATTGGGTCACTTCCAGCAGGACTCAGCAGAACAGTCTATGTCTGCAATCTAGCTTTGTGAAGTCATGTACTGCTAGTTCCTTTTCTGCTTTCTTTCACGTGGTCTCTTCTATTTTTCACTTGCACTTAGTGTTGGATAGGGAATTGATGGGCCTATATATTTGTGTTTGTTTTTAGACCACTACTTTTAATCTCCTGATGAAGTCGTACCAAACCATCGTTTATACGTCGAAACTGGTTGAGAAAAACCTAGGATAAGGCCAATTGTGAAGATTCTGTTTGACCTATCCCGATTGCTGATCACTGCTTTCAAAATCTACCGTGGTCATGCATTATGTGTTGCTGTTGCTGACCACTTAAAAAATCCATTGTGGCCTTGCACTATGTCTTGTATTGCACAAAAATTGTTTGTATAACTATGAAATTGTGGATGAATTATTATATTTGTTATGTTTTTACCTTGTACTTATTGATGAGTTGTATGAGTATTTGGATGGATGTTGTATGAATAAATGTTTGCATGATTTAATAAGATGAGTTTTATCAAATTGTGATGTTTTTAAAATATTCCTGCTATTTAAAATAAAAATTGCTACAGTGCAGATTAATTTGTGATTAAATTCACAGAGAAAAAAATGTATTGGGTACAATAAAATCCTTTATACGCTATTTTTTGAAAATGATTTCCTCTGGATTTCCTTTCTGAGATGAATTAATACGGTAATACCCTAATCTAGAGTGTGGGGTCTCCTGTGCCTTTCAGTGACAGATCAAGGCTGAGTGATGTCAGGTTTTATGATTTGCTTTACAATCCTCAGAGACCTCCATTTAGCCATTGGTCTCCAAGTCTGATTTTATATTAAATGTACATTTCTACATTGGTCACCTTTATACAAATCAGACATAAATATACCATATTTTACATAGCAGATATTCCTTAAAACCCCGCAGTGGTGGGATCTTGTCTCCCCTTTCTACAGATTTTTGCCCTTTTCGCTATGAACAAACTTTCCGATTTTTCTGCAAATTTCCACAAATCTGCGTGTTTAACATGGGGACATGCGTGTACATTTTCACAATTCTAACAGTCATATATTTTGCATAAAATCACATATCTTGCCATTCCTTTCCAGAACATGTCACAAAGTTCTACCGCCTCTTCACACGTGCAGCAAGAAATTAAATTAACAGCTCTGTCATTTTTATATTTTTCACCATTTTGGATAGCAAGTTATAAGTCTTTTAAAATGTGTTCTTTGTTCAGGTTCAGCAACAGGTGGCCGCTTGGCTCCACCCCTTTGTCTCTCCTGGGAGCCCAGTACACCCCCCTCCTTGGGGAAGCTCCTTCCAAGAGAGTTTACAACTGCCTTCACACTTCCAATTTCCGGGTTGGAGGATGTCCATTGTTTAGTCCTGGGCTAACCAGCAATTAGCACCTCTCTGTGAGTTTCTGTTGAGGGGAAGGCTCAGCCAGGTTTAATTTAATTGTTAATTTATTTTGGCTTTTCCTTAGCGCAAAACAAACTTGTTGCCTCAAATAACAGATTTAATTCTCATTCAATATTTTAAACCTATGGGATCGAAAACAACTACAATATGGGTTACTATCAGTAACAGGCCTCTTATAATGCAAACATTTGACTTTTAGTTTATAACATGTTAAAGTTTAATCAGGATGCCCCTGACAGCTGTCATCACAGGTAGCCCTCTGCTGCGCAGAGATTTTTTTTACAGATCCACAGATAGGCCACTTTTCCTGTGAAGATCACTTTATGCTCTTAGCCTTTCAGGACCTTGTAAATTCACAGTGATTCCTTAAACTAAGTGAATTGTAGCACCCAGCGAGAATTTTGAATATTTGGAAGGTGTTCTGTACCGGCATTCTGAAGTTTCAGCAGCCAAGAAAAGGTGATTCAAAGCAATATTCGAGTTTCATTTAGCAAAGCACTGCTTTTTCCTTCTGAACTCCACTTTCAATTGTTGTGGAGCCCAGTGACACATTTCAGTAGGGAGAGCTCTGTTCCACCACTGACAACATGCGTGGCAGATTGGGAAGCCATCTTTGTGTGCGTTGAAAAGCGCGATTTTCAGGGGTTTTGACATGCACAAGGTTTTTGCAGCCATTTTGCTGTTTCTGGCACCACCATAACAGGGTGATGCAGCATAGCAGAGCAAAAGTGGGTCAATACATCCCACATGAGGAAAAGAAGCCCCAATTCATATTTTAAAGCTGCTACCGGAATAGCATTGGGGATGCTAAGTACATGTATTCACATTTTCCCCTCAATTGTATCTAAACAGAAATGTAACGTGTTAGGCCAATGTTCCAACCAAATGTTGGTTTTGGAATCACCTTTCATGCATAAAATTGTAGGCTGGCCTTACTAGACAACCTTCTGTATCTCTTATCAACCAGGCTTAGCAGATTTGTCAGATTCTTTGCCTTCTGGCTGACTATGCAAAGTGCTTTGTGCTACAGCAAGTGGGGGGGGGATAGGAAGGACATGTAGAGGAAGCGAGAAACAAGATGGTGGGACCTTCCCCCAGTTGTAGAGAGTGCCCTATGTAGACACTAACCCTGCCCCCTCCATTCTCAATAGATACAAAGGCCTTTTGATATGCAGCACCCTGTTGAGAGGCTGCTCCTTTTGAGGATGGATGATTACTGTACCCAATTTTCTGTGCAGTGGTTGTCTCTCTGGGGAGAGTGTTACCTGTCCTCATGAGGGATCAAAGGAGAGGCATAGCCATCCAGGCCCCTGCCCTGTCAGTTGGCAGGACTAAGCTGTCTGGCTAGAATAAACATTACACTTCCACAGCTGAGCTGAGATCACAGGGCTGGCACATGTGTTATATCAATTTGATGGGGCTGCAATGATTATGAGTAGCTAACATCCAATACCTGAGAATTGGGTATGGCTTACATGTACAGTTTAGTGTCCCACCTGAATTGTAGCATTCATAGCATTCATACTCATGGCTGTCACAGCAACTGTAAAATGGGCACCTCTGTCATTTGGCCTTGTTCTTTGCCACTGTAGAACAGGTGTGGCAGATCAGAATACTGATGCTGACGGGTACAGGGGTTCACTTTGCTTTTGGCATGGAGTTTAAGAGGGGGTGATCTGATTAGCAGATTACCCTTTCTGGATGGAGGTACCCACATTATTGTATTAATTAATAAAAGCCCAAAAGGTTAGGGCAAGCCATAAATGCATTGGTGCAGCACAATAAAGCACCCAGAAGACAGTATCCCCCAGTACAGATATGTATTGCAGCATTTCAATGTTTCCCTAGAGTAAAAAACATTGCACTGCAGTGGTGCATCGATTATGTAATGTACACCATTGTGTGCTTGCAAATGAATATAATAAAGGAATGGGCAGAAGTGGATCTCTAGAACACTTCAGAGGCTTTCTCCTGCATAATGCTGAATAGGTATTCGTCAACAGTGTAGCTTTGAACATGCCATTCAATTACATACTCTGTGGCAAGTGATTGGCTAAGTAAATGATATTGTGACAGGATCTGTAAACAGTGTTTTAAAACAGTCTCTTATTGTTTATATATGTTGAATGGTCTCTAAACTCTGCCCCGTTACTTTTTTTTAGAAAAATAAAAGTAAGAGGATATGCTAGCCAATTCTCATGAAAAGCATGAATGTTGATCTAGTGATCTGGAATGGTTAAGGATTAAGTCAGCAAGGGTTGTTTTTCCCCTGAGGCAGATCAGAAAAAGTGGAATTGAAAATGTGTACTTTTTCTGATCCACTTTTTCCATGCGGAATTCGGGAGCTTGTTCAACATACCATGTCCCACAATTTCACGCTCTGCCTGACAAATTTGGATGACTCACCACCACCATGGATTTTTATGATGGCAGTGATGCTATGGCTAATGTCATCTGCCTGAAATTTCTACCAATTAAAAGCCGGCAATTTCCATTGCCAACCATAGTAAATGCCTCCCAAAATCGTTACTCGTGGGATGCATTTACACTTTTCCACCTACGAAGTGGAAAAGTGAAAGGATTTTGCCATTGTTTTACTTTTCAGTGTTCTACTATATGGTGTAAACGAGGTAAATTACACAGAGGAGAGTGTTTGCACTGAATTGCAGATGGGCATAGTGCCCCCGTACAATTAAAAGTTGTAATGAAAGCGACCCTATGGTGTTTGAGAGAGTCATGCAACGGAACATCTCATCAGGCCGATTAATGGAATTAATGTGCACCGAAAATTTCGGCGCAAGCGTGCAAAAACGTGCGATTCGCAGTGAAAGACCGAAAATCGCAGTGCAAGTGCGAAAATCGCAGGGAAACCAGCGCACATCGATTCATGGAAGTCCGTGCGCGAGAAAAATATTGGATGTGCGCAGAAAAAGTGCGCGGCGCACGCCGGTGCACAGGTCATCTAACGGCGTGCGCCACGGCCAGAGCGAAATGGCACATAGCGCGGCGCACATAACAAAAGTAGGCGGAACACGGGGCGTAACCCTCGGAATGGGGAACAACGCATGAAAATATGGGCGTCACGGGGAAGTACATGAGGCAAGTGCGCGGAACGCCCACACGCTCGCCTACAACAGGTATTCATGGAATCGAATAGGGCAAACCAGCGCACGGGCAAAGATGCGCACAGGCCCAAACACGTCCGCCAAAAGAATGCAGGCGGTAGCGTCCCTGCGCCTGAAATAAATGTGCGCTAACAAAAAGCACCCATATAAAGCCATGATGAATGGTCCATACAGTGGCCCTCTAGGACAAATGAGGTGCAAAGGGGTACCGACAAACACGGACACCCACTGCGTGAAAATCACGTGTGCGTGCATTTCGGGGTGCACGGGAAGTACCACACGCGATTGGCCTGGGTACGTGTATTTCGGGGGTGCCGGGGAGTACTACATGTGAATTGGCCGTGCAGGTCCTCCCAGGTGTTCCCTCTACACCCTCCACAGCCCCTGCAAGCAGCCCACACCACAGGGGACTATCCTGCACCCCTGGTCATGTCCCGCAGGCATCAAATCCACCATGGCCATGCCCCCCAGCCAACCCACATGTCACCTTGCACTACTGATCACCAACACATGTCTCCCAGCACCCCCCAGCATCCAGGGGCACCCTCCACCAGGCCCCCACTCATGTCCCCCTGCACCCCCACCCCCCAGCAGTCAGGAGCACCCTCCACCAGGCCCCCACTCATGTCCCACTGCACCCCAACCCCCCAGCAGTCAGGGGCACCCTCCACCAGGCCCCCACTCATGTCCCCCTGTAACTCCACCTCCCAGCAGTCAGGGGCACTCTCCACCAGGCCCCCACTCATGTCCCCCTGCACCCCACCCCCCAGCAGTCACGGGCACCATCCACCAGGCCCCCACTCATGTCCCACACATGTCCCCCTGCACCCCCACCCCCCAGCAGTGCAGGGCAGCTGCCAGCAGGCCCCCACTCATGTCCCACACATGTCCCCTTGCACCCCCAACCCCCAGCAGTGCAGAACACCCTCCACCAGGCCCCCACTCATGTCTCCCAGCACCCCAAACCCCCAGCAGTCAGGAACACCTGCCAGCAGGCCCCCACTCATGTCCCCCTGCACCCTCACCCCCCAGCAGTCAGGGGCACCCTCCACCAGGCCCCCACATGTCCCCCTGCACCTCCACCCCCCAGCAGTGCAGGGCACCCGTCAGCAGGCCCCCACACATGTTCCCCCAACACCTCATGACGATCCACAATCATGGTCCCCATGCCCCCTCAATACACCCCCCACGTCACCCCAGTCCGAACACACCACCAGGTATGACATCCACCCCACCAAGAAATCACCACCACATGATGCATCCCAAATGGCTAGTCTGCACATCCACATATATCCGTCAAAACCACACAATGAGAGCATGTGAATGATAAAACACACATTGTGACATGCATGAAACCAAAGAGAGAATACCATACATTGAAGTACCAAATGATAATGTATTAAACAGAAAAACAAGGGAATGAAATGGAACAGAAGAAAATGGAAATAAGAAATGAAATCCTGCATGTCCAATAAATGCAAAAGATGCATGAAATCCAAATGAAAAGCAATCCAAAAGCAAGTCTCCAAAGTGTTAGTCTGAGAAAATAAATCCAAGGTGCAAAAATAATAAAAAACCATTGATCCATGAAAAAAAAAATGTATAATCCAAATCCATTGTCAAACTATTTACAAAGTGAACATCCAGGGTCCATGTGCCCAATCCTTAAAATGAAACCTATGAAATAAAACCCTACCTAATGAATAACTATATACAAGAAATTTGGGCATTGTCCAACCGCCCCAAAAAAACAAAAACAAAAGGAAACTTAACCCTAAAGAACTATTTACAAGGGCAGCGGGCTAGTCCGATGGCTCACTTCTGGATGTTCCGGGCCAGTGCATCATTGAACTCCTGCTCAATGTCCCGGAGGCGGTCCTCTTTCATGGCCCGAGGGTCCGCAGGGACGACGACATGTTCTCCTCCAACTCCAAGCGGATTGCCTCAAGGCACTCGGCCCACCTCAGGGCCCTCCGCATGGAGTTCTCCGCCCTGACCATCGTGAGCCGTGCCTCTTTCGCCCACTGCCGCTCCGCATCTATGGCGTGGCCCAACCGCTGCCACACGGAAGACACTTCCCGTCCTGGGTCTTCCTGCCCTCCGGCCGATGCCTGCCCCTACGATGTCGAAGGCCCCAAGCCATCATGGCTCCCACCTCGTTGCTGATGCTGCTGTGCCTGTGCCCGTGCCCGTGCTCCTGCTGCCTGCACATCCTCCTCAGGCTGGGGTGCACTCAATGATGTGGCCACCCCTGCTGGATGTCTGTCTCCCGACTGTGGCAGGGATGTGTCCTCCACCAGTCTGGCCGCACGGGCACCCAGGTGACCCAGGTGACAAATGGGTGGAAAGATGGCACGGAGGACGACTGGCGCATAGGGTGTTCAGTTGAGGAGGGGGTTGGAACAAGCTCCAGCAAACGGAGGAATCCGGCCTGGGTGACCCGTCCCAGTAGGTCAACGAGCCATTCGAGATGACATGCAGTCTCCTCACGAAAAGACTGCAGCTCACCTCACATGGCCCGTTGACGCAACGCCACACCAGTCAGGACAGGCTCAACCCGTACCTGGATAGCCACGTCCGCAGGCAGAGGAAGGCCAGTTGTTGTAAGCTCATCCCCTGCCTGAAAACGGGTCTGGACGTAGGCATCTCTGCTGGTGCAAGATGATGCAGTGACAGGATCAGGGACAGGATTGCATACAGGCACCTCCGTGGCGGCCTGTGCTGCCTCCTGTCCCTGGTCCTGCACTGCACCACTAGCACCAGTGGAATCCCCACCTCCAGACCCCGTCTCATGTCCCTTGCATGGCCTCCTCCTCCACCAAACCCCCCACCAACCTGGATTACTCCGTGCCATCTTCCCCCGTCATGCCCTGTGGGGTCCCAGCTGCCCCTTCTGCTGCCGAGGAGTCCAACTCCGACCTCCGCCTCTTGGACGTCCCCTCGGCAGCTGTGGCCTGGGACGCGGCACCGGACTCCTCACTCCCCGACGAGATGACAACCTGGGAGGGGAGCCGGGCCTTGCGTCTCCGGCTGGCGGTGCGATCCCTGTCGCTGTGCTCCACAGCACCTTCTCCGCCCTCTTCATCAGTTGACGCTGCAGTCAGGGAGAAATAAAACACAGGCATCAGGGCACTGTACAATGGACTCATACACACATGGCAGTGGTACATGAGTGGCATTGGCAAAACTCAGACATGGCATCACAATCACCAACACACATGTCATTTCAACTCGCACACATGAGCTATACCACAGCCATATCGCAACAGCCAGCACCATCCATACACATACAACAGCATGAGCAGGCAAAGGTGAGCCAGACATCACATGCAACACAGGGAGTGGACTACACATGCACACACACCACCACAATTGCATGCATCTGTACACCTCCGCCAACTGTCGCAGTGTTGCAATCGGCATCCATGTCACATCTGCCAATCAGCCTTCCACATCCGGTTGTCACATGCATCCATGTTGCATCACTGTTGCACCCTTGTCAAATACACACACATGCACATGTACACGGTGCAGATACTTGAAGCTGAAACCAACATCCATGTGTGACATCACAACCATGCCTACTTACATACACATTCATTCAAACATGTGTGCACACACATCTGCATTTGGCATGCAAGCCTACACACACAAGCACCATCCATGACTCACACATGAGAGCCCTCGCATGTGTTAGCCTCACGGCCCTGTACACACACCCCCATACTTGGCCCCATAAAACCACATGTGCAACCTGCACACTACTGGCACACCACCACACGCACAGCTTACAATCAGTATGCATATACACTTACTGCTCGACTCCAGACGGGTCTGCCTCTCAAGGACCTGGACGTGGAGTGCTGGGGATATGCGTTCCAGGACCCTCATCTGATCTTCTGACAAGTGGCCCCGGCGCCCCTTAGCATCCGCTGCCTTCAAGAGGCACCGGGCCTTGTTCAGGGTCTGGACCTGAAGTCCTCCCAGCGCTTCTTGACATGATGGAATTGTCACCTGCCACCCCCTCCGCGTTGATGGCAGTCACGATGTCCGTCCAGATCCGAGTCCGTCCTTCCTTGTCGGCATGCACACTTCCGAAGAGGGCATCATACTGCCCCAGGACTAGCTCCACCAGGACACCAACTTCGGTGGCAGTGAAGCTGGTGCCCCTCTGCCTCTCTGGCTGGGAGTTGCCACTGGTGCCAGATGGTGTAGTGCCCGACATGGCAACCCCAGAGGCAGGAGTGGGTGGGCAACTGGGTCCTGGGGCTGGGCTGTGGAGAGATGGAATCCCAGTCGGGAGTCTTCAGTTCCAGCAGGGGTGGTCACAGCACCCCTGGCTGATGTGCAGGCAGCAAATGGCAGGGCACGAGGGCAGCAGGCAGTCAGGCAGCAGCAGATGGCAGGTGGGAGTGTGCACAGGGCTCTGGGGGGCAGTGATTCGGCCTTCTGGGCAGGAGCGTGGTCTTCTGTGTGCTTATGCGTGGCCAGCTTGATACGGAGTGAAAATCCAGCACGTCTGCGTGTAATTCGACGAAAGGCCATTAGCGCGTAAGCGCGTCAGCACACGTATGTGAATTCATTGGCTCAAAGGCCCCCAGCGTGTAGCCGTGTCTATGACGTTACGCGCACAGGCGTTTTCCATGGCGTGTGGACAAAATAAGCAGGTCCAAGTGTCAAAGCGTGTAATTGGTGGAAAGGGCCTCAGTGCGTATGCGCGACTGTGACGTGCGTGCGCGGGCGTTACCCTGTACACGGGTGCATGTTACATGTCCAATGACTGCACGTCAGAATGTCAGCTCGTGTAATTGGAAGATAGGGCCTTAGCACGTGCACGCGGAAGTGACGCTGGACATGTGGGCATGTTTAAAAGGCACGTGTAGGACGCCATTTCCTTGTACGTGCTTTTCGTGGAGAGCGAGTGGGTGAAATCTGTACTTCTTGTCGGTTCACACGCGATTTACTTCACTGCGTTTCAAGTTCGTACTCCCTGTTACCTCTGACAGCTTTTTCTATTTTTGTCTTTTTTTTCTGGGCCTGTTTCCTCAAACAGCGTACACTTCTTCTGTTGTCCTGTCTCCTCAGACAGCGTACAATTCTTCTTTTGGCGGGGGTATTGCCAGCGCGCACACGCGCGTCTTTTTCACGCTATTTTTCCAGGCAGACGGTGAGTCACGCACGTATTTAACATTTGTGCTTGCCCCCGTGTGTCGCGTACCGCTTCAGAGGTCATTCTAGGCTGCGTGTGACACGCATACGTTCATTTTTGTGTTTCTGGGTGCCACAGCGTAGTGCAGGTTTATTTTTCCACGCACGTGGTCTAGGAGGGGTTGCGTGCATGTTATCTCCCTTTTTTGGGGTGCCTGTGCGTTGCGTGACCCGTCATCTTTCCCCAGGGGTCACATACAGCCTTGCTAGAGCACTGGGGTACGAATTCCATCTAGTACCCTACCCCTTTGACCCCCAATTGCCCAAGACAATAGTTTACTGCAACTCCCATACGCACAACAAAATCAGTGCCATGGTTGGGAGGCGAGCATGCAGTAAGGGTGGCAAAGGTGGCCGAGCCTCAAGAGGTGGGCATGGTGGATACGGTAGGGGACTTGGCCGGGACTTGCAGGGTGCCCCTAGCCCCCCCATGTGTGGAGGACCAGCCAGGGACACCCATGCCCCCCCCTGGTTGAGGGTAACGTGGCTGACACCATCCCTGCTCAGCCCTTGTTGGACCAGCCCATTGTGGCACCAGACATGGCACAGGGTGACTCCCAGGCTGACTTCCAGGTCAGCAGGTCTAGGCCACGTGTGGCGGTGCACGTTGGTGTCACCAGGCCACTTGGATCAGGGGCAGCTATGTCATCTGCTACCCCAAGTAGGCAGGGTGTGGAGGCTGCAGGGGCAGCTGTGGCTCCATCCACCCCATCTCTCACTCACCCAGCCAAGGCAGTGTCAGTCCCAGTCCATCCTGCTGACGTTCCCCCTGACTACATCACACTTCAGCTAATGCCTGCACCAAGTCCCATGCTCAGTGTTCATTCCCACACTCCGAGTACACAGTCCACCAGGGCTCCTGCCCCTAGTGTCCAGAGCGGCGTAGGACACTCAGGATCCCCACCACCTTCCAAGAGGAAGAGGAAGAGTGCTCGTCCAGTACAGGCGGATGCCCCAGACACGGCTACACAGTCCGGCACCTCGAGGAAGCCTAGCTTCAGTGAGGCCGAACGTGATGCACTTGTGGAGTATGTGTCCACACACCACCGGGAAATGTTGATTACTGCAGGGTGCAAGATGACACCTGCTCAACGTCAGGCACACTGGCAGACGATCACGGACATCATAAGTGCCCTTGGAATCGTGAGGCGCACAGCTAATGATTGCTACAAGCGCTGGAATTACCTGAAGCGCAGGGAAAAGAAAAAGCTGGCCTCAAGTCATGCCGCTACTCTAGTGACTGAAGGTGGGTCTCCAGCAGAGGACATTGAACTCACTCCACATGAGTATGTTGCTGGGACCTACATCACGGAGGAACAGATCCAAGGCGTGGGAGACCTGCCAGATTACGAGGCATTGTCCGGTGAGTGCACATGCATGTGTGTGTCATCCATGTGCATGGTGTGTGTGTGAGGGCTTCTGATTGTTGAGTGCCAGGTGAGGGTGTGTGTGCCTGAGTGGTTTGGGTCACCCATGTGCTTCATCCAATACATTCTGCGCACCAGGATTTGGGTATTGCAGTATCCCTTCTGGCAACAGTCCCTTCTGGCCCAACATCACGGCAGTTGCCCTTGAAGTGTCATCTTGCCACAACATTGTTGCATATTTTCTGTGTCCATTCAGGCTGATTGTTTGCATTCCACCACTAGGCATTTCTCAGGCCTATTGTCACATGTGTGACATGGCTATGGTACATGCCATCTGTGTGATGGCAAGTGTCATGTATGTGTATTGGACATGCCAATCACAGGCCAATGTGTGATGGCACTGCTAGCCAGCATGCAGCAAATGTGTTGATCTTCCATCTTGGTGTCATCAATGTGTGCCATTTGCCTCCCCTTCATACGCAGTGACGGTGCATGCATGGGAGGGTTATAGTCATGTGGGGCATGTGTCAATGAAGTACTGGTTCTGTTGCTTCTCAGCCCTAATTGTGTGCCATGGTGCTAATGCCTGTTCCCATTTCTTTTCTTTCATGTCTTTGCAGGGGATGACGCACTTGATACTGCTGGGGTTGTGGAGATGGTGCAAACCCAGGAGGGGTCTTAGGTACGACCGGGCACCAGTGAGGGATGTGGTGTGGTGGTGGGTGAGAACCCACACTTGCTGCAGACCATTCTCTCAAGGGGTGACTCTGGGTGCACCTTCCCCGAGCTCTGTTCAGGTGTCGATTCAGATAATGAGACCTATGTGCGGTCGCAGGTAAGTGTTTCTGTGAGGGATTCTGTTCTGTCCGACCCACCTGCACCAGGGGTAGAACCCTCAATGGGGATGTCAGTGTTGGTAGGTCTGCCTTTGGTGGTTACGGATGCAGGGTCACACTCTGCAACATCTGATCCTGTTCCTGGGCCAGCAGATCAGAGGGGGAATGCAGTCCTGCAGCCTCAGGCAATGTCGGCACAGCAAGGCGCAGTTCGCCTTGCCCCAGACAGGTGTGGTGCCCGCCGCCGCGGTGGCCGTACGCCACCTGGCAATACCGCATGGGAGCAATCCATATACGGTATGGCAAACCAACAGGCAGCATCAGCTGAGATGATGGCTCAGGCCATGGATAGGGTGGCCACTTCCATTGTCCCCCAAGAAAGGCTGATGGAGCAACTACAGCAGGCAACAGACTCCATTTGCCAGTCACACAGGGAGGACATGTTGGCGTCCAACAGGGACAGACGGGCGGCACTGGAGACTCTGCGGGAAGCCATTTCTATAGAGTCCCAGGGCCACAGGGAAACCCTGAGGGTGGAACTCCATCACCTCAGGGTGACTCTTGTTGAGCTTGAGGCTTCAACTGACACGAGGACAGAACAGCAGCTGGGGCGTCTCACACGTACGCTCTCAGCTGAGATGCAGGCAACTCGGGACGAGGTCCGGGCATCCCGTGAGTTGTTGCATGGGGACCTCTGCACGATTATCCTCCAGAACCAGACCTTCCACACCCGCATGCTTGCTGCCATGGAGGACCAGACTAGGGCTTTGCGTGGGCTGCCTCCCATAGTGCCACCACCTCCTGATGCAGCTGCAGAGGGCGGGGAGAGCGACAGCAGCGATTCTCCCACAATAGGGTAGTCGTGCAGGCCATGAGCCCATGGAGTTGTTGTTTTTTTTTTGCAGAATCCACACAGGTGGGTTTTGGTGTGCACCCTGTCCTCGGACCACCTGGGTGGCCTCCCCCCCGGCCCATACATGGCCATTTTTGATTTTTTATTTTTGATTTTTGAATTTCTTTTCAGTGTGTTGCCTTGTGTGGCTCCCATGGGCATCCGCTGTATTGTGGCTGGGCACATGCAGGCTTGTCCTGAATTTGGGTTAGATGCTTGGGTTTGTGAGACACACACCCCTCCTGCTTCCCGTTTCCATGGGCTTGCAAAGGGTGTGCCCAAGTGACATTGACTTATACAGTGACGTTGGACTCTCATGTGCTGTGTGGTCAGTCTGTAGTCAATACTGTGTATACATTCCTAGTGCATATTGTTGTTGTATTGTACACTGCATGGTGTATTGATATGTGCCTCTGCACCCATCTCATCCTCCTGATTTGCAGGTCCATTCCTCATTTCTTCACAAGGCCGTCTACTTTGGAGATGGAGTCCATGTCGTAAGCACTGCACCTACACTTTTGCGTGGCGCCAACACTGTACAGTTGGAAGTGGTCAAGGTGCTGGCATTATCAGGTAGTGAGAATACATTTTTTTTAAAATTCGTACTGTCATGTTTATGGTAGGCTTGAGGTTGTGTAGCTGATTTGTATCATTGCTAAATATTTGCTCATGTGTGTTGTTGGTCCTGCATTACTGTGAGCATTTCATGTGTGGCCAGTTTCCATTAGGGGCACTGAACTTTCTGACACTTGTGTCATGTTATGGGGATTACTTTGTTTGATCTCACATTGCATGACATGCCATGGTGTGTTGTGTGGCGGTGCCGGGGAGGGGTTGGGTGACATGGCACTGTTCTCATGTTGTATTTTGCAAGCGGGTATTCATTTTTGCTGCATAGAAGTGTGTGTTTTGATGACACTGCATTGGTGGTGTTTGTGTAGGTAGGGATGCACACATTGTAACACTTCCAGGTGAACAATCTCAGGCTGCTATGGTTGTGACAGTTGACTGTCCCTTCATTCATCATCATTGTCTGATTGAGGCATCATTGATTGTCAGATGGTATGTGCCAGGGCTGTGTGCACTCCACAGGGGTGTGATTTCTATGTGAAGTAATTAGCCACCAGCTGCGTACGAGCTACCTCACCCCGTGCACTTTCCCCTCCCATGCGCAGCAGGCGTGCATGTGGTTGGGGATGTGGGGGCACCACCATGTCCACAGCCAGGCCCCGGCGTGTTGCAACATTGTGCAGGACACATGCTGCCACTATGATCCTGCACACTAATGGGGGAGCGTATAACAGCTGCCCACCAGAACGGTCAAGGGAGCGAAAGCATGACTTGAGCACTCCGAATGTGCGGTCCACTATGCCCCGGGTTGCAATATGGGCTGTGTTGTATATTACCTCGGGAGGCGTGATGGGGTTCTGAATTGGCGTCATCATGTGGGTGCTCAGAGGGTAGGCATTGTCCCCTGGGGAGGTGGTGATGGGTATCATTAGTGGGGTAGTGACATTACTCTGTATCTGACATGCATGCATGTGCAGTGGCATTTATACTTACCAAGCAGCCATGCATCACCATGCTGCCCAGGTTCCATGTCCCGGTTTAGGGTTGACATTCTGTAAATGAAACTGTCGTGGGTGGACCCTGGATAGTTGGCATATACTGAGGTGATGATTCCCTTGGCATCACATACTACATGGACGTTGATGGAATGCCAGTGCTTGCGGTTTCTATAGATGTGCTCAGATGCCCTGGGGGGACGTAGAGCCACATGGGTGCAATCAATGGCGCCTAGCACTTTGGGGAATTGTGCCACCCCATAGAAATCCTGGGCGACAGCCTGCCTTTCTGCAGGTGTTCTGGGCATGTATATGTGCCTGCGGACTGATGGGCGTGCAGTGATGATGGCCAACACCTGGTGTAGGTACCGTGACTGCGTGGCCTGTGACACCCCCCCCACTATGGCACTTGTCCTCTGAAATGATCCGGTAGCCAAGAAGTGCAGTACATTGAGGACCTTCTCCAGGGGGGTGAGTGCTTGGGAGCAGAGGGTGGGTGATGTGAGGTCATCCTCCCACTCACTGACCAGGTCGAGTATTATGTGAGGTGGAAACCTGTACCTCCCATACACCTGGTCATCAGGCATCCCAAAAAGGCTGGTTCTGGGTGTGAAGATTCTCGCCCTGACTATCCTCCTCCTCCTCCTGCGGTATCCCACGGCCACTGCTGCTAGGAACGGTATATTCATCCTGGAGTATGAGCTTGTTTGTTGTTTGCACGCACTTTTTTGCTGCGCGTGTCGACGTACGCCTGCTTCCTGCGAGTCGACGTACGCTGGCTTCATGCTGGCGTACGTGTTTCCGGATTGGACCGTCTTTTTTGGCGCGTTGTAGGCGACCATGTAAATCTTCCCGCCCACCACAGGAATACACGTAGCCCGCTCTCCCAGGCCGAGTCGCGTGTGAAACTTCCCACGCACCCCTGAAATACACGTACCCAGCACAATCGCGTGTGAAAATTCCCACGCACCCCTGAAATACACGTACCCAGCACAATCGTGTGTGAAACTTCTAGCGCACCCCTGAAATACACGTACCCAGCACAATCGCATGTGAAACTTCCCGCGCACCCCTGAAATACACGTACCCAGCACAATCGCTTGTGAAACTTCTCGCACACCCCTGAAATACACGTACCGAGCACAATCGCGTGTTGAATTTACCACGCATCCCGAAATGCACGTACCCTGCTGAAATCGCGTGTGGCACTTCCCGCGCACCCCTGAAATACACATACCCAGCAGAATCGCGTGTGAAACTTCCCGCGCACCCCTGAAATACATGTACCCAGCCCAATCGCGTGTGGAACTTCCTGCGCACCCCGAAATGCACGTACCCTGATGAAATCGCGAGTGGCACTTCCCGCGCAACCCTGAAATAAACGTACCCAGCACAATCGCGTGTGAAACTTCCCGCACACCCCTGAAATACACGTACCCGGCACAATCGCGTGTGAAAGTTTCCGCGCACCCCTGAAATACACGTACCCAGCACAATCGCGTGTGAAACTTCCCACGCACCCCTGAAATAAATGTACCCTGCCCAATTGCGTGTGGAACTTCCCGCGCACCCCTGAAATACACGTACCCAGCCCAATCGCATGTGGAACTTCCCGTGCACCCCTGAAATACACGTACCCAGCCCAATCGCATGTGGAACTTCCCGCGCACCCCTGAAATACACGTTCCCCGCTTGGCGTTTGCTGTTTGGCAGCCCTGTAAACTCCTCCAGGGTTAGCGCAGCCCTTTGCGCTGAATTGGGACTTTTGATGGATTTTCCTTGCGCGAGGGCGTTCTTGGGGGCGTAACTGGCGCTGCTGGAGGGTTGCTACGCCACTCTGCGCCACGGCTGGTTTTGGAGGCTGAAATCCATGAATACGCTGTGTGATGAAATGGATTTTATCGCACGCGGCTGGCGCAGTCTACCGCACGAGAACACTGTGCGCCAGCCGCGTGCGCCACTTTTGTGCGAATTTCCATGAATTACCCCCCATGTCTGTAATCTGCAACTCAATGCAGCTGATGTGATATGTTAATAAGAGCACCAAACCAATTTCATAACTGGCATTCTGTATTTGAGAAGAAACATCAGAACATCATGTGGCAGAGGTGACTTGTTGTGGTCATTATAACCATAGACAGTATAGAGGGAAAGGAAGTCCTGTCCTCAATCAAAAATCCCATAAAAATGGAGCAAAAACGTACTCCCAAAATATTTCACATGTATTCACTCATAAATATCATTAATATTCAAAAATCCCTTCAACTCTTCCATGTGTAAGCATGTACACAGTTTCAACCACAGTTTTGAGGATATCAAGACAATCAAGATATGCATATTAGGCCCCAAGATTGGAAAATTATTTCTAATGATTTTTGGGAAAACTTTGCTTGAAAAAACTGTTTTTTTATTTCTCAAAATAATCTTCAAAAAATGAAGAAGGAGTGAAACTGAGAACACGGAAGGTAAGTTCAAAAGGTTTTTGGGTTGTGATGACAGGAAATAACAAAAAAAGCAACACAAATAACATAATACAGCCCCTGCAAAGAAACATCTTAAAGAAGTTGATACAAATTAAAAAGTAATGGGAAATTAAATAATGTGAAAAAAATATTCAAAATATATAATTTTGTAAAGCCATAAATAAAAATACAAAAAAGAAATATTCAAAAAGAAGATATTGGGAAATAAACAATATATTTATAGAAAATATGACATGAAACCATATTAATTTGATATACACCACCATTCCTTTTTATGAACTTGAGCAGAGCAAGATAGACAAGAGAATGTGAGTGATACAAAAATAAAACAGTGATTGGTTGCACATCTTGCCACAATCCTGACAGTTTGAACGATCTTATGCACAGTCACCACCATAGCTTTCAGTCTCCACATCTATGGCTAGAAATCTACAATGTAATGCACACAGTGATTGTAGCTGAGTGCCCACGTGTGGTGCATATCCCTCCAAGAAGTAGTTGAGCTAGTTAGCATGTAATATATCAATGATGCATCAAGGATAAGTTTACAAATGTGTCTTTATTGTATGGGTTGCCCTTCTGTTGACACATGTTTCAACCTTGCTTAGGTCTTTTTCAAAACAGGGTACTAGTTCTCTGTTCTGACGTAGATCCCTGTGTTACCAAAGCATCAGGTGCCTTTAGTAACACAGGAATCTACATCACAACAGAGAACTGGTGCCCTGCTTTGAAAAAGATCTAAGCAAGATAGAAAAACATGTCAACAGAAGGGCAACACATTAATTCAAGTCACTTTTTGTACACTTATCCTTGATGCGTCATTGATATATTTCCTGCTAACTAGCTCAACGACTTCTTGGAGGGATTAGTGCCACATTTTGGCACTCAACTACACTCATTAACTTGAATTAAGGCTTGGGTACACCTTACAGTACCGGGAGTCAGTGACAGCCACTTGTGCATGATTTCAAAGAGTTAGCACAGCGTGAGCATTACTACCCCAAGTTTGAATTCCGTAAAGCATACAGTGGTCACACACCATTATTGTTGCTGTGGTTGCAAGAGTGGCCACTGCCAATAAGGCATTGCTGCTGGTGTAACTGACTTCACAGGAGGACAATGAACATGCTGTTGATGGGGTATTACAAAAAGAGAGACAAGAATTCCATCAACCAAGTTCTTTCTCCTCGCTCAAAAGATCTCAAACTATCAAAATAGCTGATTTAAAATATGTTTGTTTTCTACATATCAGGAAAGGTGCACATGTATTGGCTAAAGCTGCCGTTCTCCAACTTCTTCAGCTCCCAACAGGATATAAATACATTTTAGTAATTGATTGAAAGGTAGGGTTCAAGATACTCATTCTAGAACATTTTAGTCTATGGAACCTCTGTATTACCCAAATGTGCATTGGCCCATGTAAAGTCTTCAGTCAGTGGGGAGGCTTATCAGCAATGTCCAGTGCCAATCGTATGGCTCCTCTTTTGAGGTCCCTGCAGAGTTTTCCACTCAGAGACAAAATAGAATTTAAAGTCGCTTGTTTCATGCCCAAAAATATGTGCTTTAAACCTCCCCTGTATTTAGCTAAGAAGCTGCTGTTCTGGGGACGTTCTGGGTTACTCATAGAAAAGACGAGCTGAGTGTGCATTTAACTGGGTTTACAACACAGTCTCTTCTTTCTTGAATCTCCCAGGTATAGCCCCAACAACTGGCTAGGACTGTTCTAGGATCCCATTGAAGTCAATGTGATACTTGCCTGTGGAATTTAGAAACCACATGCTTGATTTGAACTTTGGGTTTTAAATGGCCAACTACAGTGTACGTTGTTTAGACTGTTTCATATGTCTATGCTACATAATTTTACATTGAACAGCCTGTTGCTTTACTACGCACTTATTTCATATTTGGTAAAAAAAAAAAGTGCAATATAATAAATAAGCATTTGCAAGCACTAGTCGTGGGTGAACTTTGACAAATCTTCAATCACAGAAATGTAAGGGGCTTCGTCTAGGAAGAATATGAGGCAAAGTGTGTTAGAGTTAGGACTCGTGGGCAGTAACGGGGCACAAATGGTTGGATTTTGCTTTCAGTTTTGTGAAGCTCTCGGAGAGGCAAGACGTTGATAGTGGAGGATGGCTTCATAACTTTAGGTAAGGGTGTATAAACTAAAGTTAAAGTATCAGAGTATGAAGAAGGGTAGGGGGTGGTAGTGAGGACTAGATGTAGGGTATGGGATAGGCTTTGATTGTTTCACTCTGCGTGGTGTGACACATTTAGTGGTTTGAAGTGGGTCGACAGCATAAGGGCCATCAGTTGAGCCTAAGGAACTGGTCTCCCTGAGATTACGAGGGACCTGGGTGGCCATGAGGCACATGACACACATGCATGTGACCTATGCATGTGTGTGAGTCCTACCAGAATATGAGTGATTGCGGGTAGCAGGAAATAGTCTTGCATTCAATATTTTTGAGTCGCTGTAAATGATACACGTGGAAAAATAAATGTTTCCAGCTTGTACTTTACACTGGCAAGAAAGTGAAGGAGGAGGTGATATTCCCAGAGAGAAGCTTGTGTGAGACACACACTCATGTGATATCTGTGGAAGAGAGTAGCCGTGACTCAGGGGGGTGGGAGATACCATAGAGTACTGAATTCTTGAAATTAATGAATGTCACATATGCCACCTGGTGACTCTTGTTGGGTGGAGGTGGCCGAATTTATGTGAGACTTGGAAAACCGAAAAAGATTCAACCCAAGATTTGACCTTGCCAAAAACCTGTGGAACACTTGTGCAATGGTACGAGTCACCCTGAAATGATTTGATGGTTTCGTAAGAGGTGTTTTAGGATGTTCACCAAGCACTTATGCACACTGTTATTAAGTGGCTATGGGGCAAACAGAATGACTGAAAGTGAGCCATCCTTGAAAGTCAGTGAAACTGAAACTGACTGCATTGGCAACTGGCTTTGCTGCTCAGAACTCACGCTCATGTCAACTTCGTTGCAAAATGGTTGGCCGCAATAACCGAAGGGATTCGAAATCAAACATAAAAAATAGACATCTAAAGAGTGGGCATTTTAGCACTTTTCAAAATCGAGCTGAACACGCTGATTCTCTGAGGAATTTCAACAGTTAACGAAAAGAAAAAAAACATCTGCAAAATATTTCTCTGAATTGCCTCGTAAAATACGGCAACGCCAAATTGCAGAGAATTCCATGGAAGATTTAGAACTTGACAGAAAAGAAACAATACCAAGCGTCTTACAAATCTGTCAGGGAGCTGGAAATGGGGAAGAACAACATACAGAGCCTCGATCTCCATCAGAACCAAAACGCACATATAAACATCCCTTTTCCAATCAACATAAGTTAATGATCAATGCATATTTTACAACCAGTAAAAATCATATGTTATGACCTGCAGCCAAGAGATTGCAGAAAGGCTGCAGTGCTCCTGCTCTCCTGGCCTCCAGGAGGATTCTACTCAGCACAGTTGGGGACATCGTCGCCTTATTTGGCCAGAAAGATAATTTGAAAAAGTCTGGGAAAGGTTGAATGCGCTGACATGAGTCAATAACAGTTTCTTTTTGTTTTGCAAAAATTATGATACACACAGGGCCGCATTAGTAGTTTGGCGGTACGGTGATAACAGTGCCGGTAAGCTTACCGGCACCGTTGTCACTGTACAGCCAAACTATGAGTTTTGCTCGCAGGTACCTCACAGCCTGCCAGGTCTGACCTGGCGGGCTGTGGGGCACCCGCAAGCATAACTTGCCAATGCACAGGCACTGTTATTAACGGTGCCGATGCATCCATGCTCCCCATCCCCATTCAGCCCTATTGGGCAGAATGCGGATGGGGAGTGCAGCATTACCGGCACCCGCGAATGGGCAATTACCGGGCCACAACACTCGTAATGGCCCAGTAATTCCCAATTCGCAGCTGCCAGTCCCGCAGGCAAGTTTGTCATGCAGGCACGGCTACTGCCAAACTCATAATGAGGCCCTTTGGCTTCTTTCTCAAATACATTCTTTCAATAAAAAGAAAGCAACCGTTAACAGTGCCTCATTAGGACTGATACAAAACAGTTAACAAATGTGAAAGGTGATCAGAGAGGATACGTGCAAAAGCCTATATTAATAATATATTACCATTCCGATAGGCATTGAGGGTCGGACATAGCATGCACAGGATAGGAAGCATAGGCAGCATAGGCAGAAACACAATAGCATCAAAGCAAAATGGATACATGCTGTTTGAATTTATGGAAACAATCACACTATAAACCAGCTTTAATTAACACTGAAATATAGACCCGCTGTGAGACGGTCTTAAAAAGGCCCAACCGTACTTACTGCCACTTGGAGAAGACATCTGCTTGGGAGTCCAAAGTGCCACAGTATGTCTGATGAATGATTAATCATTCACAGCATCAGCATATGGGTGGGACTGAGGGTCCTTATGTGCAGAAAACACAGGGTAGGTTTGAATGTTTTTGGTAGGACAGACATCATGCCCATGCCTTTTATCACATCACTCCTGAAGTAATACTGGGCATGTTGGATGATAGAGCAGATGACTTCACTCCTACCACCTTGACGGGCCATTGTGGGATATTTCAACCCATGCCAATACGCCACACTACACCCCTTTGCCAATGGGGGAAAGAAAATGCCAAAATGGAGGCGCTAACCCCTGTGCATGCCAAATCTGCAAAAATGTGCATGCTTCATAAATCACAAAAAGGCTGCACCACCCTGCCACACACAGGCAAAGTTGATGTGAAAACAAGAACTCCCTGCAGGAGAATTCCAGTGGGTGCTGTTACATGTCACATGAATCAAGGCCACAGAAGAGGGTGAAGTGGGAGAATGGAAGAACAGGCTCCCGTCCTTCACCTCTCGCGCTTGGCCTAGAGGGTCACGGCCCAGACACCCGCCGCGAGAAGAGTTTGTCCATTTACCAGACGACCAGGTACCCTGGTACAGGAACATACGGATGTGTCCACCTGCCTGCCCAGCAGCCCGCACTGGCCATGCCGACACCTGCGGCTCGGATCAGCTAGACTAAAAACCACACGTCGTTAGAGATGCCATGACGACCTAGACAACGGGAAGCACATCTGTACAAGTATACACACTTAACATTTCCACACCAATCTACACGAAGAACATACTCAGTGCTCTGACGTAGGCGACAGGCATATTCACGGACGTGCATCTTTATTATTTTTACATAGGCTTTCAGAATGCAGAAATGCAAGATGCATCATGAACTCATCTATAACGCTTGCTCACGCTTCCCTTGAAACCCGTTACCACCATGAGAGGTATAATGGAAACACGATACTGGTCATGGAAATGTATGCTACTATAATCTAAAGCACCTATGCACCAAACAGACTACTTAAGCACCAGGCCCGAGTAGGCCTCAAACAAGAGCTCCCGTGGACATTAACAAAGCAAGAGTCAGGTTGCTGATCCTGCAGAAAGAACCCGATGGAGCAACCAGCCAAGGTCGCAATGTTGCAAGCCCACATCCAAGAACAAATCATCAAAGGCACGATGTTGCAACCTCGCACTCCGCGTACCAACGTTAAAGTCATATCTACAAATTAAACCAGACACACAGTGGAAAAGCAATATTAATTGTGCAGAATTCTGCCTCAAACACGGTCCCGCCTCACGTGACCAAGCCGAATCTGACGAGATGCCAAAACCCAGGAGAGAAAAGGCGTCTGGGTCCCTCACTACGAGACACAGGCCGAGACACTTGAAAGGCTCAATGGACACCTGCTACAGTGGGAGCGGTCAGCCTTCCACCTATGAATAAATCCTCACATTGTCTGCACGTACCCATATTGAAACATTGTTGCAAACACAGGTACACCGAGAGCTGGGAACAACGGTGGTCCCAGGCTGGGGAGCTCACGGATGCACCAATCAGAACATGGGGCTCTTATCTCAGACGTCAGTAACATTAGCCAATCCTCAGGAGCCTTCATGTAACAATTCTTATGTATCCAATTATAGGGACAACCCAGATATACCACCTGACTACACCTTGTCCACTAATATCATTCTCTATATGTGTACTATACTAACCCTACCACTCGAGCAACCAATTAAGAGTGGCGATAGGTTTTTTGTTAACTTTCTGAAGTGACGCAAGTAGCGCGTCATAATGCAGTAAAAAGGGCCTGCGAGCCCCACGATTATGTGTGTGTCAGGACGGGCGCGTACGTTCCTTGACCCATCCCTGCCGTTTTGTATAAATAAACAGCAGAGTCGCCTTGCTCCTTGTGTGTGTCTCATACTCTATCTCATCTGGGATATACGGGAGGAGTTGGGGCCTCCCTGCCCGGAGGTCTGCGGACGGCCCGGCCGACCCCGGCAGAATTTCCCCCCGACAAGTTGGAGGCACTGCTGAGATCTGTTTAAGATCAACTTTTATTTTTAGTTTTTCCAGGCACTCCCGTTGCGAGGAGGCCCGGCGGCGCGGCCCCCTCTGCCGTTGCCCCCTTCTGAGGACTACAGGACCATCGCGGAGCCGCGAGAAGACCGGACAGCGCAATCCGGATATTGGCCCTCGGGAGCCGGTTGAGAAGTATCCCGCCCGCGGTCGGCGAGTGTCCAGACGTGGTCCAGACGAGGGGAGGTGGTGAGCCGCTTGGAGGGTGCACGCAGTCGAGCGGCCCTGCATCGAGAGAACTTGGTGAGCATGACACGCACAACAAGCAATGCGAAATTGTGAGGGAGGGGGAGGAAGTAAATAAGGGAGGGGGGAGGTATTGTAGAGATGTGTGGCGAAGGTTTAACTGAGTGTTGCTAATGGAATGAATGGTAGCAAAACGAGTGCGAGAACAGTCGGCTAACGTTATGCGAAAGAGGGGGGCGGGGCATGAAAACATCACGTGCAGCCGCTCGTAACAGTCAGCTAACGTTACGCGAAAGAGGGGGGCGGGGCACGAAAACATCACGTGCAGCCGCTCGTAAGACACTGATGGTCTAAATTGCGACTAAGTGTGAGGGTGGGTGTGTGTGGTTTCCTACGACTTGACATTTATTGATCAATGAGTAGATGAGGTTCCCTATTGTTCGAGCAAGAAACTCGATAGGTAGATGACGTTTCCCTGTGGGCGGTAGCTAGTTACATAGTTGCCCAAAACGGAAGATAATTGGCTGGTTAAGCCCTCCTGTTAAGGGGCGTATCACACGCGAGGCGACGCAGCGTGCGCAGTCCGGTTATATTATTGATGAGATTACCTTGTTCCAGGAGAGACAGGAAGACAGCTGTAGGGTTAGCGGGGTAGATTGCAAGTGTATTTTGAACTTAAAAAAACATAACAAGAATATACCAGTAGCTCGAAGAAATCGGTGACGTCACCAGTAGGGATTTAATAGGATATCGCGAGCACAAGGAATTTTGGGTTTGAGAGTGGTGGGGAAGAGAAGCATGATAAAGGAGCTGGTACGGAGATAAACTATAAACCAGTGGATCGAAAAAAGGGGAAAGGGGCGTGGCTGCGCACGGAGAACGCCGGCCACGGCAAGTGTAAACGGGGGAGGAGAACGGAGAAACAGGACGACTGTATAAGATCATCGTAAGGGGTACGCAGCCGCAGGGGGCTGCGTGCGCTTCGGCCGCAGGGGGCCGTAGGGGAAGGAATATAATATAACATCATATTTATTATCATTGCATAATTTGTCAAAAGGATTGTCGAAAGTCCCCACACTTGCGGGGCGAGGTAAGCAATACAAGGTTGTATATCGTAAACTGCTAGTAAGGGGAAGGGTAACAAGGGGAGTGAATTTATGTCATACGGGAGAGGGTCGGGAGGGTGGGGGAACACCCTCACTACCCCACTACAGCACATATGCACCACACTGCCACCACATAGGGAGAAGTTAATTAAGTACAGCATAGAGTGGACCCAGGGGACAGATAACAAAATGTTAACACCATGGCCGCCTAATGGTAGTTTCGATCCATATGCCCAACATTCACTACTGAACCATCTGCACAATACATACAAGGGGAAGAAGTTGGCAAACCATGTGGAGGTGTTTAACTTATGGAGGATGTTCCAGGGGTCTCGACCAGGACCAAATGGAATGTTCACTATGGGGGAAACACCGGAAGAAAAGGAGATTAAGAAAGAAGGAACGGGTGGGGAAAAGGAGTGCGAAAGCACAAAGAATACGGGGAACGAAAGACAGGGAGGAGAAAAGATTGATAAATCAGACGACATAAAAAGGGAACCGAGCAATGGGGTACCCATAACACCGGGAGTGAAAACAGAGGGAGGAGGGTTGTACCCTTTAAGAGAATTAGGAGAAATAGCAGGACAGTTAAGGGCGGCTGAAGGATACTCAAACCCGGCATACAGCCCTCCACCATATGTGGCTCATGGGAAGATACCAATGGGGGACAGGAGGATTAGAGAAGAGCAGACTGTAGAGATAGGAAACGATGAGTGGATAGCTGCACAGATATTGTTGAAATTACGAGGCTCACTAACTGGAGAAGAAAGGGAGGCGGTAAGGAGAACAAACGAGGATAGTGCCAGAGAGAGTGAAATGAGGGGAGAGGAGCTACTACAGCAGAAGGAAGAGATTTTGGAGGAAAGATTAGCAGAACTAAGGGATGAGCAGAATCAACTGATCAAACAACTTGAGCGGGAGGAAAGAGAGAGAGTGAGGAAAAGGAAAGAAGGTAAGGACGAATTGGAAAAATTAAGGGAACGAAGTGAGGAACAAAAGAGAGAAGCTGAAAGGGTAAAAGGAGCAGCAGATAGGGTATCAAGAGTAGTGCTGAGAGAGAAGAAGAAGGAAGAAGAAGAAAAGGAAAAAGAAATGGAAATATGGAGGAGGAGGATAATATCAGAGGCAACTAAGAAATATGAAGAGGGGAAGGTAATAGAGAGTATAGTAGAAAGAGAAAGGGTGAAATGGGAAAGGAAGAAAGAGGATGAAAGGATATTGGAACAGATGAGCAACGAGGTAATGGAGGAGTTGAAAAGGAAAAGGGAGGAAAATAGTAGGGAAATGGAGGAGAGGAGTGAAGGAGGAAGAGAAGAGAGGGGTTGGGAGAGTGAAAGATGGGGAGATGTATATAAAAGTAGAGAGGTAGCAACAACATCAGCACAAAGGGGAACAGTTGGTAACAACGGAAAGGGAGAAAGAGACCTAATAGACTTAAAAACAGTAACAATAAAAGGAAAAAAGGCAGAGTGGGGGGTGCCATTTATGAATGATTTTTGCAGTGAGGAGGAAGGAGGAGTGGAGAAGGATGGAAGGAAGAGTGAAAGGGAAAGCTTAGATAAACTATACCTTACTAGAACAAACATAGATTCGCCCTGGATGAGTAGAAGATGGGAGGAGCTGGAGAGAAGTAAGGAGGAAGTGAAAAGAATAGGGGAAACACAAACCAATGAAACCACGCCACCCACATCACCATCGCACCCTCCCACGTCACGCCCTACATGTTCAACTACCGCGCGCTCTCTGCACAGAATAAAGCTCGCGCCCTTCATGAATGAACTTACACCTTATGCATGTCGGCTTAGGGACCTCCCTAGTCGCAGGCAAGACAGACAAATAAACATACCCATATTGAACACAGGAAATGATGAAAAAAGGGGAAAGGAAGAAGAGGGAGGTAGGAGCAGAGGTAGTAAGGAAGAATTTGAAGTAGTAAAAGAAATGGGGGAAGAGGAGGGGTGTGAAGACTCAACATTATGGAGCGTAAAGGGTGACACAAGACAGAATTTAATGCCACTGCTGGAGAGAGGAGGGGTTAGACCACAGTATGTACCTTGGAAACATACGGATAAGGAAAATATAAAATGTAGGCTCCCATCACTAAGTGGAGGTGCAGGTAAGTGGATATATGAAATGGAAAAACACACCGCAGGACAGAAACTAGCAGTAGGAGATGTGAAGGGCCTGTTAATATCAATATTAGGGGATAGAGCGGATGACATTTGGAAAAGAGCGGGATTCCATGGGGTAACAATAACGAACACATCGCATGATGGGGCACCATTTGCAAACTGCAGACATGCGCTATGGCAGGCACTGAGAGTGCAGTACCCAGACACATCAGACATAGGAGCCATTACTTCCCGTAAGATGGGTGAAAATGAGGATCCTGTTGATTATATCCAGGATGTTCAAGAGAAGTGGCGCATGGAAACTAGAGAACAATGGGACAAAACACCAGCCATATTTTATCATATACTAGTACAAGGGCTCCCAGAAGGAGTTCAAAAACAACTAAAGAAAGTAGTGGGGATGGAAGCAAAACCATGGCCAGAAATACAACTGACTATAGTACATCACTGCAGAACATGGCAAGGAAAAATGAAACAAAAGGAAGAGGATAGGAAAACAGAAGAGGCCAAATTAGTACAAAAAAAACTTACTAAATACACAATGGAAGGGGCACTAATAACTACGCCCACACCAATGGCCCAAAGCCCAACGCAAGTAGTGGCTGCACAAGATCCCGCACAAATAACGCCTCCACAAGGTGTAATACAGCAAGTGCCGCCTCTGCAATTACACGCACCAAACATGGGAGGAGGGTACCCAATGCAAGGAACTGGGTATTATAGTTATAACAGAGGGAGAGGAGGGTTTATGAGGGGGAGAGGATATGGATATAATACCTAACAACAGGCTGGGGGACTAAGAAATAATTACCCCACAGGGCAACCCGTATACCAGGACAACACAGGGAGCTTCCCATGGCAAAACAGGGAACCACCCGTGTGTTGGAGCTGCGGACTATTAGGACACATGTCACGTACATGTAGGGTCAGGCCAGGAACACCAGCATGGAATGAACAAGCACAACCTAGGACATTACAAGAACAGCAGGGCATACAACAACAGCAGACGTCACAAAAAGGGAGTGACCCACAACAACAAACAACACAACAGCCACAAACCTATTCACTGCCACAACAACAAATAACACAGTACCTGCCACCGCCACAACAACAAGTAGCGTTAATACAACCACCACCCCAAAATGAACGAACACAATTGGGTGGGGTGACGGTGTTGGGACACAACCCTTACACAGGGAATGGCCAATCATTGTACCCCCAATAGGCCAGCCCACAGACGGCCTTGGTGTGTCCCATCCTGTCAGTAACACCTAATAGTGCGGAGGAACCACGCATAGAGGTAACGATAGGTGACAAAAAATTATCATTTCTTGTTGACACCGGGGCAACCCGGTCTTGCATAAGGGAAGGTAAATTTAAGATGTCAGGCGAAGCCATGAACACCCAAGGATTTTCTGGGGCTAAAGGGTTGGTTCCATTTACTGATAATGTTCCCTTATCTATTGGAGATTATGATCTGTCAGTTCCACTCTTGTATTATAGTGCCTCACCAGTAAATATACTGGGGAGGGACATAATGAACAGGTTGAACATGACGATCTCCTTTACAGAGGATGGCATAATTTGCTCTACTCCAGGGATTAACATGCTCGCAGCACGACAGATTTTGCAAGCATACTGTGGACAGACAGCGATTAGGGCGGAGCCAGTAGATGGCGAGATATTCCAATATGGCACTGACATGGCATTTGCATGGATGCCAGGGATAGAAGGGAAAATATGGAGGAGACCAGCAGCCTATCTATTCCGACCAGAAACACCAGTTAATGAACTAGAAGGGAAGGTGTTTGTAGTGGACATTGAGAGCATTATTGCAACAGCTGATTATGTTGCTGTGCACGCCCAAGATAAAGAAGGGAGAGCATGGAGGGCGGTGATAGCACTAGCAGAAGGATGTAGGCTGACCCAGGTGTCAGATGAAGAGCTGTTCTCAGAAGAAAAGGAAGAAAATGAAATGGTGTTCATGATGAGTGTAGAAATATGGCTAAGAGTGGCTCACAAACAAGTAGCACAGAAAATTGCAATGGCACTTGAGGCACCCGCAGGCACCCCAGTCCCATTTTTTAAGGAGGATATGTCAAAGGTGCCCAAATCATTATGGACTATTAGCCCTTATGACGTGGGATGCATAAAAAGCATAGGGGGTGTAAGGATAAAATTGAAAAAAGGTGCCATACTACCAAGAGTTAAACAGTACCCATTGTCAAAAGAGGCAGATGAGGGCATATTTGAAACCATAACGGCCCTTATAAACAATGGCATATTGGTCCCCTCAGAATCACCATGTAACACAGCTGTGTACCCGGTGCGCAAGGCTAAAGGGGGGTCTTGGCGCTTCATACAGGACCTCAGACCCTTGAACAACATAGTAGAAGCAGAGTATCCAGTAACAGCAAACCCGGCCACAATATTGTGTGGCATTCCAGCAGAAGCATCACGATTTACAGTGATTGACCTTAAAAATGCTTTCTTCTCAATACCATTACACCCAGACTCACAAGATTTGACAAGCTTCACTTACCGAAATACAAAGTGGAAACATACCAGATTACCACAGGGGTATTGTGAATCACCCTCAATTTTCAATAGAGTAATACAGATGGATTTGGGTAACGTTGAGGTGGAAAGCACAGTGTTACAGTATGTGGATGACATAATAATTTGCAGTACAAACGAAAGTAAATGTAGAGAGGACTCCTTAAAAATGTTGACGATACTGGCAGAAAAGGGGTACAAGGTAGACATGGAAAAGATACAATACTGTCAGGAACAGGTACTTTACATTGGTCAACTGATATCCCAACATGGAAGAAGGATTGCACCACAAAGAGCACAGGCCATCTCAAGCACTCCCGTGCCACAGACTGTGAGAGAACTGCAGCAATTTCTGGGGCTGTGCAACTACTGTAGAGCATGGGTATTTGATTACAGCTCATACATAGGACCCCTGCTTGAGGGTTTGAAGGAAGCAAATAAAGGGGAGAAAAAGTTGGGATGGACTATGGAAATGAGGGAGGCATTTGACGAATTAAAAGACGCGATATCAACTGCTCCAGTACTTGCATCCCCAGACTATGAGCGGCGCTTCTTTATATTTTCACATTGCGACTCAGCAGTGATGAAAGCAGTATTGGCCCAAAAAACTAGCATGGGCTATAAACCAGTAGCATTTTACAGCGGTCACTTAGACCCTATAATGTTAGGCCACTTCTCTTGTGAACAAGGTCTTGCTGCAGCTGCTTTTGCAGTAGAAAAAGCATCAGCAATAACTATGGGGTGTCCAACTACACTATTTGTGGAACATGCACTATTTGCGATATTGAATAAACCTAAGTCCACATTAACGACACAGAGGGCATCAGGTTATGAGATTATTTTGTCTAAAGCTGAACTGGCAATTGTTAGATGTAGCATGGTTAACCCTGCAAGGTTCCTAGCAGAAGTAATTGAAGAGGGAGATTACGCCCACGACTGCACCCAAGTAACTGAAATATACTCATGTACTAGGAAAGTTGAAGAAAACGCACTAGAGGGAGGTGAGCTTTTGTTTATTGATGGGTCATCAACTATTGATCAAGGAGATGGGATACGAAGGACTGGGGCAGCAGTAGTAAAAATGATGGAGGCGCCGGTGTGTGTGGCTATGAAGTGTGTACAATTACCACAGCATTACTCTGCTCAAGCGGCGGAACTCGTTGCACTAATATTGGCATTAAAGGAAAGTTTTAATAAAAGAGTAACTATATATTCCGACAGTGCATATGTTACATCCACTGTCCACTCAGGGCTATCAAAATGGAGAAGGAGAGGGTTTAGGAGAGCTGATGGCACTCCAGTACAACATGCCCTCTTGTTGGCTGAACTAATTGAAGTAATAAACGACCCCCAAGAACTAGCCCTAGTAAAATGCACCGCACACACCAATGGAGAAGACTACGTTTCAAAAGGAAATGCAGCAGCAGACGCACATGCGAAATATGCTGCATATTTTGGTGAGATATGGAACCCCACAGACTCACAGAGAGGGAGAGGGAGGGGAATAGCGAGGGAGATGTTAATAAGAGAAGGGTACACCCATCTCCCAGCCACACAGATTATGGAGCTACAAGCGGCTGCACCAATGGCCGAAAAAGAAGTATGGGTGAAAAGAGGATGCACAATGTCACCAACCGACGCACTATGGCGCCAGGGTGGCACTGGGAAAGTTGTAATACCGTTGGCACTGTTAAATACCGCCTTGAGCCAATTACATCACCCTGCCCATACAGGCAAGGAAATAATTGCAGCACGAATTAGAGAAGATTGGTTTTGTCCCGAGTTAACCTCCCATGTGTCAAATTTTATCAGCAATTGCCTCACATGTCAACAGTTTACGGCCGGTCATACTCTAAAAGTGATAAGAGGTACAATACCCCGGCCAGAAGGACCTTTTCGGCACCTTCACATTGACTATGTTGATATGATCAACATCTGTCAAGGCAATAGGTATATGATTGTAGTAGTATGTCCATTTTCTAGGTGGATTGAAGCAGGGCCCTGTTCACACCCTGATGCGTTTAGAGCAGCCAAATTCATAGTAAGGGAGGTCTTCCCCAGGTGGGGAGTGTGCGAGGTGTTAAGATCAGACAACGGCCCCCATTTCGCAAATGAAATGTTCCAGCATATTACATCCCTGCTGAACATTAATCACAAATTTGCATGTGCATACCACCCACAGGCTAATGGTGTATGTGAACGCCTGAATGGCCTATTGAAGGAGGCAATTGCTAAAATACAACAAACAACAAAGAAAAGTTGGTTGTATTGCCTTCCGTTAGCATTGTTTGAACTTAGAAACAGGCCAGGGTCCGACCACCACCTCACCCCTCACGAAGTGGTTACTGGACGTCAAATGCGCCTTCCCCTAACACCAACGTCAAGGGCATTCACCGATAACGAAAGTTCAGCGAATGTGTTAGGAGATGAAATGTATCAATATGTGTCTTCTTTGATTACTAGTGTCGTGTTTGTGTCTCAACAGCTCGAGCGCACACGGGGCGGGTCTACCAGCAATCAAGAAAAAGACGAAAGTACGGAATTGGGAAAGGAGAACTCGTGCAAACTTGCCAAAGGTGACCACGTACTACTTCGCAATTTCAATAGAAGGTGGCACGAGAAGAGGTTCACTGGCCCCCATCTGGTAGAGGACGTATCAACAAGAGCAGTAAAACTAAAGGATAAGCGTGCCTGGAACCACCTACATGACGTAAAGATCTACAAACTGCAGACCCGCCCCAGCGCCAACGACAGGTCCATTGGAAGAACAGCAACAACATCGCCGACAGCGGAAGAAAGATCCACCACAGACAACGACCCAATTGTTCCCTCGGAGACAATAACTGACGAAGAAGGGGGTGACCCCCATACTGCCCACCCCATGATCACTCGCTCAAAGAGTAAAAATACTTCCGCCATCTGAGCGCAAACCCCCCCCATTGACTGCTAAGTACAGTTGTAACTAAAATTGAAGGACATTGCTTGCACCAATACACATGTAAACACGTGAATGTTCTCTTTTTCTCTCGCACATACAGGAACTGCGTAATATTGTATTGTTAAGAAAAGCTAATTAACAAGTTCAGTGTGCAGGTGTAGATGGTGCTGCCAGACGATAACTACCCAGAAGAATTGTCACACCAATTTGTATACGAAATAAAGAGGCCAACATACTTAAAAAGGAGAAGGGTACGTGTATACTACACAGCCTTCCTCCTGGCCATAGAATATTACATGCCCCACCTCCGCCCATACTTGCCGGTCCTAAGAGACCCATCACTTATAGTAGCGTGGGAGCAGCTCTTCGCCTGGGCACTGAATGACTACTTGATAGGGAGAGCTTAAAGGAAACAAAACTAACATTTAATAACGAGCACTTTTGAGAATTTTTAGGCGGGCAACTGTAACGTCGCAAGAATAAGCTGCCAGGACCGCAGCAAGGTAAGAGCAAAATGCCGGTGAAATTAGCATATGTAATAAAAATAATAGGGATTTTTATGATCACCGGGTTCTTGGCTGCCTCTGTCTGGCAGTACAGCTATGCTATTGATTTTATTGCTGCACCCGAACTTAATATACCCCCGTCCCCTGCTGCAACAGGTGTTACGTCAGGTGGTAATCGTAATTTTGCACCCAAGCAAAATAGAGTTAAACGCAGCACGTACTCAGACAATAAAGGTATTGATAATTATGTACAAGATTCAGCACACGTCACAAACAACATATGGTACCAACACATGACCCGCATTGG
This sequence comes from Ambystoma mexicanum, assembly GCF_040938575.1. NCBI lineage: Eukaryota > Metazoa > Chordata > Amphibia > Caudata > Ambystomatidae > Ambystoma > Ambystoma mexicanum. The sequence continues at coordinate 532,937,367 of NC_090939.1, forward strand.
TAAGCAGACAACTGAGGATAGCTGTTACGTTTGCTCATTAATACCATACGCCATGAGCGCTTCACGAACATTTGTTGCCACAGAAATAGATGAAAAAACAGCACAGTGCATAATATATTTGGCCCTGTTCCAAACGAAAGGAAGATTTCAAGGAACAGTAGTGCACATGACATGGAAAACACGAGACTCATACCCATATGAAAACAACTTCCTCAAGACCTATCTGAGTTATCACAAGACCAGTTTACATGCTGAAGCATTCAGGTACATAACAAGTGGCCCTGCAAAAGGAGAAACAAAGAAGGTAACACTGCAGTATCTACCATGTGATTGGTACGCAACTGAAGTTCCGGGTAAACAAGGATGCTGGGAGAGGCCGCTACTGACGATAACAGGAAAGGTGTTCCTGGGCAACAGCTGGGAGATAGGAGTGATTGGCAGCAACATGGTAACAAAAGAAACTATCTCAACTATCGAGACACACAATCATCGATGTTGGACGACGTGGATCAAGTATGTACCAATGCTCACGTGGGTAGAAGAAGATGAAGACCCGATAACTATACTACCATTGACTGCGCCTAAAGTATGCTACCAGCATAAAGGAGAGGTGGACGTAGGATATAACACCAATTGTGCAAGCGTGATGGAGTTGCCTGAGGGGGGAGCGGGAACAGCAGTAATAATGGACCATTATTGGGCCTGTGGAGAAAAGGCATATCATACACTGCCTCCCCTGTGGAATGGTGTGTGCACAATGGTACACGTCAATGTACCATCACTAGTGGTACCTAAGAAGCATGTCGATGTGGCGAAATTTCCTAAAATGGATGAAGGGGATAAGAGAAGAAAGAGATCTGCACCACTTCAGAAGGAGCAAGGAAACAGGACCAACAGCAATGATACTGTCCTAAACAGGAGAAAAAGACAAGGAGAGCCATTGACAGGAAATTACCTGTGGGGAAGGTCGGAAACGGAACTAACATCAATACCGCCAGAACACAGACTATTCAGCAGAGCAGCAATGTTCTTCTCCTCAATAATACATCCGGGACTGCAGGCATACGCAAACGCAAAATGGCTCCAAATAACAAGGTGGGAACTAATGATGACCATCAATTCAACAGTAAATGGGTTCAACGCAATTAAAGAGGAGCTGCGAGCTGTAAGGATGGTAGCACTCCAGAACAGATATGTATTGGACCTTCTCACAGCAATGGAAGGAGGAGTTTGTGCAAAAATAGGACAATCTTGCTGCACGTTCATACCTGCCAACGATGCTGACAATGGTACACTGACAGAAGCAGTTTCACAATTGGCCCAGATGCACTCCAAAATGATGGACGAAAGTAACAGTGTAAACAAGGATAAGAGCTGGTTTTCACTATTATGGTCATGGATGCCATCTTGGCTGTCAGATGGACTGAAAATAATAGTGGGATGTGCTATTTTGGCTGGAGCTACCCTGATCATAATTAGATTTTGGAAGGCCCGGAAGGCACGCACGACTGACGAGTTGCTGGAAATGGTGGGAATGCACCCCTTAATGCCAGCAGATGACGGCCAGCATACAGGTGTGATAATACAAGAAAGGGAGAAGTTGCGCACCCAAATCATCACCAATCATCTAGACCCACCATCAGTGAAGATTGAGAACCCAAGGAACCCCAGGAGCTACATAGGAAGATGGGTATACTGTACTCCTGGAGGAACATGTGAATACATGTATTGGTCATTTGAAGATCATGTAAACCATTATGGACATCTCGGAGGGATAACTAAGATATGGAGGGTAAGAGGAGATAACGAGAAGGATATGTTTGTGGTCGACAGGTCGACCAGAGGGGGGACTGAATTGGGAGAATGGAAGAACAGGCTCCCGTCCTTCACCTCTCGCGCTTGGCCTAGAGGGTCACGGCCCAGACACCCGCCGCAAGAAGAGTTTGTCCATTTACCAGACAACCAGGTACCCTGGTACAGGAACATACGGATGTGTCCACCTGCCTGCCCAGCAGCCCGCACTGGCCATGCCGACACCTGCGGCTCGGATCAGCTAGACTAAAAACCACACGTCGTTAGAGATGCCATGACGACCTAGACAACGGGAAGCACATCTGTACAAGTATACACACTTAACATTTCCACACCAATCTACACGAAGAACATACTCAGTGCTCTGACGTAGGCGACAGGCATATTCACGGACGTGCATCTTTATTATTTTTACATAGGCTTTCAGAATGCAGAAACGCAAGATGCATCATGAACTCATCTATAACGCTTGCTCACGCTTCCCTTGAAACCCGTTACCACCATGAGAGGTATAATGGAAACACGATACTGGTCATGGAAATGTATGCTACTATAATCTAAAGCACCTATGCACCAAACAGACTACTTAAGCACCAGGCCCGAGTAGGCCTCAAACAAGAGCTCCCGTGGACATTAACAAAGCAAGAGTCAGGTTGCTGATCCTGCAGAAAGAACCCGATGGAGCAACCAGCCAAGGTCGCAATGTTGCAAGCCCACATCCAAGAACAAATCATCAAAGGCACGATGTTGCAACCTCGCACTCCGCGTACCAACGTTAAAGTCATATCTACAAATTAAACCAGACACACAGTGGAAAAGCAATATTAATTGTGCAGAATTCTGCCTCAAACACGGTCCCGCCTCACGTGACCAAGCCGAATCTGACGAGATGCCAAAACCCAGGAGAGAAAAGGCGTCTGGGTCCCTCACTACGAGACACAGGCCGAGACACTTGAAAGGCTCAATGGACACCTGCTACAGTGGGAGCGGTCAGCCTTCCACCTATGAATAAATCCTCACATTGTCTGCACGTACCCATATTGAAACATTGTTGCAAACACAGGTACACCGAGAGCTGGGAACAACGGTGGTCCCAGGCTGGGGAGCTCACGGATGCACCAATCAGAACATGGGGCTCTTATCTCAGACGTCAGTAACATTAGCCAATCCTCAGGAGCCTTCATGTAACAATTCTTATGTATCCAATTATAGGGACAACCCAGATATACCACCTGACTACACCTTGTCCACTAATATCATTCTCTATATGTGTACTATACTAACCCTACCACTCGAGCAACCAATTAAGAGTGGCGATAGGTTTTTTGTTAACTTTCTGAAGTGACGCAAGTAGCGCGTCATAATGCAGTAAAAAATGGCCTGCGAGCCCCACGATTATGTGTGTGTCAGGACGGACGCGTACGTTCCTTGACCCATCCCTGCCGTTTTGTATAAATAAACAGCAGAGTCGCCTTGCTCCTTGTGTGTGTCTCATACTCTATCTCATCTGGGATATACGGGAGGAGTTGGGGCCTCCCTGCCCGGAGGTCTGCGGACGGCCCGGCCGACCCCGGCAGAATTTCCCCCCGACAAGGGTTAAAATCCGAAAATGACTTTAAAATACAGTTCTCTTAATCAATTGCAACCTTCAAAGTGCTGTTTTGGTGCTAATTTCAGGCATTTTCCAAATTAACTATTGAAATTAAAGTGTGCTGAAACCACAGATCATCCAGTACAGTCAGAATCCAGGCCTCACTGCCTGACAGCTGCATAAGAAAATTAGATGTCAAACCCAGCTTAAACGTGTTCCTGTTTCCTGAAGAAATTGCAAAATTCGGCTATTTAAAGCATGTTTGCAAAGGGTTTAATTCTTTTAAATGTCCAAATCCCTTATGAACTGTGCTTATTTTTCTATGTGTTAAAGAAAAGACTTTATTGTGAGTTTCAAAGCAACCCAGTATTGGAGTTAAGTAACTGCTTAATTCTGACTGGACAGTGGCCTGCCTGGAAAAGTTTGACACTTCAATTTGACAACTCTTTGCTACAGGAAGGCTAATGGCTGCTGGAAGGTTTTCGCATATGGAGCACAATAGACTTCATTAGACATTCATCTTTTGGCTGAGCCAAGAACAAAGGACAGGCTCTGCTGGGGAGGGACAGAATGCTTCCCTCCACACCCCACCCTGATCAAAGGGATCTGACAGCTGTTTGTTGAAAGGAGAGAAAGAAAACTTGGTTCAAAGGAACTTTTTGGTGTAAAACTTTATTTGTGGTTAAGTGTGAAACTCTTTAACTGTTCAACTTAAAGCAAGATACATCTAAAAATTGGTAGCTGTTAACCTAATTTTAGGCTTTTGCTTTGAAGACATTGGTGAAACTTGTCCACTTAAGATACCAACGTTATGAAAAAATCCTCATTGTAGCAGAACTATTAATGTAGCAAGCCTAAGATTGTATGTATATGATGCACTGATAAGCTCCCAGAGGAGATGTACCGAATTATTAATCCAAACTGTTAGGATTAAAATTGATAAAATTACATAGAATTAGAAATGAGAAAGACAGCTCTCACAGAGATGGGGATTGAATGTGAATATAGCCCATCAAATATGAAATGTATGTCTCCAATTTAAGAGGGTACATCATTTTAGAAATGTACATTTGTGCAAAAGTTAAGTTTTGGTCAAAATCAATGTGGGAGTTCCTAAATCCCTTCATAAAGATGACAGCTCTGTTCTGACTGCCAACCAGAACAAGGCAAGTGCCTGTGGCCACTCACAGCCGTGGGGGTGTGTTTTGAAATTCTGCTCACACCATAAACTTGGTGATGTCATTTGATAGTATAAAAATAGGAACTTCACAACACATAGGACACACTGCTTCCAGAAAACACCCAGATTTCTGTGCAGCATCTTGTTCCTGATTTCTTCATCTTGTCCAGAAATCTTCATCTTGCAACTGACTCCAGATTTCTATGCAGAATTCAGGCCTTAGCATTGCTGAACTCTTTTTAGCTAGGTCCAAATTCAACCATCCCAAAACTTAAAAGAATAATTCTGATTCAGTCTGGCGTGCTACCATCAAGGCTTGCACGCTGAAACTTGCATCTTGCTAATCTGCCGTGTCCAGTGACCAGAAGGACCCATCCAAAATCCAATTAGATGGATATATGCTAAAATCACAAGAATGGTGAGTCATTACATAAAAAATGCATTTTGGGTATATAAAAATGAACAGCAAAATTTAATATGTGTAATTTAGCATTATTCTAAATGAAATTTTGTTTTTTTCTTTCTTTTAGCAAATACACTTCCTCTCCTGATGAACCATTGTTAGCAACAATGGGGAAACACGTGTTGAGAGAGATATAGTTAGGCACAGATAATCCGATTAACAAAAATAATTTTTCTTGAAGAAGCTACCGAACTATAGGTGTGGAGCTAACACCTAATATCAAGTTGTATCAAGGATTGAAATGATGTGAAGCAAACACAAAATTGGAACAATTTTTGTTTGAATGTTCTTTAATCTATTGTGCAAAATAAAAACAAAATTGAATTGACTCACCTTGAAAATATTCTTTGAATAAGGTTGGCGCATATGAGTAACTTTTCCAAACTTCTTTTTTTACTGAAATTGCCTCTGTGTAGCAGCCACACAGTTTTGGGATAAACTCATGCTGACAACCTAGTACAATCACTTCGAAGTGCACATTTAATTTACCTCGTTTTACAGCCAAAATTAGCGGTCGCCAAGGGAACACTTCTTTACTCAAGGCTGGGAAGGTTTTTTTTCCCATCCAAAATCCAGTCAGAGGTGCAGTCCAAAATTGACCAGAACCGCGCCGCTGATCCAACCCCTCCAGAAGTGCCCTGCTACCGGTAGACCTGACAGATCTGATGACCAGAACTTTGACGGTCCCATTTTAATTACAAGGGACTGTAAGTATTAATAGGAACAACAGTGACCCATAGTATATTTGCATTGTCTTATCCTATCCTAACCCATCCCTTCTTTAAATTCAGAACCCTAGTATTGTCAAAACCATTCTTGTTCTGATTGTCCTCATTTGTTCTATCATACCCTAAGTCATTAGTGATTTTGAGTAACTAAAATAACTCCCAGAAAGGAATTGAGTATCCACCACATGAATGGTTACGCTGGTCACGTAACTGTGAAGATTCCTGTGTGGCATTCTCTTTTTCATAGTCATTAATATAGTGTAATGAAACCCATCTGTCATTTTTAAAACCAAATTTCTGTTTTCATTTTGGGGCCTATTTTACAAAAACGCTTCTCACTAAAACCTCCAGAACTTCTTCAATTTTATAGATAGAAACAAAATGTCAACTCTCACTAATACCTAGGACCCTTAGCTACATACAGACACAACCAAGAAGCGCATCACGTAACAGTGTATTTGGCCCCTTTTTTTCAAATATCACATAGTGAAATTTTGCTGTGAATTTGCAGTTTTCCAAAGTTTACACATGTCTTTTTCCCATTCAAAGTGTTTCTCAAATCCCATACTGATCTAAAGTGTGTACTGTTGTTTATATTGTAGCTCATGTGTGTTAGGACCTGTTTAGTGTTGCTTTCCTAAGAATATTTCTCCATTTAAGCCTTTTTGATCATTTTGCAATATTTCACAAAGCCATTTAACCTGTCATTTGTAAAAGCATCAATTTCCAAAAACGGTTTTCTCTCTTGTTTGGGGAGGGAAGATTGCATTTAAACTCTAGACATTGTCTTTCCTTCCTGAATACCTCCGGATTAATTACATCTGTGTAGGATTGCTCATGTGTACCTTAAATAAACTTTGCAGGGGGGGATATTAACCTAAACGCTATCTGTTCACCAACCAAAACTGTTCTTTTCCCTGTGTTTTATATTCTGCATTAATATAAGTGAATTCAATAGTTTTACTTATTTTGAATTGTATTGTCACCACCTGGTGATTTCTGCCCCATATATATATAAACTTATGTGTGATTTGAATATTAATACATAAATACATATTTACCTTTACAAACTAGCCTGATTCCTGGTGCACTGTGACCTGGGGGGTAGGGGGCATTTTGAGACTGGTGTGATATGTGTGGTATATCATTCAGAATATTGAACTTATAGGCACAAATAAATAAGGGTTTCATTGCGCACTACATGCTAGGCGAGACCTGGGTGTGTGCCTGATTGAAATTCTTAACATCATCCTTCTAAGAAATGGCAATGAAGTGGTGAGTAAAAAGTAGTGCGCCTTCCCTGCATTAATAGGTATTAGTTGCTTTGTTGACTGGTAGCAGAAGTTGATGCTGGCCGATACTCACAAGTCAGTTGAATTGTAAAATTGGATGTAGAGGTTGCTAAATTCAGATCGTGCACCCAGGCTCCTAAATTGATTAAGTAAATTTCAATGAGATCATGTTTTGATTTCAGTTAGAGTTTTATTGGTGTCTCATTTATAGTTTGTATATGGTGCATGTACAAACTATACATGAGAAAGACAACTACTTTCCAATGGGCAGGCATTTCATAGCCAGCTGTCAATTACAACCCATGCCAAGAGGCATAGGATACAAACCACATTCAGTCCACACATATATGTATACTTCAAAAATGGTAAGAGCTGTGACAAACCAAAGAAGAATTCTATATATTGTTTGGAATACCCAAAAAATAAGGGGATACATGGGTGTAATATTCCTTTCCGAGAACCATATAATGCCAATTTCTAACTGAACCATATCAGGCAGCACATCATTATTGCCAAGGTCATGAGCAGAACCGATTGCATGCTCATAAATGGAAGCATATGCATGCCGGGGTGTGCACATGATTCATACATATTTGAGCCCTCAAGTGTGCAGGCACAGCTGGACTAAGCATGGGCAGGATGTCTCATTCAAAACTGGAACCCGTAGAATGTACAGGGATAGCAAGGATGAGCTTTCCCCAAGTTCTAGACATGAGGTTATGCATTGTTCGACCGTGCATTTAGGTAAAGGAAGGTGAGAAGAAACAGCCAATGGTTGGCATTTGAAGAGCAGTAGCAGCTAAAGGACAAAGAGGCTCTGAGTTATAGAATGAGGTTCGAATTTAGGGACTTGGAAGCATATGATTTGTTGGTGGGTGGAAATTGTGGGTAATGGCGCAGTAAAGTTCAGATTAATTCTGCATGCATAGTAGAAGGCAAAGCAAACACCATATGACATTAGTAGACAGAGGAAACTTCCAAAGTACTGAAAACGTTGCATGCATTTACTCGGAGAAGCAGAATGCCAACAGCCACATGTCCATTAAGTAGGTTGACAAAAATGCCAAAGCACAGAGAAATCCAAATGGATTTTGTTGGATGAGGAAAAGGCCAAAGTAATATGAACATCACATGCAATTAGTTTGTGGAGAAAAGGCCAAAACATTGTGAACGAATGTGCATTTATAAGATGGAGAAGGGGAAAAGGCAGAGCAGTCTATGAAAATTGTGTAGGCCTCAGAGAAGCCTGTGTGCATTTACTAGACACAAGGAAGTCCAAAGCACAGAGAAAACAACATGCATTTAGTAGACATAGGAGGAGATCATCGGACTGAGAACACCACATACATTTAGGAGGTGAAAGAGAAGAAAAGAACACTGAGAACCCTGTGTAGAGTTGGTAGGGCGAGGAGAATGCCAAAGCATTGAAAACTGCCATAAGGATTTAGCACGCTGAGAAAACCAAAGCACTGAAAACCCATCATGCATTTAGAAGATGCAGGAAAAGTTCAAAGCACTGAGAAAGCAACATGTGGTTAGTAGGTGTAAGAGGAGGCCATAGCACTGAGAACCCCACATGCATTAAGTTGGCGCTAAAGAAGTCTAACACGCCAGTAACTGCATGTGCATTTAGTAGGCGGAGAAGAAAGACTCAAATACATTTTGTAAGCTTTGGAGAAGTCCAAACCAGTGACAACCACATCTGGAGTTAGTGGGTGTAGGTGTAAGCCAACAAACTGTAAACCCAACTTGAATTTAGTAGGAATAGGAGAAGTGCAATGCACTGTGAACCACATGTGCATTCTGTGGGTGGATGTTAGGTCAAAGCACTGAGTTCCCCACATGCAATAAGAGGCCAGCGGAGAAGGTCAAAGCAATGAAAACCTTAGTTGGTGTATAATAAATATAGTAGGCTGGAGAAAGTGAAAGAACTGAGAACTGAAACCATAGGTGCATTTAGTATGTGGAGAAAGCCAAAGCACTTAGAAGCCCATTTTCATAAAAAAGGAGGAGTAGAAGGCCAAAGCAGTAAGACCCCTAAGCACTTTTAATAGGCATGAGAAACGTGTGTGCATTAAACAGACAGAGGACAAATCCAAAGAATTGAGAACCTCAGATGGATTTTGTAGATGTAGGAGAACTCCAAAGCACCATGTTAATTTATTAGGTAGAAAATAAGGGGAAAGAATTGAGACCACCATGTGCATTTAATATGCAGAGAAAGCCAATGATCTGAGAACCCCAAAGGCATTTAGTATGCACAGTAGGACCAAGTAGTATGATCTCCCTGCACATTTAGTAGGCGTAATAGAAAGCCAATGCACTGAGAACCCAATATGCCTTTAGTAAGTGTAGAAGTCCAATGCACAGAAAACCCATAATGCATGTAGTAGGTATAGGGGGGATGCCAAACCACTGCAAATACTACATGCATTTGGTGAATTTAGGAGAGAAGAATAAAGCAATAAGAACGCAACAATTAATAGGGAGTGGTGAATCCCAAGCCCTCAAAAAGGCCCATGCATTTAGTAGGTGTAGAAGAAGGCCAAGGCACAGATAACCACCCTATATAGAAGGCAGAGTAAAGACCCAAAACACGGATAACCCCACATACATTTAGTAATTGGAGAAGTCCAAATCCCCGAAAGTCCCATATGTATTTATTAAAGGAAAGAAGTTAATTAAATGAATATATCTGAATCAGCTGCAGTGCCCAACAATGGTCTGGAATGTGGGAGAGGATGTGGAAATAATGCATCTGTTGTATATTATTCACCTGCTTGAGCAGTGCGAACTTGCATTGGAGAAGTAAATCTGGTTCCTTGGGAAGCAATGTAATTCTTTGTGCACCGTCTTTGCTCTTGCTTCAGATTCAAGTGGCTTGTGGGCAGAAGGATGAGGAGAATAAGCTCATACTGACCAAGACACAAGAGGGAGAAGATATGACATTATCATGGCAACACACAGGTGGTGATCCATGGACCAAGACAAGGTGATACTTGAAAATTGTCCACTTCTTATTTATTTGAAAAATGACAAACATTATGCTTCATCCACAGATTCAATATTGGGACTCAGAAACCTCTATTTTTGTGATACCACAGATTCCAAAGTGAGACAAGGTGCATCAATCTTCATGCACTCCACATGTCAGTAGACAATCGTATACACAAATGGACCAAACAAAATCTAGATTATAGATAGGAAAATGTTGCAAATCAAAAGCATTGGCAACTAAGCCAACAACAACCAGACAGCATCCACTTCAAAGTACGCCAAGAAGGAGGGGAGGTTAGGACCCATGTCAGCTGTCCCAAAAATCAGAGATGTGGCATTATTTTTGGCAGAATAGCAGCACCCACATCTTGCTACCTAAATTCAAAACAAGTGTCTAAAAACCAACAGTAACCTTCTATTTTAGTGTTTGCATCCCCTTTGTCCAGGATTGTTGTTGGTACCATGTGACAGTTTACTTGCTTGAAGACAAATTATGGGAAGCCATTAAATCAGTGTTTAAAAGTTGTGGTGTCCCTGGTGACTCTAGATGGTGTTATGTTTACTAGATCAGCACAAGAGGTTTAAGAGGAAGATCAGCTGAAGAGTTCAGAACTGCTCAGTCATTTTTCAAATGTGCTGTGGTATAAACAGAGATAGAATAATGTTGCCAACAGTCACGGTGACAGTGGTGTAAATATTCAGTGGAAATGTGTCTCTCCGTTACCACATAAATGTGCAAATATGTAAATTAACTATGGATGGGAATGAAAGCAATTCTTGAAGCAAAGCCATGGAGAACACACTATGTTTAGGTGCCACTCGGCCTGTAACTGTTTGAAGTTATCTGTCACTGACATTAATAACCAAACACACGTGCCTTGTCCTGGTTGTAGCATGCCACCAATGGCTCTATAGCAAGCATCAACTAGAGTGAACCAATACCCTGGAGCCCACTCGAGACATCACTAGCAACACATTGTTTGTAACACAATCTAGCAATAGAAGAAACAACTGAAAGAATTATTGATACAAGGGGAAAACTAACTTGCCATGTCTTGCTTAGTGATAATGTATTAAAACATGCACACGTAATCTTTAAGTAACCAAGGATGTCCCAATGACCAAACCACTGTCACAAATGATGAAACCATGTAAAGCATTAGTATTCATGTTGCATTAGAAGTAAATGAAGAATGAAAAAAATGGTCCATGGTCAAAGATGTTCTGCATGAGGTGTTCCACATTGTTCGGGAATAGGATTGATACAGTATCTAGGAATGCAAGGTAGGGAATATGCTGAAAATAGGGCACATCGGCTATTAAACAACCAAGAAGACTCATCTACATATCTAAGCTGCTGATCCCAATACATGTACTTTCTTAAGAGATAGTTACGGGGAAACGATTACCTTAAAAGGAGGACAGCTTGACTTAGATTGATGTTCCATGTGAGCAAAGATAAGAACTAGATTGATTAACCAAGTCTATGGAAAACAATTTACTCCTAACACACCTTACTATTTTACTGCGCCTGTTGGGTAGCTGGAAGCAAAGAATATCCAATCTGACACTGTAATGTCTGATCTAGTTCTGACTTCCGTTGGTCCCCACACAGCACATTCTGTTTGATTTCCATCTGGTAGGTGAAAACTCCAGGCATGTTCTCAAATTGTCAGAGTTCTAATGGAATGGATTCTGCAAGGAAATAGGGTCTGTCAAACAGTCTCAATGTCATAAGATGCTTTTTGCCTAATAAGTGGGGTTAGTCATTTGGTTTCTGCCTGGGAGCCCTCATTCCAATGGGTGTTTTACTAGAGCACTGGCATTCACATATAGGCATTCACATGTACTTTATGCTTGGCACAGTCTCCTGACAATCTAGCAGCGGGCAGGCGATGTGGCCAGCTTCCAGAAGAAAGGTTACATGCAGTGGAAGAGTTTTCACATGAAATAGTTGCAAGATCCATGAATTTCATTTAAATGTATATTGGCATCAGGAGTAAGTTAATATCAAACCGTTGTCACTTGGCACCCCTTAAAGTTTTAGGAGGTAAGTTATTAGTTATTGAATGTATAATTATAAACTAGATCATTATTAGACCCAAAACCATGCATATACACCAAATGGGTATTATTTTTTTTAAAGAAAATCAGCCATATTTGGTGGAAGGTGCAGACTTGGCACTAGACACTAGCCTAAATCCAAAGGATTCTGCAATGGTATGAACAGAAAATAGGTTATGGATAATCTTGTTAAAGCCAGTATCAGAGCTCCATGACAAGGAAAAAACCTTCTAACATTGTGTAAGCTCCCTCCTTGCTTACATTCCAACTCCTAGGAGTAAGGTTCTCCCTGAATTGCTGCCAAAGTGAGAGGACACCAGGCAACATCTGGCATTGCTCTGGGCAACCCTCCAGACCATCGTTCTTCAGTCTGTCAAGCCATTACAAAATGGGAAAGACCATATGCAAATCAGGCTTGGTTCTACCCCAAAAGCAGCAGTGCAGCCCAATCTGCTTGGTCACATCTCTTTTACCTGAGACCACAAGCATCCAAAAACATGTTTCAGCCTTGTTGGGCCTCATCAGTGAGGAGTAGCTTGGGCGTCTAGGCGCAGCAGGCACAGGACCCAGGTCTGGGAATACCCATCCCACTTTGGGTGACTACAGCAAAAAAGAGGTGATGGCTGGAAGGTTTAGAATTAATCTTAACCTCTGGCATTTCTCTGGGCAAAGTGAAAGGAAACTTCACTTGGAAATTATTCTCATTGGATTCTAGTATGACACTTGGAAGCCACCAATCCGCTATGAGGATTTACAAATGAAAAGGGAACACAAGCCCCACCATGTTGGCACCCAGTTGGGGCCATTGGTAGCTTGTTTGCTCTTTTCATGAGAGTGAAAGAAGCAAAACCTATCACTTAACATCTCTGGAGAACAGAAGGCATACTTGTTCAAATACCCTGGAGATGACTGCATCTAGAACCAGAGACCAGTGGACATATTTCCCCAGCACACTTCAGCTTAAAATGGAAGCAAAATAGACTGCTGCCATGTATGGTTCTACTGAGGAGACTTCTTAGTTAAATAACTATTAGCTGCAGCGACTGCTGTTGATCAGTGGACAACTCAGAAAAGGACATTAAGTCTGTTTCATGCCTTCAAGCCACATTCAAACTGTGATCAATCAGTGAGATCATGTTCTCCAATTTACCACCACCTGAGCTTCAAGCCATGCTTCCCACATTGAGGCTCAACACAAATCCAACATCCAACACAGTGAGTTGAGCTGCCAAAAGTTCAAACACTTTTGAGCTGCTTTGCCAACCCTCACGACATCATACCAAGCTTTCCCCTCTCTACTATAGGACCCTATATCAAGTCTATCAAGAACAGAATGAAGTTGAGACATCAAGTCATCTGCTAGGGGACACATGAAGTGGTAAAAGAGTACAGCTCAGCCAGTTTGACATTTCGTGATTTGAGTGAGGTTTAGTCCTTGGATCAATCTGCATTTTGTTTGAAACTTAATAATATTGCACACTTCCAAATACATCAGCACATCAGCAAAAACAGTCACATATTTAAAAAGAAAATACCATTTTCATATATGAACCACCCATCTGTCAGTTACTGTTAAATATCAATTTCTAGCTATGATTGTGCTCAATCCATCGTGTCTGCACCCATGAACACGTGCAAAGGTCATCTTGATCAGTGTGGAACAACACATGACACCCATATATTGTGTGTGTTATAAACATGCTGGCAATGCTATAATATACATGCATTGAAAAGGGGCACACATTATGTTCACTCAGAAATGTGCCTCTTAGAGAAAACCAGAAATGGAATTGCTTGTGCATTAGGAGTTATGTCCCTACTCAGTGGTATTCGTTGGCCCTAATTCACAGAACGTTTAGCACAGAGCAAAGTGACTTTGCAATGCAAAAATACACTTTGCACCGCGCCAAATGGGTCTAATTCTCAAAGTGTATTTTTGAAGTGCAAAGTCACTTTGCTCTCCTCTGTGAATTAGGCCCGGTGCAGAGTGTATTTATGCAATGCAAGGTCACTTTGCTCTCCTCTGTGAATTAGGCCTGGTGCAGAGTGTATTTTTGCAGTCCAAGGTCACTTTGCTCCCTGCTAAACGTTCTCGCAGAGAGATTCATGGAGATTCGAGGGCATTTTCAGTTGTGAATTTTGAGCATGACTGGCTGCATAAACCATCAGACAATTTAAGTTTGTGGTGTTTGTGAAACAAAATAAATGAACATCAATAAAGTAACTAGATTGCCGTATGGGACAGCATTCACAATGGCACAGGAGTATCTTTACAAACGTGGCCATTTTCTGAATTATGGGAGTATAAAAACACAGGTGTAAGCTTTCAAGCTGGGAGGATTGTCATGTTATTAGGAGGCAAAGTGGGGGCGGAGAATGGGATATATATTTCTGTTGTGCCTTCCCTTTCTGCCTTCAAATAGCCCATGGTTTTGCGACAGCCTGTATTTCTATGGCATCTGCCTGACTTTGCCACCTGGTGAATGTAGGCACATTCCATAGGAATCCATTGTAAGTGCCACCTGCAAAATATAATTTTCAAGCAGCATTTACACTTTTCCCAAAACGGATGGGAAAGTGAAGATTTCCCATGTATTTTACCCTTTGCGTTTTCAATTTGTTTTGAAAATGACCAAAATTGCATGTAGGAGAACTTTTGCACCATTTTCTCCAGTGCAATTTAGGGATTGAATAACATGACTCCCAAAGTGTTTTTATCACTGACGGAGTATTAATACGTAGAAAAGCCAGTCCAATTGGTAAACACATTGAAAATCCGGTATCGAAAATATAAGGAAGAGTGTAAAACTGGAGAACCTGCACAGAAAATAAAAGATTGTAGGGATGAGCGACGGATCATTGGGTGGGTGCACATTTATTTTACGCCATTAGATTCAAGGTGTCTATCGTTAAAAAATGTGCATACCGTGGTACAGCCTAGCATTTCTTCCTACCTGTGCATGGATACATTTTTTAGATACAGGGCATATTTTTCTTCAGCCAACAGCCCATCCATCATGAAGTAGAAAACAAGAAAATTGCTCTGACTCAAAGGTTGAGTAACAAGGCGGGACTTCTCCAGCATGTAGGTGTAAAATCTGCCTGTTACAAAGACAAACAAGGCGAGAGAGACATAGGCATTAAACAGCAAGTTCAACATATGTAGAAACAATTCTAGATATATTTTGTTCTCTCTGCTAATGGAATGTTTGGTTGGTAAAAATATAAAAACATGATCAACAGCAGCCACATGTTGCATCTACATCAATGAGTCATGTTTGTAATCCGAAACGTGAAATTCTGTTTAGCTTTGTTAATTCCATGTCGTTTTGTAATTAGCTGTCTAATACAAATATTTCATTTTCAGAATACCACAATTCATGTAACTTTTATTTATATTTTTTAAAATCGCATTGATATATATTTGGGTTGCCTCGGTATAGTTAAATTAATTAAAGTTTACTTAGACATTTCCCAAAATGCTTTTGCTAATACGTTTTGATTTGCTGGACAAATGTGGATGACTTTTAAAAAAAAATAAATAAAAAAAAAATGGAAACTTTGTCCATGGTCCATCTAAACATGACCTTTTGGAGAATGTTTGCAAAAGTTTGAAAAGCAATTAAGAAAAAAATAAGTTTTCAGCCTACACCCACTCATTTTGCTGTAGAGAAAAATTGCTTCGATTGAACACATTTAGCGATAAAACAGTACAGATTTGCACCAAATAAGAAACAAGTTGGGCATAAAACAGCACGGATGTGTCATGATCTCTGCTTCCAAAATATCAGGACTTGCCCGACTCCCTTGGAAGCAGACCCATAACCCCGGTTCCGAGTGCCAGCCAGTCCCAATTGGGACCTTTTGGACCCTGTCCTGGCGCCAGTGGCACCAGGCTCATAAAGATGCCCAGTCCCAGCGCTGGAAGCGCCGGGCTCATAATGCTTGGGTGGATTTACCTGCAGCAGACCATGCTGCTTACTTACCTGCCAGTTGAACTCCTGATCCTCTTCTGTTTGGGACTACTTTTCCTGTTGGGTGGGGCAGGAGCCACTCCCTAGGTTCAGAACACTGGAACTCTTCTGGAAAGCAGGAACTCTTTTCTTACCTAGGCGTGGCTGTCGAAGGAGACACCTAAGCACTACAGGAGGCTATTTAAACCACACCCGATGGATGAATCTTGCTTTGTGTTATTCTGCATTCTCTGCAGCAGAACGCTCATCGTGTCTTCTGCTTCTGATCCTGGGCCTAAAGGAACAAAGGCTTACCATCCTGGAATCCAGTCTTCAGCAGCACCTGTAAAGACAAAGAAAGAACAGGTTAGCACTACGGTCTTCAGTGGCAGCGCATCTCTTACCTGGTCCATCGGCTGTCACCAACGCCGCGCGCTGCATTCCGGCATCTGAAAGACAAAGGCTTACCTACTCTTCGCATGCTCCGGAGGTCTTCGCACTGCATTCCGGCATCTTAAAGACAAAAGCTTACCAGCTCTTCGCACGCTCCGGAGGCCTTCGGCGCTGCATCCCGCATCTGAAAGACAAAAGAAGGTGCGTTTAAAGACATTGGGCAACTTTATTACTCACGTGCCATTACTCCTTCCCACGCCGAATCCAGTGGGTATTCCAGCACCCTTCAGCTTCTCTAAAGCTCCGAACTTGTACCTGCAAGATAAAAGGGACAGTTAGTGCGCATCGTGAAGCAGGCTACAAGCGCTTACTTACGTGCTTCCAGGCGCTTCTATTCCTCACGCGGGTTCGATCCTCAACTCTCATTAGCCCGCCATCCGCCATCGCCGGAACCCTGCAAAACAAGAGATATCATTACAAAAGACTTTTAAGACATTTGAAGTGCCCAGAACTTACCGTTCGTGCAGTTAACGACGGACAGCAATCCTCTGAGGTCAAGAGGCCTGCACCCTTATCCAGTGAAGAAACTGGTTACGGCACCCTGCCCCGAGGCAGATGGAGAGCTCGGCGTTCACTTACCTAAGACATCTTACTCTTCGAGTCAGACATACAGTGCACAGAGGTCCAGCCCAAAGAGTCAACCGTGTGTTACACATCACCTTTGAAGATACGGCATTCACCCAGTCAAGACCGGCGCCTCTGCGGTAATCAGGTGAGCGTTACAGAACACAAAGCCTACCGCAAAACTCCCACCCAGGCGCTATGGAAACCTCGGATACCGACCAGCTAGCCCAGTTACTTGGGGAACTAAGAGCAGAAGTGCATGCAGCCCGTCAGGAAACGAATGCTCTGAGAAGGGAACTGATTATTTCCAAGGAGCGAACAGACGATCTCGCTAGACAATTGCTACAGTCACAAGCCGGACAAACTCCGTTACCCGCATCAGGGGCAAATCTTCCTTCAACATCCTCTACGAACCCAGTGCAGATCAACCTACCTGGGAATGTACCTCTGGCTCTGCCCGAACGATTTTCTGGTGACCCAAAGAGGTTTGCAGTATTTATTAATCAGTGCCGGTTGCACTTCTTATGCCGGCCAGCAGCCTTTCCAACTGATCAAGCTAAGGTAGCTTTCGTGCTTTCGTACCTTAGTGGCAATGCGGCCGACTGGTCGATCCCTCTAGTTAATCAAGATGATCCGGTTCTCCATGATTTTCAAGCTTTTCAGCTCAGTATGGAAAAACTGTTTGCAAGACATTCACAGGGGCAGGCCTTGGACAATGAGCTCCTTTCATTGCGACAGGGTAATCAAGACCTTTTGGCTTATATTGAGTCTTTCAACAGACTGATAGTGGAAACTCGATGGCCTGAGGACAAAAGGATTACGCTGTTTTATAGAGGTCTACGTGGAGAGCTCAAAGATGTGTTAGCCCAAGTAGTGAATCCCCCGCAAGACTGTTCGGACTATATTGACTTAGTCGTTCAAATTGACCACAGACTGCAGAACAGGAAGGCCGATCGTTCCAAGTTTGATGCTCGAGTATTTTCCAAACCACCAACTCCTACCAAAGGAGTAGACTCCGGGGAACCCATGCAAATAGGGGGCCTGAAAGGACCACTTACACAAAAGGAGCGGGAAAGGAGAAAACAGCTGCAATTATGCCTCTATTGCGGAAACTCGGGGCACTTTCTTCGAGACTGTCCGGTGAAACCAGCCAAGAAGGCAGTAGGAGCTGCAGTTACCAGGGTCACAAACTCTGAGCAGGGAAACGACCTCGCCCGACAAGAATAGAGGTCCTCTTGCCGAGCGTTAAAACCAGTTCAGTGACCTCGCATTTCGTGATACCTATGGTCCTCATTAGCCCTGAACATCCGGATCGATTACATGCGATTGAAACTTACGTCGACAGCGGTGCCATCGGCAATTATGTGGATCATGAAATGGTTTTGAGGATGAATCTGACTCTTTGTCCAAAGGCTGTAAAGGACGTCATTACTACGGTGGATGGTACGGAGATAGCCTCCGGACCAGTAACGCATACCACCCAAGAAGTGACGCTAGTAAGTCAAGATGGACACCATGAGAAGATCGTGTTCGATGTGATCAAGGCCCCTCAGTTCCAGATTATTCTAGGAATTCCTTGGTTAGAGAAGCACAATCCTCAGATCGATTGGCGAGCAAGAACGGTTCAGTTTCCAGAATGTGTCTCTACTTGTCACCCTCGACCTGGTGTTGCACTGGCAGCAATTTCCTCGGAGGCTCCCCAGTTACCTCCTGAATACCTAGAATTCCAAGATGTTTTCCGGAAGGATCAGGCTAACTCTCTACCTCCTCATAGGTCTTATGACTGCCAGATAGGCCTGATACCTGGATCTACTCCTCCTTGTAGTAGAATTTATGCCCTCACCGAGCCTGAGATCTTCACCTCCGACAATACCTGGATCAATACCTAGCGAATGGGTTTATTCGTCCTTCTAAGTCCCCTGCTTCCTCAGCTTTGTTCTTCGTTCCAAAAAAAGAAGGGGACCTTAGAACTTGTATAGATTATCGCGCCCTGAACCAGATCACCGTTAAGAATAGATATCCGTTACCTTTGATCCCTGAACTCCTGGACCAAGTCAGAAAAGCATGCATATCTACAAAGCTGGATCTTAGAGGAGCCTACCACTTGGTACGAGTAAAAGAGGGCGATGAATGGAAGACGGCCTTCCGCACCAAGTATGGGCTATTTGAATATCAGGTCATGCCCTTCGGACTTTGCAATGCCCCGGCCGCCTTTCAATATTTTATGAACGATGTCCTCAGAGAGCTCATAGATGTGTGTGTTGTTGTTTACATTGACGACATCCTCGTTTATTCTTCATCGGAAACTGAACATCGGAAACACGTGAAAATGGTCCTCGAGAGATTGCGTCAACACAAAGTTTTCGCTAAGTTGGAAAAATGTGTTTTCAACGTGACTGAAGTTGAATTCTTGGGATTCATATTATCACCTAGCGGAGTGCGTATGGATTCAAAGAAGGTCGATGCAATTCTCAAATGGCCATCGCCATCCTCCGTAAAAGGTGTTCAAAGCATGTTAGGCTTCGCTAACTTTTACCGCAGGTTTATCCCCGAATTCTCTCGCATAGTCCAGCCCATCACCGCCTTGTTAAAGAAAAACAAACGTTTTGAATGGTCTACCGAGGCGGAACAAGCTTTCCAGAATTTGAAGACTAGATTTATCTCTGCACCGATCTTAAAACATCCTCGCCCAGAACTCCCCTACATCGTTGAAACTGATGCTTCGAGCCTTGCCATGGGGGCAGTTCTATCACAAAAGGACCCAGTAACCAATCAGTTGCATCCCGTGGCATTTTGGTCCCGCAAATTCTCGCCTCCTGAAATCAATTACACTATTACTGATAAGGAACTTCTAGCTATCAAGTCCGCCTTTAAGGCTTGGCGGCATTATCTTCTGGGGGCCCGACACACCGTTACTGTGATTACAGATCACCGAAACCTGCAATATTTGAAAACCGCAAAAGCTCAATCCTCTAGGCAACTCCGTTGGGCACTATTCTTTGCCGAGTTTGACTTCATAATTACCTATCGACCTGGTACAAAAAACGGTAAAGCTGATGCCCTTTCTCGGATGGGAGTGGAAGAACATTTGATCAATCCTAAACCTGTACCTATCATTCCCGAACAAAGAATTCTAGGTGTAATCGCCACACAATCCATAGAGGAAGTTAAGGATAAAGCCAGGCTACTGGTAACTCCAGCAGACATACAGAATTGGCATCTGCAGGGAAAGGACTTTACGGTGAAGGACAACCTATTATATTTCCAAGAACGGTTATACCTGCCCAGCACAGATTTACAGAAAAAGGTAATCTCTTGTTATCACGATTCTTTAATGGAAGGACATCCCGGTATGACCAAGACCTCGGAAAAGATCAAGCGCTACGTCTGGTGGCCGTCTTGGAAAAAAGATATCAGAGACTTTATAATGTCCTGTGGAGTATGCGCCCAAAACAAGAGTCAAAAGGAAAAACCAGCCGGCCTCTTACGCCCTATTGACATCCCGCCTCGCCCTTGGCATACGCTTTCTATGGACTTCATCACCGATCTACCTCCATGCTCCGGATACAATACGATCCTAGTAATCGTGGACCTATTCTCCAAGATGGCGCATTTCATTCCACTCAAAGGCTTACCAACAGCAGCAACTCTGGCCCGAGAATTTCTCGAAAACATCGTCCGACTGCACGGTTTTCCTTCAGTTCTAATTTCGGATCGAGGTAGTCAATTTATTTCTCATTTTTGACGAAGTTGCTGTCGGTCGGCTCAAATTGATGTGAGACTTTCGACCAGCCACCACCCTCAAACCGACGGACAAACCGAGAGGACCAATCAAACTCTGGAACAGTATTTGCGCTGCATGCTACAACAAACTGAAAAAACTTGGAAAGATATCCTTTGGATAGCCGAATATGCCTACAATAACTCTGTCCACTCGGGAACTGGGAAGACCACGTTTTTTCTTTTATATGGTAGTCACCCTCGAACCTCGGAGTTGGATCCACTCCAAGATCTTGGAACACCAGCAGTAGACCACCTGCATTCTACAACCACCCAAGCCTTTAAGGAAGCCTTTTCTCACCTTCAAAGGGCTAAAGAACAATACAAGAAAGGAGCAGACCAACATCGGAAGGAAGCCCCACAATATCAAGTAGGAGATCAAGTCTGGTTATCCACCAAATATCTACCTCTAAAAGGACCACGCACATTCAACCCAAGATACCTTGGTCCCTATTCCATCACTACCATAGTAAATCCAGTAGCGGTCAAGTTGGACTTGCCCCCTCACATGAAGATACATCCGGTCTTCCACGTCTCTCTATTAAAACCCGTGCAACCTCAAACCCGACTAACTACATCTCCAAAACCTATTCTAGTTGATGGAGAACTCGAGTTTGAAGTCAAAAGCATCCTGGATTCCAAGATCTCCAAATCTAAACTATTTTACCTGATTGACTGGAAAGGCTACGGTCCCCAAGAAAGATCCTGGGAACCTGCAGAATTTGTCCACGCGCCTCGTCTAATCAAAAGATTTCATCGAACATTTCCTAACAAGCCCAAACCCCCGGAGAAGCCCGGTTTGGGAGGGGCCTTGAGGGGGGGTGCTGTCATGATCTCTGCTTCCAAAAGATCAGGACTTGCCCGACTCCCTTGGAAGCAGACCCATAACCCCGGTTCCGAGTGCCAGCCAGTCCCAATTGGGACCTTTTGGACCCTGTCCTGGCGCCAGTGGCACCAGGCTCATAAAGATGCCCAGTCCCAGCGCTGGAAGCGCCGGGCTCATAATGCTTGGGTGGATTTACCTGCAGCAGACCATGCTGCTTACTTATCTGCCAGTTGAACCCCTGATCCTCTTCTGTTTGGGACTACTTTTCCTGTTGGGTGGGGCAGGAGCCACTCCCTAGGTTCAGAACACTGGAACTCTTCTGGAAAGCAGGAACTCTTTTCTTACCTAGGCGTGGCTGTGGAAGGAGACACCTAAGCACTACAGGAGGCTATTTAAACCACACCCGATGGATGAATCTTGCTTTGTGTTATTCTGCATTCTCTGCAGCAGAACGCTCATCGTGTCTTCTGCTTCTGATCCTGGGCCTAAGGGAACAAAGGCTTACCATCCTGGAATCCAGTCTTCAGCAGCACCTGTAAAGACAAAGAAAGAACAGGTTAGCACTACGTCTTCAGTGGCAGCGCATCTCTTACCTGGTCCATCGGCTGTCACCAACGCCTCGCGCTGCATTCCGGCATCTGAAAGACAAAGGCTTACCTACTCTTCGCATGCTCCGGAGGTCTTCGCACTGCATTCCGGCATCTGAAAGACAAAAGCTTACCAGCTCTTCGCACGCTCCGGAGGCCTTCGGCGCTGCATCCCGCATCTGAAAGACAAAAGAAGGTGCGTTTAAAGACATTGGGCAACTTTATTACTCACGTGCCATTACTCCTTCCCACGCCGAATCCAGTGGGTATTCCAGCACCCTTCAGCTTCTCTAAAGCTCCGAACTTGTACCTGCAAGATAAAAGGGACAGTTAGTGCGCATCGTGAAGCAGGCTACAAGCGCTTACTTACGTGCTTCCAGGCGCTTCTATTCCTCACGCGGGTTCGATCCTCAACTCTCATCAGCCCGCCATCCGCCATCGCCGGAACCCTGCAAAACAAGAGATATCATTACAAAAGACTTTTAAGACATTTGAAGTGCCCAGAACTTACCGTTCGTGCAGTTAACGACGGACAGCAGTCCTCTGAGGTCAAGAGGCCTGCACCCTTATCCAGTGAAGAAACTGGTTACGGCACCCTGCCCCGAGGCAGATGGAGAGCTCGGCGTTCACTTACCTAAGACATCTTACTCTTCGAGTCAGACATACAGTGCACAGAGGTCCAGCCCAAAGAGCCAACCTTGTGTTACACATCACCTTTGAAGATACGGCATTCACCCAGTCAAGACCGGCGCCTCTGCGGGAATCAGGTGAGCGTTACAGGATGTGACTTTTGTTGGCTTGATAGCAATCTGTTCAGTAGTTTTTACAATATTTGACAGCGACAGGGTTGCCCCTTGCTCCCCAAAATCATCTATACTTCTCCCATTGTGCATTGCACCATTTTCTTTGCTCGATGCAAGCATTTCCAGTGGTAATCCCAAGGAAGCCGAAAAAGAAATGGGCTCAATGTTACGTTATGTTGTGTTACTTGCCATTTATATAGCGCTCTATATATCATTGGTATGACCTCATATCGCTGGTTGGTTGAATGCCCTCAGGAACCGTAGTTCTGGTCAGTAGAGAGAGATAGTGTTGTAGGGTGCGTGGGTGCACCAGATATGTGTGCAGCTGATGTAATTGCCGGATGGTAGCTTCCTAGCTTTCAGTGTGGTGCTGAAGATATCAGTTGGATGTGTGCAGTCTGGCGGGTGAACATCCAGACTGGGCTCTGGCTGTGTTAGGCCTGAAGGACGCATATGTGAGCAACTAGGCCGGAATGTGCTCAGCTAGTAGTGTTTTTCTGCGGTGGTGAGGTGTTCATGGGTACGTATTCGTATGTGAAAAGCTAGGCCGAATTAGTCAGGGGTATAGCTGTGTTCTAGTTGAATGATGGTGTAAAGTAGAGAGTAAGCTTAGTGATGTGATATGATGGTTATCTTTAAAGTGCCCGAGACCAGTCACGTGAACAGGATGATAGGGAACAGGGCGACACATGGACACATAGAGACATGGGGTGGGTTTACAGTGACAGGAGGGGGGATATGGATATATAGCAACAGCATGGGAAGCAGGATATCAGGGTACACAATTATACACGTGTGGGGCATGTTAACATTTACATTCCCATTTCTATCCAGATGCGATTCATGCTAATGTTCACAGCTCCACCCAAGTGTGGGACATGCCAACATTAACATTTCTATCAAGAAGCGACTCAGGCTAACGTTCACAATCCTGTCAGGGTCTGCCGTAGGCTAATGTTCACAATTCTAACAAAGTGTGGGATTGTTAACATTCACGATCCTATCTATAAGTGACGCAGTCTACTGTTTACAAATCTAACTAAGTGCAGCATTGCTAAATATCACAATCCTCTCTAGATGCGGCGCAAGCTAATGTTCACAATTCTAACTGAGTGTGGCATGACTAACATTCACATTCCTATCTGGAGGTGATGCATGCTAATATTCACAGTTCTAACTAAGTGTGGCATTGCTAACATTCACAATCCTGTCTGGGTCTGGCATAGGCTAAAGGTTCACAATTCTAACGAAGTGTGTCATTGTTAACATTCACAATCCTATCTATAAGGGACGCAGGCTACTATTTACAAGTCTAAGTGCAGCATTGCTAACAGTCACAATCCTATCTAGATGCAACGCAGTGTAATGTTCACAATCCTAACTGAGTGTGACATATCTAACATTCACAATCCTATATAGGTGTGACGCAGGCTAATGTTCACAGCTCAAACCCAGTGCGGCATTGCTAACATTCACAATACTATCTAGAGTTGACACAGTCTGATATCAACAGTTCTAACTTAGTGGCATTGCTAACATTCACAATCCTGTCTAGAGGTGACGAAGGCTACTGTTTTCAAATCTAACTAAGTGTTTAACAAGTATAAGAGCGTTGCTAACAATCACAGTTCTGAGGTAAGCTGATGTTGAGTGGAGTGATTTTCGGGAGTAGAGTAATTGCTCTACTCCCCGCCCATGCCACACTTACTTTTGGATTGGTGCTGGTTGACGGCTGGGCACTGGCTTCTCCTGGCGTCTCCTGCTGACACCTGCAGACATGATCTGGAGCCGCCTCTGTTGGAGCCGCCCTTTGCCTCGGGAGCCCTTAGCCAAAGGGGCTGCACGGGTAGAGGGCTGCCCTGGTAGGGTGAGTTAAGAGCTGAGCTCAGGTCAATCCGGGAAGGGGTGCGGGGAGAAGGGAAATTGGATTAGGAAAGTGAGGCTGCAATCGGGGGCTGGGGGATCCATTTACAAAAATAAATGGTGGATTCTGGGGCCCAGGAGGGTCTCAGGGGCCTACAACTCACCTGCTGGGTACTCCGTAATGTTGGTGAGCAGTGAGCAGTGCCTGTACTCACGGGCAGGCAAGCTGGACAGAATAGCCAATCAGGGCCAGGGGGTGGGATGGGAGGCAGGATCAGGGCTGGGGAGAAGGGAAATTGGATCAGGAAAGCAAGGCTGCAATAGGGGGCTGGGGGATCCATTTACAAAAATAAATGGCAGATTCTGGGGTCCAGGAGGCTCTAGGCGGCCTACAACTCAACGGCTGGACACTTCCAGAGGGGTTGGTGAGTGCTCCTTCTCCCAAGCCAGTGAGAGTCACTGACTATGTGCTAGGTCTCTGGAGGAGAATCACACATATGATGACAGAAGCATCTGATAACTTGAAAGCAGGTCAGGCTCTGGTGAAGCATTTGCATGACCAGAAGGCCAACATGGTTGAATTTACTCAAGACCAGCAAGTTCTAGTTATGGTGCCTACAAGGTAGGGGGTCTTACAGGACAAATGGATTTGACCCTTCAAGGTTGTGGGAAAACTTGGAGAGGTTAATTATTTGGTGGACTTAGGCAATCCTTAAGAGGCCCCCAGTGTTTCTCACACCAACCGTCTAAACGCCTATGTATCAAGACCAGAAGTGGGAGCCTTCTGCTCAGGAGGAGGAGGAGGAGGAGGAGGGAGTTAATCTCTCTTCTAATCTGACACTGGAACAACAGGAGGAGTGCAAATCTATGTTAAATCTGTTTGTCCCTCTGTTTTCAATATCACCAGGTTTGACCCCGTGGGGCCAGCATGATATTTTCACTTGTGACTGTTTAGCTGTTAAAAACAGAGATTACAGAATGTCAGACCATGTAAGAGCCCACAAAAAGGAAGAGGTCAACAAGATGCTTGATCTCGGGGTAATAGCGCCATCTACCAGTCCATGGCCTAGTCCAGTTGTACTAGTGCCAAAGGCAGGATCCAAGGAGTTGAGATTCTGTGTGGACTATAGAGCTCTAAATGCAGTCACCAAGACAGATGCCCATCCTTTACCTAGGACAGATGAGCTGGTGGACAAACTTGGTTCAGCCATGTACCTCAGTACATTTGACCTAACATCAGGTTATTGGCAAATAGCCCTGACAGACCATGCCAAGGAGAAAACTGCATTTTCAACCCCAACAGGCCTCTATCAGTTTAAGGTTATGCCTTTTGGATTAAAAAATGCACCTGCTACATTCTAAAGGATGGTTAATCAAGTTCTGATTGGGAAGGAGGACTTCTACATGGCATACTTGGATTACATTGCAGTGCTCAGCCCTACTTGGAAAGAACATGTGGACCACTTAGGATATGTTTTTCAAGCTCTTGAGCAGGCCCATCCGACCATAAAGCCAAGTAAATGTCAAATTGGTCAGAGCAAGTGGTCTACCTTGGAAATGAGGTAGGAGGAGGTGAAATAAGGCTATTGCCTAGCAAAGCACAAGCTGTACAAGCATAGGCCACCCCTACTACTCAAACCCAAGTGAGAGCCTTAATAGGTCTCACTGGTTAGTATAGGAACTTCATAGAGAACTATGTGTCCATAGCTTCTCCCTTGAATGTGGTCTCCTCACCCAAATTCCCCAAGAAGGTCAGGTGGAATGAGGAGTGCACTAAGGCATTTGAAGGACTTAAGCAAGCCCTTTGTTAAGCTCCAGTCTTAAGAGCTCCTGACTATAGCCAACACTTCATTGTGCAAACAGATGCTTCCAATACAGGTATAGGTGCAGTTCTGAGTCAGCTGGATGAGAAAGGTAGGAAACACCCCATCTGTTTCATCAGTAGGAAACTGAAGGAACCTGAGACAAGGTGGGCAACCATAGAACGTGAGTGTTTTTCCATTGTTTGGTCTCTGAAGATGTTTAGACCATACTTGTATGGATCTACTTTTGTGATTCAGACAGACCACCAACCCTTGAGATGGTTAATGCAGATGAAGGGGGAAAATCCTAAATTGTTAAGATGGTCAATCAGCCTACAGGGGTTTGATTTTACCGTTGAGGTCAGGGTATAATCACCAAAATGCTGATGGTCCCTCCAGAATGTATGACCGACTGGAGTAAGGAGATTCATCCACAGGTGGATTAAATCCTCCTGTCCCTTAGTCTGGGGGGGGGGGGGACAAGTGTTAGGGAGAATTCTCACAAATGTGCTGATTCCCTTCACCTCAGAGACCCCCAGCAATCTTGCTGGACCCTGAGGACCCGACCCTTTCACCTGGATCGAGTGTGAGCCCCTTCTCCCACTTTCTCATGTATTTTGAATGTGTTTTACTCTTGTGTTCTTCAATTATGGAGTTTTAGACAACTCCATAGGTGTCATCTTTTCATGTGTGCCACACAGCACCCTCAGTGCAGTGACACAGGGGAAGCCTTTTTGGCTGTCCCAAGGTTTAAATACCTCCTATGGGACAAACCACTGCCTCACAGAGAAAGCAAAGTCAAATAGACTCTACTAGTCTTTTTCAAATTGCCAGACCCAGCACACCCTATCCCACAATAGAGTGCTGGAGGGGTTACCTAGTATCCCCTATGTCTAGAAACTCATGTAACAGTCAAATGCCACCCCTTCCTCTCGAAATGGCTGGTGACAGTGATTTTACAATAAACTACCATGATTTTTCCCGACTGCGAACACCGGTAGCGTTAAATCACAGGAGCCATGTTTTTCAAGATGGTGTCTGAGCCCCCTTTGTTTAAACTAGTCCGGTCTTTTTTCACCATTTCTTTTTGGAAAGGCCCTTCTAGAGTTTGTCTCTGCGCGCCAAACCAGGTTTGGTCCCTCCGTTCCTATGCCCCTTGCGGGCTTCAGGACTGAAGACTGTCACCGGTGCCAGAGTGTCTGGGGTGGGCAGGAAGTGAGGGAGGTGCCCGAAACTCCCCATGCTTAGTCTCCTAGGAGACCCTATTGAACCCCGGCGTGATTGGCTGGCTTACCATCCGGCAAAGACAGCCACCCCGCTGGGTGAGTGGCAGTCAGGCTGGAATGAATGGGAGGAAACTGGATGAACGGCGAGTCTCCCGGCCTGGAAGGCAGAGTCGACCACTGGAGCGAAAGAACCAAAGAAGAGCTGGAAGAGGACAGCAGCTGCAACTCCTGGACCTTTGGTTGGCCTGGTGAAGCCCCACTGCAGATCCGAATCGCCCAGTTCATCTCGACAGAGAAGCCCCTCAAGGACGACCTCTCCACTTGAGCTGGTGGGACCAATCAACTCGACCCACAAGCCACCTGGACACCACTCTTGGAGCTGGTTGTATTTTCCCCATAGTGCTTCACGAAACTGAATAACCAGGGAGAGGGACACCTGTTTGAGTGCTTGCCTAGAGCGACCAGAATTGAAGATTTGTCTTTGCCAGTTTTGCGACCAGTCCCCATGCAGTGCAGGAGTCCCTCAATTCCCCCCCCCCCTCATCTCCATGACCGAGGCCCAGGAAAAGAGAGACCTGCAGGAACTGCCAGGAACAGATGTCCTCAGCTGCATCTTCTTCTCCATTGTAAGGCACTGTGAAAACCTGTCCCAGAGAACTTACCTCTCACTGCGAAAGTGCTTGAAACTCTGGTGACTCGCAGGCCTAGTCAGCTTGTGACCCAACATATGAATCCTTCTTTTACAAACTATTTCTGAGAACCGTGGCAAAGACTTTTCTGTTTAACTACCAGAACAGCCTATCCTATACAAGACATTAGCCCATTGACTTTGGACTAAACTATTGCACTGAATTGACTCCTCTGGTAAACTCAAACCATTTGCACTGTCCAAGAGTAACTGTAATATTCTTTTTATTAACCTATGCCTTTTTGCTCCTACTTCAAATGCTTTTTGCTCCTCCTTCAAAGTAGTTTAAATTCCTCAGAAACTGATAGTGTGAAGTACTGAAGTGTATTGTTGTGTGATATAGATTGCCTCCTTCTAGTGAATGTTTTATAAATGACTGTGAAATAAACCAACAACTGTGTTATCAAGAAACCTTGAGTGTAAGATTTCATTTAAACACCCGCGACTGTAGACCTCTGTGCAACATCCACACAGCTCACATTCCCTCCCGAGATAAGCCAGTCAAAGTTATATTTGGAAGAGGAAAGGTGGTAGACTCCTATCAGACTACAGATGGGGATGGAAAGAGAGGAACACGTGCAGTGAGGGAGTTAGGAGTGGGATGGAGAGTCTGTTTGGGACAAAGTATGTTGTCTTATTGGGGGAATCCATGAGAATCTCATGAGATTCCTGTTGTAATATCAAATGCTGCGCTTGTAAAATAAAATGGGTCACATGAACCGGGAGGGCAAACATGCTGTAAGGTAGTTGGGGGATGAAGAAAATAGGTGGTAGGAGCAACATATAGTGATTGCTATTGAGGATAGGGAAGAATTTGTAATTTTTGAGGATGTTCTCGTTAGTGCAGAAATCGTATATGTTGCATTACAGGAATCAGCATAATCTGTATTACTGCAGAACAGATGGCCGAGAAAGATTTCTCTGGGCGTAATGGATGACATTAATGGAGCCATGCATTAGAATAATAGTGAATTATTGCAGGAATAAAAAAAGGGAACACATGGGGGCTTAGTCAATAGAATATGGAACCCTCGTGCTTGGCCTTTATCATTTTAACCTGCATAGAGGTGGGATTGGATCTAATAAGCAGGGTGATTTTGGTATTTTTAAATAATTGGTGCAGGATGCGAACACTGGCCTAGGGAAACTGATGCTGCTGGCTAAGGGCCTCTATCTTTTTAAATATTGTGTGCAACCTGGACAGTGGACACACCCATTGACTGAAGGGCAGTAGACCCTGAGGCCACTGGCCATGGGCGTAGGCTAGTGGGAACTGGTTATGTGCTAGGGAGGTGGGTATGGACCACAGCTGGAAGACCCTTCTTACGCACACACTTTTACAACAAACACTTATTAAACTCACATTTACAACAGATGCTCTTCCGGCAAACACTCTTAATACACATACTCTTAATACACATATGCACTTGACACACTTATGATACACATTCGTACACCGAACGGCTTACACCACACAATCTTACTACACACCCTCTTATGGCACACACTCTTACAAAACATGCTCTTATGACACATCCTCTTATTAAACTATTTCTAAGCGCACGCATTTACAACACACAAACTTACACTAGGGTAGAATGAAATAGAGCATGAAGACTCTGAATCTAAAGTTGACAGGCACTGATATTAAGCCTCACTTCAGTCACATATTATTTTATTTAGCTACCATGAAAATGGTGCATCTGTGGAAAGACAGTGGTTAGCCGCTCACCTGAGTGATAGTCCTGACATCCGACACAAGTTTCGTCACACACAAGCAACATTCCTTTGAGCTGGCCCAAAGAATGGATAATTAACTTTACACTCGCAGCAGGAAATGCTGAACACCCTTTGTGCTCAAATAAAACTTTCTACATTCATCTGAAATGATATCGTGCTACATTGGAACAATATATTGAAATCCAAAGGACTGCCACCAGTTTATATGTTATCTGGATAGCAATGTGAGCATTGTTCACTCTTAAAAGCTATGTGGGCCACTGGTCATAGCCAGAAGCCACATTACGCGGGGCATTGCCGTTAGCCATGCAACCACGCCCACCAAACCAACCAAAGTAGCCAAGGGAGGCCAGGCCCAGTAGCAACTTTATACATATAGCTGGTCTGTGGGCCATGTCCTAGACAGCACATACACAACCCTTTTCAATTTACAGGCGACCACTGTGCTGCAATGGGATCTGCAAATATGAGCCATATTGTGGATCTGGTAACCATATACATGGTTCTGTGTTGTTTAATCGAATTAAGTCACTAGAAATTTAGCTCATCAAAATAACTTTGTTTAAAAAAAAAATATATATTTTATTTAATGTGGTTCCCCCAATAAGCCTGTCACCACAACACCCTGACCCCACATGTTCCACTCTCCTTTTACCCCTTCACATTATTACAAATATATACATTTTCTTCCAGCTTAGTAATTTTCTCAAAGTAAATAACCATAATGTGATTTACTTGATTTGATAACATTGGTACTCCCTACATATATATATATATTCAGTAAAACAACTTTGTTAAAAGGACCTTATGGTTCCAAGTAAAACCGAAAACCTCCTGAAATTCGCCAGATATGGTAAACTAAGCAATCATAACTCGCGCCACCACCGTGCACTGCTAAAACTAACACCCAGGACATCAAAGATAACATCACAAATGTCATTGTTGACATCTGTGATGGGTGTCTTTCGGTGGGGTTTTTCGGTTTTACTTGGAACCATAAGGTCCCTTTAACAACGTTTTTTTTAACTGAATTTCATAGGTTTTTAGTAGCGCAACTTTACCATAACGCCCCTTTAACAAAGTTATTTTTATTGAATTCATAGTGTAAATTTGATAGGTGTTTACTAGGTTTCGCTTACTTTATATACATGTAACATAGAACATACCAAACACCCTGCTAATGATTGATGTACGCGGACGGTCGCGGACGACATTATCTGAAATTGTCTATCATACCATATAAACACTGCACAGTTCAAAAAGCAGCACATAAACACCTTATATGTAATAATAAATAAGCAGTGGAACCTTCATATCTAACACATCAACCATCCATTTAAATACCATATGTAATAAAATGGATTATACCATAACAAAAAAGATATGCCTCAAACATATTTACCTCGCAGAAACTGCAGAGCTAGAATCAACAGTAGACCTACACAACACTACGAATACAACTTACCAGAAACTAGTAAGTAAACTTCATTTTTCTTCTATATTTCTAAACGTGTTGTATGAGGTACAGTATAATTAATATATTTTTGTTTTTCACACAGAAATGTGCAGTACTTTGGAGTGGCTTGAAGAAGATTTTCCACCTGACGAAATGTCTGAAGACAGTCATAATAATGGTAGACACTTCTCTATATAAGCAAATTAATAATCATTACTTTATGTGTACTTAATATATATATGTTTATTTTTAACAGACCAAACAAACATTTAAAATATTACACCAAAAGACACATTGGAAAAGACTCTGCAACACATGGAACAGAAAATAGACATGCTCAAGGAAAATTTCAATGGTTTGAAACAGTTAGTGGAGGACTACATAAAAGAAAACATTAAATACCATTGTCCCACCTGTACCTGTGCCCCCTCTCCATGTCCCAGTGAACTATCCCCAAACCCTCAACACCAAGATAAAAACGTTTTGATGAGACTTCATCCCTTCATCCCATCACATCCATCCTCTCCAAACCCCTAATTCCCCTGTATTTGTATCAGTTTTTGCTTCCCCCTCTCTTTCATAAATTGTGTATATGTAAATAATAATAAAAAAATGTTATGTTTCTTTTAATGAAATTCTTTGTGTGTTATTTTTTTTTAAAAAGCAGTTAAAATGTCTGCGGACAACGCGCCTGTCTGGCCTGTCCGTAATTAACAAAATGTGGATGTCCTAAGGACACTACACCTGTCCGTACCATTCGCAACCAAGATGAAACTGTTCTTAGAACACACCAGGTGTCCGGGATGTCCATAAATGAACAAAATGGGGGTGTCCTAAGGACACTATACCTGTCTGTACCGTTCGCAACCAAGATGGAACTCTTCGTAGAACACACCTGCTGTCTGAGACATCCGTAAGTGAACAAAATGGATGAATCCTAAGGACAATATACCTGTCCGTACTGTCCGGAGCCAAGTTGAAACTGTCCTAAGAACACATGCGGTGTCAGGGATGTCTGTAGTCAAACAAAATGGAAGTGTCCTAAGGACACTATACCTGGCCGTACAGTCTGCAGAACATCTATGCACATGCGCACCACACCCGTAAGTCCTGCGAACATCGCGCCTGTCCATAACTGTCCGTCTCACTTGTGTCGCACATTTAATTAGCTTCAGGACCCGAACACTGTCCGTAGAACACCTGCGCGCATGCGCATGACCGTTCCTGTGCCTTTGGTGTCCTGTGGACACCCGTACCCTTCGTGGACCTGTTCCCGATGTCATCATGTGACCGCACCCACGCTGAGCGGGTGTCCTAATTTGCCGACTCTGTCCGGTTCCCCAACATTTTAAAATAACTTATTCAGACAATCCAAATTATTTTACAGTAAAAATTCACCATTTCACATGTCCCAGACAATGGCCCTGGCTTTCCACATACTTTTTAAAACTTTTTGAACCTTCTTGGGTGTTCGATATGTTCGCGAGGTGCACCCCCCCACCCCTATAAAAGGGCACACCCCAGAGCTGATCTTCATTGTACTTCTGGCTATTGCAGATTGACTTTTACTGCCTTTGCTACTCTTGCTGAGATTATCTCATCAACCCTAATGGCATCCATGGCTGCTGTTGCTACATCTGCCTCAGCACCACCCACAAACCCTCCACCACCTCCCCAAGGGCCTGCAGAGGGGAACACGCGTGAGGATGTAGAGAACGAGGATGAAGAGGATGAAGAGAATGAGGTCGAGGAACTCCCTACTACCAGCAGTCGCCTGGAGTCTTGGGTGTGGCGGTTGTTTACCATTTATGGTAACGTACCAAAAGCACGTGCGAACAAGGTCACCTGTAACCAGTGCAAATTGGTGCTGAGTCATGGGAGACGTGGTTCGTACAGCTTTGGTATGACATCCATGAAGCGACACCTAACTTCGTTCCACAGTGCGGACATTCGCAAGGTTGTACCTTGTGATAAACGTAGTAGGTTGAATTATTCTACAGCATCCTCCGTTTCCACTCCTCTCACCACAAGAGACACTCCTGTGGGAGAGCGCATCCATCCATGTGCTTCACAGGCCATTCGCGATGCTGTTGACCCTTACCTTTTGAGGGTCACAATATTGTGTATGTACTGCAACGCAGTACTCTGCAGGGGGGAGAGTCTTTGAAGTGCTTTCGAGACTACTGTCACTGACCACCAAAAGACCTGCTACCTACCTAAGTAAGGCCCACCCTACATCTTCCTCTCTCCACCTGCCCTTTCTTATCCCCATGATTGGTGTCCCTTCCTTACCCTCCTTTCCCCTCCTCTCCTAATGTGTCATGTGTAAAAAAAAACAAAAAAATATAAAAATATAAAACAACAAAAATCCAAAAAAAAGGCTCTTTTCAGAGCCGTCTTTGACAGATTATAAATAGAAGTGTCAAATAAACAGTGCAGGGCCCTGTGCATTTTTTGAAAGTCCGCAGACAGTCCTGGGACATATAAAAGTTTAGGGTGCTGCCCTAGCAAAACCAATGCACTTTTTTCTGGTGGTGTTTTTGTGTTTGAAAAACTTGAAATCGTCAACATCTACTGCAAAATAGGTCACTCTAATTCCAAAAAAGGTTGCAATGCATTTTGTACATTTATCAGAAAAATCTGATTGCCAGCATAAGTAAGATAGACTCCATCTCTGCAGAAAAAAATGTATGTGCTACGAAACATAATATTTTCATTGTGAAAAGAGGACATGCCAACATCTCTTAGAAAGGCACAAACAGCCTTATTGACATTGTGCCTCGCTTTCTCCATTTGTGAACCAAATAAAGAAGAACACAACCACATTTGTCTTTGCGCAATACGAGAAAAAAATTACTTGGGAATTTGGAAATATGTCCATGACCTTCTCAAGTCCTTCTTTCATTGCAAATTGCAAACAAATTCCAGACACATGTCCTAAACTGTTCCCTCCACAATGAATTATAATTATGTCTGGATGATGCTCTGTCTCTGAAGTAGCACAGATAGGTACCAAGTCCAGCCACTTCAGTATACGCACTCCATGCCACTGCACTTCCACATGAGGGAATCCAAGATCTGCAGCTACTCCACAACGTTCTGCATGCACCTCCAACCAATGTATCCATGAGGCTCACAAAATCCAGATAATCTGTTTTCGAAAACACACAGCCATAGCTATCTGTTCTTCTCTCTGGAAAAAGATATTCTCACAAAATCTATCCTTACACAACACACCCACCAAACTTTACTGACCAATCCCTAGCTCCGCTCATTCTCATTTGCATGCCTCTCCACCCCAGAATCCCCGTATGTAATACGCGCTTTCCGCAGACTACCGCCATGTGTGCGGACATATCGAAGATCTGAGCGTGGTGAATGACATTTAAATAGTGTGCCCCTTTTCCCCTTTGAGGTGGGCTCTGAAAAGAGCTGTTTATTTTGTTTTTTTTGCAGATGCCTGACAGACACCTGTTATTTTGTATTTTTTTCTTTTTTTTTTCTTCTTACTTTACAACTAAAATCTTCACATAACCTTCTCCAAAGCAACCCTTACATTCCAAAACAACATGGCATTTACCAAAAAAGATATAAAGAAATACCATCTTCTTCAAAATAAACAGTATTACTCAAATCAATATTTTCATTATTACAGAAAAACATACCAGCTCTAAGCATGAAAGCACACATGCCTCGATTGATTGCACACCTAGCAATGTTTTGCTGAGGACAAAAAACAGAACTATTGTCCCATATTGCCCTAGGTAGTAATCCTGAAAAAAATACTTTCGCATTTGGAAGGATGTTCATTACTGCTTGAACCAACTGTTCCAAATCTGCCAACAAAGTAGGGGCACTCACGTAACCCAAATGGAAAGCACCATAGTGCAAAACTACCAGATGGGGACTTTTCATCGTACGCATATCTTCACAAACTTGTAGAATTCCCTCTACATTGCAATCAGGCACAGCGCTCCACACAACCTCCACTCCTTTAACATCGAAATTGTTTGCCACATGCCTGCATTGAGCATACTGCTGTAAACCATGGACAAACATATCTCCGAGCACCAACACCCTGACTTTCTCCACCTCTGCCATCTTCACTACACTATGCTCTTTCTAAACAAATCCACAATGTCAACATCTCATTGGCTGATTCCTACAGTCCCCTTTCCATACTGGATTTGCTGAAAACCCCTGATGTGGCACTCCCTACCCGCGGACAGCCGCGGTCTCCGCGTGGCATTTAACTCTTAGCCAGCCCTTCTACCCTTTCCACATCACTCTCGGTGCCATTCCCTCATTGGATACAGCTAAGCAGTCACAACACCATCAACCAATCACATCCAAGACCTCTACATCTCACTCCATCATCAGAGTTCCACACTTCAAACGTACTGTTGATCACTCTGAGTACAAGTCTCTTATGATCGGAAAGCACCTACTACAAAAACTACTCTACAAGTCTCCAAGATTTCTACTTACAGCTGCATTCATATCCACATACATGAATACAAACTACAGGTATGCATATTTTATTCACAGTACACATACAAGTGTTATGAATCCATATAAACAGAGTAATGCCACTAAACCTGCATATAGTATACATACATGCCAACCCTCCCATTTAAGCGCGAGACAGATGATTTTTCATTGAAAAATCACACTATTTTTTACTGTCTCCCACCTAAATTAATGCTAATCCAAATGCAATCATATGAGAAAAATAAATATTCCCGATTGCTGTGGTGAAATCTCCCTCTCAGCTGCACCCGATTGTTGGCTTGTCTACCTATAAAAAGAATTTATTTAAATTGTTCCCATCTACTATAATCAACTGTCACTTCCAAACAGGTCTGCTATCTACAAGACACCTTTAAAAAACCAAGTGATTTTCATGCACTTAAAATTCTACTCATTTGCAAAGCATGTTGAACCAACATATTGTAAATAAAATATAAACGCTGAACATAGTCAAATGAAATGCATGCATACACTATGTTCAGATATCAAACAAGAATACTACCACAAAAACAGAAAAATCAACGTCTACATTAACATCAGTGCTATAAAAAAACACAAAATTGAGTGAAAATCAGCAGCATCTGAACTAAAAACAACATATCCGAAGAGACCTGCTCATTGCACAAAAAAGAGTAAGTACAATACTACCTTAATATTCTTACTGTTCCTCAAACACACTGTGTGGTTCATTCATGTAATTTGTGCACCAAAAGAACTGCGATTTCTGAACCATTCTGCCCAAAAATCCCCATTTTTTTGGAAAGCTTTAATAGACAGTGCAATCCTTCTCAAAAGAAAGTTATTCATTTTAGTGTTAAACAGAATGAATGAAACAGAATGAAAGCACTAACAAAACTATCTACTAAATTACAAAAAAAACTTCAATAAACGAAATGTCAACAAAAATAACTTCTTAAATATCTGTTGAGGTGAATGGAGTCACAACACGAGCACAAAACCATATTTTAATGAAGAAGCATACAAACAAAACCAAACAAAGACAATTGCCATCCATAGCAGTGGACGAGGTTATGAAAAAAATAATAATACCATAATGGAACAAGAAATACTGCTTCCAAAGATATCCCCAGAAAACTCAGAATTACCTCTCCATTCGACTGAACCAGAACGTCCAGTATACAAATGGCCATGCACGTCAATGTGTAACATTCCCAAAAAATCTTTCAAATCTTTACGCCAGTTCCTTAATCAGCATGTGAAAGGCAAAGACAAAATCAAAATGAAAGTGCTGCAAAATATGGATACCTGTCCAGTGCGCAAATACACAGGACTACAAGGACATTCATTAGCCAGCATTTCAGGACCTATTTGCAAAAGCACCTTCCATCATATCAAAATGATATCAACACATCATTCAACTATAAGAAATCTAGTCTATAAACTGTACTATGCTAAACGTCCTGCTTTAGCACTAGCCAATTTAAATAACACTCTTCTACATTGTACACCCAAACACCATCTCAAAGAAATCAACCATATCCAGAGAAAATATATTGGAAGTGAAAGCCACTTACAAAATGTAATAGCTTTACAACAGACTAGCAACAATGCTGCATATAGCAACCTTCTACTACACACATACAAAAAAGAAATACTACAATTTAAAAGTACATCAGCTGAAGTACCAAACCATATGTGTGTGTGTTGCCGCAGAACTTTTTATAAAAGTAACACAAAACTATAAATGTAACATACAAAATAGAAGACAATGAAGATTGCAAATGGTTTGAATTAGCTATCTACCTTGTAGAAGAAAACAAATACGAAATAACTGACCCCTTAATACTTTGCAGTTACTGCACTACAAAACTTGACAACAACCAAACTCCTTCACGTGCTATCGTCCAATAGAGCAATCTTTAATTGTCTTAGTAAATGGTGTACCAACAAAAGACAAAAAAAAATTGGCAACAACTCGTAGATTTATATAAAGTTAAACAAGCCTTGCAATATCTAAAAGACAATGATGAATACTACAAAGAAACTAAATATTGAAGAAAACTTAAGGGAAACATCTGAAATAATTCAAGAGTCAACAGAAACTGGTCAATTTGAACTTCTAGATCCTGCTACGGTATCCAATATTTTAGACCATTATACAATTCATCCATTACACTCTAATGGCACCATAGATGATGCACTAGAAATGTACCAAATGGACACACCAAAGGATCACCAATCAGCATATGGGAAAAAAGTATAGAAGCATGTGGTTTTCCTCTACTCTTTCCTACTGGCAAAGGAGGAAGGTACGATGATAGACCCACTCAGATAACAGCATTAGAATACCTCTTGTTACGAATGTATTCTGAAGATCCCAGATTTAGACAAAATGTGGAATACATATTCCACCTTCTCTTTGAAAGTGAACTAGCAACTCTATGTTACGGAGTGGCACACATATTGAAATCAGGAACCCACTTTCAAAATATGTCAGCTACATAATTAATACAAAAAGTAAAAGATGAGGTTTTACAATCAAGCATTACATGCGTGGTACAAAAGAGTACTGGTTCCGACGGCACAGAGATGTATGTTGTAAGATAAGAAACCTTGGCCCACCCACTTGGTTTGTTTCATTAAGTTGTGCAGAATATGCATGGGAAGAAACAAAAACAAAACAAGCATAGATGTACTAACACCTGGAGAACGTTGCTGTCTAGATCCTGTTAATGTTTCAAAATATTTCCATCATCGTTTCATTGCTATGCTACACTTTATTTGTAATAAAAGTGTTCCTCCCCTCGGAGAAGTGCAACACTTCTTTTGAAGAAAACAATACCAAGGCAGAGGAGCACCACATATCCACATGCTTTTATGGATTACAGATGCTCCTAAATTTGGTCAAGACAGTGATTCCACTGTTTTACAGTTTATCGAAAAAATGGGTCACTTGTGAAATTCCATCAAAAGCAACAAATAGTGATCTTCATGCACAAAGTCGACAATTTCAAAGACACAAATGTGGCAAATATTGTTGTCGCAAATACAAAAACAAAGGGAAATACTACACCAAATGCCGCTTTGGTTTCCCTAGACCAGTTACAGAAACAGGTGAAGTGAACAACTTCATGTCTTCAGTTAGACATAGTGTTAAAGGTAAATCACCTAAGAACACGTATTACATAAAAAGAACAGAAGAATCAAAATATATCAATGATTACAATGCAATCTTTGCCCTCTTATGGAATGCAAACATAGATGTGCAGTACATTGCAGACAATTCCATTGCAGTTGCACCATATGTTACAGCCTACTTAACAAAAGCAGAAAAAACGGAGCTTCATGAATTCTGGAATGACCTATCATCAGACAAAACACCATCTCAGAAATTGTACAGTTTAGGCATAAAAATGCTCTCTCATAGAGAATGTGGCTCCTATGAAGCTGCAGATCCTTTAACCGGTACTGCTTTGTATGGAAAATCTGAAAATATAGTATGGCTAAGTCTTGCTAAATCTAGAAAACGAGTTCCCAAATCATGTGAGGACATAGAAACAATAGCCACAAATGATCCCAACAGCCAAGACATTTTGAAAAACAATTTACTAGACACATACTACCCGAACAGGAGTACCACTTTGGAACCCATGGGCCTCATTACAAAGTAGGTGGTAAGGGATTACCGGCACCAGTAAGGACACCGGTGCCGGTAATCCCTTACCACCCTATTCCAAGGTCCCTTACCGGGTCCCTTCCTTAACGCCTGGTTTTACCAGGCGTTATGGAAGGGACCCTTTAAGGGACTTCAGAGCTAATAACGGTACCGCAAATTGTGGTACCGTTATTAGCTCCATCCCCATTCCCATTGAGCCCTATGGGGGCTCGAATGGGAATGGGGAATTGTTCCCGGAATGGGGACTTACCGGTGCCTCCAAGGTTGGAGTGACCCAGGAAAATCCATATTTCGGGAACCCGGACCCGGAATGCGGTAAGGGGGTAGCCATGGGGCTAATAGCACCATGGCTACCTCCTACCTTTTAATGAAGCCCCATGTGTCTATACCAAATAGCCTAAAACTTTGCATACTAAAATAATATAAAACCCGATGAAAGAAAAAAAAGGTAGATATAGAGTGACAGATTGCGAAGGCAGCTTAATGAAACTTACCAAATGAAGCTTAATTAATCATATCAAATTGTCATTAAAAACAGAAAGAACTATCTTACATGTTCCTGCTACAACTTTTTGAACCATGGAGAAAAGAAGAAGAGATACTAGATAACTATGACTCCTTTGAAGAAGCTTTCAAAGCAAATGAAAGCACTATCACCAATATAAACTTTACGCAGAACAAATGAAACAATGAACAGCAACACGAAGAAGAACTCCAGGCCCAACTAGATAAGGACTCTCCCGACAGTAGTCAACCTTCTGTAACAGGAAGCCAAGAACCACTGGGACAGCCACTAATAGCAAACGAGGCAGAATTAGCTATGACACAAGTAGAAAACACCATGTGTCAGTATGAAGATACAGAAGACTTAACTATACTACAATCAAAACTGAACAAAGAGCAGCGCACCATTTTTCAAGAAGTAACAAAAGAAATTGTACATGCTTTACAACATGAAAATAAAGAATGTACCTGCCAATATTACAAACCTATACTACTATACGTCAGTGGTGAAGCTGGTTCAGGCAAAACATTCTTTATCAAAATCAGCAGCAAGTTCCTTCAACAATTGACAAACAACAAACTGTCAGCTGTGGTAACTGCCCCTACAGGATTAGCTGCCTACAGCATAGGCGGTGTCACTTTACACCGATTAGTACTCCTTCCAGTAGAACACCAAAACAAATTAGACTATTACAAACTTTCTACAGAAGCTGCAATGGAACTACGCAGAGTGTTAAAACAAATGCAAATGCTACTAATAGATGAAGTGAGCATGGTCTCCAACCTAATGATGGCTTTGATTCACCTCAGATTGCAAGAAGTACTTAAAACAAAATACAAAGAGCTCTTTGGAGGAAAACACATTATTGTTTTTGGAGATCTTCTTCAATTGACACCAGTGAAAGGTGAACCTATTTTTAAAACCATAGGACACAAACTCTGCTGTAAAACTGTTGGCAGCATAGGAAATGTCAACCTTTGGCAACATTTTCAATACAGAGAATTAACATAAAACATGCGCCAATCTGCAGACCTCACTTACGCCAACATTTATAAAAGTATTAGAGTTGGTGTACTATCTCAAGAAGCACAAGCAATATTAAAAACCCGGCACATCCATGCACTTTATGGCGATAACTCATGTGCCACTGATGTTATGGAACAATTAGCGCACAAAAATGTCAATTGTATGTTCTTAATGCCAACTGTTGCAAGCTGTTCCAAATTCAATGAAACAATGTTGAAAAAAGAAATGCAACCAATAATTGAAATTTGCTCAACAGACAAACTGGACGTACATGGTATGACACTACCCATGTGTTAACAAGCCACAATCAGAATAAATACCTTAGAAAACTCTATCTCCAACACAGCTGGTTTGGACAAAATATCAAAATTGTCCTTAAACTGTAGAGTAATGCTTAAACGTAACCTTGATGTGGAGCAAGGACTAGTTAAAGGAGCACTGGGTATAGTTGTTGGCTTTCAAACATACCCACGTGACAACATTCAGTTTGTCAATATTCTCTTTGACAAACTTTCAGAAGTAAAAAGGATAGGGCGCTCAACAGCTCGATTCCTTCTCTTCAAAGACATGTATGTATGCAGAGAACAATTTTCTCTAACTCTAGCATATGCAGTCACCATTCATAAATCACAAGGTCTTACCCTAGACAAACCATTGATAGATACTGGTAACACAGTCTTTAAAGAAGGCATGAGCTATGTAGCACTTTCACACTTACGTACACTTGACGGACTATTTCTAATCAACTTTGATGCAAGTAAAGTAAACGCTGATATTCCTTGCATTATAGAATACAATAGACTACAATCACTATACACCCCCCATCTAAAAACATATCATATTCCACAAAAAGGAAAACCTTGCAAAAGAAAACTAATTCAAACAGAAATGCAACAGGATCTCACTGCAAATCCTCCAAAGAGAGTAAAAGAAGCTAATACTTCATCAATTACCACAACCAAAGAAGAACCTATTACTCAGAGTAACTCAGGTACTTCTTCAAAGAAGCAACACACACTCTGAAAAAATGACTTGGACACAGAACTATCGGTCCATTCAAATTTTCAAATATACCTGGTGTAAGTTGCCACGCAAATGTAGCAATGAATATTCTATTTCAATTGCCACCAATTGTTAACATCATTTACTTACGCAGTACAGACCAATTGTGTTTGCAAATGTTAGTCCTTCATAGAAACACAACAAACAATCCTAACAACACGTATAGTGTTCATGGAATAAGACAAGAATTGGACTACTGTAATGGAAATGTTCGTAAAGAAACGAAAAATTGAAATGTCCTGAAGAACACTATACCTGTCCGTAGTGTTCGCTAGCAAGTTGAAACTGTTCTAAGAACACAATTGGTGTCCTGAAATGTTCGTAAATAAACGAAAATGGAGGTGTCCTGAAGAACACTATACCTGTCCGTACTGTTCAATAGCAAGTTGAAACTGTTCTAAGAACACACGCGATGTCCTGAAATGTTCGTAAAGAAACGAAGATGAAAGTGTCCTAATGAACACTATACCTGTCCGTAGTGTTCGCTAGCAAGTTGAAACTCTTCTAGAACACACGCGGTGTCCACAAATGTTTGTTTGACGTGTGACACACTTTTAATTACTTCAGGACCCAAACAGTGTCCGTAGAACATCAACGCGCATGCGCAAACCAATGTCTGTGCATTTGGTGTCCTGCGGACAGGTGCTTCCTTTGCGGACATGTTCGCGAAGGGATCATGTGACCGCGCCCACACTAATCACGTGTTCTGAATGCGGACACTGTTCGTGTCCCTGAACAATTTTAAAGTACATTTTCAAGTAATCCCCAATATTTTTCAATAAAAACTCACCATAGCACAAGTCCCACATACTAATCATGAGTTTCTACATACTTTTTGAAACTTTTTTAACCTTTTTTTGTGTTCGATCTGTCCATGGACAGCGCGCATGTCCGCGAACAGCGTACAAGCACCCCTATAAAAGACCACGCCCTAGAGCTTATTCTCATTGTGTTTCTGGCTATTCTTCAGAGCACAGCTATTTCTCCTGCAACTTGCAGATTACACCATCGAGATGGCATCCCTGGCTGCACTAGTGCCACCTAGTGCTGCACCTGCTTCAGCACACCCCCACCCCCTCCACCACCACCACCTTCCCAAGGGCCTGAAGAGGGGAACAGGAGTGAGGATGCAGAGGAGGAAGAAGAGGATGATGAGAATGAGGTAGAGGAAATCCCTACTACTCGCAGTAGGCGTGAGTCTTGGGTGTGGCGGTTGTTTACCATTCATGGGAATAGTCCTAAGGCTCATGCGAACCGTGTCACCTGCAATGAGTGCAAAATGATATTCAGTCGCGGGAGGCAAGGTTGGTACAGCTTTGGGACCACTACCAAGAAGCGACACCTGAGGTCATTTCACTCTGGGGCTATTCGCAAGGTTGTACCTTGCGAAGAACGTAGTAGGTTGATTTCCTCTACTTCATCCTCCGTTTCTGATCCTGTCACCACAAGGACCACCTCTGTGGGATAGCGTCTTCCTCATGCTGCCTCACAGGCCAAACAGAATTCTGATGACCCTTACCTTTCGAGGATCAAAGTTGTATGTATGTACTGTGACACAGTACAGTGCAGGGGGGAGCGACTTCACGGTGCTTTTGAGACTATCATCTCAGAGCACGAGAAGACTTGCGCACTACCCAAATAAAACCCGCTCTACATCTTCCTCTCTCAGCTTGCCCTTTCTTATCCCTGTGGTTGGTGTCCCCCCCTTTACCCTCCTTTCCCCTCCTCTCCTAGTGTGTCGTGTATAAAAAAACAAAAAAAATACAAAATAACAAAACTCCCAAAAAAAATAAGGCTCTTTTCAGAGCCGCCTTTCACAGTTAAAAAATAGAAGTGAAAATAAATGAAGCAGGGCCCTTTGTATTTTTAGAAGTCCGCGGACAGTCCTCGAACATCTAAAATATTGGGTTGCTACCCTATCATAACCATTGCAATTTTCTCTGGGAGGAAGTGGTGGCTCTGAAAAGAGCCTTTGGGAGTTGTTTGTATGTCAAAAATTATAAATACTTTACACCTATTTCAAAATGGATGCTGTAATTCTAAAAAAGGTCGCAATGCATTTTGTACATTTCTCAGAAACATCTGATTGCCAGCATAAGTAAGATGGACTCCATCTCTGCGAAAAATATATGTACTCCGAAACATAATATTTTCATTGTGAAAAGAGGACATGCCAAAATCTCTCAGAAAGGCACAAACAGCCTTATTGACATTGCGCCTTGCTTTTTCCATTTGTGGACAAAATGAAGAAGAACGAAGCCACATTTGTCTCTGCGCAATCCCTGAAAATATTACTTGAGAATTAGGAAACATGACCATAACCTTCCCAAGTCCTTCTTTCATAGCAAATTGCAAAGA
Source organism: Ambystoma mexicanum (assembly GCF_040938575.1). NCBI lineage: Eukaryota > Metazoa > Chordata > Amphibia > Caudata > Ambystomatidae > Ambystoma > Ambystoma mexicanum. The sequence goes on from NC_090939.1 coordinate 532,982,353, forward strand.
AATTCCAGACACATGTCCTAAACTGTTCCCTCCACAATGAATTACAATTATGTCTGGATGTTGCTCTGTCTCCAAAGTAGTACAGAGAGGTAGCAAGTCCAACCACTTCATTCCACGTACTCCATGCCAATGTACTTCCACATGTGGAAATCCAAGATCTACAGCTACTCCAAAGCTTTCTGCATGCACCTTCAACCAATGTATCCACGAATCTTCCAAAATCCAAAGAATCTGTTTTCTAAAACACACAGCAATAGCTATCTGTTCTCTCAGCAAAAAGAGTATCTGAGAAACTTTCTCCTGGCACAACACACCCACTAAACTATCCTGACGAATCCCTTTCAGTGCTCATTCTCATTTGCATGACTTCTGAACCCAAAAATCTCCGGATGTAACACCCGATGTCCGCGAACTACCGCCATGTCCGCGGACATATCGTAACATGAACAGCCCTTCTACCATTTCCAGTTCACTCTCTGTGCCATTCCCTCATTGTATGTAGCTAAGAAGTCACATGACCATCCACCAATCACATTCAAGACCTCTACATCTAACTGCATCATCATAGATCAGCACTGCAAATGTATTGTGAATCTCTCTGAGTACAAGTGTCACATCATTGGCAAGCACCATCTACAAGAAATACTGTACAAGTCTCCAAGATTTCTACTTGCAGCTCCATGCATATCCATATGCATGAACACAAACTACAGGTATGCATATTTTCTGTACAGTACATGAACACATTTTCAAACTGACTTAATATTTTTTATTTCTTTATTTATTTAATTATTTTAATTAAAGCATGACATTGAGGCACTATTACCTGGAAGAGCTTAGTTATAGAAATAGTGGTATTCAGTGTTACATTATGAATTTCACAAGACATAGTAAAGAAGTTTTGTTTGCTACAGTTAGTAATTGCAATACAATTTGTTCATTAAGAACATATCATATGTATTGAACTGGTGCAACGGATCTTATGTAAATAAGATAGTTTTAATGGTTTTGAGGAAGGCGCTGAGGATTTCGATTAAAAAAATCAATGTCTAAATTAAAAACAGTGCTATATACAAACACAATTACTAATTTGTTTCTTTTACAATTGCAGTGAAGACCATTCTCCTGAAAAGAAGCAGCCGAATTCGAAGAACAAAGAAGAACAAAGAGGTAACCTGTTCATTTTAGAAAAAAAGTAAGTAGAATATCACCATAATATTTGTAGTATTACTGAAACACACTGTAAAGTTAATTCATACTATTTCTGTGCCTAAAAATAGAGATAGTGCACCATTCTGTCCAAAAATCCCCATGTCTTAAACAGCAATTTACAGCCAGAATGGCCCACAAATTCCTATTTTTGGACACACAAATTACCCAAATCAACCACTAGAATTTTGATATTATAGAACAAACAACTGTTTTAATTGTATACATTAGATTTACTACTTGTACTTCTCCACACCACTAGCTTACTTTTTTCTGTCATCCATCTAAACCCCAGTTTAGTAGCACATAAATTCAAGTATAGCCATCCCTACTAGTTGTAGTTCCCAATGCACAATCACACACCATTACATACATCTTTATCATCTTACTCAAACACTCATGCACAAAGCACACATACATTACAGAACTCCCCAACCCATACCTTCTTTATTTTTTCAACAGACCCTAAAGAATGCCTACCAAAAGTCAAGTACGTAGAAAGCAACACAAAAGTAGAGCAAATGAAAATAAAAGTGTCCAACATAAGCATCCATCTCTAGCAGATTTTGTAAAAATTAGTTGAAACAAAACAGCTAATACAGTCATTTAATGAAACACAAGAAGTTTCAAGTACAAAAACTTTGCCTCCTCTATCAAAATGTAAAACAAACCAAAAAACAATTAACAGAAAATCAGCTATCACTACAGATAAAACTGCTTCTTTAAATTTTGATATAGTGCAAAGTAAGCATACCAAGAATAGTATTTTTGCCAAAATGTACCATCACAAAGTCCTTCAAAATCTTATAAAAACAGGAGAGAAATAGTAAATTAATCTTAGAAGCGTTGATAGACAGTGCAATTCTTCTCAAAAGAAAGTTATTTATTTTAGTGTTAAACAAAATTAAACCACTAACAAAACTAAGAACTAAATTACAAAAAAGACTTCTCAATAAACGAAATGTCAACAGAAAGAACTTCTTAAGTATCTGCGGAGGCGAATGGAATCACACTACGAACACAGAGCCATACTTTAATGAAGAAGCGTACAAACAAAAGCAAACAAATACAATTGCCATACAAAGCAGTGGTCGAGGTTATGAAAAAGTGAATAATACCATAATGGAACAAGAAGTACTCTTTACAAAAATATGCCCTGAAAACTTAGAATTACCCCTCCATTCAACTGAATCAGAACATCTAGTGTACAAATGGCCATGCACGTCAATGTGTAACATTCCCAAACAATTTTTCAAGTCTTTATGCCACTTCCTCAATCAATATGTAAAAAGCAAAGACAAAATCAAAATTAAACTACTGTAAAATATGGATACCTGTCCAGTGCGCAAGTACACAGGACTACAAGGACATTCATTGGCCTGCATTACAGGACCTACTTGTAAAACCACCTTCCATGATATCAAAAGGATATCAACACATCATTCAACTATAAGAAATCTAGTCTATAAACTGTACTATGCTAAAAGTCATGCTTTAGCACTAGCAAATTTAAATAACATTCTTCTACATGGTACAGCAAAAGACCTACTTGAAGTAATTGACTGTATCCAGAAAAAATATTTTGGAAGTGAAAGCCAATTACAGAATGAAATAGCTTTAAACCAAATTAGCAACAATTCTACACAGGGCAACCTTTTACTAAACACATACCAAAAAGAAATACTAACATTTAAAAGTACATCAGCTGAAGTACCAAACCATGTGTGTGTATGTTGCTGCAGAACTTTTTATAAAAGTAACACAAAAACTGTAGACCTATCATACAAAATAGACAATGAAGATTCTAAATGGTTTGAATTAGATCTCTACATTGTAGCAGAAAACAAATACGAAATAACTGACTCCTTAATACTTTGCAGTTACTGCACTACAAAACTTGACAACAACCAAACTCCTTCACGTGCTATCACAAATCATTTGGAATTATACCCACTACCAAAACCCCTACAACAACTTAATTTATATGAGAGCATCATAATTCAAACAGTGCACCCATTTCAAGCAATAACACGCCTTCAACCAAAAACAGCAAAATTACCTCCCTCTGAATTGGTAAAAGGCATTCGTGGAAAAGTAGTATATTTACCATTAGATTTTAAAGAAAATGTGCATACTTTAGCAGTGCAACGTCCAATGCAGCAATCTTTAACTATCTTAGTAAATGGAGTACCTACAACAGACAACAAAATATGGCAACAGATGGTAGATTTACATAAAGTTAGACATGCCTTGCAATATCTTAAAGAGAATAATGAATATTACAAAGACATTGATGTTGAAGAAAACTTGAAGGATCCAACTGTAATAATTCAAGAAACACAAGAAGCTGGTCAATTGTAGCTCCTAGATCCTGCTACAATATCAAATACTTTAGACCATTATACAATTCATCCTTTGCACTCTAATGACACAATAGAAGATGCACTGGAAACGTACCAAATGCGTCAAACAAAAGGATCACCAATCAGCATATGGGAAAAAAGTATAGAAGCACATGCTTTTCCTCTACTCTTTCCTACTGGCAAAGGAGGAAGGTACGATGATAGACCTATTCAAATATCAGCGTCAGAATACCGCTAATTACGGATGTAGTCTGAAGATCCCAGATTTAGACAAAATGTTGAATACATATTCCACCTACTCTTTGAAAGTGAACTAGCAACTTTATGTTAAGGAATTGCACATATATGAAAATCAGGATCACACTTTAAAAATATGACAGCTACACAATTATTCTATAAACTGCAACAAAAGGATGAGGTTTTACAATCAAATATTACAAATCGATTAGCAAATATGCATGGTACTAAAGAGTAATGGTTTCGACGTCATGGAGATGTACGTTGTATGATCAGAAACAATGGCCCACCCACTTCGTTTGTTACATTAAGTTGTGCAGAATATGCATGGGAAGATTTACATGATTTCCTACGCATATCAAACAAAAACAAAACAAACATAGATATGCTAACAACTGGAGAACTTTGTTCTTTGGATCCTATTGATGTTTCAAGATATTTTCACCATCACTTCATTGCTATGCTACATTTTATTTGTAATAAAACTGTTCCTCCCCTTGGAGAAGTGCAACACTTCTTTTGGAGAAACGAATACCAAGCCAGAGGAGCACCACATATTCACATGCTTTTATGGATTAAAGATGCTCCTAAATTTGGTCAAGACAGTGATGCCACTGTTTTACAGTTTATTGACAAATATGTCACTTGTGAAATTCCATTAGAAGCAACAAATAGTGATCTTCATGCACAAATTTTACAATTTCAAAGACACAAATGTGGAAAATATTGTCGTTGCAAATACAAAAACGAAGGGAAATACTACACCAAATGCCGATTTGGTTTTTCTAGACTAGTTACAAATGCAGGTCAAGTGAACAACCTCATGTCTTCAGTTCGACATAGGGTCAAAGGTAAGTCACCTAAAAATACATATTACATAAAAAGAAAAGAAGAAGAAAAATATATCAATGATTATAATGCAATGATTGCCCACTTATGGAATGCAAACATAGATGTGCAGTACATTGCAGACAATTCTACTGCAGTTGCACGATATGTCACAGCATACTTAACCAAAGCAGAAAAGACAGAGCTTCAAGACCTCTGGAATGACCTGTCATCAGATAAAACAGTGTCTCAGAAATTATACATCTTGGGCATAAAAATTCTCTCTCATAGAGAATGTGGATCATATGAAGCAGCTGATCGTATAACTGGAACTGCATTGTATGGTAAATCTGAAAATATAGTATGGTTAAGTCTTGGTCCAGCTAAATCTAGAAAAAGAGTTCTAAAATCCTACGAAGATATAGAAACATTAGCCAAACATGATCCCAAGCCAAGACATTTTAAAAAACAATGTATTGGACACATACTACCCAAACAGAAGTAATACTTTGGAAACCATGTGTCTATACCACATAGCCCAAAACTACACATACAAAAATAATATAAAACCTGATGAAAAAAAAAGGTAAATACAGAGTGACGAACTGTGAAGGCAGCTTAGTTGAACTCACTAAACCAAATTTAATTAATCATACCAAATTGTCATTAAAGACTCCTCAACATAAAGTAGTATATTACATGTCCCTGCTACAACTCTTTAAACCATGGAGAAAAGAAGAAGAAATACTAGATAACTATGACTCATATGAAGATGCTTTCAAAGCAAATGAAAGCACTATAACTGATGTAAACTTTACACAGTACAAAACAATGTTGCACAATGAACAGCAACACGAAGAAGAACTCCAGGCCCAACTAGATAAAGAAACTCCTGACAGTAGTCAACCTTCTGTAACAGAAAGCCAAGAACCACTTGGAGAAACATTAATTACAAATGAGGCAGAATTAGCTATGACAGAAGTAGAAAACACCATGTGTCAGTATGAAGATAAAGAAGACTTAACTATACTACAATCAAAACTAAACAATGAGCAACGTAGCATTTTTCAAGAAGTAACAAAACAAATTGCACATGGTGTACAACATGAAAATAAAGAACGTCCCTGCCATAATTATAAACCTATACTACTGTACGTCAGTGGTGAAGCTGGTTCTGGCAAAACATTCCTAATCAAAATTATCAGTAAATTCCTTCAACAATTGACAAACAACAAACTGTCAGCTGTTGTCACTGCCCCCACAGGTTTAGCTGCCTACAACATAGGTGGTGTCACGTTACACCGATTACTACTATTGCCAGTAGAACACCAGAACAAATTAGACTATTACAAACTTTCTGCAGATGCTGCAATAGAACTACGCAGAGTATTGAAACAAATGAAAATGCTACTAATAGATGAAGTGAGCATGGTCTCCAACCTAATGTTGGCTTTGATTCACCTCAGATTACAAGAAATACTCAAACAAACTATGAAGAGCTCTTTTCAGAGCCTATTTTTAAAACATTAGGACACAAACTCTGCTGTAAAACTGTTGGCAGCATTGGAAATGTCAACCTTTGGCAACATTTGCAATACAGAGAGTTAACAGAAAACATGCCGCAATCTGCAGATCTCACTTATCCCAACATCTTAAAAAATATCAGAGTTGGTATACTTTCTAAAGAAGCAGAAGCAATATTGAAAACCCGGCACATTAATGCACTTAATGGTGATAATGCATGTGCTACAGATGTTATGGAACAATTAGCCCACAAAAATGTCAATTGTATGGCCTTAATGCCAACTCTTGCAAGTTGTTTCAAATTCAATAAAATAATGTTAAGTAAAGAAATGAAACCAATAATGGAAATTAGCGCCACAGACAAACTAGATGTACATGGTATGACACTACCTATGTGTGACCAAGCCAAAACAAGACTAAATAGTTTAGAAAAATCAATCTCAAACACAGCAGGCTTAGAAAAGATATTAAAATTATCCTTAAACTGTAGAGTAATGCTTAAACATAACCTTGATGTGGAGCAAGGACTAGTTAATGGAGCACTGGGTACAGTTGTTGGCTTTCAAACATAACCACGTGACAACAAAATTCAATTTGTCAATATTATCTTTGACAAACTTTCAGAAGTAAAAAGGATAGGATGCTCAACAGCTCGATTCCTTCTCTTCAAAGACATGCATGTACGCAGAGAACAATTTTCTCTAACTCTTGCATACGCAGTCACAATTCATAAATCACAAGGTCTTACCCTAGACAAAGCAATGATAGATATTGGTAACACAATCTTTAAAGAAGGCATGAGCTACGTAGCACTATCACGCTTACGTACACTTGACGGACTATTTCTAATCAACGTTTATGCAAGTAAAGTAAACGCTGATATTCCTTGCATTTTAGAATACAATAGACTTCGCTCACTATACACCCCATCTAAACACATATTCTGTTCCACAAAAAATAAAACGTTATAAAAGAAAAATAAATCAAACAGAAATGCAACAGGATGTCACTGCAAATCCTCCAAAGAGAGTAAAAGAAACTAATACTTCATCAAGTACCACAAGCAAAAAAGAATCAATTAGGGAAAGTAAACCAGGTACTTCTTCAAAGAAGGAAGACAACCTCCAAAAAAAGCAGTCAGATACAGAACTACCTGGTCCATTTAAACTCTCAAATATAGTTGGTGTAAGTTGCTACGCAAATGTAGCAATGAATATTATATTTCAATTACCACCAATTGTTGACAACATTTACTTACACAGTACAGACCCATTGTGTTTGCAAATGTTAGTACTTCACAGAAATGCAGCAAACAATCCTGATAACACATATAGGCGGTCATTACAACCTTGGTGCTAAATGCAGCAACTTTACCACCATGGTGTAAACTACGTTTACATCATGGTGGATGGCGGATTTACCGCCCCATTCCAAGGTGAGTGGGGCGGTAAATCCCCATTTCCCATTTTCCCTTCCCCATTCCCATTTTTGCCCCATAGGGCATAATGGGAGTGGGGAAGGCACTAATTACGCCGCCGTAAATTACGGCGGCGTAATTAGCACCATGGCGGGTTAGCGCCATGGACTTTAACGCCTGCCAAAAGCAGGCATTAAAGTGGGAATCCGGCGTTAAGGGTTAACGCTGTCGTTAACCCTTAACGCCGGGGTTGTAATGACCTCCATAGTGTTTATGGAATAAGACAACAATTGGACTACTGTGCTGGAATGGTGAAAATCACTATAAACTTACAGGAAGATCAACAAGAATTTCTAATGTACTTACTACAAGTACTGGAAAACAAAAACATACCTATAAATTAAATCTTCCAGATATCATACATGTGGAAACATACATGGACTCTCTGCAACAATGTGACACAAGAACAAATCCCCAATGAACGCTTTGTATATATATCAATACCTAATTGTGAATCCATTCCATTTCAGCAACTTGTACAAAATGCAAACCATGGTAGATTATGTTCTACCTGCAATTCGGATAATCGCTCCACGTTACTAATACAAACACATAGTAAATACATAATACTAATGCTTCTACGTTACAATGCAGATGGCACCAAAAACAACTGCAAGCTGACTGGATTCACACATGCTCAAATATTACTTGGTAAGAAAACCTTCACAACAATAGGTATAATCTACCACGCAGGAGCCACAACCAATTCAGGGAACTACACTGCATATATAAAAAAGAAATGTGGATGGTTTGAATGTAATGATAGTACCATTACTCTAAAGCACAGATTACCAGCAAATCTTACAAATGCTTATTTAATGTTCTTAAAAGAAAATTTTTATAACTAAACTGTACTTAAACCCTAATTAAACTTGTAGTAAAAAAATGTAAACTGTTAGAATATTCCAAAAGCTATCTAACTGCCCAAAGATTCTACAACTAATCAGATAAATGAATACCACTAAATTAGAGCAAAAAATAGAAAGTTAGAATCCGCCAATTGGTATCTAACTGTCCCAAAATTTAACAATATAAAAATAGACAGTTAGAATACGCCTACTGGTATCTAACTGCTCCAAAATGTTATAATTATCCAAACAAATAAATAATATGTTACTGCTCCAAAAAAATGCAACAAGCCAATGAATAAAACATTAGCCAGGAACAACAAGTGAACACTGAAAACAAACAAACAAACTGTAGCATAACAGAAAAAGTTTTTTTTTTAATCCAACATGTTTTTATTTTCTCCCACAGACCCAATGATTTTAGCAAAAACAAAGAGGTGATTGCTGGAAGGTTTAGAATGAATCTTAACCACTGGCATTGCTCTGGGCAACCCTCCAGACCAACGTTCTTCGCCTGCCAAGCCATTACAGAAGGGGAAAGACCATATGCAAATCACGCTTGGCCCCACCCCAAAAGGGGCAGTCCAGTCCAAACTGCTAGGCCACATCCCTTCTGCACGAGACCACAAGCATCCCCAAACATGTTTCGCCCTTGTTGGGGCTCATAAGTGAGGAGTAGCTTGGGTCTCTAGGCTCAGCAGGCACGGGACCCACGTCTGAGCATACCCGTCCCACTCGGGGTGACAAAGCAAAAACAAAGAGGTGATGGCTGGAAGGTTTAGAATGAATCTTAACCAATGATTTTAGCAACAAACAAACTGCAGCAAATTACACAGTACTCTGGATTGTAATCTACTAAATATGAGGGTCCCAAAAAAAAAATGTTGATTATACAATGTAATAAGTCATTACAAAATACTAATACTAACATGCTATTTTCTTTTATCACAGAAATTAACAAGAAATACATGTACTCCAGTTACTAAACCAAACAGTAAGTATATTATACACTCTATGCCCTGGCCACAACCATCGCAGCATATCACACCCATAGTATCTTATAACTTTGTTCCTTATAAATTTGTTTCTGACCCAAAGTTATAAGCAACTATAAGTGTGATATGCTGCGGTGGTTGTGGCCAGGGCAACACTCTATCCCCTTGCCACAACCACCGCAGCATATCACACCCATGGAGTCAAACGTTTCAACTATGGCCTATGGAAACTTTTAATGTCCGCGGACATTATGAGTGTTCTTAGAACACTTTCAACTTGCCAGCGAACAATACGGACAGCGTCTTGAGGACACCCCCTATGAACATTTCAGGACAACGCGAGAGTTCTTAGAACACTTCCAACTTGACAATGAACAATACGGACAGCGTCCTCAGAACATCTCCATTTTGTTTATTTACGAACATTTCAGGACACCGCAAGAGTTCTTAGAACACTTTCAACTTGACAACACATTCAGGACACCGCGAGAGTTCTTAGAACACTTTCAACTTGACAACGAACAATACGGAGAACGTCTTCAGGACACCCCCTACAAACATTTCAGGACACCACGAGTGTTCTTAGAACACATTCAACTTGACAAAGAACACTATGGACAGCGTCCTCAGAACACCCCCATTTTGTTTATTTGCGAACATTTCAGGACACCGCGAGAGTTCTTAGATCACATTCAACTTGCCAGAGAACAATACGGACAGCGTCCTCAGGACGGACAGTGTCATCTGAAAACCCCCTACGAACATTTCAGGACACCACGAGTGTTCTTAGAACACATTCAACTTGCTATCGAACAATACGGACAGCGTCTTCAGAACACCCCCTATGAACATTTCAGGACACCGCAAGTGTTCTTAGAACACATTCAACTTGCCATCGAACAATACGGACAGCGTCTTCAGGACACCGCCTATGAACATTTCAGGACAACGCGAGAGCTCTTAGAACACTTTCAACTTCACAACAAACAATACGGACAGCGTGCTCAGGACACCCCATTTTGTTTATTTGCGAATATTTCAGGACACCACGAGTGTTCTTAAAACACATTCAATTTGCCAGAGAACAATACAGACAGCGTCCTCAGGACGGACAGCGTCATCAGAACACCCCCTACAAACATTTCAGGACAACGTGAAAGTTCTTAGAACATTTTCAACTTGACAACAAACTATACGGACAGCGTCCTCAGAACATCCCCATTTTGTTTATTTGCGAACATTTCAGGACACCGCGAGTGTTCTTAGAACACATTCAACTTGCCATCGAACAATACGGACAGCGTTCTCACGACACCCTTACGAACATTTCAAGACAACGCAAGAGTTCTTAGAACATTTTCAACTTGACAACGAACAATATGGACAGCGTCCTCAGAACACCCCGATTTTGTTTATTTACGAACTTTTGAGGACACCACGAGAGTTCTTAGAACATTTTCAACTTGACAACGAACAATACGGACAGTGTCCTCAGGACACCCCCTTTTGTTTATTTGCGAACATTTCTGGACACTGCGAGTGTTCTTAGAACAGTTTCAGCTTGCTTCCAAACAAAATGGACACATATTGAGTCCTCAGAACACCCCCATTCAGTTTATTTAGAACATTTCAGAACACCTGTGATGTCCGCAGACAAATCGAACACAACAAGAACGTCTACCACATGAAAAAACACAACTTTCAACCTATCTCATCCTCTCCCACCCTTCCCAAACACTCCTACACACTCTACTAAATACAAATTTTGAACCAGGTTTCACCAGGCTGTCCGCGAATCCAAGATGGCGGGCGCCACCGAAAATCTGATGCGCTTCACGCTCCATAACGTCCAATCAGCAAACACGTCGCAAATGGCGACATATGGCGTGTTCGCTGATTGGACGGTGTTAAGCATGAAGCGTGTCAGATTTTCGGTAGCGCCCGCCATCTTGGATTTGCGGACATCCGCGGACAGCGCAGTGAAAGTTTGTTCAAAATGTGTATTTAGTAGAGTGTGTTGGTGTGTAGAAGTGTTTGGGGAGGATGGGAGGGTATGAGATAGGTTAAATATTGTGCTTTTTTATGTGGTAGACGTTCCTTTTGTGTTGAATTTGTCTGCGGACATCACGGGTGTTCTGAAATGTTCTAAATAAACTGAATGGGGGTGTTCTGAGGACTCAATATGTGTCCGTTTTGTTTGCAAGCAAGCTGAAACTGTTCTAAGAACACTCACAGTGTTTTCTTTTATAACGTTTTACTTTTTGTGGAACAGAATATGTGTTTAGATGGGGAGTGTATAGTGAGTGAAGTCTATTGTATTCTAAAATGCAAGGAATATCAGCGTTTATTTTACTTGCATCAAAGTTGATTAGAAATAGACCGTCAAGTGTACGTAAGCGTGATAGTGTTATGTAGCTCATGCCTTCTTTAAAGAATGTGTTACCAATATCTATCATTGCTTTGTCTAAGGTAAGACCTTGTGATTTATGAATCGTGACTGCGTATGCAAGAGTTAGAGAAAATTGTTCTCTGCGTACATACATGTCTTTGAAGAGAAGGAATCGAGCTGTTGAGCATCCTATCCTTTTAACTTCTGAAAGTTTGTCAAAGAGTATATTGACAAGCTGAATTTTGTTGTCACCTGGCTATGTTTGAAAGCCAACAACTGTACCCAGTGCTCCATTAACTAGTCCTTGGTCCACGTCAAGGTTACGTTTAAGCATTACTCTGCAATTTAAGGATAATTTTAATATCTTTTCTAAGCCTGCTGTGTTTGAGATTGATTTTTCTAAACTATTTAGTCTTGTTGTGGCTTGGTCACACATAGGTAGTGTCATGCCATGTACATCTAGTTTGTCTGTGGCGCTAATTTCCATTATTGATTGCATTTCTTTACTTAACTTTATTTCATTGAATTTGAAACAGCTTGCAAGTGTTGGCATTAAGGCCATACAATTGACATTTTTGTGGGCTAATTGTTCCATAACATCTGTAGCATGTAGCATAACATGCATTATCGCCATAAAGTGCATTAATTTGCCGGGTTTTCAATATAGTTTCTGCTTCTTTACAGAGTATACCAACTCTGATACTTTTTAAGATGTTGGCATAAGTGAGATCTGCAGATTGCCGCATGTTTTTTGTTAATTCTCTGTATTGGAAATGCTGCCAAAGGTTGACATTTCCAATGCTGCCAACAGTTTTACGGCAGAGTTTGTGTCCAAATGTTTTAAAAATAGGCTCACCTTTTACTGGTGTCAATTGAAGAAGATCTCCGAAAACAATAATGATTTTTCCTGCAAAGAGCTCTTCATAGTTTGTTTTCAGTACTTCTTGTAATCTGAGGTGAATCAAAGCCAGCATTAGGTTGGAGACCATGCTCACTTCATCTATTATTAGCATTTTCATTTGTTTCAATACTCTGCGTAGTTCCATTGCAGCTTCTGCAGAAAGTTTGTAATAGTCTAATTTGTTCTGGTGTTCTACTGGCAACAGTAGTAATCGGTTTAAAGTGACACCACCTATGTTGTAGGCAGCTAAACCTGTGGGGGCAGTGACAACAGCTGACAGTTTGTTGTTTGTCAATTGTTGAAGGAATTTGCTGATGATTTTGATTAGGAATGTTTTGCCAGAACCAGCTTCACCACTGACGTACAGTAGTATAGGTTTATAATTATGGCAGGAACATTCTTTATTTTCATGTTGTACACCATGTGCAATTTGTTTTGTTACTGCTTCAAAAATGCTATGCTGTTCGTTGTTTAGTTTTGATTGTAGTATAGTTAAGTCTTCTTTATCTTCATACTGACACATGGTGTTTTCTACTTCTATCATAGCTAATTCTGCCTCATTCATTATTAGTGGTTCTCCAAGTGGTTCTTGGCTTCCTGTTACAGAAGGTTGACTACTGTCAGGAGTGTCTTTATCTAGTTGGGCCTGGAGTTCTTCTTCATTTTGCTGTTCATTGTGCAACATTGTTTTGTATTGTGTAAAGTTTACATCAGTTATAGTGCTTTCATTTGCTTTGAAAGCATCTTCATATGAGTCATAGTTTTCTAGTATTTCTTCTTCTTTTCTCCATGGTTTAAAGAGTTGTAGCAGGGACATGTAATTTACTTCTTTATGTTGAGGAGTCTTCAATTACAATTTGATATGATTAATTAAATTTGGTTTAGTGAGTTTAACTAAGCTGCCTTCACAGTTTGTCACTCTGTATTTACCTTTTTTTCATCAGGTTTTATATTATTTTTGTATGTGTAGTTTTGGGCTATGTGGTATAGACACATGGTTTCCAAAGTATTACTTCTGTTTGATTAGTATGTGTCCAATAAATTGTTTTTTAAAATTCCTTGGCTGTTGGGATCATGTCTGGCTATGGTTTCTATATCTTCGTATGTTTTTAGAACTCTTTTTCTAGATTTAGCTGGACCAAAACTTAGCCATACTATATTTTCAGATTTACCATACAATGCAGTACCAGTCAAACAATCAGCTGCTTCATATGATCCACATTCTCTATGGGAGAGCATTTTTATGCCCAAGCTGTATAATTTCTGAGACACTGTTTTATCTGATGACAGGTCATTCCAGAGGTCTTGGAGCTCTGTCTTTTCTGCTTTGGTTAAGTATGCTGTGACATATTATGCAACTGCAGTTGAACTGTCTGCAATGTACTGCACATCTATGTTTGCATTCCATAAGTGGGCAATGATTGCATTATAATCATTGACATATTTTTGTTCTTCTTTTCTTTTTATGTAATATGTATTTTTAGGTGACTTACCTTTAACACTATGTCTAACTGAAGACATGAGGTTGTTCACTTGACCTGTATTTGTAACTGGTCTAGTGAAACCAAATCGGCATTTGGTGTAGTATTTCCCTTTGTTTTTGTATTTGCGACAACAATATTTGACACATTTATATCTTTGAAATTGTAAAATTTGTGCATGCATATCACAATTTGTGGATTCTGATGGAATTTCACAAGTGACATATTTTTCAATAAACTGTAAAACAGTGGCATCACTGTCTTGACCAAATTTAGGAGCATCTTTAATCCATAAAAGCATGTGGATATGTGGTGCTCCTCTGGTTTGGTATTCTTTTCTCCAAAAGAAGTGTTGCACTTCTCCAAGGGGAGGAACAGTTGTATTACAAATAAAATGTAGCATAGCAATGAAGCGATGGTGAAAATATCTTGAAACATTAACAAGATCCAAGGAACAAAGTTCTCCTGGTGTTAGTATATCTATGTTTGTTTTGTTTTAATTTGATATGTGTAGGAAATCATATAAATCTTGCCATGCATATTCTGCACAACTTAATGTAACAAACCAAGTGGGTGCGCCAAGGTTTCTGATCATACAACGTACATCTCCATGACGTCGAAACCAGTACTCTTTAGTACCATACATATTTGTTAATAGATTTGTAATATTTGATTGTAAAACCCCATCCTTTTGTTGCACTTTTTGTAATAATTGTGTAGCTGTCATATTTTGAAAGTGTGATACTGATTTTAATATGTGTGCAACTCCGGAACATAAAGTTGCTAGTTCACTTTCAAAGAGTAGGTGGAATATGTATTCCACATTTTGTCTAAATCTGGGATCTTCAGAATACATCCGTAATGAGCTGTATTCTGAAGCTGATATTTGAATAGGTCTATCATCATACCTTCTTCCTTTGCCAGTAGGAAAGAGTAGAGGAAAAGCACGTGCTTCTATACTTTTTTCCTATATGCTGATTGGTGATCCTTTTGTTTGACGCATTTAGTATGTTTCCAGTGCATCTTCTATGGTGTCATTAGAGTGCAAAGGATGAATTGTATAATGGTCTAAATTATTTGATATTGTAGCAGGATCTAGTAGCTCAAATTGACCAGCTTCTTGTGTTTCTTGAATTATTTCAGTTGTATCTTTCAAGTTTTCTTCAATATTAATTTCTTTGTAATATTCATTATTCTCTTTAAGATATTGTAAGGCTTGTCTAACTTTATGTAAATCTACCAGCTGTTGCCATATTTTTTTGTCTTTTGTAGGTACTCCATTTACTAAGATAATTAAAGATTGCTGCATTGGACTTTGCACTCCTAGAGTATGCACATTTTCTTTTAGATCTAATGGTAAATAAACTACTTTTCCACGAATGCCTTTTACCAATTCAGAGGGAGGTAATTCTGCTGTTTTTGGTTGAAGGCGTATTATTGCTTGAAATGGGTGTACTGTTTGAATTATGATGCTCCCATATAAATTAAGTTGTTGTAGGGGTTTTTGTAGTGGGTATAATTCCAAATTATTTGTGATAGCACGTGAAGGAGTTTGGTTGTTGTCAAGTTTTGTAGTGCAGTAACTGCAAAGTATTAAGGGGTCACTTATTTCGTATTTGTTTTCTGCTACAAGGTAGAGAGCTAATTCAAACCATTTAGAATCTTCATTGTCTTCTATTTTATATGATAGGTCTACAGTTTTTGTGTTACTTTTATAAAAAGTTCTGCGGCAACATACACATACATGGTTTGGTACTTCAGCTGATGTACTTTTAAATTTTAGTATTTCTTTTTTGTATGTGTTTAGCAAAAGGTTGCCATGTGTAGTATTGTTGCTAATTTGGTTTAAAGCCATTTCATTCTGTAAATGGCTTTCACTTCCAAAATATTTTTTCAGGATATAGTCAATTTCTTGAAGTAGGACTTTCGCTGTACCATGTAGAAGAATGTTATTTAAATTTGCTAGTGCTAAAGCAGGACTTTTAGCATAGTACAGTTTATGGACTAGATTTATTATAGTTGAATGATGTGTAGATATTCTTTTGATATCATGGAAGGTGGTTTTACAAGTAGGTCCTCTAATGCAGGCCAATGAATGTCCTTGTAGTCCTGTGTACTTGCGCACTGGACAGGTATCCATATTTTGCAGTAGTTTAATTTTGATTTTGTCTTTGCTTTTTACATATTGATTGAGGAATTGGCGTAAAGACTTGAAAAATTATTTGGGAATGTTACATATTGACGTGCATGCCCATTTGTACACTAGACGTTCTGATTCAGTTGAATGGAGGGGTAATTCTAGGTTTTCAGGGCATATTTTTGTAAGGAGTACTTCTTGTTCCATTATGGTATTATTAACTTTTTCATAACCTTGACCACTGCTATGTATGGCAATTATATTTGTTTGCTTTTGTTTGTACGCTTCTTCATTAAAGTATGGTTCTGTGCTCGTAGTGTGACTCCATTCACCTACGCAGATACTTAAGAAGTTCTTTCTGTTGACATTTCGTTTATTGAGAAATCTTTTTTGTCATTTAGTTATTTGTTTTGTTAGTGGTTTCATTTTGTTTAACACTAAAATAAATAACTTTCTTTTGAGAAGAATTGCACTATCTATCAACGCTTCTAAAATTAATTTCCTACAATAGGTTTTAAGCATTGAACCTGATTTCTCTCCTGTTTTTATAAGATTTTGAAGGACTTTGTGACAGAACATTTTGGCTAAAATACTTTTCTTGATATGCTTACTTTGCACTATATTAAAATTTAAAGAAGCAGTTTTATCTGTAGTGATAGCTTATTTTCTGTTAATTGTTTTTTGGTTTGTTTTACATTTTGATAGAGGAGGCAAAGTTTGTGTATTTGAAACTTCTTGTGTGTCACTAAATGACTGTATTAGCTGTTTTGTTTCAACTTTTTTTACAAATTCTGCTAGAGATGGATGCTTATGTTGGACACTTTTATTTTCATTTGCTCTACTTCTGCGTTGCTTTCTACGGACTTGACTTTTGGTAGGCATTCTTTAGGGTCTGTTGAAGAAAATAAAGAAGGTATGGGTTGGGGTGTTCTGCAATGTATGTGTGCTGTGTGCATGAGTGTTTGAGTAAGATGATGTATGTAATGGTGTCTGATTGTGCATTGGGAACTACAACTAGTAGGGATGTAACTGAAGACATGAGGTTGTTCACTTGACCTGTATTTGTAACTGGTCTAGTGAAACCAAATCGGCATTTGGTGTAGTATTTCCCTTAGTTTTTGTATTTGCGACGACAATATTTGACACATTTATGTCTTTGAAATTGTAAAATTTGTGCATGAATATCACAATTTGTGGATTCTGATGGAATTTCACAAGTGACATATTTTTCAATAAACTGTAAAACAGTGGCATCACTGTCTTGACCAAATTTAGGAGCATCTTTAATCCATAAAAGCATGTGGATATGTGGTGCTCCTCTGGTTTGGTATTCTTTTCTCCAAAAGAAGTGTTGCACTTCTCCAAGGGGAGGAACAGTTGTATTACAAATAAAATGAAGCATAGCAATGAAGCGATGGTGAAAATATCTTGAAACATTAACAGGATCCAAGGAACAAAGTTCTCCTGGTGTTAGTATATCTATGTTTGTTTTGTTTTTATTTGATATGCGTAGGAAATCATATAAATCTTGCCATGCATATTCTGCACAACTTACAGGCCGATTCATGGAATAATTAGCGCGGCGCAAGTGGCCAAAAACGTGCGATTCGCAGTGGAATAGCGAAAATCGCAGTGCAATTGCGAAAATCGCACGAAAAGCAGCGCACATCGATTCATGGAAGGCCGTGCGCGAGAAAAACATCGGACGTGCGATAAGAAAGTGCGCGGCGCACGTTGGCGCACAGGCCATCTAACGGCATGCGCCAGGTCACAGCGAAAATCGCACAGTCCACAGCGAAAATCGCACATAGCGCGGCGCACGCAACAAAAGTAGGCGGAACACGGGGCGTAACACTCGGAATGGGGAACAACTTGCCAAAATGTGGGCGTCACGGGGGAAGCACAGGGTAAAAGTGCGCAGAACGCCCACACGCAAGAGTTCTTAGAACATTTTCAACTTGACAACGAACAATATGGACAGCGTCCTCAGAACACCCCGATTTTGTTTATTTACGAACTTTTGATGACACCACGAGAGTTCTTAGAACATTTTCAACTTGACAACGAACAATACGGACAGTGTCCTCAGGACACCCCCTTTTGTTTATTTGCGAACATTTCTGTTCGATTTGTCTGCGGACATCACGGGTGTTCTGAAATGTTCTAAATAAACTGAATGGGGGTGTTCTGAGGACTCAATATGTGTCCGTTTTGTTTGCAAGCAAGCTGAAACTGTTCTAAGAACACTCACGGTGTTTTCTTTTATAACGTTTTACTTTTTGTGGAACAGAATATGTGTTTAGATGGGGAGTGTATAGTGAGTGAAGTCTATTGTATTCTAAAATGCAAGGAATATCAGCGTTTATTTTACTTGCATCAAAGTTGATTAGAAATAGACCGTCAAGTGTACGTAAGCGTGATAGTGTTATGTAGCTCATGCCTTCTTTAAAGAATGTGTTACCAATATCTATCATTGCTTTGTCTAAGGTAAGACCTTGTGATTTATGAATCGTGACTGCGTATGCAAGAGTTAGAGAAAATTGTTCTCTGCGTACATACATGTCTTTGAAGAGAAGGAATCGAGCTGTTGAGCATCCTATCCTTTTAACTTCTGAAAGTTTGTCAAAGAGTATATTGACAAGCTGAATTTTGTTGTCACCTGGCTATGTTTGAAAGCCAACAACTGTACCCAGTGCTCCATTAACTAGTCCTTGGTCCACGTCAAGGTTACGTTTAAGCATTACTCTGCAATTTAAGGATAATTTTAATATCTTTTCTAAGCCTGCTGTGTTTGAGATTGATTTTTCTAAACTATTTAGTCTTGTTGTGGCTTGGTCACACATAGGTAGTGTCATGCCATGTACATCTAGTTTGTCTGTGGCGCTAATTTCCATTATTGATTGCATTTCTTTACTTAACTTTATTTCAATGAATTTGAAACAGCTTGCAAGTGTTGGCATTAAGGCCATACAATTGACATTTTTGTGGGCTAATTGTTCCATAACATCTGTAGCATGTAGCATAACATGCATTATCGCCATAAAGTGCATTAATTTGCCGGGTTTTCAATATAGTTTCTGCTTCTTTACAGAGTATACCAACTCTGATACTTTTTAAGATGTTGGCATAAGTGAGATCTGCAGATTGCCGCATGTTTTTTGTTAATTCTCTGTATTGGAAATGCTGCCAAAGGTTGACATTTCCAATGCTGCCAACAGTTTTACGGCAGAGTTTGTGTCCAAATGTTTTAAAAATAGGCTCACCTTTTACTGGTGTCAATTGAAGAAGATCTCCGAAAACAATAATGATTTTTCCTGCAAAGAGCTCTTCATAGTTTGTTTTCAGTACTTCTTGTAATCTGAGGTGAATCAAAGCCAGCATTAGGTTGGAGACCATGCTCACTTCATCTATTGTTAGCATTTTCATTTGTTTCAATACTCTGCGTAGTTCCATTGCAGCTTCTGCAGAAAGTTTGTAATAGTCTAATTTGTTCTGGTGTTCTACTGGCAACAGTAGTAATCGGTTTAAAGTGACACCACCTATGTTGTAGGCAGCTAAACCTGTGGGGGCAGTGACAACAGCTGACAGTTTGTTGTTTGTCAATTGTTGAAGGAATTTGCTGATGATTTTGATTAGGAATGTTTTGCCAGAACCAGCTTCACCACTGACGTACAGTAGTATAGGTTTATAATTATGGCAGGAACATTCTTTATTTTCATGTTGTACACCATGTGCAATTTGTTTTGTTACTGCTTCAAAAATGCTATGCTGTTCGTTGTTTAGTTTTGATTGTAGTATAGTTAAGTCTTCTTTATCTTCATACTGACACATGGTGTTTTCTACTTCTATCATAGCTAATTCTGCCTCATTCATTATTAGTGGTTCTCCAAGTGGTTCTTGGCTTCCTGTTACAGAAGGTTGACTACTGTCAGGAGTGTCTTTATCTAGTTGGGCCTGGAGTTCTTCTTCATTTTGCTGTTCATTGTGCAACATTGTTTTGTATTGTGTAAAGTTTACATCAGTTATAGTGCTTTCATTTGCTTTGAAAGCATCTTCATATGAGTCATAGTTTTCTAGTATTTCTTCTTCTTTTCTCCATGGTTTAAAGAGTTGTAGCAGGGACATGTAATTTACTTCTTTATGTTGAGGAGTCTTCAATTACAATTTGATATGATTAATTAAATTTGGTTTAGTGAGTTTAACTAAGCTGCCTTCACAGTTTGTCACTCTGTATTTACCTTTTTTTCATCAGGTTTTATATTATTTTTGTATGTGTAGTTTTGGGCTATGTGGTATAGACACATGGTTTCCAAAGTATTACTTCTGTTTGATTAGTATGTGTCCAATAAATTGTTTTTTAAAATTCCTTGGCTGTTGGGATCATGTCTGGCTATGGTTTCTATATCTTCGTATGTTTTTAGAACTCTTTTTCTAGATTTAGCTGGACCAAGACTTAGCCATACTATATTTTCAGATTTACCATACAATGCAGTACCAGTCAAACAATCAGCTGCTTCATATGATCCACATTCTCTATGGGAGAGCATTTTTATGCCCAAGCTGTATAATTTCTGAGACACTGTTTTATCTGATGACAGGTCATTCCAGAGGTCTTGGAGCTCTGTCTTTTCTGCTTTGGTTAAGTATGCTGTGACATATTATGCAACTGCAGTTGAACTGTCTGCAATGTACTGCACATCTATGTTTGCATTCCATAAGTGGGCAATGATTGCATTATAATCATTGACATATTTTTGTTCTTCTTTTCTTTTTATGTAATATGTATTTTTAGGTGACTTACCTTTAACACTATGTCTAACTGAAGACATGAGGTTGTTCACTTGACCTGTATTTGTAACTGGTCTAGTGAAACCAAATCGGCATTTGGTGTAGTATTTCCCTTAGTTTTTGTATTTGCGACGACAATATTTGACACATTTATGTCTTTGAAATTGTAAAATTTGTGCATGAATATCACAATTTGTGGATTCTGATGGAATTTCACAAGTGACATATTTTTCAATAAACTGTAAAACAGTGGCATCACTGTCTTGACCAAATTTAGGAGCATCTTTAATCCATAAAAGCATGTGGATATGTGGTGCTCCTCTGGTTTGGTATTCTTTTCTCCAAAAGAAGTGTTGCACTTCTCCAAGGGGAGGAACAGTTGTATTACAAATAAAATGAAGCATAGCAATGAAGCGATGGTGAAAATATCTTGAAACATTAACAGGATCCAAGGAACAAAGTTCTCCTGGTGTTAGTATATCTATGTTTGTTTTGTTTTTATTTGATATGCGTAGGAAATCATATAAATCTTGCCATGCATATTCTGCACAACTTACAGGCCGATTCATGGAATAATTAGCGCGGCGCAAGTGGCCAAAAACGTGCGATTCGCAGTGGAATAGCGAAAATCGCAGTGGAATAGCGAAAATCGCAGTGCAATTGCGAAAATCGCACGAAAAGCAGCGCACATAGATTCATGGAAGGCCGTGCGCGAGAAAAACATCGGACGTGCGATAAGAAAGTGCGCGGCGCACGTTGGCGCACAGGCCATCTAACGGCATGCGCCAGGTCACAGCGAAAATCGCACAGTCCACAGCGAAAATCGCACATAGCGCGGCGCACGCAACAAAAGTAGGCGGAACACGGGGCGTAACACTCGGAATGGGGAACAACTTGCCAAAATGTGGGCGTCACGGGGGAAGCACAGGGTAAAAGTGCGCAGAACGCCCACACGCTCGCCTACAACACGTATTCATGGAATAGAATAGGTCAAAAAAGCGCACGCTCAAACCAGCGCACAGGCACAAACACGACCGCCACAAGAAAGCAGGCGGTAGCGTCTCAGCGGCTGTAAGAAATGTGCGCCAAAAGGTGCGCCAACAAATAGCACCCATATACTGCCATGATGAATGTCCTATACTGTGGCCCTCCGGGACAAATGACGTGCAAAGGGGTACCCACAAACACGGACACGCTGACAAAAAATACGTGTGCGCGGGAAGTCTCACACGCGATTTGGCCGGGTACGTGGATTTCAGGGGTGCGCGGGAAGGTCCACACGCGAATAGGCCGGGCGCGTGTATTTCAGGGGTGCGCGGGAAGTTCCACACGCGAATAGGCTGGACGCGTGTATTACAGGGGTGCGCGGGAAGTCCCACACGCAATTACAGCAGGGTACGTGTATTTCAGGGGTGCGCGGGAAGTTCCACACGCGAATAGCCTGGGCGCGTGTATTTCAGGGGTGCGCGGGAAGTTCCACACGCGAATAGGCTGGGCGCGTGTATTTCAGGGGTGCGCGGGAAGTTTCACACGCGAATAGCCTGGGCGCGTGTATTTCAGGGGTGCGCGGGAATTTCCACACGCGAATAGGCTGGGCCCGTGTATTACAGGGGTGCGCGGGAAGTCCCACACGCGATTACAGCAGGGTACGTGTATTTCAGGGGTGCGCGGGAATTTCCACACGCGAATAGCCTGGGCGCGTGTATTTCAGGGGTGCGCGGGAAGTTCCACACGCGAATAGCCTGGGCGCGTGTATTTCAGGGGTGCGCGGGAAGTTCCACACGCGAATAGGCTGGGCGCGTGTATTTCAGGGGTGCGCGGGCAGTTCCACACGCGAATAGCCTGGGCGCGTGTATTTCAGGGGTGCGCGGGAATTTCCACACGCGAATAGGCTGGGCGCGTGTATTACAGGGGTGCGCGGGAAGTCCCACACGCGATTACAGCAGGGTACGTGTATTTCAGGGGTGCGCGGGAATTTCCACACGCGAATAGCCTGGGCGCGTGTATTTCAGGGGTGCGCGGGAATTATCACACGCGATTTGGCTTGGTACGTGTATTACAGGGGTGCGTGCGAAGTTACACACGCGATTAGGCTGGGTGGGTCCTGTCACCCTCGACGGCCCCTGCAGGCAGCCCACAAAACAGGGGACTACCCTGCACACCTGCTCATGTCTCCCACCACCCCCACCCCCCCAGTCACCAGGGGCACCCTCCACCAGGCCCCCACTCTTGTCACCCACCACCCCCACCCCCCAGCAGTGCAGGGGCAGGCTCCACCAGGCCCACACTCATGCCTCCCACCACCCCCACCCCCCCAGTCACCAGGGGCACCCTCCACCAGGCCCCCAACCATGTCTCCCACCACCCCCACCCCCCACCATCCAGGGGCACCCTCCACCAGGCCCCCACTCATGTCTCCCACCACCCCCACCCCCCAGCAGTGCAGGGGCAGCCTCCACCAGGCCCCCACCCATGTCTCCCACCACCCCCCAGCAGTGCAGGGGCAGGCTCCACCAGGCCCCCACCCATGCCTCCCACCACCCCCACCCCCCCGCCACCAGGGGCACCCTCCACCAGGCCCCCACTCATGTCACCCACCACCCCCACCCCCCAGCAGTGCAGGGGCACCCTCCACCAGGCCCCCAACCATGTCTCCCACCACCCCCACCCCCCACCATCCAGGGGCACCCTCCACCAGGCCCCCACTCATGTCACCCACCACCCCCACCCCCCCAGTCACCAGGGGCACCCTCCACCAGGCCCCCACTCATGTCTCCCACCACCCCCACCCCCAGGGGCACCCTCCACCAGGCCCCCACTCATGTCACCCACCACCCCCACCCCCCAGCAGTGCAGGGGCACCCTCCACCAGGCCCCCAACCATGTCTCCCACCACCCCCACCCCCCACCATCCAGGGGCACCCTCCACCAGGCCCCCACTCATGTCACCCACCACCCCCACCCCCCCAGTCACCAGGGGCACCCTCCACCAGGCCCCCACTCATGTCTCCCACCACCCCCACCCCCCAGCAGTGCAGGGGCAGCCTCCACCAGGCCCCCACCCATGTCTCCCACCACCCCCCAGCAGTGCAGGGGCAGGCTCCACCAGGCCCCCACCCATGCCTCCCACCACCCCCACCCCCCGCCACCAGGGGCACCCTCCACCAGGCCCCCACTCATGTCACCCACCACCCCCACCCCCCAGCAGTGCAGGGGCACCCTCCACCAGGCCCCCAACCATGTCTCCCACCACCCCCACCCCCCACCATCCAGGGGCACCCTCCACCAGGCCCCCACTCATGTCACCCACCACCCCCACCCCCCCAGTCACCAGGGGCACCCTCCACCAGGCCCCCACTCATGTCTCCCACCACCCCCACCCCCCCGCCACCAGGGGCACCCTCCACCAGGCCCCCACTCATGTCACCCACCACCCCCACCCCCCAGCAGTGCAGGGGCACCCTCCACCAGGCCCCCAACCATGTCTCCCACCACCCCCACCCCCCACCATCCAGGGGCACCCTCCACCAGGCCCCCACTCATGTCACCCACCACCCCCACCCCCCCAGTCACCAGGGGCATCCTCCACCAGGCCCCCACTCATGTCTCCCACCACCCCCACCCCCCCCCAGTCACCAGGGGCACCCTCCACCAGGCCCCCAACCATGTCTCCCACCACCCCCACCCCCCACCATCCAGGGGCACCCTCCACCAGGCCCCCACTCATGTCTCCCACCACCCCCACCCCCCAGCAGTGCAGGGGCAGCCTCCACCAGGCCCCCACCCATGTCTCCCACCACCCCCACCCCCCAGCAGTGCAGGGGCAGGCTCCACCAGGCCCACACTCATGCCTCCCACCACCCCCACCCCCCCAGTCACCAGGGGCACCCTCCACCAGGCCCCCAACCATGTCTCCCACCACCCCCACCCCCCACCATCCAGGGGCACCCTCCACCAGGCCCCCACTCATGTCACCCACCCCCCCACCCCCCCAGTCACCAGGGGCACCCTCCACCAGGCCCACACTCATGTCTCCCACCCCCCCCACCCCCCAGCAGTGCAGGGGCAGGCTCCACCAGGCCCACACTCATGCCTCCCACCACCCCCACCCCCCCAGTCACCAGGGGCACCCTCCACCAGGCCCCCAACCATGTCTCCCACCACCCCCACCCCCCACCATCCAGGGGCACCCTCCACCAGGCCCACACTCATGTCTCCCACCACCCCCACCCCCCAGCAGTGCAGGGGCAGGCTCCACCAGGCCCCCAACCATGTCTCCCACCACCCCCACCCCCCACCATCCAGGGGCACCCTCCACCAGGCCCCCACTCATGTCACCCACCACCCCCACCCCCCCAGTCACCAGGGGCACCCTCCACCAGGCCCCCACTCATGTCACCCACCACCCCCACCCCCCAGCAGTGCAGGGGCACCCTCCACCAGGCCCCCAACCATGTCTCCCACCACCCCCACCCCCCACCATCCAGGGGCACCCTCCACCAGGCCCCCACTCATGTCACCCACCACCCCCACCCCCCCAGTCACCAGGGGCACCCTCCACCAGGCCCCCACTCATGTCACCCACCACCCCCACCCCCCCAGTCACCAGGGGCACCCTCCACCAGGCCCACACTCATGCCTCCCACCACCCCCACCCCCCCAGTCACCAGGGGCACCCTCCACCAGGCCCCCAACCATGTCTCCCACCACCCCCACCCCCCACCATCCAGGGGCACCCTCCACCAGGCCCCCACTCATGTCTCCCACCACCCCCACCCCCCAGCAGTGCAGGGGCAGCCTCCACCAGGCCCCCACCCATGTCTCCCACCACCCCCACCCCCCAGCAGTGCAGGGGCAGGCTCCACCAGGCCCACACTCATGCCTCCCACCACCCCCACCCCCCCAGTCACCAGGGGCACCCTCCACCAGGCCCCCAACCATGTCTCCCACCACCCCCACCCCCCACCATCCAGGGGCACCCTCCACCAGGCCCCCACTCATGTCACCCACCACCCCCACCCCCCCAGTCACCAGGGGCACCCTCCACCAGGCCCACACTCATGTCTCCCACCACCCCCACCCCCCAGCAGTGCAGGGGCAGGCTCCACCAGGCCCACACTCATGCCTCCCACCACCCCCACCCCCCCAGTCACCAGGGGCACCCTCCACCAGGCCCCCAACCATGTCTCCCACCACCCCCACCCCCCACCATCCAGGGGCACCCTCCACCAGGCCCACACTCATGTCTCCCACCACCCCCACCCCCCAGCAGTGCAGGGGCAGGCTCCACCAGGCCCCCAACCATGTCTCCCACCACCCCCACCCCCCACCATCCAGGGGCACCCTCCACCAGGCCCCCACTCATGTCACCCACCACCCCCACCCCCCCAGTCACCAGGGGCACCCTCCACCAGGCCCCCACTCATGTCACCCACCACCCCCACCCCCCAGCAGTGCAGGGGCACCCTCCACCAGGCCCCCAACCATGTCTCCCACCACCCCCACCCCCCACCATCCAGGGGCACCCTCCACCAGGCCCCCACTCATGTCACCCACCACCCCTACCCCCCCAGTCACCAGGGGCACCCTCCACCAGGCCCACACTCATGCCTCCCACCACCCCCACCCCCCCAGTCACCAGGGGCACCCTCCACCAGGCCCCCAACCATGTCTCCCACCACCCCCACCCCCCACCATCCAGGGGCACCCTCCACCAGGCCCCCACTCATGTCTCCCACCACCCCCACCCCCCAGCAGTGCAGGGGCAGCCTCCACCAGGCCCCCACCCATGTCTCCCACCACCCCCACCCCCCAGCAGATCAGGGGCAGGCTCCACCAGGCCCCCACCCATGCCTCCCACCACCCCCACCCCCCCGCCACCAGGGGCACCCTCCACCAGGCCCCCACTCATGTCACCCACCACCCCCACCCCCCAGCAGTGCAGGGGCACCCTCCACCAGGCCCCCAACCATGTCTCCCACCACCCCCACCCCCCACCATCCAGGGGCACCCTCCACCAGGCCCCCACTCATGTCACCCACCACCCCCACCCCCCCAGTCACCAGGGGCACCCTCCACCAGGCCCCCACTCATGTCTCCCACCACCCCCACCCCCCCACCACCAGGGGCACCCTCCACCAGGCCCCCACTCATGTCACCCACCACCCCCACCCCCTAGCAGTGCAGGGGCACCCTCCACCAGGCCCCCAACCATGTCTCCCACCACCCCCACCCCCCACCATCCAAGGGCACCCTCCACCAGGCCCCCACTCATGTCACCCACCACCCCCACCCCCCCAGTCACCAGGGGCACCCTCCACCAGGCCCCCACTCATGTCTCCCACCACCCCCACCCCCCACCCCCCACCATCCAGGGGCACCCTCCACCAGGCCCCCACTCATGTCACCCACCACCCCCACCCCCCCAGTCACCAGGGGCACCCTCCACCAGGCCCCCACTCATGTCACCCACCACCCCCACCCCCCAGCAGTGCAGGGGCAGGCTCCACCAGGCCCCCAACCATGTCGCCCACCACCCCCACCCCCCACCATCCAGGGGCACCCTCCACCAGGCCCC
This sequence comes from Ambystoma mexicanum, assembly GCF_040938575.1. NCBI lineage: Eukaryota > Metazoa > Chordata > Amphibia > Caudata > Ambystomatidae > Ambystoma > Ambystoma mexicanum. The sequence goes on from NC_090939.1 coordinate 533,010,107, forward strand.
CACTCATGTCACCCACCACCCCCACCCCCCCAGTCACCAGGGGCACCCTCCACCAGGCCCCCACTCATGTCTCCCACCACCCCCACCCCCCAGCAGTGCAGGGGCAGCCTCCACCAGGCCCACACTCATGTCTCCCACCACCCCCACCCCCCAGCACTGTGGGGAACCTGCCAGCAGGCCCCCACACATGTCCCCCTGGCCCCAGGTCCTGACGATACACAATCATGGCAGTAATGGCCAGCATACCCAGCACAAACACCCAGGCAAGGATTGCATCCACCCACATAGTGAATGCAATCACATGACACAACCCCAATGCCAAGTATGCAAAAGAACACATGTCCGTCACACACACATACACAATGGGTGCAAGTGAATGTCAAAACCCATATCATGACATGTAACAAACCAATGAGAAAATAACACAAGTGTAAGAAAATATAAAAAATGTATTAAATACCAAAAATAAGTGAAATTTCAAACATACAACGATGTGGCTAAGTAAATAAATGGTCCATGTCCGAGAACAAAAGTGATAAACAAAAAAACAAAGGAAAAAAAAATTAAAATGAATTTGTCCAAAGCAATATCATGTAACAGGAAATTAATGAAAAACCATTACGTCATGGTGAAAACAATAAGAAATTAAAAAAATGTATCTCCCAAAAAAACAAACTATATACAGGAATGTTCCAGGGTCCATGAGCCCAACACCAAAAATGAAACCTACCACTAACTAATGAAAAATATATGTACAAAAAAGTGGCCATTGTCCGAGCGGTCCAAAATAATAAAAATAAATAAAGGAAACCTAGCACTAAATAACTAAATAACTATATACAAAGGCAGCGGGCAAGTCCTGCGGCTCACTTGGTGATGTTGCTGGCCAGGGCATCATCGAACTCCATGTCGATGTCCTGGAGGCGGGACTCTGTCCTGGCCCCGAGGTCTCGCAGGGACAACCCCATGTCCACCTCAAACTCCCTGCGAGCTTCCTCGAGGCACTCAGCCCGCCTCAATGCCCGACGCATGGAGAACTCCGCCCTGACCATGGCGAGCCGCTCCTCTTCCGCCCGCTGCCGCTCCGCACCTATCCGCTGGCCAAACTCCTCCCACACGGAACACACCACCATCCCAGGGTTGCCCTGCCCTCCGGCCGATGCCTGCCCCTCTGATCTTGATGGCCCCGAGCCATGATGCCTCCCACGTCGAGCCCGCTGCTGCCTCCGACGCAACTGCCTCTGCCAGCACGACGGCATCCAGGCTGATGGAAACCACCGACGCCGTCGTGCACGTGCCCTGCCCGATGATGCCGTCACATCTTCCATCTGCTGGGGTCCACTTGCTGTGTTGTCCACCCCTGCTGGACCTCCGACTCCCAACTGTGGCAGGGATGGGATCCCCACCGAGCTGGCTGCATTGGTCGGGGCAGGTCCACAGGGGGCCCTGGTGGCATCTGGGCCGGAAGACGGCAAGGAGAACGACCGGTGGATAGCCTGCACAGAGGAGGAGAGGGCCGTCAGATTGGCCAACACATGCAGGAAACCCCCGAACATGGCCGATCCCAATTGGGCCACGTCGGCACGGTGCACTTCGTGATGACGTGCGTGCTCCTCCCGGGAAGCACGCACGTCATCACGAATCACAGCCGTGCGCATCGCGACCCCAATCAGGACCTTCTCCACGCGGCCAGGGGTTACCACGTCCGCAGGTGGAGGGGAGTCAGGTGACATGGACATCCCCTCTACCTGCGGATGGGCCTGGGACGGGGCATCCCTGCTGGTGCATGGTGGTGCACTCACAGGGTCAGGGACAGTGACATGCACAGTCCCCTCCACGGTGACCTGTGCTGCCTCCTGCCCCTGGCCCTGGACTGCACCACTTGCACCAGCAGGGATGCTCCCACCAGGCCCCATGTGTGCACCAGTGTCGGCCTCCTCCTCCTCTGTGCAAACCACCAACCTGGATGGCTCCTCACCGTCTCCCGCCGTAGCAGGCCCCTGTGGGGGCTCACCCACCCCTTCCGCTGCAGCCGTGGGGGCATCCCCGCCGCCTTGCTCCACAGCGCCGTCTCCGCCCTCTTCTTCACTAGCCGCTGCGTAGAGGGAGACAAAGGACACAAGCATCAGGCTACTGTACAATGGTCCCCTAGACAGGAAGCAATAGCAGATGAGCACCACTGTCAAAGTACACTTCCATCATGTCCCTCCACAACACATGGGTCAGTCCAGGCAAAACACACACAGTAACAGGCATGGTGCATGCCATGGACATTTCCATGCATGTCCAATGGACTCTAGAAACATTCAATGATATGTAACTCACATGCATCATGGCTCATGCATATCACATGCACACACTTCACCTCAGTCACATCCATCTGGCCCCAAACACACCGAACACAGGCGAAACAAGGGTAAGTTGGGTGCGCCACTGAATCTGTGCATTGTCACACACATGTGTCATGCATCCATGGCATGCACAAGTCACAGACACGCAGGTCAGGCACACAGACATGGCTACCATATATGTACCTGGCATCAGCACCCATCCTTCACCCCCATCCATGTCCAGGTACAGAGACTGGCATGCTCTCATGTCCAAAATCTGCATAGGGCTCCCCATGCCGCATTTCAACACATGCAACAACCATGTGGGTCACACATCACTGGTTGCACATGCATTACCATGATGTCCCTGCACACATACATGCATACATGGCCCATGGCACACATACAGGCAAGTATCATAGAACCAGCACACTGCAACATGCCCTGTCTCACACAGTAATGCTTGGACACATACCGCTCAACTCCAGACGGGCCTCCCTCTCAAGGACCTGGGCGTGGAGCGCTGGGCGTACGCGTTCCAGGACCCTCTTCTGGATGGAACTCATGCGGCCCCGGCCCCCCTCCACGAGGCGCCGGGCCTTCACAAGGGTCCTGGACCTCAAGTCCTCCCAGCGCTTCTTGATCTTCTGGACGTTGTGGGTTGCCACCCCCTCCGCGTTGATGGCAACCACACAGTCAGCCCAGATCCTCTCCCGTCCTTCCTTGCTGGCGCGGGATGATCCAAAGAGGGCATCATACTGCCCCAGGACATGCTCCACCAGGACACCAACTTCGGTGGCAGTGAAGCTGGTGCCCCTCTGCCCCTCTGGCCTGGGGTTGCCACTGGTGCCAGATGTGGAAGTGCCCGACATGGCAACCCCAGAGGCAGGTGTGGGTGGGCAACTGGGTCCTGGGGCTGGGCTGTGGAGCGATGTAATCCCAGTTGGGAGTCTTCAGTTCCAGCAGGGGGGGACACAGCAACTGGACCCCTGCAGATGGCTGATGTGCAGGCACCAAATGGCAGGGCACGGTGGCAGCAGGCAGGCAGGCAGGCAGCAGCAGATAGCACGTGGGAGGCTGCTCGGGGCACTGGGGGGCAGTAACTCGGCCTTCTGGGCAGGAGCGTGGTGTTCCGTGTGTTTTCGGGTGGCCAGCTTGATACGGAGTGATTTGGCACGTGAAAATCCTGCACGTCAGCGTGAAATCCGAGGAAAGGCCCTTAGCGCGTAAGCGCGTCAGCACGCATACGCGATTCTATTGGACCAGAGTCCCTCAGCGCGTAAGCGTGTCTGACGTGACCCGCACGGGCGTTCCCCACTCAGCACGTGATGACGGAACACACGTGGAAATACTGCACGTCAGAGTGTCATCGCGTGATTGGCCTATGTACGTGTATTTAATGGGTGCGCGGCCACTTACACACGCAAGTACGTCAGCGAACCTGTATCCCGTGGTGCGTGTGAATTCCCACACGCTATTGGACTGGGAACTGGATTCCAGGGGTGCGCGGGTCACACGCTGTATCCCGTGGTGCGTGTGAATTTCCACACGCTATTGGACTGGGAACTGGATTCCAGGGGTGCGCGGGTCACACGCTGTATCCCGTGGTGCGTGTGAATTTCCACACGCTATTGGACTGGGAACTGGATTCCAGGGGTGCGCGGGTCACACGCTGTATCCCGTGGTGCGTGTGAATTTCCACACGCTATTGGACTGGGAACTGGATTCCAGGGGTGCGCGGGTCACACGCTGTATCCCGTGGTGCGTGTGAATTTCCACACGCTATTGGACTGTGAACTGGATTCCAGGGGTGCGCGGGTCACACGCTCGCCTAGAACACGCGCAAAGCATAAAATTGCGGACTTTAACAATTACAAGCTCAGACGCCAGGATGAACATACCGTTCCTAGCAGCAGTGGCAGTGGGCTACCAAAGGAGGAGGAGGAGGATAGTCAGGGCCAGAATATTCACACCCAGAACCAGCCTTTTCGGGATGCCTGATGACCAGGTGTATGGGAGGTACAGGTTTCCACCACACATCATACTGGACCTGGTGAGGGAGTGGGAGGATGACCTCACATCACCCACCCTGTGCTCCCAAGCACTCAGCCCCCTGGAGAAGGTCCTCAATGTACTGCACTTCTTAGCCACTGGATCATTTCAGCGGACAAGTGCCATAGTGGGTGGGGTGTCACAGGCCACCCAGTCACGCTGCCTACACCAGGTCTTGAACATCATGACTGCACGCCCATCAGTCCGCAGGCACATATACCTGCCCAGAACACCTGCAGAAAGGCATGCTGCCGCCCTGGATTTTTACGCAGTGGCACGATTCCCCAAAGTGCTAGGTGCCATCGACTGCACCCATGTGGCTCTACGTCCCCCCAGGGCATCTGAGCACATCTATAGGAACCGCAAGCACTGGCATTCCATCAACGTGCAGGTAGCATGTAATGCCAAGGGAATCATCACCTCAGTATATGCCAACTATCCCGGGTCCACCCACGACAGCTTCATTTACCGAATGTCCACCCTAAGCCGGGACCTAGAAGCTGGGCGGCATGGCGATACATGGCTGCTTGGTGAGTATGTATGCCACTGCACATGCATGCATGTTGGATACTGAGCAAGGTCACAACCTCACCAATGATACCAATCCCCACCTCCACAGGGGACAGTGCCTACCCTCTCAGCCCCCACATGATGACGCCAATTCGGAACCCCACCACGCCACCCCAGGTAAGATATAACACAGCCCACATTACAACCAGGGGCATAGTGGAGCGCACATTCGGAGTGCTAAAGTCACGCTTTCGCTCCCTTGACCGTTCTGGCGGGCAGCTGTTATACGCTCCCCCAGTAGTGTGCAGGATCATAGTGGCAGCATGTGTCCTGCACAACGTTGCAACACGCCGGGGCCTGGCCGTGGACATGGTGGTGGCCCCACATCCCCAACCACATGCACAGCCGCTGCGCATGGGAGGGGAAAGGGCACGGGAGGAGGCAGCCCGTACACAGCTAGTGGCTAATTACTTCACATAGAAATCACACCCCTGTGGAGTGCACACTGCCCTGGCACATTCCATCTGACAATCAATGATGACTCAACCTGACACTGATCATGAATGTCTGGAGAATGAACCGGGAATACCATGTCAGCCTGAGATTGTTCACCTGGAAGTGTCACAATGTGTGCATCCCTACCCACACAGACACCACCAATGCAGTTTTGTGAAGTTACACATTGAAGCAGCTAAAATGAATACCCACTTGCAAAATGCAACAAGAGGACAGTGCCATGTCAGCCAACCCAACCCCAGCACTGCCACACGACACACCGTGCCATGTCATGCTAATTGCAGGTAAACAAAGTAATCCCCACAACATGACATACTCTCACTATGTACAGTGGCACTATTAGAAACCTGCAACACCTGATGTGCTCACAGCAATGCCGGACCAACAACATACTTGAGCACGTAGTACCATTAACATGACATCACAAATGTTACATATTAGTAGTCTCACCACCTGGAAATGCCTGCACTCCCACCACTACCAACTGTGCAGTGTTGGCGCCATGTAGAGTTGTAGGTGCACTGCTGCCAACATGGTCCCCATCTCCAGACTAGAGGTCCTTGTGTGGACTTGAGGAAGGGACCTGCAAATTGGGAGGTAGACACAGAAGAAGAGTTACACATCAATGCAACATGCAGTGTACAACACAACAGCAATATGCACTATGAATGTATACACAGTATTGACTACAGACTGGCCACACAGCTCATGGGAGTCCAACGTCACTGTGTAATTCACTGTCACTTGGGCACACCCTTTGCAAGCCCATGGAAACGGGAAGCAGGAGGGGTGTGTGTGACTCAAACCCAAGCATCTGAACCAAATACATTACAAGCCTGCATGTGCCCAGCCACAATGCAGCGTATGCCCACAGGAACCACGGAAGCCAACAGATCGAAGCCAACAGATCGAAGCCAACAGATCGAAGCCAACACATCGAAGCCAACACATCGGAGCCAACAGATCGGAGCCAACAGATCGGAGCCAACAGATCGGAGCCAACAGATCGGAGCCAACAGATCGGAGCCAACAGATCGGAGCCAACAGATCGAAGCCAACAGATCGAAGCCAACACATCGTCCCAAAAAAATTGGGAGTAAAAGAAATCAAAATAAAAATGAAAATAAGAAACAATCAAAAATGGCCATTGATGGGCCCGGGGGGGTTGGGGAGGCCACCCAGGAGGTCCGAGGACAGGATGCACACCAGAACCCACCTGCGTGGATCCTGGGAAGATAAAACACCTCCATGGGCTCATGGCCCACACGGCTACCCTATTGTGGGAGTATCACTGCTGTCGCTATTATCACCCTGTGAAGCTGCATCCGGAGGTGGTTGCACTATGGGAGGCAGCCCACGCAAGGCCCTAGTCTGCTCCTCCATGGCTGCAATCATGCGGGTGTGGTAGGTCTGGTTCTGGAGGATGAGTGTGCGGAGGTCCCCATGCAACAACTCACGGGATGCCCGGACCTCCGCCCTCGTTGCCTGCATCTCAGCTGAGAGCGTACGGGTGAGACGCTCCAGCTGCTGTTCTGTCCTTTGGTGTGTTGAAGCCTCAAGCTCAACAAGAGTCGTCCTGAGGTGTAGGAGCTCCTGCCTCAGGGCTTCCCTGTGGCCCTGGGACTCAATGGAGATGGCCTCCTGCAGAGTCGCCAGTGCCGCCCGCCTGTCCCTGTTGGACCCCAACATGTCCTCCCTGTGTGACTGGCAGATGGAGTCGGTTGCCTGCTCTAGTCGCTCCATCAGCCTTTCTGGGGGGACAATGGAAGTGGCCACCCTATCCATGGCCTGAGCCATCATCTCGGATGATGCAGCCTGTTGGGTAGCCATACCGTAAATGGATTGCTCCCATGCGGTATTGCCGGGTGGCGTACGGCCACCACGTCGGCGGGCACCACACCTGTCTGGGGCAAGGCGAACTGCGCCTTGCTGTGCCGGCACTGCCTGAGGCTGCAGGACTGCATTCCCCCTCTGATCTGCTGGCCCAGGAACAGGATCAGATGTCGCGGAGTGTGACCCTGCATCCGTAACCACCGAAGGTGTAGCTGCCAACACTGACATCCCCATGGAGGGTACTGACCCTGGTGCAGGTGGGTGAGACAGAACAGAATCCCTCCCTGGAACACTCACCTGCGACGGCACGTAGGTCTCATCCGAATCAACACCTGAGTACAGCTCGGGGGAGGTGCAGCCAGAGACACCCCTTGAGAGCACGACCTGCAGCACTTGTGGGTTCTCCCCCACCACCACACCACGTCCCTCACTGGTGGTTGGTCGGCCCTGGGACACCTCCTGGGTCTGCACCATCTCCACAACCCCAGCAGTATCAGGTGCGTCTTCCCCTGCAAAGACATGAAAACAAAGAAATGGAAACAGGCATTAGCACCATGGCACACATTGAGGGCTGAGAAGCAAGAGAACCAGTACTTGATTGACACATGTCCCACATGACTAAAACCCTCCCATGCATGCACCCTCACTGCGTATGAAGTGCAGGCAAATGGCACACACTGATGACACCAAGATGGAAAATGAACACATTTTCTGCATGCTGCCTGGCAGTGGCATCACACATTGGCCTGTGATTGCCAGGTGAAACACACATGCCATCACACAGATGGCATGTACCATTGCTATTGAGTGAAGATGGAGAGGAGGGCAGCACCTATTCATTCAGTCCAGTTCCCGCATGTAATTGCTTTTCTAATTCTAACAGGTCAGATTTTTCACCTGGAGCTGCCAGTCTGAAATGGTCCAATTGCACAGGGACATGTGTGTACAAATGATATCCAGGTAACAAAGTCACTCCACTTTACCATACCCATGTCAGACATGTGACTAGTGGACAGCGACATGCCTAGTGAAAGTGGTGGAATGCAAACAAACTGACTGAATGAACAGTGAAAAATAAGCAAATATGTTGTGGCAAGGTGACACTTCAAGGGCAACTGGCGTGCAGTTGTGCTAGATGTCTACTGTTGGCAGAAGGGATACTGCTATGGCCAAATGCAGCTGCGCAGGAAGGATTGCATGAAGCACATGGCTGACCCATACGACTCAGGCGCACACACTCTCACCTGGCACCCGAACAGAAGCCCTCACACACACACCATGCACATGGATGACACACACATGCATGTGCACTCACCGGACAATGCCTCGTAATCAGCCAGATCTCCCACGCCTTGGATCTGTTCCTCCGTGACGTAGGTCCCAGCGACTGACTCATGTGGAGTGAGTTCCATGTCTACTACTGGAGACCCACCTCCAGTCACTAGAGTTGCGGCATGACTTGAGGCCAGCTTACTCTTTGCCCTGCGCTTTAGGTCATTCCAGCGCTTATAGCAATCATTGGCTGTGCGCCTCACGATTCCAAGGGCACTTACGATGTCCGCAACGGTCTGCCAGTGTGCCTGGCGTTGTGCAGGTGTGGTCTTGGATCCTGCAACAATGACCATCTCGTTGTCATGTCCGGACACATACTCGACAAGTGCATTCAGTTCGTCATCCGTGAAGCTGGGCTTCCTGGACGGGCCGGACTGTGTAGCCGTGTCTGGGGCATCAGCCTGTGCCGGACGAGCACTCTTCCTCTTCCGCTTGGAAGGTGGTGGTGATCCTGAGTGTCCTGCGCCGCTCTGGACACTAGGGGCAGGAGCCCTGGTGGACTCTGTATCAGGAGTGTGGGATTGCACACTCAGCATGGGAGTTGGTGCAGGCATTGGCTCTAGTGTGATGGTGTCAGGGGGAATGTCAGCAGCATGGACTAGGACCGACACTGTCCTGGCTGGGTGTGTGAGGGCTGGGGTGGATGGAGCCGCAGCTGCCCCTGCAGCCTCTCCGCCCTGCCTCCTTGGTGCAGCAGATGACCTTGCTGACCCAGATCCACGTGGCATGATGGCATCAACGTGCACCAGCGCACGTGTCGTAGCCCTGCTGACCTGGAAGTCAGCCATGGAGTCAGCCAGGTCTGGTGCCACAATGGGCTGGTCCAACAAGGGCTGAGCATGGATGGTGCCAGCCACTTCAGCCTCAACGGGAGGGGGGGAGGGGGGGAGGGGGGGGATGATGGGTGCCCTTGACTGGTCCTCCACACATGGGGGGACAGGCTCACCCTGCAAGTTACGACCACGTCCCCTACCGGATCCACCACGGCCACCACTTGTGGCTCTTCCACCTTTGCCACCCTTACGGAATCCTCGCCTCCCAGCCATGGCACTGATATTAATGTGCGTATGGGAGTGGCTGTAGACAATTGTCCTGGGCAATTGGGGGTCAAAGGGGTTGGGTACCAGATGGTAATTGTACCCTAGTGCTCTAGCACGGCTGATTGTAACCCCTGGGGAAAGATGACGGGTCACGCAACGCACAGGAGGCCCAAAAAAGGGAGATGACGTGCACGCAACCCCTCCTAGACCACGTGTGCAGAAAGAAAAACCTGCACTACGCTGTGGCACCCAGTAACACAAGAATGAACGTATGCGTGTCACACGCAGCCTAGAATGACCTCTGAAGGGGTAGGCTACACACGGGGCAAGCACAGAAGTTGGATACGTGCGTGACTCACCGTCTGCCAGGTAAAAGAGCGTGAAAAATGAGCGCGTTTGGCTGGCTAAACCCCCGCCAAAAGAAGATGTGTACGCTGTCTGAGAAGACAGGACAACAGTAGAAGGGGACACTGTTTGAGGGAACAGGCCCAGGTAAACCAGTAAAAGAGAAAAAAGAGAAAAAGCTGTCAGAGGTAACAGGGAATACGAACTGGAAACGCCGTGAAGTAAATCGCGTGTGAAACGACAAGAAGTACAGAATTCACCCACTCGCTCTCCACGAAAAGCACATACAAGGAAATGGTGTTCTACATGTACCTTATATACAGGCCCACACGTACAGCGTCACTTACGCGGCGTGTACGTTCACCAATCACACGCTTTGTCACTCCTGCGTGTAGATACATTTTCACCAATCACACGCTTTGTCACTTCTGCGTGTAGATCCATTTTCACCAATCACACGCTTTGACACTGGGACGTGTCACGCAACAATTTCCTGCACGTGCAGGTGACTATAGGCGCGCATATGCTGTTGACGGGTTTACGCGCTAAGGGCCTTTGCTGACGTGTGGGATTTCACTCCCTATCAGGCTGTCCACGCGTTCACACACGAGAGACCACGCTCCTGGCCAGGAGGCCAAATTACTGCCCCCCAGAGCCCTGAGCACGCTCCCACCTGCCATCTGCTGCTGCCTGACTGCCTGCTGCCCACGTGCCCCACAGTGCTGGTGGGTGGGTGGGGGCCTGGTGGAGGGTGCCCCTGGTGGCGGGGGGGTGGGGGTGGTGGGAGACATGGGTGGGGGCCTGGTGGAGGCTGCCCCTGGTGGCGGGGGGGTGGGGGTGGTGGGAGACATGGGTGGGGGCCTGGTGGAGGCTGCCCGTGCACTGCTGGGGGTTGGGGGTGGTGGGAGACATGGGTGGGGGCCTGGTGGAGGCTGCCCCTGGTGGCGGGAGGGTGGGGGTGGTGGGAGACATGAGTGGGGGCCTGGTGGAGGCTGCCCCTGCACTGCTGGGGGGTGGGGGTGCAGGGGGACATGAGCAGGTGTGCAGGGTAGTCCCCTGTTTTGTAGGCTGCCTGCAGGGGCCGTGGAGGGTGTACAGGGAACACCTGTGAGGACCCACCCAGCCTAATCGCGTGTGACTTCCCACGCACCCCTGTAATACACGTACCCAGCCAAATCGCGTGTGATGATTCCCACGCACCCCTGTAATACACGTACCCAGCCAAATCGCGTGTGATAATTCCTGCGCACCCCTGTAATACACGTACCTGGCCAAATCGCATCCCTGTAATACACGTACCCAGCCGAATCGCGTGTAAAACTTCCCGTGTACCCCTGTAATACACGTACACAGCCAAATCGCATGTGATAATTCCCGCGTACCCCTGTGATACACGTGCCCTGGCTAATCGCGTGTGAAACTTCCCGCCTATCCCTGTAATACACGTACCCTGGCCAATCTCGTGTTAAACTTCCCGCGTACCCCTGTAATACACGTACCCTGGCTAATCGCGTGTTAAACTTCCCGCGTACCCCTGTAATACACGTACCCTGGCTAATCGCATGTTAAACTTCCCGCATACCCCTGTAATACACGTACCCTGGCCAATCGCGTGTTAAACTTCCCGCGTACCCCTGTAATACACGTACCCTGGCTAATCGCGTGTTATACTTCCCGCGTACCCCTGTAATACACGTACCCTGGCTAATCGCATGTTAAACTTCCCGCATACCCCTGTAATACACGTACCCTGGCCAATCGCGTGTTAAACTTCCCGCGTACCCCTGTAATACACGTACCCTGGCTAATCGCGTGTTAAACTTCCCGCATACCCCTGTAATACACGTACCCTGGCCAATCGCGTGTTAAACTTCCCGCGTACCCCTGTAATACACGTACCCTGGCTAATCGCGTGTTACACTTCCCGCGTACCCCTGTAATACACGTACCCTGGCCAATCGCGTGTTAAACTTCCCGCGTACCCCTGTAATACACGTACCCTGGCTAATCGCGTGTATAACTTCACGCGTACCCCTGATATGCACGTTACCCATCTTTGCGTTCCTTGTTTGGCAGCCCTGTAAACTGGTCCAGGGTTAGCGCAGCCCTTTGCGATGATTTAGCGATTTTGATGGCTTTTCCTTGCGCGAGGGCGTTCTTGGGGGCGTTACTGGCGCTGCTGCAGGGTCGCTGCGATACTCTGCGCCACGGCTGGTTTGGGAGCCTAAAATCCATGAATACGCTGTGCGCGGAAATCGGTTTTAGCGCACGTGCCTGGCGCAGTCAATCGCACGCGGACACTCTGCGCCAGCCGCTTGCGACACTTTTCTGCGAAATTCTATGAATTACCCTGTTGATGTAACAAACCAAGTGGGTGGGCCAAGGTTTCTGATCATACAACGTACATCTCCATGACGTCGAAACCAGTACTCTTTAGTACCATACATATTTGCTAATAGATTTGTAATATTTGATTGTAAAACCTCATCCTTTTGTTGCACTTTTTGTAATAATTGTGTAGCTGTCATATTTTGAAAGTGTGATCCTGATTTTAATATGTGTGCAACTCCGGAACATAAAGTTGCTAGTTCACTTTCAAAGAGTAGGTGGAATATGTATTCCACATTTTGTCTAAATCTGGGATCTTCAGAATACATCCGTAATGAGCGGTATTCTGAAGCTGATATTTGAATAGGTCTATCATCATACCGTCCTCCTTTGCCAATAGGAAAGAGTAGAGGAAAAGCACGTGCTTCTATACTTTTTTCCCATATGCTGATTGGTGATCCTTTTGTTTGACGCATTTGGTATGTTTCCAGTGCATCTTCTATGGTGTCATTAGAGTGCAAAGGATGAATTGTATAATGGTCTAAAGTATTTGATATTGTAGCAGGATCTAGTAGCTCAAATTGACCAGCTTCTTGTGTTTCTTGAATTATTTCAGTTGTATCTTTCAAGTTTTCTTCAATATTAATTTCTTTGTAATATTCATTATTCTCTTTAAGATATTGTAAGGCTTGTCTAACTTTATGTAAACATACCAGCTGTTGCCATATTCTTTTGTCTTTTGTAGGTACTCCATTTACTAAGATAATTAAAGATTGCTGCATTGGACTTTGCACTCCTAGAGTATGCACATTTTCTTTTAGATCTAATGGTAAATAAACTACTTTTCCACAAATGCCTTTTACCAATTCAGAGGGAGGTAATTCTGCTGTTTTTGGTTGAAGGCGTATTATTGCTTGAAATGGGTGTACTATTTGCATTATGATGCTCCCATATAAATTAAGTTGTTGTAGGGGTTTTTGTAGTGGGTATAATTCCAAATTATTTGTGATAGCACGTGAAGGAGTTTGGTTGTTGTCAAGTTTTGTAGTGCAGTAACTGCAAAGTATTAAGGGGTCACTTATTTCGTATTTGTTTTCTGCTACAAGGTAGAGAGCTAATTCAAACCATTTAGAATCTTCATTGTCTTCTTTTTATATGATAGGTCTACAGTTTTTGTGTTACTTTTATAAAAAGTTCTGCGGCAACATACACATACATGGTTTGGTACTTCAGCTGATGTACTTTTAAATTTTAGTATTTCTTTTTTGTATGTGTTTAGCAAAAGGTTGCCATGTGTAGAATTGTTGCTAATTTCTTTTAAAGCCATTTCATTCTGTAAATGGCTTTCACTTCCAAAATATTTTTTCAGGATATAGTCAATTTCTTGAAGTAGGACTTTCGCTGTACCATGTAGAAGAATGTTATTTAAATTTGCTAGTGCTAAAGCAGGACTTTTAGCATAGTACAGTTTATGGACTAGATTTATTATAGTTGAATGATGTGTAGATATTCTTTTGATATCATGGAAGGTGGTTTTACAAGTAGGTCCTGTAATGCAGGCTAATGAATGTCCTTGTAGTCCTGTGTACTTGCGCACTGGACAGGTATCCATATTTTGCAGTAGTTTAATTTTGATTTTGTCTTTGCTTTTTACATATTGATTGAGGAATTGGCGTAAAGACTTGAAAAATTATTTGGGAATGTTACATATTGACGTGCATGGCCATTTGTACACTAGACGTTCTGATTCAGTTGAATGGAGGGGTAATTCTAGGTTTTCAGGGCATATTTTTGTAAGGAGTACTTCTTGTTCCATTATGGTATTATTAACTTTTTCATAACCTTGACCACTGCTATGTATGGCAATTATATTTGTTTGCTTTTGTTTGTACGCTTCTTCATTAAAGTATGGTTCTGTGCTCGTAGTGTGACTCCATTCACCTACGCAGATACTTAAGAAGTTCTTTCTGTTGACATTTTGTTTATTGAGAAATCTTTTTTGTAATTTAGTTATTTGTTTTGTTAGTGGTTTCATTTTGTTTAACACTAAAATAAATAACTTTCTTTTGAGAAGAATTGCACTATCTATCTACGCTTCTAAAATTAATTTCCTACAATAGGTTTTAAGCATTGAACCTGATTTCTCTCCTGTTTTTATAAGATTTTGAAGGACTTTGTGACAGAACATTTTGGCTAAAATACTTTTCTTGATATGCTTACTTTGCACTATATTAAAATTTAAAGAAGCAGTTTTATCTGTAGTGATAGCTGATTTTCTGTTAATTGTTTTTTGGTTTGTTTTACATTTTGATAGAGGAGGCAACGTTTTTGTATTTGAAACTTCTTGTGAGTCACTAAATGACTGTATTAGCTGTTTTGTTTCAACTTTTTTTACAAATTCTGCTAGAGATGGATGCTTATGTTGGACACTTTTATTTTCATTTGCTCTACTTCTGCGTTGCTTTCTATGGACTTGACTTTTGGTAGGCATTCTTTAGGGTCTGTTGAAAAAAATAAAGAAGGTATGGGTTGGGGTGTTCTGCAATTTTGAGTAAAATGATGTATGTAATGGTGTCTGATTGTGCATTGGGAACTACAACTAGTAGGGATGTAACTGAAGACATGAGGTTGTTCACTTGACCTGTATTTGTAACTGCTCTACTGAAACCAAATCGGCATTTGGTGTAGTATTTCCCTTAGTTTTTGTATTTGCGACGACAATATTTGACACATTTATGTCTTTGAAATTGTAAAATTTGTGCATGAATATCACAATTTGTGGATTCTGATGGAATTTCACAAGTGACATATTTTTCAATAAACTGTAAAACAGTGGCATCACTGTCTTGACCAAATTTAGGAGCATCTTTAATCGATAAAAGCATGTGGATATGTGGTGCTCCTCTGGTTTGGTATTCTTTTCTCCAAAAGAAGTGTCGCACTTCTCCAAGGAGAGGAACAGTTGTATTACAAACAAAATGTAGCATAGCAACGAAGCGATGGTGAAAATATCTTGAAACATTAACAGGATCCAAGGAACAAAGTTCTCCTGGTGTTAGTATATCTATGTTTGTTTTGTTTTTATTTGATATGCGCAGGAAATCATATAAATCTTGCCATGCATATTCTGCACAACTTAATGTAACAAACCAAGTGGGTGGGCCAAGGTTTCTGATCATACAACGTACATCTCCATGACGTCGAAACCAGTACTCTTTAGTACCATACATATTTGCTAATAGATTTGTAATATTTGATTGTAAAACCGCATCCTTTTGTTGCACTTTTTGTAATAATTGTGTAGCTGTCATATTTTGAAAGTGTGATCCTGATTTTAATATGTGTGCAACTCCGGAACATAAAGTTGCTAGTTCACTTTCAAAGAGTAGGTGGAATATGTATTCCACATTTTGTCTAAATCTGTGATCTTCAGAATACATCCGTAATGAGCGGTATTCTGAAGCTGATATTTGAGTAGGTCTATCATCATACCTTCCTCCTTTGCCAGTAGGAAAGAGTAGAGGAAAAGCACGTGCTTCTATACTTTTTTCCCATATGCTGATTGGTGATCCTTTTGTTTGACGCATTTGGTATGTTTCCAGTGCATCTTCTATGGTGTCATTAGAGTGCAAAGGATGAATTGTATAATGGTCTAAAGTATTTGATATTGTAGCAGGATCTAGTAGCTCAAATTGACCAGCTTTTTGTGTTTCTTGAATTATTTCAGTTGTATCTTTCAAGTTTTCTTCAATATTAATTTCTTTGTAATATTCATTATTCTCTTTAAGATATTGTAAGGCTTGTCTAACTTTATGTAAATCTACCAGCTGTTGCCATATTTTTTTGTCTTTTGTAGGTACTCCATTTACTAAGATAATTAAAGATTGCTGCATTGGACTTTGCACTCCTAGAGTATGCACATTTTCTTTTAGATCTAATGGTAAATAAACTACTTTTCCACGAATGCCTTTTACCAATTCAGAGGGAGGTAATTCTGCTGTTTTTGGTTGAAGGCGTATTATTGCTTGAAATGGGTGTACTGTTTGAATTATGATGCTCCCATATAAATTAAGTTGTTGTAGGGGTTTTTGTAGTGGGTATAATTCCAAATTATTTGTGATAGCACGTGAAGGAGTTTGGTTGTTGTCAAGTTTTGTAGTGCAGTAACTGCAAAGTATTAAGGGGTCACTTATTTCGTATTTGTTTTCTGCTACAAGGTAGAGAGCTAATTCAAACCATTTAGAATCTTCATTGTCTTCTATTTTATATGATAGGTCTACAGTTTTTGTGTTACTTTTATAAAAAGTTCTGCGGCAACATACACATACATGGTTTGGTACTTCAGCTGATGTACTTTTAAATTTTAGTATTTCTTTTTTGTATGTGTTTAGCAAAAGGTTGCCATGCGTAGAATTGTTGCTAATTTGGTTTAAAGCCATTTCATTCTGTAAATGGCTTTCACTTCCAAAATATTTTTTCAGGATATAGTCAATTTCTTGAAGTAGGACTTTCGCTGTACCATGTAGAAGAATGTTATTTAAATTTGCTAGTGCTAAAGCAGGACTTTTAGCATAGTACAGTTTATGGAATAGATTTATTATAGTTGAATGATGTGTAGATATTCTTTTGATATCATGGAAGGTGGTTTTACAAGTAGGTCCTGTAATGCAGGCCAATGAATGTCCTTGTAGTCCTGTGTACTTGCGCACTGGACAGGTATCCATATTTTGCAGTAGTTTAATTTTGATTTTGTCTTTGCTTTTTACATATTGATTGAGGAATTGGCGTAAAGACTTGAAAAATTATTTGGGAATGTTACATATTGACGTGCATGCCCATTTGTACACTAGACGTTCTGATTCAGTTGAATGGAGGGGTAATTCTAGGTGATCAGGGCATATTTTTGTAAGGAGTACTTCTTGTTCCATTATGGTATTATTAACTTTTTCATAACCTTGACCACTGCTATGTATGGCAATTATATTTGTTTGCTTTTGTTTGCACGCTTCTTCATTAAAGTATGGTTCTGTGCTCGTAGTGTGACTCCATTCACCTACGCAGATACTTAAAAAGTTCTTTCTGTTGACATTTCGTTTATTGAGAAATCTTTTTTGTAATTTAATTATTAGTTTTGTTAGTGGTTTCATTTTGTTTAACACTAAAATAAATAACTTTCTTCTGAGAAGAATTGCACTATCTATCAACGCTTCTAAAATTAATTTCCTACAATAGGTTTTAAGCATTGAACCTGATTTCTCTCCTGTTTTTATAAGATTTTGAAGGACTTTGTGACAGAACATTTTGGCTAAAATACTTTTCTTGATATGCTTACTTTGCACTATATTAAAATTTAAAGAAGCAGTTTTATCTGTAGTGATAGCTGATTTTCTGTTAATTGTTTTTTGGTTTGTTTTACATTTTGATAGAGGAGGCAAAGTTTTTGTATTTGAAACTTCTTGTGTGTGACTAAATGACTGTATTAGCTGTTTTGTTTCAACTTTTTTTACAAATTCTGCTACAGATGGATGCTTATGTTGGACACTTTTATTTTCATTTGCTCTACTTCTGCGTTGCTTTCTACGGACTTGACTTTTGGTAGGCATTCTTTAGGGTCTGTTGAAGAAAATAAAGAAGGTATGGGTTGGGGTGTTCTGCAATGTATGTGTGCTGTGTGCATGAGTGTTTGAGTAAGATGATGTATGTAATGGTGTCTGATTGTGCATTGGGAACTACAACTAGTAGGGATGTAACTGAAGACATGAGGTTGTTCACTTGACCTGTATTTGTAACTGGTCTAGTGAAACCAAATCGGCATTTGGTGTAGTATTTCCCTTAGTTTTTGTATTTGCGACGACAATATTTGACACATTTATGTCTTTGAAATTGTAAAATTTGTGCATGAATATCACAATTTGTGGATTCTGATGGAATTTCACAAGTGACATATTTTTCAATAAACTGTAAAACAGTGGCATCACTGTCTTGACCAAATTTAGGAGCATCTTTAATCCATAAAAGCATGTGGATATGTGGTGCTCCTCTGGTTTGGTATTCTTTTCTCCAAAAGAAGGGTTGCACTTCTCCAAGGGGAGGAACAGTTGTATTACAAATAAAATGAAGCATAGCAATGAAGCGATGGTGAAAATATCTTGAAACATTAACAGGATCCAAGGAACAAAGTTCTCCTGGTGTTAGTATATCTATGTTTGTTTTGTTTTTATTTGATATGCGTAGGAAATCATATAAATCTTGCCATGCATATTCTGCACAACTTAATGTAACAAACCAAGTGGGTGGGCCAAGGTTTCTGATCATACAACGTACATCTCCATGACGTCGAAACCAGTACTCTTTAGTACCATACATATTTGCTAATAGATTTGTAATATTTGATTGTAAAACCTCATCCTTTTGTTGCACTTTTTGTAATAATTGTGTAGCTGTCATATTTTGAAAGTGTGATCCTGATTTTAATATGTGTGCAACTCCGGAACATAAAGTTGCTAGTTCACTTTCAAAGAGTAGGTGGAATATGTATTCCACATTTTGTCTAAATCTGGGATCTTCAGAATACATCCGTAATGAGCGGTATTCTGAAGCTGATATTTGAATAGGTCTATCATCATACCGTCCTCCTTTGCCAATAGGAAAGAGTAGAGGAAAAGCACGTGCTTCTATACTTTTTTCCCATATGCTGATTGGTGATCCTTTTGTTTGACGCATTTGGTATGTTTCCAGTGCATCTTCTATGGTGTCATTAGAGTGCAAAGGATGAATTGTATAATGGTCTAAAGTATTTGATATTGTAGCAGGATCTAGTAGCTCAAATTGACCAGCTTCTTGTCTTTCTTGAATTATTTCAGTTGTATCTTTCAAGTTTTCTTCAATATTAATTTCTTTGTAATATTCATTATTCTCTTTAAGATATTGTAAGGCTTGTCTAACTTTATGTAAACATACCAGCTGTTGCCATATTCTTTTGTCTTTTGTAGGTACTCCATTTACTAAGATAATTAAAGATTGCTGCATTGGACTTTGCACTCCTAGAGTATGCACATTTTCTTTTAGATCTAATGGTAAATAAACTACTTTTCCACGAATGCCTTTTACCAATTCAGAGGGAGGTAATTCTGCTGTTTTTGGTTGAAGGCGTATTATTGCGTGAAATGGGTGTACTGTTTGAATTATGATGCTCCCATATAAATTAAGTTGTTGTAGGGGTTTTTGTAGTGGGTATAATTCCAAATTATTTGTGATAGCACGTGAAGGAGTTTGGTTGTTGGCAAGTTTTGTAGTGCAGTAACTGCAAAGTATTAAGGGGTCACTTATTTCGTATTTGTTTTCTGCTACAAGGTAGAGAGCTAATTCAAACCATTTAGAATCTTCATTGTCTTCTATTTTATATGATAGGTCTACAGTTTTTGTGTTACTTTTATAAAAAGTTCTGCGGCAACATACACATACATGGTTTGGTACTTCAGCTGATGTACTTTTAAATTTTAGTATTTCTTTTTTGTATGTGTTTAGCAAAAGGTTGCCATGTGTAGAATTGTTGCTAATTTCTTTTAAAGCCATTTCATTCTGTAAATGGCTTTCACTTCCAAAATATTTTTTCAGGATATAGTCAATTTCTTGAAGTAGGACTTTCGCTGTACCATGTAGAAGAATGTTATTTAAATTTGCTAGTGCTAAAGCAGGACTTTTAGCATAGTACAGTTTATGGACTAGATTTATTATAGTTGAATGATGTGTAGATATTCTTTTGATATCATGGAAGGTGGTTTTACAAGTAGGTCCTGTAATGCAGGCCAATGAATGTCCTTGTAGTCCTGTGTACTTGCGCACTGGACAGGTATCCATATTTTGCAGTAGTTTAATTTTGATTTTGTCTTTGCTTTTTACATATTGATTGAGGAATTGGCGTAAAGACTTGAAAAATTATTTGGGAATGTTACATATTGACGTGCATGGCCATTTGTACACTAGACGTTCTGATTCAGTTGAATGGAGGGGTAATTCTAGGTTTTCAGGGCATATTTTTGTAAGGAGTACTTCTTGTTCCATTATGGTATTATTAACTTTTTCATAACCTTGACCACTGCTATGTATGGCAATTATATTTGTTTGCTTTTGTTTGTACGCTTCTTCATTAAAGTATGGTTCTGTGCTCGTAGTGTGACTCCATTCACCTACGCAGATACTTAAGAAGTTCTTTCTGTTGACATTTTGTTTATTGAGAAATCTTTTTTGTAATTTAGTTATTTGTTTTGTTAGTGGTTTCATTTTGTTTAACACTAAAATAAATAACTTTCTTTTGAGAAGAATTGCACTATCTATCTACGCTTCTAAAATTAATTTCCTACAATAGGTTTTAAGCATTGAACCTGATTTCTCTCCTGTTTTTATAAGATTTTGAAGGACTTTGTGACAGAACATTTTGGCTAAAATACTTTTCTTGATATGCTTACTTTGCACTATATTAAAATTTAAAGAAGCAGTTTTATCTGTAGTGATAGCTGATTTTCTGTTAATTGTTTTTTGGTTTGTTTTACATTTTGATAGAGGAGGCAAAGTTTTTGTATTTGAAACTTCTTGTGTGTCACTAAATGACTGTATTAGCTGTTTTGTTTCAACTTTTTTTACAAATTCTGCTAGAGATGGATGCTTATGTTGGACACTTTGATTTTCATTTGCTCTACTTCTGCGTTGCTTTCTATGGACTTGACTTTTGGTAGGTATTCTTTAGGGTCTGCTGAAAAAAATAAAGAAGGTATGGGTTGGGGTGTTCTGCAATGTATGTGTGCTGTGTGCATGAGTGTTTGAGTAAGATGATGTATGTAATGGTGTCTGATTGTGCATTGGGAACTACAACTAGTAGGGATGTAACTGAAGACATGAGGTTGTTCACTTGACCTGTATTTGTAACTGGTCTAGTGAAACCAAATCGGCATTTGGTGTAGTATTTCCCTTAGTTTTTGTATTTGCGACGACAATATTTGACACATTTATGTCTTTGAAATTGTAAAATGTGTGAATGAATATCACAATTTGTGGATTCTGATGGAATTTCACAAGTGACATATTTTTAAATAAACTGTAAAACAGTGGCATCACTGTCTTGACCAAATTTAGGAGCATCTTTAATCCATAAAAGCATGTGGAGATGTGGTGCTCCTCTTGTTTGGTATTCTTTTCTCCAAAAGAAGTGTCGCACTTCTCCAAGGGGAGGAACAGTTGTATTACAAATAAAATGTAGCATAGCAATGAAGCGACGGTGAAAATATCTTGAAACATTAACAGGATCCAAGGAACAAAGTTCTCCTGGTGTTAGTATATCTATGTTTGTTTTGTTTTTATTTGATATGCGTAGGAAATCATATAAATCTTGCCATGCATATTCTGCACAACTTAATGTAACAAACCAAGTGGGTGGGCCAAGGTTTCTGATCATACAACGTACATCTCCATGACGTCGAAACCAGTACTCTTTAGTACCATACGTATTTGCTAATAGATTTGTAATATTTGATTGTAAAACCTCATCCTTTTGTTGCACTTTTTGTAATAATTGTGTAGCTGTCATATTTTGAAAGTGTGATCCTGATTTTAATATGTGTTCAACTCCGGAACATAAAGTTGCTAGTTCACTTTCAAAGAGTAGGTGGAATATGTATTCCACATTTTGTCTAAATCTGGGATCTTCAGAATACATCCGTAATGAGCGGTATTCTGAAGCTGATATTTGAGTAGGTCTATCATCATACCTTCCTCCTTTGCCAGTAGGAAAGAGTAGAGGAAAAGCACGTGCTTCTATACTTTTTTCCCATATGCTGATTGGTGATCCTTTTATTTGACGCATTTGGTATGTTTCCAGTGCATCTTCTATGGTGTCATTAGAGTGCAAAGGATGAATTGTATAATGGTCTAAAGTATTTGATATTGTAGCAGGATCTAGTAGCTCAAATTGACCAGCTTCTTGTGTTTCTTGAATTATTTCAGTTGTATCTTTCAAGTTTTCTTCAATATTAATTTCTTTGTAATATTCATTATTCTCTTTAAGATATTGTAAGGCTTGTCTAACTTTATGTAAATCTACCAGCTGTTGCCATATTTTTTTGTCATTTGTAGGTACTCCATTTACTAAGATAATTAAAGATTGCTGCATTGGACTTTGCACTCCTAGAGTATGCACATTTTCTTTTAGATCTAATGGTAAATAAACTACTTTTCCACGAATGCCTTTTACCAATTCAGAGGGAGGTAATTCTGCTGTTTTTGGTTGAAGGCGTATTATTGCGTGAAATGGGTGTACTGTTTGAATTATGATGCTCCCATATAAATTAAGTTGTTGTAGGGGTTTTTGTAGTGGGTATAATTCCAAATTATTTGTGATAGCACGTGAAGGAGTTTGGTTGTTGGCAAGTTTTGTAGTGCAGTAACTGCAAAGTATTAAGGGGTCACTTATTTCGTATTTGTTTTCTGCTACAAGGTAGAGAGCTAATTCAAACCATTTAGAATCTTCATTGTCTTCTATTTTATATGATAGGTCTACAGTTTTTGTGTTACTTTTATAAAAAGTTCTGCGGCAACATACACATACATGGTTTGGTACTTCAGCTGATGTACTTTTAAATTTTAGTATTTCTTTTTTGTATGTGTTTAGCAAAAGGTTGCCATGTGTAGAATTGTTGCTAATTTGGTTTAAAGCCATTTCATTCTGTAAATGGCTTTCACTTCCAAAATATTTTTTCAGGATATAGTCAATTTCTTGAAGTAGGACTTTCGCTGTACCATGTAGAAGAATGGTATTTAAATTTGCTAGTGCTAAAGCAGGACTTTTAGCATAGTACAGTTTATGGACTAGATTTATTATAGTTGAATGATGTGTAGATATTCTTTTGATATCATGGAAGGTGGTTTTACAAGTAGGTCCTGTAATGCAGGCCAATGAATGTCCTTGTAGTCCTGTGTACTTGCGCACTGGACAGGTATCCATATTTTGCAGTAGTTTAATTTTGATTTTGTCTTTGCTTTTTACATATTGATTGAGGAATTGGCGTAAAGACTTGAAAAATTATTTGGGAATGTTACATATTGACGTGCATGGCCATTTGTACACTAGACGTTCTGATTCAGTTGAATGGAGGGGTAATTCTAGGTTTTCAGGGCATATTTTTGTAAGGAGTACTTCTTGTTCCATTATGGTATTATTAACTTTTTCATAACCTTGACCACTGCTATGTATGGCAATTATATTTGTTTGCTTTTGTTTGTACGCTTCTTCATTAAAGTATGGTTCTGTGCTCGTAGTGTGACTCCATTCACCTACGCAGATACTTAAGAAGTTCTTTCTGTTGACATTTCGTTTATTGAGAAATCTTTTTTGTCATTTAGTTATTTGTTTTGTTAGTGGTTTCATTTTGTTTAACACTAAAATAAATAACTTTCTTTTGAGAAGAATTGCACTATCTATCAACGCTTCTAAAATTAATTTTCTACAATAGGTTTTAAGCATTGAACCTGATTTCTCTCCTGTTTTTATAAGATTTTGAAGGACTTTGTGACAGAACATTTTGGCTAAAATACTTTTCTTGATATGCTTACTTTGCACTATATTAAAATTTAAAGAAGCAGTTTTATCTATAGTGATAGCTGATTTTCTGTTAATTGTTTTTTGGTTTGTTTTACATTTTGATAGAGGAGGCAAAGTTTTTGTATTTGAAACTTCTTGTGTGTCACTAAATGACTGTATTAGCTGTTTTGTTTCAACTTTTTTTACAAATTCTGCTAGAGATGGATGCTTATGTTGGACACTTTTATTTTCATTTGCTCTACTTCTGCGTTGCTTTCTACGGACTTGACTTTTGGTAGGCATTCTTTAGGGTCTGTTGAAAAAAATAAAGAAGGTATGGGTTCGGGTGTTCTGCAATGTATGTGTGCTGTGTGCATGAGTGTTTGAGTAAGATGATGTATGTAATGGTGTCTGATTGTGCATTGGGAACTACAACTAGTAGGGATGTGTATTCTTCAATTAATATGTTACTAAACTCAGGTGCAGATGACAGAAAAAAATAAGCTAGTGGTGTGGCGAAGTACAAATAGTAAATCTAATGTATACAATTAAAACAGTTGTTTGTTCTATAATATCAAAATTCTAGCGGTTGAGATGGGTTATTTTTGTGTCCAAAAGTAGGAATTTGTGCGCCATTCTGGCTGTAAATCGGTGTTTAAGACATGGGGATTTTTGGACAGAATGGTGCACAATCTCTATTTTTAGGCACAGATATAGCATGAATTAACTTTACAGTATGTTTGAGTAATAATACAAATATTATGGTGATATTCTACTTACTTTTTTTCTACAATGAACTGGTTAATTCTTAGTTCTTCTTTGTTTTTCAAATTTGGCTGCTTCTTTTCAGGAGAATGGTCTTCACTGCAATTGTAAAAGAAACAAATTAGTAATTTTGTTTGTATATAGCATTGTTTTTAATTTAGATATTGATTTTTTTAATTGAAATCCTCAGCGCCTTCCTTAAAACCATTTAAACTATCTTATTCACATAAAATACATCGCACCAGTTCAATACATATGATATGTTCTTAATGAACAAATTGTATTGCAATGAGTAACTGTAACAAACAAAATATCTTTAGTATGTCTTGTGAAATTCATAATGTACCACTGAATACCACTATTTCTGTAACTAAGCTGTTCTAGGAAATAGTGCCTTAATGTCATGCTTAAATTAAAGTAATTAAATAAATAAATAAATAGAAAATGTAATTGTATAAGTATTATTTTTTGAGATTTGAACATAGAGTGTGCATGCATGCAATTTTATTTAAATATATGTAGTCTATATATTTAATTTCAAAAATGTTAGTTTAACATGATTTGATAGTGGGTGTATAAAGAAAGTAAATAGTATAAAAGTTTATAAGTGATTTGATTTTAGGAAATTGGAAAAAAGACAGTAGATTCATTTTACAGATTACACAAGCTAAAAGTCAGTTTGAAAATGTGTTCATGTACTGTACCGAAAATATGCATACCTGTTGTTTGTGTTCATGCATATGGATATGCATGGAGCTGCAGGTAGAAATCTTGGAGACGTGTACAGTATTTCTTGTAGATGGTGCTTGCCAATGATATAACACTTGTACTTAGAGAGATTCACAGTGCATTTGCAGTGCTGATGTATGATGATGCAGTTAGATGTAGAGGTCTTGAATGTGATTGGTGCATGGTCATGTGATTTCTTAGCTACATCCAATGAGGGAATGGCACAGAGAGTGAAGTGGAAATGGCAGAAGGGCTGTTCATGTTACGATATGTCCGCGGACATGGCGGTAGTTCGCGGACATTGGGAGTTACATCCAGGGATTTTTGGGTTCAGAAGTCATGCAAATGAGAATGAGCACTGAAAGGGATTGGTCAGGAAAGTTTAGTGGGTGTGTTGTGCCAGGAGAGAGTTTATCAGATACTCTTTTTGCTGAGAGAACAACAGATAGCTATGGCTTTGTGTTTCAGAAAACAGATTGTTTGGATTTTGGGAGATTCGTGGATACATTGGTTCAAGGTGCATGCAGAAAGCTGTGGAGTAGCTGTAGATCTTGGATTTCCACATGTGGAAGTACATTGGCATGGAGTACGTGGAATGAAGTGGTTGGACTTGCTACCTCTCTGTGCTACTTTGGAAACAGAGCAACATCCAGACATAATTGTAATTCATTGTGGAGGGAACAGTTTAGGACATGTGTCTGGAATTTCTTTGCAATTTGCTATGAAAGAAGGACTTGGGAAAGTCATGAACATGTTTCCTAATTCTCAAGTAATATTTTCACGGATTGCGCAGAGACAAATGTGGCTTCGTTCTTCTTCATTTGGCCCACAAATGGAAAAAGCAAGGCGCAATGTTAATAAGGCTGTTTGTGCATTTCTAAGAGATTTTGGCATGTCCTCTTTTCACAATGAACATATTATGTTTTGTAGTACATACATTTTTCGCAGAGATGGAGTCCATCTTACTTATGCTGGCAATCAGATTTTTCTGAGAAATGTACAAAATGCATTGCAACCTTTTTTAGAAATACAGCATCCATTTTGAAGTAGGTGTTAAGTATTTATAATTTTTGACATACAAACACCTCTCAAAGGCTCTTTTCATAGCCACCACTTCCTCCCAGAGAAAAATGCAATGGTTACAATAGGGTAGCACCCAAATTTTTTTAATGTTCGCAAACTGTCTGCAGACTTTTAAGAAATACAAAAGGCCCTGCTTTATTTATCTTCACTTCTATTTTTTAACTGTGAAAGGCGGCTCTGAAAAGAGCCTTATTTTGTTTGATTTTTGTAATTTTGTATTTTTTTGTTTTTTTTTAGACACGACACACTAGGAGAGGAGGGGAAAGGAGGGTAAAGCAGGGTACATCAACCACAGGGTTAAGAAAGGGCGCGCTGAGAGAGGAAGATGTCGAGTGGGTTTTATTTGGGTAGTGAGCAGGTCTTCTCATGCTCTGAGACGATAGTCTCAAAAGCACTCCGAAGTCGCTCCCCCCTGCAAAATACTGTGTCACGGTACATACATACAGCTGTGACCATCGAAAGTTAAGGGTCATCAGAATTCTGTATGGCCTGTGAGGCAGCTTGAGGAAGACGCTGTCCCACAGAGGTGGTCCTTGTGGTGACAGGATCAGAAACGGATGATGAAGTAGAAGAAATCAACCTACTACGTTCTTCACAAGGTACAACCTTGCGAATAGCCCCAGAGTGAATTGACCTCAGGTGTTGCTTCATGGTCGTGGTCCCAAATCTGTACGAACTGTGCTTCCCGCAACTGAGTATCATTTTGCACTCATTGCAGATAACATGGTTCGCAAGAGCCTTAGGACCATTCCCATAAATGGAAAATAACCGCCACACCCAAGACTCACGTCTAGTGCGGGTAGTATGGATTTCCTCTACTTCATTCTTGTCATCCTCTTTTTCCTCCTCTGCATCCTCACTCTTGTTCCCCTCTTCAGGCCCTTGGGAAGGTGGTGGTGGTGGAGGGGGTGGGGGTGGTGCTGAAGCAGGTGCAGCACCAGGTGGCAGTTCTGCAGCCAGGGATGCCATCTCGATGGCGTAATCAGCAAGGTGCTGGAGAAATAGCTGTGCTCTGAAGAATAGCCAGAAACACAATGAGAATAAGCTCTAGGGCTTGGTCTTTTATAGGGGTGCTTGTACGCGGTTCGTGGACATGCGCGCTGTCCGCAGACAGATCGAACACAAAAAAGGGTTCAAAAAGTTTCAAAAGATATGTAGAAACTCAGGATTACTATGTGGGACTTGTGCCATGATGAGTTTTTATGGAAAGATATTGTGGATTACTCAAAAATGTACTTTTAAATTGTTCGGGGACACAAACAGTGTCCGCATTCAGAACACGCGATCAGCATGGGTGCGGTCACATGATCCCTTCGCGAACATGTCCGCGAAGGAAGCTCCTGTCCGCAGGACACCAAATGCACGGACATTGGTTTGCGCATGCGCGTTGATGTTCTACGGACAGTGTTTGGGTCCTGAATTAATTAAAAGTGCGTCACACATCAAACGAACATTTCTGGACATCGTGTGTGTTCTAGAACAGTTTAAACTTGCTAGCGAACAGTACGGACAGGTATAGTGTTCTTTAGAACACCTCCATTTTCGTTTAATTACGAACATTTCAGGACACCAATTGGGTTCTTAGAACAGTTTCAACCTGCTAGTGAACAGTATGGACAGGTATAGTGTTCTTTAGGACACCTCCATTTTAGTTTAATTACGAACATTTCAGGACACCACTTGTGTTCTTAGAACAGTTTCAACTTGCTAGCGAACAGTACGGACAGGTATAGTGTTCTTTAGGACACCTCCATTTTCGTTTATTTACGAACATTTCAGAACACCAGCGCTGTCCGCGGACATCTACATTGTTTTTATAAAAATAAAAAATGGGACCTAATTACAACACAATATAAAAATTTAACTTTATTTCACATATATTAATAATTTATGACAGAGAAGGTGAGGCAGGAACAGAAACAAAAACAGGAGAATTAGGGGGTTCAACATGATTGGTATCAGGTGAAGAAGGGATGGAAGATTCATCGAAACGTTTTAGATTATGGAGAGGATTTGGGGATAATTGACTGGGATATGGTGAGGGGGACAAGTACATGTGGGACAGTGGTATGAGGTTTTTGTTTTAAAATGATCCTCAAATAAAAGTTTTCAAATTATTAAAATTGCTTAATAATAAATCCATTTTTTCTTTTAAGCTGTCAAGCGTGTTTTTCATAACAGTTTCTTCAGACATATTTTCTATTTTGGTATGCTCTGTACAAAAAGAAATATATATGTTAAATATATATAAAATAATAGCAATTACATGGTTTATATTATAAAGTGTTTACCATTAGCTTCATTATTTTCTGACATTTCGTCATGTGGGAAGTGCTCCTCTAGCCATTCCAGAGTACTAGACATTTCTGTGAGAAAAAAAAAATATATATATAATATTTTTTTTAATCTAATACAGAAAGTTTATAAAGATATGAGTAAAATGATGTACACTTACTATTTCAGGTAAGATATGTTCTGAGTACTCTGTAGGTCTGGTCTTGGTCTTAGTTGTGGAGTGTCTGTGAGGTAATTATGTTGGAAGCCAATTTATCTTCTCTTGGTATATTCCATTTTAGAACATATTATATTTAAATGAATGGTTAGTGTGGTACATATATGGGTTAAATTTCTTATGTATTACTACATATAATATTTATGTGTTCTACTTTGTGAATTTTTTAAATGTTATCATGTTGTAATATAACAATTAAACATACCCCCCCAGACTTTTTAGGTAGTGGTACTGTTGTCCGAATATGTCTGCGGACATCAAAAAAGTTTGCGGACATCACATTCAGTAGAAGTGGTTCAGTATGTTCCATATTACATGTACATAAAGTCAAAGTTACTATTGTTAAGCTTTGCTACTAAAAACCTATGAAATTCAGTGAAACGACTTTGTTAAAGGGACATTATGGTTAAGTTGTGCTACTAAAAACCTATGAAATTCAGTGAAAAAAACTTTGTTAAAGGGACGTTATGGTTAAATTGCGCTACTAAAAACCTATGAAATTCAGTGAAAAAACTTTGTTAAAGGGACGTTATGGTTCCAAGTAAAACCGAAAAACCCTTGAAATTCGCCAGTTATGGTAAGCTAAGCAACCATAACTCGCGCCACCACCGTGCACTGCTAAGACTAACACCCAGGACATCAAAGATGACATCACAAATTGACATCACATGTGCATTTATCTTTCATGAAAAGTCTGTACAAGGGTTTCTTATTGAAATGTAAATAAAAAAAAGTGTCAAGGATCATTGGAATAAATATCAAGTGCTAATTCGTCCATCCAGTATACTAAGATGCTCATGTAGAAAAATAGGCATTGGCCCTCATTACGACCCTGGCGGAGGACCATGGTGCAATTTGCACCATGGTCCATGGCGCTAAGCTGCCAACTCCGCCATGGGGGTTGGCGGACTTACCGCCCCATTCCGACCTTGGCGGGGCGGTAAGTCCCCAATCCCCATTTACCCTTCCCCATTCCCATTTTTGCCCCATAGGGTATAATGGGAGTGGGGAAGGCGTTAATTACGCCACCGTAAATTATGGTGGCGTAATTAACAAGTCCCGTAGCGCCATGGATTTTTCCGCCTGCAAAAAGCAGGCGTAAAAATCACCATGGCGCTACGGGAACTCGTAGTCAGGCGGAAAGGTGCGCCATGCTTTACGCCGGCGTAAACCCCTTTCCGCCAGGGTCGTAATGAGGGCCATTGTGTGCAGCATACATGATGGAGGTGCAATATTCATAAACTTTCCATGTTGAATAGTGAAATGATAACTGTTTACTTATTAGACTTTTGCATACTGTGAAACATGTGATAAGTAGATAATAAAACCCACTTACTACATAATTGCACTATTATAGACAAAACACAAAGAGACAACACCACATACAAATATGAGTATATACAAGGAAATTGAAGTAAGAAAAAAAACAGCAGTAGTAGCAAAAAGTGTTCATAACCTAACTGATTACCTTTATGCAGAGAAATGATTGCTCTGTTTCAAACCTGCTACTTACCCTACGTATATATATATATCACATGATGTGTCTGGACTCTAAGGAAAGTAGTGTGAATACAAGATATAAAAATAGGAACATATACAGGGAAAGTACAGTAATAAAAAACAACAGAACTATCAGAAAGTGCTGACAACTCTACTGATTATTTTAATGCACAGAAAGGATTGCTTTCTTTCAAGCTTGTGTCTTCCCCTATGTATATGTTTCATATGATATGACTGGACCCTGAGGGAATTATTGTAAGAACATACTTGAAGGATAAGTCTACAAATATACTACCTTTTCCACTTTTAATTCCTGACTATTACTGAAGAAAACCATGTGGCCTAGATATGTCAGTAAAGGAAAAAAAGGGGGAGCCAGACATGTGATGTCATCAGTGATGTCATCAATGACATTTGTGATGTCATCTTTGATGTCCTGGGTGTTAGTCTTAGCAGTGCACGGTGGTGGCGCGAGTTATGGTTGCTTAGCTTACCATAACTGGCAAATTTCAAGGGTTTTTCGGTTTTACTTGGAACCATAATGTCCCTTTAACAAAGTTTTTTCACTGAATTTCATAGGTTTTTAGTAGCGCAACTTAACCATAACGTCCCTTTAACAAATTTGTTTTCACTGATCTCTCTCTCTCTCTCTCTCTCTCTCTCTCTCTCTATATATATATATATATATATATATATATATACAGTGCCTTATAACATCAGTACTTAGGTTCTTAGGTTATGCACCCAAGACTCTAGGCCCTGGCCACAACCCCCGCAGCATATCACACCCATAGATCACACCCATAGAATCAAACATTTTAACTGTCTATATGGGCCCACCCATATCCCACTTTCTGCAAAGTTTGGTGAGAATTCATCCAGGGAGAGCGAAGTTGTACGCCAGCCATGGTGGCTTATAACTTCAGTGGATATAACTTCAGTCTTCGGTGCATGGCCAAACCCAAGACTCGCAGCCCTGGCCACAACCACCGCAGCATATCACACCCACAACCACCGCAGCATATCACACCCATGGTGGCTTATAACTTCAATACTCATAACTTCATCACACCCATGCTTATAACTTTGGTCTTGGGTGTGTGGCCTTCGGCCACGCACCCAAAACTCTAGGCCCTGCCCACAACCACCACAGCATATCACACTCATGGTGCCTTATAACTTCAGTACTTATAACTTAGGTCTTGGGTGCATGGCCTTCGGCCCTGCACCCAAGACTCTAGGTCCTGCCCACAACCACCACAGCATATCACACCCATGGTGCCTTATAACTTCAATACTCATAACTTCATCACACCCATGCTGGCTTATAACTTCAGTGCTTATAACTTTGGTCTTGGGTGCATGGCCTTCGGCCACACACCCAAGACTATAGGCCCTGCCCACAACCACCGCTGCATATCACACTCATGGTGCCTTATAAATTCAGTACTTATAACTTAGGTCTTGGGTGCATGGCCTTCGGCCCTGCACCCAAGACTCTAGGTCCTGCCCACAACCACCGCAGCATATCACACTCATGGTGCCTTATAACTTCAGTACTTATAACTTAGGTCTTGGGTGCATGGCCTTCGGCCATCCATGCACCCAAGACTCTAGGTCCTGGCCACAACCACCACAGCATATCACACCCATGGTGCCTTATAACTTCAATACTCATAACTTCATCACACCCATGCTGGCTTATAACTTAAGTGCTTATAACTTTGGTCCTGGGTGCATGGCCTTCGGCCACACACCCAAGACTATAGGCCCTGCCCACAACCACTGCTGCATATCGCACTCATGGTGCCTTATAAATTCAGTACTTATAACTTAGGTCTTGGGTGCATGGCCTTCGGCCCTGCACCCAAGACTCTAGGTCCTGCCCACAACCACCGCAGCATATCACACTCATGGTGCCTTATAACTTCAGTACTTATAACTTAGGTCTTGGGTGCATGGCCTTCGGCCATCCATGCACCCAAGACTCTAGGTCCTGGCCACAACCACTGCAGCATGTAACACCCATGGTGGTTTATAACTTCAGTACTTATAACTTCGGTCTTGGGTGCATGGCCTGACGCAAGCTGATTAGCCAATCAGTGTGCTGCCCACGGAGCGAACAGGGAAGTGTGTCCGCAGAGCAGACATGGATATCGCTCATTTTTTTAGACCTACTTTTGATCGTTTTAAAAAAACTACTGGACGGATTTTCACCAAATTTACAAAAACATGCTTTTGTGATCAAGCCGCTACTCCTGCTGCAAATTTGGTGAAAATCTGTCCAGCGGTTTGGGCTGTAGGCGTGCGCAAAGTTTTTCCCCCATTCAGTCTATGGGAAAAAAAGACATTTTGGAACCTCCCCTATAACTTTTCCCCCCCTGGACCAAACCTCACCAAACGTTGCAAACAAATTCAAAGTGGGCCATATACTTTTTTTTTGCAAAGTTTGGTGAGGATTCGTCCAGGGAGAGCGAAGTTATAAGCCGCCCAAAAAGTGCTCTTCCTATGGGATTAGCAATTTAACCATAACCACACGGCCACTACCGTGGCCATGTAATATAGTGAAGTTGAAATTATAATGCAACAAAACCATATGTTATATTTGTATGTTATTGTTGATCCTTGCTGTGATCTCATGTATGTGCTCATAAACTGCACAATGGAGGGACTCTGAGTTTAAATAGTTGTCACTTCCCACACCCGCTGAATACCAAGGGTTTTGTTGCGATGAATTGGATCATCTTAACTATTCCTTAACTAGGTTTTAAGTGTGTTGTTATGCTGTATCGTCTGCAGAGCCCCCGGCTACTATAAAATACTGAGGCCTATATCTCCTGCCTAGCACCTAATGAGAACCCATCATCCATGGACTTCAGTCATGTCTACTGTCCAAATCTTACCAATTTGGCCAAAAATCCGATTGGGCCAATGGCACTGGCCTTTTAGCCACAGACTTTCAGGTTACATTTCCCACCGAGGCTTATATAGCCAACAGCACAGTACACATGCGCTGCTCTAACCCCTCCACATCTCTACCCTAATGTGGAACCTCTCTTTTCACCAACCCCCCCCCCCCCCCCCAAACCCCCCACACCAAATTGGAGCTCTTTTCGCCTCACAGCATTGCTCTGGTAATGAAAATAATGAGGCTTTTTTATTGCTGAAAAGCCTACCTACCACATTCATGATGGGATATACATACATTATTTTATTTTTTTTGACCATGTTCTCAATAAAGGAATATCTCTGATGCTGTGTGCCTGACTTGTTTCATATGTGGTGCAAATCTGTCCAGCTGTGTTTTTGTCTGTGAGCAAATTCAATGGAAGCGAATATTTCTCTATGGGAGAATAGGAGTAGGCAGAAAGACGTGCTTTTCTTGTTTTCCTAATACATTTGATAGCATTTAACACATGCTCCCCCACGTTTTCCATTGGAGGGGCCATGCCAGACAGTTTTATTTCGAAAATTCCATCTAGATCTGTCCAGCAAGTCAAAAGTTATTAGCAATACCATTTTTGATGAAGTCAATACAAGTAGGTTTTTTCAAGGAAGTTACATATTCTATGTTCTATGGACCCAGCGAGAAAAGAGAGGTCAGAGGGAGTACACACGCCGAGGCTGCATCGAGGCTGCAGGGGTTGTGGGTG
Organism: Ambystoma mexicanum; assembly: GCF_040938575.1. Taxonomy (NCBI): domain Eukaryota; kingdom Metazoa; phylum Chordata; class Amphibia; order Caudata; family Ambystomatidae; genus Ambystoma; species Ambystoma mexicanum. The sequence continues at coordinate 533,044,207 of NC_090939.1, forward strand.
ACACGATTAATAACAAGGTTGAAGGCACACGGTTTTGTCCCATTTCCAAGTGCTCACCAAGTGCTTAACTTCTTCCACCACATTGGACAGGAAATAGGGTTGCTGTTTTTGAAGTAAGACAGATTTTATGTAAAGTAAAACACAACCCTGAGGTGTGAGGCAGTTTCGTCTTGAGTGAAAAGGATTCAAAAGTTATCAATGAAAGAGGTTGATTCTCAGAAATCCCATTGACTGGGGTAATGGGTGGAGCAGGAAGGATACAATAATTAAAAAAAAGAAATATGCAAAATGTCCCCTGGGTTTTTGCAACAATAGGAGAAGAGATTATTTGGAAAAATGCCATATTTGTAATGCCTGGAAGGTACCAGTGAAATGTGAAAATAAGATGGAATGAAGATTGAGTAACCTTTAGGGAATGACTCATTTTTCTGGCACTGACTCGTATATTTGCATAAATACATTAATAAGAGGAAAGGGAACACCGAGCAAGTGTTCCCACGGATGATTTCTCCACAGCCAGATACTATCAGAGCCACTGCAGTAACTAATCCACTGGCAGAGCATTCTCCCTGCACGGCAAATAGGGATGATCGCTTAGAAAAGCGTGAAAGCACTGCATGAAATCGCTAAATGCAGTACAGTGACTTCCCAAAAAATGTTAAGTTACACAAATAAAATACATGTTATCTTGCTTTTTTTGCCTTTATTATTTCTTTTTTTGGTATGTTTTTAGGGGAAGCCGTGTAAGAAGTAATTGTGCTTTGAAGTGCTTCAAGGCGGGAAGGGAACAAGGGAATACAGTAATCATTCCTAGCCCTTGAAGTTTCCCATTGATCTAAACAGCAAAACTAGCATACTAGGCCTGATAGCATTTCTCTGAGTGCAAGTACATGAAATGTTACCGTTTTGACCCAGCTAGGGAGGGGGGGGGCAGAAAAAGGTGGGGTGGGGGGGACAGGACAGACTAAGTTACAAGTCTTAGTACATTTAGGTAATGCATGCGTACAGGCGGAGGTGCGAGGATGAGGAGGTCGGGGGGACAAACGCGTCCAGTCCAACAGGGCCCTGGGTTAAGTGCAGAGAGGTTGCCTCGCTCATAGAGCATAAGCAGAAATTGTAGTAATGAACATAATGCAGTGGCCTGGAGGCAAGTGCAAAGACTGGCGGCGGGGGCCTGGGACTTGTAAGGCTCTGGAGGTGAATCAGACAGCCAGTCAGCAAAAACTGAGCAGTGTTAGGGAGGACAAGGAAGAAGGAGGGAGGAGAAAAAGAACAGTGGTTAGCAGGGTAGAGGGAGAGAGAAGGAGGAAGAGAAGAGAAAAATCTTGAGGAGTTTCTGGAATTTAAGGTGCTCCGGCTCAAGACGGAGAGAGGCAGGGAGGATGTTCCAGAGGGAGGCACCTGCAGAGGATGAAGATCTACCCTTGAATCTCAGTTTGTGAAAGCGGATCACCCGCAGAGAGTTGGAGGAGGACGAGGGAGAGTATTAATGAAGAGAGCGTTGTAGATAGTGCAGGCCCCTGCCCCAGAAAGCCTTGTGGATTATGCAGGGGACCTTGAACTTGATCCTTGCAGCTACGGGAAACCAGTGGAGGGATTTCAGCACCACAGAGATGCGGTCCCTGGACTTGAGGCCAAGGAAACTTCTTGCAGTTCTGTTCTGGATGAGTTATAGAGGACATAGAGTAGAAGTAGGAAGGTTGAGAAAGAGGCTATTGCAACAGTCCAGCCTAGAAAGAAAGAGGGCTCTTGAGGTGGTGAGCCTCTGGGGGAAAGTGAGAAAAGGTAGAATACCAGTGACGAGGTGTAGTTGGTAGTGGTACTTTTTGGAGATGTCTTAGAAGTGCGAAGAGAAGGAGGGAGTGGAGTTGAAGATGATTCCAAGATTTTTTGCCTCATTGGTAGGTGAGGGTGCAGGGCCAAGGTAGACCGGCCAGAGTGAATGTTGGGAAGCCAGAGCAGGGGTCCCAATCAGGACAATCTTGGTCTTAATGACGTTCAGGCAGAGATTGTTAGGAGCACACTAGGACTGAATTGCGACTAGACAGTCAGGGATGAGCGAGGAGGAGGAGGAGGCTGAGGGTAGCCTGAAACAGAGATGTGCATCATATGCATAACAAGAAAGTTGGAGGTAAAGGTACAGATCCTGTGGAGCCATGTAGATATTGAAGAATCAGGGAGACAAGTTAGATCTCTGGGGGACACCACAAGTAGGGAAAGTGATAGAGGAGAGAAAGGATCCAAGTTCCACCTGGGAGGGTCAGTCAGAGAGAAAGGAGGCAAGCCATGCCAGGGCCTGATCTGTGATGCCCAGGGTATTGCAGAGATGGGTGATCAGGATGTTATGGTTTACTCTATCGAAAGCAAAAGAGAGGTCAAGAAGAATGAGGACAGAGGGAGAGTTAGAGTCAAGATTTGAGAGCAGGTCTTCACAGGGTTCAGAAGAGCAGTTTCCTTGCCTCTGGATGCTCTAAAGGCAGACTGACGGTCATGAAGACAACCAGCAGACCGGTGTGGAGGGTAATTTGGGTAATCGCTAGCTTCTATAGGAGTTTTCCCAGGAAAGGGGTGCTGAAGATCGGGTGATAGTTTGCTGGACTAGATGGGTCGGAAGAGGGTTTTGTGAGCAGAGGGAGCACAAGAGGAGAGGGGAAAGCTCCATTGGCAAAAGAGAGGTTGCAGAGGTCGGCCAGGGCGGCAGAAAGAGTGTCAATATTCTCCTTGATGGTTTTGGAGGGGCAACCTGTTTGGAAGAGGCTTTCATAGGGCTGACTAGTCTAGAGACCTCATCAGCTGTGATAGGGAAGAGGGAGGAGAGAAGAGGAGGAGGCTGGGGGTGGCCGAAGGGGGCCCAAGAGATGTTGGTGGAGGAGGGGGAGCGGAAGAGAGTGAGGACAGGATGTCCTGTATTTTGGTTGTGAAATAAGGAGCCAGGGCCGAGCAAAGGGCCTGGGTGGGTGCAGTGGAGGATGCAGCTGCATTAGGGTTGGTCAGCTCCTTGCAGACTTTAAAAATGTTCACCCATGTTTTTAGATGCCGGGAGATGCAGGCTTGAATGTAGACACTTTTCTTGGAGCAGATGCAGAGTCTATATTGCCTTTGAAGAAGGCGGCAGGCCAGTTTGTCAGATGTTGCACCTGAAGATCCCCATTTCCATTCCACTGCTATGCAACTGCATTTAAGGGCAGCCAGATCTGAGTCGTACCAAGAGTTGCACTTTTTGACAGGCTTCAGCAGACACTCTAGAAGTATGGGCACTGAAACCGTGAAACAAGTGCTCTCAAAGTTCACCAGTATGCCCGAGACCATTGGTCCTCATAGAAATCCATCTATCTCCCATCTATTCAAAAGGATCTTTTGTGATCCGCTTCATTCCTATACTTTGGTACGGAGGGCCCATTCTATGCATCCACATCTTATTCTCACAAATAGTCTGCATTGCCCCAAAATCAATTTCCTGATTATTATGGCTATTTAGTAATTGATTATAAGAGACAAAAGGACCAATTGGCATGATCGGCAAATACGCAGATTGCAAATCTGCATGTGCTCATTTACTTTGCGTACCCAGTCGCAGATTTCGCTCATGCAAACTGCACATTTATTTTAGCAACAAGGCAATTGTCATCTCAAACAAGCTTTGTGAAGTGGGCCCGCTCTTTTGCTATGAATGGGGACTTAAAAATCCCTTTCAATAAACCTTTACTAGATTTTCTGGAGCCATCAATAAGCCATCCAGAAGTTAGATTTTTGGGAATCAATACATTGAAATTCCCAGTACCTTTATTAGTCTACCTCATACCTCAAATATGTGACAAGGCAGGGTGTGCAGAATCACAGCAGGTTCCAGTCAATGCGGGCCCTCTAGCATGCTCCCTGTTCCTACCCCCCCTGCAACCTTGAATGGGGTTCCTGCCCCAATACCCTTGTTACTCCCTCCTAGTTTCTGCCACAGCTCTTTCCCAGGCCACCTCCACTGAGTGCATCATACATGCTCCTGCACAGGGGCTGGCCAGCCTCCGGTGGCAGAAGGGGTCATCCCCGGGCCCAGCCACATCTGGCATTGAGCTCCGGGGAGGAGTTATAAGGCAGGGGGCTGCTGTGCTCATTCACTTTGTTGTAGTCCCTCACCAAAAGTCTATTGCAGGAGCATGTGCAGTTGTCGTCGTTGTGGAAGTTTTCTTGGGTAAATATGATCTTTGGCCTCGACGGCCCGTAGCAGGGCGCTGTGCCCGATCATATTAATGGGCTGTTATTTTTTATTGATGTATGCCTCAGGTTGAGTATGAAATGAAGGATGTTTAAAAATTGTGTTAGCCTGGATTTTTGCATGAATACTCCCCAGGGATAAAGGATACTTCAGAACTAGCATAACAGTACCTGGTGCATGTGAGGCTTGGATGCGGATGGGGTTGTGTTCTCCGGTCCGGTCATCGCACCGGCTCAATTGCTATGTCCCTGTTTGGTCACGTGCAACAAGGGGTTCATTTTGTTGTACTCAGGCTTGCGGGCCTAGTCAGGTCGACCCACCGGCTGGGGGTGGCATGTGAGGTAGAAGTCAAGGGGATATGTTTGGGATTGCAGTTTCACTCCATTTGCGGGACATTCAGTGGGACAAAGGTGCTGCAGCATTGTTTGGGAAGCCGCAGGGCTTCAGAGCGCTGCACGGGGGAGAGCCAGGCCTTTCCTTGTGTGGTCACCGTTGCACAAGGTGTGTATTTCACAGACCTTCCAGCTTATAGTAATTTTGCAATCTCGCAAAATGCTGCGAAAACAGACGTTTTTTTTTAAGTGCAAAAGCACCTGCGAAAACAGCAGTTTTTGCAAAAAACGACCATTAAAAAAAGAAAAAAGACACACGTGCCAAGATTCTCAAAACTTTTTTTGAACCAAGAAATGGAGTGCGCAAGCACATCTCATCACTTGAGATGCTTCCTTTCAGATGCCCTTGTTCACCCCTTTGCGCAAATCAGGGTCTGTATCTGCACATTTAAAAGTGCATCCCAAATTTACAAACAATATACGCTTTAAATGTGCAGAAATTGTAAGGAACCCTATGCGCCTGCTTCGAGTAGGCACACGGTGGGTGCCACTGCATTATAGTGTCTTCCTGACCCGGTGATACTTTTTTTTTTGTGACAGCAGAGTTTTAACCGCTGTTATCTCACTCGCATTTCTGTTCCTCAAATGAGATAGAAATGCATTTTTGGGTTGCATTTTACAGGGGTGTGCCCCTTAATTCCCCGTCATGGTGAAATGGGCTGGAAACCTGTGGGACGTTGTCGGGAGAGCGCATTCCACACAAACGTATTCAATGCAGCTGGTCAGCGGCCAACCTATCATTTGTGCCACAGTTCAGCCCTGTGGAAATGCGCAGGTCACCTTTGAGAATAAGAGAGGCAAAGCAGTGGGTCGGAGTGGGAAGCGGTGGGCAAGAGAGCAGAGAGGAAGCAATGGGGCAGTGGGCCAGACATCAGAGAGGTGGCAGCAGGCCAGAAATCAGAGAGGGATCGGATTTTCAGAAACTAGAGGTGAGTGTGGGCTCAGGGGTAGCACTGGGCCAAAAAGCAGAGTGGGAGCGGTTGGCTGGAAAGAGGCAGTGAGCTGCAAATTGGGGGAAAGGATGATGGAAGTGTGACAGAGTACATGAATATATGTATGACAGAGTGAGAGGTTCGGGAATGCAAGTTGTGATGGGGAATTGGTGAGATGTGTGAGGTGTGTTGGTGAGAAACATGTGTGGGTGGTTGGGATTTGGAGAACATAGAAGGGGCATATTTTCAGCATTACAACTGATAATGATCAATACTGTTAACAATATTAAATAGGCATGCACATTAAACCAAAAACATTGCCAAAACAAACACTGTTCTGCCAAGCCAGAGATATCTGGGACTCTTCCTTTTAAATTGATACAAAAGGTAAATACAATGACACACTGGCTCCCTTTGTAGCCTTGGACACTCCTGCAATGTTCCAATCTTACACCCTCTAGTCAATACAAAAATTTGCTGCAAAAATGCAGCAATAAATCAAGTTTTGTACCGCAAAATGTGGCATTTCATGCCGCAAAACTTTCCATTTCATGCTGCGATATCTTGGAGGTTCTCATTTTATAACAGCGTTAAACAATTTCCCTTGTGCAGTCGCTGTGCCGCTGTGGGGGGATTTCTTATTTAACGTGATATAAAGGTTTAAAAGAGCTCTGTTTCTGCATTGCACACAGTTTTGAGGGCTCCAAAGATGCATTATGGTTACACTGTATTTGGGGAACACCGTACAAAGGGCATCTTTTCGGGAGGGGGTTATATATGTGACTTATTGGGTGGAATGGCTGACTTTAATTTTCTTTGTGGCCAACTTCAATTATCTAGCGTTTTCGCCGAACGTGGGCTGTTTGAGTCAAGGCATTTTGGGTGCCTGTTGACAGTTGCGTGCCGCATCGGGCAATGGGATAAGGAATGCATTTGTTAGCATTGGTTGCTTGCCGTGCCGCTGGGTTAGGGTTTTGTCAGGAATTTATGTATTCAGCATTGAAACTATTGGTTAAAGCTGCCGTTCATTCAAGGGCCCCAGCCGCACAGGGTGCACACCAGCACCCAGCAGTCCTGTTCAAGGGTTAGATGTTGGCTAGATAAATATGTCGCATTTCAGGGCTCATGGTCTGTGTTTCACGAAGTGCTGGTCCTCTAAGAAGCAGCCGTGTGTATCTCCCTGGGGTTACAAGGAGCTGTGTCTGATCAGGGGTCTGGTGCACCAGGTTTAACACGGTTGGATTCAGAAGCCAACCAGCCCTTATGTAACAGGTTGGAGTTTCGGTTGTACGTGCCTTTGTTTTAATTGCTTTTGCAATTAGGATACGCTGAAGATGGGAGGAAACACTGTAATGAGCGAAAATGCAATGTCTGTTGTCGCACAGGTTGGAGTTCATGTTACAGGTTCCTTTCATGAAATAAGGTCGGGCTGGAAGGCGGGGACTGGCCTATAGGGCTTTAGGCATATTGGGCCACTTTTTGGGCAAATGTGGCCCAATATGATGGGTTACCTCACTATACGGCTAATAGTTTCGGCCAGTGTTATTGAATACATATTCTTCAAAATGCACAATTGTTATCACATTTCTTCAAAATGGGTGCTCTTCAAACATTATCATACAAGGAATGAATGTTAATTTGCAACTGCAGGCCACTTGTCATTGGTGCCCGAGACAATTCTATGGTCCAGTCAGACCCTGTTGGGCAGTGTCACGCTGCACTGGCAGCAATAGTCTCAACTTTGTTTTTAAGGTAGAGGTTTCAGGTTGCATGATTTTAATGCCAGTCATTACAATTAAGGTGCAGTGCACACAAAGGGTTGGTTAGTCATTAGAGCCATTATGATGGGTTCAGCTACCCATGCCATATCTCATGGCATAGCGTGGCACTCATTTATAGTTGGTGGCCAACGGTAAGTGCCACACTGTAATACTTAAGCTATGTGTGGCAAAGGGGCATGCACAATTATGAGCAAGTAATTCGATCATTTCAGCCACGCAGCCAGGTTATTGTTGCAGAGGGTACTTAATACCAGTGAGGACAGATTTAATTTATTTATACGATACCTGTTCTCAAGGGAAAAGTTTCAAGGACAAAGATGGAAGTGCCAGGATTGACCACCAAATTCCTTAGGATCTGCTTTGTGGTAATAACAAATTGTTTTATGTGCTAAAACAGGTTCGGGGACACCTTGAGAGGAGAAAGGATCTTTTGACAGGTTGGCACGGTACAAGTGAAGAGCTGGAAATTAGTGGTAAGGTTGGCCAGTAGAAAGAAGGATGAGAGGTTTTCCGGGAAACTCAAGTTGTAAGAAGGGTCTGCTGTTTAAGTGGGATATACAATATCCTTAAAAGTTGCAGAAATTACACAAGCTTAATAACACAAGGTCTATTCAGATCTATTTTTCTTGCCTCCCTTTATCGCTCGGACACCCATCCCCTGCCCTACTCACATTTGTATTCTCGCTCCAAGAAGTACCTGGGTACAGGCGCTTTATAAACAACATAGCATAGCTTCAGGAAGGGACACTGAGGGACTGCCATTGAATTCAAGGGGATACGCCTGATAACGAGTACATTGTGTTCCCATCAACTTAGGTCGCTTGTTAATGATGGCAACAGGGTCACAAGACATGTTTGCCAACATCGACGTTAGCTAAAACATACCCAGTGGTGACGATTTTGAGGAGGAGGCCGAAATGTTTGCACTTTTCCAAGAAGAAAAAATGGGCAGGAAAGGGAGACACTGGGAAAAAAGATGTTGGAGGACGAGCAAGAGGTGCCCATACACCAGCAGGTTGTTCAGGGCCAGATTTGCCCTCCCACAGTACTAGACACCTCCCCCCGGCAAGAAAATTGCCTACCAAATCACCACCAAAAAGGAAGCAGCCTGTGCGCAAACGGAGGTGTAAGGTTGAAAATGTCATGTCACAAGAGCCATTGTTTTTACAGGGGCATGTCAATCCCGAGGCACCACCAGAAAAGAAACGGGCGGGACGTAAACCAAGGGGTAAGGTTGCATTGGTCACGTCACAAGAACCTTTGTTGTTACAGGTGGTAGTTAATCCCGCTGAGCACTCTGTCGAAGTGCAGCAGACGGTTCGGCCAGCAAGGCTTTGCTCGCACTACCGCTTTTCAAGCAAGACAAACATGTTTCCTTCAAGATCCTGCAGGCAAGCCACCGCAGGGCCAGAACCCGCCTGTAACTGAGGACAATAAAACTATTGCAAGCCCGGTTAAAACCCTAAAGGGCAATCTTAGAAGTCTAGGGAGATTGCTTCACTTAATGGCTGTAACCACCCCCAAATTTTGTATGACTCCAATAAAGGTGATCTTGTGTTTCCAAAATCTATACAAATTGTCTGTGTGATTATATGAAAAATGTAACCATTGCATCTTTTTCTTGGACCCTGGGGGAAGGGAGGCCAAAGTGGGGGATGGCTCCGTTAAGGGGCTGGCCAGCCTCCGTAGGGGGCACTAGAGGGACAGCCTGCATAGTGAGATGCCCCTCTGGCCCTCCCCCCATGGCTATCTAGCACCTCCCCTCCTCTGGAGGCAGAAGAGGGCAGCCCCGGGCCCACCTACATCCGGCTTTGGGCTCTGGGGAGCAGTTATAAGTGGGGAGCTGCTGTGCTCATTCACTCTGTTGAGCCACCCGCCCAAAGTCCCACCCTCCCTCTACCTTCTTTTGGCACCTAGCAGCAGCAGTTGTCTCTCAGCTAGGTAGGATGGTGAGCAAAGGAATGGAGTTCATCGAGTAGTTTGAGTGAATTGCGTCATTTGTAAGAAATTGTAGAATTTGATAACAATTTTCCTTTTCAGCTAATTGCGCAATGGATAAGATAACAAGCATGTTTGTTAATTAAATTTCTTTCTTTGTCACAGGCGGATTTACAGGGTCGTCATAGCTGGGAAAAAGTTTGACGCTGTGGTGTCAGCCATGGGCAATTTCTGATGGCCGCACTCGAGCCAAATTCTCGAGCATACTTTCCTAGAGGACTAGAATGGAGATTTCTGAAATGTACATGTGGAATTGAATCAAACATGCAATCGCACCTCTGCGCAGTGATTACTATGAACAAGTGCCTCTACGCCTGCCTTCAGGGTGGCAGATGTTGTGAGAGCTTTGCGTCGCCATTTTCCTGCTGACAGGCTGCGTGGGTGGGTCATGAATACATGTTGTTTTGTGCAATTGTTGGCGTGCGATGGACTGCTTACAGCATGTCCCTTGTAACGCCTACTTTTCGCATGTCCTTACCTGTTTTCTGTGTTACGCCCCCTTCCCAGCCCTCTGCGCAAGCCACACACACGCTCTGCATGGTGTCTTGCGCAATGCACTCTGCCACTCGCAGGGCTGTGCCGGGTCACCGCAAAATCCACGCAGGTCCAGGGGAAATCTTGCATATTCGAATATATGAAACGATGAACAGCATTACGCACGCAGTTTGGCGTGCATGTTCCCAATTTAACGCGCACATGAATCAGGCCCTTAGTGATGCAAGCATACAACCTTTTTCTCAGAGACATATTTGTTAAATGTTAATATATTTGGACATTCTTATGTTCCAAAAATGTTCTTTGATTTTTTGCAAGCAGATTGTATACTTCTTTGGTTTTAATTGTTTCATTTCTCTTTCCCATGGGGATGTTTTGATAAGAGTAAAATAGGAGTGTATCAAACCATTGATCTTGGAATCATAAACTTCTAACAGAAAATTATATGTAAGGTTATTCTAGGATTTAATAATGCGCTCTGCTCAGTAAAAGAAGTGAGACATTCTTATAATGACAGAAATAAATACTGAAAGTGATCATTATAATGCAGATTCTAAAAGTATTTAGAAAAGTCTTCAAAATTCATCAAATTAAATACATTCCTTTTTAAATAAGTGCAAAAAAAGACACCTTCCCGCTCGAAATATCAGCTTTTTTCTCTCTGTTGGTGCTGTTATCTGCCACAGTACAGTTTTTTCGAAATCGGGATAGGTTTGAACAGGAAGATACATTTGGCTCGTTGCTACAGCCCAAAGTGCTGGACGGGATTGCAGAAAACTTGTGCGAGGAGCATCAGCAAGAACCTGAAAGCATGGTTTTGCAAATCTGTCCTGTGTTTTGTTTTTTCCAAAGTGTGAAAAAGTAAGTACACAAAATAGTGGTATAACTTTGGTGGCTGGGCAGTGGGCCTGGCCCTGAGAAAGGACAAATGTGTACTCTAATTTGCTTATTGGGGCATGGCCGAATCCCTGGGTTCCAATGGGAGAAAAACATCCGGCTATATCCTGAAATGCTGGACTGGATTACAACAAAACTGCGTGAGGAGCATCAGCAAGGACCTGAAAGCATGCTTTTGCACATCTGTCTTGTGTTCTATTTGTTCCAAAGGGTCAAATTGTAAATACAAAAAATAGTGATATAACTTTGGTGCCTGGACAGTGGGCCTGGCCCTCGGCGAGGACAAAACCCTACTTTGATTTACTTATTGGGGCATGCGGCATGGCCGAAGCCCTAGGTTTCAGTGGAAAAATTAATTCTGTTTGCCGCTACATCCTGAAGTGATGGACAGGTTGCAGGAAACATGTGCGAGGAGCATCGGCAAGGACCTCAAAGCATGATTTTGCAAATATGTACTGTATTTTACATTTAAGTACAAAAAATATTGATATAACTTTGGTGTCTGGGCAGTGGCCCTGGTCCTGACCAAGGACAAATGTGTACTCTGATTTGCTTATTGGGGCATGTGGCATGGCTGAAGCCCTAGGTTTCAGGGGGAAAACAAATTCTGCTTGCGGCTACATTAACAAAGTGCTGGACTGGATTACAACAAACCTGTGTGAGGAGCATCATCAATCACCTCAACACATGCTTTTTCACATCTGCATTGTATTTAATTTTTTCCAAATGATCAAAAGGTAAGCACAAAAAATAGTGATATCACTTTGGCGCCTGGACAGTTGGCCTGGCCCTCAGCAACGACACATGCCTGCTCGGATTCACTTATTGGGGCATGCTGCATGGTACAAGCCATAGGTTTAAATGGGAACACAGATTCTGCTTGTGGCTGCAGCCCAAAGCGCTGGACGGGATTGCAGCAAACCTGCGCAAAAAGCATTAGCAAGGACCTGTAAGCATGCTTTTGCAAATCTGTCCTGTGTTTTACATTTTTGAAAGTGTCAAAATGTAAGTACAAAAATAGTGATATATCTTTGCTGCCTGGGCAGTGGGTCTTTTCCTCAGCAAGGACAAATGTCTACTCTAATTTGCTTATTGGGGCATGTGGTACGGCAGAAGCCCATGTCCCATGGAAATTGGACATTGGCCATGGCTGCAAGCCATGAGCACTGTCCATTGGTTACTTTATGAGGGTATAGTGGACACTGAACTAGGATGCAGGGTAGGTACAGTGGATCATGGTGAGGGGGCGATTTGGTGGGGCTGGAGCCATGGGTGAGCCTCATGTCCTATCCAATGCTACAATGACTTGTATCACAAGCATTTGCTGCTGATAACGGCACACATAAGCATGCGTTGCAAAAAATATGTTTGTTAAAGGACGTTTATTGTTCTTTCATATATGTTAAAAGAGGAATAATAATTGCTCTTTGCACTTCTCCCCTTCCCCTTCCGCTTCCCTGCGCCTGCGTGTTCCGAATGTACATGGCCTAGTAAGATCCTTGTTTTGTCCTCCCTTTGTTTCCCCCTCTTTCTCATGTCACACCTAGAAACACTTGTGTACAGGCGCGTTATAAATGCCCTATCATATATTAGTACCCGGCGAGGGTGCAATCAGAATGAGAGAACCATTTGGATTGGCCCTCGCTGAGGCATTACCCGGCCGCAAATCCCTCAGCCGGGATTCCATGGCCACTGCTCCCAGCGGGGGGCATGGCAGCCTCTCAGCCAATGAGGGGGCTCGAAGTGAGGCCATCCCCGCTCCGAGCCTCCACGGCTGAGACGCTGCCTTTGCTCCCGCTGGGGACTCAGGTACTTTTTTCCTCGCCCCCCAACTTACCTTTAGCCCGCTTTGGCCCCGGCGGGGGATGATGGAAGCCTCCAGCCATGTGGAGACTCAGAGCGGGGCTTATAACTATGGGCCCCAGAAAAATTACCTGAGTCAGTAATGCCCCTGCTGCTCGGGTCATATTGCTTAAATATCATATCAATAACTTCTATACAATGATGTAACATCAAAAAACATTTTCCCTCATAAAAACCTGTGAAAGTTACTGAAAATGTTTTGTTAAAGGGACATTATGGTTAAGATGCAATAATAAAACGCAATGAAATTCAGTGTAAAATCTTTGTTAAAGAGACATTATGGTTAAGTTGCACTAATATAAACCTGCAAAACAAAAGAACGTGAAACAATCTACCCTTTGACAATGATATGTCCAGAACGAAATGAAAAAAGACAGATTTTTGGAGCCTTCTTTAAGATCTCATCAACTGAAATGGACACAGAAACGAGATGGGCAAAAATCATGAATCAAAATTTAAGGAAAAACTTTGTTAAAGGACCGTTATGGTTACAAGTAAAATAAAACAACTCAAGAAATGTGCCAGTAATGGTAAGCTATGCAACATAACTCATGACACCGCCATGCACTGCTAACAATTACACCCAGGACATCAAAGAAGAGATCACAAATGACATAATCGAGGCACCACTCAGCATTGCAAAGAGTCTATCAGACTCAGCCCTGCTCTATCCTGGGGTCCAGCTCCCAAAATGTTCTTTGCCACAGAGAGCCATAGGGCACCTGCAAATTGCCCTGCTTAACCTTTGGTATACTGGGCTAGGATGATAGCTCAGGGGCAAAGTGCTTGTCTTGGAAGTTATTCAACTCTGAGCAACACATGTTCGAAACTCTGTTAGGCACTTAAAGACTGGATTCGGACATTAAGGGCAATATAGGAACCTGATTTAATTTGATGACCCGATTGGCTAGCCACATACAATGTGACCAGCTGCATCACTCAACTTGTAGTCCCCACTCCTGATCACTGGATGCTGGTGCTCTGCTTACTGGTGAAACCCATGAGTACCTAGGGTTGAAAAATAGAACTGGTCAGACATTTTATATTGTATGTCTATTATGGTGGAATGAGAGGTGTTCGCTCCTGCCATTTCTCCTTGTTGGTCCTAAGTATTTCATCTAGAGTGTTAATACTTCTTCCTATATGTGTTGACCAGTCACAACCTTAATTACTGCTCATTGGCTAAAATCTGGTCTGTGTAACATACACCCAGCCTTCTACTCGACTTGGACTCTACAACTATCTTTAATGATGCAACCTGTCAGATATTTTTTATGTATTTATTTTTGTATTCGTAAAGTGTGTGCAAGCCCACAGGAAACTGGGTGCTATTTTTTTTAATTTCATTTTTAAATGATATAGTTTCTTAGAAACTTTTCATTAATCGATCATCCTTAAGTTCATACTGTAGATCAGTTAAATTAGCTGTTTAATTTCTAATTCAATTCATTGCATTCATTTTAAAACATTTCGTAGACATTGCGATATTGTGAAGATAAGTTTCTTCTCGTGGCTATTCATGATTTTTGCCCATCTCCTTTCTGTGTCCATTTCAGTTGATGAGATCTTAAAGAAGGCTCCAAAAATCTGTCTTTTTTCATTTAGTTCTGGACATATTATTGTCAAAGGGTAGATTGTTTCACGTTCTTTTGTTTTGCAGAAATGACAATTTGCTTCCTCTGGTTCTAGTTTTTTTGCGCAGCTAGATAGTCTCTGGTCGGTAGAATATTAAATCTAATTCTCATGTATGTTGCTTTTATAGATGGGTCTGGAAAGTTTGTGAGGTACATTGATGTTTTGTTGATTGCTCGGATATCCGTAAGGCTAGTTATCTTTCTTGAGTAATTTGTGATACCACTACACGTCCTTATCCAGTCAGTTGTCATTATTTGTTTCTTTGCGTGTTGTGGACTTTTTAATGAGCATTTCTGTTGTGATATCGTCAGCTTCCATCAGTTGGAACAGACCTTTTTTCCACCACTTTAAAACTGAGTTGTTCATGGCTAGTTCCTGTTCTCTTAGAATGTGAATCGCAGGTATTCTGTCATCTGATAACATTTTACGTAGAATATCTAGTTGTTTCGTTTTTGCTACGGAAGCCATGGATTGGGTGGCAATTTCGTGGCGTATTCTGACCATCCGGTATGAGGCTGGTAAACTCAGGATCTTTCGTCAGAAGGCGCCTTCTAGTCTTAACCACATAATGTCCTGTATTTGCAACATTGACTCACTTCCATATGTGATCGTTGGTAGAACCTTTCGTTTGTAATATGCGTGTATTGGTTTAATTGAACATTTTCCATATTTTTGATGAATTACACAACCTTGTCTTGCTAGCGGTTGTGTCTTTGCCTCCAAATTTACAATCCATTGTTTCTCGGTTGACGACTGATTTATAGTTATCCCCAAGTATTTATATGTCGTAACTTCGTCAAGTCTGTTTCCATTGATTGATCATTTCAGAGGTTTTGTGGTTTGGAATGTTTTTTTTGCCAAGGACATCACTTTAGTTTTATCGCTGTTTATCTTCAGTTTATTTTTTTCCATTTACACACTTAATAGTTGTAAACTTTCCTGTAGTCCATCCGGTGTCTTGTCCATCAGTATAATGTTGTCCGCGTACATGATTAATGGAACTGGGATTGAGTTTATTTTTGGTGGATTCAATGTTTCACTTTTGGTCTCTGCTTCAGCAGTGTATAGGTTGTAGAGCGTAGCTGCCAGTGGGCAACCTTGTTTCAATCCATTAATAGTTTTGAAATTCGGAGTAGTCTTACAATTTTTTGTCATTCTGACTGTTATCGAGGTATTTGTGTAGAGTTGCTTGATTGGTTCTAGTAATTCATCTGGACAGTTCCATGTTCTTAGTTTTCTCCATAGTTTTTGTCTGGGTTTTGAGTCGAACGCCATATGCAGATCAACAAAGGCTGGGTGTACATTGGTCTTCTTTTTTATTGCTTCCTGTTTAATTAAGTTTAGCAATAATAGGTTCACATTTGTGCCTTCATTCGCGGTGAAACCTGTTTGCCGGATCGCAAGGTGGTTATTCACTGTTGCCCATTGGTTTAATTTTATTTGCAGTAATGATGCCAGTAGTTTGCCCAGGGGATCCAATAGCACTATGGGTCTGAAGTTCCGAGGGTCCTCCCTTGGTCCTTCCTTATATAACAGTATTATCGTTGCTTGTTTCCAGGATTGCGGGATTTGGTTTGCTGTGTTGATTGCTGTGAGCATTTTATCCATTGTACTTGCCCCTAGCTCAGGCTCTTTTCTGATTGTTTCATTTGATAGAGCATCAGGTCCCGGAGCGCGTGAGATGTTCAATTTTGTTATCATCTCTATAAGGTCTTGTTTTTCGTATACAATATACCATTGTGTTGTGACTTGCTGTGGTTCGTCTTCCATGTCCGAGTTTCGATTTGCGTATATTGTAGAGAAGTGCTTGATCTATTGTTGTTCATTGACGTTGGCTGTCATATCTTGTTGTTTCTTGGCATTATTATTTAGTAGATTCAAAAGCTCCCTTAAATTATGTGTTTTGTAGGTTTCCATTATTGCCTCAGCGTCTTTTTGCAACATTATGTGGATATGAGATTTTTTCCAGTTTACATATGACTGTCTTATTTTTTTTGTTGTTGTTCAAGGTTCTGACTATTGTTTGATTACAGTCTTTGGATTCCTTTTCTCATCTCGTTTTTCTTTTCTACTAGCTCAGCATTATATAAATGTAGATGCATTTTAGTGTAATTTTTTTTTCCCCTTTAAGATACAATTTTAACAGAAAATTGTAGTTCGGTTTGTCTGTATTCCACTTTGTTTATTCGCAACCTTACGTTTTTTCCTGTGGTTTCCAAAGGTACGTATGTGACCGGATCTCTAGGTTCTGATAAACCGTGTCCTTATGCTGACAGTTGATAATGGTCACTGAATGATGTCAAGTCACTTTCAATTTCCCTAATTGAGTCTTTCAGTTCTTCTGATAAGTAGATATAATCAATGACCGCTGAGGAGTTCCCTCTTTTCCATGTTGGTATAGTTTTTCCTTCAGTGTCAATTGGTTGTTTTAGGAGTGTTAGGTTTCTAATATTTATTTCTTTTTGCCACGTCTTTGCTCTCATGGTTAGATCTTCATTTTTTGCTAATGTACCTTTATCTGTGTAGAGATGTATATTGAAGTCTCTGCATATGATGAATTCCACTTGTGCATATTTTGTTCTGGTTTGATCGATTTTTAGGATGATTCCATCCATGAAGGAGTTGTCATTAATCGTGGCCGTATTCCAATATACATTCATTAGTGAGATGACACGTTCCAGGTTGTTCTGCCCTCGTTTCCTTTCTTGTTCTGGTTGTACAGTTATTATATTCTGGGTGCACTGGTTGATGTTAGTGTAAGATGCGATATTCCAATTTGGGACTATTTTTATCAGTGTAAGTAAACCTGATGAGGGTCTGCCTTGAGCTCCTTTAGTAGCTGGATTTAGCATTGTAATAAATCCATCGCATGCTGATGTTTCCATAAGCCACATTTCCTGTATATTGAATTTTTCAAGTTCATTTTTCGGTTGATCAAAAAGGTGTTTGTTTCCTCTTGCATTGCAAGTACATATCAACCATGTGGAATCGATTGTCTTTGATTGTTATGGTTCTCTTGTCTCGTAGAGTGTTTCTTCTGAGTAAAAGCTATCATAAATTCGTTGGAATGGGTAGATTTCACCATCCCACTGTTTTTTTTGGTTCTGAATGTATTGTCGAATACGATGAGTTCTTGTTTTGCGTTCTCTCGATCGATAAGGTGGTTTCATCTAGATCTGACTCTTCACATAAGACGCTTGGAGTCTCATAATTTTTGTCAAGGACTCTCTTTTGTGTTGTATCTGTGGTGCTATTTACATGAGGTACAGTTGATAAACACAAGGGTAGCAAGTTTCAATTAAATGTCTAGTTGCAACGTCAGGGTGTTGTGTCAGGATAAAGGAGTCAGTGAAGTATGGCAGGTGGAGAAATGATCAGTTGAAAATCCAACGTCTTAAGTTGTTTCCTGAAGGATTTGTAAGAACGTTCTATTCTGAGAGCAAGTGGTAGGGAGTTCCAGAGGAGAGGGGCAGTGACAGGGCAGCGTGATCCACCAGCTCTTGCTCTTTTGAATGTGGGAATGACCAGCTTGTGACTGTTGCAGGAGCATGTTGGTCTGATATGTTTAGTCGGCCCAGTCTTTGTGAGAGGAAGAAATTAGCAGTATTGGAGAGGCATTGATGGATGATGTCCAGGGTCTTGAAAGTGGACATTTTTCCTGTGGCAGTGATGTGTTCTTATTTTGAGAGGATGAGGGCAACTCTGATGGCATTGTTCTGGATAACTTGTAATTTGTTAATGTTTGTTCAGTGTTGCCGGTGACAGGAATTTTGCAATAATCCAATTTCGCACCAATGATGGCTCATGCTAGCAAGCTGGTTGTCAGAAGTGAGGAAGGGTTTGTTTTGTTTGTTTGTTTCTTTATTTGTAACGCATGCCGGTCCCGAAGGTGCAGGCGTTCAAGAGTTTTGAGGTGTGGGAAGCAGAAGAGGCTATGGCATTTACATGCCATGTCATGCTGAGGGTAGCGTTGAGGTAGACACCTAGTGTTTTGATGATTGTGGATACAGGGATAGTTTTCCCATTAATCAGGAATGAGTGGTAGGCTGGGTCGAGTTAGGAGAAGGTTGTGTGACTGCCAATGATCACGGTTTCCGTTTTATTATCATTCAAGATGAGACTGTGGAATGCCATCCAAGCTTGGATGATCTCGTAAATGGAATGGAGATTGGTGGTTTCTTCTATATAGGTAACAGAGAAGGGTATACAGATCTGGGTGTTGCTGGCATTGTTAGTGTAGGAGATACCCATGGAGTCAAGGTGGTCAAAGAGGGATTTGGTGTAAATGCTGTAAAGGTTAGGGGAGACACATGTGTTCAGCACTTTTCACTCCTCCCCTGCCCTTGCACTTTCACCCTTCCCTTGCACGGTCTCAATGTCACTAGGCCTAGTAAGATCGTTGTTTTGTCCTCCCTTGTACCCCTCCTTTGCCTCGTCACACCTTGTAACACTTGTATATGGGCGCACAATAAATAAAATATCATATCATATCACAGGATCCTTGTGGGACACCACAGGAGACAGGATTTGGAGGCGAGGCACAGTTGCTGATATAGACCTGAGAGGATCTGTTGGCTAGAAAGGAGGCAACCCATTTGGTGGAGAGGTGGTAGAAGTTAGCATCTTTACTGAGGTGATGGCAGAGTGTGTTGCACATATGTGCATAGGTCTTTGCTCTCACATACACTGCCTCTGCCCAAACCACATACTTCAGAGCTGGTGTGCTTGTACCAACTCCCCCTTTGTTATGGGCACATGCTACCTTGTGACTAACAAGCAGAAATAACTGACTTATCCTGGTTTACAAATTGCTCTAATGGCCTCTACCTATTTGGGAACCTGCAGGGAGCCACCCAAAGGCTATTTCTAGTCCCAGAAACTAAGCCACTCCCTATACCTGGAGTTGTTTAACAACTCTGGTACCCTGGAACTCAACTTGTCCCCCATCTCTTCCATTACTGATCTCACACAAGCATCACTGCAATGTCATAAGCATCCCACCTTCTAGCTCCTCAAAATATGGAAAAGAGTTTAAGAAAGAGCATTTCACCCAAAACCTAGATACCCTGTTTTTGAATTACTCCTGGACTGGGAATATACTAATAGAAAATGGTGTACAGCCATCCACAGGTACATAGACAATCTCTATCACTAGAAGACAACCCAAACAAGATTTTAAAAATCTTATCAGAAAAGTCAGTTACTGCCAACTCACTGGAGGATGAGAAACCAAACAGAAATGTAATAATAAACTCAAACTCCCTGTTAAACTCAACGACAAAACGTGATAAATATTTAAAGCCAAACAAGTCTATTTAGAGGCCTTACATAAAATATGTTCAGACCTTATGAAGCTTCACGTGAATAACACCTTCCACCAACTTTATAACTGCAAGGTAGATCAGAATATAGCAACTTCTAATACCCATTGACCTTTCCTCTCTCAATCCCTCATGATCAACCAACATATAGCACTAATAGTGGGCACTCATCCCATAACTGAATGCCTTGTTATTTGAAACCTATAACCAATGAGGTCACCCTTATGAATAATAATACCAAGACAGCAGATCTAAATCTATTCCACAATCCCAAGATGGAGATCTTTTTAGGGGGACCTTCAACAGCAGATGTACCATACAAATCCTACCACCAACTATATCAAAGTATTCAATGTGGACCACAAAACCTTACATAAACAGTGTTCACTGACGATTACCCCACATCTATTGACCCCATCCTGCCCAACGACTGTCAGCTAGCTTCCATACACAGCAAACAAAAGAGGCAGCGTGGTCCTGCTCATCTACATGAAGAAAGTCCCCGTTCCAGGCTGAACTGATTAGCACTCCCTTAGATATTATATCTGAGATCCTACACTGCAAATGCTTCATTAGTGGGAACACCACAGTCATTGTGGTAGTGTACTGGCCCCTTGAATCCAATAATACCTTTAAACCAGGAATGGTCAAAGCTCCCTATGTACATATAGGCATTTTCCGTGACAATATTGAGCTTTGTGGTGTCAATGCATGGCTTGAAGAACCAGGCAACTCGACAAGCCGGTACTTTCTGTCAAACAACAAACAACCTCAGTTTTATCTTCAGGGTCAGTAAAAAAACTCACAGGGATGGGTATTCCATGGAAATGACATATACTATCCATGACAAATTTCAAAGCACTGTTCAAACAAATCTTCTGTGGTCAGACCCCTCATTGCTCCACCAAGAATGGGATATACACACCCACAAACATTAAAAGCACATTAATACCTCCACCCACAATCAACTCCCCCTGTAGCTGCAGCTAAGTAAAAGTCATATAGGGAATTCTGAGAACTTCTCTAACCTCTCCAATCCCAGGACAAAGACCATTCCTTACCAACAGACCTTAGAAGCGTCCTAGACCATCTTAGCAACAAACTAACTGAAACTATAATCGGAATTATCGGAATAAACACCACATGGTGATGAACAAGCAGCTCTAAAGAGGGTCGCAGATAAACTGGAACACAAATGGAGGACGTCCAACTTCTCCATGGACAGATTGGCTTGCACGATTCATAGTACCGGTTATCGCCAGGCTATTGAATAGTAACTTCATGGATCCTCGCTTTAAAGAAGCAAGCAGGAAAGGAGGTAGATCTCTTGGCACTCCAGGAGCCACCCACTTGAACACCCATTTCACCAGAAAGCTGAACCCAACAGCAAAAGATTTTAAGGACAAGTTTAAATCTGAATTGACAGCAAAGGTATTACGGCCCTTGCAAATGGCCCGGGGTCAAGCCACCCCATGCTGCAAATATATATACCAACTACCCTTTTGGCTTGTAACCTCACCCAGATCCCTGTCCCTACTGCTCCATTTTTTTGCCTATGTGTTTCAATGTTGCAGCCCTTTGAAGTCGTCTTTGTGCGAACTGCCACGCTCCAAAACTTCCACATTACATTATTTTTAAAACTGAAAGAAAGTCATGACGACAGAAAGGCGATAGATGTGTTTAATTTCAAATGCACTTTTGTCTTCTTAAAAAGAATAAAGCCATATCTGTTCTAAAAAGCATGAACTATCCCTTGCCGTGGGGCCATTCACTTTGTTACATTCCCATCTACACATAGGCATTAACCCACTGAGCTATCTTGAAATAAAAAAGCATATCTTATTCCGTCGGGATTGCATGAAGCATACATCCTGAGGTTTTCAAACAGTCCACCTCCGCAAACACAGTGTTGCATATGCAGTAGGAACAGGTCTGAACATGGCAGCATTCACAATTCAACAAGTGTTTCATGCAAATGCTTACACGTATTTGTCAGTGCCAATAGACAGGGCAACCAGAGGATTTAGGGCAGCAGGGATGTAAATGCATTTTTGGGATTGCAAACCCTATCACTTGAAAGAGATCACATTTTAGGAAGGCGCCCTTCCATTAGAAATGATTGCCAGTGAATTGTAAGGCCTTTCATCAGAATGGGAGGGTGCCACACCTAACATACAGCTGATTGTGAAGTCACTGTTTGTGTGAAAGTTCATATAACATTTTATTGAAAAAAAAAAACAGTACTGCAGGACCAAGTACTGTTTCAATGTCATACCGTTAAGTACAAGTTATTAGCAAGGAGCTGAATACACTTATGTTTAGGATTATGGAGAAAGGAAAACAATCTATTTTGTAATATTTTAGGCAAACAGATGTTTTTCCTGTTACCCACCTGTGTGATCCGGGGCAAAATCACCTGAAACCAGAATAATCACAAGTATTCCGTGTTAGACAAGTAGGAGATTTATATTTCTCTTGATAATGCATATGTTCGAAAAAAATACGTTTTGCAACATATCCTTGCAAAAGTCTTTACATTTTGAATATGCCCATGTGACATTCTATCATAATTCGTGTGCACATCAGTGTTCTCATTTTGTCTTTGACTGAGAATGAAAACTGACAGTTTTCGCTCTGAAAATATGTTTCTGTACAGAAGGAGAGTGCGAGAGAGGGGGAGAGAGAGAGAGATCGAGAGAGAAAGAGTTTGTGAGAGTGAGAGAGAGTGTGCGTGTGTGTGTGCGTGTGTGTGTGTGAGACCGTGCATGCGTTTATGCGTGCGTTTGTAATGAGGGGTCACGTATCAGGATAAGGCACTTAAACGCATGCCTTTATTGACCGATCATTTGTTATGATTTTACACAGAAAATTAAGTGAGGCTCTCTGCAGATTACAGTTTGGACGTTCACTGTACATTTGTATCCAGTTAACTATTTATCAAGATTTCATTAATTGTTTCCTCAAACTGCAGGGATGCATTTTCTTACACGTTTGTGCATGCAGAGATAGTCGAGGCTTCTAACATTGAAGAAGTACGTTTAACTGAACTAAATGGGATTGTTGTTTATCAAGAGACGTAAAAATTGGAATCACCCAAAAACAAAGATACAAATTGGCCGAATGCGTGAGTGCCCAAATTTCGGCCGTTCCCCTGCACCCTTGCTCACTATACTGTGAGAGGGTGGTGTGGGGGTGTCCCCCGCAGCCATCCCAAAAAAATAAATAAAGGGATGTGGGGGTCATGGGGGTGTCCACCGCAGCTGTACCAGAAAAGAAAAAAAAAAAGAAAAGAAAAAGGAAAGGACCGTGCAGCGCCGGTTCCCGATCACGGACTGAAAGGGAACAGGCATCACAGGGACCAGTGGGTCTGAGGCAAGGTAAATAGGGGGTTGTGGTGGGGATGTGGGTGGGGGTGTAGGCAGGGGTTTGGATAAATGTTCAAGGAAGAAAAGACTGAAAGTTTATTTCGAAAAAATAACCTTCGGTCTTTTCTCCCTCAAATTTGTAACTCGGTCTGTCAACCCAGATCCATAATCATTCTCCCCCAACTTTTTTGTTTAAATGTTTGTATTAGAAGTCAGACCACAACAGAAAAAGTACAGAATATTTAACCGTCAGGGTCCACTGACTAATTCTTAGAATAACCACCCTCCCCAAGTGCCCATAATCCTTTAGGGGCACTATTATAACCAACTTGAACAGACGAGAGAGAGAGAGAGAACAGACAGAAAAGCAACGAAAGAGGCAAATAGAAAAAGAAGAATTACAATCAAGAGACAGTTGAGAGAAGAGAGAGATGAAAGAGAGGGGGAAGCGATCCTAGGGAGGGTTGGCAGAGCCCCAGAAAAAGTAGACTGAGCACACTTAAAATATAAACGTATTTTCCACATCCCCAGCCTTTCAGAAGAGCTGGACAATGAATATCCAATAATCAGTAACAGTTTCAATAAACCTACTGCATGCATTGTGCCACTTCAATAATTGTTTAGTTGGCTATATATTTTGCCAAACGTTTAAAGCCTGCGTGATTGCAATTTCGCATTTCCTATCACAGACGTTTTACTGCAACGCTGACTTTCTTCACGTTTTTAAGTTGCAGGAACAGAGAAATCAGCTTAGACGCACCACTAAAACCAAAAGGAATAGGGATGGCATATTTGTCTGAATGACAAGTTCCTACCCTTGGTTTTGAGTGTTACAAATTGCACAAGTGAGAGAATGAATGTGTACGTGATTGTGTATGAATGGAGGTTAACTTATATCAAAGGATATGTTGTGAGTATACGTGGGGCCGTGTGAAGAGAAGCTTATTCGCTTGTTAGAAAACAGATCACAGAGCCACAAATACACAGACACACACATACTATTTATTTATTATGGATTTGTGTTGTGGGTGTGGGGGTCTATCCATAGAGTCTGTGAGCGTCTTCAAAGGCTGATAAGGTGGCAGGTGAAACAAAGGTTACACAATGTCTGCAGGATAATACAGAACGATTTGGCCACGGAAGTGGTAGCAAGGGAGATGGAGGGGTGGGGTTGTGTGTGGGGAAACAGCTTTGAGGCTCTTTCTGAAAGTGGTGACCTCCAAACATAACAATTATTTGTGTAGCACACATAAAACATGGAATTGTCTTTGGACAGTTGAATAAGGTCTTCCCACCAGAGTCCATGATCATTTGCCAGGCTTTAAAGGATGCAATGTTGCACCTGCCCTGCCACAATTCAAAACTGTGACCTTAATATTTCTGGAAGGTGCATTGGCCAAATGGGCAACTTCACCTCTTTCTGGAACCATCAACCAATGCAGCCTTCTAAGGTGTTGCATAGACTTCTATATTGATTGTCAAAGCTTTCCCCCCTTTGAGTTTCATCTGCATTCAATTGTGACATCAAGAGGGATACCACTGGAATAGATGAAAACACTAAGGCACTCGCTCTGGAAGCGCTTAGGAGGAGGATGAATCCAAAACAGTCAACCTGTTGCCTTATCATATCAGGAAAGGGTTATATCCACCTCGGTGCATGCACAAGGACACCTTGCCACATGAAGGCACTGTTCCCATTACATTGAGATATCCACAGTTTGACAAGCACCACTAGGAAAATTAGGGATTTAAAAGACTATGGGTGTCATTACAAGTACAGCGGTAGGGGGTTAACGGCATAGGTAAGGATGCTGGTGCCGTTAACCCCCTACCGCCACATTCCGAGGTCCCTTAGCGGGTCCCACTGAGGCCGGCTGGTTTTACCAGCCGCCCTTAGTGGGACCCGTTAAGGGACCAGGGAGCTAATAACGGGCCCGCAATGTTCGGGCCCGTTATTAGCTCCCTCCCCATTCCAATTGAGCCCTATGGGGGCTCGAATGGGAATGGGGAATGGTTTTCGGAATGGGGACTTACCGGGTCTGCAAGGGTCGGAATGTCCCGGTAAATCCCCATTCCAACACCACAGACCCGGACACGGGTTGGAGGCAGCCATGGTGCTATTAGCACCATGGCTACCTCCAAACTCGTAATGAGCCCCTATGTCATCCTACCACTTACTGCACATTGGTTTCGGTCCACTTCCATTGCAAAAGGCTGATGTTTTATGTGAAAAGAACCATGCCAGGAAGATAGCTCAGTGACTTAAGCAATCAGACACATGGGTTCAGCTTGCAGCAAAGTAGTTTGTTAGCAAGCAGAGCTCACTCTGCCCTTAAGAGGCCAATAGATTGTGTACCATGAACAACTGCGTGAAATAACCCTTTTAATTGCAGCACCTAGGAACAATAGAAATCCTTCTTCAAGTGCTGTAAATATATAATCAACCAACCATCAGATTATGGAGAAAAAAAGCTCAAGATTTAATTAGAGGGTAAATAACAGATTATTTCCTCCTTTAAGGTTTTCAAGTCAAATTCGTAAAGACTTGGACAATTACATCAGTCCATATGCCCATAACATTCGTCAAACCTGAATTATTACTCAGTTTGCAGAGACCAGCCACAATTTGGCTGCAAATCCTAAAGACACGTGGAGTGGATTTCCATGTCTTTCATCTCTATCAGTTAAAATGAAATTTGACTTTTTACTTGAGATATGCAAAATATAATGGTCCTGAAAAGATCATGCACTTTTTTTCCGAGAGGCAGAAATGATAGAATTTTACTTGCAGTTGTACAGTAACTTCATACCTTCCATCTGAATGAGAAGCAGCCAGTAAGTAATCATTGTACATTGCTCTGCAATTTTCAGAACTCTGCAAATTACTGAGAACCAGCACGCTTCAGATCAGCATGATCCGAAAAATGGCATCTTAATAGAGTTTTTAGGTTTCCAGGAGAACCTGACACTCAAGTTATTCTCCTGGAAAAAAGATGAAAGGTATGAATCTTTTTTTGTGCTGGACTGAAGTCAAATTGTGGCAATTATGGGGAACATAATTGAGCTGTTAAGATGTACCTGCTTATCCTGGGTCGATGCAACCTGAGAGCCAGTGTGTATATTTCCATTTCTTAAGACAACATGACCTGCTCATACACTGCTGGATAAGATGCTCTTCTTTAGTGAAGAAAAAATGTTTCTTTTTTAGATTAACTATTTGTCGTACAGTCGTTCAGGTCGGGCTACGGTAAGAAACATCTTTAAAGATTGCTTTGCTGTTATTTGATGTGCACCATTTTTCTTTACTTGGTTACATACATTTTCTTTTAGAATCATGAATGTACACACTCTCAATGTAACAAAACAATGCAAGGTGGGCCTGAGACGCCAACAATACTTTTCAACATTTTCATTTGAAAAGTTTTCACTTAAAATGGGGGGCAAACCTCAGAAGGCACCCAATTTACCCCCTCCTGCCAATTTGGCAGTTTATTATAAACCAAATTGATCTTTAACTCAGTATATTAAATGTGTATTGTGCAGTACACATGTTACAGGTTGCCCCTGCTGGCTCAGGTTTTCTGTGCTCTCCATCTTTGCAAGATGCAGCAGTATGCTATTTCTTATGACCGTGCAGTCTTACCACTCCGAGTTCTTTGACTATATTGGCACCCAACCAAGGAGGCTATGGAGGCTCATGGTATTTTCTGTGTTCCAAGCCTCCTCAGAAGTGGGAGGCCTCTATTTTCCCTGCTGGGTAACAGGTATCCTCCTGCACCCCATTCAACAGCTCCTCCCAATTTCTTACTCCCAAACCCACTGCTCCCACCCCAACCGCTGCCTCACTTACCTGCAGCTGACTTTTACTGCACTGGCACCAGGAGCCTGTTAAGTGGGCCTAGAAATTCTGGGCATGCCAGAGGTAGTGGAATTACTCCAAGCCAAACTCAATGACGAAGGTAGACAAAATGAAAGGTAAAGTTCAGCTTTATTATGATTCAACTAAAGCAGGGACAGCATGCAAGCATCAAAATATTGAATCTCTCCCCAACTTCATACAAAACAAAAGCGGAAGTACCTATGACGCATCATCCCTTGTGTCATACCTCATCACAAATTCATAAAACCTATGGGGAATGGGGATTGGTAAAGGGATGTGGCTACATATAGATCATATAGCAGTTTCAAAGTTGATTGGGTACAATATATCTGATGGCTCTTCCTGAGACCATCCCCATATTGATAAAAGTAAAATATATCAGTTGGCATACTACATGGTGGGTGGCATGACACTAAGGGATTCCATTGGTTGGCCTCTTGCTAACCAACCTTGGACATTTGACAGGTCATCAAGATATGGCCAGATGGTAGTAGGGGTAGAGAGGCCCATGAATTGTCTTCTATTAATTAAAGAAATTACCATCCCTCATTTCTTAGACCATGAGCTCAGCAATCTCTGTGTTCTTGACCTTGGGACTGTGTGTGCTTTTAGGGAGTACTACAGGTGTCCTATCTTCTGCTGGCACCTAATGAATAGCCAGTGTCTTCCAACTATCGTTTTAGAAGACTGTGTATGAAGTGGAATTAACTCCTATTTAAGAGGATTTTTGCTATTACTAATGTGTGTGCCATTGTTTCTGCTGCTTCTGAGGACTCTCTTGATTTATTCACCATGGGGTCCTTTTTGGCTCACTGTGGCATGGTCTTCGGCTTAACAAGGGTCAGTTGCACTCTTGGATGATTGAATTAAATAGGGAGTGTCCTGCCGATTTCCTATGAGTCACTGTTGTGTGCCTTTGATCCACTGTTTCCATCCAACCTCTCTCCTTCTGGCCTTCACGCTAATTGCTAACTGCTGCCTGAACTCTGCACAGATCTGTATTTCTGCAGATTCATACGTTTGAATTTTCTGAAGGCCTCAAGGCTTTTGTCTATTTGAAAGCATGCTGCAGCATCCATTTTAAAGAAGATGGCTGAGCTAGTACACTCTTATTTTTATATTAAAGAGTTATACTCACATGACGTTCATGTTGCATCCAGCTTATACATTGGTTATGTTAGTGTTCTTCATGTTTTGTGGTTGCTATGTTAATGTTTTTCATGTCTAAAAGCACATTTGACCTAGTGTACGTGTTTTTCATGTGGAGTTTCATATCTACTTTGTGTCTAGTGTGTGTGCTTATTGATGTTACAATGCCAGCTTGACAGCTTTTGGCATCATCAGCTTAGATTGTCTTTGTCTTGTATCTACCTGGGATAAGGGTGGTATGGTTGTCTTAGTGAGTAACACTTCTCACCTGTGCTTTATTGGATTGGGGCAAGGCAGAAGCTATGTATGGCAAATTCATCTGCCTCGCAACACACACTTGCTGTTACGGTGCTTCCCCACCACGGCAATGGTTGCCATGCAAAGGGAAAACAGACTACGTGTAGCACCCCTTTCCTTTAGTCCATTGTGGATGTTTTGCTTTTTTGGTTTTTAAATGGAGATATGGCAACTGCACCAGGGTGCTAATGGAAACATCCCTTTGTGGGAGAGCATTACAGGTCAGGTAATGGCCTGGGGCCCACATTAAGGCATGGTAATGCTCTCCCCCATTGGGGTATATTGCCTAAATAAAAACGACTCAATATAACAGTTAAAATATTAGAACACACTGATTCACGATGGAAAGCAGAAGTTAACATACCTGATTTCTGGCATTTTCAGATGTGAAGTATTTCTGCTGTGGACAAGCACTCTGCAACAGACACACTGGTACACATAAACCTCCTCGCTGAAGGAGGCAGACTCCTAGCAAGTGTTTTCTATAACACTTCCTGGCAGG
The DNA here is from genome assembly GCF_040938575.1 of Ambystoma mexicanum. Classification (NCBI taxonomy): domain Eukaryota; kingdom Metazoa; phylum Chordata; class Amphibia; order Caudata; family Ambystomatidae; genus Ambystoma; species Ambystoma mexicanum. The sequence continues at coordinate 533,072,924 of NC_090939.1, forward strand.
GAACCACACAAAAGGATTTACCTTGCCCCGGAGGCCCTGGACCTTGTTTTGCAAAAACCACAGAACCAATAATCTGACACCTGGCAATCTCTGCATCTCCTAACTGTATCAAAACTGGTTTGGACTCCTTCAAAGCTGTCCAAACTGACTGCATGGTACCACAAATTCCTACCAACCTCAACACTCGACAATTATACCGAAGCACCACTGTCTGTGCATATGAGACTTCTAGTACTCCCAGCTCAATGCTGCCACCTGTTGACCAGCCTATTTGTGCTTCTAGAGAATTACACTGCAGTATCCCAATGCCATATTGAAGTAGTCAAGCCTGCTCACCAAAAAAGCCCAGTCTCTGCTTCACTTCACCCAAGGCTGCTGAGTCATCCAATGCTGCTGACCCAACAGTGTCTTCCATTCCCAGAATATGTCACCCACAAACTGATGCTTTTGTCAAAATGGACTGCCTCGTTGGACCCTGTGCCACTGCTCCCCAACTCGGCACCGTCCTGGCACCAAAAGCACCCAGTTTCCGGGCTTGTTGCTGAAAAGCCTGGCTTAATGCTGCTGAGCCCCAAATACAAGAACATAAGGTATTAGAAGAGGCCTTGTGCCATCCTTGGACAGCTACTTGGAAATATAATGTCTTACAAACCCTTTTCTATACCTTTTCCACAAGAACATATCCTTGAACTGTTGCCATGTCTCTTACCTGAACACCCCGGCTTAACCTACAGTGCACTTTCACACAATGACATGCTATCTCTGTGTTTTTTCTCTTCCACTGCTTTTTATTTTAGAATGTTTAGTTTGTTTGTTGCATTGATTGTTTTTATTAAAGTCCATATAGTTTCATAGTAACCTGATTGAACATTATTTTATTTTGAATTCATGGTTCTGAAGGTGTTTGGATTGCTACTGTTAATAGTACACACCTCTTCTGTAAAGTATTCCCTGTCTTCAGGACACCTTGCCAAAGGAAGGTCAGGAGTTATACCTATTGGTCTGTGCCAGTTCCACCGTCATGATTGGGTTCACTTCTGGTTTTGTAGTTGTCTGGGGATTAGTAGGTAGTGTTTTCACTACTTATCTGTTTACTCATGCAGAGAAGTTGTCATTTCATCATAACCGTGTTTGTCAAATAGTACATGTAGCTCTTGTTGCATGTTGACTAGCAGAATCCAAGTGATTTGCCCGTGGCTGAAAGTAAAACAGGCAAAACGTTGGCATGAGAAAGGTGCGAAGTACCAAATGTTTGCACCTTTCTCATGCGAACACACATATATTCTCACACCCACACACACAACACACTCATAACACCCCCCCACCCACACCCTCAGCACACACCCACCCACACCCCCAACATAAAAAAAACCCACTTACCTTCATCTTCACGCTTGGTTCCTGCAGCGCCAGTTCCCTTTCACTTCCGTGATCGGGAACCAGCGCTGCAGGGTCCTTTTCTTTTTGTTTTTTTAACGGAAGGCTGCGGGGGTGTCCCCCGCAGCAGCTGCTCACTATACCATAAAGTATAGTGAGCTGGGCGATGCGTGGGGGACACCACCACAGCCCTTGTTTTTTTTTTATTTTACAATGCTACCACCAAAGGTTCAAACTTTTGGTGTTCGAACCTTTGGTGGTAGCATTTTTAGAACTTTGGTCGTTGCAACCATTTTTTTTCGGGAAAATCTTCCTAAACCTGGCTAGCATATGTCTCACCCTCTCACACTGGGCTGACCCAAGACATGAGGTTTGAGGATCCTGATTGGACAAGGATCAACCATCATTGCTCCACCTGAGATGTGAAAGGCCAAGTATGCATTTTCATGCAATAACACATCTAATTGACTCAAATACTGTTAAAAAAGGCTTATAAGTGTAGATCATGTAAGGAGACAAGAAACAACAAACACTGAGGTAGCAAATGAATTCTGCAAATGTTGACATTTGCCATACCAATCATATATTCTGATTTCACACTCTCTGTACTTTTGATTTTGACCTCATGGCGTTTTTGCAATACCGGAATAACCAGAATCAAAAAAGGAGTTGCTGACTTTACGTGCAGTCTGGAAAGCCACCCACCCTAAGATAGTTGCCTCATTTCAATTCAGCTATGACTACAATAAGCCTTTTTTTTCTGTCTCTTCACACAGGATAGGCACAATGGATACAGGATAGGCACATAGGCACAATGTGAGAAAGAAAGTCACGAATGTCCATACTCACTTTAACTAAGAGTCAGAACAGTTTTACAGTGAGAATAATGACAAAGAAAAAGCCTTTCAGCTGAGGCTTTGTGGAAAACAGATTTAACAAGAAGTTGAGAAAGACTTCCTCGCCAATATGGCCTCCACGTCTCAGTTTAATTAAGGGTTATTATAAAGAAATAGAACATGTGGAATTCATGATGTTTCCTATTTTTCAATTTGCATAAAAAGTGGAAAATCTGGGGTTTAAACATTGCACATTTGTTAATGCTTAGATGAATTAATATATTTGAAAAGTGACACACGCAGTGTCTTTTTAGGTCTCACTGAAACTGCCAGAGATATTATTATAAGAAAATTAAAATAGAATTAAAAACAAGAACAAAATAACTCGGTCATGACAGAACCATACACATTTGGTGTCTGCAGAATGCGTACTAATTTCATTTTGTTGTTCAGTGTCCCATTCCATGAAAGAGTCGCTGCGGCAACATGAGAAGGTAGAAGGAGGAAGCCATTCATTCCCCTCTTCTGCATCTAGCCACCACCTACTGCTTTATCTGAATAAATCTGCTATTTGTAAGCCAATCCCCATGATTATTTGTATGCCCATCCTACCATCCTCAAACAATGAACGTGTGGTTAGCCTAATACGAAGAACTCTGAAAGCTCTCACTGTTTTTCCTTTTGTCTAACATTTTCTTTTTGAGTCAGGTGCATTAGGGGATATGCAGTCCTAATGGATAGGGCAACTGTGAAATGTAAAGTGAATTCTGGGAATCATGTCTATTGGGAAATGTGCTTATTTCAGTAGAGGTTGGAAAGGACTGGCAGTTCAGTGCTAAAAGGTCAAGGAAAAGAGCATAGCATGGATAGTGAATCTAGTGATGGTGGTAAAGAGGATGAACGAGAGTCCATTATTGATCCTGATTTTAGCAGTAGCAATAGATTTTCATTCATTATTAAGGAATTCTGGAGTGTCTGTACTTATAAATGCTCCAAAAAGTCACCTGGGTTTGAAAATAAATCTGACTGATGATGTAAAATAAAATAATCATTGTTTTTCATGGGCCCTGACCACTTTTAAAACCTATGATTATGTACAGAGCCACTAATACTGCTGTCACACCATCTGTATCGGATGACTCAATTGTTTCCACCAGCATCTGCTTTCCACCCTATGGCCTTTCCTCACCACTTGCTTCACCTATTACTAAAAGGACATTTAAACCTTCTGCTATTCCCCCATTTCTCTATAACCTACAGTTCTCATTCTCCTTCTTCACACCCAAAACCTCTCCACCAACACTGCCTTCTCCAGCTTCCAAACTCTACTATATGACTCATTCTCTTCACACTTCCCACTGCTTACTTTCATCCCTAACTCTCAGCATCCTCAATCATGGGTCACCACATTTATACGCTCTCTCCATACAGAAATGTGTTGGCTGCTGCACAAACAGAGGCATGCCCACTCACATGAGGACCTGCAACTTCACCTCTCTGCCCTGAACTCTCTCAAGTCCACTCTTGATAGAGCTAAAAGGGAATTCTACCTGACCCTCATTGAGTCTCACTCAATCTATCCTCACCAGCTACAGGGTGCCCTAAACTCACTCCACACTCCTCCTAGGTATATGACTATCACCTCCACTCTCACAGCTAAGGACCTAGCTGAATACTTCACTGCAAACATTTCCAAAATTAAGGACTCGTCTGACCTTCCTCACACTCCCTCCTCCTACATTTTACACTCTGTATACTCCACCATCATCCTCTGCCTCCATCTCCCACTTTAGTAACACTAATGCTGCCAAGGTGTTATCTCTATTGATGAAGGCTAACCGCTCTTGTGCCCCATCAGACCCTCTTGCTTGTCAGCCAGTCAAGCCTATTGACTCAATAGTGGCTTCTCACCTAGCTGAACTCTTCAACCTGTCCTTAACTCTGCTTGCTTTCCCTCTGTTTACAAAACAGCCAACAGTCATCCTTCTCCTAAAAAAAGCAAGGGGTTGACCCGAACCTACTGGCTAAATTTCACCCTGTGTCTCTCATGCTGCACTACTCTAAAGTGCTCAAAAAGGTTGTGTTCAACCATCTTACCCGTTTCTTAGACATCCACAACCGTTGAGACCCCCTACAAGCTGTCACTCCCTCTCCTGTCACTCCACGGAAACTGTAATCATGAATGTGTGCAACTTCATTGCCTCTGTGAAGCACTCAAACCTATCCTCTATCCTAATTCTCCTTCACCTGTCTGCTGCCTTTGACACTATCGATCACTTTGATCGCCTCAATACTCTCTTTCTTCTTGGGATTCATGATCAAGCCCTTTTTTGGATTGATTCCTTTGTTGCACCTTGCCAAATCTCTGTCTACTGGAGCAGCAACACGTCTCAACTCATTGCTCTAACTATTGGTGTTCCACAAGGCTCTGTCTTGGGTCCACTCTTCTTTACACTCTACACTTCTGCTCTTGAGGCACTAATCTCCTCCTTTGGGTTCTCGTACCAACTCTTTGCAGTTGACACCCACATCTTCTTCTCTTTTCCTGAATTCTCCTCTGATCTCTCTATCACAATTTCAAACTGTCTCTCTGCCATTAAATATTGGATAGCTTCACACTCTCTGATGTTAAACTCTACGAAAACAGAGGTACTCTTCTTCCCTGCCAAAAACTCTCTCTCATCTCTTCCTCTGCCTATCCATTTCCCACCTGATTCTATCTCCTACTCCTCTTCAGCTAGAAACCTCAGTGTCATCTATGATCTTTCTCACACCTACTCTACTTTCATCTCCAGAAATGGAATAACAGCTCACCTAAACCACCTAAATATTTGGAAAATCAGGCACCTACTTCCTTTCAACACTGATAATCATATCTTGCCCACTCTTGTCTTCTCTAAACTGGACTACTGTGGCAATATCCTCTTTGGTTTCCCCAACTATGCTTTCTTTCCTCTCAACATGATCATTAACTTTGTTACCAGGTCTCTCTTTAAACTCCCTCACTTTACACTTACTTCATCATACCATCGCCAGGCTGGATGGCTGATGATGCAAAACAGAGCCAGATTTAAATATCTTCTCTTGGTTCACAAATCTATCCATGGTAAAGCACCACTCTATCTATCCTCTATCCAACTCTATAAGCCTTCCCGTAATCTCTGCTCTGCCTCCTTGACTATACTTATGGCTCCCTGTGATTCCTCTTTGCTCTTTCTCTCTTCTTGCTCCACTTGAATGGAAATCTCTTCCACTGGACATCCGAGAAACAGTTGTCACAGATTTGTTGAAAACCAAACCAAAAGCCTACCTCATCACCTCTGAATGACCCTCTTAACCTACCTCTCACCTGCCAGCTAGTAAAAATGTTTCCCTCACATCTAACCTGCCTCTGTCTCTCACTTCCTCTGCCTCCATTCTAGCACTTCACCCATTATGGTCACATCTTGAGACAGGCTGGCCATACCTCCTACCTTCACTGAAAAATATCTGATGTTACTTGTCCTTAATCTATGTATATCCACTTATGAATTGTCCCCGGTGACAGTTCAATTTACTCCCCTCAACAACCTGGTCAGAATGCACCTCAAATGGACCCCATTCTAGGATGCTCACTTCTTCTCGTCAAATCTCATTTCCTATATATTGGATGTTCTTTTGTGATCAAAAGAGCATTGTTCCTCCTGTATATAAAGAATATATAATAAATATAATAATAATAAAAGGTATATTATGTAACCATGAACTTAGGGCCTTGTTCCAATTGGGGTGAACTATGGGAAGCCATAAGGTCCTCATTGCAAGACCCTATTTCCCTTAAGATGGTGGTTCAGTTGAAGTTAAATGTAGGTAAATTAGAAGAATCTGGTGCAATAACAGGGAATATTAAATCATGATATGGGGAATGGGCACCAGAACAATCAAAACTCTGACCCCCCAAATGATGGATGTTACAAAACAACAATATTTCGATCAATGAAAGAAATCCAGCTTCAGGGCCATTACACCCCCTGCCATCTGCTAACTGTAAAGGAAATCATAAAGATATGTGATTAGTGGTGATCGCAAGACATGCGTCCAATAATAATCCATCCGTTCAACCACTTTCTAGTGCAAGGTTTGAAAGATGAAAGAACATCATATATATGACTTGTGTTCCCAAATTAAAGGACAGTGCCCATGACAATGGGAACTATCCAATAAACAAATGTGGCCATTGGATCATGTTTTATAGGGGTTGCTGCTCTTTGGTGATAATGGATAGCTAGGACGCTGGAGAGTATTTTCATTAGGAAAATCCTTCAAAGAACATCATAGGATTAAAACTTACCAATATTGATCTGGTAGGGGACTTTTTGGCAATTAACTTTAGCTCATGGTCCCCTTGTAAATCAGATAGTAAAGTAAGAGGATTTGTGAGAAGCCATGTAAATGCTGCTACTTCTCAATCCATGCTAGTAATACTGCAGTGGATCCTGATAGGAACACATGTCCTGTTTACTCTTTAACAATTAGGTAACACTGATGGCTAAGCGCCCACACATTGAAAACATCAGTTCAGACTTTGAGATCAACTACCAAGGGTCTTATTACTGATCTGAAGATGACTTCAGGAATATAGCTTGCCTTGCTAGCAAAATGGATGTTAAACAACTTCCACAGGTTTGTACAAAAGGGAGATGTTATCAGCCTACAAGAAAAATGGTTACGTCTCCCAAAGTATAAGCAATTATATTTAACTTTTTTCCCGCTATCAATGTTTTAGTTTATAATCTGATAGAATCACAAGAATCATGAGTTTGCAGCTTTAAGGTTCTTGATGGTGAATTTAACATGCAACTCAAGCCATTGTCAGTAGGGAGAATAATCATGGAGCGGGAGATGAAATATGAGCTGTTCTAGAAGTAGTTCTGGGGAACAGGCTTTAGCACTTGCAATGGAAGGATCTTGCAAGATTCGCTCTCCTGCCCCACCTTCAGATGTTCTTTTGTGAAAAGCCGTATCCTTTACATCATGGTCAATCTATGGATCTGGAGCTTCTTACATATACCAATACTAAAGAGTGACGATAACCCTCTGAGCCTGTTTCTAGATTCAGGTATCTTGCTGCATGAGGGTAGATGACAATGCAGCTACAGCTCCCTCTAAAAATCCTGAGTGTTAAGTCACCCCCATTTACCTGCACATTATTGTTCTATCAATTTAGAGCCCAGTGATAAGGGACCAAGTGAGACCTTGCAGCTAAAGTTGCATAAAGCACAACAGAATTTTAAAGAATTGATTCAGGTAAACAGAAAGCATGGAAAGATGGCAACACATAAAAGAGATGTTACAATGTTGAACCAAAAAGAGAATTTAAGCAATGTCAAATATGATTATGTTGACAACCAACCTCTAGATATCTCCTTTCCTGAGGAAATGTGGCATGACAACTTCAATGCCCTTTAAATAAGTGCAAATAGCTGCCTTCCCTTGAGTAAAGAAGACGATTCCAGTGATGATATGTTAATCTTCAGCACACTTCAAAACAGGAACATCAGACTAGGCTCCAGATTCAGCCACACACAGTCTCTTCCACTTGACAGAACCTCTGCAGACCCAATCCACAACACTTCCCCCACCAAAATCAACGCCTCTCACAAAAAACACTCCACCAACAACCCTGCCTCAATCATCATGGTTGGACTCATTAATGTGAGACCCTTACCTGCCCATGCCCTAGATATTGCTGACATCAAAACAGCCAATGACCTTGATTTACTTGCTATCACTGAAACTTGGCTCCACGCGGCTGCAGGGCCTTCTCTATCACTAGCCATACCTGAAAACTATTCCATCATCCACCAGGACAAAGACCCCAACCATTCTAAAGGTGGAGGCATCACATTCATCGCTAAAACAACACTAGGCATTAGACCCATGCCCAGTAATCCCATTAAATCAGCGGAACTCCTATCCATTAAACTACCCTTATCAGCATCCCGCACCATCAGTATACACCTAGTCTACAGACCTCCTGGGTCCCCCTCCACATTCAAAGACAAAATCACTCTCATCCTTACCTCTAACACCAGGCCAGGCTCTCAAATTATATCTTGGGCAACCTCAATCTGGGCTTCCAAGATCCTAAAGACCGCACCGCATTGGATCTAGCCAATTCAATTATCACATAACAAAACCAACGCACAACAAAGGAAGGACGTTAGACTGGCTAGTCAACCTCAATTGCAACATTAATATACTCGTCAACTCGCCCTGTGTTTGGACGGACCATCATCTTATTACATTCACCTTGAAGGAAACTAACCAGCCCAAACAGCAACATGTAGCCCCTCCCCTATGCACCTGAAATAACTGCAATATAACAGTCGAGAGATTACTTCCACTGCTACAGCCCCTCCTCACTGCTCCCTACACATACACAGAACCCACTGTCATGGTAGACATCTATAATAAAACACTACTCAAGGCCAACAATACATTAGCACCTCCAAAACCACGCAAAGCCAAACCCCGAGCCCATATCAACTCATGGTTCACTCCGCACCGCAAGTCACTACGTAAAGCTAAATAAAATGCTGAAACGTTATGCAAAAGCCTCCCCACAGTACACAACAAAAACAACTTTATAATGTCTTCCCTCAACTATAAAGAGGCCATCTTACAAGCTAAAAAGGACACATACAACGACTGCATCATTAATGCCAAATCTAGCACAAAAGAACTCTTCAATATTCTCAAAGAGCTCGAAACCCCCACCTCTCCTCCTGACGCATGAATAAAAGATACTACCTGGTGTGACAACCTCCAGAAAGCCTTACTAGGAAAAATCCCACTGTACAAGAGAACATTGAATCTAAGAAACTAATCCTGCCACCAAACATCTCCCAGCCAACCACACTGATGGCACCAAGGCCCACTCACTATACATTCAACTTCTCTCCCCTCTCAATCAAAGAAGTAGAGGAGCTAATCTCTAAACTAAAACCTTCTAAATGCCAGGGTGATATTTGTTGTCCCCCTGTCATCAAAAAGACAGCCACGGACCTGGCTCGATTTATCACCTCTGTCATCAATGCCTCCTTTGAAATAAGCACAGTTCCCAACAACCTAAAAGATGCTTTGGTCCTACAACTTCTAAAAAAATCCCTCACTGAACCCCAATAGCCCAATCAATTATAGACCGATCACCACTATGCCATTTCTTCTAAAAATCTTGGATAGAGCAGTTTACCTGCAAATCCAAGAGCACCTAGAAGCAAATAATCTCCTTGAGCTTAGACTATCTGGCTTCAGACCCTTGCACAGAACCGAAAAGGTGCTGATTGACCTTAAGACCCAAATTGAAAACCTCCAGGACAAAGGCAAACTAGCCCTGCTCCTACTATTAGACTTGTCTGCTGAATTAACCTTCTCAATCACAAGGTCTTTTGCAACCACCTTTCCTCAGCAGCACACTTCTCGGATGAAGCTAATGGCTGGATACAATCATTCCTCAACAACAGAACAATGAGGGTCTTCGCACCCTTGGCATCAGCACAACCAGCACCAGTCACATACGAAGTCCCTCAAGGATCGTGTGTATCCCCTATGCTTTATAATGTGTTTACGAAACCACTGTTTGATGATCTTGACTATTTGGGTGTCACCCAAATACTCATCCCTCTTACCGGTGACTATGCCACCGACTCTAAAGTACTGAACGACATTTATAGCATCATCCAAGCCTGAATGGCCAAGCAAGGTCTTTGTCTAAATGATTACAAGATCGAACTACTTATCTTGGGCTCACCCTCCAAAATTAATAACCTCAACGCGCAGTTCAATTCATTTCACATTGATGGCAACAACTTCCAGGTCTCTAAGGCTGTAAAAACTCTCGTTATTTACATTGACTCTACTCTGAACCTCACTAGACAAACTAATGTGATTACATCCTCAACTGCCTACCCATGCAAACTAATCACAGCTTGCAGACCATACCTCACTACTGCCAATCGCATTACCCTAGCCAGAGCAATAGTATTATCTAAGTTGGATTACTGCAATGCTCTTTATTTGAGAACCAATCAACAAAACCTGCACACGATGCAGGTAATTCCAAACAACGCCATCAGATCAGCACTAAACATTGCCAGATCTGAACACATCTCCTCTTCCAGACGGAACCTGAACTGACTCTCAATCAAAGAATTGTCCTCAAAACCATATCCTTGACACACAAGTGCCTTGCTATTAAAGCACCCAGCTACCTTAGTAACAGCATCTCCCAAAATATTTCAGAACGCCCCACCAGAGCTGCTCAGTCTCATTGTCTCAAAATCCCACACTTCAAACTTCAGAAGGCAGGAGGTAGCAGCTTCCCGGTTTTAGCAGCTAAGCTGTGGAACTCCTTACCACTAACGCTCAAATCCGAACCATCCTTTCCCACAGTTAGGAAAAACTGGCTTTCCACGCAAGTGAACTAGCAACCTGTCAACATCAACATCAATGTACTCATCCTCGCTACACTCAGCCCTTTAACTCGGGGCATGGGCTGATACCACCCATCCAACCCGCCAGATCGGGTAGTAACGCTTAATTGTTTAACCAAACTATTACCAAAACTCGGTTGCCTCTTTCATGCATAGATTGTGCGTATTTATGAAAAAGGAAGTCACAGTAACCTGGCCAATCATTGGCCAATCTCGCTTATCTATATATCATACAAAATGTCGAACAAGGCTACACTGAATCATTTGAAACAACAGTGCGATGAAAACTAGGGTATTTAACACTATCAAGCTGGTTTCTAAGTAGGAACTAGTACTATAGATCATGCATTATGACTGTATTTAGTGCCCCCAAAGGTTTCTTATACTTCAAAAAGAGGTAATTTACCAAATTTCTTTTAACTTGAAGTATGCCTTCAATACTGTTATTAGAAAAGAATTGTGGTCTGTACTGGACTTTATTTTATTAATGTCATCCTTAACTAATCTATAATGTAGAAATCAAGGTAGAGTGCACTGGGGGATCTCTAGTGAAACAACTAACCCTTTTCAAGTATAAAGAGGTGTTTGTCAGTAGTGTGTGTCGTCACCTTTACTAAATAAATCTGAATGCAGATGCCCTAAAAGTAATGGTGCACTCTGAAATTTGCAGACACTACTATATTTATTTCCAAGACTTCCAATTGCTGAAAAGACAACTCAATGTATTTCAATCACTCTGTAATAACAAGCATTGGCAAAGCCATCCATTTGGGCACGTGTGCAGGCATGGGCACTGCAGTTTAAATTAATTGCCATAAAGATACCTCGTCCTAAAATGGGAACAGCTATCAAATGAGTGTAGTGCATGGGACTATCAAGGCCATACCCGTCAAATGTCTACCTAATGCCTATGGAGGAGCCATTATCTAACCTTCAGATTTCATTTAAAAAACAACAATAAAACAAACGTTTGGTTAAACCGTGGGACAATGGCTGCAGGCAGCATTATCTGGAATGCAAGTTGCACTATGTCTTTGAAAAATATCTTTCTTTTATTTGGAAAACATATTTGTTATATTCCATCTAGATATTCTACGGCTAGCGGTTGTAACATGGTCATATAACATGAGTTTAACAGATAAATGTTTCAATTGATTAATATGGCCAGAGAAACAAAATCACCTTCAACTCTTTTGTTCATTTTATACTGTAGTTTGGAAGAAGTGATTGAATACTTGCTTGGCCGCGGTGCATTAGAGCTTTTTCCTCGGTGGGGCTGGGTCTCATTCAGGGGCATGCAGTGACCTCAGCTGGGCAGGCAGGTGAAGACCTGGTATTGACTGTGGGAGCAGCACCCCGCAGCTGGCCGGATCTCTAGCCAAGGTGCATTAGAACTGTCCAGCGACGGGCATCACATGCCCCAGAAGGCTGGATCCCCTCCAGGCATGACTGATTACCAGTACCTCGCGGCCATCCAGAGCTCATGCTGGGGCACAAAAGAGCTTTTCCCTCCAGAGAAGGACAGGACCAGCCAGATGGCCATTCGGTTCCAGCCTTCGGAGGATAGGTAAACAGCCCAGATTGCTCCAGCGGTCCTGAGGGCATGCCTGCTGCTGTCTGGGTCGTGGCTGCTTAGGCTGAGTGCGCCATTCCCAGGGCCGGGGCTTAAGCCGCCATCCGCACACCCACAGCCCAGCCTCTCCCCCACTGCCTGCCATAGCAAGCATGTCTCGCTCCCACCACCGGCGTGGTGGGGGGTCATACAATGCAGAGTGGTCATCCCGAGTGGTCATCCCGAATAGCTTGGAAAATACATGCTTGGAGGATAAGGGCAATGGCATGGATCACTGGGCCCACACCGCTGGTGCGGTGGTCCTAGCCATGGTGCCATCCAACCCCCCTTCCACTCTGATCTTGCTCTGGAGAGCAGCCTGGCTGCTCTGCCTTCACCCTGCTCAGAGGGGAGAGACGCCCATGTAAGGGGCCCTCCGTGAGGGGGCATACCCTCCAGTGAACCTGGTCCTAAAGGTTGTGGAAGCTAATTGATTGAAATAATGGTCAAGGACAACCAAGCAGTCCAATGATTCCATGGAGTGTGGGGAGACAGGCCCCCTTGCTGTCTGCATGCAAGTCAGCCAAGTGCCCTAATCTGGTTACCGGTCATTTGGTCAAAAAAAAAGGTCGACAGGACAAATGGTCGACGCAATTTGGTCGAAAGACAAATGGTCGAATTATTTTTTTTTGTATTTTCACTTTTTTTTTTTTTTTGGAGGGGTCCCCCCCAACCCCCTTTTTTTGCTTAAAAACACTTTTTTTTCCTAAACGAAAACCTGAAAAATATATATAAAAATAAAATAAAAATTCGACCATTTGTCTTTCGACCAAATTGCGTCGACCATTTGTCTGTCGACCTATTTTCTGTCGACCAAATGACCGGACAGCCCCTGATCCCTGAAACGCAGACCTCTCAGAAATGAGCAACACGTTTTCACCCGGTCCAGCAGGGTGCCCCCAGCCAGCCTTCTGGGACATCTCATGAGGGGCAGCCCTTGGCTAGCATGGTGTGTGTGGGGGCTTTGGCACAGAATCCTGGTGGGGCAGAGAGACCCAAGTGGAGCTGAGGCAGGACCAATACACACTGCCTACAGTAATCTGGGGAAGGTGATTAAACTTTATTGTAATCACTGTACCCATGGTGACAGATCGGAAGGTTTTGGCAAAATCATCCAGCCTACTTATCGACAGAACTTGAGATACTTTTCAAATTGGCATCCATCGGAATGTCTTGAGCAGCCTGGTCATCTGCTCTAGGCATTCATTCCCATGGCCAACTGTCATATGGCTGGTCTCAGAGAGCGGTATCTGTCAGTGCCACGCTTTCCAATTGGCATTGGTGGGAAGGGTCCCTCTGCCCCCTGGCATAGGTCTGTGAGGGCCCAGTGGCCCGGGAAACACATCCTGAAGGACTGGGTGGCATCCTGGGTATGGGGCGTATACACCCTAAATGCATTAAAGCTTTGAACTTGTAGGGTAACTCTCCAACAACCAGACCAAAGAAAAACAACCCACTAAGGAAAAAGACTTGCTGCACCCTTTTTCGGGAAGAACAAGGGCTTTATTTTCTATACAAATAGAAATGGGCAACATATTATTACAAATCCACTGCCACAAAGTTCTGGCCTCCTCCAAAATGGTGGCTATCTTATAAACATACAAATCATCCTTTATGACGCAGTCGATATACAGTGTTCATCCCCCACCCTGATTGGCTGCCTATATACAAATAATTTCATGTAGCCCATCTTCCAATTGTTTGCATTGTCTTCTCCATCTTCATCAAACGTGAGTAACAACCTCTTCATCTTAATGCGGTACAAGGGAATTGGTTATATTCAAATGGCAAAACCATATCTTTATTCCTAGTCAGGTGATGTGCACCTGGTCGTCAACATAAACTCAGCAGATAACTTCGAGGTCAGCCTGGTCCTTTTGAACAAAGCAATCCTTTTCTCATACCAGACACGCAGGTGCCTCCATCATGCCTCCCCACTGTATGGGCATCACCCTTGGCTCTCCCTGGTACAAATCACAGATCATGTTGTTCTCTGCTCTCCCCTGTATAAGTTCTCCTCCCATGAGGTATACCTAATGTCCCACTAATCATTCCAGTTCATGAAAGATTTAAAACCCATTTCTATGCACATCTGGTAGTTCAAATAGAATGACCATTATTCTGGTTGGTGCTAGTGTCTTAAATCTTAATTCATGTTCTGGCAACCCAAAACCTCTGCTTCGACTCCCAAGAGTATAACCTTTGTGCTGGAAAGCAGCCCTTCGCCTATTCATCTGCACATATTCCTGCCTAATTTTTCAAAGGCCTTTCCGAATACATATATATGTGGGTGCACGTGCTTGTTCCTTGCCGTGCCTGGAAATCAAAATGTGATAATCAGGCAAGAGATGAGGTCTCGTTCTGCGTCTCCAACACAGCCTGTCAGGATTCAGACCTACTCTTAAATACAGCTTTAATTAATGTGATAACTACTGCACATATGTAATATATTCTGCCTAACTATTGCAAAACAAATAGTTAATTCCCCCTATACAACTTCCCACTCCTGCCAGATGCATCCTCCTGAAAAGCACCCCTTTGCCCCCAAACTACTCTTTACACATTCTCCATGTTTTAATATATTTTCCACAATCTAAATCTTCTAGGAGGGGCTGTAATCTGAATATGCATTCCAACACAGTGTCAGGGTGCTCCCGGGGTGCATGGTGACGGCCGCTGAGCAGTTCGGCATCTGCCCCAAATTGGGGCTGGCACACGTGGGTGGGTGAAGCTCCCCGGCCATCAGGGGCTCTGACCAGGACATGTTAGAGCTTTTCCCTCCTGGGGCTGATGAGAGTCAGCATCAGGCACCTTATCGCAGCGTTTGGTTTATCCTGCAGCACCACTTTTCCTTACCAATAGTGGCCCACTTGGCACTCATATTCGATGACTAGCTCCATGTCTGCAAGTTTGAGAATAGATTGAGATTATTTAGGCCCCAAGACCTCTAAGCATTCACTTTACCAGATAAAACGGGGGTTTCCAAGTACCAGCCATACAGAGGGAACCTGCTAATAGGTGGTTCCATTAGTCGTTTGTCCCGATACTCAACTTGGACAACGAATGTGTGCATCAGCACTGCTACCAACATCCACCAGAGTTTCCTCTGGCTTTGCCTTGCCCAGGCATATTTCACCCTATTTCAGTTGTTATCACACATGCTCATGTTCCACCTCCCCATCAGAGCAAGGAAGATCGGACAGTGGTGCAACTTCAGCAATGAAGCACCAGGATCCCACACTACCCCTCACTTGCCAGCTGTCACTTTTATTGTGCCACAGGGCTTCATTGAGTCCTCTGACTTGTGCAGGTATTAGACTCCTTGGTCCTTGTTTCAAGATGGGTTGGGTGTGTAGCTTACATCACTGCAGACCCCAGTTGACATTTGTGGATCTCTATGCCATGCTATGTGATCTGGTCGATGTCCACTGAGAACAGTCCATCCCAGTCGATCGCTGCACCAGGAGCAGGAAGCTGCAAACCCCTTTGCTGCCCAGCGACCCCCGAGAAGAGTGGGATGATGCCCGGCAGAGGGTATGCTGGCGGTTAATCTCCCTCTGGCCCCTGAATATGGCAAAAAGGCTGTAACACTTTCCACTGTAGCAGAGAGCCACCTGCCCACAGGGGTTACCCACCGATCCTAGAGCCAAGTGTGGTGCACCACTATTGAGGAAAGGCACCCTGCAGGGCTAGGTGCACCCAGTTGTTGGTCCAGCGAACAGATCTGCTGTTCCTGGTGACTGACCTGCTCCTGCTGGCCAAGATGAATCCTCAGGATGAACTGCATGGACCCCACCCCTTTACAACTTGATGGTTTCACACCCTTTTGAAATCTCTCTCCAAGGTTCTTTTCAAATTTCCCTCATGTGCTTGTTGGCAATTGGTTTTGCGCCCAAATTTATCTTTAGATGGAGTTTACACTTTGGGCTGCCTTCCCAAGCAACCCGACTCTGAGAAGACCGGATCTCAAAATACCAGGGCCCGCTACCTGCCTAACACCATCCACGGAGTGAGTCTTGTTCAGAATGACTAGGGCCCTTTGGTGTGATGGATTAAGGAGTGTCATGTTTCAACAAAGTTTTATTTACTAAACAAAGAAAATAATCAACCTCTCCCTATATCTCTAAAAGTTATCCCTACCTAAAAAAATATCAACTCAGGTGAATGTTGCACTTTCAAATATATGTTAGTTAAAACAAATGAGTTCTTAGCCAATAAGTAGGTTGTTTGGACTAAAAGAGAGCCCAATTCTTTTTTTAATTTAATTCTCTTTCTTTTTTTCTTTAGGTAAAAGAGAAAAAGGATACATCTTCTTCACGCCTCGCAGACTTCAGGATATAGTTCGTATTGGTGAAGGAAACCGGATCAATAACTACACCAGGTAAGTTCTTTTGGTAAGTTCTCTTGCGGGATCCTTTCACTTTTATTACTTTTGTGTATCTCTTATTCCTCTGTTCTATCCCTTACTCTGTTCTTGGTTTCCCATTCACTCTTGTCTTTCAGCTCTCAGTTCTCTTAAAGTTCATGTTTTCTCCGCACGGCTTAAGCCCTCACTCTCTCTCTTCTGGTAAATCAACCTGGTTTTTACCTCTTTTCTGAAAGAGTTTGATTTCAGTTAATTTGGGCCGTTTTTGTCGCCTTTGTCTCTGAACAGCTGGTCTTCTTTCTAATCTTAGCTTGTTCAATATGTAAGACAAATCATATGTCAATATTTCTCTTCCTTTCAACTTTCTCTGTCTCTCTCTATCTCTTTCCGTTTGCTTCAACGCTGCGTTCAGCTACGAGCGTCCTCGGTTTTCTTTATACGTGTCATCTCCCCTTCAGGCAGCACGTATTATTTCAGTACATACATTCACTCGAAAATACCTTGTTGGTTATGGGTGGTTCACCCGACTTGGCATCTTGTATGTAATTATATTTCAAAGGAAACCCCAGTCTCTGTTTTTTTCATTCAGACCACATGTACGTTACTGTCGCTCTGCATTGTATCGGCGCTTGTCAGCATCAGCATTCCGGCTTCTCACTGTCTCTCTCTCTCTCTCTCTCTGCGATTCTCCCTAGCCGTCCGTCTCCTCCTCCTCCTCCGCAGTGCGGTCGCCATCGTCAGATCTCTCCCACAGCTTCACTTCTCCTCTGGCATGTTCTTGAGTGACGACGGTCGCCTTTCTCTGCTTGTATTATTTGTGCGCAACGGCGCCACTCCTCTTAAACTCAAAATAACTTTTATAACTGAAATCTACGCAAAGGTGTAGACGCATTTCAAGAACCGCTTGTCATTTTCCTCAGCTGTTAGTATGCCCAGCTGTGTTCTCTCGCCCTTCCTCACTGGTTTCCTAGGAAACGCAAACAGATTGGAAAGTCCATACATGCAGGACTTCCTGGACTTCCTGGTTAAGTTAATTCATTACATCCCTACAGATTCTGCCAGACCAGGTAGGGTAGGGACAGACTACGTCACACTAAACTAAGAAAATAATCAACCTCTCCCTATATCTCTAAAAGCTATCCCTACCTAAAAAAATATCAACTCAGGTGCTACTCGTCAGGATGTTTGTCCAAATCAAATGTGTCCGTCCTCTGTCCAACAACCTACTATAACTCTACCACTAATCTACAAAAGGGTTCAGCATCCAAATGAAAATAACACCAGGAAAATGACTCCCTTCTCCTGGAGGACAGACTCCGCCTTTATCTCGTTTCCAACAATCCTTTGCTTTAGTTTCTGCTTAAAGGGATGGTCTAGTAAAATTTTTTATTTAAAAAATAGATAGGCAACATAAAAAAAAAATACTAGCATTCTCCGTTTTAAAACTTCCTATGTAAAATTTTGAGCTATTCAAGGTATGTTTACATGCCGCGTAGTGTTTCTACCTGCAGCTGATTTCCCATTTGGGGCTCTCGGGCTCCCCGTGGGAAGCCCGAGAGACCCAAATGGGAAATGCTAAATGCTGCGTTGTCTGCCTAAATCTGCTTTCCCATTTGGGGCTCTCGGGCTCGCCGTGGGGAGCCCGAGAGCCCCAAATGGAAAAGCAGATTCAGGCAGAAACAACGCGGCTGTGTTGGAAAACGCTGCGGTAGAAACTTGGAAAGAAAAACCGCAGCGTTTTCCAACACAATAACGTTGCATTTATGTCTGCGGTCGCTTCAAAAGGGACCGCAAACATAAATACAACGTTTTTAAAGCTGCGGTTTTATTTCTAAGTTTTCCGGGCTCCTCCAGCCCGGAAAACTTAGAAAAAAAAACGCAGCTAGTGCTTATTTTTTGTAAAAAAAATAAATAGCACTTACCGAGATTCAGCTGCAGCTTTCCTGCTCTGGTCTCCAGTCCCCGTCCTCCGCCTACAGCACTAATGAAGGGAAAGCCACCCAGCGGTAGCCTTTGTTTACTACAGCTGGCTGGCTTTTCCTTCATTAGTGCCGCAAAAGCAAAAGCCAGCACAGGAGGGCCTCCGTTTCACAAAATGGCTGCGCCCATGTGCTTGCTTTTGCGAATTTTGAGCTTGAATAGCTCAAAATTTTACATAGGAAGTTTTAAAACGGAGAATGCTAGTATTTTTTATTTTATGTTGCCTATCTATTTTTTAAATAAAAATTTTTACTAGACCATCCCTTTAAGCTAAGAGAGTATGATCAGAATAATGACTCCCTTCTCCTGATCCACCTTGCACAGGCTTGAGGGTAATCTTAAAATAGTATTTTCCAATAGTCCTCAAACGTCTCGTCACTTCTTCCCAAGGGCTCCTGGAAGCTTGCTTTACAGTTCCTGAAATTCTTCCCTGTCTTGACGCTATGAAAATTACTTACAGACAGTTCTTGTTGTCTAGTGTCCTCTTGACTCTTACTTGGATTACCACAGTGATGAAGAGGATTTCTCTCAAGGCACTCTTGATTCTTTGATCTTTGGATCTCACTACTGAGATGAGTGAGAGTACTCCTAAGGCTCTCTTGACTCTTAGTTCTTTGGGTATAACTGCTGGGACAAGGGAGATCATTCCTGAGGCTTTCTTGACTCTCGATTCTCTGGGTGTCACTACTGTGAGAAGGGAGATTACTCCCAAAGTTCTCGTGACTCTTGATTCTCTAGGTGTCACTGTGTGATGAAGGAGAACACTCTTGAGTTGCCCCAAGCCCATACCAATCTACCGCTACTCCCGTTACCTGTTACGTGTCGGGACAGTGTCACCAGTTCTTCCTGGGGAGCTGGGCTTACTCACATTTCTCCAGCGTTTCTTGCTTCCTTCACTCCACTCCCTGCTGCTCCGCAGAGACTTGCGACACATGGCTCCAAAGCAGTTCTTGGACCACATGGTTCAATCCCTATGGTCACACTGTCATTGGCTTATTTCCCACACTTCCACTGGTCAGGAGATTGACTTCCTCTGCAGCTTTCCGCCGACCATTCTTGTATGTACCCACCACAGATGATCAGAGTTCTTGCAGCTTATTGTTCCCAGTTTCTAACTTCCCAGGCTGTGCTGGCTTCATGCTTGCTGCTCTTTCAATTTCCCAGTATTTTCTCTCTCTTTATTCCCTGTGTCTGTGTCCTCCCCATCGTAAAGTCAAAGTCCTTCTTTACTGTTGTTGGGGTAATCTGTATGCCTCCTTGGGGCCAACTCTTTTCAGTACTTTGGTAAGGCAGACTGTTATTACTCTACCACTGTGTAGCGGCCTCACCTCCCTGTCCTAACAGGGAAGGATTCCCCCAAGGAGAAGTGACGAGATCCTGGGAATTGTCACAGCCCCTGGAGCAACACCAAGGAGTCAGTCTTGGGTCCGGGGCTGTTGGATTTACTCTGCCCATGCCTCCCATGCAGCAGAGTGGCTGCTGTCCTGATCTATGCCAAAACCTTTCTGGTGAGAAGTGGCTCACCAGATGTGGTTTTGAGACTTCATGCCGGTGCCATTCTGCACAGGCAGCCATGGGACACCACAGACAGCCACACATGGCACAACAATGAGGGGGGACAGGGAGGCCTGGGTACACCAGCAACAAGCCTCAATGCCAGGTCTGGGGATACTGTGACGGTAGTGATCAGGGGAATGGGCTACCTGGGATGGTCCCAGCTATGCCCCAAGTAGGGTTTCTGGGATGATTGATGTTCCAGCAACTCCCAGACAGGCATAGACTCGGAAGGAACTTGGAGCCGCAAGGTGCATTTGATGTGTTGATGATCAATATTTCCTGCAATTCACACTAATGCTCACTCCTAACTGGGTTCTCTATCAATGCGTGAGCCAAGTGATCCACTGCCTAGAGTCACAGGCATCTTTTTCAGACGTCAGCCAAACCTGCCAGTGCAGGAGAGGCTGGGGGTAGGCAGTGCTGGCCATCCCATCCTCACTGTGAGATGGCCTAGAGCCCTCCCTGGCTTCCCCACTTGAGAGTCTCTGGAAGCTCTGCGCCATCTACAGCATAGTGACGGGGCTTCCCATGGCAACAGAGGCATGCGATTCAGCAGTTAGCGCATAAAGCAATTGCTCATCCCCTAGACAATGACCTTCTGCCCTTTGATGGATGAAGAGAAAGGCTGGAGACAGCATTAGGTTGACTGGATCCACTAGAGTCTTTGGATACTAGCCCAGCTGCATGTAACTGAGCTCCAGGTAACTGGACATGAAGAAAGAACACCCACTTCACCAGCAAACCTGGATATTGCTGGGGTTGACACCAACCTGTTCAGTAGGCCTGGCGTGACCACCAGCCTGGGAAGTCCTGAGTGGGGGCAGCCGAGCGACATCCGCCTTGGGAGGCAACCTTCGAAAACACCCAGGTTTCCCTTGACTCCCGGCACCCATCATTTGCTGGGTCAGAGATGGGGCATCTGGTCAGCATTGAGGCATGGGGTCAGCTCGGAGAGGAGGCAGTACATGGCTCCCTATCTGGTGTGTGTATCAGGATCTCCCAGCGGGTTAACCCAACCAGGCCAGGTATCCCCTCCTGTCTGCTGTGTCATGGCCCCTCCCATGGAGAGATCCTGGCACCAGTGCCTGCTCCCCAATGCACCCTGCCACAGAACACTCTGTGAGCTGGTCTGTAATGTGAGGGCTGCCCTGCACTGTGGGTGTGCATATCTGGGACATAACACCACTCCACATAAATCCCTCCTCAACAGATCACAGGATCCTAAAAACTTGACTACAATTTCCGGCGCTTTGATCAACGCCAGGTTGCTTGTGGCACATGCCACTGAAATAGCAGATACCATCTCTACGGAGGACCTTGACATCCTAGCTGTCACAGAGTCATGGGTGCATGATGCAGCTGGCCCAGCCCTTACACTAGCAGTACTCAAAAACTACCAAATATTCAGAAGAGACTGAGCTAATGCCAAAGGAGGTGGATTAGCCCTCATAGCTAAATCTGACCTTGCCATAAGACTATCACCCTCATCCCCTATTAAATCCTGCAAACTGCTCATTGCCAAACTCCTATCTCCAATTGCCGCACTCTAACCATCTACCTACTCTACATACCTCTGGGTCCCATCGGCACCTTTGAGGAGGATATATCCAGTATTCTGGTGAATAACACTAAAGATTCATCACAAGTATTATTACTGGGTGATTTCAACTTCGGTTTTAATTACCCTGCGGACAAAAATGCCCAGGCACTAGCCAATATCTTATCAGAACAAGGACTAACACAAAGAGTATCCTCACCTACCCACGTCAATGGCAGGACCTTAGACAGGGTGGCGGATCAGAACTGTGGAACTTCCATTACGAAGGTTACCCCACAACACTGGACAGATCACCATCTGATTGCCTTCTCCTTAGCTACACCCAACGATCAAAGATAAAGCTATGGCATCACCCCTTTCTACTAGAAGTAAAACAAATATCACACCGGAAAGACTAGTACCACACATCCTACCATTGTTCAACTCACTACCAAATACTTCTGACCCTAACATCCTGGTCGAAGTTTACAAAAACACCATGGCCCTCATTACGACCCTGGCATTGGACCATGGTGCTAATAGCATTCCCCATAGGGCTCAATGGGAATGGGGAAGGCGCTAAGTACGGTGCCGCAAATTGCGGCACCGTACTTAGCACCAAGGTCCCTTTGCGGGTTGGTTTTTAACACCTGCAAAAAGCAGGCGTTAAAATCGCCAACCCGCAAAGGGAACTCGTAATCAGGCGTTAAGGGGTTAACGGCGCCGCCACCTTTTACAGCACCGTTAACCCCTTAACTCCAGGGTTGTAATGAGGGCCCATGTCTAGAGCTCTATACATTATTGCACCTCTTAAAATGTGCAGAAGCAAACAGCGTGCACACCTTAATGCCTGGCACACACCACATCTGAAA
The DNA here is from genome assembly GCF_040938575.1 of Ambystoma mexicanum. Classification (NCBI taxonomy): domain Eukaryota; kingdom Metazoa; phylum Chordata; class Amphibia; order Caudata; family Ambystomatidae; genus Ambystoma; species Ambystoma mexicanum. The sequence goes on from NC_090939.1 coordinate 533,095,535, forward strand.
AACCTGAGATTACAAAAAAGAAAATTAGAAACCTCATGGAGATAAACTCCCACTGATGAAAATAAGCTGCTCTTAACCTACTTTGCAAATAACTACAAAAAGGAAATCATTCGCACAAAAAAAGACCTGTACATTGAAAGAATTTCAAATGCCAGTTCCAATACTAAAGAATTATTTGTGATACTACGTGAAATGGAATCCCTAATTCCCCCTACAGACCAAGCTCATAAGGATAAACCATGGTGCACAAGCATACAGAATGCTCTAGCTAACAAAATAACATTACTTTAAAATAGGATTGCAAACAGAAAAGCCTCCCTGCCTAATCTTGAGTCTCATCCGATCATCCTCTCCGATTCCCCCAGCACCTTAGAACCTTTCAGATTCACTAAAGTATGCATCCTTGAAACTGAAAAAATGATCTCATCTCTGAAACCTTCCAACTGCCAGGGCGACAACTATCGCACCCAAATAATTAAAGAGGCAATGAGAGACCTTGCACCATTCATTTTAAATTAATCAATGCATTCTTCGCGACCAACTCTGTCCCAAGCAACCTAAAAGAATCTTGGGTTCTACCGCTATTAAAAAAAACAGACTTTGGATCCCACCATCCCAACCAACTACAGGCCAATTACCACTGTGCCTTTTCTTCTCAAAATCATCGAGGGAGTAGGTACCTGCAAATACAGACTTACCTTGAGGCTAATCAACTCCTAGGCTCCTGCCAATCCGGCTTCAGGCCACAACACGGCATGGAAACAGCTTTAATTGACCTAGAAACACAAATTGTTGAGCTCAAGGACAAAGTGAAAACTGCCATGCTCTCCTCCCTGACCTCTCACGACCTTCAACTTGGTGGACCAGGAAGTGCTGTGCAGACACTTGGCCTTGGCTGCCCACTTCTCTAGAGATGCAATTGCCTGGGTCCAATCCTTCTTAAATAATAGAGCGATGAGAGTTTGCTCCCCTTCGGCATCTGCAGACCCTATCCTGACTACATACAGCGTCCCACAAGGATCTTGTGTATCGCCGACCATGTACAATCTATTTACAAAGCCTCTGTTTGACAAATTGGACAGGCTGGGTGTTACCTACACTAACTATGCAGATGACACCCAGATCCTCATTCCCCTTTCGGGCAAATATGTCGATGACTTAGCTTTAGTAAATAAAATGTACCTCCTCATTCAGGCATGGATATCAACCCATGGCCTCTGCCTGAATGACGACGAAATGGAGATCCTGATCCTGGGATCTGCTGCCAACCTAAAAAAAACTGAAGAATAATTACTCCACCTTCAATATAGATGGAAATACTATCAAGGTAATGAAAGAAGTGAAAACTCTTGGTTTCTACCTTGGCTCTACTCTAACACTTGGCAAACAGGTAAATTCATTGGCTTCCTCATCTGCCTATAAATATAAGCTTATCAGTCATTTCTATCTAAGGCTAGCTGTATTATACTCGCAAATGCATTAATACTTTCAAAATTGGATTACTGTAACATCCTAGACCTAGGTGCTAACATGTATATCCTAGATAAACTCCAAATCTTACAGAACAATGCGCTAAGAACTGCTCCGAACATACCGAGCAGAGAACATGTCTTAGATCTCAGAAGAGTAAACCATTGGCTGAAGATAAATGATAGAATCCTGCTTAAAAAGTGTCTCTCACATTCAAGTGCCTAAATAATGTAGCTCACCCTTACTTAACTGGGAGAATTGTAAGAAATACCTCCACCGCCCCTCTAGATCGACCAGTGCCTTCTGTCTAAAAATACCCAGATTTAAACTAAAAAAATCTGGAAGAAATAGTTTCCTAGTGCAAGCTGCCCAGTCCTGGAATGCATTACCTATGTCTCTTAGAGCTGACCAATCCTTCCCTAGCTTCAGATGCAATACCTTGAATTGGCTACGATCTAATGACATCTGATCTATCCTTCCCTAGCTTCAGACGCCATACCTTTGGCTACGATCAAATGACATATGATCTACTAATATGCACCGCCTGAATCTATGTACTGTACTTAGTGTTGCTTATCTAGTACTCACCTGACCTTTGCCACCTGATGTATATCACTTAAATTTGTATTACTCTCTGTTTAGCCTGTATCTACATGTAATTTAGCTTGACTATGTAACCTAAGCTTTAAGTATCCTTTTGCATTCGTTGCGCCCAGTAACCTCCAAGTTCGGTGCGCCATAAAGATTATTAAACAAACAAACATAACCTAGATTAGGTACGTAGCTCTCCCCCCAGTCACTCCACTGAGAAAGATCCTTCTGCTGGGTCACACAGGGCAATCTTGTTACACACTTTTACTTCCATTAGAAAGTCAAGTTTAATTGTTTTCTCTGCACTCCGCCTGGGTCTTTGCTGACTGTGGCAGGACCAATCCAAAGACCTCACAAAACCATGACTGGCAGTTTGTACAAAGGGCAGGGGACTTAATCAAGAAGAGTTTATAACCAACACTTACTGGGAATTCCTCATAATGAGAAATAATTGCAATCTTCATTCCCTAACATGAACAGGGTTCAGTGTGTTACCTGCAGCTGTCAGCGAAGCACCTTTCGGCAAAGGGTAGACACACGCTTATCCATTCAGTGTAGCGGGCATGGCGCCCAGACATCTAAGGGCATCACAGACCTGTTATTGAATTGTGTTGCTGAACTCCACTTGTCCCTCTAAGAAGTTGAACGCCGACTGCTGTGGGTCGAGTAACTAGTTAGCGTGGAGGAGTGTTGTTTGTTAGCAGAAGATACTAGACAAATTGATCCACCAACAAGGAATGTACATGCACCACAACCCACAGAATTGAGAAAGAGCGATCACTCTGTCAATCCTTTCCATTTCCATGCCGGGTGAGGTTTCCTGTGGTGAATCAAATTAAGCTGCAGGCTCCACTCCTGGAGGTGCTATTCCATTAATCTGTTTAAGTTTCAGTTTTGCAAACATTTTCTCCCTGGGCATCAAAAGACTTTAGTTTCGCAGAAGCTGCACAGTAGATCATGGGAATAACCATTCCAGATTGCTAGTTGGCATTGTTTACGGTCAGAAGTACGACTTCCAACTTTCATTCTTGATTAATGAAAACATTCTTGCAAATGCTTTGCTTGGCTTTGTCTTGCGCCACTCTAAGAATATCACGTCTAGCAGCATAATACTAATGACCTTGTCCGTCCCTCTTAATCGTGGCCCTATTTCTGAAAAACCAACATAACATAACAGAACCAAAGTCCTAATGCATTTTTGCTAGCTGAAGTATTCAGGTGACCGATATATTTTGAACATACTCCTTTTTTTAAAGTAAATGCTGGACCACCCCAGGACAATCAGTCAACAGCATCAATGGGCGCCGAGAGGAAGGGGCTGGGACAGGCGATAGTTTGCCTTGCGGCAGACTGCCAGCTTGATCCCAAGATCCAAATAAGAGCTTTTTAATTGCTTCAACCTTTGCATGAATATATTTTGTTATTATTTATTGAACCTCTAATTTATTTTTCAACCTTTAATCTATTTTTGTTTTATACTGTTTTTTAAAGGTCATATAGTTTGATTGCTAAATTGTATTACTGTACTTTGCCCTAAAAGAATGAATGATGGATACATAAATAATATATATATTTTTTTTAAAACACCTCCAATCGGTTCACTAATTTCACCAATGTATCTGATGGCACCATCTCTCCACTATTCCTGGCTTTATGTGTCAATAGTAACTTATTTTAGTATTAAAGGGACAATTGGTTTATTTTTTTATTAATATTGCATTTATTTCAGTGCACAAAGCCCTGAGGCATGTAGGCGGTGGTAACATAAAGAGCATGCTACATAGGTGAAGTGCAAGTAGACAAATGTGGTTACAGATATAATTTGGGATACCTCAGGGTGAAGGGGGCTACATCATGCAGCATACAATATAATTGGTAAGAGTTACACAGACTTGAGGCCCTCACCTCATGGTCAAGAAGTATATGGGACAAATTGGTAAGAATTACACTGACTGGACAGCCTCACCTCATGGAATGGGGGACAGCTTCGAGCAGCATGTAGGACAAATTGGTAGGAAGTACACCGACTGGAGAGCCTCACCTCATGGTACAGGGCAGCCGTGAGCAGCCTACAGGACATATTAGTAGGAATTACACAGGCGACAGAGCCTCACCTCGTTGTACGGGGGCAGCCTCGAGCAGCATACAGAAATAATTGGTGAGAATTACACTGACTAGAGAGCCTCACCTCACGGTACGGGATCAGACTCAAGCAGCATATAGGAGAAATGTGTCAGAATTACACAGACTAGAGTCCCTCACTTCATGGTATGGGGCAGTCTCAAGCCGTATATGGGACACATTTGTTAGAATTACACTGACTGGAGAGCCTCACCTCAGCATACGGGGGCAGACTCGAGCAGTATATGGGATAAATTGGTAAGAATTACACCGACTAGAGAACCTCACCTTATGGTATGGGGGAAGACTCGAGCAGCATACAGGAAAAAATTGTGAGAATTACACTGACTGGAGAACCTCACCTCATGGTATGGGGCCGCCTCAAGCAGCATATGGGACACATTAGTAGGAATTACACAAACTAGAGAGCCTCACCTCATGGTAAGGGGGCAGCCTCAATTATTATTATTATTATTATTATTATTATTATTATTATTATTATTATTATTATTATTATCGTTCACTTGTTACCAGCTTAACATTCTTGCTGTGCACTGGACTTTCAATCATTTACTTTCCACTTCCTCTTTTTGATTTGATTACAATGAGTGGGGAGAGGGAGGGGACACATTCTTCAATGTTTATTAGGCAGAGCCTAGGCCGGGAACATTTGCACTGTCATTCCCACTCTTTTGCAATATGTTTGTGCATCTTTTCTCTTAGAAATAGAGTCCCAATAAACAGGGAATCCGGCATCTGAAAATAGCAGAGAGGACACACTGTTTGTAGAGGATATATCCTTTGAAATGTGAAAGACACATAATTTACAAAGGTCACTCCCAGATTTCCTGGGTGACATGCACCAGCAAAAGTTGTCCGAGACCCTTGAATATATTGATGTTACTGGAAACTGATGCATACATGGGCTTTCAGGAACCAAGTGGGCAAGGGCAGCACATCTCTGCTTGAAAAAAAAATAAAAACACACACAAAAACAGAAGGCTCAAAAATGTCCCTTGTATGCATTACATATACCCATGTGTTTGTTGCAAACTGATGCAGCATTATCCTCGCACAAAAAAAGAGCATCACATTCTGAGTCTGAATGCAACTTTCTATGTTTTCCGTGGGGAAACACCCACTGACACTGCTGAATGTGCACAATTGTGCCAGCTGATTACACAATAGGAAACAGAATGCATACCTCACAGCTGTGCACACTCTGGGCCTCAACATTAGACACTAGTTGGGCGGTATCCCTAGTGGGATACCGCCCAACTTTATTTGCGTTAACACCCACTCTTCTGGCGGTATTAACACTGGATCATGGTTTGGGCGCTAACCGTTACTCCCCATTCCCCAGGGGGAATTTTCAGGGCAATTGCTGTGCAGTAATACAGCTGACGGTAATTGCCCCAAAAATGTGCTAGGGGTAAACATGCCAAACTCGAGATTGGGGGGAGCGGTAAATGCGGCAGTAACACCGTTACCAAGGGATATTGACCAGCTTGTGATGAGGCCCTCTGTACCTATTTGTGAATTACTTGAGCATTTGTGTGTGTTAGTAAATAGGACGCACTATCTGCTAGAGCATTGTTTTCACGCGCATAGAAGCATCTTTTTTTTAAATGGGTTTAATAGTTGACTCATATTTGTACTTAGTTGTCATGGAGACGTTTTGAACAGATAGTCCACCTTTGTGAAGACAGTGTAGTTTTCCCACAACTGACCTAGCCAATACACCCACAATTCAAATGAACCGTTGTCTATTCAATGGGTCATAGTTAACTCGTGTAAATGAAGAAAAAAAAAAGAAATACATTATCCTTGAGTTTGGGGTGATACCCCTCCACATTATGCAAATGGGATTCGTTTGAGCTCTTGCTTCGGTTAAACTTTGCATCTGTTCCTTCTAGTGGAAAGTTGTCTTATGTATATTATGTTCCCTATTTCACTGGCCCCCACATTTCCATACACACCCCAAACCTCAGAATGTAACAGGCACATTAGCCAAAAACAGACCACTTGAGCATTTGAAAGATGGAATTCCAGTCACAAAAATACAGATCCCTCTAAACTCTTCTTGCAATCTTAAAAGGAACTGCAAAACCGCACAAGCGTCCAATCTGCTACAATAATGTATGATAACACGTACTGTGATCACGTACACTTATTAAAAACATCCAGGGGCCGATACATAAAAACCTACCTTCATTTCATCATGTTTAGCCCAGACATATAACCCTGCAGACATGGACAGAGTTTTGTATGGAACTAAATGCACACACACACACAAAAATACATACTTACGATTTGCCGAAAAAATATTCTGTGAACAGCAAATGAGATTGTTGTTCTGCATCAGCCTGGTCAGAATGTGATTCATTCACTGGGGTGAGAGGTAGGAGTGGGAAAGGAATCTGTACTGTATTGGGTTCAGCATAACATGTTTGTCTTTGGTTTTTGGAGCATTTTCTACAGATTATACTTGACTTGACATGATTTGATCTAATGAAGATGATGCCATCGTGTAAGCCTTTGAAAAATGCTGTCTGGGGAAATGTGCATTTTTTGGTTCATTAAAGGCAAGCCTCCATTAAAGCAATTTGTTGGCAAGCCTTTTATTTGACATTGTTTCCAATAACAAACTATTACAAACTAAGATGTAATTACAGCACTCCCGCACAAATCACCCACACAGTCTTCAATAGTTTGCTATTTGAATGTAAGTTACCAAATAGTTGCAGTAACTGAATGAGGAAAAGCTCCGGGCTTAGGCATAATTCACAGAAAAATACAGACAAAACAAGTCATACAGACACTTTGAAGTATGTTTATTCCTATTTTGAAAATATCAATAGTCCATCGGTTCCTGCTGTATACATTTGCTGTTGAAGTCCAGGCTCCATTATCAAAGGACACTTTCACAGTCCTAACTTCATTGGTTTTGAACTGGATATTTACACAAAGGAGAACATGTTGCAGGAACACGTGTAACCCACTATCACCTGGAAACCTCCTTATTAAATCGGATTTGATCCGTGGGCCCTGTACAGTAATCAGCAATCCGAGTTTTGCCATTAGTGAATACAACATTTTGACATCAAAGTGTTTAAAGGAAATTGATGAAATTGAGGGGTATTGGTGGCAGAGTCCTTAAACTTGAGTGGCTCCCCCTTGGAGATTCACAACACTCTCCTGGTGTACAAGCATGCACACCTGATGTATCAAGCCACAGCAATGCAAGTCTAGTCTGATCATTTCTTTGCTGATTATGAAACAAAATGACTTCCCCCAGGGGGATCTCAAGCATAAGACAGCATCAAAAGCCCAGGACTCAGGTAGGCCTATTGCCAGACACTGACATTGCTTGCTAGCTTACCCTTGTCCAAAGGCATTGCCGGCTGAATCTCTTGGCTCCTCCTATGCTACCCACCCACTGTAACTACCAGGGCTCAAGCTGGCTTAATCAGGATTTATCTGCCACACTATGAACAAATCCTACCTCATCCTGGCTTGTGGTCATTCCATCAAATTCCTTGTATCTAAATGCATTTGCATCAATTTTTTCCATCTAAAGAATTTGCATCAAATGCATTACTTTAACTTATTTTTTTGGAACTAGGTAGACCCCCCAACCCCCTGTTTTTTACCCTTTAAAATCCTCCCGAACAAAAATTAACACTTTACCCCCCAAAACCATGCATTTGATGCACATTCTTTAGATGGCATTAGATGCAATGACCAGATACCCCTCAATTCCTACTCTAAACTCTGTCAACCATACCAATAGCTAAATTAAACAATAGTGTAGGGGGCCCACTACTGAGAACAAACATGGGTCAAATACCATGTTCCTTGGAATTTCTTCGACTCTATAGGGTCAAATACCATGTTTTAGCTCTCTGCGCCATTAACAGAAGATAAATACCAATTTGCATATCAGTCTTGTCCCCCAGATTTTAAAAATTAAACAAGAGTGTGGGAGCCCCTCTAATGAGAATGAACATGGGTCAAATACCTTGTTATCTGAAATTGTTTCCAATCAGGAGGGTTTACAACCACAGTGTATCTACCTTCACCCTTCCCAGAGGAGAAATAACTATTTGCATGTATCAGTCTGGTCCCACCCACAAGGGCAGAACAGAACACACCGAAATGCTAGGCAATTCTCCTCAAAACAAAAGTACCATCATGGATGAATATTTTTCTTCTGTGTGTCCGTTCTCAGAAGAGAGGCTCCCACACAGCTTTATAATTTTGTAAAACCTGTGGTTTCACCCTACGTAACCCAGGGTAATCCAGACATGCACCTTTTGCTCACTATGTTTTAGAGAAGCACAGCTTCACTGTGGAGGTCCAAGAGGCCTAAACACATGTCTGGGGTTGCTGATGGTAGCTGGCGGAAAAACATTCAGTCGAGTGGAGCAAGAAAACATAGGTGAAGTAAGGAGGATGCTGTAGTGAGACAAGGAGGAAGAGTTGAAAAGGAATGTTCAGTAAGGAAGTGCTGAACAAGACCGTAAAGGATTTTGAGGATGAGGAGTAATGTTAACTGTCATTGACACTGTGCATACTGCTATTATGTCTGTATTATGAGTTGCTGCATTTGCAGTTGGCTGCTCGCCAGATATATTGTATCTGACAGTGTAAGGAATTGTTTTGAAACAGAACCTGGGGTTATCATAAACTGCCTTCATTTCATTGTAGTATTATAGGGTGCAACACTATCATTTAATGTATCTGATTAAATATTTAAACACTGTTGTTTTTGACTTGTCAAACATATTCAACAAGTACACTTTGAATGTGTTTAGTTTCTGACAGCTATTTTAGTTTTAGTGTACATATGGCCTTATATGGTGCAATTACTGCCCTCAATGTTTGTTAGGGTGGCTATTTTAATATACATGGAATGCTTTTGTGATGATTCTCACCCCCTTCCCTCTCTTCCCAAGTCCTTTTTAAAATCTGTTCTTCTAACATTTTGTTTGTATAGAACATAATGAGTTACTATTTCCTCATCTTTTGTAAAAACATTGCATTGTGGGTACGAAAGGTGTATGAAGGTGTTTTCACGATGTCTGCAATTTTGTTTGAGCTCAGTGTGGACACATTATGGGTAGTGTTTGGGGATGGCTAAATATGGCACAACACGTTCAACCACCCTTTTACTGTTTGATTCTGTTTAGCACCATTTCGGATTGGAAAGTTTACACAGACTTTGAAATTTGGCTTAAGGAATTGTGCTGCTGTAGTTCGGGCACATTTTCTGCCTAAGATTGCAGCACCGACTATTCAGTTAGTTTTTGTATTTTGATTTGTATGGTTAATTTTGCTGGCACATGTTTTACCTTATTTTTTTACAAAAAGTAAGTTGTGTGTGGTATTTGCATTTTAATAGAGCTCATTCAATGGAGCTCCGTGTGAACTGTTTATATTTTTTTAATATAGTGCCAAGTTTAACCTTAATTGGTGTGTTACGAGTTAAATTTTATTCTGTCAGCATTCTTTTACTGAGGGTGGGATCTATTTACTCCTATTACAGACCTACATATTGTAGGATTTAACTTTGGGGCATACTGACCAGTTCTACAGCGACTGCTGAGATTTTCACAGTGGAGCTGCAAGCATGTACCTAAGCCTTGAATTATAAGTGTATCCTTAATGATGTGACCATTAGTGTAATTGCTGATGTTGATGGTTTCCAGTTTTCTTTTAATATGTTGTCCTCTGACTCCATTACACATATGATGCACTGAAGCTAGTAACAGTTGCCACCTTATGGAATCATGCAAGACTATGGTGGTGCATTTAAATTGGTTGTTTACGTATGTATATAAACAAGTCAGTAATCTATGGTTTCTCTATTCATAATTGTGAAGTTGTATTATGTTTAATGGCATTCACAAAAATGTTTGCCTATACTTGGAGGTTTCTGTTTACAAATCTCTAGCCCGTGGAATATTGTTTCCAGCAGTCTGTCCTTGGCTATTATCTAAAACTGTCTTCTATGTCATCATCATCCTATCCTTTATTCAATGTAAAATCTTCCGTTTAAAACAAGCATACATACACCATGAAATACAACAATCAGGATGAACAATACAATACAAAACAACAATTAAGGAAATAAAACACTCAAGATAATACAGATTTAAAAGAAAAATAAGTTCCATACAAACAGAGACTGATTGTAAAACATAATTAACTTCAGGAAGGAGTAAAGCGATTGATGCTAGTTACTTCCATGTAACTGCTTGAGTAAAAAGTTCCTCTTAAGCCAATCTCAGTGGATGTATTTTCCCACATAGAAAGGCACGTATTGGGTCACTGTTGTTTTACAAAAGGAGAGTGTGTAAGAGGTAGAACGGATGCTGTGAACATTAAAGAGAGGTTTAGGATAGCTCATCCTCAAAGGTTTCAGTTCATCACACAAAAGCATAAAGTGCATTAGTGACTCCTCTTCAGCACCGCAAATCACACAATTACTACCTGAAGAGCTATTCCAAGAACTTGTAAACTTACAGACCTTCAGACATTCTAACTGAAATTCAACGTAAAGTGCACTTGCAAACATTGGAGTAATGACATCAAGATAGCTTTCAAAGCAAATGTCAATTGTAAAGGCCAAATACTACGGACCAAGGTTAAAATTTGAGAAAGAAGTTATCATCTTCAATCTTACATATATAGTAACCGCTACTTTAACCCAGTGTTTGTAATCCATCAAGATGAGGGCAGGATTAATCCACAGGCAGGCCAGGTCTAACACACCAAGCCATTGTTTAATATGGCACAACTAGGTGATCGAACCCTCCCCATAAGGAAGCAGCATAACATGGGCCAGAGCCTCACGATATTTACCTAGGCTGAGAGATACCTACATCCTGACCGAATAAATCAAAGGTCTTAAGCCTAGCACAACATCAATTGGCCATGGATCGCACTCCATCAAGTGACTTTACGGGAGCAACATAAGACCTTTCAAGAATGTATTTTCGGTCATCACTTACATAACCCCATTTAATGGGTCCCTACAGGGCTGCTGATTTTACCTGATGCTTATAAACCTTGAGGGCTGGAGTCACTGAGCCCTCACCATGTCTAAGATGGTATTTGTTCAAGCCCCCACTGTTTTTATCCAGAATGGCATTAGCTTTTGTCATCTAACCAACTCATGTACAGGTATCCTCAAACCGAACACCTAGATTATCATATTGGGAGACTTGCTCCAGTTCATAATCGTCCACACTTATGTGGTGGGCAGAACAGTTGGAATACCTTGGTCTGAAACCATGGACTTGGTCTTGCTTGAATATATTTCCACTCCCATGTCCTTGATGTTTTTGAAGGATTCCTAATGAGGCCCTAAGAAGTACAGGAGTGGTGGATAACAGAAAAAGTGCCTGCAAAGAAAAGGGCTGGAATCCTATTGGATCCCATATGCATGGGGTTTAAACAATGACTTGACAACTCTTCGATAATACCATTAATATAAATGCTAAACAGAAGAAGGGCTAAAACATGGTCCTACCGTACACCCCGTGAAACCTCAATGGATAGGACACTTCCCAGGAAAGACCCCATCGGACTACTGCTTGGTCATCTGTGTCACGAGTTTCATTAGATATCCTAGGATGTTTTTTTTCCGTTAAGAGCCTGCCACAAACACCTTCTTGGAACACTGTCAAATGCAGTTCTCAAATCTACAAAGACCGCATAAAGCTGAGTGTTTGTCACTACCAAATGCTTTTGAACAATTAGTAAAATCCTAAACCCCTGGTCCAATATGCTTTTTCCAGCTTGGAATCCCTCCCTAGAGATGGCTTATCAGTCCTGCTGAATCCACCCATTCCTGGATATGTGTTATCAATGCCTTTGCAAAGATCTTCACAGTGGTGTCCAAGAATGATATTGGTCGATATTCGGCTGGACACTTGTGACTTCCTTTTGTGTATTCTGGGACTATCTCAGCTCTGCACAAGGACTCAGGAACTATATTGAAGGAGATCAGAGTATTGAAAAAGCGTGTTAGTATTGCGGCTCAGACCTTGAGCTCATCCTTGAATAAATCTATCAGTATTTTGTCTGGGCCAGGCACTTTTGCCCATTTTTACGATTTTATGACTTCAGTAATTTCCCCCAAGGATAATCTAAAGATCTTCCCACGCTGCAATAGCGATGTGTCTGGAATGGGTTGAGGTTCATTTTTCAGAGAGGGGCTCCCAATTATATCCCTGTACAGATCTTCAAAATACCTGGCCCACATCTCGGGCCAATACAAGCCTGAATGGTAACATCTCGCCCTAATTATCTATCAATCACAAGCCTCCAAAAGGTTATTGCGTCTCCAGTTTTAACAACACTCAGCATATCAGCACACCTGCTATTCATAAACCATTTTTTTCGTCTGGATAACGCTCTTATAGTTGTTTCTAAGGGCTCAGAAGTGAACGTTATTTATTCCATAGCTTGATTGCTGATAAGACAAAAAATTATTTTTAGCTATACTACATTCCTCATCAAACTATTTGTCTCTCCCCTTTGCTCGCTCCATAATTATGGTCTTAGGGATGGTCACCACTGATTGTATTCCTTTTACCAAGCGGTAAACATCTAGTATTATTTCCCACTCAGTACGATCACACTTACAAATATTTTCGACATCATTCAAAACAGCCCAACAAACACTAGGGATTTTATCCTGGTTTGCAGGCTTGGACCATTTAACAGATTGGTGAGAGTGGTCCCCAATGTTATTTCAATATGTTCAATCTGTAACTGGGGCCCCACTTCAACTCCAAACATCAAAGTAACAATAAGAGGTTAATGATCGCTGTCTTGGCGGTCAAGGACTACAGCATCTTTCACCAGGCCCCAATCACATGCTAAGATTAACACATAGTGACATAGTCTACCTGTGAGGTGCCTGAAAGACATGAATAGATGGCTTTAGCCAGCTGATATTTTGCAAACCGCCTATTGCAGGCCCTTAACTCCAACCCGTTCCATACCAGTCTTCTATATCCATCATATATTTGTATATATTTTGACACTTTACATTTACTTTTTTGAGTTTAGGGTCCTTTCCTGAAGAAGGGTACCTGCCCACAATGTGAAAAGTCTCATACAAAGGACCATTGGGTTGAATGTTGGACTTTGAACGATGCCTATCACATCATTGCAGCAATTTAATATTGCTATGCACACCATCAATCATTTTGTTACCACAACATGTTGTGAATTGGCAAATTGTCTGTGACTTTAGAAGACTTTATGGATGATTCATTATACTAATAAACCTGTCTGTTATGTTTGTTGAATTATTTATTTATGTGTACTATTTATATCTATTCAGGTGGATCTTTATTTAATGTAATTAATATTTCTTATTGTTTTCTTTTTTCATTTTGTTCAAAATAAATGATGCTTATTGTTTTATGCCATGAATTGAGTAGTCCGTGTTTTGAGTGGACAAACCTGAAGTGTGCAGAAGGGCAACCATTGTTGTCTCTGGCATTTTTATTTTTACGTGTTGTAAAAGGTGTGTGCCACAATATGGAGGACTTTGTTGGGAGGATATGATATGATATGATAGTTTATTTATATAGCGCCTATACACAATGGCCCTCATTACGACCCTGGCGGAAAGGGGTTTACGCCGGCGTAAAGCATGGCGTACCTTTCCGCCTGACTACGAGTTCCCGTAGCGCCATGGTGATTTTTACGCCTGCTTTTTGCAGGCGGGAAAATCCATGGCGCTACGGGACTTGTTGTTAATTACGCCACCGTAATTTACGGTGGCGTAATTAACGCCTTCCCCACTCCCATTATACCCTATGGGGCAAAAATGGGAATGGGGAAGGGTAAATGGGGATTGGGGACTTACCGCCCCGCCAAGGTCGGAATGGGGCGGTAAGTCCGCCAACCACCATGGCGGAGTTGGCAGCTTAGCGCCATGGACCATGGTGCAAATTGCACCATGGTCCTCCGCCAGGGTCGTAATGAGGGCCAATGTGTTTCAAAGCGCTTCACGGCAGGGGGGATCAAGGGAAAATGCAAAAACATTCTTACAGGCCATGAACAACAAAAATGTGAAATTAACTATCTTACTCAGCCTGGTGACATTTCAGATAGTGCAAGTGCTAAGAAACAGATAGGAAGGAAATGGGAACAGACAGGCGACTACCGCACTAGGCCTGACGACATTTCTGGTAGAGCCGGAGAATTATAAGAGGTGAGGTAGAGGGGAGGAGAAAGGAGGTAGAGGAACAAAACAAGTGACTATTGTACTAGGCCTGACGACATTTCAGATAGTGCTGGAGAGGGAGGGGGGAATAACAAGTAAGGGAGGGGGAGGAGACACACATGTGTTACTATGATACTAGATCCAGGGACAATTCTGATAGAGTAAGTGCATAGAAAAAAGTAAGGGGCGGGAGTAGAGAGGGAAAAGGAGGAACAGAGAGGACAAGAGAACAGAGAATAAAAATAGTTGCAGTGGTCAGTAAAACACATAATGTTGCAAGGGAACAGAACATGTAGGCAAGGATTCACATTGCCGATGGGTACAGCATGATTCAGGGCCAACCTGAGTACGAGATCCAGGGGAAGTCCAGCATGAGAGTTGAGGGGGTGGAGCACCAAAGTCAATGTGTCCAAAAGTCAAATCCAAGCGTTGTCAAAAAGTAATTGATGATGAACCCTTAGTGAATCAAGACAACTCCTGAAATGATTGGGAGGGGGAGCCAGGAGAAGAGATCATGGAAAGCAGGGGGGGGGATCAAGGGGGGCAGAAGGGGTAGCAGGGGGTCTGGGGGCACAGAGAGACATCACAGGGCACCAGGGAGGTGTGGGGGGGCACAGTGAGACATCATGTGGCACCAGAGGGGGTGGTGGGGGGCACACAGAGACGTCACAGGGGACCATTGGGGGTGGTGGGCACAGAGAGACATCACGGGGCACCAGCGGGGGGTGGGGGACACAGAGAGACATCACAGGGCACCAAAGGGAACTGGGGGGCACTGAGAAACATCACAGGGGACCAGAGGGGGTGGGGAGCCAAGGGGCTTTTTGGGGCACAAAGAGACAACATGAGGGACATGGGGGCGTGGGTGGCACATAGAGACAGCACGGTGGACCAAAGGGGTTGTGGGGGCACAGAGAGACATCACAGGGGACCGGGGGGTTGGGGGCACAGAAATACATCATGGGGGACCAGAGGGGGTGGGGGCACATAGAGACATCACAGGGACCAGAGGGCGGTGGGGGCACAGAGAGACATCGCTGGGGACCAGATGGGGGTGGGGGTCACTGAGAGACATCAAAGGGGACCAGAGTGGGGTGGGTGCACAGAGGGACATCACATGGACCAGAGGGGAGTGGGGGGCACAGAGAGACATCACGGGGCACCAGAGGGCGATCGAGGCACAGAGAGACATCACAGGGGACCAGAGGGTGGTCAGGGGCACAGAGACCTCATGGGGCACATAGAGACATCACAGGGCACCTGAGGAAAGTAGGGGGCCCTGAGAGACATCACAGGGGACCAGAGGGTGGTGGGGGGCACAGAGACATCATGGGGCACCATAAGGGGCAGAGAGAGACATCACAGGGCACCTGAGGCAAGTAGGGGGCACTTAGAGAGATCACAGGGGACCAGAGGGGGTGGGGATCGAGAGGGTGTGGGGGGCACAAAGAGACATCACAGTGGACCAGAGGGGTTGTGGGGGCACAGAGAGACATCACAGGGGACCGGGGGGGTTGGGGTCACAGAGATACATCAGAGGGGACCAGAGGGGGTGGGGGGCACAAAGAGACATCACGCGGGCCCAGAGGGGGATGGGGCATAAAGACATCACAGGGGACCAGAGGGGGTGGGGCCACAGCGAGACATCACAGGAACCAGAGGGGGTTGGGGGGCACAGAGAGACATCACAGGGCACCTGAGGGGGGTGGGGGACACAGAGAGACATCACTGGGGACACAAGGGGGTGGGGGACACAGAGAGAAATCACGGGGGACAAGACGGGGTGGGTGTACAGAGAGACATCACATGGACCAGTGGGAAGTGTGGGGCACAGAGAGACATCACGGGGCACCAGAAGGGGGTGGAGGCATAGAGAGACATCACAGTGAACCAGAGGGTGGTGGGGGGCACAGAGACATCACAGGGGACCATAGGGGGTGGTGGGCACAGAGAGACATCACAGGGGACCAGAGGGGTTTGGGGACATGGGAAGCAGGCAGTGTTCTGGCAGCGGAAAGGGAGTAGACAGGGGCCTTAAAAGTGTGTCTATGCACAGTGGGCTGGCTCCCGGCTCCCGGTCCAACCGATTGGCAGATGAGGTTGAGGTAGCCAATAGGGAGGGGGCAATTCCAGGTTGAACAAGTGGCATTGGAAGGCACCAGAGGGGTGAGGGGGGCACAGAGAGACATCATGGGGCACCAGAGGGAGGGTGTGGGGGGCACACAGAGACATCACAGGGGACCATAGGGGGTGTTGGGCACAGAGAGACATCATGCTTCACCAGCGGGGGGGGTGTGGGCACAGAGAGACATCACAGGGGTCCCGAGGGGGTGGGGAGCCAGGGGTGTGGGGGGCACAAAGAGACAACATGGGGGGCATGGGGGAGGTTGGGGGGACAGAGATACATCACAGGGGACCAGAGGGGGGCCACATAGAGACATCACGGGGACCAGAGGGGGGGTGGGGGGCACAGAGAGACATCACAGGGCACCTGAGGGGGGGTGTGGGGGGCACACAGAGACAACATGGGGGGCATGGGGGAGGTTGGGGGGACAGAGATACATCACAGGGGACCAGAGAGGGGGCCACAGAGAGACATCACGGGGACCAGAGAGGGGGTGGGGGGCACAGAGAGACATCACAGGGTACCTGAGGGGGGTGGGGGACACAGAGAGACATCACGGGGACCAGAGGGGGGTGTGGGGCACTGAGAGACATCACAAGGCACCTGAGGGGCGGTGGGGCGCACATAGAGACATCACAGTGGACCAGAGGGGTTGTGGGGGGCACAGAGAGACATCACAGGGTACCTGAGGTGGGTGGGGGACACAGAGAGACATCACGGGGACCAGAGGGGGGTGTGGGGCACTGAGAGACATCACAAGGCACCTGAGGGGCGGTGGGGCGCACATAGAGACATCACAGTGGACCAGAGGGGTTGTGGGGGGCACAGAGAGACATCACAGGGGACCGGGGGAGGTTGGGGGGACAGAGATACATCACAGGGGACCAGAGGGGGCAGGGGGCACAAAGAGACATCACATGGGCCCAGTGGGGGGATGGGGGCACATAGAGACATCACAGGGGACCAGAGGGGGTGGGGCCACAGAGAGACATCACTGGGACCAGAGAGGGGTGGGGGGCACAGAGAGACATCACAGGGCACCTGAGGGGGGTGGGGTACACAGAGATACATCACTGGGGACCAGAGGGGGGGTGGGGGACACAAAGAGACATCACGGGGGACCAGAAGGGGGTGGAGGCATAGAGAGACATCACAGTGAACCAGAGGGTGGTGGGGCCACAGAGAGACATCATGGGGACCAGAGGGGGGTGGGGGCACTGAGAGACATCACAAGGCACCTGAGGGGGTGTGGGGCGCACAGAGAGACATCACTGGGGACCAGAGGGGGTGGGGGCACAGAGAGAAATCACGGGGCACCAGAGGGGGGTGGGTGCACAGAGAGACTTCATGGGGCACCAGAGAGGATTTGGGGCACAGAGAGACATCCCGGGGGACCAGAGGGGTGTGGGGACATGGGAAGCAGGCAGTGTTCCAGCAGCAGAAAGGGAGTAGACAGGGGCCTGAAAAGTGGGTCTATGCACCGTGGGCTGGCTCCAGGCTCCCGTCCAACTGAATGGCAGATAAGGTTGAGGTAGCCAATGGGGAGGGGGCAAGTCCAGGTTGAACAAGTAGCATCGGAGGGAAGCAGCTATCAAGAAACAATGAACACAGCATATAATTGAGCAATCCCATGCCACACGCAGCACAATGCAGCCAAAAACACATACTTCAGCAAGTGTGTTTTATCATAATAAACGGCTACAATTTACACGCGGTAAACATCAAATAAAGACCAAAATCAAGTACGGTGAAATCATCTGATCATGTTGATGCTAGGGGCCTCTGGAAGTTCTTGGGGGCCACGAGGCTTAGCTTGGTATGAGAGCGCCCACAGCTGCTGGTGGTAGTTGCAGGAGAAAAAGAACATCAGAGTAGAATGAAAGATGGATACAGAGAGCACGAGAACAGCTGAATCCAGGAAAAAGTGAAGCGAGGAAATGAAGGTCCTGGGGCCAGAAGTCGGCCTTTGCACAGTGGGCCAGCTCCCACCTCCAGGTCCAACCGATTGGCAGATGAGGAGGAGGTAGCCAATGGGGAAACGGCAAGTGCAGGTTGAACAAGTAGCATCGGAAGGTAGCAGCCATCTTGGAAGGGGTGAGGGCTACCCAAGAAAAAATGAACAAGACTCGTAATTGAGCAATACAAGGCCATGCACAGCACAATGCAGCCAAAAACACATGCTTCAGCAAGTGTGCTTCATCATAATAAAAGGCTACAATTTGCACGCGGTAAACATCAAATAATGCCCAAAATCAAAAGATTAGATTTGAAGACAACCAAAATAGACTTGTGCAGTATTCCAGATTGCAAAATCCTATATAAGAGATTAAGGTATTTTTTGATTTGTGTATGAAGTGTGCATGTGCTTTGTGATTTTTAGGAAGTTTAATACTTTCCATACTGCTGTGAGAGAAAGCTGCTAGGTTGCAAACTAAGGGCGATGGTGCATGTATATCAGTGGTGACGTGATGGGAGCATTGCAAGGGATTTTGCCTTGGTGTCTGGGATACAATCCATCTGTGAAGGGCTGTGAATGAGGCAGCGTAGAGTCAGCCAGCGATGGGTGGTGGTTGAGGAGTCTGTTAAATGTTCAGAAATAGCAGGGGAGAAGGAGGTGAATAGTAGGAGAACTGGACATTACCAGTAAAACTGTCATGGAAAAAGACAACACTAGTGTGAGTTTGCTCTGGGAGGAGATGTAATGGGTGAAGTGGAGTAATCCTAGAACTGATCCTTGAGGTTGTGCTATAGAGAGAACTGATATTGGAGTTCCATGATATGGGGAGAAGTGATCAGAGGGATGAGAGATGAACATGTCATGTGCATCTTACTGCAATCCAAGGGAGAATAGAAATTGAAGGAGGGAGGAGTGATACAAAGGGTCAAAGGCTGCAGAGAGGTTAGGTGGACTGATGATGCAGGGGAGGGGAGAGGGTTGAGCCATGAATGGGATGCTTAAGAGATAGTGGAGAGAATTCTTTGTTGAATGGTTGGCCCAATGCGTTTGTGAGTTTATCTCAAAAGAGTTGATCATGTGGTAGAAGACCGCTACCTTGAGGATTTCAGAGAGGTGGGGCTGGAAAAAAGCAGATCAGTCAAATGAGGGCTTGACAGTGGCTTTGTTTAGTAGAGGTATTGCTCTGGTTCACAGAATGGGTTAACCGAGTAAATGATGGGTAGAGGTTTGAATGTGGAGGTTGACTAGAAGTGGGATAGGGAGGGGAGTGTGTGAGTGTGGAAAAGATGGCCATGCATTTTGATTATTTTAGGGAAGCAGGCGACCAGGCTGTGAGTTGGGAGAGAGGAGGATAAGGCGAGGTTCTCGGGGGAAGAAATCATGACACAAAGGTAATGGATAGTTTGCAGTGGTGTGAAAAGAGAAAGACAATCCGATTAGTAGAATAGGAAGATTTAATTGCATCAGGAACAAAGAAGAGAGACTTTGTAGACTGTGAGTTGAGTGTCTGTCACACTGTCAAACCACAACTCCCACTGCCCAGTCCCTGTAACACTCCCATCAACACTCTCAATGGCACTCTGAACTCACACATTACACCCTTCAGTTCTTCTTGCAGTCTGCAGTCCTTCTTTCTTTCTCACTCCTTAACCATCTTGCCACATTTCGCCCAGGCTATGGTGCTCCTTTCACCCAATCTGCAGCTTGCATCCTAATTCCGGCTCACTGCTCCCTCTTTCTGGCCCACCTTTCCCCCTCTGGCACACCACTCCATCTCGGGACCACTGTTCTCTCTCTGCTTTCTAGCCCAGCACTCCCCCTTTGGCTCGCTGCTCTGCCTTCTCTCTCATTTTCCCTCGTATGGGGTTTAGATCATTATCATTAAACTGGCCATGTTTGCATTTATTTTTAAATCGGTTTTCCTGTTTTGAAATGGTTATAAGATGGGCGGGGTCAGATTATATTATAAGGGAGCATGATATCTATAATATTGATGTATGTTATGCTTAACAAGGGCAACAACAAAGAGAACATGGGGAGATTTAATAAGAGGCCAGTCTTTGTAACAGAACAGGTGGAACTGTGTAGTCAGTGCACCTGTCTCGCCCTCTTAGTTGATCTGACAAACTGAATACTACTCTTGTGGAAAATATTATCTGGCAATATATTAAGGATGGTCTATGCAGCTAAAATTTGGGAGGAATTGGGATGAGCCAGCCACATAGCACATTCGCCCAAACCAGCTTTTAAACTTTCTTGTTCCTATAAAATGAATTGGGTTGGACACTAATTGCAACATTTCTTAAAAAATTGGAACAGAGCATTTTGCTATTGCAGTTCGCTCCATAAAATGGTATAAAAATGGGTAAACAAACACTCTCACTTTTTCTCCCTGTAAGATTCTTTTTGGAATGTTGGCTTGTTGGTTTAATTTTCCTGCCGCAGTGATTTATGTGAAACCTGTATCTAAAACTCTACTGCAGGTTCTTAACCTACCGAGCTATTCAAAGGATGCACTGGCTTTCAAAGCTTAACATGAACCTCTTGGGAATGTTTTTACAGCTGCTTTTAAAACTAATTTACAATCTGAACAGCTTGACAGTCACTGGATCCAATTTTGTCAGATGCAGCTCAGCTTTATAACTTTTCTAGTTAACAAAATAGTATGGTGTATAATTTTATAATTAAGTGAAATGTCATTTCAGCCATACGTATATATTTATTTTAATAATGCAGATTGCTTTTTAAAAGACAAATTATAGGTACATTAAATAAAAAGAAAGCATGGCAGCCCGTTGTTTCTCTTCTCTTGCTACTTTACTACAGTTTTCAAATCTATAAAAGGGGCGTCAAGTGGCGGGGCTTCCACAATGTGGGCGGGGCTTCCACAATGTGGGCGGGGTTTCAAGCCCGGTTCTTGCTTTAAGCAAACGTGGCAACCATTAATGAATGGTGTGTATGCTGGGATCCTAATATAAATGGAATTGGTCAACTGCAATCCACGGCAAGGTGTGGATTTCTAAAATATAACAACGCGTTCTAAGTTTGTGTCATAAGTGCAATATTTATAATACATTTGCATTGCATTCTCTTATAATTCAAGTAGAACGGGCATTGTATATATGTAAAGTGAGAACTGTGTGAGGGTGTGTAAAATGCAAAGTGTGCAATGTGAAACGCCTGATTCACAGAGCGTTTTTCAATGGGAATCTACCACTATAGAATGCTTCTGTGAATCAGACCCCAATGGACCCCAAACTATTTTAAAATCGTATGTATCATGCTGTGACTTTCCAAAACTTCAATCAGTTGCAATAAGGACAAGATGGCCTTGCTAAAGTGAATTTCTATTTATCAACGAAGGACAGGGGAGGTGTGCCAAGTTTAAAAAGCATTTTGACAGTATTCTTCACTTTTTTATGTGCAAAATTGGTTCTTAAAGTAACAACTATCTTTAAGAAAAGTTCAGTGGAAAATGCAAAGCTCCACACATATTTTTCAAAAACGTTGAGCTTGAACCGCCCCCTCTTTTTCCCAGCCATCTTGTTTAATCAGGTTGAAAATAAGGTCGTCATGTCCCCAAATTACCTCCCTAACATTAATTCCTAACAGGTTGAGGTCACGTGTGCTGAATGCGGGTGGAATCTGTACCCTGAAGTGGAAATTAAGTGAAGGGGAAAAGAGAGACATAACTGTGCTTTGGGGGTTTGCAGGAAAGGGGGTAGTGGGGGTTGTGCTGCATTGATGATAGCAGGTGCAAAATGGTGCAAGTACCTGGGCATCTAAGCAGTGCCAGGCACATGCCAAATGCTTATACAAAAGCCACAAATGTTGCCTTTGCCAATGCTTGTTTTCAACAGTACTTCAGTGAAGAGCATGCAGAGTGCTGATACATCGAGTGGATGAAAGTAGACATTGTTATTACACTCAGTGCTCCAGATAAGATTTTGAAGTAAGAGTATTTTACTCTCAATTATTTTTTAAGTTGGGAGTACAATCACGTTTTAGGGAGTACAAAAGTAAGTCTCATTGCCAATGGGAGTATTTTTTTTTTAAACTTTTATTTTTATTCAGCTTGGTAGCACAGATACAGGTGAGCAACAACAGAGCATATAAAATCAAGCAATTAAAACATCACAGAATCACACAACAAGTGGCGGGGCACGCCCCGCGGGCAATGGAGAGTAGCAGGACAATGCAAGACCCGGTGGAGGGCCATTCAAGGGGCTGCAGGGGATTGACGAGAAGAGGCTGCTGGGGATGTAGGACCTGAGTCGGTGTCAGGGGGGGACATAAATAATCGGAACTTGAGCCAGATGTTTCTGGGTCTAGAGCAGGCGGGCTGTTGTACCGCCCATGATTCCTCCGTATCGGAGGCCCAAGTGACTGCTCTGAGCCACTGTGCGTGAGTCGGGGTGGTAGGCCTGAGCCAACAAAGTAGTATTGCCCGCACAGCCAGAAGCATGCAGAGGCCGGCCAGTCTCCTAGAATCTCGGTGCAGGTCAGGAAAGTCATGGAATAAGCATTTCATTGGGGTAGGGGAAATAGGGTGGTCAAGAATAGACGAGATGGTAGAGCAAACAGCGTCCCAAAATTGGGTAAGGCGGGGACATAACCAGATCATGTGGAAGTAGTCAGCTCCATCGTGGCCGCATCTAGGGCATCTAGGGGAGAGACTATTAGAAATACGGTGTAGTCTGATTGGGGTGTAATGGTATCTGTGGAGTAGTTTAAATTGAATTAGCTTGAATCGGGAGTTGAAGGAGACCCTCTGGATACGTGAGCACATTTGGGACCAACGGTCTTCGGTCATTTCCACTCCGAGATCAGACTCCCAGGCGAGCTTTAATTTAGAAAATGAAGGGGGCGATCTGGATTGTACCAGGGTATATAGTCTGGAAGTTTTCCCCCTCATAGGGAAAGGAGAGGTCAGTTCAGTGATCGCCGGCTCATCCGGCGGTAACGCTGGGAAGCATGGGTACTTATGTTTGAGGACTCTACGGAGGGATGAGTATTGAAGCCACACTGAGGGACGCTGTCTGAGGGACGGCGGAAGGTCAGGCCATTCTATGAAATTACCATCTACAAATATGTCTCGGAGCAATTCGAATCCTGCCTCAGCCCATGTGCGAACAACCGATGGGGGGACCTGTGGGATTCCCGGGAGAAAGTTCCAGATCGGGAAGTTACCATGGAAGGGATGGGTGGTGCCCAGTAATTGCCATGTTTTGGATAAAGCCAGGGATGTGCACCTCAACGGGTCTAATGAGCCCGATTCTATTGGCATAGGTGCGATCACCAGGGATCTGATATCGCGGTCACCAACCGATAACTTCTCTAGTCTGACATGGGGAGGGGGGTCAGATATGTTGAACCAGTGTGCGATGTGTTGAAGTTGGGCTGCCAGCCAGTACTTGAGAAAGTCAGGTGCACCGAAGCCACCCATTTCCATGGGAGAAGCAAGGGTCTCAAACTTGAGGCGGACTGCACCAGAGTGCCAGAGAAAAGTATTGAGGGTGCGTGTCAATGTCCGAAAGAACTCAGCTCCCGGCCATTGCGGGATATTAACAAATCTATACAGTAGCTGGGGGAGTACCACCATCTTTAGTATTCCCACCCTACCTGCCAGTGAAATCGGGAGTTTGTCCCAACCCTGAATATTTTGCATTAGGTTTGTGAGGTATACTCGATAGTTCTTCTCGAAAACCAAATCGATATGTCGCGACACCACTATACCTAAGTAGGTAAACTCAGCTTGGGCCCAAGTGAATCCAAGAGTATCGGGAGGGGGGAGAGTGATGGGGGTGAGCGGGAAAAGAGTTGATTTAGCGCAGTTTACCGTCAGGCCAGACATGCGGCCAAAAAGGACAACATCCTCCAGTATTGGGGCAAGATTGATTTCAGGAGAGCGAATAAAGAGGAGAGCATCGTCAGCATATAGGGAAACTATGTCTGAAACCCCGGCAGTGCGTAGACCTCTATGGGAATGAGACTGGCGAAGCATATCCGCGAACGGCTCCAGCGCTACAGCGAAGATTAATGGAGAGAAGGGACAACCTTGTCTAGTACCTCTAGCTATTTGGAAGAGGGAAGAGCACCGGTCCCCGGTACGGACTCTGGCCACGGGGTCTGAATATAGCAGCTTGACCCAGGAGATAAATGTGGGGCCGAATTTACATTTATTAAGTACCCGCCAAAGATACCTCCAAGAGACGGAATCAAAAGCTTTTTTCATATCGAGCGTGGCGGCCACAGCGTGAACGTCAGGGCTCACCCTGCTTATAATATTGAAGAGGCGCCTAAGATTCAGGGAGGTAGAGCGTCCCGGAATAAACCCCGCCTGGTCTGGATGAATGATATGTTGCATGAATGGGGCCAGACGTAAAGCAAGTAGCTTAGCATAAATTTTGACGTCGCAATTGATTAGCGAGAGTGGACGGTAAGAACCGCATTGCGTGGGGGATTTACCAGGTTTTAACAGGACAGTTATGGTGGCTTTGCGGAGCGTAGGAGGGAGCTGGCCCACCTCCAACGATTCTTCCCAAAGCGCGACCAGGCGAGGAAGCAGAAGAGACTTGAAGCGCTTATAGAACTCAACCGGTATACCGTCCGATCCCGGGGATTTGCCAGATGAGAGGGAGTCTATGGCCTCCGAGAGTTCCAAGGAAGTGAATGGACTCTCAAGGGCACCGATGGTATCGGAGGAAAGAACCGACAGGGGGAGCTTGTCCAGAAAGACGTCTATTTCTGCTATAGTGGCATTATCCGCGTTAGCATAAAGGGATTGATAGAAGGAGAGGAATACCGAATTGATATCACCGGGGGAAGTGGCAAGGGATCCATCAGGTCTCTCAACGCCAGGAATGGGAGGAGCGCCAAACTCACGGCGGAGAAGCCTAGCCAGAAGACGAGATGGGCGCTCACCCTCACCATACCTCCTCGCCAGCCCAGGGTTGTCGAGAAACCTCTGCTCTCGGTCCGCAAGAGCGCGGAAGGAGTCCAGCTCCGTGCCGATCAACGCAAGGGTATCAGGAGTATGATTTGATGCATATTGGGCCTCCAGCACGGATAGTGTGGCCTCGCTCTCAGCAATCTCTCTTCGGATGGTTCTAAGGATGCCATTTTCTTTAGAGAGGGCGATGCCTCTGATGTAGGCTTTAAAAGTTTCCCAGAGGGTGGCTTGTGATGAGACGGAGCCGGTATTGGTCTCAAAGAACTCCTCAATCGCCGACTCCAGCTCCGAACTGAAGACCGGGTCAAGGAGGGAGAGTGGTTTCATCCTCCATTGTCTAGAACGATCGTGATCTGAGCCCCAGGATAGGGTAATAGTTACTGGTGAATGATCGGAGAGAGTCCTGGGGAGAATCGACAAGCTTGAGATGTACCTTATGAGTATGTCAGACACTAGCCATCTATCAATCCGGGAGAAGGAATCATGTACCGAGGAATAGAAGGAAAAGGCGCGGGAGTCGGGGTAAAGAAGCCTCCATGCGTCAAACAGGGCCAGGCGAGGGAGTGAAGATAGTGTAGAATATGCGGCCCTAGTGAGGTGACGGGGACGAGAACCAGATCTATCGAGATCTACATCGAATATTGTGTTAAAATCGCCTCCCCAGAGAATAGGTACCAGCGGGAAGCCATCTAGGAGGGACGTGAGATGTGTGAAAAATTCAGGATCATCGATGTTGGGACCGTAGATATTCAGTAGGACCACTTCCCTATTCTGTAGGATGCCATGAAGTAAGACATATCTGCCCAGAGGGTCTATTGTCGTGGCAATGGGGATGAATCTAATACTCTTGTGAATAAGGGTCATAACCCCGCGGCTTTGTGTGGAATAGGAAGTATAGTATCTCTGTGGTCCCCATGTTTTAGCAAACTTCTCACAGTGATCAGTTACCGCATGTGTCTCCTGAAGAAACAGGATCTTAGTCCCATGCCGTTCAGCTTGGAGTTGTAGCAATCTCATTTTCTTGAAGTTCCCCAGCCCCCGCACGTTCCAGCTCAGAAATGTAAGGGTTTCCTCACTCGACACACTCAAGGCAGACATAGAAATACACCGGTGGATGGAACAGTGCCCCCCATAAGCGGGCCCCATTGCCGTCAGATCTGCAATGGTCTAGAGACCCAGGTTCCCTGAACTCTACCTTCTCTGCAGTTACCAAGCCTTTTTTAACGTTAACTCCCCTACCCCCCACCCCCTCCCACATCCCTCCCCCAATCAGAGAGATGAACAACCCATATACAACCAACAAAGTCAAAAACAATGGCATCAACGCCTGGGGGGCCTGTACGTCGGCCTGGCGGCGATGCTCCGAACCTTGAGGCAATATGAGGATAAACTTAATGCCTGGCAATGAAAGCAAGTCACATACGGGGATGAACCCGCGGAGGGGGGGGAGAAGGCACGACCATCAATAATGACCAATGTAGCGAAATAATATGGAGCAACCATCCGAACAGCTAGAGTGGGATGGTGTATGTGTTCAGACCGGATATCAGGAACTAGGGATTACCACAGTGTTTCAGGATAATCGAGCGGGCAAAGGGTGTATTGTGGTGGATAGCTGGGACGCACTGACGGAGAGGTCAGTAACGTCCTCAGATCAGCAGCCAGTTTCCACTGCATCACAACCCAACACCAATAAATGCATCGCTTAGAGAAAAAAACAGAGACATAAACATTCACAGTCATAACGCCAACAGGACGAGATGTGCAGCAACCCTCCGGCCCAGGAGTCCACGCAGTGCCGCAACTAGAATGACGGGACGCCGTGAGACCAACCGAGACCTGGGTTAGGGCTCAATGGTGGCGACCACGCAGTGAGAGCATGTTGTGGTAGAACAAAAGTACAGCGTGTGGACCAAAGGAGCAAGGCATAAGCAATGGAGGAGATCGTTGTGAGTATAGTTCAGCCGGGAAAATGTTCATCTATAAACTTTGAGGCCTCCTCCGGTAGCGTGAAGAAGTATACTCGATTCGCGTGCTCGATCCGGAGTTTGGCGGGGTATAGCATAGCGTATTTAACCTGAAGCTCGCGCAATCGTCTCTTCACCGCCAGGAAGGATTTACGCTCACGCTGGACCGCCATCGAGAAGTCCGGGTATAGATGAATTCTGGCCGCGCCCAACAAAAGGTCTCCCTTGACTCTCGCCGCCCTGAGCAGGGCATCTCGGTCGCGGTAATTAAGGACCCTGGCTATAATCGGGCGAGGAGGAGCGCCAGGCCTAGGCTTCGCCGTAAGTGCACGGTGGGCTCTCTCGATTGCAAATTGTGAGGAGAGTTTTGGGGAATCAAGGAGTCGAAGTAGCAAGCTCTCCACGTAGTCCTCCATGGGTTCTTGTATGCCATCCTCTGGTACCCCGATTATGCGGAGGTTGTTGCGTCTTGAGCGAGACTCAAGATCCTCATTTTTCTTCTCCACCTCTGCTACGCGTGCGGATAGTGTGGAAACCTCTGCCCGAAGGGAGCCCAGACCGTCCTCAGCGGTGCTCACACGTGACTCAATCTCAGTTACGCGACCATCAGTCCTCTCCATGTGTGCCTTAATGGAGGATATCGTACCATTCATGTCGTCTAGTTTACTATGGATCGCAGTGAACCCCTCGCGAATGTATTCCATCATTTTCTGAGATTCGGATGGTTCCGGTTCTTGTGCAGTGGATGGTTCCTGTGCAGGTGTCTCCGCGCCAGATCCTCCCGGAGGCTTCGCAAACATGTTGATAGAGGATTGCTTCTTTCCCATCCTTGTTGACATGGTGTCAGTAAAAGGTGAAGACAAGTCCGGTGGAACGGAGGACAGGGGGACGAGAGGGACGCCAAGAGAGAGCGCCAGGTATGTGTGAGGCCACAGTCAGCTGGCAACACGAGATGCGGTGTTTCAAATTCAGATGGGGGAGACCGATCTATGTTGGGCCGCCAGGGCAGCCGATGTATGTGGCGGCCAGTGAACCACACGTACTCCCCCGAGAAACCGAGGAGGCAAGGGCCAAGGAGACAGTAACCAGTAAGAGAACCAAGAGGAGCCTCTCGTAGCTATTGCGATGAGATGGGATAGCCAGGTGGTCAGCACTCTAGTAAGCAGTAAGACGGGTATGGTCCAAATCGGTGGTGCCTCCGTACAGTGGACTCAGGGGTCAAAGCATTCAACGGTACAGAACATGAGCAGTATTAGGTAAGCGGAGAGGAGCCGCTGCCTCGCGCCGCTCCAATGGGTCCAGGGAGCGGCGCGGCCGAGGATGAGATAGAACAGCCAGGTGGTTAGTCCTCTAGTAGAGCAGTAAGGCGGGTATGGACCAAATCGGTGGTGCCTCCATACAGCAGAACCGGGGGTCAGGGCACCCCTCGGTACAGTAAAGTGCGCAGCACAAGGCAAGTGGGAGGGGGGCCGATGTCTCGCGCCGCCTCCACAGGCCCAGGGAGCGGCGCGGCCGAAGATAGGATTCACCGGGAGATGGGTTCCGGAGGAACCGGCCCCCCCCCACAGAGTATCAGGATGAAGGCGAAATGTGCTTATTGTCACAGGGCCAAGGCGCCGCGCCCAAAACCATGCGAGGGATCCAACTGTGCCTCAGGCGTGACTCCACACCGCCCAAGGCCGCCAACCAATGCGGTGCGTGCCGCAGGGATCAGGGGCCCCACTCACCGCTCGGATCCTCGGACTGGGGGCAAGATTCAAATCAGCACGCCGCCTAGGATGGGGCAGCGGAGCGAGACGCTCTCGGATCCGGTCAGCCGCTCCTCCCGAAGGCTGTAGAGAGCGGTCGCGCAGGGCGGGAAGGACGCCCCTCCCCCCAAGGAAGGCCGCAAGCCGCGGAACACGGCCGCGATCCCCCGGAGCCCTGTGTGGGATCGGAGGAAGCACCCGCTCCCGGCACTCCCGTAGGGGCCAACAGCTCCGCAGCAAAAGAAGTTAGGAAGACGGGACGAGGCCAGCAGGATCCCAGACACACCAGCTTCCCCCTCTGTCAATTACGTGTTGAAGCGCCGAGGCAAACGGAAGGATTTCGATTGAAGGAGCGCCTCGCGGCACGGAGCTAATCAGCAGGCGGCCATCTTCGTCGAGCGCAACAGCGCCCCCCCGCCAATGGGAGTATTTTAAAAGCAAGTACATAAAGGTTCTAACTGTAATATCAACATGTTCTATAATTAATATGTCTTTGCACAAAGGTATTCCTGCACAGTAAAAAAATACAAGTCTACGTCTTCAGATCAGACAATTATAATAGAAGAGTTCCTGTGGAACTACATTTACTACTGGTACACACATATTCATGGAACTGTGTGGATGAAAGCAGGGAACAGACTCCTATGGGTCTTTTGTTGGAATTATTTTTATGACCCGATTTTATTTTTTGGGAGTATAAGTGGCTAATAAACCCTTTATCTGTAGGGCTGATTACACTAGTAGTAGGTTTACAACTCCAATGAAGTCATTAATGGGCCTCATTAGGAGGCTGGTGGCAGCCGTGCCTGTAGTACAGGCACGGCTGCTGCCGGTATCCATTTTTTTCTGGCACCCGCGAATGGGCCATGCCGAGTTTGGCGGACCCAGTAATTACCCATTCGCGTGTGCCGGTAATAAGGTACTCCCCATTGGCATTCGGCCCCATAGGGCTCAATGGGAATGGGGAGGGTGGTAGCACTGGTACCGTTGATAACAGTACCAGTGCTACCATCATGTTCTGCTCGCTGATGCCGGTACGGCCTCCCGATCAGACCTGGTGGCTGCAAGGGCACCCGCGAGCAGAACTCCTATTATGACGGTAAGGTAGCAACGGTGCCAGTAGCGATACCGGCTCCATTGTTGCCTTACTGCCATACTTGTAATGAGGCCCATCTCACGTCAGACTGATTTAAAAAAACACTGGCATGCACTTCCATTGCAAAGTTTGATGGTAAGGCTTGATTAAAGAAAGCTCAAAGAGTTCTCACAAGGAGGTGTTTTGGGCAGGGAGCGGCAAGAACTGGGCGGGAATGGCCATAGGGATTAGCATGGCCATGGGCGGGCAATGGATGGGCACATAATCAAACAACAGCTACAGGCTGTATTTCCCTTCTCATATGCCTTTCCTCCCTATCTGTACTCTAATGCAACTGTTTTGGCTTATATAATTGCCGAAATGAACAAGTGGGAACACAAGTTAGCATAGGGGATGTGCAATACCCTGGGTGGTGACGTGAGAGGACATGAACTGACGTGAAGGGAATGGCAGAAACTTTTAGAAAATGGTGGCAGTGTCTCTGGCCTCTTGAGTTACACTGACTGATTGGTGTTAGGCAGAATCATCTGCAGTGCCCTTAGGGAACACTAGAGACAATTAAGACTACAAGTGATAGTACAATTTCACCTTTGGTACAATCCTCCACTACACAGTAAAGTGGTAGCGATGGCTGAGCAGCCAGACTTATCTCAAGAGCAAATGAGCAGTAGTAGATATTACACAAAGGACTACAATTGCTGTGACTCAAGCAAACACTGACTTAAGGTTTCTGGTTAAAAAATATAAGTACATTTATTTTTAAACCATCTGTTCACAAAACACTTCACTTCTATTAGATAAAACCACACTCTAAATATACTACACACAACCAATTCCTCTTGTTTAGGTCAATTCAAGGTAAGTACATTAGGATTTGACAGACCGGTGTGTCGAAACAAAGACGTTGCCGTGAGTTAATACGCGATCACTTTTTGACAGTAATGACAGTTCGGTCTTACGAAAGAAAAGCATACCCGCGGGCAGAAATGTAACCGTAGTCAAACACACTTAGCACTTAGAATAAAAAAAGGGAATAGTGGATAAAAATCATAGGCAATACGTTTGTCAAGGCAATATAATAAGAGGACGTGTTCTAAGAAGCAGATAAAAGTCAATAGGCCTGCCCCAGTGTAAAATGGAGCAGGGCTCGGTTGTCAAGGATCACACGGTGAGAACAGTTCAAGATTAACATTGCCAGGAGTACTGGATATTGTCAAAGGGAAGCAAAAGTTATAAGAGGGAAGGGAGAAAGGACAACCCTTCAACAAGGAAAAGGGTTCACCCCGATTCCTCAAGGTCGGAATGAGAGAACGGCCAAATGGACACAGTACCTTATTCGGATGAAGAAAGCTGGTGCTACGGTAGTTGTTCCCGGTAGTTCCTGCAGACTCACGGTTCCTGAAGCTTCAGTCATGGGGACAAGAAGGACGACGTCTGGAGCGATCTGCTCTACCCAGGGATGAGGCCAGCTGCAGCAAACCAACGATGAATAAAAGGTGCACTCCTTAAAAACAGGAGAGGGCTCTTCTGATGGCTATCGGGACCACTACAGCTCAGTGCAGTGATTTCGACCCAGAAGAGGATTCTCTGGCTGTAGAAGGTGAGCTGGTTGATCCCACCAGGCTCAAGGGAAGAATACTCCGGACTGGATCTTCTGTCATTAAAGGGTAGATAGCTCAGGACTGCAGCAGGGCTTCACCAGGATCCAGGAGTTGCAGCAGCCATATTCTTTTCCACTTCTCTTTAGTTCTTGTAGTTCCAGTCGTGATTCTGACTTCCACCCCAAGATTCCTGCCTTTTATGCCACAATCCCCCATTCACACAGCCTGGCTGTCAATCGCACAGCAGGGGGGATGTCCAGCCCCGACAACCACCTCAGCCAATCGACAAAAAGTGCAACTTGGGTCTCCAAGGGGACAGGGGGTGACTAAACCCCTCCCTCACATTCAGCCCACCTAGACACCCAGACGCCAAAGGAGGTTTTCTTTGCAGAAGCCAACCAAAGGACGGAGAACAAGGAAACCAAACCTGGTTTGGCGAGAAAAGCAAACAACAAGAAAGACCTTTCCAACACGAAATGGCGACAAACCACGTTAGGACCCAAAATAAAAATATGGGGTAGAGGATTTTATGTTCACGTCTGCAACCACAGCCAGAACACTAACACGGGAATCCGCGTCAAAATGATAGTTACCACTGCCACCAGCCATGTCGAGTCGGGAAGGGGGACACAAAGTGCCCCTTGAGGTACAGAAGGACAGGGGAAAGATATTCCCCTCCAATACTCCATTGTAAAATGGTTGGTACTGGATCTGTATTTGAAAGGACTGGTAAAGCCAATGATGACTTTACAGGTTTCTGGGAGACAGTAGTCATCCCCAGAAATGGAGTTCACAAGGGAAGTCTAACAGACATTCCTGTGTCACTGCACTAAAGGTGCTGTGTGGCACTCAAGTAAGAAGATGATGCCTAGGGAGCTGGTGACACTCCATAGCCCATGAGCACAAAAGTACAACACACACAAAAATTACACTGTAAGAGTGGGAAAAAGGCTCACACTCTTACCAGGTGGAAAAAATAAACCCCAGAAATCCAGCAAAGCTGCTGAGGTGCTCACTAAGTAAGGGAAATTAGCCATAAATGAGAATTCTCCCCAACACTTGGCAGTGGAACATATGTTTTTTTTCTCCCACAAGGGAGAGACCTGCATGGAAATTAACTGCTGCTCTCTAAGAAGTCACGTGAGTTGAAAAACTACTTTTGACGTGCCTCACTGAACATCAATGCCGGCTCGTTCACACCAATTGTTTATTTGAAAAAAGAATTTAAAAAAAAAATGAACACTGCAAATGATATTTTGCAAGTCCTGCCTTAAGACCGATGTCATTTTGACAGTGTTCGTGCAGAGTTATTTCCCTGTTTGGAATACACGTATCGCAAAGCAAAGTAATTTGAGCTTTATAGCCAGGGCTACCAGAGCAACCCTCCATTCCCCCTCCGCAAAGGACATTTGAGATCACTGTATTCTCTCTTATTATTTTAAACACTTGAAGGCACACCCCAAAGAAGCCTGTGTAAAAGAGCCTCAGCATTTAAACATTCTTTGACACATGTATGTAAATTGATGTTATGTATGATGAGATATTGGGCACAAAACGCGTTTTTTCAATTGGAAAATCGCATCAAAACACGCTTTCTAAATCAGCCCCCAAATCTTTAGTTTAACAGAAGATGTATTTTCGAACGTGCAAACAAGCCATCGCCATGGATATGGGATACACACATTTTGAACAGCTTATTTTTTCTTTAGTATTTACTGTATTGCCTGGAGGTAAAAATTGAGCAACCAACTCGTGGAGGTGGTTACGGGTGGGGGGGAGGGGATTGGGGGGGGGGACTGACCTTGTGAAGCAGGTGTGTGGATAACGAATGGAAACCAAAATAAGCATAGACAGAATAGTAAATAATCGCAGACACCTCCCCCCGACACCCCTCCCCCCCACCCACGTGGGACTCTGCTTCTAGGCAGGACTCCACAGGCGCACACTTAAATGGGAAATACCTCTTACCGCATCAGCTAAAATGGAGAATAACCTCCCCCTCTAAAAAATAATAGGGTATTACGTCCACTCGCGTGCCCTCTATTTTTGACATGGCAATTTGTTTGCTATTGGGGAAGATCCGTTGGCAGTGTCATATGGGAGCTTTAGGGATTCTTAAGAGGGTGGGGGCACTGGCGTCATCAACTTTGCCCCCAGGAGTGACTGAGGAAAAATCGCGGAGCACCAAAGTCTCGA
The DNA here is from genome assembly GCF_040938575.1 of Ambystoma mexicanum. Lineage (NCBI taxonomy): Eukaryota > Metazoa > Chordata > Amphibia > Caudata > Ambystomatidae > Ambystoma > Ambystoma mexicanum. The sequence continues at coordinate 533,129,611 of NC_090939.1, forward strand.
CAGAGTGAATCACGAACAAAGTGCGCGTGCGAACAGCGACACCGCAAACGAACACTGTTCGTTAGGGAACTAAACCTGCCGATGCCGATCAAACGGCATCGCAGTACACATAAGGCTGCCTTAAGTTGCAAGAACTAAATCCCCGAAATGACAGATATTTATAAAACATGTGCAAAGACAAATGTAAGTGGTGGGAAATTTAATAGTCATCAGCAGGGTTGGTATTTTCAAAGTGTGCGTATGAACAATTGTTTTTGAGGTACTTTTCTGCCATCTAGTGGTCAAATAGCTCCACTGTTTCCGATTATATAAACACACACATTCTTACCTCCCACAAGAGTTCTTTTCTTGTCACAAAATTGAAGTTCAAGGTACTTTACAAACCGGCTGGATACGTTATTAAGTGTTGTTTTCGCGTGACCAAACGCCTCCAAAATGCAGTTTATCTGTAGAAAAAGCACAGTCTAGATTTATGTGCTGTTTTTTTTCAGTATTCATTCACCTATACACAATCATGCTACACATAGTGATTCAGCGAGAATGAGTGTTTCCAAGAAGAATGAGAATGAATCCAAAGGCCCAGGGCGTTCTCTCCCAAATCCCCAGACATCTATTTCTACTACTGCAAACAGCATTCAGATAAGAAGATACTTATTAAGATAGACCATGTTTGTCAAAAAAGAAGAATATTCGTATAAAATAATTGTAAACAATGATGTCAGTTTTAGAGTAGCGCCCCTCCAACCGAGACGTCTCAAACTTCTCCATCAACTGACACAGTTAATTACAGGCCTGGGTATTCCTAGGGGGCGACCAAGAGAGCCACCCACTACCCCGCAAGTCTTAAAGGTGCTCCTTCAGCCAGCAGCCAGTAGCACAGTATCTTTGCTGAACCTCCATTTTCTTCTGTTCTGGCCTGAAGCGGACACCACAGGAGCAGATGGACAATGCATATCATTGGGGTGGGGGCCATCCATTTTATAAGCATGCCCCCCCAATGCTGGACACGCTATTGTTTCCTAAGGGTGCAGTTTACAGTTTCAAAGAAACAACAAAAACTGTATGCCCAAAGTGAAAACCCTTCTTAAACGTGCGTCCACCAGTTTTCTGTAAACTGGAGTTTTCTTTAAACGGTGTTTTGTTGTTGCACTGCCCCCACATTCCCTGTGATGTTTGTGCCCATCTGAGTTGTATCCATGGCTGTACTTCTAAACATGTTATTTGCTTGTCAAACTGCTCAATCAAAAATGAATGCTTCCATCATGCCAACAGCAATTATTAGGAAACTGACAGTGTGTTCATGAGTACCAACATTTTATTTTCACTATTGGGGCAGAAACTCCCCCACCTCTGCCCTGAATATGAGCACGCGTCCAGCCCAACCCATCGTCTGGCGAACGAATGGTTCCTTTTGCAGTCCCTATTTGGATAACGGATTGCAAAATGCCATACGATTTACACATGGCTGGAAATGGAAATGATTAACTGTGGGATCTCACCAGCGCCTGGGGAGAAGAGGCAGAGACATCGAGGAGTTGGTGAACACGTGAGCATTTTCTAAGCCCCCACATAAACATTTCCACTTCAGGAGATCAATTAGTTATGAACACCTGGAAAATAACCCAAGAGAGGGGTTTTCCTATGATGCTGCAAGCAAAGTATAAAAGGTGCACACAAAGATTCCTTAAATATTTAATGCAGCTTGCAATCCTAACGCAGATATTCACATGTATACTAACTTTATTTTTACTTTACTTTATTACATTTGTACCGCGCTCAATGGACCCATAGGCATGATGGCACATACATAACAAACAATGACAGACAAATATAAAACATGAAACATAAACAGGGAGGCAAGATACATAATATAGAAAAGCAGCACAATTGCCAAAAACAATGAAAAGTCTAAGTTGCTAAAATATGTGTAACCAGGGAGGGGTTGGTTAATCATGAAGTAAAAAGTGACCCGTTCAGTAGGAAACATCAGAGTATAAGTTTACAATTTGAACCACCCATGGGAAGAAATTGACATGCTCTGAGAGGGTAGAGTCCTAAGCTGGCAAACCACAAGAACACAGTCACAAGTTTGTTGAGAGCACCAGTCACTCAAAACTATCCTGCGTAGGATCTTTAAGTCAGACATTCTGACCACTACGGGCCCTGTCTTTTGACATAACCATGCAAGAACCTTGTTTCGCAGTGTTTCTCTAGACTCTTTCCAGTCCATGTTTTTGATGTTAGTAATCACAAAGTTCCTTTGGTCCATGACAAAGGTTTTGGTAATCACATTCTCAATATTGTGCATTTGTGATTTCCTTGAGTGCAGACTGCCAAGAGTAACCTGCTTGAGTTTGGCAATCACCACTGCACTCTGTTTAGAACGAGATTGGCAGGATTTATGGCCCAGCAAATGGGCGGCCCCCCGCAGTGGTTCACCCACCAAACAAAGAGCAGGCATGACAGCCTTCACTTGAAAAGGCAAAACTGCAGGGGGGAGTTCTTCAAGGTCTGTTTGGCAACCTTGTGGTCAAGTGGTCTAGTGGGTAAGTCTCTCGACTAGCACAGCTTAAGCAACAACAAAAGCAAGCTAAAACACTAAAACCCTTGAATGGAATAAATGGTCTTCTGAGATCCGCGGAGCCACGTTGAAAATCCAGCCCGATCACCAACGCTGGATTCACCACCATAACATCTCAGAAAAATTCACTTAACCTGCCGAGTTACCTTGTTAGCTTTCTATTTTAGGACGCCACCCTACATCGAAGAATTTAACAGATATGGATCTCTGATTGTGCTCTAAATAACTGTATTAATAACAATACAGTTAATGTAGATGAATTTAGAGCCAATAGTGTTTACTCTCAAGCCATGCTGACACCACACAGAGGGCCTCATTACACGGTAGGCGGTAAGGGTTTACCGGTACCGGTATTTTACTGGTACCGGTAAACCCTTACCGTCTTACTACGAGGTCCCTTTCCGGGTTGGGGAATTTAACGCCTGCTTTTTGCAGGCGTTAAAAACCAACCCGCAAAGGGACCAGGGAGCTAATTACGGTATCGCAATTTGCGGTACCGTAATTAGCGCCTTCCCCATTCCCATACAGCCCTATGGGGCAAAAATGGGAATGGGGAAGGGCAATGGGGGAAGGGGAATTACCGCCCCACCAACCTTGGAATAGGGCGGTAATTCCCCTTTCCACCAAGGCGGTGCCGGTATTTTGCCGGCATGGACCAAGGTGCTAATAGCCCCTTGGTCCACCGCCATCCGTGTAATGAGGCCCACAGTCCCATTAAGGATGTACACTCAGCAACTGAAAACACCTCTATGGGGGCTAAGTGAGGTACTTGCCCTGATTGCTATAGAACTAAGGGGGCAGTTGCACCATTTCCACAAGGACTTGGTGCCTATGGGTGATATCTATTCTATTAAACAGACTGAATTTGACTACCTATCATTTGAAACTGAGATATGTGTGAAATCTTTTCTGTTAAACTATTTTTGACAGTAGATTATTTGAAGCTGAGTTGGGAGTGCGACTATTCTGCTAAACAGCACCTAAATCTATATTATTTAAGGTTGAGCCGAACACGTGATGCGTGTTTTTGTTAAACACTCTTTAGCTGAGTGCATACTATTAGGAGGTTGAACATTGAGTGATGTCTTCTCATTAAAGGTGTGCTGTCTCTTGCTTCTATACTCATACTGCACAAGAACAAACTACATGCCTTCCTTACACAACAACTAAGAGTGGGTGGCTATCACATTTATAAACCAGCAGTAAGATTAAAGACAACTCAAATTGGCACATGTGAGGCATGAGATGTAAACCTGTTCTCGTGATCTCATTGCATTCTGGTACTTAAATTATTGTTATCATTAGAGTATTTTTTAAGTTCTGAACTATCTTTGGGAAGCAATTGAGCACTTCACAATTCATAGGGGGAGCGGCACGGTGTGGGAAGCAGCAATATAAGGAGCAGTGAGCTATCAAAGGGGGAGGAGAAGTTGTGGCAATTTTGCAGCAAGAAACCATAGAAGGAAACGCAGGGAGCAGATCACACAGTCTCAGGTTTTCGGAAGGGAGTGGAGTGTATATGGGTCCAGGTGTCAGGGAGCAGCTGTTCCCTGAACCTATAATCCTGGCTTTGTAGTCTGAAATTACCATTGCAGGTCAAGAACACTGTGAAGAAGTGTGCTGAAAGCAAGAACTACAACTCAAGAGCATTCTTTCTGAAGAGTATACATTATGTAAAGAAGCAGCAGTGGGTTAGTCCTGTGCCCCCACAGCCGTTCCTCAAAACTGTTGGGATATTTCCAGGACTAAAAAGGTGTCTCAGTGGCATCTAATTCTAGATGACCGCATTCCCCACTAACACAATTACACAACTTTAAGGGTAGTCTTGGGGTAGAAAGTCCTAGCTAAAAAGATAGTATACATTGCTTCATAGGTAGGATTATCACCGCGAAACAGAAAAGGCAATTTACATTTTTCCAAAGAGAGTGAATGGTTACATGGACATTAAAAGTGAATGCCTCTCTCATGTAAAAGAGGTACAGAAATGGTAAGATCATAAATGTATTCCTTACCCTTATTGCCCTCTCTCTTCCTCTATTCCAACTGACCTCAATCCCCTCAGCCACCTCTATTATAATTGCAATATTTGCCAACATTGCTTTACCATGCAGGTAAGCCACCTCTGCACCCAAGCCTAATACATGTTTATTCTTGAATGATGCTGGAGAACTTTTTCCTTCCAAGGTGGACCTCATTGTTCCCTGTGAGTGAGCAAAACCAAAAGTTTAAAAGCTGACCCTTCACTGTTTGTCAGAGCCAGTATAGGTATTGCATTGCATGGGAAGTGGGGGCAGATTCAAGGAATGGCTCCTCCCAGAAACTTAGGTCAACACACCTTCCACTCCCCACCTAACCTGAGACTGGAGGATCTTCTCCCCTATTTCCTCCTGTGTTTTTTCAAAGATCCCTTTCTCAAAGATCTCTCTCCCCCATTGTTAGATCCCCACATCCGTGTATTGTTAATTTATTTTCGGCTTTCCATGTGATGGACTTCCCTCTATGACTTCTAAAGCACTCTGTTGCATCCGAAGCTAGATCCACACTCTATAAATACTCTAATAATAATAATAATAATAATAATAATAATAATAATAATATCAATAATGATAATGATAATAATAAAGCAAGGATATCTGATGACTGAATTATTTCAGACCAATTAGGCATTCTCACCACAGACATCTGTGTACAACCTAAAGTGAAACATTTGAATTCTGGCACAGTGGATATGGACCTTCATTATTCAGAAAGTGATGACTTGAGTAATTTCAACATCTCCTTATCTTTCCTATCAACCAGCCTGTGGAGCTCAATGCCTATGCAACCCTGCACAGATGACAATCACAAAATCTCTCAACACCTGCCTGTTCACTAGCTCGTAACATAAAAACTAGCATGACACCCTTTACATCCCCGAATGGGCAGATTTTTTAACCTCTATCCATTTCAGGTTGTGGCTGTAAAACTGACATGAACTATGCAGACGAACCAGAAACTCCTAAGGGATGGACCACTCAGATTTTAACAACATGAAAGCCAAAACGAAATAAAAACACAAAGACTGATCAGAGCACAACCATCAAAAACAGGACATAATAGAGACTGAACCATACACGTCTGTGCACAATGCTTAAACAGAGAAAACCTCCCCAGATGTTTTCCTCATCACACAAGACGCTGACACCTTCCCACATTGACCATAAAATGTAACTAAGAACTATAACAACACCTTGTCCTGTGGGGTAGTTTCAGCCCCAAGACAAAGGGAAACTGGATGACTGGTTCGTACACATACAAAAATACATTCCTGTAATTTGAAAGCACACTGTTGACTGGCAGACCAAAGGGCCAGCATGGACATTTCAACACTGTCAAATACCATAATAGTGTTGTCAGAAAAAGGAAGAATACCATTAAGTGTGCCTTGTGTGAGAATTACAAGGTGGAAAAGAAACGAGGCTCACATTCCATTACATGCTATTGAGACACTGAAATGCATTTTTCCCAATGAGAAAGCTGTCGTACAAATGAATACATTTGGCATTTTGGGTTGTCAGGAACTGTTTACAGAGGAAACTCCCTGGCCTTAACCATTCAATTGAATATTATAATGGGAAGTTGGACATTGATGGTGATGTGAGATATTAAAGCAGGTCTCATATGTAAAGGAATTGCAACAGTCAAAAATACCAGTTTTCAGTGCATGAAGAAGGGTAGTGCTTAGCCCAAAAGACATTTTTTCTCATGAGATTTGAAGGCCCAGAACTGGTCACCTTCCCCCATCAGATGCAAGCGTCCAGCTCTGCTCTTATCTAAGAATCTCTTTGAAGCTCAGAGAGCCAAGAGAGAGATAGAGTTTGTGCCAGACTAAAGGTTTATGAGATGAACAGATGACCACTGTGAAAACATGGGACCCCGCTAATAGGCATTAACTCTTAAAAATACAGAGAATTAAACTTAGATTTTTTGGTGAAGTCCATGGTCTGGCTCACAACTGACATGTAGCAGAGACTGCCACGTGATTTAGTGGGCAGAGTTATATCCTCTGTTCAAGAAAGATAAGGACCCACATGGGCATTAGTCCTGGGAAAAGAATGTAAATGACTTTAGGGCCTGGCAGAATAAACAAAGCATCAGATGGCCCAGACTGATATCTGAGTTTGAAGGAAAGTAATGTATTGTGCAATTGAATTTAAAATATGCATGTCATTATTTTTACAAAGGATCATATGAAGGATCCTACGTTGGCCATCATCTCAGGAACCATAACTCTAACAGAAATAATTCCAATATAGATGAAAAGATCATGGAAAGCTCCATCCAATGATTCAACACTGATTCAAAGCTGAAACGTGATGATAGTTCCCCAGAAAATGTCACAGAGTGGAGATTCAGGGAGGGGTTTGCATATTTGATTAAGATATCTGTATAGAAAATCTTCTGTTGATAGCTGTCATCTGTAAGAGGATTCAATTCAACTCTACAGCTAAGTCAATGCCTAGTCTGGGATACTGAATGGAAACCCTTATTGATATATCTTTATGTCCAGTTCATGAGTTCTGGATGACTACCCCTATATAACACCCCTCTCTTAGAATCCCCCCTGACCCCACTGAGCCAAGAAGTAGTTCTGTTTTGCAAGTTTAAAAGGTATATTTGAGAATTTAAACAATATATATATATATCACACTTTATAATAAATTAATATCTGATAGTACACTTAGACATATGATGTTGATCAACAATGGGTAATCTGGCACTAGCACACTTCTTTACAATCAATGAGGAGTTAGTATAGGATGGATCAAGTAGCAAAAATACTTTTATTATTTCAAATGGATGCAATGTTGAATGAAAATGCATTACAGAACTAACTAATATGGTTTCACAAGATATCATATGTTCACTTTTCCCCTGGTGGCAATTCACCCCCCTCCCCTATGATGGAAAGAGGAGCACACAGTTCTCAGGAATGCAATCAAATACAATACGAAATTCAGTTCCCCCCCAGCAAGCTTAGAGAAAACCGGTATGAGTTTTAAAAGACAGTCCCAAGTGCTTTGAATGTGGTGGCAATGAAGTGAGAAATATGCTGAAAATGCTTTTAATTCCCTTTAGGAGGTTCAGGGTGAGTAGTAGCTACTTGGGATGGGTTCAGGCTCACTTTAGCAATGATTCAGAGATGGTGATTAAGAGGCAGACACATTTTTAGCAAGGAAAGAAATGACTGCTGATGGTTACACGTGGCTGGATTTTTAACCAAATCGCAAATCGCGGTAAAATTCACAAGTGCGTGAATCTTGATTGCGATATAAGGAGTAGGAAGTCGGTTCTAGACTTGTTGGAAAGGGAAGATTCTAAGCTTTCAGAGGAAAGTTAAACCAAGTTCCTAGCCCATACGGTTCCAGAGATACGGACGATTAAATAAAGGTTGTTTTTCGGATTTAAAGTAAACTCAAAATGACAGGTGACAGCTTGCAGCTTCAGAATTGACAAGTGACAGTGGTGCAGCTTTACAAAATGACAAGTGACAACTTCTAGGAGGCAGTTCTGGTTAGATTAAAATAGTTTGGATAAGAATATTTTAACTAAGAGATTGGTTCTGCACAGTTCTGCGAGGTACTCACAATATATTTTTGAAATAGGCCTCGCCACGGATCTGGTCAGGTTTTGGACTGGACTCCGGTTCTGGTCTCGGCACTTCACAGTGATCTGGGTCAGCTGTCTGGTTCTGCTAACAGCGGTCTGGGTCACTCTGGATCTCTGGCCTCTGGTTCTGGATACTGCTTTGCTTTCTCTGGGTACGGCACTGCTTCTGGATCTTTATGGCGCAGGGTTTCAGGCCAGAATCAACAGCTCAGCCCGGCTGTGAGTAGTCTGCAAATGATTTTTGGGCCTGCTGACAAATACTTTTGCTTGCAGTGGGCCTTCTTGGTTCAAAGTTCTGTAGTCTCTGTTTAGCTTGGAAGTCTAAGTGTAGGATCTCTGGATGTGAAGTCGTCGGTCAGCATGCTCCGCAGCAAATGGAATTGAATGTCTCTACCTGTCCCAGCAGTCTCTTTTTATGTGTTTTGAAAATGGGTGCGTGCCTGGGCCTAGCTAAGCCTGCCCCTCTCTACTTGTCATTGGCCCATTTCTCCCCTCTCCCATCATTGGGGGAAGGAAATGTGAGTCAGAGTGATGCTGTAGGTTTTATGGGTCAGAGGATCCTCCCCTGGTCAGTTGCCCACAAATCTATATTTGATTCAAATACATATTGCACAGATACACAGTTGTTTAAAATTACATGCACCCATCACATATCACACGAGGTATACTCTGTTCAAACTCTGCTCTTCCTGGGGGCTTGCATTCAGAAATGGCAACATTATGTGCTTTTTAACTGGTTTTGCAATATCGGACATTTACCCAAAATTACACACATGTGCGCAAGGAGTATGGACATTAATTGATGAAGTGTCAGATTTTTAACATGCAGACATTTGGAGTGAGACCCTATTTTCCGCTAGCAACCCCCCAGAATACACTACAGGGTCCTAACGCCTCTCAAAATGTTCACAGAAAAATCACAAAAATAATATTACTTATATAATTCTGACAAGTCCGCACTATGAGTTATCTACCTTTTTAAAATTATGCCCTGGTCAAAAAGGGGTGTGGCTTCCCACATCACAGGGTGCAATAACTGGTTTATCCACTTCCCCCAAGCTCAGCTACTAGCAGAGGCACTGCACCTCCCAGTTTCCCCTAAGAGGAAGCCACTTTATGACGCCCCCAATATAACATTTGCCTGAGTCAAGGGAGTTGCATTGTTCTGTTCCTTCCAGTTCCCAGGTGCTCCACCCCTAATCTAATCAGAGAGGTGACAACTCCTTTTGGCAAGGGGCAGCAGGATGCATCTAGGCCTGGGAAGAGTGGATGAACAGGTTTCTCCTGTCGGGGGTAGTTGTCAGGCAGAATTCAGTTTCATTAAGCCAGGTTTCAGCTAAATGTCACTTTTTGTTCCCAGTTTAAATCACTTACAATTTTTACATATACATTAAATAATTACTTCCTTCAAGTCATTTCAGAATATTGTTTTACATTGTATCCACCTCTTGGCAAGTCTTTCCTTGGTCTGGTTTTGTTTCATTTGTTCAGTTTTACACAAAAGTCTGGTGGTTTTAAAACGCCAGCTTTCTGATAGCAGTGAGTACTGGTAATGCAACCATTTTTGGGATTAAGAAAATGAATTCCCCACAGTTCTGGGTTGCTTTTGGCAATCAGCATTGCCATTCCCAATGGTTTCAGGCTACTGTGTGTGTAGCCCAATGGTGGTTTTAGGCAGTGCCCTCCTGTGCTCACAACATAGGCAAAAATGGGTGGCAGCCTATTCTTCATGTTTTCCCTGTGCACTCTCTGGGGAGTGCTGGCCATCATGATGTTTTCCATGCCAGTACTGCACAGTTTTATGGTAGGGCTTGTATGCATGGGTAAAAACATCCCACAGCACTCACCCCCTCTACGCATCACCCCATTCACCTGTTTTACGCTACGTACCCCTTTTTTCATAAGCACTCATTCGCTCATATGCACTCGTCTGTTCTATATATTTGACGACCCTACCACTAGTCTGTTCTATGTAGTTTTCCAATCTACACATTCTTCAGCTTAGCTCATCCAACCCAATCCGCTCGTTCATCCGTCCCCCGCACTCTGCATTCATTCCTCATTCATCCGTTCTACATGCTTATCGGTTCTGCACACTCACCCGTATATATTTGCAGGGAATAAAAAAAAAAAAAAAAAGTCAATCTTTTCGGAAGTCGAACCTTTGGGTTCGGTAAAATCACTTAGATTCCAGGTTTATATGTATTTGGATTGAAACTACACATGAATAGATCTGATGTGTTGATGGTCATGGTTGGTCTCTGGTGAGGATGTGGCGAGAGAGGATATTAACTCAACACTGACCATTGTGCAACAGAATGCCTGCTAGCAATTGATGCAGCAGCATTTCGCCTCCCACCTTCAGGAAAAAACACACTGGAGAACTCATGCCAGGGACACTGGAGACAGTATAACAAAAGTATCTAGGCAACTCAGAGTGCCCAAGAAGGTGAGATTTTGGCAAATACACACGGAAGGATCAATGAATAACATCAACAGAATCTTGATCAAAGATTATCATACAGTGTGGAGTGAAAGTGCAAAAAATAGACTGATTTAGAAATACCACACTGAGACCAGTCAGAGAGGTCTTTCTAGATCAAACTGTCATGCCCCTGGACACACAAGAGAGCACACATGTCTTGACAGGTAAGGCCAGGTGGAGAAAGGGAAGATGGAAGTCGCAGGCTTCAGGTCAGTGCTTATATGTGTACCTATGTGTTTGTAGTGTTGAGGGGAGGGGCTGGGTACATTTAAGTGTGTTTGTGTGGAGGGCAGTGGCATATGTAGGCCTTCTGCTGTCCTAGGCCCAACTAAGTGCATGCCCACCCCCCACAACTTTATTTCATCTGTGCCAGATTTTGCACGTTCACCACATTCTGCCCCTTCAACAAAAGTTCTCCAACATGGCCAAACTGCACCCCTCCTCTACAATCCTGTCCCATTTTGGCTCCATAACATAAGTATGTTTTGAAGGCTGGCGGGATTACAAAGTTTGGATTTGGAGATGGCAGTCTGTTCTACAGTGGAGTGAACTAGAGATACTTGTTAAGGCCAACTGCCAACTGTCGGTTACGTCAAAGTACAATCTTTCAGAGGAAGCGATCAGAACATAAGTTGTCTGCCAAAGGGACACAAGTGAGGGTTGGCTGGAACAAGGAATGTTGGTTTCAATCTAAAATCTGGTTTATCACGAGTTGTCTGCTGTCATCCCATGAGATGCACCTATTCTATGTAGTCTGTAATAGGAATGTTTCAGGAAACATAACTACATTTCTAAATGCGGTTTTGTGAAATTGAAGGAACAAGTGACTTACCTGTAACTGTTGTTCTCTAGCAAAGGGTCTGGCATGGATTCACATGCACATGAATATTCCCCGGTAAAGGAAAAATGAGTTTCAGTTTCGTTTCTGAACTGTCTTTCTACTAGTAACCAATCACTGGTCTCTGGGTCATACTGCCCCCAGCCAATGTCTGCCCTCTACCTAAGCACCTCCTCTGGCAGCCATCTTCAGATTTGGTAGCATATAAAGTGGCAGTAGGACCAAGAGAAGAGCCGCAGAGGGGTAGGAGGGAAGGTTTGCATGTGAATCCATGCCAGACCCATGCTGGAGAACAACAGTTACAGGTAAGTAACTCGTTCCTTCTCCAGCATGGGGTCTGGCATGGATTCACATGCTCATGAATACAGGAATACAAAGCAGTACGCACATGCACAACCATGGGAGGTGGCAAGGCTCAACATTAAGCATTACATCAACTAAACATTAAGAATCTCTTACCTCTTCACCTTCAGGCGAACAGGTTGCGCAGCACTGCTTGGCCGACTCTGGACTCCTCCCTGGAATCCTGGTTGACGCAGTAGAATCTCGTCAAGGTGTGCGTCGACCTCCACGTAGCAGCCCTGCAGATGTCCAGCAGGGGCACACCAGACAGGAACGCCATGGTAGCAGCAATCGCTCTGGTTGAATGGGCTCTCGGGCTGCCGGGCAACGGTCAGTTTGCCATCCGATGACAGTGCATGATGCAGCCGGAGAGCCATCTGGAAATGGAAGCCTTCGAGAGGGCCTTCCCTTGGTTCACAGGTCCAAAGTTCACAAAAAGTTGTGAAATCTCCCGAAGGCTCTTCGTGCAGTCCACGTAGAACTTCAGCACTCTAGCTACATCCAGCGAGTGCAAAGTCCTCTCGGCCGGTGACAAAGGTGACGGGAAGAAAACAGGTAACACCAAGGGATCGTTGAGATGGAAATCTGACGGCACCTTGGGCATGAAGGAGGGGTGTGTCCTCAGCACCACCCTTGGCCCGTGGAATGTCAGGTATGGTGGTTTACAGGAGAGGGCCTGGATCTCTACCACTCGTCGTGCAGAGATGATGGCCACAGGAAACGCTGTCTTCCACGACAGGAACTTCAATGGTGCCAAATGCAGCAGCTCGAATTGCGGCCCCATGAGCCTGGTCAGCACCACATTGAGCTCCCATGCTGGGGCCGGGACGTTCACCGGCGAGAACGATCGGAACAGTCCTTTCATGAACTCCTTCACCAGGCGATGGGACCATAGAGATGCCCACCCCGTAGCGGGAAATAGCTGCCAGATAGATCTTGAAGGAGTCATGCGCCAGCCCCGCCTTGGCCAGCGATAGCAAGTACGGCAGTACGAGGGGGCCCGTAATCCGCAGAGGGGTAATCTTCTGTGCACGGCACCAGACAGAGAACCTCTTCCATTTGTGTCCAAAGCACTTGAGAGTCGTGGACGCCCTGGTCTTCGCAAGCACCTCCTTGCAGTCTGCCGGGATATTGTAGCCTCCGAACTCTAGTGTTGGAGGAGCCATGCCTGCAAGTTCAGTGACCCCGGGTCATGGTGGAGGATGGTGCCTCCTTCTATGACGAGAAGATCCACATCTTTCAGCAGTTTTACTGGGGGGGGCGCTGACATGTCCAGAAGGTCCGGGAACCAAATCTGCCTCGGCCATGCCGGTGCAACGAGGATCATCCTGCACCGTGACCGTCTGAGTTGACTGATGAGTCGCAGCAGCAACGGCAAAGGTGGGAATGCATACAGGAACAGGCCATCCCAGGGGAATGAGAAGGCATCGGTCATGCTCCCCAGCTGGGGAAACCTGCTGGCGAACCTCCGGCACTTGGGGTTTGTCACAGTCGCAAATAGGCTGATCTGGGGATTGCCCCATCATCAGAATAGGAGAGTGACTTGATCCTGCCACAGCTCCCACTCGTGGCACGAGCACAGCTCCCTGCTGAGTGAGTCGGCGATGATGTTTTTTATTCCTGCCAGATGGAAGGGTACCAGAAACATCCCCTGGGCGGTGGCCCAGTGCCACAGATCCTGCGCTTCCTTGGATAGGGCTGGGGATCTGGTGCCCCCCTGCTTCCGGATGTAGAACATTGTGGTGGTGTTGTCAGTGAAGACCCTTACCATGCCCTTGAGGGATGGAAGGAATGACCTGAGAGCCCAGAACTCGGCCCAGAGCTCCAGGACATTGATGTGTAGTGACCTCTCCTCCGGGAGCCAAGGGCCTCTTGCATGGAGATCTCCGGTGTGCGCTCCCCATCCCTCCAGGGAGGCATCCGTCATCATCGTTTCCTGATATGCCAGGGTCTGGAAGTCCATGGCTGCAGCTAGATTCATGCGTGTGCCCCACCCCCGGATCGCGTGGTGGAAAGTCTCGTTGAGTGAGATATTGTCTTCGAAACTGCCCGCCGCTTGCATCCAACGGCCGTCGAGGAACATCTGCAGTGGTCACATCCGCAACCTGCAAAGGCGCACAAGGTAGATGCACCAGGACATCATGCTGAGTAGGGACTTGATGGACCTCACCCTGACCATGTCCATGGTCAACAGCCGTTGGACCTTGCCCAGGATGGCCTTTGTCCTCTCCTCCGACGGTCAAGCCAATTGCACCAGTGTGTCGAGTCTGGCTCCCAGGAACAGGGTGACTTAGGATGGTAGCAAGTGGGATTTCATGATGTTGATCGAGAATCCCAGATCCGTGAGAAGTTGGACGGTCTTTGCTGTGTGATCGACGGCGAGTTCTCTTGACTTTGCTCAGATGAGCCAATCGTCCAGGTAGGGGTAGACGTGGATCCCCTGCAGGCGCAGCTGCACTGCCACTGGTGCCAGGCACTTGGTGAATACCCTGGGTGCTGACTTCAAAGCGAAGGGAAGGGCTTTGAACTGGTAGTGCCGCCCCTGAACCACGAATTGTAGGAATTTGCGATGACCCTTTAGAATGGGGATGTGGAATTAGGCATCCTCCAAATCCAGCGACAATAGGAAATCGTCTTCCTCCAGCTGTCCCAGCACCTTCTGCAGGGTGATCATACAGAATTTCTGAGACTTGATGTACTTGTTTAGACGACGAAGGTCCAGGATGGGTCGCCAACCGCCGGTCTTCTTCCGGATGAGGAAGTACCGTGAGTACACTCGGAGCCCCGGAGCCTTTTTGGGATGAGTTCTATGGCTCCCTTTCTTAGCATCTCTCGTACCTCCAGAAGTAGTTGTGGGATGTGGTTTTCCTTCATGGCCATGGGAGATATACGGGGACACCTTCTCTGAAACTTTAGGGTGTGCCCGCGAGCCAGGGGATCTAGCACCCAACGGTCAGTGGAAATGGACTCCCATACGCTGCCGAATTTTGCCAGCCGGCCTCCCACTGCGGTGCTTGGGTGGGGGCCCGATGCCACAGCCGGTTCAGTCCTGCTTGGCCATGGTCTTGCTGCCTTGGCCTTCTTGGTACGACGATGCACACCTCTTGTCTTGCCGTGTCCTCTGTAGGCTTCCTGCGATGAGGAGCAGGCCGCTTGGTGGTACGACGAGGAACCGCCGCCAAATCATTTGGAGGCACCTTGCTTGCCTCCGGAGTTCCGAAAGGCCAGCGGTCATTATTGAAGAACACCCAAGGCCCGAGCCGTCTCAGTGTCCGCCTTGATGGCCTGCAGTGAATCGTACACTGTCTTGCCGAACAGGTTGTTCCCGTCGAAAGGCATGTCCAGAACTCTGGTCTGCACATCGTGGCGGAAGTCAGTGGCCTTAAGCCAGCGAACCCGGTGAAGGCAAACGCTGTTTCCCATCTGGCGAAAGCCAGTGTCAGCGATGTCCATGGCCACCGTAATGGTGTGGTCCGAAGTCACTCACCTTCCTGTAGGATTTCCAGGACCTCAGCCCTCTTGTTGTCCAGGAGGAAGTCCAGCAGGGGAGCAATCTTAAACCACAGCTCCCTTTCGTAGCGTGCCACAATCGCAAGGGCGTTGGCTGCTTTAATCGTCGTCGCCTCCGACAAGATGACCCGTCGTCCCATGGCGTCCAGTTTCTTCCCCTCGCCGTCTGGCGGGGAAGTTGAAGTTGAATCCATCGCCCCCGCTACTTTCTTCTTGGCCGACGTGGAGACCACTGAATCCTGGGACGGCTGTGCCCGAAGGCAGAAGGGGGTGGAATCGGGGACCCGGTACTTCTTCTCATACCGGTCTCTCTTAGCAGGAGCCATGGATGGGTTCTTCAGGAGCGCCAGCCCTTCGTCCCAGATGTCGTCTAGTAACCGGACTGAGAGGGCAGTCTTCCTCTTGGCCTCCCGCCATTGGTAGAGGAAACCTACCTACCTTCTTCTGTCTTTGGGGCAGAGCTCAGATGCCCTGGCGATCCTGGTGTGGAAGGATCCAATTTTGTCTGGAGGGGACGCCCGAGCAGGTTGAGATGGAAGGTCCATTCCGTCATCACCACCGTCGTCATCCATCCCCGTCGTCGCCATCTCCGTTCCTGTCTCATCCCTCGGATGAGGGGAAAGAGGTGAAGGCTGTAAAGGCTGGAAAGAAGGAGGGGGATGAGTTCTCCTCCACTTGCTCGGTGGTCTTCCCGATGGTCGAGGCTCCGCTGGATCATCCGCTGGGGGTAAGGGCAACCTTGTCCTTATCTCTGTACATAAGGCCTGAATAGCCATCAAGATCGCTCTTGAGTTGTCTTGTGGCATAGGCACCGGTTGCTACGGGAGTGACCATTGGGGACTAGGATCCTCTGTCCCCTCCATGGCCCGCGGTTCCTCGTCAGCACTGCCGTCGTTTTCTTCGTCCGCCTCATCGTGATCCCTCCCGTAGGGCCGGACCTCCTTGAACTTCTTGTCCAGGATCTTTGCGACACCAGCCAGCTCATCTTCAGAGGTGGTATCTGTGTCCGTAATGGCTACCTGGCCCCCCCTCTTTCTCCGCCCGGGGTTTCACGGGGGTCTTATCGATAGGCTGAAAAGACGATTCCCTCCGCGGTGGCAGGGAAACTCTAGGCCTGGAGGTCGTCTCCACTGGGATAGCCTCCGCAGGCATCGCCAGGGCTGCCACGACTTCCTCGATCGAGGCCTTAGCCGAGTGAATCAGGGCCTTCGCGACTTTGGGCGCGCCTGAGGCCTTCACCTTGGGGGAGGGTCACCGCCTCCCAACCCCTCGGCTGTCTCAGTCAGGATCGACCGGGACTTCTCCCGAAGCTTACCCGGGTTCTCCGGCTTCCTCTTCCCTGAGCCAGAGCGGTGGCTCGTGGTTGATAGCGGCGGTGATAATGCGCCCTGCCTGGCAGCCGAGGAGCCCGACCGATCGGCACTCCCGGTGCCCGCGGACCCACAGTGCTTTGCCTTTTGTTGAGCCCCCGTCGCCAGAACGCCCTCAAAGGTCTTAGAAGACCGCTCGGACTTCTTCCTCTTCTCACCTGCTGCCGGGCTCTTCCCCTCCAGCCAGTTGGTGAGTCGAGTATGACAATCCCTCATTGTCCGTTCGGACATGTTATTACAAAACACACAGTCCTTCTCCACGTGCTATTTGTCGTCGTGAAGGCAGTAGAGGCACCGACAGTGCTCATCCTCCTTAAAGACGTTCTGTAGCCCGCATCCAGGGCAGCTCCTGAACAGCTTGGGTCCAACAGGCGTCATGCTCCCTTTGTCCTGGGCCATGACCACGCGGGGTAGGCCTCAAAGATATTCTGTAAATCTCCGAGAAGTGGAAACTCGACGAAGAGTTGTCCTTGAGGGACATAGAAATTTCCGAAAATGGTTCCCCGTTGATCGGAAGTAGAATCAGTGGCGCTTGAGGCTCGATTGACAGAAAATATAAGAGTAAACTCTTCGAAAAAACGCACAACGCAGTAAAAGCTCAAGAGCTAAACCACGAGGACTCCCAACACTTGAACGTGTGGTAAAAATCTGAAGATGGCTGCCAGAGGAGAGTCTTAGGTAGAGGGCAGTCATTGGCTGGGGGCAGTATGACCCAGAGACCAGTGATTGATTACTAGTAGAAAGATAATTCAGAAACAAAACTGAAAAGGATTTTTTCTTTACCAAGGTTTCCCAGCCTGACGATGGGGAATATTTATGAGCATGTGAATCCATGCCAGACCCCATGCTGGAGAATAGTGCACATATGATATATATTCAGGTGGTTCAGGCGCATCATTTAACAAAATGTTGATTAGAAAAAGAACTAAGCATTTGCGTGGATTAAGATCCAGTGTCATCAGGGGACATAACAGAGATAAGGCAAGTTACCACTCCTGCAGCCCATGCACCTCAAATCCATTGGGCTGGAATGCCATTACAAGATTGCAAAAGCACAAGTGAAATTTAAAAACTCTGCCTGAGCATTAACACATAATATGTGTAAAGACAGTTGGAAAAGCAGTGGCAGCTGGTGAATTGTTTAAATAGAGGGGTGTACATGTTTGCCTCGAAAATGTGTTAGCATCCTAGCATAGCAAGGGAGCCCAAACCAACCCATGAAGGTACAGTGGTTGTCGCCTTGAACTTTTCTTTTTAAACATGGTGCATTTTCTTGCACACCTTTTGTGAAAAATTGAGTAAAACAAAACGTTTGCCATCAGTTATGTATAGAGCACATGAAAAAATCAAATCCATGTAAGTCAGCAACAGTGCACAGGTGCTTGTCCCAAAAAATGTTCATGATGCCTTTTCCCACAATGTATGCAAGTATAAACAACATGTTCATGCTGGCTGTGCCCATACATATTCATGCAACAGCACCAATAGATGTATTATTACCATGTAAGAACTTACTCCTGCTGGCTTTATGCCAGTAAAAATACCATGACACAGTAAGAAAGTACATCCAAAATGACTGCATCAATGAAAACCAGTCTAACAACATAATAACACTTATGTTTGCTTTACCATTTATGTCCAGTAGAAAATACCATGCCACATAAGAAAGTAAAGCTAGACTAGCTGAACTCAAGTATGCCCGTCTATCTATGCAATAGCAGTCATGTTGGCTTTACCCTTGATACCAAAAATAAAATACCATGCCACAGTAAGGAAGAATACGTAGACTGGCTGCACCAAAATATACCAGTCTAGCTATGGTATAGGACTCATATTTGCTTAACCTTGAATCCCAGTATTAAAGCCAATGCTGTCAGTAGCAGCTCTCTCAACAAGAGGCCTGCTCCCCCTCACCCACTCTGGGCATGGCAGGCACATACATGCTCTCAGTCACACAACATACACTCTCATTCAGCCAGGCATTCATATACTGAGACACAATGCATGCTCACCCAGGCGAATGCATTCTATATTCAAACAACATACTCTCTCATTCAACCAGGCATTCATACATTGAAACATGCACTCATTCAACCAGGTATCAATACACTCACACAACGTACACTCCTTAGAGTTGATCAGACTGTACAATACAAAGGAACATTTTGATATGTCTGCTTTACATGTGTAGATTCCCTGCTGTTTGAGGCACTGTTTTACAGTAAAAGTCCTACCTTGTATTTAAAATCGAAATCATGTAAAGTTGACTTACATGCATAACGGTTTTGCACTGTGTGAAATAATTTTCAGTACTCTTGGTGGGACTGGTAGTGCAGCTGAATGCAACCAAAGACATAATAAACCAGCAGAGATGCCATTTGCCTGCTTAGCAGCTTCTGTAAAGATGTCCGAATGGATAACTTGATAGGACACCTCAGACCTTTCTTCTTTACAGCTGTGAAACAGCATGTACCTTTGGCATACCGTTTTTTTTTTTTTCAATCACCCTTCTGTGGCCTTGGTATATCTTTTCAAAGTATTCTTGATGCACTTACGCATTTAGATTTCCTCGTCACCATTTTGACTTCTGCAAAATCTATTTCATGCTTGCACCTTTTGGGCAACCACAAACCTCTGAAATGTGGGGACTGAGAGGGAAAGTAGTGCTTGCTTCTGAACATCATTTTAGTGCCTACCAGTGTGATCTCTGTGCTTGACTTAAGCATAGGCATGCATTTAATATTGTAAAATAATTTTTAACTCATATTTTTCAGGAGGACAAATACTAATGTTTGCAATGGTTTAAAAATATGCATGTAATGTGTATTTGAACATAAATGTGATGGCCTTACACGGTTTGTATGTGTGTATTAGAACGACCTCCAATGATAATGGAGAGTGGCACCAATACAATCAGTGAGGTTCTGCCTCTTTTGCATATTTAGGAGCATTCTGAGAACATAAAAAGGACAAGGAGGTTTATATGTCATATGTCCGTGAGAGTTGTATGACTGAATCTCTAAATACCTAACGCATGCTGTTTTTTTAAAAAATCTTTTTTTTTTGTCACTGTTAGGCGGAATTATATGCAGTACCCTTTGGGAACACCACACACAATTAAGACTAAAAGTGCCAGTACAAATTCACCTTTGATACAAGCCTGTACCACACAGTAAAAGTGGTAGCGATGGCTGAGCAGCCAGACTTATCTCAAGAGTAAGTGAGCAGTATCAAATAGTTACACAAAGGACAGCAATTACTATGATTCAAACAACCACTGACTCAAGGTTTCTGTGTTAAAGTATATACATTTATTTACACCTCAGTTGTATAACATTTCACTAAAGTAAAACAGTTGACAAATCCCGTTACCAATACACCACACCACTCCCAATAGGTTTCTAGACAAGTTTAGCTCACAAATGAAGTGGGAGCAAAATGGCATTCCAGAAATTAAAAAGGGAGGGAAAGACAAAGTTAGGCTAGAATTGAGCAGTACCAACAAGTAAGTAAGCAGGGCAATCTAGAAAATGGAACTACAGTGATGGAATCAAATCAAATAGGCTTAGGGCCAAAGTCAATAGGACAAAAGTCTTTTGCTCAAGATGACACGGTTCAGGGTAGTTTGCAGTTAAGTCTTTGCCAAGAGTTCCGGACGAGGTTGGTCGGCAGAAAAGTTAGTTCAAAGAGAAGAGAAGGACAATCCCTCGGATTGGCAAAAGGTTTCACACACCTTCACCGTGGATGAGCGAAACGAGCAACCGGATTTGCACAGTACCATTAAATGGAGAAGAAGCTGTAGCTGAGGCGGACTCACGGTTCCTGAAGCGACTGTCAGACTGACATGAAGTAGGAAGACTGGAGGGTCCTGCACTACCCAGGGAAGAAACCAGCAGCAGAGCAAAACAACAAATAAAAGGTGCACTCCTTAAAACGCAAGCAGGGTCCGACCTTCCTGGCTATCCGGACCACTGTAGCTCTGTCCAGTGAATTCGACCAGACGAGGGAGTCCTGGCTTGCAGTTTGGGTTGAACTGGTTGGTCCTGGAGGTTCTTCTCTGTCGTTGGAGTTCGAGGATGCAGACCTGCAGCAGGGCTTCACCGGGCGGTTCAGTCGTGGTAGGGGTCCTCTTCCATCAGCTCCTCGTCGGTTCTTTCGTTCCAGTGGCAACTCTGCCTTTCCAGTCCCAGAGACCTGTTTTTTATGCAGTTTTCCCCCATTTACACAGCCTGGCTGTCAATCATACAGCATGGTGGCTGTCCTGGCGGGGACAGTCACCCAGCCAATCAAACAGGAGTGCGACTTGGGTTACCAAGGGAACCCATGGCAGGGGTCCTAAAACCCCTCCCTCACATCCTGCCTACCCAGACATTCAGGCATAGAAGCCCGCAAAGAGACGGTGAACAAAGGAACCAAACCTGGTTTGGCACGCAGAGAAAAACACGAGAAAGACATTTTCAAAAAGAAATGGCGAATAAACCCAGCCGGAACCGTATAAAAATGAGTATGGCCAAGAGGGTTTAAGTTCAAGGCTACCATGATAGCCTAAAACAATACCACGGTTATTTAAGATAACCGCAGTAGGAAAAATAGGGTAGTTACCACTGACACCAGCCAAGTCTTGATGAAAAGCCAGCGAAACAGTGCTCCACGAGAAACAGACTAAAAGGGATAAGTATTAACCCTTTCCAATACGCCATGTAAGATGGGGTGCACTGGGTCTGGGGTTTAAAGAGACTACATAAAATTAATGGCAACTTTACATGTTTCTGGGAGACACTAGTCAGTCCCAGAAAAATGGAGTCAGTGGGAAGTCTGAAAGACAACCCTGTGTCACTGTACTGAAGGTGCTGTATAACACACAGGCCCTCATTAGGACCCTGGCGCTAAGTGTTTAACGGCGCCGTTAAAGGCTGCAGCACCGTTAAACACTTAGCGCCTTACTATGAGGTCCCTTTGCTGGACCCTACCTGAATGGCTGGTCTAGACCAGCCATTAAAGTAGGGACCCGCAAAGGGACCTTGGTGCTAAGTACAGTGCCGCAATTTGCGGTACCGTACTTAGCGCCTTCCCCAGTCCCATTGGTTGCCCTATGGGGCAAAAATGGGAATGGGGAAGGGCCAATGTTCAATGTGGAATTACCGCCCTGCCAACCTTGGAATGGGGTGGTAATTCCCCATTGAACATTGGCAGACTCGTTACGATACCGGCACCAACCATGGTGCTAATAGCGCCATGGTTTAGCGCCAGTATCGTAATGAGAACCACAGAAAAAAAGATGATGCCTGTAGAGTAGGTGAGGCTCCACAGTCTATGAACATAAACATGTAAAACACACACAGCAAAACACATGTAAGAGTGGGAAAAAAAGCTCACACTCTTACCAGGTGAAAAAAAGAAATCCTAGAAATACAGCATAGCTGCTGAGGGACTCAGTAGGTAAGGGAAATTAGCCATTCTGGAGACTTCTTCCTAACAGTCACCCTAACAGTAAAGTTTTTGTCATATCAAACATATATTCATGTTTGCCAAACACATACTTTAGCTCTCAGGGTGCAGTGACTGCTAACAGCTCCAAATCACTCAAGCGTTGTTGTGGGTCAGCCAGACTCTGGATAAAAAAAAACTTTAATTTAAAGTACATTGAAATAAACTGCTATAAAAAAGATGTTTCTGGTGGAAATCTGCCGCCCTAGGCCTGGGCCTAGTTGGCCTTGATGTAAATACGTTACTGGCTGGAGTAGTGTTTTTGCATGTAAAGGAGGGGGTAGGTGAGTAAGTCTGTCTGTTTCTGTGTGTGCGTTTGTTTGCGTTTGTGAGTATGCGTTTGTCTGTCTTTCAGGGGAAGAGGTTTGGGTAGGAATGTTTATGTTGGGGAGGGCATGGGGGAATAAAGGGGAACTTGGGGAGTGTAGTCCCCACAATTTAAGAAGGCGTTTAGGGGAGGGTTGAAGGTGACCCTACCCATCCCCTGAAAATGTATATCAAATATTAAATTCTGCACTGAATTAGCCGATAAACATGTGTCTTTTTCAGATGCAGCCTTTAACATTCGAAAATATCTCTTAGAGCCAATCATTTAGTCATAGAAGAACACATCTTCTCCTTTCCAAAGACTGCTTGGAAGGAATCTGAATGGCTTAAGGTAACACTGTTTGGGACAGATGGATGATTATGGCATGCCCATGGACAGATAAGTAAAGATCAGTTAGGAAGTGTTCTTCTGGAGTGTTAAAACTTCAATCTGATCAAGAAGGCTAGTAAATGTCATAAGGGATTATTCCATAACTTTGAACTGTCAACCGAGTAAGCCAGGCATCTGCAGCCCGCATGTTTTGGACTATAATACCCATTAGACATTTCCATTTGCTATTTGGCCACAGTTAATTAACGTTGTAATCCAGACCACTAGAGAGCCATGGGTTGCAGATGCATCAAGTAAGCAGAGTGAAGAGTGACACTCTCGCCAATAAACTTGCTATCCTTGAGGGGAGATGCAAAAAGTCTAAACCCAATTCCCTGTTCTTCCGAGAATGCCTATTGATTACTGGGGTGGTTTCACAGGAATCAAGTAGCACTGTTTAACATCTCATGCAGCAGAATAGATATTGGTAATACAGACAAGCAGAACGCCTCATGGGAGATGAATAACTCATTTGTGTAGCAACAGCACCTGTTTCAAAATCATGGACTACAGCACGAGGAGTGCAGTGCAGGGACGTCATTTCACCAAAATGCCAGGGGTAGCTGAAATTACATCACATGACCGTTGACCTCTGATGACATTACAGGAAGTGATGTTATTTGACCCCACCCTGAAGAGATATTGTGGGAAGCGATGGAACACGACCTTTCACTCTTGACAAAAGAGGAAGTGGCATCACTTAGCATTGTTCCTAAGTACACTATGAAAAATATGGTTACGATATCACTATAATGTGTTATAAATTTCATGCAAGAATGGATCACCATATGTATCATTAATATCAGTGTGTATAGGCCCATATTTCCAAATTACTGTGAATGCAAGCAAATGATAATGATGTGTTATTATTTAGCACTTACGCTTAAGCGCTTTATATAGAAAAAAATATACATACAATATCACCCAACCTGTGTTTGTACTCATGTATTGACCTCAGAAGGATGAAAGGCGGAGTTGAGGTGTTTAAGAACATACTAAATCAGTGACTCACCCCCTGAAGTGTCCCTGAAATAAATATCTTTAATGATTCTAGAAACTATTGTATAGAATCCCAGAAAGACACATTATTTGGTTTTCCTATTCTTTCTTATTTATGGTCACTGTTGAAAGTGTTAGACTTGTCTAACCCATGTTCTATTTTTTTTTATTTTTTTTAATCGGCCTGAACACGAAAGCCATCCACTCCAGAAGCAAAGAGCCACATGGCGCTGGTCACATCCCAGGAACTTGCATTTAAAAAAA
The DNA here is from genome assembly GCF_040938575.1 of Ambystoma mexicanum. NCBI lineage: Eukaryota > Metazoa > Chordata > Amphibia > Caudata > Ambystomatidae > Ambystoma > Ambystoma mexicanum. Next base: position 533,153,833 of record NC_090939.1, read on the forward strand.
CTTTTTTTAGGGGTAGCAAGGGAGACCAGAGGGGTAGCAAGGGAGACCTCAGGGGTGGCAGTAGCAAACTCTGGCGACCCCCAAATGACATCCATGGTGCACTGCAAACAGATGCATCCAGTAAAGGGCTGGGAGAGTTCTCTCACAGCGGAATAAGAAAGGGTTAGATCCACTCCTAGATGGTTTAGCATTTTCCTATTAGAGAGGAAATTAGTAGTGAGAGAGAGAGCATTGCAGTCACATTGGACCTGAAACAAAGTTCGACCGACATGATTAGCTGCTAGTTCTCTGTGTCTGGGCATGTATAGGTGTGCTTAAAGGTGTGTGTATTCATAGAGCTAGAGATTATTGAGGCCCTTCCCACACTTGGAGCCCTCTTGGGTAGGATCATCATTGGGCAGAGCCTACACTGATTCATTATGGGAACTCATGATGAACATACTCACCCTTACCACTTAAGTAGTTAATTTATTGGGCCTTTTATTAATAGCATCAACCTTTACAAAGCCGCTTACCATATTTTTCTCAGCTGCCAAAGTTTCTTTGTGATACAAAATGAGGAAATCTCTTGAACAATTCCCTCTGTCTCCTCTCAAGTCTCCGGGGAAAGTGTCCAGTGTTTTGTGGCATCACACCTATTTTCACACTTGATACATCCCATACAGAGATTACACACAAGGTGAGTTCTAGATAAGTGCCTTCAGTAATTTGCAGATCCTACCTTTCTAATCGTTATTCCATGCTTCGGATTGGGATTATTTTGGCTGGAATTCGTACAAGGACTCAGCAGTCCTCTCAAGTCACTTTGGATGCAGCATTTAGGCATGAATACGGCCGTCACTAGAACCACCGGAACGGCACATCTAAGGTCACAGTGTGGTTGCCAGTATGGGCATATTTTTGAATGAATTAAGCAATGTCAGAAGCTTGTTTTGCAATAATAGAGTTGCTGGTCAAATGACATGCCCCAGTCTTCCTCTTTCCAAAGTCAAGTGTGAGTTAGCCCTTGCACTATATAAGAAGCCGTTTTGGACAACAGACTCTCCTCCACTGCTGGCTTTTAGTGAGCTCATTCGTCTACTACTTGTGAATAGAGGTGATCCTCCCTAGAGTTATCAGCCTATCGCATTGACAACCTCAGATAGGACTGCATCCCGCACTCAGTGCAATTGTGGTAAGGAGACTTTCACACCAGTACTATGACCCAGCGTGTGGAAAAACAAGTCATTAATGTGTAGTGTCCAGCTTTGGTGCTTATGAGCAGATGTCCATAAACAGCTGCATCAATTCACAATTAACTCGGAAGTCCAGGCTAGACAACGCTCATGTTTTCTGTTTTCATTGTGTCCTGCTTGGGGTGGAAGGTAATGTACCATTGCATGGTTTGCTAATCTCACTGCTATTGGGAGACTATTAAATTTGACACAGAAAAGTGAAGCTGAGCTCCTTGACGCCTCAGCTGCAGAGACTAAGCACTAATACAGTTGAGTTAGAAGAGGGGAAATCTCTGCTTTATAAACTGTAAAGGTACTATTCAGACTGATTCCGGGTATTAGTCCTGATTTTCAGCAATTTAGATTCTCCTTAGTACCATTATTCTTTACTTGTTCATCATCCTTTCCTGAAATGCAGGTTGTTGTATTTCAGTGCCATCTGATCGGCCATGACTTATTTTCGTTAACATTATTATGTACTTTCTGTTCTTAAAATTCATACAACTGTCGTTTCATCGTTTTTATACCCGACTCGCTTTGATAATTCCAGAAGTATGAAAATGCAGAGGGTTGGCAACTCTTAAGAATTATTTTTCGTTTTTGTTTTTAGGATCAGCCCCTAGGCCATCATTAGTGTGGAAAACTTTTGATGAAAAGATTTTCAGATGACAGCTTTACCAATAACAGCGTGGAATGAACACGGAACCCGCACCTAACACCAGCGGTAAGAGAGCTCACAAAAACATTTCCTAAACTGGGATAGGAGTCCGGATGGGGGTGAAATTGGTTAACAGAAAGTGCATTATAACGCAGGCCTTTACGCTGTACAACAAAAGTATTACTCTTGTAATTGAAAGTGTAAATAAACCCCTAGATTACCAGTGAATGAGGACTTGGGTCTTCATGAGTAAATAAACTGTGTGCACGGGCAGGCAATGATATAAGGATCAATGCCAAGGAACCCTGATACAATACCTCAGCCGTAAGGGGGTAATGTGTTTTCATACGGTTTTTTCGTTTAGAAAAAGCAATCCCACGATTTGAGCAGGAACGGCGGTTAATGCACAAAGGGTTAAGATGGGAAGTGCCTGAAATTACACATCTGGGAAATGATCTGCTTGGGTTTGAGGACTTAAGGAACAGAAACAGCACGCCCAGAGGGAAGGCCAGTTTAAGTAAGTTTCACTAGACTTAGTTCTGCAGAGTGTATTCCCATAGAGGCAACTAATCACTGACTTTTGGTGTGGATTTCCCCACTTTAGTGACTTATGGGCAAAACCGGTTCGGATAAGGATTAAACAAGACGCCTACCAGAAGGCAAGCGAAACTAGACGACCTGTAAAAGATCTCAGAAACGGAACCCGCCCAACGGGGTAAACCGATTGTGTAATGTGCAAAACTGATACCATTTGACTAGCGTGTTGAAGCACCTAATGGGCCTTTCTCTTAAACTTTTTTTTCAGCTCAGTGAGAGCACACGCTCCACAGGAGTGAGACAACTCCAAGTATCTGCCTACAATATTAGAAGCAGTGGATGGACATATGACAAAAGGGTGAGTGGAACACATCCATACGACCTACCGGTTAGGGAAGGAAGTGATTAGATTATGCCCCCGCCCTGAAGACACACCTCCATAGCCTCGTAATTGGGATAGACATGATTTAAGCACTGTTAATCCCCGGCCTGTTTGTACATAAGCCCTTTCCTGACTGTAAACGGTTGTTTGTTATACTTTGAGGTATGACTGCTATTATTGAACAATAGTTGTCTCATGAGCCCAGTAGTTTAATAGGTTACTAATACGCCTATTCCATGTTGTTGCCGCTCGATAGGTGGTGATTTCGTTCCAGATATATGGACGGCAAGGGTACCACAAATCCCTAAAGAGAAGATACCACTAGAACCTCAACGCGAACTGCTGATACGACATTGTTTTTAGTAATCATTGTCTGTTTTTAGGCTATTACGTTGACAGAGATGTGATGCGTGCCTTACTAAACCTTCACTAAAGCCCTTGAAGAATTTCCGAGCATTAATTACATTTACATTTAAACGGAAAAAAACATGTCGGGCACTAGTGTTGTGTGTGTGGAATGAGATGGTGACAGTGACTGAAGAAAAGAGTGAATGGAATGAGATTGAGTGAGGTGTGCTAAGTGAGGTTATGGCCTGGTGTGACCAGCAACACAGCACAATACACGTTAACGGTTAAGAATCTAAATTAATTGATTTAGCGATGGAAAGGGTTTAAGTTTGTGCATATACTTCTGTTCACGTGTCGTTCAGACTCTCAATACAGGAGACCAAATAAGTACTTTAACAATACACCAATGGTGTTTTTTAAAAAAAATATTTGCGTGAAAGTGAACAATAAAATATGTATATTGTTTTACAAACCTGCGTTTAAATAGTGTTCTTCCCTATGTCCATAAATGATTATGGTATGAGATTAGAGTCCACCCAGAGAAGGTAGCAATGATGAGCACCAGCTTTGTTGTTGCAAAGTGTTAAGGGTTAATCCCTTTATGTTGAGGGTATGCTGGTGTTACAGACCCCTCTATCTCTCCTCTTTGTTTAAATAGGCTTAAAATTCATACAACTGTCGTTTCATCGTTTTTATACCCGACTCGCTTTGATAATTCCGGAAGTATGAAAATGAAGAGGGTTGGCAACTCTTAAGAATTATTTTTCGTTTTTGTTTTTAGGATCAGCCCCTAGGCCATCATTAGTGTGGAAAACTTTTGATGAAAAGATTTTCAGATGACAGCTTTACAAATGACAGTGTGGTAATGGCAATTTTCACATACAGAAAAAAGAAATTGACTGCGGCGGTTAGGGAAAAGTATACGTTTGGTGGTATCCCACAGGTAAATCCAGTGGAATACAACCAAACGGTTATACCGTTACTGCCACTTGGTCTGCTGGAATCACCAGCAGATTACAACTGGTGGTAAGTGTATGGTATTCCCCATTCCATGGAGTCCAAAGGACTTCATGGGGGGAATTGCTGGTAATATTGGTGCTGGTAATATCGTCATGTTTTGGTGGCGGGGTGCTGAAATGACTGGAAGCTCGGAGCTGCATGTAAATCCGGCCGCCCCACCACCAAACTTGTAGTATGCCGGTCCAGAAATGTGCCAATAAACGGAATCTCTGGCATGTTAATTACAGAATGGCATACTTATAATGAGGCCGATTAACCACATGTGGAAATACCAGCACCAAATGTACAGAAGACAATAAGTAGTGCAGTGGCCATTTAGACTTTGAATCGAGCCAATCCAGCAGCCACCCAGCAGAAATGAATGGCCAAGGGGCCTGTTGCAGAAATTGAGGAGATGTGCTTGGTGCTGGCCATCAGCACAAAGTCAAATTGGCAGATGAGGATCATGGGTTTGCGTTATCTAGTGCAGGACCTCGGTTGATTGTCCATCTCCAGTCCCAACCCCATACCTAGAGGTCGATCAGGCTCTTGTATGTCAACTGGGACAATATTGTGACCTTCTCCAACCAACTCATACCATTGACAATGTGACAATGATGCAGTGAAAAGAGCTGAAACACTGATTGAAGGCTCTTGTGGTGGAAGATGATCAAAAAGGGTCTTGTGCCTCTGGAGTCCACATAGTTTTCTACATCTGTGGGAGGAGAAGGTCTAGGAGAGATTGCATTGCAGGACGTGGAAGCTGAAATACCCACATTGGTTGGTAAATACATGTCTTGATAAACATGAGGGAAATGTTGAAGGTTTGGCAAGTGCTGGTCCCCCTGTCATGGCTGTATCCCACCACCTGAAGGGGCCCAAGGGGCCTGTGTAAGTGTTGGAGGGGGGCTTTCTGTAAACTACTAACTCAAGGCAGTACTGGACACATTTTGCCAGATGGTGGACATGTAGGCTGTCCAAGGGTGGTGGCAAATTATACGGTGGAGGAGATCCCTGGCATTCTGAAGGCAGCAATGAGGCTGTAAATGATGGGGCATTTCCTTTAATACCAAGGAAGGCTCCAGGAGAATATGCTGGCTGCATCAACCCACCCCAGACAGAGTATGGTGGGCCACAGAGTCCAAAGACTGTGATTCCTCCTCATCTTTGACATTCTATGGAGAATGTATCAGACCCTGAGCTAGCTGACCATCTGGTCAAATCACAGTCCCAGCCCATCCATGTCTACAAAAGAAGGTTTCAGTACCAGCAGCCCACGTGTGCTCTCCTTGCTGACTGCTCATCCTCCCTCTGTTCCTCCACTCCTCCACCTTCATGGGGAAGCAGAGCATATATGCAAAACCTGCGAATGTCAATCAAATATATTGTTCTCTTTGGAGGAGATAGATATTGTTGGAGCTAAAGGAATAGGTGATGTGATGTTAAAGTGAAAGTACGTTGTTGGTGATGTGGTTTCAGGCAATTTATCCTAAATAAATAACAAGCGAAAGTAGCAATGTTGTTCGCGGTTTTACTTACAGTGAAAGAAGGTGAATCGGATGGTAAAATCAGCTCACCTGCCTTCCAATTATGTTTGTCCAATAGCACATTTCATTTTAAAGTTTGTAAAATGTCCACGTGGATTTCATTCTCTCCTTCCTGGTCACTGGTCATCCTGCTGCCCCAGGCATGTTATGAGACAGGAGTGGAATGAGTTTCTCAAGTTTTATTGAGAGATACAAGGAGCTACTTGAATAAAAGAGAGAAATTAACCATGTGAGACTGCACAACAAGTAGGCACGGTGCCAGAAAGAAATACCCTGAGCCTGTGTCTATGTTATCTGTTAGATAGAAATGATCAGAACAAGGCGATGAGGCGAGGTCTGTAGGGGCTACTCCAGAGAGCCTATCCAGCAGGACTGCATGGTCTACAGTACTGAAGCAAGTATTGAAAGCTAACAAGATGTCATCGGCCTGATGGAGTCACTCGTAGGTTCAGATTGCCTACTCAGTGGCACAGCTGTGGGATATTATACTAACATTAATAGCTCCTGGTCTTCTTCTGACACAATACTGCTCTGCATATGTGATACTGTTAAAAGCATTCGACCAAGCCATTAGAAGATCCCCACACTTACAATGATTCAAGGTTGCGCTAGTGCTTATTTGTGGTGATCACCAACATTCTCTGTCTTCATCCTCATGCTGTAACCAATGTTAATTGACCTGTGCGCTCTTTCTAGCAAATGTCACTTTAAGACCAGCTGCACATCTCTCCTTTGGTCCTCCCATCATACTGACCTCATTAAAACGCCACACTCTCCACAATGGAAAATAGAATTCAAAACTCAGTGCCCAAGAAAGATATTGAGCATCACTTTAAATGGGCCAGAGAAGTCAATTAGGGCAGTAGAGCAAGAGGTAATACCGGTATGCCTTTATTTATCTCTCCAACCAATGTTGATGCAGTGGCAAGGCAGAGGAGGGGCACAGCGTGGAGGTAATACCTCAGCTATGCAATCCTCCTTTGTCTTGCCAGTGCGTTCCGTTTCACGCCTGCATTACATGTCCATGCATTCAAGACATATAGTGCCCGCTAAAGACCAGGCAGATTCTGAAGAAATCCATTCATTAATGCTGCCTACAAAGCATCATTTACAGGTGTTATTTATTTCTTCACAAAACAGAGATGTAAACAAACGAATAAACCAGAATAAACCCTCCCTTACTCTACACCGTTTGAACCTTTAAAATTGGATCCAGCAACACGTATAGGGGGTAATTCATAGAATTCAGCGCACAAGTGGCGCACGCGGCTGGCGCACAGTGTGCGCGTGTGACTTTCTGCAACAGCCGCGTGCGTTAAAATTCATTTCCGCGCACAGCGTATTCATGGAATTTAACATCCAAAACCAGCCATGGCGCAGAGTGGTGCAGCGACCCTGCAGCAGCACCAGTTATGCCCCCAACCCCTCCCCGTGCGCCATGTACAGCGCACAAATCCCGTACATGGTGCACATGCTTACAACCACGAAAACGCCTGTAAAACTCCCCGCGCATCCCTCCGAATACACGTACCCCACTGCGCGGGTAGGCTCACACGCGATTGTGCCTGTGCGAACGGGGTACGTGGCTTACTGGGGTGCGCGGGAAGTTTCACACGCGATTGGCCCTGTGCGTGCGGGGTACATGGATTACTGGGGTGCGCGGGAAGTTTCACATGTGATTGGCCCTGTGCATGTGGGGTACGTGGATTACTAGGGTGCGCAGGAAGTTTCACACGCAATTTGCCCTGTGCGTGTGGGGTACGTGGATTTGTGGGGTGCGTGGGAAGTTTCACACACGGCAGGCCCTGTGCATGCGGGCTACGTGGATTACTGGGGTGCGCTGGAAGTTTCACATGCGATTGGACCTGTGCAAGCGGGGTACGTGGATTGCTGGGGTGCGCGGGAAGTTTCACATGCGATTGGCCCTGTGCGTGCGGGGTACATGGATTAGGGGGGTGCGCGGGAAGCTTCACACGCAGCAGGCCCTGTGCGTGCGGGCTATGTGGATTACTGGGATGCGTGGGAAGTTTCACACGCGATTGGGCCTGTGCGAGCGGGGTACGTGGATTACTGGGGTGCGCGGGAAGTTTCACACGCGATTGGCCCTGTGCGTGCGGGGTACGTGGATTACTGGGGTGCGCGGGAAGTTTCACACGCGATTGGCCCTGTGCGTGCAGGGTATGTGGATTACTGGGGTGCACGGGAAGTTTCACACCCGATTGGCCCTGTGCGAGCGGGGTATGTGTATAACGTGGTACGGGGAAGTTACACATGTGCTTTCGCTGTCAGAGCGGGGTACATGTATCCAGGGGGGTGCGTGGGGAGTCCCACACGTTAATTGGCAGTGTGGGTTCTCACAGGTGTGCCCTCTACTCCCTCCACGGACCCTGCAGGCAAACCACACTACAGGGGACTACCAAGCACCCCTGGTAATGTCCCGCAGGCAGTCCATCCACCCTAGCAGTGAAGGTCACCTACCAGCAGGCCCCCACTCATGTCCGACTCATGCCCCCCTGCACCCCCACCCCCCAACAGTGAGGGTCACCTGCCAGAAGGCCCCACTCATGTCCCACTCATGTCCCCCAGCACCCCCACCCCCAGCAGTGAGGGTCACCTGCCAGCAGGCCCCCACTCATGTCCCCCACCCACTCACCCACCCAGCAGTGACATGCCCATCTCATGACACAAACCAAAAGTCAACTATGTACATCAACACATGTCCGTCACACACACACACACACACACACACACACACAGGTTGCCATTGATTGAGTAAACCCACATGTCAACATGCATGAACCCAATGAGTGAATCCCACACATTGAAGTCAAAGATCAAAATGTATTAACATGAAAACCAATTGAAAGTACTTAAAGCATAAAATACAATTCCTCAAAAAACCCAAGTAATCCAAAAGAAAAACTGCCAAAACTCTCTGTCCACCAAACCAAATCCAAATGAAACGCAAAAAGGTAAATTCATTGATCCATGGTGAAATGAAATCAAAACGTCCAAATAAATCCAACGTCCAACTATGTACAATCCAATTTTCAAGGGTCCATGAGCTCAACAAAACAAATGAAACCTATCTAATAGCCTACCTAACAAAAAAACTATATACAAAAATGTGGGGCATAGTCCAAAAGCCCCAAAATAAAAAAAAGGAAACCTAACACTATAAACTATTTACAATGGTGACGGGCAAGTCCTGTGGCTCACTCAGTGATGTTTTCGGCCAGGGCATCATCGAACTCCATGTCTATTTCCTGGAGGTGGGCCTCTGTCCTGGCCCCGAGGTCTCGCAGGGAGGCACTCATGGCCTGTTCCAACTCCCTGCGAGTCGCCTCAAGGCACTCTGCCTGCCTCAATGCCCGACGCATGGAGAACTCCGCCCTGACCATGGTGAGCCGCGCCTCTTCTGCCCGCCGCTGCTCCGCACCTATGCGCTGGCCCAACCGCAGCCACACGGAAGACACACCGATTCCAGGGTCCTCCTGCCCTCTGGCCGATGCCTGCCCCCCTGATGTCAATGGCCCCAAGCCATCATTGCTCCCACCTAGAGCCCTTTCCTGCTGCTGCTGCTGCTGCTGTCCATGTGCCCTGTCCGATGATGACTGCACATCCTCCATCAGCTGGTCTCCAGTTGTGGTGTCCACCCCTGCTGGACGACCGACTCCCAACTGTGGCAGGGATGGGATCTCCACCAAGCTGGTTGTGTTGGTCAGGCCAGGTCCACAGGGGACCCTGGTGGAATCTGGGCTGGGAGACGGCAGGGAGAACGACTGGTGCATAGTCTCCACAGAGGAGGAGAGGTCTGCCAGAGTGCGCGTCACATGTAGGAACCCACCGACCAGGGCCCCTCCCAACAGTGCCACGTTGCGACACTGCTGTTCGTGATGGCGTGCGTTCTCCGGCCAGGGAGAACGCACGTCATCACGAATGTCACACGTGCACAACGTGACACCAATCAGGACGGAGCCCATATGTTCATGGGACCCCTCGTCCGCAGGTAGTGGAGAGGCAGATGACATGGCACTCTCCTCTACCTGCGGACGGGCCTGGGACAGGGCATCCCTGCTGGTGCATGGTGGTGCAGTCACAGGGTCAAGGACAGCGACATACACAGACCCCTTCGTGGTGACCTGTGCTGCCTCCTGACCCTGGCCCTGGACTTCACCACTTGCACCAGTGGTACTACCCCCACCAGGCCCCATTTGTGGCTCAGTAGCGGGCTCCTCCTCCTTTCTGGAGACTACCAACCTGGATGTCTCCACACCGTCTTCCTCCATTGCAAGCCCCTGTGGGGGCTCACCCAGCCCTTCCGCCACAGCCATATTGGCAGACGCAGCACCAGCCCCCTTGCTCATGGATGATGGCAAGTCCTGGGAGGGTGGCTGGGTCTTGCGTCGCCGCCTGGTGGAGGCATCCCCGCTGCTTGGCTCCACAGCGCCATCTCTGCCCTCTTCTTCACTTGACGCTGCGTAGAGGGAGACATAGAACACAAGCATTAGGGTATAGTACAATATTCCCCTAGACAGGAAGCAATAACACATGAGTCGCAGTGTCAAACGTCACTTCCATCCTGTCCCTCCACGACACATGGGTGAATGCACGCAACACACATGCAGAAACAGACCCGGCGCATGCAATCAACATCAGCATCCATGTACAAGGGCCTCTATTAACCAAAATGTTGCCTTCAAACTCACATGCATCATGGCTCACACTGATCCCATGCACACACATCACCGGAGGGTCATGCATCATGGCTTGCACACCACAGACACAGTGGATAGACACAGTGCATACAACGGTGACCGCACTGCATGAGTGAATGTACACATCATCATGGACATGTGTCATGCATCCATGGCATTTCAAAGTCACACACACACTTCTCAGACACACACACATGTGCACCATACATGTACATGACAGCAGCACCCATCCCTCACACCCCCTCCATGTCCAAGAACAGACACTGGCATGCTTTCATGTGTGCATTTGGCATAAAGCTCCCCATGTTGCATTGTAACACATGCACCAACCATGTGGTTCACACAATACTGGTCTCACATGCATGACCATGATGTCCCTGCACACACACATCCATACATGGCCTATGTCACACATACAGGCAAGTATCAGACCACCAGTACACTGCAACATGCCCTGTCTCACACACCAATGCTTGGCCACTTACCGCTCAACTCCAGACGGGTCTTCCTCCGAAGGATCTGGGTGTGGAGCGCTGGGCATACGCATTCCAGGACCCTCATCTGGATGTCACTCATGCTGACCCGGCCCCCCCGCGAGGTGCCGGGCCTTGTAGAGGGTCCTGGACCTGAAGTCCTCCCAGCACTTCTTTACGTGCTTGATGTCGCGGGTTGCCACCCCCTCCACTTTAATGACAACCACTATGTCGTCCCAGACCCTCTCCCGTCCTTCCTTGTTGGCACGCGATGTTCCGAAGAGGGCATCAAAATGCCCGAGGACATGCGCCACCAGGGCACCAACTTCCTTCACACTGAAGCTGGTGGCTCTCTGCCTTTCTGGCTGGGGGTCGCCAGTGGTCTCAGATGGTGTTTGCCCCAACATGGCAACCCCCGAGACAGGCGTGGGTGGGCAACTGGGTCCTGGGCCTGGGCTGTGGAGCGATGGTATCCCAGTCGGGAGTCTTCTGTTCCAGCAGGGGTGGACACAGCAACTGGAATCCTGGCTGACGTGCAGGCACCAAATAGCAGGGCACGTGGGCAGCAGGCAGGCAAGCAGCAGCAGATGGCAGGTGGGAGCGTGCTCAGGGCTCTGGGGGGCAGAAATTCGGCCTTCTGGGCAGGAGCGTGGTCTTCCGTGTGTTGTTGCGTCGCCAGCTTGATACGGAGTGATGTGGCACGTGAAAATCTTGCACGTCTGCGTGTAATTCAAGGAAAGGCCCTTAGCGCGTAAGCGCGTCTGTGACGTTACGCGCGCGAGCATTTCCCTCGTGACGTGGGCATAGTGGCTCATGGCGCGTGAAAAAACTGCACGTCCGCGTGTGAATGCGTGTAATCCAAGGAAAGGGCTTACACGTCTGTGACGTGACGTGCGCGGGCTTTTCCCTCAACACGGGTGCACGTTCATCGTACACATCCAAAAACTGCATGTCCGAGTGTCAGCTCCTGTAATTGGAGGAAAGGGCCTTAGCGCGTACACGCGTAAGTGACGTTGTATGTGTGGGCCGGTTTAAAAAGTACGTGTAGGACCCCATTTCCTTGTATGTCCTTTTCGTGGAGAGCGAGTGGGTGAATTCTGTACTTCTTGTCGGTTCACACGCGATTACTTCACAGCGTTTCAAGTTCGTACTCCCTGTTACCTCTGACAGTTGTTTCTTTTGTCCTGTCTCCTCAGACAGCATACAATTCTTCTTTTGGCGGGGGTGTTGCCAACGCGCACACGTGTGTCTTTTTCACATTCTTTTTCCAGGCGGACGGTGAGTCGCGCACGTATTTACCAACTGTGCTTGCCCCGTGTGTCGCGTACCCCTTCAAAGGTCATTGTAGGCTGCGTGTAACACACGTACGCTTATTTTTGTGTTTCTGGGAGCCACAGCGTAGTGCGGGTGCATTTTTCCACGCGCGTGGTCTACAAGGGGAAGCGTGCACGTTACTTTTTGTTTTTGGGGTGCCTGTGCGTTGCGTGACCCGTCATCTTCCCCCAGGGGTCACAGACAGCCTTGCTAGAGCACTAGGGTACGAATTCCATCTAGTACCCTACCCCTTTCACCCCCAATTGCCCAGGACAATTTTTTACTGCTACTCCCATACGCACAACAACATCAGTGCCATGGTTGGGAGGCGACTAAGCAGTAAAGGAGGCAAAGGTGCCTGACCTCCAAAAGGTGGGTGTGGTGGGCGCAGTAGGGGACATGGCTAGGATTTTCAGGGTGCCCCTACACCCCCATGTGTAGAGGAGCAATCAGGGACGCCCATGCCCCCCCCATGGTTGTAGGAAACATAGCTGACACCATCCCAGCCCAGCCCTAGTAGGACCAGCCCATTGTGGCACCTGAACTGGCACAGGATGACTCCCAGGCTGACTTCCAGGTCAGCAAGTCTACGCCACGTGTGGCAGTGCAAGTTGGTTTCACCAGGCCACGTGGATCTGGGGCAGCTATGTCATCTGCTACCCCAAGTAGGCAGGGTGGGGAGGCTTCAGGGGCAGTTTCAGCTCAATCCACCCAAGCTCTGAGTCTCTCAGCCGGGACAGTCTCGGTCCCGGTCCATCAAACCGACGTTGCCCCTGCCAACATCACCCTGCAGACAATGCCTGCACCAAAATCTATGGTCATTGTGCATTCGCACACTCCTACTACCCAGTCCACCGGCGCTTCTGCCCCTACTGACCAGAGTGGCATAAGCCACTCAGGATCCACACCACCTTTGAAAAAGAGGAAGAAGGGTGCTCTGGCACTACAGGCTGAAACCCCAGACACAGCTACACACTCCGGCACGTCAAGGAAGCCTAGCTTTAATGACGTCAAACTTGATGCACTAGTGGCCTATGTGTCGGCACATAGCCGCAAAATGGTGGTGACTGCAGGGTGCAAGACCACACCAGGTCAACGTAAGGCACACTGGCAGACCATTGCAGACATCATCAGTGCCCTTGGATTTGTGAGGCGCTCAGCTGATGATTGCTACAAGCGCTGGAATGACCTAAAACGCAGAGCAAAGAACAAGCTGGCCTCAAATCATGCTTCTACTCTGGTGACTGGCGGTGGGTCTCCACAAGAGGACAACCAACTCACTGAACATGAGTCTGTTGCTGGAACCTTCGTCACAGAGGAACAGATCCAAGGAGTGGGAGACCTACCAGATTACGACGCATTGTCCGGTGAGTGCCCATGCATGTGTGTGTAGTCCATGTGTATGTTGTGTGGGTGGCGGGTTCTGATTGAGTGCCAGGTGAGGATGTGTGCACCTGAGTGGTATGGGTCACCCATGTGCTTCCTCCAAAACATTCACTGGCCTTGGATTTGGGTATGACAGTATCCCTTCTGCCCACAGTAGCCATTTAGCGCCACATTACTGCAGTTGCCCTTGAACTGTCATCTTGCAACAACATTGTTCAGAATTTTTCAGTGTTCATTCAGGCTGATTGTTTCAATTCTCCCACATTTGCAAACCATTTTTCAGCCCTATTGTCACATATGTGACATGCTTCTGTCATTGATTACACACCACATTTGCCCACATTTGTTACCTTGTTATGTGAATGATTAAACCATTCAGGCTGATTGAGTATTGGCCTGCTCGCATTGCTTTTTGGTGCCTGTTTGTATGTGGTACTTGATAGTTGTTTCCTGGGATGTTTAAGTGACCAACCATTGATGTGTACATCTGCCTGCAATCATTGTATTCTTGTACACTGGATGTGTTGCAGTGAGTGGCACATGCGTATTTTGTCACACTATGTGACATTGTTCATCTCATCATGTCCATCTCACATGGATGGCTGACAGTACTTATTCACTGAAATATGGCTGTACTTGTCAAGTGTACCATGGCTATGCTACATGCCATCTGTGTGCTGGCATGTGTCATGCATGTGTATTGGACATGCCACTCACAGGCTAATGTGTGATGCCAGTGCTACCCAGCATGCAGCAAATGTGTTGCTTTTCCATCTTGGTGTCATCAGTGTCTGCTTTTTGCCTCCCCTTCCAACTCAGTGACAGTGCATGCATGCCAGGGTTATAGTCATGTGGGACATGTGTAAATCATGTACTGGATCTCTGGCTTGTCAGGTCTATGTGTGTGCTATGGTGCTAATGCCTGTTTCCATGTTTTGTGTTTCATGTTTTTGCAGGTGATGACGCACTTGATGCTGTTGAGGTTGAGGAGATGGTGCAGACCCAGGAGGAATCTCAGGCACGACCGGGCACCAGTGGGGGATGTGGTGGTGGGTGAAAACCCAATCTTACTGCAGACCATACTGTCCAGGGATGTCTCTGGGTGCACCTCCACAGACCTCTATTCATGTGCTGAATTGGATGATGAGACTTATGTGCCGTCGCAGGTGAGTGTTTCTGGCAGGGATTCTGTTCTGTCCAACCCACCTGCACCAGGGGTAGAACCCTCTATGGGGATGTCAGTGTTGCTAAGTCCACCTTTGGCAGTTACGGATGCAGGGTCACACTCCACATCACCTGATCCTGTTCCTGGGACAGCAGATCAGAGGGGGAGTGCACTCAGGCAGTGCCAGCACAGCAAGTTGCAGATCGCCTTGGCCCGAACAGGTGTGGTGCTCGCCGACATGGTGGCCGTACGCCACCAGGCAATACTGTATGGGAAAACTCCATGTACGGTATTGCAACCCAACAGGCAGCATCAGTTGAAATGATGGCTCAGGCAATGGAGAGGGTGGCCACGTCCATTATCCCCCCTGAAAGGCAGATGGAGCAACAACAGCAGGCAACAGACTCCATTTGCCGATCACACAGGGAAGACATGTTGGCGTCCAACAGGGACCAATGGGCGGCACTGGAGACTCTGCGGGAAGCCATTTCTATAGAGTCACAGGACCACAGGGAAGCCCTGAGGGTAGAAATCCATAACCTCAGGGAGACTCTTGTTGAACTTGAGGCTTCCACAAATTTGAGGACAGAACAGCAGTTGGAGTGGCTCACACGTTCACGCTCAGCTGAGCTGCATGCAACTCGGGAGGAGATCTGGGCATCACCGTAGGCCATGCGTGCAGAAATGCAGGCAACCCTTCAGGTGCTGCATGGGGATCTCTGTACTATCATGCTCCAGAACGAGACCTTCCACACCCGCATGCTTGCTGCCATGGAGGACCATACCAGGGCTTTGCGTGGGCTGCCTCCCATAGCACCACCACCTCCTGATGCAGCAGCTTAGGGTGATGAGAGCGACAGCAGCACTTCTCCCAGAGTAGCGTAGCCGTGCAGACCATGAGCCCATGGAGGTGTTTTTATTTCGCAACATCCACACAGGTGGGTGTTGGTGTGCAACCTGTCCTCGGAACTCCTGGGTGCCCCCCCCTCCCTCTGGCTCCCACATGGACATTTTTTTTTTAAAGTGTGTTGCCTTGTGTGGCTCCCGTGGGCATCCACTGTGTATTCCGGCTGGGCACATGCAGACTTGTCCTGTGTTTGGGTTAGATGCTTGGGTTCCTGACACACACACCCCTCCTGCTTCCCGTTTCCATGGGCTTGCAAAGGGTGTGACCAAGTGACAGTGACTTACACAGTGACATTGGGCTCCCATGAGCTGTGTGGGCAGTCTGTAGTCATAACTGTGTGGACATCCCTATTGGGTTTTGTTTTTGTATTGAACACTGCATGGTGTATTTATATGTCAACCGGCATAAATGTGTGTCTTTTTGTGACACAGCATTGGTTGTCTTTCGGTAGGTAGGAATGCACACAATGTAACACTTCCAGGTGACCAATCTCAGGCTGGTATGGTTGTGACAGTTGACTGTCCCTTATGTCATCATCATTGTCAGCTGGTATGTGCCAGGGCTGTGTGCTCTCCCCAGGGGTGTGATTTTAGGTGAAGTAATTAGCCACCAGCTGAGTATGGGCTGGCTCACCACGTGCCCGTTCCCCTCCCATGCGTAGCAGCCGTGCTTGTGGTTGGGGATGTGGGGGCACCACCATGTCCACCTGCAGGCCCTGGCGTGTTGCAACGTTGTGCAGGACACATGCAGCCACTATGATCGTGCACACTACTGGGGGCGCATAGAGCAGCTGCCCACCAGAGCGATCAAGGGAGCAAAAGCGTGACTTGAGCACTCCGAATGTGCGCTCCACTATGCCCTGGGTTTCAATATGGGCTGTGTTGTATCTTACCTCGGGTGGTGTGGTGGGGTTCCGAATTGGCATCATCATGTGGGTGCTCAGAGGGTAGGCACTGTCCCCTGGGGAGGTGATGATGTGTATCATTAGTGGGGTTGTGACATTGCTCAGTATCTGACATGCATGCATGTGCAGGGTCAGTTATACTCACCAAGCAGCCATGTATCGCCATGCCGCCCAGCTTCTAGGTCCCAGTTTAGGGTTGACATTCTGTAAATGAAACTGTCATGGGTGGACCCTGGATAGTTGGCATATACTCAGGTGATGATTCCCTTGGCATTGATGAATTGATGGAATGCCAGTGCTTGTGGTTTCTGTAGATGTGCTCAGTTGTCCTGGGAGGACGTAGAGCCACATGGGTGCATTCAATGGCACCTAGCACTTTGGGGAAGTGTGCCACCCCGTAAAAATCCTGGACGACAGCCTGCCTTTCTGCAGGTGTTCTTTGCAGGTATATGTGCCTGCGGACTGATGGGCGTGCAGTCATGATGGCCAACACCTGGTGCAGGCAGCATGACTGCGTGGCCTGTGACACCCCCCTCCATTATGGCACTTGTCTGCTGAAATTAACCAGTAGCCAAGAAGTGCAATACATTGAGCACCTTTTCCAAGGGGCTCAGTGCTTTGGAGCACAGGGTGGGTGATGTGAGGTCATCCTCCCACTCACTCACCAGGTCGAGTATTATGTGAGGTGGAAACCAGTCCCTTCCATACACCTGGTCATCAGGCATCCCAAAAAGGCTGGTTCTGGGTGTAAAAATTCTGGCCCTGCGGTATCCCACGACCACTGCTGAGAGGAAAGGTATATTCATTTTAGCGCCTGAGCTTGTTTGTTGTTTGCGCGCACTTTTATGCTGCACGGGTCCACGCACGCCTGCTTCCTGCTGGCGTACGTGTTACCAGATTAGCGCATCGTTTTTGGCGCACGTGTTAGCCCCGTTCGACTCCATGAATACATCTTGTAGGCTCGCGTGTGGGCGTTCCGCGCATTTGCCTCCTGTACTTCCCCCTGTGACGCCACATTTTCATGCGTTGTTCCCCATTCCGCGTGTTACGCCCTGTGTTACGCCTACTTTTGTTGTGTGCGCTGCGCTACGGGCGCTTTCGCTGTGCGCGTAGCGCACGCTGTTTGAAGACGTGTGCACCAGCATGCGCCATGCAGGATTTTAGCGCACATCCATGGATTTACACACGCACGGACTTCCATGAATTGCTGTGCACGGGTTTCGCTACGATTTTCGCACTTGCGCTGCTATTCGCACGCTTGCGCGGAAATTTTCAACGCACATTAGTTCCATGAATCGGCCTGATAATGTATTGCTGGTTTCATCCTGCATGCAATTCAATTGTTTTATAAATTGAGCCTGATTGTGCTGGATTTTGATGGATATGAATTGCTCATTTTGAAAGGCACCTGATATCAGGCAATCAAAGTGTCGAAGTTACTGCTGCAAGTGCAATGATGCAACTGCTTGTAGTATGCTCGGAACCACTCATTTCCTTTCAGGTGTTGGTTCACTATTGTGGAACACCTTGTAGTATTTGACTTGCTTTCATGTGTATGTAAGCATTCAGGGATCAGTTTTACAGCCATTATTTTGTGCAAGATTACTCTATAGATGAATGTCACCAATCGTTGCAGTGTCTCCACAGGTTCTGGCAGCACTAAACAAGCATGTCAGCATTAACCTGCATGACCGTAACAACCAGATCTGTTTAACAAGCATCAGCAAGGCCAAGAGCAGCATTCCATAATGGTACAAACTGCCCATTAAATGCAGCAGAAACAAAATAGTGTGAATGCCTGTGCAAATGATAGCAGTGCCTCGCACATCTGTATCCAATACCTAATCACAAGCCACAACTGTTGGATTTAACAATGCTTGTTTTTGGTTTTAGCACTTTAGTGGCATAAGACACCTAATCACTAAAACATTGGTACTGTACATGTGCAAAAAAGGAGAAAGGGGAGTTCAGGAGCAGTGTATGGCATTGGCATGGCAACTTGCTGATGCTGGGTTATGAAATGGCCAAAGCACCAGCTGGGCGTTCAACCTCTCGCCGGCCTGCTGCTGTTGTCGGGGAGCTGTGCATGCTACCAAAGTAGTTGCAAAGTGACTGCACTTTACTAGATTCCCATTACATTCTGATGTGTATGCACCAATGCTTTTTGTTAGATGAACTTCTGTCTGGCATTGTTTAAAGTCTGCAGTGGAGTGATCTCTATTTGATCTGCTCTGCCTAGACCACGTTTTCAGCCACATTGTGGAGGAGCAGCAGGCTGACAGGAGTTGAGCCAGCCGACACCACGGCAAGGATCCATACCCGTACGTAGCCCCCATTAGTTATTAGTTTGATATATAGCCCAGGTTGTCAGTATTCTTTCTGGGACTCTGCCTTTCCAATTCTTGCTCATTCTTTGTCTTGTGCCCACTAGTCAGCAGCCCAGATTGTGTACTCATCTGCAGCACGCAGAGCCTTTTAAAGTTCACCTGATTATTCTGATTACCCATTAATGTGGATGATGTGTGCCTTTCAAGCTTAGTTGAATTCTTGTTTCCTGACTGCTCCCCTGCTCTGATACTGTGTGGTGATTCTCGGGTGACTCGCTTCCACGGCCTTAGTTGCCATGCTTTTGGAACATATTTCCTCCACTCCTGCAAATGGCTGCAATTGTTATCTACAAGTTTGTGCCGCGTGGGCTTAAAACCAGTCTGCCATTTTGCAGTCAGGTATAGGTACCTGGTCAGCCGCAAAACGCTGTAGTGGAAGTGGAGATCCTGAGACGCTGTTAGTGAGTTTTGTGCTGGTGGAAGCAGCCACCAGAGTGAACAAATTTTGAGCGGGCTTGCAAGCGCAGGTGGAGAGTTTTGTGCTAGTGCGCCATGCACGCGTCTTAAAACCATGGAAGGCGCACCCTCGGGTCTCAATGTTCAACAATAAAATATTCAATTTTACTAGCCCTCAGGAGGGAAGGTAATGCAGGGCTACTATATTTGGGAACTAGTTTGTGTGGGAAACAAAAGGAACCCTCTCCTGTCTCCGACCTCCATCTCACAGCTGTGGCAAAGAAATCCTGCCACATGCATCGCTAAACGCCCACGACCGGGTCGGAAGCAAAACCAGGCGTGGATCGCACTGGCACGAGCAGACTTGAATTTCAAAGGGCCGCAGAATGAAGATGGGGAAATTACACCTGACACACGTGACGTCATTGGAATATCATTTCCACCCTCTGCAACGAAAAGTAGAGACGCAAGCTGCACAATTGGAACAAAAGTTAATTGAATTGTTTATTCACACCCGTCACAGGAAGCTGTGTACTCCTCTCTTCAAAAACATGCGGGAAAGTGCCATGTAGCAATTGCCTAACCACACATAGAAACTATTTAATCAGCATCTAAGCGCTATAAGCACATTCCGGAGATGAAAAATAATACAGAACACAAAAATAAATGTAGTCCAACATGATTAAGTGCGGCCATATTAGTTAGTGATCGGAAATGGCTTTTCCACTGCGACCCAAGTGAGTTAAAGCAAGCGCCGACTTTTACTCTGTACAAAACAACTGAATCTTGGTGGTTCTGGTCGGTGCATACTGCTTTCCCGTTTGATAAATGAATAACATATTTTCTTGTGTCGCAAACGGAATCGTTTCATAACCTCGAAACCAGCATCTCCCCAGCAATATCCTCTAATGACAACCCCTAAATGTAGCGTGAAAATAATTGAACAAGTCAACTATCAGTTAACTCCAAATTTGCTTGGAGTGGATTTAGAATAGTGAAGTAACCTAGTGCTAGAAGAGGCAATTTATATCAAAGTGGTTATTCTGATGTGTGCAATAAGTGTAGGTCGAGTTAATTTCTTGGGAGGCGTGGCTTCTGTGTCGAGATTACAGTTTGGGAAACAATTTTGGAACGCAAAATTGTTTTCTGGAACCACAATATTCAGAACAAAAAGTAGCAACTAATTCTGTAAAAGAAAAAACTTTTTGGCAATGATTTGTTTTCAGCATAAATGTCCACTTTTATACACCCTCTGATGTTATATGGGCAAAGACCCGCATTGGAGCATCAGAGCACATCACAGTTCTCAAGTTTCCAAATTGCATGCCTGTGAAAGCCACCTGGTGCCTTTTTTGGTTTTTAGCACATAGCCACCAAAATATTGCAAAAACACCACTGCTACAGACAAGAAAGTGTTTCCAGAAAGCACAGGAAGGAGGGTAGTGATTGCTGCCAGCAGCATCAGAGCCCTGAGGGGGGGGGGCTGAGCTGGGCCAGCTAGCACAGTCACCTCTCCCACACCGACATGGTTTTCATCCACTTAAAACACATTTAAAAAAGGTATTCATCAGTCCCAGCTCATCGGTTTCAAACTACAGAGAGCTCCCAAGTGAGAAGGCCACCCAGGCCTGTGTTTCCCCTTTCAATTCTGGGCTTGTTTTTTATTTCCCATTTAACATTTTAAAAAACTACAACTCCCAGAATTCCTTAACACGGCCCCCTCTTCGTACCACTACCCATCCTAACCCTCTTTCTCTATTCAACCCTATCTCTTCTCTCTTTACCCCACTAAGCACCGTACCCCCTCTATCTGGCTTTACCTACCCTACACCCCCCCCCCACAAACTTTACCCCACTAAACCCCCCTCTCATCCTACCACTCACACTCTCTCTTTATTTCTTATCCTCTCCCTCTGACCCATTCTCCCTCATATTTCCTCTTGTTCATCATTAATGGCACCCTCTACCAATGGCTTCTTCCCTTGCTCTCTTCCCCTTCTGATACTGCCCTCTTATCGCATCCACCTTTAAAACGTTGCACTCTCCTGCTTGCACCCATGTGCCTATAAATGCGGCATGCATAGAACATCAGTGAACGCCAAAACTATTGGCATTGCCAATCCTTGTTTGACAGGATGTCAGTGCAAGGACCAGTATATTGCTTATAGGTCTAGTGGCTGATGGTGTGCCAGTTGTATTGCACAAGTAGCATTTACAACTCCAATTAAGCCATTCACTCTCAGGTGGCTGCTTTCAAATAAAACACAGTCAGCTAAGCTATCACAAAGAGATCCCAGGATGATGTGTTTTCAGCTGGGAGGGGGGAGGAGGTGCGTGGGAATTGCCACAGAGATTAGCATGGCCATGGGCAGTCAATGGGAGGATAAATAAACAAACAACACTCACAAGCTGTGTGCCTGATCTCATATCCGACCATCTCCCTGTTCTGTGTTGCACTGTAGCCCTACTGCTATGCAATAGATTTGGCTTATAGGTGGGGCATTGCCACCACATAATAGCCAAAACTAAAATTGCTACAGCAAGCAAGATGGGCATTTAGCTTCCCTAAATACACCTAACCAGAACATTATCATTCTGGAGAGATGGAGGAGTGTGACAAGGAAACATCAACAACTCGGAAAACACACAATTCACAACAAGAAATGATGTCATACGTAGACGGTATGCAAAGAAACAGCATGTGCCATTGGGTATGGTTTCAACTGAACAATGTGCCAGTTAAGCATGATAGTGTGGCCCACTTCCAGTTGTAAAAAACGCACTTCTAACGTGTCGGGACAGGTAAGAATATGGAAGACCATTGTCATTTGCCAAGGCAAGGACACCTGCACAGGCCCTGCTTCCAAGTACTGCTGCTTTCTGCAGACGGTGTGGATTACATCGCAACTCCGTTCTCAAGCGATCATTTTGCTTCGCGATCATTTTTATCCGGTGTCATATTCGTGCATTTGTTCTTCAAAACAATGATTTATTCCTCCTACCCTGGGCATCTGTTTTTCCATGCCATGTGAACATGGGCAAATTGGAGATCGCGCTGCTTACTTTTCTCACAGGAAAGAACTGGCCACACACATGCATAAGTGGGCAAGGTATTTGTCTTTGTTAAAGACATACACCTTTGTCTTTTGCGATATTGTACATTGAATTTATATTTTTCTACAGGAATTCACTTCATACCTTTTTGTAAAATGCTCGTTGCACGACAGGACAGAGGCCACACAAAATTGCATGGGCACGATGAATGAAGGTGTAGACGACACAGTTTAGGGTACGGTAAACACAATAGGAAACTGGTATCATTTTCAAATATTATTTTGTAATACAAGAAATGTTTCTATATCTTCACAGAAAGCTGCACACAATGTCCTCATAATACTCGGAAGGCGGCACTATCTGAGCACATATGTGGACATCTTGTTCTTGTAGGTGGCTTAAATACGATGTCATTAGCAGATACTAATTAATGGCGCACCCTCCTGCTGTTACATGACGGCAGTGGAAAATTGAAGTGATATTCCAATTGCGTGAACTCATCACAGCAAGGAATTAAGACCTAGGGTATTTACTTTTC
The DNA here is from genome assembly GCF_040938575.1 of Ambystoma mexicanum. Classification (NCBI taxonomy): domain Eukaryota; kingdom Metazoa; phylum Chordata; class Amphibia; order Caudata; family Ambystomatidae; genus Ambystoma; species Ambystoma mexicanum. The sequence continues at coordinate 533,176,760 of NC_090939.1, forward strand.
CACCACAGGGCGTCTGTGCACACCTCAGGACTTCCTTATGCACCCCTCGGCTTGCTATGCATTGGGCATGTTAAAAGGACGTTTAGGAGAGTATGCATAGCAACACATTGCAGATAGACCCGTATAATTTAGGGTATGGGCGCAAGCTTTCATTGCTGGTCACAGCGAGGGTTTGCAAGCAAAGTATGGACACAAAGAAGCCACGTTAGAAAAAAAATGTGTATAATGGCGTATTGCCAGAGTTTGCAGAGAAGGAAAGTCAGGGCTGGGGGTCTTATAAGGCAGAGGAATTTGGTTGTGAGGGGTTTTTCAGACCAGCCATCTGTGTGTCGGAAATGGCAACACAGCTGCTGGGAAGAAATGCAGCTAATGTAGAGAATGTTAGTTAAAAGAAAGTACGGTTGAGATCCACCAGGGGGCGCCGAGATGTGTTAGTTGATCTCCGTTAGCCTCCTCGACTGAGCCCGCGTGAGGGGGATTGAGCCCCCTCCCAACCACCCAAGAGTGCAGACCTGACCCCCCCCCCCAGGGGCTCTGCGAACCCCCCAGGCATCGAGCGAAGCAATTCCGGCACTCCAGCTCACCTACATTCCCGAGCTACACACCGCCGCAAATGAGGGCGGTGCTCCCGCGTTTCCTTTTCCGGACCTGCGACCTGAGGCAGCCTAACTCATTCTGTGGCTACTGGGAGCCCCTCCAGCCCTGGCATAGGTGTCATTTTAGGGGGGGGACAGGGGTGTTTGTCCCCCCCAACTTTCATGGCACAATATTTTGTCCCCATTCATTTGGCTTGGGAGCCTTTTCTTCAGATGTCATGCTTCCCCCCCAACATTTTCAGCTAAATTACTCCACTGAGCCCTGGAACCCGGGCTTCCTGAGGTGCCATCCCACCAAACAGCCCAGCGGACCGAGTGAAGGGGCCAACATGCTCGATTGGTCGTTTACCTGAGGAGGGTGCGCCGACTGGCTGTGGCTCCCAGAGGCAAGTGTTACCTCGGCGGCATCGGAGGAGTCCCCGCCATGGCAAGCATTCGGAGGACCCGGCTCACTGAAGGATTGAAGAGGTCAGGGGACTTGCCTGTTATCGACCTCTCCCGCTCCTCTATTTGGACTTTTTGACCGAGCCGAACCCAGTGTTCCCTGCCACTCCAAGGAGGTGAGGAGAGGGGGAACAGAACATAGAGCCATTGCCAGCGGCCGTCCGCTGGCCCCACACACCGCCCCCGCGTGTTGAACAAGAAGAATCTATTACAAGGGTGAGCCGCGGGGTGGCCATCCAGAAGCCTTTCCAAAGCTATGGCCCTGCCTGCAGCTCCTGGGGTGGCCATCCGCCCCCCTGACACTTCCAGACTTCCTTATGTCTGATAACCATATAAACCAAGTTGACTGAATGATTTCACTTCTACCAACCAGGGTAATTTTTTATACATCCTGGCAATATTTAGTCCTCAGGAAAAATCCATTTCCTGGGAGGAATTTCTCATAAAATTGAGTTTATTGAAAACTACCTAAACTGCTTCCTGATAAGTATATAATTCTTGGTAAACTGTTGTATATATGATGAACGTTATGTTTTATGTCTCTTTCTTGTTTTGATAATTGTTCTTTAATCCATGCAAAAATGTCATTTGAACAACAATATGTATTTTGAATGAATAAACTTACTGTTTGTACTCTTAGGTCCTTTTTTCTTTGGGTTTTTGTTCCTGTGACTTTCTTTGAAAGCACTTACCCTGTACTAATATGGAGATTTAACTGAAATAATTGACAGAAATTAGGACTGTCATTAGCGTGGGTACCTCTTTTGGTTCTTTGTTTAAAACTACCAGACTTCCTTGACTGTCCAGGCCCCGTATATAACTCACCTCCAGAGGTCCCCTGCCGCAGCGAGTTGGGACCTCCTATGGCTCCTAACCCTTCTTTTCATGGACTTCCCCACAATGCCATTGCCGGACCGCTCTCCGCCTGCCCCCCTCCTTGGCCCACGTGGGCCTGCACCTGCAAGGTGCACTCAACCAAGAGGAGCTCGTCCCGCTGATCCGCTCATGGCAACGACCCGTTTCTACCATCCTGGGCCCATCTAAAATTAAGACGGGCCTGAACCAACCCCGTCACAGTGATCTTTAGCTGAGGTAACCCGCTCGGGCCTCCCACCAGGGAGCCCGCCTAGTGCCAGCCGCCTGTGACCTGAAGCACCCCCCCACCCCGCTACACGGACCTCGGGGCAGGAGGGAAACAAGTGGCGAGCTTGCCAACCTGGCCCCCTGAACCCTTGGAGAGTCCCCCAGGCCTCTAAACCACCCCGCCTATAGCTAGAGTAGCGGAATTTATTACAAGCAGGAGAAGTTCCACCCGTAGCGAAGAGCTATGTGAGGGGCCACCATACCGTGACCTGCCACTCTGTTCTACAATCCCACGGTTACCATCTAACAGCCTCCCTGACCCCCGATCCTACCCATCCAAGTCTCGGGCCGCCCCTGGTGTGCAATCAGAGCTCGAATAATCCAGAGGAAGGGCAGATAAGAGCTCTCCTCCTGGTCTATCAACGAATAGGAGTGTGGGGGTCCCGCTGCTCTACTTCCCTGTCAGACAAGGGAAATCAGGCTGCTGTTGCCCGCTGTACCATCCCTCTCCACATTAAGCATCAAAAGTGCCCTACACAGCCCTGAGGAGTCCGTGCACTAGATAGGAAGAGGGAGGTACAACCAACAAAGGCCCTTACCGGCCCCTAAACCTCCTAGACCCCTCAAGGTCCTGCTCCACACCAACTACCTGGCCCCTTGCCATCAACTGGGGTACCTTACGCTTGGAGGGTACCCCCCTGGATCCTTCCGACTTCCGGCTCGGGATTTCCGTGACTCTCTTTCTGTCTCCTCCTCGAGCCGTGATCCCTGCCGCCATTGTAAAGGCAAGCACATAGGCTGTAAATGTATGGACTGGGCCCAGTCACTGCAGAAGTTTCGCCACTCTCCGACAACTGCAATGGAAGCTACCAGCAGACCAGCCCATGTGCAATCTCCAGCAATGGATGCCCACACAGTGTACAAGGACATGACAGCCCTTCTAGAGGAGGACCGGGGCTTTAGGGCGGACATCAGCAAAAGATTGGATTCTTTGGTTAAGAAGGTGGACTCTGTAGAAGACCACGTCCAAGCCCTGGAAGCAAACCAGACATCAGTCAACATCCTTGAGACCCAGTTAGACATGCGTTAAGTGGAGCTGGAAAGGAAGGAGGAGAAATGCACTCTAAAGCTTGCTGTCATGGAGAACAGGGAGCAGTGTAGCCAAATGAGGTTCCTGGGAATCCCATAATGGGAAAGTGAAACGCAGACAGATATTTTAAGATTTGTCAACAAGGTAATTAGCAAGCTAGTCGATGATCCCAACACCACTAAGCCAACCATTGACAGAGAGCACAGAGCGGGAGCTCCCTCCAGAGGCCCCAGATCGATTCTGGTGCACTTCCACTACTATTCCAAAAAGACTAAGATCCTGGAGCTGGTGCGAAAGATGGGCCCGATTTAGTGGGAAAATGCAAAGATCACAATCTTCCAAGACCTGTCGGCTCTTACCCTGGCAAGAAGTCACCTATGTGGCCCACTAACCAAATGGCTCCAGCCCAATGGTGTTAGGTACAGATGGGGCCACCCTTTCTCCCTCTCATTGGAGTATGAGGGCTACAAATACTGCCTGGTTACCGAGGTTGACATACAAAGAGTGACTTGGGAACTCCTGGCCAAACCCGCCCTTGATGCCAACAAAGAGAGGAGAGGGAAGGGTGCAGTGAGCCCCCAGAAGACCAACGCTGTGACCAACGTTTTTTCTGAGAGGCAACGAGTCAGTGGCAACAGAAAATGTATGCGGGTTGCAATGGCCTCACCCAGGCCTGCCAGCGACTGACACCATCCTACTGTCATTTGTGAGATCTGGGGGGTGGATATCGCTCTCGGCAGGGGTCTCAGATAGCCCAAAACTACCAGCGTTGCACAAATTTGTTTTCAAATGTGCTGTCGTTGGATCCAGTGGTTGAGGTTTTGGGGGAGGGGGGACTCAGATTATCAGTTTTTTATTGTTGTCTACTACCCTAGTCGAGGTAGGTGCTGGTGTCCTGGTTGGATGACATTTTCAATACTGCTGGTAGTCCAGGCATTCTGGGGCATTAGGGGGGTAGTTGAGGGGTTGATTTAACTTGTTTTGGGGTTTATCTAGCTTTAATCAAACGGACATGGTGTTTTATCTCCCAGGGTTTGCTCCTCTACAGGGGTACCTTCAGTTGCCAGCACAAAAGAGGGAGGTGGGTAACATTTGCACCCTTCACGAATCTCAGAGAATTAGATACCCCTCTAATGCCTGATGCAATTCTCTCTGATATTGTGTTTGCTGAATGTTCGAGGTCTAAATTCTCCGAACAAGAGATAATTAGTGGTGAAGGAATTTAATAGGCTCAAATTGCACTTCCTATTCTTACAGGAGACCCACTGGGTAAGGGGTAGGGAAATGTTACTCAGATCTATGTCTATACAGGAAGTTTTTCACACCTCACTCCCGACAAAAAGAAAAAAGGGGTTGCCATAGCTGTGTCCCCCAAGGCTCACTTTGTCCCAAAGGCCCAGCACAAGGAACCAAAAGGTCCTACATGATGGTGAAAGGGGAAATCAGAAGGAATAAGGTGACGCTGGTTTCGATATACGCCCCAATGAGGCTCAGGACCAATTTTGGGTGGGGATGAAAACAATCATCATGGCATTTACTGAGGATCTCCTTTTATTAGGTGGCGATTTCAACATGTTCCTCATCCTGAGCAGGATAGAAAGTCAGAGAGCCCTTACACTAACCTGCACTCACAGAGGAAGATATCCCTCTCTTTTCACACAACTAACAACCAACTTTGTCTCCTTGACTCCCACACGGCGCACCAAGCATGTAACCCCCTATTCACATACTTCTCTAACCTGCACTCCTCTTTCTCCAGAATCAATTATGTCCTGGTCAGCAAACTACTGCACGAGAGAATAATTGATTTTGGGGTCGAGCTGATCCCATGGTCCCATCATGACCTAGTTCGGGCACAGGTGCCCCCCCCTCCCTGTGTCCTCCCGGGAGCTCGAGATGGACCTGTTAAGACCTCAAGCTGAAGGACAAAGAGACGGCCCGGTCCCTCCTCGTGGCCATAAAAGACTACTTTGTAATAAATGACAACATGGAGGTAGCGTAGGCAGGTACCTGGGAAGCCTTTAAGTCCATGATTTGAGGGGTCCTGATTGGAATGGGTGCAGCAAGGAAGCAGGAGAGGGCTATAGAGTAGAGACAATATGGAAGCGATCCAACCGGGGGGCAGACTCTGATCCCAAATGTTCCCTGGTAAATGGGTGGAGCTCCAACAACTCTAAGCGAAACTAGAAACCCTTTTGATTGGGCAGACTGAAAGAAAAATGTCCATTTAAAAACAAAGGTATATGGAAAAAGTGGATAATATCTTAGCATGGAGGCTGCGTGAACTCAGAAATAGCAGGAGGGTTGACTCGATCTGACCTTCTGGAGGAGCTAAGTGTCTAGACGATCCAGAGATAGCGGAGCAATTCCGCCAGTATTATGAGCGTCTATACACCTCAGAGCACGCGTGAAACGGGCCTGAAGCCAAAAAATTCCTGGACTCCCTTCCAACCCCCCACCTCCCTCTGTAGAAGGAGGACCCTCTATCACACCCCAAGAGGTAGTGGACACAATCTCTTCCATGAAAGGAGGCATCTCCCCGGGTGATGATGGCTTCACAATTTTCTTCTACAAGTCCTTTTGCTCCACCCTTGCCCTGTTCCTATCCAAATTGTTTAATGCGGTCTTGGACTCGGGGTCCCTTCCCCAATCCATGTTATCAGCCCTTATCGTGGTCATCCCTAAAGTGGGGAAGGACCCCTCGATGTGCCAATCCTATCACCCTATCTCTCTTCTCAACTTGGACGTAAAGGTCCTAACCAAGTTCCTTGCCAATAGGCTGGTGCAGCATCTTCCGTCTCTGATCCACGGAGACGAAGTTGGTTTCATCCCAGGGAGGCAGGGATCTGACAACATTAGGAAAACCCTGGACCTGATGCACTAGGTCACATCTAACAATGTAGAAGCCTACCTTCTCTCACTCAATTCAGAAAAGGCCTTTCACCGGGTCGAATGGTCTTACATGGGCAAGGTGTTACAAAAGATGAGACTGGGTGAAAGATTCTGTGGGTGGATCGTCTCTTTGTACAATGGCCCCTCCGCTAGGATGGTGTTTAACAGGACAGTCTCTGCTCCGTTCCCTCTCTCCAGAGGGACACGCCAAGGTTGCCCCGTTTCTCCCCTCCTATATGCCCTCGTAATGGAGCCCCTCGCCATAGTGATTAGGCAGCACCAGGGTATCATGGGGATCCGGTGTGGGGATCTCGATTTTACGCTCCCACTCTTTGCAGATGATATTCTCGCTTACCTAACCAACATGAGTGTGTCTCTCCCACAGCTCCTAGACCTGATACTAACATTTGGGGTCTTTTCCGGGTTGAAAATAAACCCATCAAAATCATGTCTCGTGCCGATGGGGAAGGGGGAAAGGGGCATCGAGGGGAGGGAAACCATGATGGGTATCAGAATAGAGCGCACAGCCACACCGTACCTGGGGATCCTCCACCCTAGGTACCCGAGTAACTTCTTTGAACTGAATTTCCCCCCCATCCTCTGCAAGGTAGTAACGGACCTCCAACTGTGGGCTTTCCTGATGCTCTCATCATTTAGGATTATGGTATCCATAAAAATGAACATTTTCCCCGGCTACTCTTGCTCTTTACCTCTCTCCCGACTATTCTGCCTGGTGTATTTTTCAAATCCTTGCATGCCATGATCCAACTATTTATCTGCAACGGTAAAAAAACAAGAATCAAATTTGCTACCCTGACCCTCCCAAAATCTCTGGGGGGGTTTGGTCTCCCAGACCTTCGGCTGTATTACAAGGCAGCCCAATTTAGGGTGATGCTGGAACACTCGAGAGATGACATGCGTACCTACCAGAGTTATATAGAGGACACCCACACACAGCCCAGCAAAGTAAGAGACCTCCGGTGGGCCTCGTCCACAGATCTCCCCGCCACTGTCAAAAACCACCCGACTCTGTCAGTCCTGTGGGCTCTATGGAAGCGGGATGAATCAAATGCTGCCCTCTCTTCCTGGCCTTCTCCCCTGTCCTCCCTATGGGACCCCCCTCCCCTTGATTTAGGAAGAAATGGCCTCCGGCATACCCAAAGGTGGTCAGATATGGGCCTGGACGAGCCACCCAATTATTTCAACATAACACCTTTATTGAGTATGATAAACTAGCGGAAGCCATGGGGGATCACCCAATGTTGATCTTTGAATATCTCTGTGTAAAAGGGATCTTTACCAGCCCCCAATGTGGTGAGGCCCTTGCCCACCCCCTCATGCTTCTGGAATGAGTACTTGTGGAGCCCACCTCGAGGAAGAGATCTCTGTCCAGATCATATAAAGTTCTTATCGCAGCGCAGCTGGAAGGCAGGCAGGGATTCAAGCAGTTTTGGGGTGGAAAAATGGGTGGGCCGATCGAAGAAGCGACTTGGTCTAAGCTCTTAGTGGCTTGCTAAAATCTGTGTTATTTTCACTTATGAGAAGCGAACAGCGTTATCCCACAATACTATCAATGCCTTTCTGCTGGATTGGACACCGGTGCTCTTGCATGAGGACTGTGGTACAGTGAGACTTTGATGATTCTTGCCTGAAATGACTCCCCCTGTTTTCTCAAAAGCTTTTCTTCACTTCTCACATGGCTTTTATTGTATGCTGTGAACCCTACTTGTCAGCCCTTTTACAGTTTATGGTCCCGAAGTAGTGCTGACCGAAATCCCCAGTGTCCGTTTGAGCCTGGTCATTTATAAGCAGGAAGTGGGTGAGGGAGGGGGCGGTTCGTGAAGGGTAATTCTATCTTACTTTTGGTGTTTAATTGATTGTTCTGTCATTTGAAATTTTTCAATAAAAACTAAGTGGAAAAAAAAGTAAGGTTCAGAAGGCAGGATAGATTGGGAGAAGTGGCAGAAACAGCATGTCCTTAGGAAGTTGGGGAGGCAGAGAGTGATGAACTAAGCACAGGACAGTGAATAAAGGTAACCAAAGGTGAGCAGCGGAAGTCCAACGAATCAAGGAGATTGTGTGGAAAGCAGCAACTAGCAGTAGTTGATGCTGGTTTACCGAGCCATCTGATTGGCTCAGGCTCACCTCATGGTTCCTTAAATATATTACAGTGTATACCTGTAAGATGGATATGGTATCCCTACTCTTATAACAGTTGAGTTGTGACATCAAAGTGCCTACTGTCAGGACTAGCACACAGTGTGAAAGGCAACGCACACAAAGGAGAGAACTTCCTTCTAAACCACTTCATTAAAGCAGTGCCTTCCTTTTAAGATTCCTGAACTCATTTAATTAATTTGCCAATTCACAGTCATACATTGATTAATATAGAGACAAATAACATAACTTCAGCTTTTAAATGCGTTTTTATTAAACAGGTTACACAATGCATTTACAACACAAGCTATTCGTCAGTGTGTATTTTTTTTTTTTTTACCAACCCATCTATTTCTAGATTTCCTTAACTGGACTTACTCTTGCATTAGAGCAAGCGAGAGATCAAGTATTAAAGGAGATCATAGGGTCTCTGTGAATTATATGGAAACACACCCGGTCCAAAATGGTTACGCTAAACGGATCCTCAGCGTAACCTTGGATTTCAGTCCCCTCACAAAGAAATCGGCCTCCATACTCAAAACTCCTAGGTCACTTGCAACATCCTTGCAAAACATAGTCAGTGGGCCTCATTATAAGATCGGCGGAATGGGTTAACGGATTCCACAAATGGGTGCGGCTCCGTTAACTCCATTCTGCACAATTACAAACTCCCCTCGCAGGACCCGGTAAGGAACGCCTGCTCGTAATCGGCACGTTGTTTGCACCCTCTCCCATTCCCATTGAGCCTTTTGGGGGCTCAGATGGGAATGGGGAAGGTCCGGGCCTGGGTTCCCAGAGGGGGGAATTAAAGGGCCCTCCGCCCGGTAAAGGAGCCGGATTTGGCGGCAGCCATGGAGCTAATGGCTACCGCCAAACTCGTAATGAGGCCCAGTGTATGTTATGTCTGATAATGAGATGAGGTTCAGAGTTTTTGTGGTACATGTGTAAGAACTTTGGTTAATGAAAAGAACAAACTGACAAAAGAGATATGAGGAAGGCGACAAACGAGGATGAAGATTTTGGAAATTTGACAACTAAAACAAAAACTCTAGACAAAGAAAATCGTCCAATTGATTACTTGTAATCTTCATCACACTGAGTTTCAGACTTCCTCAACACAAGTCTTACATACATGAGGTGAGTCGTCATCCCAGAGACACGTACCTTGATAGTTCCTTAACAGACAAAAAAAGTTATTGAGAAATAAAGCTAGAAATACATGGTTTTAATGAAGTCCTTCCTTCCCGGCATCCTAATTCAAAGCATGTGATTCATGAATTCTTATGTATATACCAAAGCGAAGTTTATTAGCTTGCTTTCCAGCCTAAGTGATGCACACAATAATAATGTGACTACTGTAAGGAGGACAGCATGTATTCCGAGTAATGATGATCACTAGTAATAACCAAAACAATCTAAACAAATTGTAATTGGAAATATCAATATCCTCAGAATCTAACGTGTTGTCAGTAGCACACCTATTGGATGAACCACTTAAGCAAACTAGGAAATAATTTTGAAATATACCAAAAATGCAATAAATAATCCTTACTACGGCTGTCTTTTCAAGCTGTCTACTTAGATCAGTGCCTATAAAATATGTAAAGGAACGCTGTGCCCTACAATGGGCTAATCCCACTGACAGCTGCTTAAAAAAGAATTGCCCCACAGCCTCACTAAACTGCTCCTGATATGCAAAAACGTATCAGCAGCCTTAGAACTCCTACATTGTTGACCACATAAATAGGCGATCATTTCGTATTTGCCTTATAGTTAAGAGGTTCAAAGTGGCCTATAAAGCAAGCACGTTTGAGCTCTAACCAGACGGTGCGGGCTAATATTTGTAACCACCCAGAAGTTAACATGCATTTCTGTTGTGTTTCAGATATTGCATGGAGTTCCGATTTGAAGCTCATGGAACGTGAGAACAGTGAGCGTAAGTGGGAGATGGGTGAGAGGAGAACTGGCTGATTGACAGTATGTCTCTTCTGATATATTCAGACATACCGCAGGAGGAAATCTTTCAAGTCTGTCACAAGATGCATTCAGAAACACATGATTTGTGATATATTGTGCTTGTGCAAACATTCTATGTAAACATTCCTAGAAATCAAGATGTAATGGGCTGTCATTTGCTATTAAACAAACCATTCCACACATAATATGTCTATTTAAAAATCATTTTCTCCAAATCTTATTGTTCAGAGCAAATTTTAATCAACCATTTGTCCTCTAGTCAGTGAGAAAACAAACCTCACATTAAACATAGCAAACATCATGATAAAATGTCCACAAAGAAAGCAAAACAAGGCAACATCTGTCTTACCAACCCAGTTGATCAACATATTACAAGTCTGAAGACAACTTGGCTGTCAAGCAACTCCAACTCATGACAAATATATCAACACAACCTCGTTAAAAAGCCCAGAGGTTGTATTACACACATTGAATATGCTAAAAACAAACTGTGGCACTATCCAATCAATTTATTTTTAAAACAATCTCCCACTGGCCAGTCCAGCAACGCATTTTTTGATTCTGAATATTAATTTGAGATGTCCATTTAATCTCTAGGATCAAGAAGACATGGTACTGAAACAATGCAAATCCATGGACAGAACTTGCTTGTCACTGAACAGTTTTACACTAACAATTTAAAACTGGGGGCAGTGTTATGAAAAATTAAATGAGCACCACAACCATTGTGCCTCATGATGTACTTTTGGTTCAAGCATAGAAACCCTTTTATCACAAACATATTTGTCAATGATCTAGATCTGTAGGCCTTTATAGGTTCCTAAAATGTGCTGTGATTATATGCAAATCAGCCAGAAACCTTAATTGGTGCTATTTTATATATGATTGTATTTGCTTCATGTCTATAATGAGATGCTAGAGCACAACACAATATGCTTAAGAAAGTAGAGTGTCTGGAAAAGTAACACCCTATAGAAACATACACGCAAGAATATAAAATCCAAAAGTTTACAAATGGTTTGCAGGGAAACAGAGTCCAGACTTGGTTATAAATAACACTTGACAAGCATAGTATAGAGATAATTGTGAGGTGCTGTATTGGTCCATAAACGTAACTATCCTTAACAGGTCATGCTGTTTTTTTAAGATACAGGAGTTAATCATTTTCTGAATTACAGATTGTCTGTGCCTCTTTTAAGTTCTTTTGGGGGAGAGCATTTCCCATTGTCACCTCTGTCTCAGTGGTCAAGAAGGGGGCCCTTTATTATGAGTGATTCATGTTGCACACGCAATAATAATGACAGGGGATGGCAGCCAACTGGGACAGTGTTGCAAATCGATACAAATCGAATGGAGTTAATTATATTTTACTTCTAATGTTACAATTATTTAGAATGTATAAATATTAGATCTTCATGCACGTAGAAAGATACAATATTAAAACTGAAAATACAAAAATGAACACAAATCCACACAATGGGTTGCGTTTCTCCACAGTTAGCTGTTACACATGGATTCTAAAGTAGCAGAGATATTCTTGATGGAAAAGAGGATTAGATATTTAGAAAGAAGGTTGTACAAGGTTTACAGTCCTAGCAAGGAAACAGATGTTATCCTGCCCTTTGTATTAAAATCTTTAGAGGTGGTTAGTCATTTGATTGGTGGTAATAAACATGAGGTCTGAGGCCAGTGTCCGACGGTTAAGTGTATTTCCAGGTCATCAGAGGTTGTATGTGGCCACATAAATTAGAAGGTCTTTTTTAAGGCACCAGAAGTAAGTGGAATGGAGATTGTACTCTGTAGTTCAAAGAAAATCGTGTTCATGCTGACCTTTCTCTGTTTGCTCAAATACATCAGCAGGACCATGTACACTCATTATTAAAGTTAAAAGCATTAGGCCGTTTATTGCTAGCAATGAATTATGTTTTCAATACAAATGTTTAACCATGCACTGACATCATGACCTACTACAACAAATCCCAAGAAGAGGTGTGTTTTGAATATGATCTGAAGATGATAATGAAGATAAGCCTGGCCAATGAAAATGGAACAATTGCAAAAAGATTATTGCTTTGAAGAGGTTTTGTCCAATCATATTTGGGGAGTGAATGGTAATAAAAGTATCTGGGAGTGTTTTACATTGTTGTATTGTTGAGACTTGGGTTAATTTGGTACTGCAACACCATCTAACCGCTCCCCAGAGCTTTTGTACAATAAACTTGCTTTACGTACTACTGTATACTTGCTTCTTAAGTGGTAGACCTGTATTGGGTTAAGGTGATTAAAGGCCCATCCCCGCACCTCCTGACACGTTTACAACCTCATTTTGTATTAAAAAAATATTGCCTCCAGGGCACACATGAATGCAATGTTAGAACATAACATGGCAGTGGAGAGGTAAAGAGCAAAACCGAGGCAAACTCACTGTTACCCTTATGATTTTACCTTCTGTTTGTGAGAAAGTAAATGCTGCTGCCTTGCATGCCGTGTTTACTTTTGGATTCCTATGGAATCCACCTGGCCTCAACATGGTGCAAAACTGAGGTGGATTCCAAAGGAATCAATTCACTTTAACGGGTTGGGCTAGGCTGGTGCAGGACAACACATGTGTTAAGTACACACATTAAGGAATTGGGGAAAAACAAATTTGAGGAAGAGAAAACACTGCTTCTGTCAGGTGAAATGTGTCAGACATGGGGAATGTTAACTGCACAAGTCATGTCAACATACAACCTTATTTTATAATGCATGTAAATTATATGCAGAGGGCCACCAACATTATCATTTAAGTGTTGTAGGGTCACTTGAATGCAATTGGAAACATTCATATGGCTGAGGGGAGAATGAAAGAGTCTGTAGAGGCAAACTCGCTTGTAGTCCTTCATTTGCATCTTCATCTTGTGAAAAGTAATTGCAGCCTGCATTTTACGCTTTGTAAGTGGTGTTTACTAATGGGTTCATATGGATTGCTCTTGGTCCTATGCAGGTGCATATCCACCGTGAATCTATAGGAATCTATTTGTTTTACACCTGCATAAAGATGTCATGCAGGCTTACAACGAAGCTCACTGGCAAGAGAGAGGAGGAATGAATGATAGAGATATTATCTCCGCTACAATCCCTTCCTCTGTTTTGATTCAAAATGGGGTAGAACATTAAATGGAGGCTTACAATTGTATGGGAGTGAGGGGTCAGCAGCCAAGGACAGAGACACACACACACACAAGGCGCGCAGGCAGCTGGCTTGCCCCCACCCTTGCACTCCCCCTGCGAAGGAAAGCTCTGCGCTCCCATTCTCACGCAGAAGCCAGAGAAAGTTGCAACAACCAATATTATACAGTTTTCTTCCTCTGAGATCACTGCTAGCATGAGAACCAGCATGTGAACCAGGATGAACTAAGCACTTTCTGCTCGTTCGCCCCCATAAACGTGCAAGCCACCCACCCTCATTTAGAACAATTTATTGCCATCTTGACCCTGCGCTCCCTGTAAGGCATTTCTTTCAAGTGCCAGACCCTCGCCTGTGCTGCGAAACCCACCCAACACACCCACTACTAACCTTAAGCATTTTACTACAATATATGTTTTTCTCATACTAATAGGTTTGAAGTTTAGGAGATATGGGAAACACAGCTTGATTCTTTTTACATGCACACTAAAGGTCAAGGCCTCTAATTAAAGCCACACATGACCCAATTGTTCTGACAATAATTATTATGTGTAACTTGTGTAGAAATATGAAAAGTAGCATAAAATGTTTTAGATAATTTGTTATTTAGTGTTTTTTCGAATGCAACATATTAGCTTAGGTAGTGACCACAGTGACCGGACCCTGACCTGCGTGGAGCACAAGATATTTGACGTCCGTCATCTCGTCAGCCACTCAGCCAACCAGAAGGAAGAGATGCCACCCAGACCTACAGCACCACACCACCTGGCCAATTGGGTACATTTAGCACTTTTTGTTAGAGTTACTTTCAATTGATATATATATACGAGTATGATGTAAATGTTAGGTAGGGGTTTTTTGGGTGATTTCCTAGCTGGAGAAATAAACCATCCTTTGAACTCTTGCAGCCGGGTCTCAGTGCCTCCTTCTCCGACAGGGGTGGTTATTTAATTTTCTCTCACACGTAGTAAGCCGGGGAAAGGCACCTACATTTTTGGTGACCCCCGCGACGTGATTTAGAGAGGTGCCTCGAGGCCTGCATCTCCCTGCAGCGAGATCCAGGGCACCCCCAGCAAAACCATCGCCTCTGCGGTTGACCAGACTGTGCACACCAAGAAGAAAGGGTCAAGGGTTCCCGGTTGTTGAATACCCGATCAAAAAGGCTGCTCGCCAAGGCAGGCCACGGCTTGGTTGGGGGACGGACCTGAGCGAGGTCCGGCTGTGAGCGGCAACCCTCGAAGTACCTGACTGAACACGTGGAGTTCCAGTTGCAAAGACCCCAAAGGAAGGTAAGGAGAAATACGGGAAGAAGGGAATTAGCAAACAAAGGGAGGGGTCTGTGCGAGTGATGGTGAGGCTTTTCTGATCTATCCTTTATATGGCCATTAGGTGTTGTAAGAAGTGAGAAGAAGAGAAGTGGTATCCTAGCCCGTACGGGGTAGAAGGCGGCGCCACATAGTATTTGCCCCGACCAAGTGCAGAATAGAGATAAAGAGAAAAAGAGTAGGGGTCTCCTATATTGAGTAGACTCGGAGTAGTTCTTAGAATATTCTTTTTCCGTGGAAGTAAGAAATCTTGAGGCATAATAAAGGTGAAAGAGGTGGGGAGTGAATGCGAAATAGTAGGTAGAATAGGGAAGAAGAAAAACCAGGGAGAGTAACAGGAATAGGGAAAGAACAAACGCGCGCAGGCAGTGCATGTGTATGTTGCATGATTATATGTTTGTCGGTCTGCTTTGTGTATATGTCTTGTTGAACACGTCAAAGTATTTCAGTACAAGTAACTTGTGATTAATGAATAATAGGCAAAGAAATAAATTGTGAGAGGTGACCAGGTAACACCTCTCAAGAAGAACAGCTAATGTGACATACCATAATTGCGAGCATTGATAAAGAACATATTTTCCACATATTGGGGTCATTATGACCCAGGCGCTAATTGCGCCAACTTTACCACCATGGTGTAAACTACGTTTACACCATGGTGGATGGTGGATTTACCGCCCCATTCCAAGGTGAGTTGGGCGGTAAATCCCCATTTCCCATTTTCCCTTCCCCATTCCCATTTTTGCCCCATAGGGCATAATGGGAGTGGGGAAGGCGCTAATTACGCCACCTAAATTACGGTGGCGTAATTAGCATCATGGCAGGTTAGCGCCATGGATTTTAACGGCTGCTAAGAGCAGCCGTTAAAATCAGAATAGGCGTTAAGGGTTAACAACGGCGTTAACCCTTAACGCCTGGGTCGTATTGAGGCCCATTGTAACTGACATATCAAGTGAGAGGTGGGAAGGGACTCAAGGGTACCAGAACACACAAGAAAGGAAAAAAAGCATTGCCATGGGGGGAGTAACGCCACTGGCACATATTTTCCAGCACCTTCCACTATATAGTGACAGGATACAGAAGTATCACGATCAGTGGATCACTGAGATAAAAGGAGATGGGGTTATACCAATTTGGCCAGAAGGAGGGTCATTCGACAAAAGAGTGTTGGACCTAGTATCAACACATTTGCTAGCACGATACAATGGGAAACAGTTACAGAACCGGAGAGAAGTGTTAGATTTATGGCAAATGTTTGAGGAAGTTACCCCCACGGCAGAGGTAGGTACCAGCCGAATGATATAAAAGCAGAAAATACCTGAAGAAGTAAGCGGGACACCAAAATGGGAGTGCTCAACAACTACAACTGAAAACGAAGTAACAAAAATCTATTCCTTAATGACCAGGCCAGCAGTAGGGTTTAGTGAACCCCTGTATATACCACCCACCCCCATTGCTCAGGGCGGGGCAACAGCCCCCGAGCCTCCACCATATGACAAAGGAGGCCTGTACGGCCCCACAAGAGCACCTCCTGTGGACATAGCACGTTTAACAGGCGATTTAAATCGCCAGCTAGCACACGCACAAATGGAAATAACACGGTTAAGAGCTCTATGTGACAAAGGGCAAATTTTGCTAGGGGGAGAGGAGGTATCCCCGCTGTCACTGGCAGATCTCACCCCCCCGATAGGGGCAGTAAGCAATGCAACCCCAGCAGCCTCGGTATCAGGGCAATCTATAGCATCGCAAGGGACGTCATCACAGCAAAGACAAGAACAAGAGTGGCAGTGAGGACAGTTCCTGTTCCAATTGAATAACAAGCCAGTAAGAATTATACGCCCAAACACACCAGTAGTCAACAAAGTGGAGATCTGGGTGAAAGACAAGGAAGTGAACCCAAAGAAAACTGGGAGGATAATAACGAGCTAGAGTCAGAGATAGAAGAAGTATGGGATGATTTAGATGAATACGAAGAGACAGCTGTCGCAGAAGGTTCCCCACTGCCAAACTGCCGTTACCCAGACACACTATCACCACCACTATGGCAAGGTAGATTAAGACAACGAACAGGGAGGACAGGAAACATACTGGTAAGTAAAACAAAAAAAGGGAGAACGAGCAAAACAGGAAAGAAACAGAAACTACAAATGCCGCTGATACATAAAGGCGCAGGTAGGCCAAATTATATTCCGTGGGCCCAAATGGACAAAAACAACCTGTTAAAACTCCTCCCCCCGCTGATGGGAGGAGCAGGTAAGTGGATACATGTATTTGAGAAGAACACGGCAGGCATGCCGTTAGCTATAGGTGATGTGCAAAGCTTATTAGTATCAGTAATCGGGGACCAAGCAGACACAATCTGGGAAAGGGCAGGGTTCCCGGGAGTAACAATGAGCTGTGATCGCCACGATGGATCACCATTCAATAATGTTCGAGCACAAGTGTGGGATGCATTGCGGCGTGCATTTCCAGACGTTCTAGATTTACATGCAGTGATGCAGTGCACAATGGAGGAGAACGAAGACCCTGCGCAATTCATTTTGCGAGTGCAAGACTTATGGAGAAGCGAAACTGGTACGGCATGGAATCAATCAACAGCTTTATTTTATCTTATCATTAAAAAGGAGTTGCCGAAAGAGGTGCAGAAGGCCTTGGACAAAATAGCTGGGATCGAAGCCAAAGGGTGGCCTGAAATTCAGAGCATAATTGTACACCATTGGAGGAGGATCAAAGAGAAAGAAAAGGAGGTCACACAAAAGAGGCTGGCCGACGAAGCAAAATTAGTGCAGACAAAATTAGTGAAGGGTGCCGCCCTTACTGCCAGCATAACCACAGACAGAGGAAACGAAGGGGAGGAAAACGCGTGAGGAAGACCCATTGGGATAGCAGCGCAGTGGGATGGAGAGGACCAAGGACAGTGGAACGGAGAGGAACAGCCATACTAAGGATCACAGTGGCAGAACAGGCCGGCCCAAGGAAGAGGTGGGTACCGTGGGCAGAGGGGAGGATATGGAGGAATGGGAAACAGAGGGTATGGTGGGCAAGGACCAAGAGGAAGACAACAGGGGTCATGTTGGAATTGTGGAAGATGGGGACAGTATTCACGAGATGGTAGAATGCGACCATCAGGGTATTTTCAGGGGCAGCAGCAGCCCATGAACAATGAACAGGGGTGGGGCTGCCCACACCCAGGTAGCCCTTGTGGAGCTCCAATGGGGAGAGGGGGACAACAAGATCAGTACTGCTATGACCCCCAAATGCAACAGAGACAGCCAGCCCCACAACAGCAGCAACAGCAGCAGCCACAACAGCAAAACGCACCACAGCCCATGGCAAGACAAAACTCAGTAGGGAACATAAATAATAACCCTTTTGCAGCATCCGCAAACGGTGCCCCTGCACCATTCCGTGACGTAACGGTCGTAGGTGACAACGTTTTTTCAGTGCCAGGTCAGCAAAGATACCAAGACTAGCACAGCCCACGGGGAGCACTTGCGTGTCCAGTCCTATCCACCACACAAAGTGCAAATGAAGAACCACTAGTGGCGGCAGAAATAGGAAACAAGCAGTTTGCCTTTATGGTAGACTCTGAAGCAGAAAAATCATGTCTCACAGAAGGGCGGTTTCAGCTCTCGGGAAGAAATTTGGAGACGCAGGGGTTCTCTGGGGCTATTTTAAAAGTTCCTTATACAAAAGATCTTGATGTAACAGTAGGGGGAAAAACAGTGCACGCACCCTTATTGTATTACGAAAACGCACCAATCAATTTGATTGGACGAGACTTGCTCAGTAAGTTAAACATGACCATAGCCTTTACTGAAAGAGGGATAGTGTGCTCGACGCCAGGGGTATGCCCCGCATGAGCACTCCTGATAATAAGCATGATTACAAAGGAAGTTGCAGTAAGAGGGATCCCCATTGACATGGACATGTTCGTCTATGGAATACAGGTATTAGCCCGAGTAGTGCCTGAAATAACACAAAAAAAGTGGAGAATACCATCAGACTTCATATTCCGCCCAATCACACCAATAGATGTAGTGCCAGGCACAATTATATCTATAGACATTGAGGCAGTTCAACTTTCCAACAAACGCATTGTGGTCATAGGCCTGGACGCGCAGGGACGCAAATGGAGAAGTGTGCTATGTATAGAGCCAAACATAATGCTAAAAGATATAACTGATGAAGAATTGTTTACCGATTACGAGGGGGATGGAGAAATAATAATGGAAATAAGCATACCATGTGACATTATGATCCAATACAGAGAAATACACAACCCACTCATGGCTAACATAAAGGCCCCACTGACAATATTTGAGGAAGACATGGCCAGGGTAGCACCTGAAATTTGGACTACAGGGCCACACGATGTGGGATTGTTGCATGAGGTGACTCCCATAAAGATAAAACTGAAACCAGGTGCCCTCCCACCCAGAGTGAAACAATACCCAATATCCAAAGAAGCAGAGGAAGGTATTAGAGAAACAGTGAATGCACTCCTAAGCCAAGGTATCTTAGTGCCATCAACTTCCCCATGCAACACAGCGATTTTTCCAATTAAGAAAGCAAAAGGAGGGGCATGGAGAATGGTCCAGGACCTCCGCCCACTCAATGAGGTCATCCAAAAAGAGTTCCCATTAGTGCCTAGCCCGGCATCAATATTGTGCAGTATACCAAAAGAGGAAACTTGCTTCACTGTCATTGATTTGAAAAATGCCCTTTTCTCTGTGCCACTTGCACCAGAATCGCAGTACCTCACATCTTTTACATTAGGAAACAGCAGATATGAACACTGCAGAGGGGTATTGCGAGAGCCCAAGCAGTTTTAACAGAGTACTACGTGAAGACATCGGCAACATAGATGTAGGGAGCACCAATATACAGTACGTAGATGATTTACTCGTCTGCAGCAAAACAGAAGAAGAGTGTAGAGAAGACTCGATAACACTGCTTAACGTATTGGCTGCCAAGGGATACAAGGTGGACAAAGGAAAGTTACAATACTGCCTTGCAGACGTTGTATATCTCGGTCAGCAAATATCTAAAGATGGAAAAAGAATACTACCAGACAGAGCTGCTGCCATTCGACACATTATCATACCAAAAACAGTGAAGGACATGCAGAAATTTCTTGGCATATGTAACTATTGCCGAGCATAGATCCTCGATTATGCAGCATACACATGGCCAATGCTACAAGCACTGAAGGAAGCACAGAAGAACAGGGCCCCAATAAAATGGACACCTGAGACAATTGCCCAATTCTCTTGATTAAAAGACCTTATTGCAGACGCCCCAGTCCTTGCAAATCCAGATTATGAAAGGGAATTATTCCTGTTTTCACGCAGCAATGGAACATTGATGACAGCAGTATTGACACAAAAGACATCGCTAGGCCACAAACCATTAGCGTACTACAGTGGAATATTAGACCCAGTAATGCAGGGACATTTCACCTGCGAACAGGCCCTCACTGCAGCGGCATTCGCCATTGAGAAAAGTGCCACGATCATAATGGGATGTTCAGTGACGCTATATACGGAACACTCATTATTTGCTATCTTGAAAAGGTCAAAATCTACTCTCACAACACAGCGAGCATCTGCTTATGAAATAATAATATCAATTCCAAATGTACTTGTGGTCAGATGCAAGACAGTGAACCCAGCCACATTCATTACAGAGCCATGCACAACTGAAGATTTACAGGAACTCAATTGTAGCACGTATGAGGGAGAGGGCGATGACATTCCCAAAGCAAGAGAAAATGCCCTTACAGAAGGAGAAATCTATTTCATAGACGGGTCAGCATCCATAAACTCAGAGACAGGAGAAAAACATGTGGGGATGGCAGTAGTGCGCATGGAAGAGGACACATACAAAGTGATTGTTCAAAAGCGCCTCCCCTCACATTACTCTGCACAAGCAGCCGAAATGACTGCACTAATCAGTGCGTTACACACAGCCAAAGATTGTGCTGTAACAATATATTCAGACTCAGCATTCGTCACCACCACAGTTCACTCAGGGCTATCACGCTGGCGAAGGAGAGGGTTCAGAAGAGCAGACGGGTCTCCTGTACAACATGCCCCATTACTAAATGAACTAATACAAGCTTTAGCAGAGCCATCGGTAGTGGCAGTGGTTAAATGCCAAGCCCATACCAATAACACAGACGCTGTCTCATTGGGGAACGCGGCAGCCGACACAGCAGCGAAGGAAACCTCGTACTTCAATAAGACACCAACATCAGAGTACGTTGTAAAAACAGCCACAGCAGAACCACCAGCAGAAGCATACAGTAACACGCCCATAGCACAATTGATAGAACTCCAGAGAAGGGCCCCATCGGAAGAACAGGAGTTGTGGGGCAAACGAGGATGTGAACAATCAGCCACAGATCTCATTTGGAGACAGGAAACGACAGGCAAGGTAGTGATGCCTGTAGAATTATTAGAAGTAGCGTTCCAACAAATGCATTTCCCAGCTCACGTTGCAAAACAACACATCGCCTCAGACATTCAGGAGGATTGGTTTGTTCCCAATCTGCACAAATACTTGTCTAAATTTGTGATTGAATGTGTTACATGCCAAACTTACAATTCAGGAATGACATTACAAACTCTGTGTGGCACTTTGCCACGCCTTACAGGTCCATTCAGAGAAGTACATATCGACTACGCCGATATGGGAGAAAGATGTAATGGAGCAAGATACTTCATTGTGGTGGTATGCCCTTTTTCACGGTGGGTGGAAGCGGGCCCCTGTCCCCATCCTGATGAAAAAAGTGCAGCCAAGTTCCTTGTGCGAGAAGTATTCTTGCGGTGGGGAATATGTGACGTGATCCGTTCAGACAACAGCACGCACTCTGTGAATGATCTCTTCAAAGAAGTAACCTCCCTTCTGGGGGTGAAACATAAACTATGTTCGATTTATAATCCAATGGCCAATGGAGTTGTGGAAAGGATCAACGGGCTGCTCAAAAGCAATTTATCGAAATTATGCAGCACGTTGAAAAAAAATTGGGTATATTGTCTGCCCCTAGCACTGTTCCAACTCAGAAATCAACCATGCAAGGATCACCATTTAAGCCCGCACAAAATCGTGACGGGAGAAGAATGCACATGCCACTCTCTCCTGTTAGGAGGGCGTCTGATGCACACAGGGCTGCCACAGTGCTGGGGGAAGAGTTTAAGGAATACCTAGCACAACTAACGTGCACAGTACGCAGCATAGCAAAACAAATTGCTCCGCCATTTACTGAAGATGTAGCAACAGACACCTCCATGCTGGCAGCAGATAGCCCGGAGGGGCCATTAATGCCAGGGGATCACATCTATATTAGAAGCTTTGTAAGAAGGTGGAATTCACCAAGATTTCATGGTCCATACACAGTGGTGTACAGCACCCCAACCGCAGTTAAAGTGAAGGGACTGAAATACTGGGTGCACCTCTCAGATGTGAGAAGGGTGCGCGGTGTCGCACTCCCCCAAAATGAAACAGACTGCGTGGATGACACCGCTAACACAGTCTGACATGATGAAAACTGCAACTAAGACAGGGAAAGAATAGTGAAAAAGCAAAATGTTTTTTATATATATATTCTGTCTTTCTCTCTCTCTCTTTTTTCTTTTTTTTCTTTTTAAATCTCATGCGAATCGTGTTATTTTTTCTATTTTTCTTCATTGTTTACATGATAAATGGAAAGAAATTGTTAAATGCCTAATTGAGCAAAAAGATGAAAAAGAATGAACAAATGCAAATTTGTTTCTTTTCATGATGACTTAACAAATTTGTCTCGCCCACATAGGTTCAACATGAGCCAATGCGACAAAACGGCTGAGCAGGCTGAAATGTTAGATAAAAATAGGGATGCCACTAGGGCCAGTAGATTAAGTAATTTGGAATGTGTTATAAAATATGCTGCCATACTATTTGCAATAATGATGTTTTATTTTATTTGGTATAATGTTGTTTTATTTGTGGCAAATGAAATGAACAAAGGCTAATATGACAAAACCAGGGTCTAAACTAATACGGACTGGAGTAACAACCATTTTGAAGGACTCTTATAATGTTGAATCAAATAGCATACATGCAACGCCACCCTATGAACAATTGCATGTGAACAAACTGCTATTCCATTGTTGAGTAATACTATGGCTAAGGAAATAGAGCTTGGATGGAATGTAAATGACAATTACTATTGGTTGACTAACTCCAGAAATACAAGCATACACGCACACACGGCACCAGAAACCAATACTGAATACACACATGTCACCATGAACAACATTGATGATGCATGGTCCAGAGTTTCCCGCTGCAATATCAACGAGTTGGTACCCAATTAAAAAACAAAAGAAGGAGGAGAAAAAGGGGGGCGGGAAAAAACAGATATGATATTTATCACAATCTGGGGTTAGATGAAATAGAGGACCCCCGACACCCTGACCAATCAAATAAATGGTATTCAGACATGAGCGCCGCAGCAAAGCAAGCAAGTAATGAAAGTTGTTACGTGTGCTCACTTATTCCTCATGCAACTGGAACCCCAAAAATGTTAGTTCCACAGAAAGTACCCTTGTCTGAGGCCCAATGTTTGATGCATCTGATGCTGTGTAGAATAAAAAAGACATTTCAGGCACACACAGTCCCCATGGAAAGATTGGAAAACGAACAAACATGCACCAGCAGATGACAAGGAGTAATCTGCCTCCAAGAGCCATTTTTGATCATAAAAGGGACACGGTATGCAGACGACAAGTGGCATGATGAAACGATTAAATGCAAAGCTGAGGGGCTTCGAGGGCTGCCAGACGAAACATACGAGTAGGCAAAAGAAACATGCATCCCCATCTGGTCACAGCATATCACCAAGCTGACATCGGTCACACCCCTGGAGAGACCCATAAATATTCAAAGGGAAATACTGCACAAACTTTGCTTCCATGGAGAAGGGAAGGTGAATATGGGAACCACACAGCAGTGCAATAAGACTTTAATAATACCAGATATGAAAAAAGGCACTGCTGCATTAATGGACATATACTGGATCTGTGGCAAACGAGCTTACCTCCATCTCCCAGCATCCTGGAGGGGCACTTGTGCCCTAGCCATACTTCACTCAGCACTAATGGTGATACCAGAGAGCCACGTTCAGTTTACAGCAAGGCCTTCGGCTGACAGTTCGACAGCAGGCCAATCGGCTGACATATCGACAGCAGGGCAATCGGCTGAATCATCGACAGCGCCCCGATGAGACAATCACAGAGCCCCCAGCATACAAACTATTGTCAGAAGAAACATTGAGAACCAAGTTGTCACGCAGCAAAAGATCCAATTATATTTCATCCAAATCGTCAGAAATCCTTGCTGAAATCCCACAGCAGTACAAGCTTTTCTCATCTGCAGAGACATTTTTTGCATCATTTCTAGCACCAGGCGTTCAAGCAAGGACAAACGCGAAATGGCTGCAGATAACACACTGGGAGCTCATCCAGCTGGCTAACGACATTGAAGAAGGATTCAACATCATAAAAATAGAGCTCCGTGCACTGAGCCTCATGACGATGCAAAACAGATATGTCTTAGATCTTATCACGGTGATGGACGGCGGTGTTTGCAAAAAAATTGGGGGGGCGTGTTGCACATTCGTACCAACTTCAGATGCTGATAACGGGACACTGTCACACGTGATAACAGCAGTGCATAATTTAGGAGAAAGAATGAGAAAGGAAAGTGGAGCAGACAACAACACGTGGTTCGAAAATCTGTTCTGCTGAATACCATCATGGGTGAACATAGTAGCAAAGATACTCTGTGTGTGCCAACTGGGACTAAGATGCTGTGAAAATAATAGGCCTAATTCAGCGATGATGATGATGGTAACAGTGGGCCGACAAACAACAGTGGCTACCATGATAGATGCCCAAGTACAAACTGGAGAATACACCACACCGCAGTATAGAATGACTGCCATCTATAGGCAGTATGGGGACGTGGTCGATAGTCTATATCACACTACCATTAAAGAACCAAAGAACTTGATGTGGTATAACAAGGTTTGGATAGATTTAGATGGGGATGGTGTGATATACTTAATGGTCACCCCAGAAGAATACGCAAGAAGAGGTAACAGCTTAAGAAGTGTGTGCAAAGCATGGATGCCAATAAAGGGTACACCCGCTTGGGATGAGGCTGTGGCTGAAGCTGAGCGCTACCGAAGGGAGAACAGAAAGAACGAGATAAGTAATTCATTACTTTAGATGTAATGAAAGGGGGGAATTTATGGGAGTGAGGGGTCCCCAGGCCCCCTCGCGCCGTACACTCCTCAGTACGAGGCTTGGACCACGTGCCTCCGGTAGTGGGATTGCCCCTTGCCCTTATGTAAAGTTAACCACGGTTGACTGCTACATAGATGGGACTACTGAGCAGGACACAGGGCATCCATCTTTTGTGCCCCCTTTCGACTCCATCTTGGGTAAACAGGCCTCACTGCGATAGTACAGCAATGCTCAGCTCCCCTTCCACCGCTGCAGCCAAGGACAGAGACACACACACAAGGCGCGCAGGCAGCTAGCTGGCCCCCACCCTTGCACTCCCCCTGCGAAGGAAAGCTCTGCGCTCCCATTCTCACGCAGAAGCCAGAGAAAGTTGCAACAACCAATATGATACAGTTTTCTTCCTCTGAGATCACTGCTAGCATGAGATCCAGCATGTGAACCAGGATGAGCTAAGCACTTTCTGCTCGTTCGCCCCCATAAACGTGCAAGCCACCAACCCCCATTTAGAACAATTTATTGCCATCTTGACCCTGCGCTCCCTGTAAGGTATTTCTTTCAAGTGCCAGACCCTCGCCTGTGTTGCGAAACCCACCCAACACACCCACTACTAACCTTAAGCATTTTACTAAAATATATGTTTTTCTCATACTAATAGGTTTGAAGTTTAGGAGATATGTGAAACACAGCTTGATTCTTTTTACATGCACAATAAAGGTCAAGGCCTCTAATTAAAGCCACAAATGACCCAATTGTACTGACAATAATTATTATGTGTAACTTGTGTAGAAATATGAAAAGTAGCATAAAATGTTTTAGATAATTTGTTATTTAGTGTTTTTTCGAATGCAACATATTAGCTTAGTGACCTGCGTGGAGCACAAGATATTTGACGTCCGCCATCTCGTCAGCCACTCAGCCAACCAGAAGGAAGGGATCCCACCCACACCTACAGCACCACACTGCCTGGCTAATCGGGTCCATTTAGCACTTTTTGTTAGAGTTACTTTAATTGATATATATACGAGTATGATGTAAATGTTAGGTAGGGTTTTTTTGGGTGATTTCCTAGCTGGTGAAATAAACCATCTTTTGAACTTTTGCAGCCAGGTCTCAGTTCCTCCTTTCCCGACAGGGGTGGTTATTTTATTTTCTCTCACACGTAGTAAGCCGGGGAAAGGCACCTACACAATCTTTACACGTCACATGTATATCTCCATTTAGTGGTCCACCCCGTATAAATGATACCCTTACACACAGTAGTTTAGCAGTGCTATGATAAGATGGTAAGATGGCTCAGTGGTTAAAACACTTGTTGCTCTGATCTGTGCTTGATCTGCAGGTCGCAAGTTCAAATCCAGGCAATGCCACCTCAGCCTTTCATCCTTCCAATGTCAATAAATGAGTACCAATTTTGATTGGGTAATAATAGTAATGTATGCAGATATGTCCCATATAAAGCGCTATATAAAAAGTTAATTAGTATTAATGCTATCAAACTGACCACAGTGAAATGGACCCAACAGCCCAGGTGTCAAATGTAAAATTGTGGTATGGCATGACTCTGGTCAGTTTTGTTGTTTCGTCATTATTGCTCACCACATTTCTTTACAATGTAAACAACACAAAAAAAAATAATAATCTAATTAAACAGGAGAGTAAACACATTATGATACTTTTATATGACGGGACACCGTGATGGGCACAAAATTCGTTTGCGTCGCTTGTTTTTTGTTGATTCTTGCATCCATGCGCCATCTAGTGGAATGAAGCTGTAACAAACGAAGAAGCTCTTACAGAATTCCATGGATTCATTCTATGATTTTTTTTTCTTTGCCTTTAACCTCGAATCATACATAATTGTTTGCAGCGACTATGATTACTACACATGGGATATACAATAGCTTTGCTAAATAACCAGAGATGGGTTCTTCCTTCAAGTTCTAGGCTGGAGACCACATCCAATTTGCATGTATTAGTGCCATTGCTTTTCTGTACATTTTTTCGGCGAATCAGAAAACAAAATTGCAAGGAAATAACTTTATTTACTTACATGTTTCATTTTGCAGTCAAATTTGCTGGATCGGGATCTGCATGCAAGGTGTTTTACTATATGCTTGCATGATTCGGTCTTCCCAGAACCACTTTCACCGCTGAGGAATGAGATGAGAAAAATAATGTTAATTAAAAAAAATAGAGAATTCAAGGACCTCTTAACTTCCACCTTACACTGAAATACAGAAAGTATGTGTGACGAATTGACTTTTGCCCGGCGGCAGTACAAGGATGAGCAGAGGCTAAAATGCCCACTGAGCCCTCACACTTCTGCAAACCAAGAGCCATCAAAATCGTAAAGTAACATGGGCACAGTCAAGGGATATACCTCTTTCAGCTTTTGTGGTAATGTGGGCTGAGGGAAGGCTGTACTCTGAAGAGGGGTGTGAATGCGACTCACTAGCAACCCATACAATGAAGTATTACAGTCCAAAATAATAGAATGTCCAATCAAGATTCTATAAAAGATATTTATCCACTTTAATTAAACACACCATGTACAATAACATCTAACTACAACACAGAATAAGAAAAGATAATAAGCACAGAACTCTGAGTAATGAATCAGGAGTGAAAGACAAGCAAATGCAGCAATGTTCTTGAAAAGTATATGTACTGTGAGCAAAATGGGTTCAAAGTGAACTAACCAGTCTCTAGGACTCAGAAACGGACCACAGGGCAATTAGCATGGACCATGGGGCAATTAGCAGTCAATAGTGCCTTCTTTGCAGTTCTTTGTGGTTCAGAAGCACCAGACCAGACTGCATGGCACTTCCGAAGAC
The DNA here is from genome assembly GCF_040938575.1 of Ambystoma mexicanum. Taxonomy (NCBI): domain Eukaryota; kingdom Metazoa; phylum Chordata; class Amphibia; order Caudata; family Ambystomatidae; genus Ambystoma; species Ambystoma mexicanum. The sequence continues at coordinate 533,204,619 of NC_090939.1, forward strand.
TGGGAAAGAGCAAAAGGCAGTAACAGCAGGTCCCGCTGGTTCAAATGTGTTGAACAGATCTTGATACATGCTTCAAGTGGTTCAACATTGAAAACTGCTAGGATCCCAGCTGTAATGGCTCTCAGAGTGCTGTGAGTCCCAATGCAGGGACTCAGGAACAAGTTGAGACCTTTTCCTGTTCTCCCAAATACGGGGGAGGCTGGCACACAACTGCAGGAGTCTTTAAACACGGTGAGGTCCCAGACACCACTGTGGCTGGCAGAGAGGCTGTCTTGGTCCAGCAGCAGGTCACTTCTTATGTTTCTGTGAGTCCCATTTCAGCGACAAAGCAACAAGATGGTTCCTTGTTCTCACGTTGCCAAACATGTGGGAGGCTTGCACACAACTGCAGGGGTCCTCCAACACAGCGAGGTCCTACTACCGCTGTGGCTGGCAGAGAGTTTGTTCCTGTTCCAGAAGAAGATCCCCATTGGCCCTTAGGGATGGCTAGGACACAGGTGGTTTCTTCCTATTAACACCTGCATTAACCTCACAACTGGAGGACTTTAGAGAGGACTGCTTTCTCAGCAGGGTCCAGCAAAATCTTTTCAAGTGATGATCCCAAGATGCTTCAAGATTATTCTCAAGATTTTTAAAGAAGTGGTCAGGGACTCCTTCTTTTAAAGGTCAAAGGCCATAGGTGATTTGACTAAAGCTAGCCATGTTTACGGGTTCAGTCCCTGCTATTGAAATGTATTCACTTTAATGTTAATGTTAATGTCAATGTTAAAGGATATTTGTACCGTGCACTATCACCACCAGAGTGGTCCCCTGTCGCTCTGGAAGATCTGAAACAGAAGGGGGTAGTTTAGGCGTGTTAGCACCCTCTGCAGTGGCTGTCCCAGGGAGAAGGCTGTTAGCTGCCTTTACAAAGGGACAAAGAGAGGTACCCTGCCAGGCTCTATTCCTGTCAGTAGGGCAAGGTCCAGCATGTCTGTGGGAAACCACATAGCCATCCAATAGCTGAACTGGGTTCACATGGCTGACACATGTGTGATATCAATTTAATGCTGCTGGGATAACTCTGAGAGATGTTGGCCACCATACCCTGCCTCAGGTATGGCTTATATTCACAGCATTATGAGCCATCAGGAAAACATCTTCAGAGTTATGTCGTTTTTGTAACAGTGGTGCATATTTTAAATGCTGCCCCTGTTGGGTGTCCTGACCCACGTTTGAGCTATCATGCTGCAACATTTGGTGCTGTGGGCTTAGAAAATCCAAGATGGCCAAAAAGCCCACATGTGCGCCAGAATCCAGGAGAACCACGCAGTTTGTGCGCACACCAAAATGGTTACCTAACTTGCCAACCACCAGTGTAAAGAAAGATCTTTGTTAACAAAATCCTCTGTTACTGATGTCAAAAAGTTACTGAAATCGTGGCTCATCGGACCACTTTAAAGATTCAACCCTTTTGTGGGGTTCCACATAACCATTTTACTGTAAGGAGCCCCATCAAAACAATGTTAAGCAAGGATTATTTACTACCATGTAAGAACCATTCCTGTTTGGAATGCATTAATCCAAGAAAGATCCCAAAAATGGATGCAGTACCAACAAAATCCTCAAGGCGGCGCTAGCGGTCTAAACTCTGACAGGAGAACTGAGTGCAGTTGCTGACAAAGGGATTTGACTCAGCTGACTTCAAAGGCTGCATTTTAATTAAAAATTAGCCACCTGCTGTTCCCAGAGGCCTGAAGCCTGGGAAACCCTCTCACCTCCAGAGATTCACACCAGGAGTTAGAATCTCACATGACCTCTTGATTGATAGAAGGCAGACTGGCTGGGAGCCTCCTGGAGACCACACAATAGGCTCTTGCAATTGAATAGGATATGTTGATTTTGACTGTTTCCTGTCAACAAAGGCCTGCCTGCCAGAAGACACATGTGACTGACCCACCCAAGACTTGGAGGCGGACTCCAACACTCTGAGAACTGAGTTGAAAGCAAAATATATATTTTACAGAAAACACTGATAACTCTTTGTAATCAAATGACAGGAATGTATAACTTTGAGAACCTTCATTTAAAAAATGTACCTTCAATTCAAGCCCAAACTCCAATTTGTGTGATGTTCTGGGGCAAAACCCTGCTATTTATGTATACTACAGACTCTGTGTTTAAGCTAGGGACATGGTAATTTACTGGAGTATGTATGGACAGGCCATGTACATGTGTACAAATCTGGAGAAAAATCCGACATTGCAAAACCACTAAAAAGCACAAAATATTGCCATTTTTGAACGCAAGCCCCCAGGAAGAGCAGAGTTGGAACAGGGGATAGCTCATGTGATATGTGATGGGTGCATGTAATTTTAAACAACTGTGTACCTGTGCAAATATGTCTTTAGGTCAAATACAGATTGTGTGTAAAGTTGACAGGGGTGGGTTCTCTGTATCATAAACAGACCTCATCATGATGACACTTCATTTCATTCCCCCAATCAAGGGGAAGAGGATGAAGTGACCAATGACAAGTGGAGAGGGGTAGGTTCTAGGAAGCTAGCCTCTCCACCCACTTTCAAAACACATAAAAGCAGACAGTCAGGACAGATAGGGACATGCTATTCCATCTGCTGCGGGACGCTCTGCCGGGAAAATCCATACTTTACCTCCATCAACCTCCAGAGAGCCAACATAGAGACTTCAATCTAGCCACCTTCAGAGACCGTTTGAATTCTTTGCAAGAACTCTTGCCATTTGCCAGAGAGCAGTGTTGTATCCAGAGAGAGACCAGCTGAACCGGAGGCCGCTGTATCCGGACCCACAGACCTGATCAGAACCAGAGACCCAGACCAGCAGAATAGAGCTGACCCCGACGCTGTGCGCAGAAACCGTCCGTGGCGAGGCCTATTTTAAAATATATTGTGAGTACCTAGCAGAACTGTGCAGAACCAATCTCTTAGTTAAAATAATATAATTCAATCTATTTTAATCTAACCAGAACTGTCTCCTAACTGTCACCTGTCATTTGCAAAGCTGTCACCTGTCATTTCTAGTTGCTAGCTGTAACTTGTCACTTTGAACTTTTAAAATTTCAAATCTGAAAAACGACCTTTACCATATCGCTCATATCTCCGTGACCGTTTGTCTTAGAGACTTGCAGTAACTTTCCTCTGAAAGCTGGGAATCTTGGCTTTTCAACGAACCGCATTCCTATTCCCTACACTTTTGCCGCAATCGCGAAAAACGAATTTTACTGCGATTTGCAAATTTCTCCACGTGTGAAAACAGCAGCTTCCTTGCTTTCATTTGCCAAAAATTCGTTTAACCTGCCAATCATTCCTAGAACATTGCTAAAGTAAGCCTGAACAAATTTAAACCAACTAATCCTCAACCTGAACCTCCAGAGGGAATTAAAATCATTTTAGCACATTTTCCAATATATTGCTCACATTTTAAAGCATTTTGAGCCTGTGTAAAACTCATATCTATTCTCCTCTAAGCTTGCTGGGAAACTGGAACTCTGTATTACATTGTGATTGGATACCTGAACTGTGTGCTCTTCCTTCCATCTCCTTACATTGTATAGGGGGGGTGAATTGCCACAAAGGGAAAGTGATTACCTTGTCTTTTGTGAAACCATATCAGTTTATCTTCTATACTGCATTTCATTCATTCAACCTTGCATTTCCTTGAACCCTATAAAGCATTCTCTACCACATTATTCTTCTGTCCCTATTTACCAGTGTGCTACCTTATCCATTTCATGTCAACTCCTTAGTGATTATAAAGAAGTGGGCTAGTGCCAGATTCTCCGTTGTTAATCTTTATCATATCAGATTAAGTGTGATATTCAATTATTAATTTATTATAAAGTGTGATATATATATATATATTGTTTAAATTCTCAAATAAACCTTTTAACTTGCAAAACAGAACTACTTCTTGGCTCAGTGGGGTCAGGGGGATTCCAAAAGAGGGGTGTTATATAGGGGTAGTCATCCAGAACGCATGAACTGGACATAAAGATATATCAATAAGGGTTTCCATTCAGTATCCCAGACTAGGCATTGACTTAGCTGTCATGTTGAATTGACTCCTCTTACAAATTGGGGGCTCGTAGCCGGGGATTCCAGATTAGATCTATCACTTGTGCAGATTAATACAGTGTGCCAGCTGACCAGATACACATATCCGGTCGGATCACCACGCTGTGTTACGCTGTAAAGCACTCCTCAAAGGAACGCTCTAAGGAAAAAGTCTGTTTTGCAAAAATAAAATACAAACTTCTGTAAGTCAGGAAGGAACTCAAATTCCAGAATGACGACCTTGGTAGATATGAAAATAGCCAGAGAGCACTTCTTACATAAGCTATTTGTGAGAGGTGAGTGGACTCATCAGGACCAGACGGTCTGGTTGCAAGCAATCGCACCCCAGATCACGGAAACAGGGTCAGATATATGGAGAGACCAGGGTCCCTTACATGTGGCCCTGAGTGAACTATATATGTCCTCTAAGGCCAAGGATGAGCACAACAAGATTGCCAGGGTAGCGGCATATTTATATTTACATATGGGAGCCATGCAGGACAAATGTGCTGAAGGCCACGATCTGGCGAGTAGGCAACTGCTGCCATTACAGAAGGCCCAATCTGATCTGGACTCTTCTGAGCAGAGGCTGCAGGGGAGCCAGGAGTCAGAAAATTAGAGTAGACAGCACATCATTAAAATAAAGAAGGATATGGACATCCTGCAACAGGAAAAGGCTGACCAGGATACCAGATTTCTGGCCTTGCAGAAGGAGTACCAAGAAGGTTTGGACTCCCTCCTGCAGAGCCAGAAAAAGCTGGAGCAACAGTTAGACTTCAATAGGGTATGTGCTGAGCAGGTAGTAACCCTGCAAAGCCACCTAGATAGGGAGAAGGCAGAGAGCAATAAACTGATTCTGAAAGACCTGGATAGCCAGGCAGAGTTTGATCAGGAGCGCCAGAAAGCTGGTGCCTTCCAAAGGCAAAGGGACGACCTGACGGTACAGATGCAGACTCTTAGTCAGGAATGGGACACCTTAGGCCAGGAAGTCTGCCACTTAAAAAGAAAAATGGAAGAAAATCACCTGGCCCACCAGGGACTGGGTGACCTCCAAAAAGAACACCAGAACTTGTTAGAGCACACCAGGAGGGTGGAGGATGCTCTAGCAAGAAAGGAGCAGGCCAATAGGGACACAGCTCAGGAGGTAACCCTCCTGCAGCAGAGACTGGCCCAGTACTCCAGGACCAATCAGGAGGCACAGAGAGAAAACGAGGCTCTCTGCCAGCACAATGATATTCTCCAACAACAGGTAGCGATGCAGGAGAGACTGATAGAGTCTAGTAAGGCCTTAACTGAGGAACTGAAGGCGCAGGCTCTTGCATTGCAACAGGGAGCAGGGGCGGATAGAGATGAGGTTCGCTGGGAAAGGGAAACTCCTGAGCATAACCTCAGGAGCCCTAGTACCAGAGGCCTTTATCTCTCTCAGTCCCTGGACTCTGCCACCCCCATGTCCCCTGTCACACATGAGCACCGGGCCACAGGGATGGCAGATTACTATCCAGCCAGAAGCATGGGGCTCATAGGCCAGTACCTCCCAGGAATGGATGGGCGGGCATCCGGGTATGGGCACCCAAGCACAGTGCAATTAAGTGGGGAACCCCAGGAGAGTAGGCCCATTAAGGGCATCCTGAAAACCTCTGACCAGTTAGGTCAGTGGGGGGGTACCCATCAAATCCTGGCAGCAAAGAGGAATCTGAAGACTCCTCTGAACGGTACAGGACACAGGAGACCAGGTCCCCACATTCTGCCAGCCATTCCCAGGCTCGCAGAATCCGGGAAAACCTGGAAGATCAGACAGGAACCTCTGGGAGCAGTGCCTCTGAGTCAGAGGATGAATGGACCAGGGTTACCCGAACCAAAAAGGCCAATAAGGCAAAAAGGGCCTTGCTTAAGGACCCATTGAAGCAAATAAAGGCAATAAGGAGTGTTATCACGCCTTATCATAAGAACGCCAAGTATTCCGTATGGGAACACTTGGAGCTCTATGAGCAAATGATGGAGACTTTCCATTTGAAGGACAGCAGTAGCTGCATCCAGTACGTCAAATGGACATTCTCACCAGAATACTCCAGTTTCTTTGCGGGGCTGGAGGACCAAAATCATTTAAGATGGTCCACCTATAAGGCGGCCATCTTGAAACATTTTTCTGTCCACAGAAATCCTCAAGAGGCTCGCAAGGCAGCCTACAATTTGCAATGTGGGGAGGATCAGGCCCCACAAGAATTCGTGCAAGAACTGAAACGTGCCTTTGCGCAGACCACCAGAAGGGTGCGCACAGACAGCTGAGAATTTGTTAATACTTTTTTCCATGCCTTGCCCAAATACATAATGACCCAGCTTGTGAGAGATTTTCATGAGAAAAGATCTTTAGAATGGGTCATTGAACAAGCCACCCGCATCTACGAGGTGCAGAAACCGGTGGAAAACAAAAAACAGCCTAAAAACCCCAAAACCAACAGCACCCCTGCTGCTGCCAAGGTGGCAGAGGTAAAGGTTGCCCCCGTTTTGGATTTGGAGATGGGGGGGCCTAAAAACCTACCTGCACCTAATAATGCTAGGCCCAGGAGGTCCTCGGCCCAGTCACAGACAGGGAGCCAAGGAGGCAGCCCTACAAATGGGGTCCCTCGCTCTCCTGATTATGTAAGTCCCCGATACATGGGAAATCGACCCATCCTGGGTTATGTGTGGACTCCTCCAGCCCAAGGGGGGGGATCCAGCCAAGCACCTAACCCAGGGAACTTCCCTCCTAACTTCCCACTGGAGGGCAGAAATTCTCCAAATCCTGGGCAGAACTTTTTCCCCAGGTATCCACCCAATTTCCAGCCCCACAATCATCCATCCTTCTTTCCCCAATTCCCTGAGCCCAGACAACCTAATCCGGGAGAGGGGAGGCCAAGGGTGGAGGGGTACCAAAATCTTCCCAACCAAGGGTACTACCAGAGAAGGGATAGCTACCCTTCCCGGGATCAGCCCAGGGGAGAAAATAGAGCCCCGTATCAGCCTGAGCGGTTTTCCCAGTTAGAGCGCCAGGTCCAAAATATGGCACGGGATCTGGGTCACATACTGAGGGCTCAACAGAACCCTCAGATGAGCGTGCCACCGCAGAATGCCCCAAACTCTGGACCTGGTACTCCAGAACAATGACAGGGGCAGCACCCCGATAACACACCGGTTCCCAGGGAGGAGGCACAAGGGGAAGGGGGGTGTAAACCCTTGGAGGAAGCTTCCTTCCCAACTTGTAAACAGCCCCTGGAAAACCAGGAACCGGAAACAAAATCTCCTGCCCCTGAAAGCCTGCCTCCCAAGGAGCAGAGGGGGGGTAGGAGAAACAAAGGACCCAAACAGACCCACTTTGTGGAGGAGGTACAGGTCTTCCAATTTGAGGGAGAGGGATCCTCAGAGGATCCTGGGGAAAGGACCTTCTCCTTCAGAGATGGGGGAACTCCTCCCAAGGAAAAATGGGTCCCAAGGGATGCCAATTCAGACTGGGGAGATATGGAGACTGAGCTACCGCCGCCCATCATCTCATCCCAGAACCCACAATACCAAAATCCCCTGGTTCAAACCCATCCTGATGACTGCCTCCAAAAAGGGGGGGGCGGCCCAGAACCGGAACCCGGGGAACCCACAATGGCTCTGATCTCCAGTTGCCAACTTTTTCTTTCAGATTCCCAAGGCTCTCCACAGAATTCTGCCCAAATGTCTTCTCTTGCAATGTCCAAAACCAGAAAGTTAGCCCACCAGTTGTCCAGAAATGTGCATTATCTGTGCCCCCTTGAGGAGAAGGAGGGAAGATATTATGCCCCGGTACAAGTAAAGGGGCAGGGTTCGATTTCAGCGCTGGTGGACAGGGGATCTCAAGCTACCCTTCTGTCCAGAAGGGCCTTTGATGAACTGAATGCAGGAAGGGGAGGGAATTACCAAATTCCTCTCACCTCACTTCCTGGACAACTCCAGAACTTTGACGGGAAGCAAATTCCCGTCGAGGGGACGGCAGATTTGGACATTAAAATTGGGCGACACAAGTTGAAACACCCGGTCATAGTTGTGACTCCAGAGGGCACCCCTTGTTTACTAGGGAATGACCTCCTGAGAAGGTTGTCACCCCTAATAGATTGCGTAAACAAGGTCCTCTGGACCCAGACTAGCCGACCCATAAAATTAAAACAGAGTGTCAACCATGTTAGTTTAAACGGCACATGCCACATGGTTGAACAAAAATCTGACCAAGTAGAATTCCACTTCCAGAACAACCAAATTCCAGACGTGACAGTAATAGCAGTAGGACAACAGACTGGTGATGGGGGTCCTCTCTATTTCTGAAAATCAACCTCCCTTCCAGTTTAAGGTGGTATTCCACACTGGAAGGAAACACCATGAAATTCTTTACTAATCCATAAACAGAAACTCCCACTCCTATAGTCCAGAAAGATGTGAAATCAGCTCAGAGCCTGGCTGATATTCAGCAAATTGGAGAGCAGTTGTTCATCCCTGTTCAGTTAAATGATGGGAAGGACTCTGTTCTCGCTCGAGTGTGTGTGAACAACGGTAAGAGCTTCATCAGCGAAGCCATGTTCCGCCAACTCCCAAAAGATCCAGCCATTCCCACATTCAAACTGATAGACAAATGGGAAATGGACCTGGAAGCACCCAATTCCAAACATCTCCTGCCAAGCAGGTGTATGCTCAAAATCTCCATTGGCAACAAGAGCATAGTCCACAATTGTTGGGTCGTGCGAGACGTCACTGCTGCTTTTTACTTAGGCAGTGACATTCTCAATCACTTTGCCATTAGTTTGGACCTAATAAACCTCAAAGCTTGGTCCCGATTAGCGGATAATCCCATGGGCTTTGATGATCCAGAAAAAGCATTTAGGTCAGCTCAATTGCTACCTTATGCAGTTGAAATTCAGATCAAAGAGGAAGTCACCATCCCAGAAAGGACCCGACAATTCTCCCTGGAAGTGAAAGCTAAAAGAGGACAACATTTGAAAAACCCTGATGCTTACATACATCTAAACGCTTCTCTCCAACAGCAAGGGTTGGGGGTAAACCCAACTCCATTAGTCAACATAGAACATGACACCATTCTAATAGAGGTGGATAACAGCGACTTAAAGAGTATTACTCTAGCTGCAGGCACCATTATTGGAATGGCGGTTGATGACCAACATTTTTCCATTGATTTAGGTAATGAACTGTTAGGACCAATCCCCAAGGACTGTTTTGACAGTGACAGTGAGGACAATACAACACCAGACAGGATTTTTACCAGGCATGGGGGGAACTTCCTGGTGTACACTTCTTGCCCTTATGGTAAGGAAGATGTGACTTGTGACTTCAGGAGGGATGAGGTGATTTTCCAGGTCCATGAGGGCTGCCTTTCCCACCTGAAGCCTCCAGTCCAAATCAGCACTCTGACCAGGGACTTCTCCACCCAGCTGGAGGAGGCCGCTGAGATAGCCAAACCAGAAGTCTTTCCAGGCTTCAGGCAGATGGTGGAAGAGAGAGTCAACCTAGCTGATGCCTGTGTGACTCTGGAACAAAAGCAAAAGTTGAAACAAGTTTTCTTGGATTTCCAAGATCTCTTTGCAGTAGACTCATATGACTGTGGCCGCACCGACATCCACACAACAACAATCCCCACGGACCCTGGCATGACTCCAGTGTTTGTGAAACAATATCGTTTGCCTCTCGCATCCATGGAGTCCCTTACTGAAATAATTAAGAACCTTGAGTCCCGGGGAATAATCCGTCCAGTTCACAGCACCTTCAATAATCCGGTGCTGGGAATATTGAAGCCAAACGGCCAGTGGAGACTCTGCGCCGACCTCAGGGAGCTCAACAAACGGGTCCATACTTCCCGATGGCCTCTTCCCTACATTGACCAAGGGCTGGCCCAGATTCAGGGGTCACAGGTATTCACTGCAATAGACCTGACCAATGGATACTGGACCGTGCCGGTCAGTAGGGAGGACCAATACAAGCTGGCTTTTACCTTTGGGGGCCAGCAATACACATGGACCCGGACTCCCTTCGGATACCTCAACTCCGGCAATGAATTCAACATTTTCCTACACAAGGCCATGCCCGACCTGGGTGCAAGGGGTAACCTGGCCTATGTAGATGATGTCCTCATCAAAAGTTCATCTGTGGAGGAACACATAGCGGAGATCCGTTATGTTCTGACCCAGTTGAGGGCCGCCGGAGCAAAACTTTCCTTTCAGAAAGCACAGTGGTGTAGAACCCGTGTTAATTTCTTGGGGCATGAGATTACTCCTCAGGGTCTCTGTCCCCAGGAAAAGAAGGTGGAAGCACTCCAAAAACTGAAAGACCCCACAACTCTGCGGGAACTAAGGAGCCTCCTTGGACTGACTAATTACAGCAGAAAGTTCATTGAGGGCTACGCAGAAATCACCAGACCCCTGATTCATCTCCTGAAGGGGGGGTCAAGTGGGAATGGGGTCCAGAACAAGCCGAGGCAGTAAGACAACTCAAAAGTAGCCTCTCACAAGCGCCCTGCCTAGCTTACCCTGTCAGAAACAAGGAGTTCTTCCTGGAGACGGGGTTCTCTAATACGTGCTTGACGGCAGTATTATACCAAAAGCATGACAAGGTCAATAAAGTAATCTCCTATGCGAGCAAAACTTTATCCTCTGTGGAGGAAAAATTTAACGATTGTGAGAAGGCACTCCTGGCAACGGTGTGGGCATTGAAGAATTACCGCCCGTTTATCCATGGGGAACACATCATAGTGGAGACTCCACACCAGCCTCTGCAATATCTCCAAAGCGACAGAATCCGGGCCGGAAATGTGAGTAATTCCCGAATTACTTCTTGGATTCTATCAATGCAAGGCTTTCCTGTGGAGGTCAGATATGGCCAAAACAAGAAGAGTCCCCTCGCGCAAGGTCTGGCTGACTTGCATGATTGTGCCAGAGAAAACTGTCTCGAGGACGAAAGTCTAAAAATCAAGGACAACACGGAGGCATACCTTAATTCCCCACACAAAGTCTTTGAAGAGGACAAGTGTGAGGGAATGTCCACTGTCTATGTAGATGGATGCTCGTACCATGTTGACAACGACGGGGAGAAAGAACTGGTGGCTGGCGTAGGGAATGCATGGGTGAAGGAGTTCCCAGAACCCTCCGCTGGATACAAAATTGGTCCCCGAAGTAGTCAGGTGGCAGAATTGAGGCTGTGCATCAGGCCATCCTCACTGCTGTCCAGCATCAACTCCACGAACTGGTCATAATCACAGATTCGGATTATGTACGGAACGGGTTCGTGGAGCACCTGGTTAATTGGAAAACCAGAGGCATGTTATGTGCTAATAACAAACCATTGAAACATGGGAAGTTGATCCAAAACATTGATGATCTGGTCACCTCGAATGAGATGACCATCTATTGGAAAAAGATCAAGGGTCATTCCAAAGTAGAGGGACCAGACAAAACTGGAAATGACTTAGCTGATCAGCTGGCCAAAACCGGGGCCATCCAAGGGGATCTAATCAAAATAGAGTCCCTGTTGGGGGAAATCCAGGTCACTGCTATCACTAGGTCCCAGACAAATGCTCACAATGACCTTTCAATTGCACAATGGAGTAAGGAGACCCCTGATGCTGATTTGATTACCACTCAGAAGGGGGATCCAATAATTGGTAAATTTTACCAGCACCTTGAGGACCCTGAGAACTTTCCCCTGGCGGATACCGATTACATTGGGAAAGAGGACCTTAGAGTGTTGATGAAATGTCCAAAAATGTTCCGGATCCAAGACGGTTTGTTGGTAAGGAAATCCAAAGCTGGCCACGATCAGTGGGTGGTTCTTACCTCATTCCGAAGCCTGATGTTAAGTCACGCCCATGATGCGTCCACCGCCGGTCATCGGGGGTTTCACACAACACTGGAAATCTTAAGAGAGGTTGCATACTGGCCACACATGGGCCAGGACCTCAACCAATACTTGAAGGGTTGTCTTGTGTGTGCACAATTTCAGCCAACATCCCTCACACACCGTGCACCCCTCCAAAAGAGGGGGATGACACTGCCATGGTCAGATTTACAAATCGACTTTGTAGGCCCCGTGATTCGCTCTGCTAGGGGGAATAAGTACATGTTGACTGTGACATGCTTGTTTACCAAGTGGGTGGAATGTCTCCCAGCCCCAAATTGCAAGGCAGAAACTGCAGCTGCCCTGATGATTAACCACATCTTTTCCCGTTTCGGTCTACCTCAAAGGATTGAGTCAGACAGGGGTAGCCACTTCACCAGTGAAGTAATGACAAAGATGTGGGAGATACTGGGGGTCAAAAGGAAGTTGCATATTGCTTACCGCCAGCTTCTTCTGGAGCAGTGGAGAGATACAACCGAACCATCGTGAGCATATTAAAGAAGTTTGTGGCAGATTCTGGGCCAAGTTGGGATATCCGATTACCTCTAGTCCTAATGGCTATCAGATCTACCCCTTCATCTGCAACCAAAATGTCACCATTTGAGTTGATGACTGGGCGCAAGATGGTGCTTCCTCAGCATTTGCTCTACAGGACCCAAGAGCAGACACTGATAAATGCCTCCACAACTCATGAGTATGTGGAGAATTTAAGGAAACACCTTCAGCATGCTTTTGCTTATGCTCAGCGGAATCTAGAAAGATCAGCTGATAGCATGAAGACCCACTATGACCTGAAGACTTCCAGGAAGGAATATCAGGTGGGGGACCGGGTCTATCTATACAATTTCCAAAGGAACCAGGCCAAACAGCGAAAATTTTTGCCTACATGGAAGGGACCCTTTGAGATTATAGACAAAATCTCCCCTGTGGCCTACAAGATCCGCATCCCCAAAGGCGGTTTGGCAGAGGGGGAAGACAAGTGGGTCCACATAAACCAGTTGAAGTGTTGCCATCCCAGGCACACTCTGCAACAACTGGAGGAATCCTCTGGAATCCTAGAGGGTACTTTCTCAGATTATTTCAGTTCTAACTTAAAATATCCTACATATCGCCTATCAAATTCTGAGTTTCACAATGTGAGTGTTTTCGTTTTAGAATGCAAAAAGAAATGTGCATGTTCACATGTTTTGACTATAAATTTATATGCCACCCCACTATATCAATGGTGGGGGAAGAATGTCTATGAATAGGTATTGCCGCTCTTCCTTTGTCGTCCTAGGAGAAAGAAAACCTTGAGACTGGCCAGGGAGGACGATCCGGAGACCGGGAGCAGAGACGCAAGGGGCCCAGTGTACCGCCCAATATTCTCATCAGGACCGGCGAGGAGAACTGATCGATCAGTACCGGATGGAGGAAAAGATGCTGAACTGTGCCACTTGCAGAATGGGAAGAAGATTATGCGGACAGACCAGTGCGTGGGTCAAAACCCTTGTGCACCCGACTCCCCATCGACTCAAATTCAAAGGGCAGTCACGTGGGGGGATTTGTTGGGTGTCCTGACCCACGTTTGAGCTATCATGCTGCAACATTTGGTGCTGTGGGCTTAGAAAATCCAAGATGGCCAAAAAGCCCACATGTGCAACAGAATCCAGGAGAACCATGCAGTTTGTGCGCACACCAAAATGGTTACCTAACTTGCCAACCACCAGTGTAAAGAAACATCTTTGTTAACAAAATCCACTGTTACTGATGTCAAAAAGTTGCTGAAATCGTGGCTCATCGGACCACTTTAAAGATTCAAATCTTTTGTGGGGTTCCACATAACCATTTTACTGTAAGGAGCCCCATCAAAACAATGTTAAGCAAGGATTATTTACTACCATGTAAGAACCATTCCTGTTTGGAATGCATTAATCCAAGAAAGATCCCAAAAATGGATGCAGTACCAACAAAATCCTCAAGGCGGCGCTAGCGGTCTAAACTCTGACAGGAGAACTGAGTGCAGTTGCTGACAAAGGGATTTGACTCAGCTGACTTCAAAGGCTGCATTTCAATTAAAAATTAGCCACCTGCCGTTCCCGGAGGCCTGAAGCCTGGGAAACCCTCTCACCTCCAGAGATTCACACCAGGAGTTAGAATCTCACATGACCTCTTGATTGATAGAAGGCAGACTGGCTGGGAGCCTCCTGGAGACCACACAATAGGCTCTTGCAATTGAACAGAATATGTTGATTTTGACTGTTTCCTATCAACAAAGGCCTGCCTGCCAGAAGACACATGTGACTGACCCACCCAAGTCTTGGAGGCGGACTCCAACACTCTGAGAACTGAATTGAAAGCAAAATATATATTTTACAGAAACACTGATAACTCTTTGTAATCAAATGACAGGAATGTATAACTTTGAGAGCCTTCATTTAAAAAATGTACCTTCAATTCAAGCCCAAACTCCAATTTGTGTGATGTTCTGGGGCAAAACCCTGCTATGTATGTATACTACAGACTCTGTGTTTAAGCTAGGGACATGGTAATTTACTGGAGTATGTATGGACAGGCCGTGTACATGTGTACAAATCTGGAGAAAAATCCGACATTGCAAAACCACTAAAAAGCACAAAATATTGTCATTTTTGAACGCAAGCCCCCAGGAAGAGCAGAGTTGGAACAGGGGATACCTCATGTGATATGTGATGGGTGCATGTAATTTTAAACACCTGTGTACCTGTGCAAATATGTCTTTAGGTCAAATACAGATTGTGTGTAAAGTTGACAGGGGTGGGTTCTCTGTATCATAAACAGACCTCATCATGATGACACTTCATTTCATTCCCCCAATCAAGGGGAAGAGGATGAAGTGGCCAATGACAAGTGGAGAGGGGTAGGGTCTAGGAAGCTAGCCTCTCCACCCACTTTCAAAACACATAAAAGCAGACAGTCAGGACAGATAGGGACATGCTATTCCATCTGCTGCGGGACGCTCTGCCGGGAAAATCCATACTTTACCTCCATCAACCTCCAGAGAGCCAACATAGAGACTTCAATCTATCCACCTTCAGAGACCAAGACTTTACTTCAGAATTTGTAGCAGAGAGGTCAACTACAAGCTAAATCCCTCTTTAGCAGGCCTCAAATCATTGCCATTATCACAGCCAGGCGAGCTGTTTGAATTCTTTGCAAGAACTCTTGCCATTTGCCAGAGAGCAGTGTTGTATCCAGAGAGAGACCAGCTGAACCGGAGACCGCTGTATCCGGACCCACAGACCTGATCAGAACCAGAGACCCAGACCAGACCAGCAGAGCAGAGCTGACCCCGACGCTGTGCGCAGAAACCGTCCGTGGCGAGGCCTATTTTAAAATATATTGTGAGTACCTAGCAGAACTGTGCAGAACCAATCTCTTAGTTAAAATAATATAATTCAATCTATTTTAATCTAACCAGAACTGTCTCCTAACTGTCACCTGTCATTTGCAAAGCTGTCACCTGTCATTTCTAGTTGCTAGCTGTAACTTGTCACTTTGAACTTTTAAAATTTCAAATCTGAAAAACGACCTTTACCATATCGCTCATATCTCAGTGACCGTTTGTCTTAGAGACTTGCAGTAACTTTCCTCTGAAAGCTGGGAATCTTGGCTTTTCAACGAACTCAGAACCGCATTCCTATTCCCTATACTTTTGCCGCAATCGTGAAAAACGCACTCGCGAATTTTACCGCAATTTGCAAATTTCTCCACGTGTGAAAAGAGCAGCTTCCTTGCTTTCATTTGCCAAAAATTCGTTTAACCTGCCAATCATTCCTAGAACATTGCTAAAGTAAGCCTGAACAAATTTAAACCAACTAATCCTCAACCTGAACCTCCAGAGGGAATTAAAATCATTTTAGCACATTTTCCAATATATTGCTATCACATTTTAAAGCATTTGGAGCCTGTGTAAAACTCATATCTATTCTCCTCTAAGCTTGCTGGGAAACTGGAACTCTGTATTACATTGTGATTGGATACCTGAACTGTGTGCTCTTCCTTCCATCTCCTTACATTGTATAGTGGGGGTGAATTGCCACAAAGGGAAAGTGATTACATTGTCTTTTGTGAAACCATATCAGTTTATCTTCTATACTGCATTTCATTCATTCAACCTTGCATTTCCTTGAACTCTATAAAGCATTCTCTACCACATTATTCTTCTGTCCCTATTTACCAGTGTGCTACCTTATCCATTTCATGTGAACTCCTTAGTGATTATAAAGAAGTGGGCTAGTGCCAGATTCTCCGTTGTTAATCTTTATCATATCAGATTAAGTGTGATATTCAATTATTAATTTATTATAAAGTGTGATATATATATATATTGTTTAAATTCTCAAATAAACCTTTTTACTTGCAAAACAGAACTACTTCTTGGCTCAGTGGGGTCAGGGGGATTCCAAAAGAGGGGTGTTATATAGGGGTAGTCATCCAGAACGCATGAACTGGACATAAAGATATATCAATAAGGGTTTCCATTCAGTATCCCAGACTAGGCATTGACTTAGCTGTCGTGTTGAATTGAATCCTCTTACAAATTGGGGGCTCGTAGCCGGGGATTCCGGATTAGATCTATCACTTGTGCAGATTAATACAGTGTGCCAGCTGACCAGATACACATATCCGGTCGGATCACCACGCTGTGTTACGCTGTAAAGCACTCCTCAAAGGAACGCTCTAAGGAAAAGGTCTGTTTTGCAAAAATAAAATACAAACTTCTGTAAGTCAGGAGGGAACTCAAATTCCAGAATGACGACCTTGGTAGATATGAAAATAGCCAGAGAGCACTTCTTACATAAGCTATTTGTGAGAGGTGAGTGGACTCATCAGGACCAGACGGTCTGGTTGCAAGCAATCGCACCCCAGATCACGGAAACAGGGTCAGATATATGGAGAGACCAGGGTCCCTTACATGTGGCCCTGAGTGAACTATATATGTCCTCTAAGGCCAAGGATGAGCACAACAAGATTGCCAGGGTAGAGGGATATTTATATTTACATATGGGAGCCATGCAGGACAAATGTGCTGAAGGCCACGATCTGGCGAGTAGGCAACTGCTGGCATTACAGAAGGCCCAATCTGATCTGGACTCTTCTGAGCAGAGGCTGCAGGGGAGCCAGGAGTCAGAAAATGAGAGTAGACAGCACATCATTAAAATAAAGAAGGATATGGACATCCTGCAACAGGAAAAGGCTGACCAGGATACCAGATTTCTGGCCTTGCAGAAGGAGTACCAAGAAGGTTTGGACTCCCTACTGCAGAGCCAGAAAAAGCTGGAGCAACAGTTAGACTTCAATAGGGTATGTGCTGAGCAGGTAGTCACCCTGCAAAGCCACCTAGATAGGGAGAAGGCAGAGAGCAATAAACTGATTCTGAAAGACCTGGATACCCAGGCAGAGTTTGATCAGGAGCGCTAGAAAGCTGGTGCCTTCCAAAGGCAAAGGGACGACCTGACGGTACAGATGCAGACTCTTAGTCAGGAAAGGGACACCTTAGGCCAGGAAGTCGGCCACTTAAAAAGAAAAATGGAAGAAAATCACCTGGCCCACCAGGGACTGGGTGACCTCCAAAAAGAACACCAGAACTTGTTAGAGCACACCAGGAGGGTGGAGGATGCTCTAGCAAGAAAGGAGCAGGCCAATAGGGACACAGCTCAGGAGGTAACCCTCCTGCAGCAGAGACTGGCCCAGTACTCCAGAACCAATCAGGAGGCACAGAGAGAAAACGAGGCTCTCTGCCAGCACAATCATAGGCTCCAACAACAGGTAGCGATGCAGGAGAGACTGATAGAGTCTAGTAAGGCCTTAACTGAGGAACTGAAGGCGCAGGCTCTTGCATTGCAACAGGGAGCAGGGGCGGATAGAGACCAAGTTCGCTGGGAAAAGGAAACTCCTGAGCATAACCTCAGGAGCCCTAGTACCAGAGGCATTTATCTCTCTCAGTCCCTGGACTCTGCCACCCCCATGTCCCCTGGCGCACATGAGCACCGGGCCACAGGGATGGCAGATTACTATCCAGCCAGAAGCATGGGGCTCATAGGCCAGTACCTCCCAGGAATGGATGGGCGGGCATCCGGGTATGGGCACCCAAGCACAGTGCAATTTAGTGGGGAACCCCAGGAGAGTAGGCCCATTAAGGGCATCCTGAAAACCTCTGCCCAGTTAGGTCAGTGGGGGGGTACCCATCAAATCCTGGCAGCAAAGAGGAATCTGAAGACTCCTCTGAACGGTACAGGACACAGGAGACCAGGTCCCCACATTCTGCCAGCCATTCCCAGGCTCGCAGAATCCGGGAAAACCTGGAAGATCAGACAGGAACCTCTGGGAGCAGTGCCTCTGAGTCAGAGGATGAATGGACCAGGGTTACCCGAACCAAAAAGGCCAATAAGGCAAAAAGGGCCTTGCTTAAGGACCCATTTAAGCAAATAAAGGCAATAAGGAGTGTTATCACGCCTTATCATAAGAACGCCAAGTATTCCGTATGGGAACACTTGGAGCTCTATGAGCAAATGATGGAGACTTTACATTTGAAGGACAGCAGTAGCTGCATCCAGTACGTCAAATGGACATTCTCACCAGAATACTCCAGTTTCTTTGCGGGGCTGGAGGACCAAAATCATTTAAGATGGTCCACCTATAAGGCGGCCATCTTGAAACATTTTTCTGTTCACAGAAATCCTCAAGAGGCTCGCAAGGCAGCCTACAATTTGCAATGTGGGAAGGATCAGGCCCCACAAGAGTTTGTGCAAGAATTAAAGCGTGCTTTTGCACAGACCACCGGAAGGGTGCGCACAGACAGCAAAGAGTTTGTCAATACATTTTTCCATACTCTCCCTAAATATATAATGACCCAGCTCGTGAGAGATTTTCATGAGAAAAGATCTTTAGACTGGGTCATTGAACAGGCTACCCGGATCTATGAGGTGCAGAAGCCTATCGAAAATAAAAATAACGCGCCGAAAAACCCCAAAACCAACAGCACCCCTGCTGCTGCCAAGGTGGCAGAGGTAAAGGTTGCCCCCGTTTTAGATTTGGAGATGGGGGGCCTAAAAACCTACCTGCACCTAATAATGCTAGGCCCAGAAGGTCCTCGGGCCAGTCACAGAAAGGGAGCCAAGGAGCCAGCCCCACAAATGGGGTCCCTCGCTCTCCTGATTATGTATGTCCCCGTTACAAGGGAAATCGACCCATCCTGGGTTATGTGTGGACTCCTCCAGCCCAAGGGGGGGGATCCAGCCAAGCACCTAACCCAGGGAACTTCCCTCCTAACTTCCCACTGGAGGGCAGAAATTCTCCAAATCCTGGGCAGAACTTTTTCCCCAGGTATCCACCCAATTTCCAGCCCCAAAATCATCCATCCTTCTTTCCCCAATTCCCTGAGCCCAGACAACCTAATCCGGGAGAGGGGAGGCCAAGGGTGGAGGGGTACCAAAATCTTCCCAACCAAGGGTACTACCAGAGAAGGGATAGCTACCCTTCCCGGGATCAGCCCAGGGGAGAAAATAGAGCCCCGTATCAGCCTGAGCGGGTTTCCCAGTTAGAGCGCCAGGTCCAAAATATGGCACGGGATCTGGGTCACATACTGAGGGCTCAACAGAACCCTCAGATGAGCGTGCCACCGCAGAATGCCCCAAACTCTGGACCTGGTACTCCAGAACAATGACAGGGGCAGCACCCCGATAACACACCGGTTCCCAGGGAGGAGGCACAAGGGGAAGGGGGGTGTAAACCCTTGGGGGAAGCTTCCTTCCCAACTTGTAAACAGCCCCTGGAAAACCAGGAACCGGAAACAAAATCTCCTGCCCCTGAAAGCCTGCCTCCCAAGGAGCAGAGGGGGGGTAGGAGAAACAAAGGACCCAAACAGACCCACTTTGTGGAGGAGGTACAGGTCTTCCAATTTGAGGGAGAGGGATCCTCAGAGGATCCTGGGGAAAGGACCTTCTCCTTCAGAGATGGGGGAACTCCTCCCAAGGAAAAATGGGTCCCAAGGGATGCCAATTCAGACTGGGGAGATATGGAGACTGAGCTACCGCCGCCCATCATCTCATCCCAGAACCCACAATACCAAAATCCCCTGGTTCAAACCCATCCTGATGACTGCCTCCAAAAAGGGGGGGGCGGCCCAGAACCGGAACCCGGGGAACCCACAATGGTTCTGATCTCCAGTTGCCAACTTTTTCTTTCAGATTCCCAAGGCTCTCCACAGAATTCTGCCCAAATTTCTTCTCTTGCAATGTCCAAAACCAGAAAGTTAGCCCACCAGTTGTCCAGAAATGTGCATTATCTGTGCCCCTTTGAGGAGAAGGAGGGAAGATATTATGCCCCGGTACAAGTACAGGGGCAGGGTACGATTTCAGCGCTGGTGGACACGGGATCTCAAGCTACCCTTCTGTCCAGAAGGGCCTTTGATGAACTGAATGCAGGAAGGGGAGGGAATTACCAAATTCCTCTCACCTCACTTCCTGGACAACTCCAGAACTTTGACGAGAAGGAAATTCCCGTCGAGGGGACGGCAGATTTAGACATTAAAATTGGGCGACACAAGTTGAAACACCCGGTCATAGTTGTGACTCCAGAGGGCACCCCTTGTTTACTAGGGAATGACCTCCTGAGAAGGTTGTCACCCCTAATAGATTGCGTAAACAAGGTCCTCTGGACCCAGACTAGCCGACCCATAAAATTAAAACAGAGTGTCAACCATGTTAGTTTAAACGGCACATGCCACATGGTTGAACAAAAATCTGACCAAGTAGAATTCCACTTCCAGAACAACCAAATTCCAGACGTGACAGTAATAGCAGTAGGACAACAGACTGGTGATGGGGGGTCCTCTCTATTTCTGAAAATCAACCTCCCTTCCAGTTTAAGGTGGTATTCCACACTGGAAGGAAACACCATGAAATTCTTTACTAATCCACAACCAGAAACTCCCACTCCTATAGTCCAGAAAGATGTGAAATCAGCTCAGAGCCTGGCTGATATTCAGCAAATTGGAGAGCAGTTGTTCATCCCTGTTCAGTTAAATGATGGGAAGGACTCTGTTCTCGCTCGAGTGTGTGTGAACAACAGTAAGAGCTTCATCAGCGAAGCCATGTTCCGCCAACTCCCAAAAGATGCAGCCATTCCCACATTCAAACTGATAGACAAATGGGAAATGGACCTGGAAGCACCCAATTCCAAACATCTCCTGCCAAGCAGGTGTATGCTCAAAATCTCCATTGGCAACAAGAGCATAGTCCACAATTGTTGGGTCGTGCGAGACGTCACTGCTGCTTTTTACTTAGGCAGTGACATTCTCAATCACTTTGCCATTAGTTTGGACCTAATAAACCTCAAAGCTTGGTCCCGATTAGCGGATAATCCCATGGGCTTTGATGATCCAGAAAAAGCATTTAGGTCAGCTCAATTGCTACCTTATGCAGTTGAAATTCAGATCAAAGAGGAAGTCACCATCCCAGAAAGGACCCGACAATTCTCCCTGGAAGTGAAAGCTAAAAGAGGACAACATTTGAAAAACCCTGATGCTTACATACATCTAAACGCTTCTCTCCAACAGCAAGGGTTGGGGGTAAACCCAACTCCATTAGTCAACATAGAACATGACACCATTCTAATAGAGGTGGATAACAGCGACTTAAAGAGTATTACTCTAGCTGCAGGCACCATTATTGGAATGGCGGTTGATGACCGACATTTTTCCATTGATTTAGGTAATGAACTGTTAGGACCAATCCCCAAGGACTGTTTTGACAGTGACAGTGAGGACAATACAACACCAGACAGGATTTTTACCCGGCATGGGGGGAACTTCCTGGTGTACACTTCTTGCCCTTATGGTAAGGAAGATGTGACTTGTGACTTCAGGAGGGATGAGGTGATTTTCCAGGTCCATGAGGGCTGCCTTTCCCACCTGAAGCCTCCAGTCCAAATCAGCACTCTGACCAGGGACTTCTCCACCCAGCTGGAGGAGGCCGCTGAGATAGCCAAACCAGAAGTCTTTCCAGGCTTCAGGCAGATGGTGGAAGAGAGAGTCAACCTAGCTGATGCCTGTGTGACTCTGGAACAAAAGCAAAAGTTGAAACAAGTTTTCTTGGATTTCCAAGATCTCTTTGCAGTAGACTCATATGACTGTGGCCGCACCGACATCCACACAACAACAATCCCCACGGACCCTGGCATGACTCCAGTGTTTGTGAAACAATATCGTTTGCCTCTCGCATCCATGGAGTCCCTTACTGAAATAATTAAGAACCTTGAGTCCCGGGGAATATTCCGTCCAGTTCACAGCACCTTCAATAATCCGGTGCTGGGAATATTGAAGCCAAACGGCCAGTGGAGACTCTGCGCCGACCTCAGGGAGCTCAACAAACGGGTCCATACTTCCCGATGGCCTCTTCCCTACATTGACCAAGAGCTGGCCCAGATTCAGGGGTCACAGGTATTCACTGCAATAGACCTGACCAATGGATACTGGACCGTGCCGGTCAGTAGGGAGGACCAATACAAGCTGGCTTTTACCTTTGGGGGCCAGCAATACACATGGACCCGGACTCCCTTCGGATACCTCAACTCCGGCAATGAATTCAACATTTTCCTACACAAGGCCATGCCCGACCTGGGTGCAAGGGGTAACCTGGCTTATGTAGATGATGTCCTCATCAAAAGTTCATCTGTGGAGGAACACATAGCGGAGATCCATTATGTTCTGACCCAGTTGAGGGCCGCCGGAGCAAAACTTTCCTTTCAGAAAGCACAGTGGTGTAGAACCCGTGTTAATTTCTTGGGGCATGAGATTACTCCTCAGGGTCTCTGTCCCCAGGAAAAGAAGGTGGAAGCACTCCAAAAACTGAAAGACCCCACAACTCTGCGGGAACTAAGGAGCCTCCTTGGACTGACTAATTACAGCAGAAAGTTCATTGAGGGCTACGCAGAAATCACCAGACCCCTGATTCATCTCCTGAAGGGGGGGGTCAAGTGGGAATGGGGTCCAGAACAAGCCGAGGCAGTAAGACAACTCAAAAGTAGCCTCTCACAAGCGCCCTGCCTAGCTTACCCTGTCAGAAACAAGGAGTTCTTCCTGGAGACGGGGTTCTCTAATACGTGCTTGACGGCAGTATTATACCAAAAGCATGACAAGGTCAATAAAGTAATCTCCTATGCGAGCAAAACTTTATCCTCTGTGGAGGAAAAATTCAACGATTGTGAGAAGGCACTCCTGGCAACGGTGTGGGCATTGAAGAATTACCGCCCGTTTATCCATGGGGAACTCATCATAGTGGAGACTCCACACCAGCCTCTGCAATATCTCCAAAGTGACAGAATCCGGGCCGGAAATGTGAGTAATTCCCGAATTACTTCCTGGATTCTATCAATGCAAGGCTTTCCTGTGGAGGTCAGATATGGCCAAAACAAGAAGAGTCCCCTCGCGCAAGGTCTGGCTGACTTGCATGATTGTGCCAGAGAAAACTGTCTCGAGGACGAAAGTCTAAAAATCAAGGACAACACGGAGGCATACCTTAATTCCCCACACAAAGTCTTTGAAGAGGACAAGTGTGAGGGAATGCCCACTGTCTATGTAGATGGATGCTTGTACCATGTTGACAACGACGGGGAGAAAGAACTGGTGGCTGGCGTAGGGAATGCATGGGTGAAGGAGTTCCCAGAACCCTCCGCTGGATACAAAATTGGTCCCCGAAGTAGTCAGGTGGCAGAATTGAGGCTGTGCATCAGGCCATCCTCACTGCTGTCCAGCATCAACTCCACGAACTGGTCATAATCACAGATTCGGATTATGTACGGAACGGGTTCCTGGAGCACCTGGTTAATTGGAAAACCAGAGGCATGTTATGTGCTAATAACAAACCCTTGAAACATGGGAAGTTGATCCAAAACATTGATGATCTGGTCACTTCGAATGAGATGACCATCTATTGGAAAAAGATCAAGGGTCATTCCAAAGTAGAGGGACCAGACAAAATTGGAAATGACTTAGCTGATCAGCTGGCCAAAACCGGAGCCATCCAAGGGGATCTAATCGAAATAGAGTCCCTGTTGGGGGAAATCCAGGTCACTGCTATCACTAGGTCCCAGACAAATGCTCACAATGACCTTTCAATTGCACAATGGAGTAAGGAGACCCCTGATGCTGATTTGATTACCACTCAGAAGGGGGATCCAATAATTGGTAAATTTTACCAGCACCTTGAGGACCCTGAGAACTTTCCCCTGGCGGATACCGATTACATTGGGAAAGAGGACCTTAGAGTGTTGATGAAATGTCCAAAAATGTTCCGGATCCAAGACGGTTTGTTGGTAAGGAAATCCAAAGCTGGCCACGATCAGTGGGTGGTTCTTACCTCATTCCGAAGCCTGATGTTAAGTCACGCCCATGATGCGGCCACCGCCGGTCATCGGGGGTTTCACACAACACTGGAAATCTTAAGAGAGGTTACATACTGGCCACACATGGGCCAGGACCTCAACCAATACTTGAAGGGTTGTCTTGTGTGTGCACAATTTCAGCCAACATCCCTCACACACCGTGCACCCCTCCAAAAGAGGGGGATGACACTGCCATGGTCAGATTTACAAATCGACTTTGTAGGCCCCGTGATTCGCTCTGCTAGGGGGAATAAGTACATGTTGACTGTGACATGCTTGTTTACCAAGTGGGTGGAATGTCTCCCAGCCCCAAATTGCAAGGCAGAAACTGCAGCTGCCCTGATGATTAACCACATCTTTTCCCGTTTCGGTCTACCTCAAAGGATTGAGTCAGACAGGGGTAGCCACTTCACCAGTGAAGTAATGACAAAGATGTGGGAGATACTGGGGGTCAAAAGGAAGTTGCATATTGCTTACCGGCCAGCTTCTTCTGGAGCAGTAGAGAGATACAACCGAACCATTGTGAGCATATTAAAGAAGTTTGTGGCAGATTCTGGGCCAAGTTGGGATATCCGATTACCTCTGGTCCTAATGGCCATCAGATCTACCCCTTCATCTGCAACCAAAATGTCACCATTTGAGTTGATGACTGGGCGCAAGATGGTGCTTCCTCAGCATTTGCTCTACAGGACCCAAGAGCAGACACTGATAAATGCCTCCACAACTCATGAGTATGTGGAGAATTTAAGGAAACACCTTCAGCATGCTTTTGCTTATGCTCAGCGGAATCTAGAAAGATCAGCTGATAGCATGAAGACCCACTATGACCTGAAGACTTCCAGGAAGGAATATCAGGTGGGGGACCGGGTCTATCTATACAATTTCCAAAGGAACCAGGCCAAACAGCGAAAATTTTTGCCTACATGGAAGGGACCCTTTGAGATTATAGACAAAATCTCCCCTGTGGCCTACAAGATCCGCATCCCCAAAGGCGGTTTGGCAGAGGGGGAAGACAAGTGGGTCCACATAAACCAGTTGAAGTGTTGCCATCCCACGCACACTCTGCAACAACTGGAGGAATCCTCTGGAATCCTAGAGGGTACTGTCTCTGATTAATTCAGTTCTAACTTAAAATATCCTACATATCGCCTATCCAATTCTGAGTTTCTCAATGTGGGTGTTTTCATTTAAGAATGCAAAAAGAAATGTGCATGTTCATATGTTTTGACTATAAATTTATATGCCACCCCACTATATCAATGGTGGGTGAAGAATGTCTATGAATAGGTATTGCCGCTCTTCCTTTGTCGTCCTAGGAGAAAGAAAACCTTGAGACTGGCCAGGGAGGACGATCCGGAGACCGGGAGCAGAGACGCAAGGGGCCCAGTGTACCGCCCAATATTCTCATCAGGACCGGCGAGGAGAACCGATCGATCAGTACCGGATGGAGGAAAAGATGCTGAACTGTGCCACTTGCAGAATGGGAAGAAGATTATGCGGACAGACCAGTGCGTGGGTCAAAACCCTTGTGCACCCGACTCCTCATCGACTCAAATTCAAAGGGCAGTCACGTGGGGGATTTGTTGGGTGTCCTGACCCACGTTTGAGCTATCATGCTGCAACATTTGGTGCTGTGGGCTTAGAAAATCCAAGATGGCCAAAAAGCCCACATGTGCGCCAGAATCCAGGAGAACCACGCAGTTTGTGCGCACACCAAAATGGTTACCTAACTTGCCAACCACCAGTGTAAAGAAACATCTTTGTTAACAAAATCCACTGTTACTGATGTCAAAAAGTTGCTGAAATCGTGGCTCATCGGACCACTTTAAAGATTCAACCCTTTTGTGGGGTTCCACATAACCATTTTACTGTAAGGAGCCCCATCAAAACAATGTTAAGCAAGGATTATTTACTACCATGTAAGAACCATTCCTGTTTGGAATGCATTAATCCAAGAAAGATCCCAAAAATGGATGCAGTACCAACAAAATCCTCAAGGCGGCGCTAGCGGTCTAAACTCTGACAGGAGAACTGAGTGCAGTTGCTGACAAAGGGATTTGACTAAGCTGACTTCAAAGGCTGCATTTTAATTAAAAATTAGCCACCTGCTGTTCCCAGAGGCCTGAAGCCTGGGAAACCCTCTCACCTCCAGAGATTGACACCAGGAGTTAGAATCTCACATGACCTCTTGATTGATAGAAGGCAGACTGGCTGGGAGCCTCCTGGAGACCACACAATAGGCTCTTGCAATTGAATAGGATATGTTGATTTTGACTGTTTCCTGTCAACAAAGGCCTGCCTGCCAGAAGACACATGTGACTGACCCACCCAAGTCTTGGAGGCGGACTCCAACACTCTGAGAACTGAATTGAAAGCAAAATTGTAATCAAATGACAGGAATGTATAACTTTGAGAGCCTTCATTTAAAAAATGTACCTTCAATTCAAGCCCAAACTCCAATGTGTGTGATGTTCTGGGGCAAAACCCTGCTATGTATGTATACTACAGACTCTGTGTTTAAGCTAGGGACATGGTAATTTACTGGAGTATGTATGGACAGGCCGTGTACATGTGTACAAATCTGGAGAAAAATCCGACGTTGCAAAACCACTAAAAAGCACAAAATATTGCCATTTTTGAACGCAAGCCCCCAGGAAGAGCAGAGTTGGAACAGGGGATACCTCATGTGATATGTGATGGGTGCATGTAATTTTAAACAACTGTGTACCTGTGCAAATATGTCTTTAGGTCAAATACAGATTGTGTGTAAAGTTGACAGGGGTGGGTTCTCTGTATCATAAACAGACCTCATCATGATGACACTTCATTTCATTCCCCCAATCAAGGGGAAGAGGATGAAGTGGCCAATGACAAGTGGAGGGGGGTAGGGTCTAGGAAGCTAGCCTCTCCACCCACTTTCAAAACACATAAAAGGAGACAGTCAGGACAGATAGGGACATGCTATTCCATCTGCTGCGGGACGCTCTGCCGGGAAAATCCATACTTTACCTCCATCAACCTCCAGAGAGCCAACATAGAGACTTCAATCTATCCACCTTCAGAGACCAAGACTTTACTTCAGAATTTGTAGCGGAGAGGTCAACTACAAGCTAAATCCCTCTTTAGCAGGCCTCAAATCATTGCCATTATCACAGCCAGGCGAGCTGTTTGAATTCTTTGCAAGAACTCTTGCCATTTGCCAGAGAGCAGTGTTGTATCTAGAGAGAGACCAGCTGAACCGGAGACCGCTGTATCCGGACCCACAGACCTGATCAGAACCAGAGACCCAAGACCAGACCAGCAGAGTAGAGCTGACCCCGACGGTGTGCGCAGAAACCGTCCGTGGCGAGGTCTATTTTAAAATATATTGTGAGTACCTAGCAGAACTGTGCAGAACCAATCTCTTAGTTAAAATAATATAATTCAATCTATTTTAATCTAACCAGAACTGTCTCCTAACTGTCACCTGTCATTTGCAAAGCTGTCACCTGTCATTTCTAGTTGCTAGCTGCTAGCTGTAACTTGTCACTTTTAAAATTTAAAATCTGAAAAACGACCTTTACCATATCGCTCATATCTCCGTGACCGTTTGTCTTAGAGACTTGCAGTAACTTTCCTCTGAAAGCTGGGAATCTTGGCTTTTCAACGAACCTAGAACCACATTCTTTTGCCGCAATCGCGAAAAACGCACTCGCGAATTTTACTGCGATTTGCAAATTTCTCCACGTGTGAAAACAGCAGCTTCCTTGCTTTCATTTGCCAAAAATCCGTTTAACCTGCCAATCATTCCTAGAACATTGCTAAAGTAAGCCTGAACCAATTTAAACCAACTAATCCTCAACCTGAACCTCCAGAGGGAATTAAAATCATTTTAGCACATTTTCCAATATATTGCTATCACATTTTAAAGCATTTTGAGCCTGTGTAAAACTCATATCTATTCTCCTCTAAGCTTGCTGGGAAACTGGAACTCTGTATTACATTGTGATTGGATACCTGAACTGTGTGCTCTTCCTTCCATCTCCTTACATTGTATAGGGGGGGGGTGAATTGCCACAAAGGGAAAGTGATTACCTTGTCTTTTGTGAAACCATATCAGTTTATCTTCTATACTGCATTTCATTCATTCAACCTTGCATTTCCTTGAACCCTATAAAGCATTCTCTACCACATTATTCTTCTGTCCCTATTTACCAGTGTGCTACCTTATCCATTTTATGTCAACTCCTTAGTGATTATAAAGAAGTGGGCTAGTGCCAGATTCTCCGTTGTTAATCTTTATCACATCAGATTAAGTGTGATATTCAATTATTAATTTATTATAAAGTGTGATATATATATATTGTTTAAATTCTCAAATAAACCTTTTAACTTGCAAAACAGAACTACTTCTTGGCTCAGTGGGGTCAGGGGGATTCCAAGAGAGGGGTGTTATATGGGGGTAGTCATCCAGAACGCATGAACTGGACATAAAGATATATCAATAAGGGTTTCCATTCAGTATCCCAGACTAGGCATTGACTTAGCTGTCGTGTTGAATTGAATCCTCTTACACCCCTGTGCTGCAGAGACTTGTGTGTGACTGGCAGCTGCCAAGAGGGCACCTTTAACATCTGAGCCTGCTCAGTGCCTTTGGTAGAGCAGGTGCTGCAAATCAGAATACTGACGCAACACGGCACAAGTACACACTATGCATTTGCCATAGAGCGTATTAAAGGGAAATCTGATTAGGTCCCTTTCAGAGATGGAATTACCCATATTATTGTATTATTTAACACAAATCACAAAAGCCAGGGTTTTCACATCCTTACCAGATGGCAATTCATCATGGTCCATATGGAGAGGACTGCAAAGCCAAAGGCTACCAAAGTATTTGCAATAGCAAAAACAAACACATGCAGTGTAGGTACACATCTTAGAATCTTAGGGGGAAATGACACTTCCCAAAGCACTCAGAAACATATTGAACAAGCTTAGAAGACCCCTTCCCCCTTGCAAAGCACACCGGTAACAATGTCTCAAGAATCCTCTGCACTTAGACGCTCTGGGGTGAACTCTTGCGCCAAACCACTTCAGCCCCACATTCCAACCTACACGCTGATGCTTTTTCCCTGGCAATACAGTAAGGGGTCTCCATTTGTCCAAAGACATTGTGGGGTGTGCAAGGGACCCCATTTGTATATGGCCCAATATAGACAATCTAAATAATGAACCAACCCTGAACCAATGTGCACAAAGGTGTTTTTAGTTTTATTACAAGGAATGTGCATTGTATGAGTACATGACCATAAACAAATAAATAACAATGTGAGAAAAAGTGATATGTTGTAAATATGGAGAACATTGTATTGAATTGTATGTATAGAGTTTAATTTCACTACGAGTGATACCATTGTCGTTTTTGTTGATAACTTGAAGGAGCTCCATTGTATAATAACAGATCTAAAAATGACAACAACCAAAAAACCTAGAAACAATGTATAAAGCAACAAAATATTGAATATATATATGACAACTGTTTAATGTTAGAATTATTGATACTGGGGCATTTCTTTGGAGAACTGAAGAATGCTGTATTGAGTAGAGAAAATAGCTGTTACTTGTAGCTGTTAAGGAATGGGGTACACGTTAATGGCTACTGGGACTGGACAAACGTGCTTATGAATAGGGCTGTACCGAATAGCATATTTAGTATTCAGCCGAATACTGAATAGTTTATCAACTATTCGGCCAAAGCCGAATATGAAGCCGAATAGTTGCTTTATTTAATAAATCATTTTCCAAACTTAAAAAGCACTTATTAAAAAAAACAAATAAAGCACAATTTTAAATGCATTCTATACTTTTATTTCTCTTCATTGTAATTAATGTAGCATCTTTATTTAAAGTATAAAAGCCAAAAATAAAGCAAATTTAACCAAACAAGGGCCCAAATGTACAGAAGATTGTTGCATATTCAGTGCCAGTTAAAGTAGGAGGCTTCACAAATGCAAAAGAACTGCCTTTGTGAATCAGATGCAGTGCATTCTCTATCCAGTAGCAAGGTCGGTGCGGTCGATTTTGAAACTTCTTTGCAGCTCACATAGAAATTTATAAAAAGGTTCATGTCGGCTTATGCAGGACACAAGTCAAGAGGAAATCTGAAATGTGTGAACTCCAACTCACAACTATTCACCCCACGCAAACACATGCTGCTCACTTTTCACTTATCCTAGCCTCTCTTTCTCGCCAATAGACAAACATATGCAACTTATAATTCTTGATAAAATTTCAGATAATGTTAAACTCGGGAATCAAGTCCTTAAAAAAAGAAAAGGGGGGACTATGACATACGCAATGGGAAGTAACTAAAGTAAATACTTAGGCCACTGTATATTTTTGTGAATATGTTGTAACCTATATCTTGTATTGAACCCTCTGTAATGTTTTGATTGTGACTAATTCCAAAGCTATCTTATAACCTCGCCGTGACACCTGAGGGTCTGGGCGTGTAACAAATATACAAAATAAATAAATAAATAAATAAATAAATAAACATGACAGGAACTGAAAGTATCTATGCACATTTCTTTCAGTTTGTTTTTTCCAACTGAAAAAAGTGCAAATTGCATATAAACATTCGCCAAAAGAAAAGATGTTGCTGTATTGTTGCAAGCTAAGTATAAAAGATGAGCAGCTTTTTTGTCTAAGAATCTGTAACAAAACATGCCCTACAGAGCAGATTACAATATAAGATATTTTTCAGCTATGTGATAGCAATTTGTCTGGTCTAATACTATTCAGTTTTGCAAACTGAAGTCTATATTTGCTTTTCTGAGTTCATGTTGCATTGTATTCAAATGAAAATGGTAAAGTATTCGGCAAGTGCCGAATAGCAAGAAACTATTCTGCCGGAGCCGAATAGCTTTTTTTCAACCGGAATTCAGCCGAATACCTACTCAAAGCCAAAGTTCGGTACACCCCTACTTATAAATGACCTGGCAGTCACCACACATCTTTTGGGAAGGATATGTGTCTTTGTTTCGAAACAGGCATGTTTTTGATGTGACGAATCACGGGACAAACTTGTGACGGACTTCTATATCTCGTACAATAATTCATCATCAATCATGAGCTTGGATCACATGTCAAATCACAGTTTTATTTGTGATTTTCCAGCCAATCAGAATATTCTCAGCTGATTCTTCAAATTCATTCAAGTTTGTTTAGCCAATCAGAGCCATAGAATCCCCTAAAGGAAGTTTGACTCGCTTTATAAAGGCAGCTGAATTCTTTGTGGGTTTTGCTAAATTGCGAAGGCAGCAGTGCACATGGCTGATTGGTGGGTTTTTTGAGTTTTAGATGAGGGTGTTTAGGAGTTTTTAAGGTTTGCATTTGTTTGGTTTTGGTCTTTGTCTTGTTTCTTGGCCTTAGTTCCTTTGTATAGCATATTTGTGTTCCCGTTTCTTATAATGTTTGCACTGTGCCTTCATGGCGTGTTATTTGTTTTTCCAATTTGAAAATAGAAGAAAATATGGTTTTCTTTCGTGATTTTCATTTTATGTGTGACCTTCTAAAATGTACAAAAGCCCAGATAAATCTTGCCCTTCATTGTACCCAAAAATAAAACACAAAACAAGTAAAAAAAGTGTCCGACTTGTGTTTGTGATATTATTTCCACATCTTCGTAGTTGATGTACTCTTAATCCTACAGCACTTCCAGTTGCTAGGATGTATGTACTTATTATACTATGTTTGTGCTTTTGTTCTGAGTGCAGATGTGGTGTTTCAAATGTTCAGTTTCTCGGTGTGTGCTCACACATGGTTCTGACTCAGCTTTGCCAATTGCCATTTGTGCTTCTCACTGCACACATGCAATGCTGAAAGGGGAAGCAACTGAAGGTTACAGGCGAGTGAGGGAAGCTTCTTTCTCCTGGCAGAGGTGGATGAGGAATCCTCCATAACGGATGCAGAGGGGGGTGGCATCGTCCTGTTTGTGGGCACCCATTCAAAGGACATGCAGCATTGAAGAGACTTCAAGTTGTTGGTGAAGGAGTAGGCATTGGGGTGCCTCCAGAGAAGGAAGCTAGGAAAAGCAGAGCCATCAACTGAGACGCTGATTAGTGGCTCAGGGACCGGGGCAGTGGTGCCTCGTATGGACACCCCAACAGATGCAGGGGATCTAGCACATTGGTAGGGGAGGCAGGACCTCTTGTGAGTGCCCCCACAATGGCAGAATAGTCAGGGGCTTAAGCATATTTTCCCTTGGAGGGAGAACCAGTGTAGGAGCATAAGAACATGTTCCTCTTATGAAGAGGGAGTGACTGAAACAACACCCTAGAGGGATTCTCGGCTCGCTCCTGTCTGAGTGAGATCATTAAAAAGATGGTGGTCTCCACTCAGCAGGGTAAGGGTGCTGCTGAAGACGAGATGGTATCTGAAAATGAAATGAGGCTAAGGGGGAGGATTGGCCTGCAGAAGATGGTGGGCATACCCGAGGGGGAGACAAAGTATTAAGGTAAGGGGGTGACAAAGGAAGAGCCTAATCCTACAATGGTGGATTGGGGCAACATGACACAGGAGGAGTCCCAGGGATGGATACCTCAACACAGCCCTTATGTTCTTGGGTATTGGACTATTTTGCCTTGCCACCAAAGAACACCATCAGTAGGGAAAAATCTGAGGTATTCTGCATGGTGGAGGGGGTCAAACAGTGGCAGAAGAGAATAGATAAAGGGCCGTGCCATAGGAATTAAGATTGTGGGGAACCACATCAGGTGGTGGCACAAGAAATCCTACCTGTGAAATGAGACCTAGCTGCAACCATCAACACCTCCAGTTGTGTTGTGTGGAGGGTTAGAGTATATCACTTTTCAAGGCCAAGGAGCAACACAGGGTTGACATTGGGCATGCTGTGCCAAATTTCCTGCACCATCCATTCTGCCCAAATGGTGCCAGAAGGACCAGCAATTGTGGTCAGTGAAATGTCTCTGTTGCTAGTGCCACCCCAACAAGCAGTCTTTGGGCAGAAACCCTTGTCTACAATATTAATTGAGGCATGGAGACACCTATTGCCTGTATTGTGATCAGTCAATTAGTTGGTGAATCTGGACTTAGTAGAGATTATGGGAAACATTAGGAGGCCCATGGTGCTTAAGCAGCCTTCCCTCCTATAGAGTGTTGTGCATAGGAAAGGAGTGAGGGAGGTATACGGGGAGGGTCTTGCCTCAGAGTGATACTCCCTGCTTGTAAGAGTGACAGGGGTCTGTGAGAGAGCTCAAGAGCTTTAAGAATCAGTCTGCAGGAGAGCTTGAGAACTTACTTGGGTGGGTGCAACCTGTGCTAGAATGGTAGCTAGTGGCTGTGCTCTGTGAAAAAAACGTGAGAATTGTATTGTGTGTCTGTGCCCTGAGGTAAACAATTGAGCGACTCTTTGGTCATCTGTTTCCTGTGAAAAATTGAGAGAAGTGTGTGGCTGTACCTTTTAAAAAAAATTATCTTAAAGGGTGTTTGTGCCCCAGAACAGAAGAACCTGAGGAACTCTGGTGGGTTGCTTTGCCCATTGACAAAAACCCAAGAATTAGTGGGTAGATGTGTCCTGTTAGAAAATGAGAGAAACATAAGGTGTGGCAGCGTCCTGTGGGAGAAAAACTTGACAACCTTACCATAGCAACACAACCCAATCTGGCAGGCTGTGTCGGGTGGTAAAGGGTGGTAAGAGTTCAGGTCCCAAGCTATAGTGTG
Source organism: Ambystoma mexicanum (assembly GCF_040938575.1). NCBI lineage: Eukaryota > Metazoa > Chordata > Amphibia > Caudata > Ambystomatidae > Ambystoma > Ambystoma mexicanum. Next base: position 533,238,713 of record NC_090939.1, read on the forward strand.
AGGGCCTTAACAATGGGCCCCAGCACCACCATCCGATCCAGCCTGCCAGACTAGGTTGTATTGCTATTAGAACCCCAGTTTTTCAATCCAGAAACCTGGGCTGCTGACAGCAATGTATTTTGCTTGAAAGAACGGGACACACTCACGGTGTCCCATTCATTCAAAGACAATACTTGCCTAAAATGGCCACAATTGAGATGAAAGTTGCATCCCCTGTTTTATTTCCACTGTGGTACAAGTGGTTGGAGTGAGAGCGGCAGTGGTATCACCTCGAAAAGAATCAGACAAGTGGGGTTCGAGGTGGGGGAGGGAACGGTCCCGATAGGGAGGAGGGTGGACGAAAGATGGTGGGGAGGGTGTGAACAGTCTCAGGTTGCTTGAGTTCAGCTGAGTTTTCAGCCATCTATTGTGCGGCGGTTGGGAGAGTTCATAAATTGGTCTCTTTTCTTCCAAAGGAAGGATCCTGCAGAGGAGAGTGAGTGACCCCCTGCTCTCTGTTAAGCAAAATGCTTTACACACAAAGGGCTGGTGCCAGAGGAGCGAAGTGGTCTAGAGGGAGAGTATTTAGTAAGACAGCCTTGTGGATGATGCAGAGGGATTTTAATTTAATTTTAATTCAGCAACAGGGAGACAGTGAATACTTTTTAGTGCAGGACAGATGTGGTCCCTGGGCTTAAGGCCACGGATAAGTCTTCCTGCCCTATTTTGGATAAGCTGCAGGTGTTGCAGAGTGGAAGAAGGAATATTCAGGAGGAGAGAGAACCAGGGCTTCAGTCACATTGGGCCTCTGAGGGAAAGTGAGAAAAGGTAGAATTCCTTTGAAAAAGAAGAGCTGATAGTTGGACTTCTTGGCATTACCCTGAGTGTGAGTGAGGAGGGAACGAGAGGAGTCGCAAATGACTCCAAGGTTCCTGGATTCAGTTGAAGGTGCAGGGGTGAGTGCCCAAGGAGGCAGGCCAGAGTGAAGGGAAGAAGGAGGGAGCAGGGGTCCCAATGGGTAGCATCTCAGTTGTATCACTTTGATGAGCGGGTCTGTATAAGAAACCAACAGGTACTCAATATTACCTTTAATCATCCAGAGGCCTATGGATTACCAAGCAGGGTGGGATGCAAGTATCCAATCACACATGACACATTGGCATCACTTGCCAGGGCATGGGCCAATACTATGTTTGCCAGATGGGGCTGAAGCAGGTTAACCAGAGAGAGATCCTCAATCAAGGATGCATTATGATGACTAACCCCCTTGGTGGCCTCCTCAAGAAGTTATTTCACGGATCAGACATAAAACAGAAGCTGCCAGTGAAACAGTGTTAACAATCCCCGTCTAGGCATCTGCTTGCAATCTGCAATGACACTGCACTTCTCATGTAGCTTATCCAGAATGTGCAAAAGAGAGTTCCAAAGCATGGACACTGATGTTCACAAATTGTACAGATACATCATCTGGCACACCTGCATTTGGTGCAGTGTATTTTGGTGTGGTAAAGCAGGCTGATATTAGAGCATATATTTTGGGTCACAGAGACCATTTCTTTCACAGGTTAACTATTGTTGATAATGTATGTGTCCACGAGGTCAAGGCCATGCACAAGGTAGAGGATGTTCATTCTTGTTACACTTCCTTAGGCAGCAAGGACATTTGATCCATTGTCTGCTTCAACAAAGACAAACTCTATACTACAAGATCCTAGCCACTGGGCCTACAAACCTACAACTTCCACTGGGTGTCATTTCCTCTGTGGCTTCTGCCCTGAGAGCCTTGTATCTACAATATTACCTGGCACTGAAATGTATAATATATACACCTGCTGCTCCCTTGAATTAGCACATTACCGTTCTTGGGTGTTAGAGGCAGGAAAGCCCACTCAACATGATGTGATGATCATGTAGTCAATGCTCCCACCACTTGTCAAATGTCCATGTTTACATTGTTTGTTTTGTTCCAGGGACTTCTGTTGTCCTTGCCTCTTCTTTAGTTTCTGCCCCACTGTAGCCCTATTCTCATTGTATAATTCCAGTACTACTCTGCAAGAAGAAGAAATGCAGCCATGGACTTCGCAGCAGTGACCCTACATGGCACAAGAAATAATACATTTGGACCTTTTGTACAAGGCAGAGGCACACTCTGCTCCTTTCCCATACCAAGGGCACATTGCGTGTGACACTCTTGCTGAGGACCAGGACCTGCATGTCTGCATATAAACCTCTCTAGGCTTGGAGAACAAAACCTAAAATGGACTTGCATCATTCTAGAGTCTCAGCAGTGGGTCTTGCAGCATCATTAGGGCCAGAAGAGCCAGGATCTATAATTTCACAACAAAAAACAAATCAAGCTGCATTCAAGATATGTTAACCGCATTTGAACCAGAAGGACCTGCAAGTGCTACATTTGGCACTCACTTGCTCACAGAACCACTGTCCTCACCTCATTGAACTTGTTTGATGCCACATCACCCTGCATAAATCAATCACCTGTCCAGCTGGAACACCAGCACCCCATGCACATTGATTCCAACTACCACAGTGAACCAAGCATCGAGCCACCACTCATCACCCCGAACAAGTGACACACATCCCTTTGAACCTGGCTCACTTGTCAAACTGTTCCTAGGGATCCTTTCAACCTACATCACACAACAACCCACAAAGTGCACAGAGCACAAACTCAAATCTGACATGATGTCAAATGGTCAGCTGGGATCCAAGCAACTCGCTGCATCCGAATCCAGTTCAACCCAGCACAACAGCTCAAAGCATATCATGAAACAGTAAAAACACTGGTGTGCTCTAGCACCTTGAAGCGTCTCTTGTGCTAAATGGAATTACCAATAAAGATCTCAGACCAAATAACCAGACAGACTAAGAAAATATGGCAAAATACTACTGTATTTTCAATTTACTAAAGCAGGGAAAACTGGCAGACATCAGACTGATGCTTGCATGCTCACACACAAACATGATTATTCAGAGATTAAAAACTCCAATATCCGTCATCTATGACATCATCCCACGTGGCAAACTGTAAAACCTATTGACGGGAAGGATTGGTTAAGGGAACATATGTACCTATGGTATTCAAATGGGTTAGTACTTCATTGACTGCCCCTTATCTGTAGACCTCAAACTACCTCTAAATACATATAATACTGATTATAAAAGAGAAAATGGCAGAAGATTGATATATGCAACATTAGCATGTTGCCCAATAGACCCTATGATTGGTTGGCATTCTCACCCAACCTTGGACTTTTGGCTCGTTAGTAGCATGTAAGCAAATGAAACCCAGGTGCTTGAGTCACGTCAGATTACTCCCCACTTTCCCAATGAAGCCATTATCTTTCATCAGTCCGGACACAATTCAAGGTTTCCCGTCTGTAGTTGACCTTGACATCCAGCCATTCTACTCTTCTGTTCCTCTTTGATGTCGAAACCATTTGATTTTGATGAACGCATGTGATTTCTTGTTTTCAATATGTTCAATTTGGCTTTTCCATTTATGTATACTTTTTATGATATGCATCCTTTCATATGACTCAGTTGTATTTGCTCATCAGGAACCCACATTGCAAAAGACCTAAGAAGGTCGAAACGCGTGTTGGCTACAATAGGGCCTACTTCATGAACAACTGTGCTCTATTAAATAATTAGCCCAGTACGGGCTCAATCTGACGTTTACTGGATCAATGTATACATTTGTTGTTAAATTTGGCATTTTTTATTTGGACTTTATCGTCACTTTTTCATCTATTTTTGAGGTCAACGCACATCCTATGCATACCATCTTAGTTATTGTGTATCTTTGTAGGTTGGGATTAACCTGCAACTGTATGGGAGTGCAGCAGACCATTGTTTTTGCCCTTATATATCTTCTTCATGACTTCACTCTGCCCTCATCAGAGTTCACTCAGCACTCCATGATGTCCGAAGGTGCGTGCTGACATCCTTCCACACTTTCAGTATGAGGGCACATTCAGTATGGTTTCCTGAGTGCATATCATTTCTCGTGCTCTCGATGTGGGATATGCACAACACATGGGCTCCCACATATAGCCCTTCTCCTGCTGTACCAATATGACAGTGGTGAGGAGGCAGGAGCTGGGGAAAACACATCCACCTGCTCCTGTATATCTACACTTGGAATAAGGTACTTTGAATTGACCCTGTCTCCCAGGTTCACCTTTTGGGGCCTTTTAGAGAGACTAAGTCCCTTTTGCAACGCTTCCCACTAGGAACATAACCTTTTTCAATTCCTTTTTGCATTTCATCCCTGCTAAGTATCCAAAATGCTGCAGCATTACAGTCTCCATTCGTCTGTCTTTCCTTCATAGGGGTAGGCTTTTATAGCATTGTATTATAGTTGAGTTTACAATTGATTTTTATAAATAAAAAGTACTGCTAGATGTATTACTTTTGTGGTGGGCTAACATACAGGCTAGCCACATGAGGACGTGATTGTGCTGCCGATATTACTGCTGGTGGTGTTCTAGATGGCACATAATGATGTGATGTGCTTGCTCATATTTTTTTTATTTTATTTATGTATTTATTGGACATTTGTATGGCGTCTATAGACAGATGTTTCCAGGCACCACAAGACAAGATGGGGGGGTATCTGAGGCATGGAGGGGGCGTTGGAACCATAAAAGTAGAACAACAAACACTGTTATATTGGCCTTGTGACAATCCTACCATGCAAGTGCATGACAAAGGTGGTAGATGTAAGTAGGAGGGGTTAGAGAAAGAAGTGCAGCAGTGGGGTACCCTCAGGATGGGCGTGAGCAAGTGTTGGGTGGTCCAAGGTGGCAAGTGCCAGGGGAAAGGGGTTTAAGGTCAGATGAGATTGGTGAACAGGGAGGACCAACTTGGGCTAGTCTGGGGAAGGGAGCCTGAGGGCAAGTGCTGGCAAAGAATGCTGTGGGGGACTGGTAGTGGGTGGTCTGGACCCTGAATGACTCTGAAGGGACCAGGACCCAGTTGTAGCGGCAGGCCATTCCAGAGGGAGGAGCCTGCCGAGGAAAGGGATCTACCTCCCACTCTCTGCTTGGAGAAGCGTTTGACCTGCAGAGAGTTAGGGCCAGAAGACCCAAATACTCTGGCCAGGAGGTATTTAGGGAGGAAACGCTGTATCTAAAGAGGTCCCAGACCCGAGACAGCCTTGTGGATTATGCAAAGCGCCTTGAATTTGATCCTTGTGAACACCAGGAGCAAGTGGAGATATTTTAGGGCTGGAGAGATGCGGTCCCTGGGCTTGAGGCCAAGGATAAGTCTTGCAGTCCTAGTCTGGATTATTTGAAGGGGGCGAAGGGAGGAAAGAGACAGGTTGAGGAAGAGGCTGTTACAGTAGTCAAGCCTAGAGAGAACCAGGGCTCTAGAGACGTTGAGCTTCTGGGGGAAGGTGAGGAAATGTAGAGTGCCCCTGAGGAAATGTAACTGGAAATTGGACTTCTTGGCAAGGTTGATGATGTGTTGAAAGTAAGAGAGAGAGGAGTCAAAGGTGATCCCAAGGTTTTTTGCCTCACAAGTGTGTGAGGGGAGAAGACCCAGGGAGTCTGGCCAGAGAGTGGTGGGAAGAAAGTAGCAGGCATCCCAATGAGAAGGATCTCTGTCTTACTGGCATTAAAGCAGAGATCATTGACAGAGCACAATGCCTGAAAAGCAGTCAGGCAGTCAGGTGAGGGAGGGAGGAGGAGGACATAGAAGAAGGCAGCTTTAAAGATTGCTGAGTTTTGTCTGCATAACAATATGAGAGGTGAAGGTGGAGATCAAGTGGGTCAGAGGGGTCAGGTAGAAGTTGAAGAGCCAATGCGGTAGGGTGGAGCCCTGAGGGATGTCACTGGTAGGGAGTTTGGCAGAGGAGAGAAAATGGCCCATTTGCACTTGGGAAGGTCTGTTTGAAAGAGAGGTCAGCCATGCCAGTGCCCAATCCATGATGCCTAGGGTATCATGGAGACAGTTAATGAGGGTGGAGTGGTTGACTGTGGCAAAATCAGAAGAGAGATCGAGGAGGATCAGAACAGAGAGAGTGTTATAGCATAGGTTAGAGAGTAGGTATTCACGTGTGTTCAGGGGAACAGTTGACATGTCTCTGGCAGCCCTAAAACTGGACTGGTGGTGGCGGAGGCAGCCAGCCATTTCAGTGTGGCGAGGCAGTTGGGGGATGACCAGCTTCTCCATGAGTTTTCCCAAGAAATTGGTGATAGAGATAGGGTGATAGTTAGCTGGGCAAGACAGACTTTTTAGGAGAGGGTGCACAAGAGAGGGCTTGAGGGGTTGAGGCAAGGAACCAGTGGCAAATAAGTGGTTTCAGAGGTCAGTCAAGGATGGAGCAAGAGAGACGATGTTGTCCTTGTTAGTTCTGGAGGAGCACGGAGCACCTGTTTAGAGGAGACTTGCATAGAGCGGACAACTCTCGGGATCCCGTCTGGTGCAATGGGAGAGAAAGAGGAGCGGTGAGAGAAAGGTGGAGGTGAAAGCAGATGACAAAGAAGACAGGATGTCCAGAGTTTGGAGGAAAAGTGGGTGACCAGAGCAGAGGGCATGGGAGGGCAAAGGAGAGGAGGAGACTGCGGTAGGATTGGCAAGTTCCTTGCAGATTTTAAAGAGTTCAGCCATGTTATAGGTGGCTCCAGAGATGAAGGCTTGGACATGGGCCCTCATATTGGAGCAGATTGAGAAACGATATTGCCTTTGGTGTAGGCGGCAGGCCAGTTTGTCAGATGATGAGATAGGTGCTTGCCACTTATGCTCTGTAGCTTTGCACTTGCGTTTTCAAGCAGCCAAGTCAGAGTCATTGTAAAGACTGGTGGGGGGTGTCTGTACTCTTGCTCTCTATATGGTAGAGGAGAGGCACAGAGGACCCCAGCCAAGTTTCTCTATTGTTGGTAACAATGGACGAGCAATCAAGGGCTAGCTTCTGAGGTGATGCAGGCTGGTTCTTAAGTACAGTGTACTCCCTAAGCCCCCACAAACGAATGTCCGCACACTGTATTAGTTAAAACGCAGTCTTTATATAATTAAGGTTCAAGTTTATATATTCAATCACAATAACTCACTTTGTGCTCAGTTAATCTACAATGGCAAGTATATACAGTTCTAAGGGGTACCACAATTATTATCAGATTTCATTAAAGTGCATCAACTGTACTCTGGTCAAATGTCACACAAATCAATTAAGAAAGGTAACCAACAATAGACATATGAGGAAAGCGGTTGGTTAGAACAATTGGCAGAATACTCGCCCCATTACCTAGACACAGTTTTGTGTGGAGATCCCCCCACCTGGGCAACCTGTAAAATAAAGATACAATACGAGCCCAGTCCATATAATGTTCAATTAGTCTTATTTCCTTCTACAATGTTTCTACCACCCCAATGTACCTGGAATAGCAAAGTTCGACAACGGGTCATCGACGGATCCTTCTTGAGCGGCTCCCTTTAAAGCAGGAACCACGGATCGTTGAGATCCCTCGAAGAAAGTGAACTCAGCGTCGAGGGGGCAGCTTCGGTCCCAGCGGTGCTCGTCGACATAGCGAAGACGTCCTGTAAGGAAGAGGCGTGCGGGGCACCTCGATGTCGATAATTCAGGACTGCAAAGAGTTTGTGAAGAATTGTGGCCCAGCAAGTGCGTTGAGTCGTCCGCATCTCTACGGTCTTTGGGTCGCAGGAAACCCACCGGTGGATGCTCCTCGGCATGTTGACGGCCTGGCCTTCTGAGGCGGGATAAGGCGGGCGGGCGGCGGTGCAGACGAGCGCGTCTGTGAATCAAAAGTCTTAGGCAAAGGAGCGTTGCGGCTCCAGTCATCGATGGCACAGCGTCAAGCGGTCCCCTCTTCTGGGCAATACGGCTTCAATGGACCTCCAGCGGTTATAGCAAACCTGCGAACCCTGGTCGACGACAGTGGACAGAATGTCTGGTGCTTATCTTAGTTCTCTTCAGCGGTCCTGTCTCCGGTCGGCAGCCTGTCGAGGGTCTAACTTTCAAGGAGCTTTGGTGAAGGTTAGCGGCGCTCGATGGTCCCTCGGAGCACAGGAAGAGGGCACCTAACTAGGTCCTCTCTTGGATCAGTCTCGACGTCACAGCGGCTTTCAGATTTCGGCAAAGGGAGACAGCAGTCAACCTTCTTCTTCAGGCTCGGTTGTCGAGATCAAGCGTCAGTTTCAACTTCAGCTTCTGAACGAATTCTAGCAGTGAGAGGCCCCCAGATATACTAGTTGATCTCTCATTCATTCTTCTGTGTCACACTCAGGCAACCTATCACTCAGAAGGGCATTCAGTAGTCAGTCAGCCAATCAGGCATACAGTGCATTCAGGCCATTATCCTCCCTCTCAGACACTCACAACAAGGAATGTGTATTGGGACAAGAACCCAGCCATTCAACACTACACACTGCATTCATACCAGTTTCGGGCAGGGCTGTTTCAGTCATTGTGTTTCATACTAGAAACAAGACATCCACAACAAGAAGTGTATATTGGTCACACACTTCATTCACCCAGGTCCCACCCACAGGGTGTACCTACAACATACAGTCACTGGGAAGGCTCCAGCCATTCTGGCCTGGACATCACAACAACACCATATATGGAGCTTCCACCCAACAGCCAGTCAGGGGGAAGGGACAGAGTCAGGGCTTCCGAGGTCTTTGGGAAAAAAGGTAACAGGCAATAGAAAGCAAGAGGCCACAGGGGCCATCTTGTTTCCTATCAGGAATCAACTGATTCCAATGGCATTGCCTTGGTATCCCAAAATGGAGGATACTCAGAGCACCTGTCAAATTCAGCATGGAGCTGCCACCAGCCTATACTCTGCTCTGTGGGCCACTCACAGGTGCCAAAAAACATACACTAGGGGCACAGGGCTGTACCCCACCCATGGGTGCCATAAGGTTATCCCATTGGTCTGTACACCAATCCAAAAACAGGAAGAGCTGCACTGCCAGGAGTCCCACATGGACTCCTGGGCAGAAAACAATACAGAACACAAATGAAAAAGGACTACAGGACAAGGACAGGAAGGCCCTCTCCCTCCAATGCATTTCCATCATCACAGTCATACCAAGAGTTATATTTGGAGGCAGGCGTCATGCAGATCCTCATGAAAAGGGCAAAGATGTCCAGGGTTTTAGAGATGGAGAGATGGAAGTTAACTAGAACAGAGTGAGAGGAGAGTCTAATTATGGGGATGGAGAAGGGATGAAGGAAGAGGCAAATGCAGCGACTGACACACGCTTCATCGGTCGAATGACAGAGAAGGAGATTGGCTGTGGAGGTGTCAGGGGATATGGTAGGTAAAGGTAGAAAGAGAGGAGAGAGTGGTCATACCAGGAGAGAGGGGTAGTGATAGGGTTAGAGAGAGAGATGTCTGTTGAGTTGAGAGCATCCAAGGTGTGACCTGCAGAGTGGGTTGGGCCAGAGGGAAGGCTAGAGAGGGAAAGAGTGTCCCAGAGGTCGCAGAAAAATACGGTGGCGCAATAAAGAAGTTGAAGTCCCCATGGAAGATATGTTTGGGGGAGCAGGCAAGAAGAGAGGAGGACAGGTTGGCCCTTTCTCAGAAGAAGAGGGAGGACGGTCCATGGCTTCTGTAGATGGTAACGAGAGTAAGCGATAAGGTAGGTGAGACAGACAGCCTGCAGACTAGGCTTTCAATGGATGAGTAGGTTTGAGTGCAGATGATGGAGGCAGAGCCACTCCACCACCAGTCCGAGAGAGCCTGGGATTGGACAGGATCTTGTACCCCTCGGGAGAAGAGTGTCAAAAGCAGTGACAGTGCTGGCTTTACACCATGTCTCAGTGAGGGCAAGAAAGCCAAGATTAAGCTCTTCAAGGAAATGACAATTGTCAAAGGTGTCAGAACAGGAGAGAGGGGTAACTGGAATGCTGTTTCCCAAAAAAGAATGTATATAGAAGGGGGTTGAACCTATATAATAGCATCTAAAGCCTCTACATCTGTGGTGTCATGTGCATCCTTATACTCACTATGACTGCTTTCCAGCAGCATTGCCTATTCCCATCTGGACTCTGATGTGCCATAATCATTATCTTAATAATCATCCATTTCATTATCATTGTCATGTTCTTACATGTCAGTGGACGAGTTGGTGGAGAAAAAGACCCATGCTTCTCACGCTCCACCCACTGTTTAACCACACCATGTTTTGATCTTCTCTGATATGCACCTCACAATACCTGCACACGTCCCGCTTCTGCCTCTGGGAATTTTCACAGAAATAATTAATCTAAAAACTCCAAAGTCAACCTTGGTGGATGGTCATTGTTGTGGTGCAACAGCCTTTTCATCTTTTTCGTTGTGGTACAATAGCCTTTCATCTTTTTTAGTGAGTATTTATTAATTATTCGTACTTAGATCACATGTGAAACTTGCCACTTTTATTTTACATTGATGGAACACAGGGGGTAGACATTGTTGTTTGTACAGCTAATGCTTTTCTCCACTCATACACCACACCTTTGTTACTTATCGGAAGTCACAATGCTCACTCCCACAACCCTGCACTCACATATAACACAAACACTATTGCACAATGCCTCACCATAAAAATGAAGCTATCTTTCATGACAAATAATTGAAGCTTCTCACATAATTATCTATCCAGTTAAACACGATCCCCTCCTTTTAGATCCTAGAATACATCATTTCCACCCATTCACATGCCCATTCAGACATGGATGACTTACAGGGCCTCGACCACCCTCTCTTAAATATAGTGGCTGAAATGTACACATGCATAATAACAACTCCCATTTCTCCCACATTCTGGACTCTGGTCCCGCCAGGGGCATTCAACAGTGTGTTGGGACTATAATTATGGTGAAAGGTGATATACAAACAACAAAATGAATGAATTAATGTACTGATGATAGGGTAGTGGAGATTGTCATTGCTTTAGACAGGAGAACCCATTTCCATGAGGCCAGGGAAGTGGGCCACTACCCGAAATTCTCCCTGGATATGGTGCTCAGCTGGAGGATCCCATGAGGAAGAGAGAACCCCATTGGGAGTAGTGATTAGCTTAGGAAAACACATTACTCTCCCCTCCAACCCCCACCTTCTCTCTAAACCCTTCCTTTGTAATTCTATCCTAGATTCCCATGTGTCATGGCAGTACTTAGCAGTTAATAACTACTGGGACCAGGAAGAGAAAGCAAGTTATGATGATCATAAACACGAGTGAAGCAGGCATTCTAACTTTTTCCACGACCTGACTGGCCCAGACTCATTCAGAGGCAGTAGAAGAATGGCATCTTCGTTCTTTGTCCGGTGCGGACCATGTGAGACTGCAGGTACACAGAGACCAGCTAGAGAAAGGAGAATAGGGCATCCCACAGAAAATAGCACTCAGAGGAAGCTGGCCAACAGGGAAACAGAACAAATCGGAGGCAAGTTGCCAGATGCAGAGTGAAGCCACGAGAGTGCAGGGAGATGGACACTGAGCAGTAGAGGAAGAACAGAGAGGTGCGGCAAAAACACTGGACAGCCCAGGAAGCCACCAAAAGCCCTGGGAGACCTGCAAGCAACCAGACAGGGATGGTCCAGACACTACAGGTGACAGGGTGGCTGATCCCATGGTTGGGAAGACCCAGGGGGCACACGAGACAAGGGGCAAGAGACATGAGACATTAAAATGGAAGAATAACCATGTGAAGGTGGTCTGGGACCCTTTTTGGAAAAGTAAACACTGAACTACTCAAAAAACAAACTTTGACAATATAAGTCCCTACATCCAGAGTCCCTGGCAGGAGAGTAAACTAAGGCTGCACAGTACAGAGAAAGAGATCTGTGAAACATAAAACTGAAGGGGGTCTGGGATCCATACTGGGGAAACAAGCCCCTGTACATCACAAAAGGGAACAGAAGCTATGTGGATGAAAGACAGTATCACAGACCTTATCAAGAGAGTAAACCACGTTTGTTGTCGGGAGAAGAAGAGAGCTGGAAATGTAATCAAGTCAAGGGGGCCTGGCATCCACAAGGGGGACAAATATTCCAAAGCATAAAAGCAAAGCTTGCATATTCAAGGAACACCAAAATACCTTGGCAGGAGAGTAAACCAGGGCTGTGGGTGAAAGAGAAGAGCAAGTACCCTCCTTGGCAGGAGAGTAAACCAAGAAATGGGTGCTAAGGAAGGGACAGGAGTCCCCTCCACAGAAGGCAGTTTAATAGAGACACAGAAACAGTGGAAAGACCGTGGAGAAAGGCTCCCAAAAGCTTGGGTCTTTGTGGAACGTTTACTTTTTCCGCATGTTGGAAAGATTCTGGGGAAAGCGGGACAACCCTTGAGTGTTGTGGAACTTTATTCTTTATTTTCTACACCTTTTGGAACTTTTGTGTTTAGCTGACAAGACCAGGCTGCAGGTCGGCAGTCATGAAACATTTCCTCCTTACACATTATACTTACTTTATCTTGTGAGGGACAGAGTAGGTTTTGGACACAGAATGGTGTTATATTCATAAGTGAGGATTAATCATAAAGGATACTCTGGTAGGCCGCAGGTGTTCTTCAGGATACTTTAATCACGTAACAAGGTTCATCTGGACACATCAGGTACATCAAGGAGATGGGGAAGTACAGAGAGGAACCCACTGGCTCCCACCACCCAGGCTACATTTTCCAACTGCCCTGGGTGGACTAACACTCAACATTCCAGTCACTCTCCTAGCATTCCATTCATGACGTCATGCCTTCATACCCCATGCATTCAGGGAACAATGGACCAGTCAGGAAAGTCAGTCACAACATAACTCCTGTTACCCCACAGACAAGTACACTTCGCAACCATCCAGCCCCACACACACAGTCACAACATACCACCTTCCTTTAAACCACAGAAAATCACACTTCGCAACCACACAATACCGCACAAACACCATGCACCTGCACATCTGACAAAAGCACATCCGCTTAACCAGCAGGGAGATAACTGACCAACCAGGTGTAACTAAAACACAGGTATCGGCAGCACACCAACATTGCAATAAAACATAACCATTATAACAAACACAGACACCTTCCACCAACCACTGCCACTGGTTGTTACCATCATCCCACGCTGGAGTGCTGCCTTCTCCACCTTGGGCAAACAAACCATCAGAACCATCATGGAGAAACAATATCACCCACTGTCTACCACTGCCACTGGCGAACCTCAGGGCTGCAACCTCCAAGCACAAAACTGCCCCTACTACACCACTACAAGAAAACGTACTAACCATCATAACAGACCATTCCAACCAGATGACTCATGAGCCGGATGCATACTAACCACAACACCCTGGACACCATTCTCGCCTGACACACGCCCATCACAACCAACAAATCCTAGATGGGGCACTCACAAACAGACCATAAATGCCTATGTTATATCCGCATAAAAGTACACAAACCCCAACTAAGGATAAAATCACACTACTGAGAAGACTTCCATCCAATGTGTAACTCCACCACGGGATGCTGGTGCTTTGTGACCAGCAAACCACAGGTGTCAGCCTTTTCCCACTGGTCACTAAACCATACAAAAAAAACACAGATCAGTCCATGCAAACTATGCATCCACCACAAATTCACACCATCCAGCAAGCGCTGCAGTTGCTTATTCCGCTGAATGCTTCAACGACACAACTTGGCGTGATATCAAACATCTGCATCATTGTATAGGCAAACAGGGTGTGGCTAAGGGCCCTACCCACACCATATGTCAAAACATCATAAAGAATGAAACATCATCCCCTTCCCATTGTGATTCCCATTTCACCATTATACATACAGTAATAGATTTGCTTTTCTAAAAGCAAAATTGTTCCAATGCCTAAAGAATTATTTCTAGCATGTACTAACTCAAATGTGCACACCTGCAGTTATAAAAATCCAAGCCAAAATTCCATGTTGCTGGATGCACAAACATGCTGCAAAGCCTCAAAATAAATGAACTCTAGCATGTACTAAACCTATGCGCACTCATGCTGTTGTAAATGTCTATTCTAAGAGTCCATGTTGCTGGTTGGCGCAACTTAATGCTTCAACGCCTCGAAAGGATTAACTCTAACATTGTTCTAATTTGCAACCATTAAACCAATGTGCACGGATACATTTTTTACTTTAACTACATTCTAAGAAATCACGTTGCATTTGTAAGTTATGCTACTTAAAACTCAAGCAACTTCACACCTGAAGGCAACACTTCATCCAATCCCATGCAAGCACGAAAATAATTAGCATAGGCAACACCTAAACACAAGGTGAATGCTATTAAGACACTTCAGAGAAGAACTGTGATGTTAATTCAACCATCCACCATTAACCCTCCATGGTTCAAAAAACGTAAGCACTGAAGCTTGTAATAAACGGTTTGATGAAAACAAAGCTGTGACAATAGCATTGGTATTCTTCTTGCTACAATACTGTGCTGCACAGTGTTCATTTTCAAATCACTTCTCAGCAACCAACTTGGTTTCCCTATATGGGCTGGCAGTCCAAGGACTTAGCAGGTGGAGTCTCAACTGTATTGACTCTGCCGGTTAAAATAACATCAACGTTGCTCCTTGTAATCAGAGGCGGCATACTCAGTGACAGAAACAAACATTATAGATTGGTCTTTCACCAGTACCTCTCCACGGTGCAAAGGGAACTCCCTCCAAGCTGCCCCCGTTTACCAAAACTGCATACTCTGTCCCTCGTAGACATTGCTTCCTAATTTCCGAAATCCGGACTTCTCAGCACCGGATCACTCCAACAGAAAAGCATGTTCCTGGGTCTGCCGTGGCACGTCAATGGGTGCATTTTTCTAAAGCTGGGCTGATCCTTCTCTGAGCTGAGAGCGTCCCAGCAATGGATCACGCCACACCAAGAATGTGATGTCAGTGCGGGCTGGGGGCAGCATTCGGAAGGTCATTAAAAGCTCCAAGCGTGCCACTGTCATCAATGTCCCCCTGACAGGTGAACACAGAGGAGCTCTGTGCTCCAACCATCAGCTCAGGCCAAGCGCACAATGCAGTGAAACCACAGTGCCACCGCCGAGTCCCTTTGTGGTCCGTACTAAGATAAACATTTTAACAGAATACTTCTTCCTTCAGGAAACCACGGTACACTGCTTTCAGGTTGCATTTGAGTGAGAAATTCTTTGCCTTGCGGGCCTTAATAGCTTCTTGGCAAGACTAGTTGTTATATTCATAGGTCAGGATTAATCATAAAGGATACTCTGATAGGCCGGAGGTATGCTTCAGGATATTTTCATCACATTACAAGGTTCATCAGGATACATCAGGTACATCAAGGAGATGGGAAAGTAGAGAAGGGAGCCCACTGGCTCCCACCATCCAGACAAAATGTTCCAACTGCCCTGGGTTGAATCACATTCACACTCAACATTCCAGTCAGTCTCCATTATTACATCATATCTTGCATTCACGCTGTAAGCATTCAGGAAACAGGGATCAGGCAGCAAAGTCAGTCACAACATTCCTCTTCCGTTACACCACAGACAAGCACACTTCGCAACCAGACAACACCGAACACACAGTCACAACAGAAGGTTAATTTTGCTTTGGACATTTTGCTTTGGACATTCTGATGCAGACAGCTTCACTAGCTCATTTTGTTGAGGCAGGGAATCCCCTCTTCGAGATAGGGATAGTTAGGATTTCCACCAACTCCCCATTTTACTTTATATCAAATGTCTTTGCTAATCAAGATGCCACCCTTGTGTCAATCCCTTACTCCTAGCCCCTCAAAATAGGTAGAACAGACATTTCATTAGTCCTTCAATTAACCACATTATATTTTTGACTCCCCAGTGCAAGACCATGATCACCATGACTTCAACTGCCTCAGGCTCGTTGAGTTTTTGACATGTTTTCCAAATGTTTAGTGCAGTCACTGACTTGTGTGTCAATTATCCCCTAAATCTATGGTCCTCCCTCTCAGCAAAATCAGGCGAGCATGAATCTCTCACAAACTGCCCACCAGGATATCGAGAACCCCTCTCTCCACATTCCCAATGATAGACACTGAGTGTTGTGTGACTTGCGTCCCTGAAAGTTTACTGCACTCGTGCTGGCCTCTCACTTCAAATCACTGAATGCATTTTTATTTTTATTTTATTTTTGTATTTTTATTGTATTTGATTTATTCTCTTATTAAAATTATAAACAAACCTTTACAATTTAATACAAAATTACAATATTACATTCTATGCATTTACGCAAAACAATAAAACACCAAAAAGTCTAATCCCTCCTCCCCTATTCTTGGGTATGTCCAGGGTGGCTGGAGATCCAACAGCTCCTATTTTGAGAGTGATTATTTCCTCCTTTCCCTACCTGGACTTTTCCCCATAACTGGGGTCTCCCATCTTTCACCTTGGTTCTTTATTAAAGGTTGGCTCTATACCTAGGATTTCACTGAATGCATTAAACAGAACCGTGTATGTAAACCATCCCTAAATCTAACACTTTGCATGTGTCCGCAGCCACTCTCAACACTTCCTACCCTTCTTTCTACACTGCCCCTCCATACATATTCTAAACCTGCATCTAGCAACAACCTCCTGCGGCTGTGAAAGCTGCCTCGTGCAAAATAGGAGCTTGAGCCGCATGCCGCCTTTTAAGCAATAGACTCCAGACAACATTTTCTTAAGGTTTGTCCAAGGTTCATCCTCGTCAAATGACATGAAAAAAGGTGATTTGATGTTTGTATGGGAAAGTGTATCCCATCATAATGGCTAATAGTGTGCTGGAACAAGTTAAGGATTACAAGGAGGGTAATTTTAAATGTGCAATGTAAACGCGCATCCCATGCCCCACATGGCTTTCTGTTTTGCAGTTTCTAAGGGGATACAATTTCTTAGTAGACATTATTCATGCACATAAGAAGGTGCCTGGCTTGGAGTGTTAAAGATGAAGGGTATGATCAGTTAAGCCATGGGACATTCATGAATATGAAGGGAATTATTTAGAACAGAGAGAGCAAAGTAATTCAGGGTAGAGTGACACATTGACCAAGTCAGAATTAGGTTTCCTTATGAGACCTGTGGGGTTCACAGAAATGCCATGCAATATAACTAGGCTAGAAGGTTTCATAGGTGGGTGGATTCCCTATGGGGTGGGTCTCCACAGTCCTACACAAAAGGGGTGTATCAGCCACTTTTACTCACTAAAAACAGGCAAACACTAGAAGAAAATAAAAATAGGGAGTAAAAATAACCCCAACAAAAAATAGGAAATAGACACATAGGACCATGTGCCGCTGCTTTCACTCACACAGCTAGATGGATTGGTTTGGACCAGTTGTGCATGGAGTACCACAGGAAGAAACTACTGTTATTACTGCCTGATCAGACGAAGTAAATATGTATCTTTTAATGTGCATGAATAGCTAGGTGCAAAGAAATAATTATTACGAACACATTTCCGTTTCCAGTTAAAACATTTGTACTCACTTAAACAATACTCCAATTGGCAAGTGGACTAACATTATTACTCCCTAAAAAATGTTTTACTACCTTCTTCAAATAATAGTGAGTAAAATACTCTCACTTCAAAATCTTATCTGGAGCACTGGGTCTCCGTCAAATGAGTTGTATTCTTCCCAAGGTACAAAATGAGAGTTATGCCAATCATTTCTACCCTGTGCACACTAAATATTTGGGTGAGAGGCTTGGTAAATATGCTTGATGTGACAAATCAAATCTGTGTCAAACTGTTGTAGGAGCTGTTGAACAATTTGAAGACTAGTTTCCCCATATTACCAAATTGGTGTGGTTCGGGGCAAATTACCTGCCATCTCTTTAATTGGGAGGGATTAAAACATTGACTATGTTAGTAAGTGCTAAAAGACAATATAAAAAAATAAATCAACATTGGTAAAGACTCTTTTTGAGTTTGGCACTGACATTGGAAAGAGTGAGACAAATAAGTGGTGTTGAGAAATGATGGAAAGAGAGGGTGCCGAAAAGAAGGATGCATGGGAGTGAGGGAAAGAGGGATAATGATTAGCAGGGTAAAGAATGGAGCCTGCATGCTGCTGTCTTTAGGCACAAGATCAGAATCGTTGTACTAAATTGGCAGGATACAAAATAATCATTGAAACATTTTAGGCATTCGAGTCATGTCAAAAATACGTGTGTTAGCAACTGGATCCAGTACAAACTATTTGGAAATAGTAACGTTGAACAAGGGTCCAGATGATTTATTTGCCTCCCAGATAATGTATTAGCCCCCTTACTGGGAAAACATTAGGCAGTGCAAAAGATAATTGTGATGCACACAATTCTGGAGGATGCCTCAAAAGTGTCCACTTGTGTGCCATGGGTAAGTATGCCAGTTATAAGGAAGGGTGCTATGTAGCCTGAGTAATGTCCCATGGCACTGCAATATGCACTGAAGGTACCAATGATATGATTTGCACCTGATATTGACGTGGTTATGGCAATCAGATTTAACCAAATCCTATTGAAAAAGTTGTTTTAGTCAAATAATTATATACGGTGAATCAAGAAAAACATATATTAATTCTAGATTGGTCCATGGACACTCTAATGGAGGAGGTATAGGCAAATATAACATAGAACTAACACATTATGTATAAGAACCTCAGGAAGTGCTTTAGGGCACAACAGACTGGTTCAGGTGTAAGAGGTCAGGTAGGCAAAACCTGCACACCTGATCACTGGCCAAATTACAGAGATAGTGCACAGAGACACATAAACTAGGTCTGAAATCACAGCATATCTAACTAAGGCTGTCATATACATTTGGAAATAACATAGGAGTGGCATTTGTTGACATTTTTCAAAGGTCGAAGCGTTATGCACATCAGCAGGCTCATAAAAGATGTGAGCTGCCTCATTAGCTTCCACAATGTTGAATGCATTTGCACAATCCATATCACTACTGAAAAACGTAGATTCCTGCTGTGATTTTTTTTTTATTATTGCACTTCTCAGTTCCCACGACTGTGACTTATACGTCTTAAACATTGTCAGCTACCTGCTTACAAATCCATCAATGCAGGTCATTTACTGTGAGGACAATGATGGTCGATTGCTAAAATTGCTGTGACTTATCATGATAAACGCCGAAGCTTTGTTTGTACACACATGAACTATCAGCTTTCAGCCAAGGTCTTAATGTATATGGACACCAATTCCATGTGGTATTATGGATATGAGAAATGTTGGTCTTGATGTTTGCAGTCAATGTTGATCCACTGAAACGTTATTCAGTTGAGACCAACCATACCAGTCATCAATGTAACAATGTCCAAAACTCTTTCGAAAACTAGAGGAGGATATTGCTGTTTTTTTTCTCCACAACAAAATGTCAGCAGAAGAAGGATTTGGTAACAATTTCCTTTCTGTTTGGCACCTGCTTCAATGATATAGAATGTTTTAAGTTCATGATCTCTTTTGTTTGGGGTAGCTCAAAATCAAGGGAGGGACTGCACTTGTGATGCATCTGGATAATTAGTGTGTTCTGGAAGGAAAATATGTAATTTGTCTTTATATCAATCAATCAATTTCTGTTATAATAATAAATCATGGCCCTCTCGCTGTCCAGTCATTTGGTCGACTACAAACTGGTCGACTGCAATTTGGTCGACGTCATTTGGTCGAAAACCAAATGGTCGATTTTTTTTTTTTTATTTATATATGTGTTTTGTGGGTTTTCGTGTAGAAAGAAAAGAAAGAAAAAAATGGGGTTGGGGGGGGTCCCCCCCAAAAAAACCCAAAAAGTGGTAAAAATAAAAAAAATAAAAATTCGACCATTTGGTTTTCGACCAAATTGATTCGACCAGTTGTCCAGTCAACCAATTGTTTTCGACCAAATGACTGGCAACCGCTCTCTCCCCACCTCTGTGCCATGCAATCTGTTCTAGGGCAACTAGAATGATGCTGGTGAAGCTAAAAACTATGGGAAACCACAGTTCATATGCGTCTTACCATGCTCTGTATGACAACTGTCTCCACTTTGCCAAACAAACTTATTTCTCTGATCTCTTACATTCACAGCCTTCTCATCCTAGACCGCCCTTTCAAACTTGTTCCCGTCTCCTTTCTTCCCCTACCCCTGATCACTCAATCAATTTCACCCTTACTTCTTCTGACCTTGGACTTTATTTCACCTCTAAGGTCTCTTCATTTTGATCTGTTGTTGAATCTTCTAGCATTCATTCCACATCTCTGGCTACTTCCACTTCTTTGGTATAGGGGTGGCCTGGTGAGGCCACGGGAAATCTTGGGGTGGCACACAAATCTCTCCTCATTTCTCCTCCCTTCTCTCTTTCTACTCCCCTTCCTGTTCCCTTCGATCCGCTGAACATTTCCTTCTCACTGTACCTCCATCCCCCTGTGCCTCCTCTCCCGTTTCCGCTCCTTCCAACTCCTAGCGCCCCTGCACTGGAACTCCCTTCCTCTCGCTATCCACTCCACCCCGACCTTCTCCTCATTCCGCAATTCACTTAAATCTCTCCTCCTCCATTCCCCTCCTTGAAACCCCCTCCCCCCTCTGCATCCCCTCCCTCCTTATTCTTTCCCCTTGACTATCTCTCTCCCCTCTCCCACCTCCCCTCTCTCTGCCTTCCCTTTCCCTCCTCCAACTCATCACCACCCCTCCCCCTACCCAGTCCCACTCCCCTGTTCCCCCTTTCCCCTTCAGTTAATTGCTCTTTTCACTGTTTTGTTGAATGATTCATATTGTAATTTTGCTTCCACCGTTATATTGTTTATGTTTTTATGTATTAAGTTGTTCCACTGTAAAGCGCCTTTGTTGTAAGGCGCTTTATAAATCAATAAATACAAATACAAACACATAACTGCACATAAGAGGGGGCGTGACAATGATGTTTGTGGGCAGTAGGGGCTTCTTTGGGTACACTTCGACCATTGACCGCTAGCATCTGTACTCTATTACGCATCTAAGATAGATGCAAAAAAGGCCCAAACTGTCATTGACAAATGTGGTCCACTTTTTTTTTCAGGTTTCATGGTCTTTTTTTTTTGGTCACAGTTTCACCATGCATCAAATACTAAGAATTGCAAATCTGTTAGAAAAGAGTAACAGGTATGATACTTTCTACCCCATCAGGTCTCTCTCTCAAGTACGGGTCCTTAATATTAAAAACAGAACTGCTAAGCAGTGACTGGCCATCGAGAGGTAGCCACTTAGACCAGTGTCTCTGGGTGAGTGGCTATGGGCCCCTAAGAAGTATTTCCCTAATAGTGTATTGCAGCACTTTGTGATGGGACCCCTTTTGAAACTATGGTGGAACAAAAAAGAGATCGAAAGTCTTACAACCTGGCCCTCCCCATTGAGCTGTATCTGGGCTCCACCCATCAGAGACAGAATTCCTGAACAGTACCGGTATCAGGAATGGTATGAAGCGGGCTTAGAAAGAGTGGGGAAAATCCTAAAGTGAGATGGATGCATGTCAATCCAGGACCTGGAGGCAGGACTGCACATGAGATCCTTTGTTGTGTTCAAATATCTGCAACTGAAAGGTGTGCTCACGAAACCAGAGTGGAAAGATGAGCTTCAAAGAGACCTCACCAATTTTGAACAGATACTTAGTGACACCCACTCGAGTAAAGGCCTCACCTCCCGTCTATTCGGATCCCTGATAGTGGAACGGGAAAAAAACCTGGAGAATCTAAAAAAGAGATGGGAAAACGATCTAGGTCCCCCACTATCAGACCAACTGTGGTCAAAGATGTGTGAAATTGTGCAACAAATATCTATCTCAACGCAATATAAACTGCATGGTCTGTAGGCACTAGTGGCAGTACGACCCCCTCAGACTCTCAAAGATGTTCAGTCATGCTAGCCCCTTATGCTGGAGGGAGTGTGGAAGCCCTGCCGATTACTGGCATATGTGGTGGGCTTGTCCCAAATCCCAAAAGTATTGGAGTGAAGTTCTGGCCTGGATAAGGAACATAGAAGGGATTACCAGGGACAGGGACCCAAGGCTGGTGTTATTCAGACTTGAGGAACAAGAAGGGCGCTGGGTAAAGTCCTGCATATGACTCACTTCCTCCTGCTGGCCGCCAGGCTCTGTATCACCATAGCCTGGAAAGAGAAGGACCTTCTGACAGAGAAAACATGGGCCAGAAAAGCCAGAGAACTCTACACAATGGAAAACATTATGGGGGCCATGCACAATATATCCCCTAGCAGGGAAATGGAATGGGCTCCCTTCCTCGAAGCCTACAAAGGAATGAATGAATAGCCGAGCCCAAAGTACACTCTGTGAACAACTTGCACGTGACCCAAGGACCAAAACTCACAGCCTGTCTCGTCTCCATTGCGGGGCAAGGGGGGAATAAGGGAGGGAGTGGGGAATAAGGGAGGGAGGTGGGAGTTAAAATCAAGTTAAATTTTAAATGTTACCCAAACTGATATGTTTGCCGAGATTAATGTTTGAGCACTGTTCAAGAGAGGTGCAGTTACATACGCTTTGAAAACAATCAATAAAAGTAATTTTGAAAAATAAAACAGAACTGCTACAGCCTAGCTGCAAACATTATGGAAAATACCCTAGTCGTTTACACGGGAGCCACATTTCACAGGCACATTCAAGAGGCACCTCACCTGACAGCCAGGGTAGTTTCTAGCAAACTTGGTGCCCAAGGCGAAACCTCAGAATGCGCCCCCACCCCACTGACTGGCACACGTCACTCCCAAACTATACCTCTGCTGTGCGACAAAACCCCTCCTCAATATGAATAAATAATGCTATATAAATGAAGCTGGTCTCATTACATTGTAATTCAAGTACTTTACAGAAGAATTCGAATTTGAAAACACAGCTGTTGCTGCCCAAGTAAATGGTTTTTCTTTCACCTGCTCTTAGGGAAGGCTTTGCCTGAATGCAGTTTTAAACTGTCCGTACTGGCACACTGCGGTGTGAACAGCTTATAGGGGTCCGATGGCCCACTGACCTGGCCCTGTGTTGCAGGTGTTGTGTTCGTACCACCTCACTTGTATTTCGCAAGGGGCAATACTAGACTAACCATATGAATTATTTTCTGATAGAAGGTTATAACTCCAAGATGGACAGTCTGGTACACTCTTATTGTGCTCTTTCAAAGTAACTCTCTGAGAGTGGGAAAGGGGACAAATAGCACCAATGGGGATTCCTGTATACTTTGCATTAAATCACAGAGCCTTTCAAGACTATAAAAGTGATCAGAGATCTCTACATTTGATAACTCTGTGATAAAAAAGGATTGTATGTGTGAATCTCTAAATGCATAACTGATGGATGTCTTGGTGCTCACATCACGGTTCACTATACTCACCCTAACATTAAAATATTTGTACCTTGAACCATACATGCTCATTTGGACAGCTTACGTTTTTGGATGCGAGTATAAAATGGCTGCAACATCAGCCACTCAAATGGGGTACACCCTACAAGGGCTCTTTTGCTTCTTGTTTAAGTGTGGGGACAGTATGGCACGCTCGTCAGAGTCACATACACAAAACAGTCCGGTATGCTCCTATATGGACATTAGGCACATCAGACAAAAACAGGTATATGTACTGTTACATAAGTGAGCACCACATAGACACCATTAACCAACAGGTTCAGGGTGGTGACTTGTGCAGCACACAAATAATTTCTGCACACATCACTGCATTGATTTGCCATGGACTACTGTCTGCATGGTGACACACAATGAACTTCACTTTCCTAATCAAGGTGCCAAGTGACATTGAGTTGCCATCTGGTCTGTTGTGCGCCCGGGCCAAGAAACAGGGCTGCTGACAACCATAAATGGAAAGATTCCCAACTGACTAAATTACGATTCTATTGTGGAAAAAGAAGGCTCGGCAGTCTGGCTCAGTTGAACATATATCATCCAATAAAGCAACGCCAGGTCAGGGTGCCACACACAGACACCCTGTGCTTACCTCAGCTCTGTGAAGTGTGGTGGAAATAAACCTCTCGGTGCCGCAAGGCAGCACAGGTCTCCATCTCCTTTTGCAGTGCCACCAATCCAAAAATATTGCCAGTGTGTTAACTTTGCCCCCAAACTGGCACTTCAGATTAGCACCTGGCACTGCGGCCAGTTGCTAATAGCTTTACTGCCATGGACCTGCATGGCTTCTGGGCTCATAATAGCCTGTGTAGCTCTGAGCAATAATGCTTAGTTATCAACAACTTGTGAAAGAAAGCCTGGTCCTACCATAATTAAAGAAAGATTCAGCCTTTTCAATGTCTGACATTGATGAACTCGCCTGTCAAATATTTTTGATATAGTAACACCTGTGGCGCTACAAAACAATGTACCTCATTAGAAAGCACGAGCTATACAAATAATTGGGTTTTGACATCTCTCCCTTTCGATAAATGTATTTTTATGTCTGTGTGATTTTGAATAGAATCACTACTGTGCATTCTCAGAAAATGAAAGCAACCCTCTCTAAAAACAAGCCTATAAATTCCTAGTTCCACCCACCATTGTACCTATTTTAGACACATGCCTACACCAGACACCAATAGTAACACATATATAGGATACCACAGAAACGAGACATAAATAGAAAGTAATGAATATAATGTAGATTGTCTCTGATGTCAATACTTAGCAATGGTGTGCGAGAACCTCAAGTGAAATGCCTAGGTTGAAATATTTCTTTTAAGACCAGCACTGGTCATTGATGTTGGAGAAAATAAATTGTGTTTCATTGAAGTGGTCAATCAGAAAAATAAAATTATGCTAGCTGACACACGGCGATAAGTAGAAGATTCTTTGTATATTATTGTCTGGATTAAGCAATATAGATTGGATTTATTCAAATGGCTGTTTTTGTGCCTTGCCAGTTAATGAGAAAAAACAGCCAGGTGTTATGTTATTGAATTCAAGTGGCCTGTACTTGTGTGTAAATAGTATTGTTCGTGACTTTCACAGGGTACATTTTGGAGACCACTATTCCTTTTTCAAGAATTATGGGGTGGGATTGTGCAATGAAGAGTGTTATATCAGAGGTTTCTTGCACTTTGAAAACAATTGTTAGGCTACCATATGTCATATAAATGAATTAATAAATCATAAACCACATATTAGCAGATATTGCTGAATGTACAACTTAAACGTACCTTTTAAGGTAGGGTAAATCTTAATGAGTTACTGTCCTGACGAGTAATAGATACATTTGTACAGATTGAATAAAACTTGATAAAAGCAAAACCCATGTTTAGTTATTGCAAAGGTTTATTGGTTGTTAGCTGGAACAACAAAAGAGCTGGGTGAAGTAGAAATACATATGGTGCATTAAAGAAAATAAAGAAATATGATATATAAGTGTCCAACTATTGGAGCTGCCACCCCACGTCCATTAGACTCTGTCCCATATCCAGCTTTTTAAGAACAACAGGTAGTTGTCAGAAGTACAATGTTGGTCATTGTTTTACATGACACCTACACAAATCCACAGTCACTCCATCATAGACACAAATGCTGATTGTTGGAGAAGGTGCACAAATTGAATTTAAATCTCAATGATCAAATATGGCGTAACAAGAATCTATAGATTGGAAACATGTTTTCAGACGGAATCTAGCAGAGTAGAAATAAATTGCTCAAATGCAAAGCCTAACCAGCCAAGATGGTGACACACATCCATTTGTGTCAAGTATTCAAATATCAACTCACTTCATTTGACTGTGCAGACACATTCAAATTAAGCGCTTGAGAGAAGTTGCATCAATCTGGAATGAAGTGTTCATATTCTAAAAGGTGAAGTCACAGGTGACTGATATCTTTCCTCACTGCCACCATAATGAACAAAATATATTGTGTAATCAATCCGTACATGTAAAAGCTAATTGCAAAACTAGATTGAACTGTGAGTTGTCTTAAGTGCAATGGGCTAGAATAACCAATAATCATAATGATAAGGAGAATACAAGTGAAGCACCCAATTAAGTAGCAAAGTTGAACATATTAAAAACTAATGAAGTACTACAACTAGACTGACAAAAATCAGTCTCTACAGAACAATACTTGTTGAATGCCCTGTTTAGGTTTTTGGGATGAACCAGAACTACTGGCTGCGCCTCACCTTGGACCCCTTCTGCTACCAGATTTGGTCTAATATATCTCAATGTGTGTATCAGTTTACTCTCCATCTCTCTCTGCGCTCATAGTCACTATTTCTCCTTTCCATGCAGAATCATCCCTGCCATGTTTTCAATTATTGGTCGTCCTGGCTCCTAATTATTGGACCTCTCAACCCCGTCTAATTTGTACTTTTCCTACTCCACTGTTTTCTGTTGTAAACTCAAAACGTTTCTTCAATATCATTTTTTATTGATTCAGTATTTTGTTTATGATGTTGTAACGTTTATTTTCTTCATGTTCAGCACTTTATAAATAAATAAAAAAATGACATACACAAAAAAACAGGTATTTAATATTGATCAAACAATTAACTACAATTACATATTGACATTTTTCATATTTTATGGGGAGCTCTGAATCGGGCACTCTGTCTAGTTTTTGATGGTTCAAAAACGAGGTGGAAATTCTCAGAATTCAAGCATCTCCAAACACATTAAGATCAATGCAGGCAAAGATGCATGTGGATTTTCTGCATAAAACATACTTGGGAGGCAACTGGCAACTGTGGTCTGTATGCTCTGCCATACTCCTCTGTTTTGAAAATACATGAATGTCACACATATTGCAAGGAATTTTTATATATACCATGTCTCCATCTGCAAATTATATGAAAAAAACTGCAAATGATTTCAATCCACTGCTTAAAATACTTCTTTGCAACACCCTAAGTGCTGATGTTTGCTGTGTATTGTTCTAACTATAAAAATGGTGTATAATATTGTGAATTCCAGAATTTAAATATTTGATTTTTTAAATTTATTTTTTATTCTGTGCATATGGTAAATGAACCTTTCGCACAACATTACAACCATAAAATAAAATAACAGTTACAGGCACACAATTATATGCAATTCCACACAATTAAAATATAAACATTCTAACCATTATAAGCATATTGGAATTTTATCAGAGTTACCAAGAAACCAAAATTAAAAGGAACAGAAGTCCCACAACGTATTGTGCTAACAATGATTTTGGAAGGGACATCTATTACATTAAGAAGTTAATTTGCCTTCAATCTCATTCTTCAGTATTCCTATAACATATGGGAGGGGTAAATTATCCCAGACATACTGAATTGTAGAGTTTATTTTGCAAATTAGTATCAGGTGAGGGCACAATCAGAATGAAAGAAGCATCCCGATTGGTCCTCGACGAGGCATTAAGCGGCCGGGAATCCCTTGGTTGGGATTCCACTGCCATAGTCCCTGGAGGGGTCATGGCAGCCCCTCAGCCAATGAGGAGACTCTAAGCGGGGCCATCCCCGCTCCAAGCCTCCCCACGGCTGAGAGGCTGCCTTTGCTTCCCGCCGGGGACTCAGGTAAGCCTTTTTTTCCCTTACCCTTTCCTCCCTCATCCCTGCCCACCCCACTTACTTTTTTGCTCCTTTGTCCCCGGTGGGGGACGATGGCAGCCTCCAGCTGTGTGGAGACTCAGAGCGGGGCCATCCCCGCTGCGTGCCTCCACACGGCTGGAGGCTTCCATCGTACCCCGCCGGGGAGCCAGGTACTTTTTTTTTGTTTTTTTTCTCCCTCCCAACCTCAGTTATCTTCTTCTCTGTCTTCTTTTGGGAATGGATGTGCTGGGAACAGCGCGTCCGCTCCCGATGGCCACTATGGAAAGGGAAAACGGACTCAGTTTTCCCTTTCCCGGCTGCCATTTTCTTGGCCGTATTATTTTTTCTGTCCCGAAACACTGCAGCTATTGCGCTATAGATTTTGCGGGCCGGGGTACTAATAGCTATATGTCCCTCACAGCGGGGGCATTACCGATTCTGGTAATGCCCCTATAATTATGGGCCCCGGGACATTACCTGAGTTGGTAATGCCCCCGCCGCTCGGAGCATGTTGCTTAAATATAATTTACATTCTGGAAGGACTGAGTTCAACCACAGTCTGTTTTTAAAAAGTAAAAATAACACTTGTAAAACTACATAAATAAATTAGCAACAATATTTTCTTCAACAAAGGATGACTGGGGCTTCGAAATTAGTATTCCATTTACCAAGATTTACGTTACATATTGTAGTCAAATCATTATTTGTGCATGCTACATCTCATTAGAAGCATAGGAACACATTTCAAACACATACTTAATGTTCCATAAGATATTGTCAGGAATAGCTGAGCTTGTTTAAATAATTGGCAATCACCTCAATTTCAGTTGAATATATTTTCCAAGATTGTGAATTTTCTTTTGGTTATTGCTTGTTTTAAATATTCCTATTCGATTTAAGTCATGGTTTACGATTGTAATAAACTAACAAGTAGACCTTTTGTGACGACATAAAATGACTCATCATTTGATTCAAAAGTATCACTAGGTGCATGTTCAGTTTGAGCCGTCATCTAGCATGTACCTGTCTCATTTGTTGATTTCATAAAAATTAATATTTGTGTAAATTCTTAAATAGAAACAATGTCAGTATCAATTTGTATCCAATCAAAAGGGAATACGTTTTGCTATTTATATTACTAATAATAGCCTACAATATATGTATGTGTGTGTGGGTGGGTGAGGTGTGTTTTCAAGAAGAGTACCATTATTTAGCAAAATAAACATACATCCACAAAAAAGAAACATACACAATTAAACATCTGTTGGCGAATATTTTCACAAACAGAGGCTATTGATCTCAAAATCAAAGGATAAACATTACCTGAGGATAAAAGACTGTGGCCATCGTTCTTGGAAGAGCATGTGATATGCTCTCTCACTGCTGGCAAAAATATGAGGTGGAAGTGAGGAGCATAGCTTCCCTGAGCTGCACAAGTACAGTTGAGTGACCTGTCATAGAATGTAAACAAACATATAATTGCAGGTGATTTAGCTATGATAAAGCATTTTTCAGATGTTACACTATTGAACTGAAATGGCAAATATTACATGTCATTTAAGCAAAGTATAACAATGCAAGGACTGAATACAATTTAGACGTGTTCAACACATCCCACCTGTTACTATGACAAACTGTCAGACATAACACAAGGACACAAGAACAGAGTAAAACAAAAAGCACTTATATTTTCAAGGATGGTGTGTGTATATTGTATTTGGGATTAAAAATAACTTTAACAAGTAGAATGAAATGCACGATTAACATATAAGGATAGAAAAGAAAATCTGCTTTTTGAGGGTTAGGTATATGGTTCCTCTTAAGTCTAAGAGTAGAAGGGAGTTGACAAAGAAGAAAAAAAGGAGAGCAGGGAAGAATAAACAAGGAAAACAGCAAAAGGAGAGAGCAGAGAGGGGGATGGACGGGTAACATTTCCCTTACTAAACCGTTTGGACTGATGAAAAAAGTGCACCGGTTTTGAAAAATAAATCAAGGTAATTTGACATTAAATATTTTACCATAGCACTATTGGTCTGATTCACAGAGCATTTTCCTATGTGATTGCACCATTATAACACACTTCCATGAATCAGGCCCTATGTGTGAATGGCACATGAATGATTTCAATGATATTTTGTCATACACAAAATTGACCAAGCACTACTGCGATCATCAAACACCACACAGCAATTGAAAAACATGAGTTTGAACACTTGTATAGATTTTACAAGAATGGACTCCTCATCCTTATTTTGAAATATATTTGTTGGAAAAGTCATGATTTCAGAATATCATAGGTATGTTCTTGATTTCACAAGTCAAAGGCAATATACTGACTGTTATGCCACAACAGTATGAACACCCACACATTTACCACACAACTTAAAATCCCTCATGTTCCTTACCCCATGACCAATCTTATGCTTTCTCCTATTTCATTAAGAAAACAAACTGACTACATTTCACAACTTCACTTCTCAACCACTAGTTTGGGAGGTCGTCTTGGGTATCAGAGATTGCATGAACATGTTTACAGTCTAGCTATAACTCTCCTCTTGTTGATATGTGCCTTTGGCTCCCCTTTAGAAAGGGGTTGCAATTCACTATTGGACTGCACATGCTACATGTCTCACCAAGAATTTGCTGGTTACTCTGAAACCATGGAGACGTTTCCATTGCTTCCTTCTGTTTCAATGTCCACACCATGTCTTATACTGCAGGATGCCCACTAGATTTGTCTTTATGATGCATAGTGTCTTTTCTACTTTGTGATATCTTCCATATTTTGTTTCCTTTGCACAAGTATGGTTGTACCAAGAATGGCATGTGTGGTGGCTGGCAACGTGTATTCGGTGTACAGCTTTCATGCAGTGCTATGCAATTGTTGTATTTGGTAGTGCGGTCATAGTAGGAATGTATTTCTTGCATTTGAATACAATTGAATTGAACACATGTGTCTATATTTTCTAAATTAGCTGTTTACACAGGTTTCATAATTTGGATCTTATGAAAGAGGGTGGCCTCCAAACCCATATAAGGAGCTCTGGATCTATTCTCTTACTGAGGATGGGTACCTATGTCTATGCTTTGATGGCTTTCTCCGAACTACTACAGTACATTTTAGTCAGAGTTCCTAACAGTGATCACACAATCTCATCCCTCTTAATATGCATTTGAAGGTATGGACCGATGAGGAAAACGATTATTCCTTCCCCCCCTTCTGCTTCCTACTGTGGTCTCTGCATTCACCGTCACCTGGTCAACTCATGCCTCTGGCATGGCTGTCAGTCAGCTTGATACCCCCAGAAATGTTTATGTTTAGGGTCATTCAAAAATATTATCGTGTCTTAGAAATTCAATGGACACTCAGAGCACATCTCAAGTCCATCACACAAAACACTTTCTAATTATTGTATCACACACCTAATCTAACATAAACTACCCTCACAATTAATTGTTTGACAACATGGGTGGGTTTTAGTCCCTCTCTTATAGATCAACAT
The DNA here is from genome assembly GCF_040938575.1 of Ambystoma mexicanum. Classification (NCBI taxonomy): domain Eukaryota; kingdom Metazoa; phylum Chordata; class Amphibia; order Caudata; family Ambystomatidae; genus Ambystoma; species Ambystoma mexicanum. Next base: position 533,269,692 of record NC_090939.1, read on the forward strand.
GTGTCTCATTGACCGCCAATAATTACACAGACACTCCTCTACTATCAAAATCACCTTCCTTCTCCGAAAATCCCACAGTACGTTTCCAGTATGTGTCTGTTCATCACAAATCTAACCCAGCATCCCTTATCCTTCCGCATTTTACCCCTTTTCCTTTCTACAAAGACTGTGGTTTGATGTTCCTAAGCAGTGGGCACAACATGCCACTATATGGACATTCCTTCACACCTTAATACCAATAAGGTGGTGCTAGCGACACTATAAATGCCTATTAACTTAATATAATATAGTTTGTGTCAAAATGTTCTTTATTTCAGACCATAGTGTCTGTCATTCAAGCCACAAATGCCATTGCTTGTATATGCCTCTGTTTTTCCACATGCCTGTGTTGCAATAATGGAAGAGTGTCAATGCTCGAGTCATAACAAAAATGAGAAACCCTAGAACATTGTAATAATAAAAGTGACAGATCTCTACCTCGCTCAATTAATACATGTTCTAAGAAAACGATACAAAATAAAGAGGCTTTAAAAAGAGTGGTTTAAGATATGATATGTAATCTTAGGGAATGCATACAATGGAGTCACAATTGGTCTGAAAAAATCTACAAGATAAGAAATTTCTAATAGAAATTGAAGAAGAACCAGAGGAAGACCGAGGTCAAGTTCACTGTTTTCTCATGGAGTCAAAACAAGTAAGTCATGTTTAACAGCAAGGAATGCTTATGCAATAAAAGAAGCAGGTCATACAGTTTCATGAGTTAAGGAACTTGGCCAATACTGTTTTTGTATAGATTATTTCCTGCCTTTGGGGGTTTTCAGTTTGAAAGTCTGCTGCAATGAATTGGTTTATTTTACACATGTATATTGGATGCTGCGCAGCATTCTAGATTAGGCTACATACATGCCAATTTAGGGACCTGTTTTGATGTAATATATTCATTACTTAGGATGAAGCTCACTTTGTAAAAAAAATAATATAACGAGATGGGGTGTCTGATTACATTTGTAACACTTTCAAATTAGCATCTTTCCTAGAGTAGAATTTAAATATATTTAAGACGTGCTTTATTGTCCTGTTCATAGACACCCAGTGTTATTGTTCTGTTATTTGTCACTTAGTTATTACAAGAGAAATACCTGTATACTAAAACCTATGTGTTCTTTGTCCTCGACTTAAGTTTGGGGTGTGGATCGTCGAGTGAATTCTTAGTAAGCAGAATATTAATATATTCTCTGCAGAACTTTTAAACTACAGTTAACATGTTTTAACAGCATTTTCAAAATGCAGAATGCCCTTGGAGTGAAGAACCAAGCAAAACATTTGAACGTCTGCTTTAATTGCACATGATACCACTTAGGGACACAGTGGCCCTCATTCCGAGATTGGAGGTAGGCATGGCGCTTTTTGCGCCATGACTGCCTCCAATAACGGGTCCGTCACCGGTATGGTTCAATGGGGATTTACCGGTGTAGTCCGACCTTTGCGGGACCGGTAAGTCCCCATTGAGAAATCCATTCCCCATTCCCTTTTGAGCCCCCATTGGGCTCAATGGGAATGGGGAAGGCGCTAATAATGGTACCGCAAATTGCGGTACTGTTATCAGCTCTGAAGTCCCTTAATGGGTCCCGTCCATAATGCCTGGTCAGACCAGGTGTTTAAGGAGGGAACCGCTAAGGGACCTCTTAGTAGGGCTGTAAGGGAATACCGGCAACGGTCTCCTTACTGGTGTCTGGTATCCCTTACTGCCCTACTCGGAATGAGGGCCAGTGTTTTTAAGGAGCACAGCCATTCCAGCAGCAAAGCAGAGACCATATTGGAGCCCGGAAATCAGGCTCTCCCAAACGTGAAAGTAATGTGCTTTCACCTCTACTGACACCAGGGACTCTACCGCTACTTGCCTTTTAAGGGAATTGAGGTACAGTTACCTGATAACACCATCAAGTTCAGCTCTTATCACATTAAAGTGGGAACACCATCCACATAGAAGGGGAGTGGCACCAACATTAAAAGGGATTCTAAACAGAGGGCATGTTTAGGGCATGACAAACATTGACAGGATAACCCAAGCTTCAGCTGTGGGACCCATCCATCTATCCCTACACCTGCTGCCTGAAGAGAGAAATTCCTTTTCCTAAGAGAGGATAGAAGGCAGGGCCAGGCCTTGGCAGATAGGGGGAGGACAAGACAAGGGAAGGCGAGGGCCAATTCCAAATCCCACAGCAGGGCTATGAGTCACCGCAGTGGGGCACAGCCCAACAGCCAATCCTCATCCTAGCTGACATGGGATCAGCTGACACCAGGGGTCAAGTCCTAAAAAAAGAAGTGGCCAGACTCATTAGTATAGCTAACCGGAAGGGGCATCCCCTGAAGTGACGCAAGACAGAATTTCTGCAGCAAATAGTCTTAAGGCATTTTTTTCCAATGCAAACAACTTTTCTGTAGCTCAATCAGCAATGTAATGAGTGTGATTCTTCTTACCAATCTGTCTTGTCTACTTCCATGCCAGACCTGCACTAGCAAATCCCTGGGCCTGGTCTATACAACCTTATCTTTTTGTGTCAAATATGCAGACGTCATTATAGAAATTACATTCCATTTTTAAAAATTGTGTTTGTTTTGTGATTCACCTTTTAAAATTATTTGTAGAAAGGATTTGGAGGGCAATCTCAATGACCCTTGTGGTTCACACACCTATTGGCTCTGAAGCTTTCCCACATCTACAAAGAATGCCCACGTTTAAATGTAGTCTTTGCTTACTTGAACAGCAAAGGACGCAAACTGTGGATTTAAAGTTTCTCTTTTAACGATAATACCCAGATGATATGATTATCAGCAAGGGTCTGCAAAATGTGGCTCTCCAGATGCTTTAGACTACAACTCCCATGATCCTTCACCATTAACTATACTGGGAAAGGCTGATGAGAGTTTTAGTACCAAGCATCTGGAGAGAAAGGTTGCACAATCAAATTTGTTATGTAACTGCAGAGTCTTCAAAGATATCTCCAGGCTGCCTGAGTGAGCTTCGCTCAGAAGTGCCTGTGTTCTTTTTTTGTAATGTTGAAAAAGCAAATCAGATATCTGTAAAAAGAACATAGCCATAGCCTATAAGCTTTCAAGAACTCTGCTATAATCCAGCAATAGGACATTACTTACAGAGAAAGACATCTCGTTTCCCGTTTATCCCCACTACAGTGTCCTAGTCTGGTCTCACAGATCGATTTTTGCAGGTTGTGTGTGGACCGTAGCCCCCTTACTGCAGTTTATGGATAAGGAGGTCGGGGGCACAGAATTCTCGAAGCCACATGTTGCAGAACCTTGCTGATAATCATATCATCTGGATATTATCGTAGGCACTATAGTTATGACGCAATTCATTTCGACCTTTTTCGAACTCAAAAGAAAAACCTGCCATTTGGTCTCGTGCATATACTGGGTAAAGCACAGGCACTCGAATGCCGATGGCTAAGAATTTCCAAGCATGGCCATTTCTCACGGAAATCCAGGTGGTCCGTAAAACTAGAAACAAAAACACCTCACGAGAATGGGCGATAACGAAGCAAAGACGCTCAGCTGCGCCTTGCTGATCAAGAAGACGCTGGAGAGGTTGGGAGCGACTGCATGGAGGTAAATTCATGGGGGAAGCCTGAACCCATACCTTATTTTTAAATTCTCACATTTTGACATGTAAAGCGTGACATACTGCCATGTTCATATAGTCATGATTTGTTTAGCTTATTTCAGTGAGCATGCTGGTAAACGTAGTCCTGAATTTAAAACAAGCGAAGTGAAACTACCAGACTATGAAGGAAACAATTGGTCCACAAAATAAAAAAATACAATCTGTCTATTTATGTTATTGCAGTTGTGCGCCTTGCGGTCATGTGCAGACTGTAATAGGGGACAGGTGCGGTCATTTGGATGAGGAGCACTTCCTCACCGGGCTGCCTCTGTGGATGTTTGGAGACAGTGCTGAGAATTACAGAGCGGTTCCATTGGGAACATGATTAATCAACCCGCATTCTTCCAAGTTCATAACTGTAAACGCAAAAAATGTTCTTGCACACAGCAAGAGACATGCTTTTATCCCTCACTGGAACACAGTTCGGCTCCGCAAAAGACCCCAAGTAAAGGCGGCGTTAGTGACTCGCACCTTCACTTACCACTTAAGGGCAAGGAAGGCCAGAGGCCTCGCACACAGACAGGTTCGCCCTGAATGACTGCTTCTTCTGGTTCAGCTGATACTCAGCTAGGCCAATACCAAACGCACCATGCCCTTACTCACAGGGCCTCTCTTGGTCATAGAATCTGCACGGCCCATACGCACTGCATCAAGTGAATGCGGCGCAGTCTCCGCTATGGCTCTCATGAGAAGTAGCTCAGAAGTAGCTGTTCTGCGTTCTGCCAGGAGACTCCGGGCTACATGCTACGAGCTACGTGAGGAGAGGATCTCCTACGATGCCTATCCCGCCCCTAACCTCTCTCAACAATTGATCTGAAGCCAAGCCCCCTTTACTCAGCGTCAATAAAACAGTCGCGCGCGCGCTCCGAGAAGTAGCTCGGAAGTAGCTGTTCTGCATTCTGCCAGGAGACTCTGGGGTACATGCTACGAGCTACGTGAGGAGAGGATCTCCTACGATGCCTATCCCGCCCCTAATCTCTCTCAACAATTGATCTGAAGCCACGCCCCCTTTACTCAGCGTCAATAAAACAGGCCGGCCGCGCGCTCCTGCGTGCGCGCTCCGAGAAGTAGCTCGGAAGTAGCTGTTCTGCTGTTCAGCTGCGTCAGCCTGAGAGGTTTTCTTTTTGTTTTGCCCTTTCTCTGCCCGTATGCACTGAGTCCAAGAATCTTAGGTTTGTTGACGCATCTCCACACTTAGAAGTCTGAGGTAAGATTAAGTCTAAGGCATAGAGTTGTGAAGTCTGCTCATCGATACATGCGTTAGGTTACGCTCACAGGTTGTGTTGTGTACTGCATACTTGCTGTGTCTAGCTATCGTCACATATATGCACTCATCAAGCTGGGTGGTTAATTACAGCTTGGGCAGATTCTGAGTCAAGCTGTATAAGACTCCTCTGGTGTTAGTGTTAAATACATCTGCATAAAGGCACAACGAAGAACGTAGTGAAAATCCTGTTGGGCTCACGTTCCTTTTGTTAGCCTCAATGTCTGTTTACAGAGGGAAAATAATTCAGAAAGATACGTTTGTTCCTAAAATCCTGACATGTCGTGCAAGTATGGCATTGGCTGTAGCGACAGCATTGCCTGGCACGTCAGACTCAGATGACGATTTAATTGAAAGTGCACAGCCGTGTACAAATGTCTGTGGTAGCGCTTCAGATATGTGTAATACTGTTTTTCCTGTTTCCTCTCAAAGCCTGTACGAATGGGATAGTACCTTGGTTCCTGATAATATGTTACCATGTGACCTAAATTCAAGCTTGTTGTTTGATAATACGCCCCCTATTTTTAGTACAGCGGATCAATCCTTAATGGGAACCACTCAACATCTAGAAACCATCACAGAGGGTGAGGACAATCAATGTTCTAATAATGTCAAAGTAAATATAGAAAATGAACATGCGAGTGTGAATGGGTTCATGTTTATCGAGCTCAAGAAGCAGTCTAGACTGCTGAATGAAATTGTACTGGCATTAAGAGCCTTACCAGAACTGTGCTCTAGTATAATGAATGAGTGGGAGGAAAAATGTAATAACAAAACACTAAATTCGGATTTGGTGCATCAAAACATTTGTGGTGGTGTCCTAACAGCAAGTACTCAAGAGGATAGAAGTGTACCTATACTTATTTCTGTCAACACAATACTGGGCCAGGATGTTAGAAGCGCACCTATACTTATTTCTGATAACACAATTCTGGGCCAGGAAGAAGTATATGTACAACAGTCCAATGTAATTACACTATCAGATGGTAAGAAAGATAGTGAGAAGGGACGAAATATGTTGAATGAGCCTGTGTTAACAAAAATATCTAAAAAAACAAGCGAAAAAAGCAAAAAAGAAAAAAAACATTTCTCAGCCTAAGGGTTTAAACAACAGTTTGCGTAAGTTTATGAGAAATATAGACCTACGAACTGCTTGTGATGACCTTTGTAACGATAAAGAAGTTCCCTATGAGTCACGTGCGAATACAATGCCTAGTGCTGCAAGAAAGAATTATATATCACGTGAAGGAACAGATGGAATAGGAAACAAATCTGAGAAAGATTATACTGAAGGAGCCAACAGACTATCAGATGCTCTGAAACATAAACAGGTGACAGATAGGATTGATAAAAATCTTAGGCGTATGGAAAGAGGCGTGGCCGACATCTTTGATATCTTTAAAAATCCAGAAATGCAGTCACGCCCCAATACACCGTCCTCAACTGGTCCTCAACTGGTCTCATGTCACCTTGTGTTCCCCCTCACCTGATGAATGATAATGTGGTTTGTGTTGACGATCTGTAGTCATATGATGACTCTGGTCCTGTAGTTAGTGAAATCCTGAATATACAAGCCAGAACTGGTACTCATATTCCTAGGGTTGAGCATGTCACAGTGAATGAATCTAAGGTGGTTGGATGTGTGACCCCTCTGAATGGTTTTACAGAGCAAGATGTTTGCAGTATGGTTGAAAACATTTAAAAAAAACAGAGACTGAGTAAAAACATGGTTGTCTTGTCGAAAGTTACTAAAAATATCCTGCATGAAGATAAATTGAGTGAAACCTTGGTTCAACCAGCAGGCGGGTCTTTGAATGTAGATTCTCGACCCATAAATGAAAAACGTGTGCAGACCCAGAAGGGCCTTACAGAGCAAGATGTTTGTTGCTTGGTCGAAAACATCTTAAAAAAACAGAAGCTGAGTGAAAACATGGCTGCCTTGCCGAAAGTTACTAAAAAAATCCTGCATGATGATAATCTGACTGACACTTTGGATCAATCATCATGTGGGTCCCGAAATGTAAACTCTCGATCTATAAATGAAGAACGTGGGCAGACCTGTAAGCCAGAAACAGAAGCATTTACAAATGGTGCAGATCATGGCCTTGACGGGGTCTCAGAACATACTCTGTGAACTATGGTTGATAATATCCTAAAAAAGAAATTTGCCACAAGTTGTAATGGTTATGCTCTGATTGAACCCAATGAAAACACATCGTCAAGGGACTTTGTAGACACTACTTATATGACGGATGGGCTATTTGAACCTCCATGCAGAATCCCCATTGTTAACAATGGTTCCGTGCCAACGGGACATAGTCTGCAGAATGATCTGCCACTTGGGCATTTAAGGCCACCGGCTTTTCCAGATGAGCATAGTTTAATTATGTATTATGCACTTGAGGAAGGCGGTCCTAGTTCCTTGAATAGACCATATATATTGAATTTATTTGATGAAATCCCTAAACCTTGCCTGATAACATCGGCGGATATACAACTTGTGGACTACAGAGGAGGGGCTTTGATATTATACCCTACAATAATACATTCAATCATAAGCCTGCACAGACAATAAAGATGTACAACGGAACCTCTGAGACTAGAACATCTGAAATCCACCTGTACGAAATGAAGGGATTGAGGTTATCAATGAAGCAAAGTCCTGTCTAAAGGATATGCAAGAGTGGCGCTGGCTTGCACTTTCCCTACAAGAATCTATTTCAGAATTGAAATCTGTTCCCAAACCATATTTTTCATATTGGACCTGTAATGGTGCAAAACTTAAAATCCAAACGGTCCTAACCTGGTTGGGGTATGTTTTTTTCAGTAACTCCAGTAAAGTGATAAAAACCAGCCTGACACAAAAAGCAAAAGTGGCTCTCAATCAAATAAGAGCCATTGAAGGAACGTATGGTAAATTTACTTTTGACCCCTGCATTCTGTTCTATAGGATCAAGGTATTGCCAAGACTGTCTTATGGGTGTGAATTTTTCTCTAAATCTATGTGGCCCTTTTTACGTCAACTGGAGTCCATGATATGGCGAAAAATATTATATTATGTTCCAAAACGTATTCCTCTAGAACTAATAAGATATGAACTTGGTCTGCATTCACTCAATAGCATCATGTTCAATAGAAAACTGGCTCTATTAAGAAAATATCTGGTTGCTGAAAACGGTACAATTTGTGTTCATTTGAAACATGTTACAAATGGAAACTTTATGTATAATTTAAAAGAGGACTGTGAGAAAAAACTCTTTGATCTAGGTTTATCGGTAAATACACTTATTAAGTTTCCAGATAAAGTAAAGGAGGTTGTTAATGCATTTGACTGGTTGGAGAACAATGTAGTTGTGTTGAATTCGAAGTTATATTCTAATAGAGTGTCATATTGGAAATTCCGTCCTTACCCGGAAATATACCTGAAAAAATATCCGTCAAGAGAATTTCAAAACTCTTATATGTGCTTCAGGTTTAACGTCCTAAGTACAAATGAGATCCTATGTCGGGTGTGTAAATTAAAAGACGTAGGTGAATCCCTAAAACATTTATTACTGGAATGTTCATATCTTCGAGAGAAGAGATTGGAAAGTTTTGCACAATTTGTATTTAATACAGCCTGGGTTGGATAGAAACAAACTCTGGTGTGAAATGCTTCATGGCTCTTCAATCGCCTTGAAAATAAAAGTCAACGTAATCTTGAAAAACACTTGTGTGTTGACATAAAAAAAAAATGGTTGAGTGTACTCTTGGTTCCGAAATGGATAATATAGAATGTGTCATTGCTTAAAAAAGGTCTTAAAATGTTTGTTTAGCACGTAAGGTGGTTATATTTTGGGAGGTAGCATGTCCTTTTTTTCATTCGTTCATGTGTGTTTGTTTTGTATTTTGGATCTTAATGAAATTGTAAATGTATTAGCATTTAAGGTGGTTATACTTTGGATGTGGTATGTGTTTTTCTTTATTTGTTCATGCGTGTTTCTTTGTATTTTGGATCTTAATGAAATTTTAAATGTATAAGCAGTTAATAGTAAAAATATTGTTTTAATGAAATATGTTTATCACTTTTTACTGTTTATATTTCTTTGTAAAGGTTTGAATAAACCAAAACAAATTAAAACATTTTTTTAAATAAATGGTTCTCATGAGCCACTGTGCCCACCCCACCCACACTCAGCAGTAATCACAAATGTCATTGGCTGACAAACAGCCAATGAAATAAATCTAAGCATTTCTCTGTTGTGACCTGGCCTGACTGCTGTTACTACACTCTTAGTGTATATACACTATTTTGTCAACATAGCTGGTGTAGTGGTGAAGTGCCCGGACTGTGGACCTGGAGACTGCAGTTCGATTCCAGAGGGCGGCATGACAAATTCAATCAAATGAGACAGCCAAACATTTCTTATTATACACACAGTCACAGCCTCTAAAATACTGAGGGGGATGGTGTCCAACTTCTGAAAACAGTGGGAGGACTCTGTCACCTATACATACCCGCGACTTCAGACATGCCAAACACCCTTTCACCAGAGAGAGAATGGGAGGGCTAAAGATCTAAAGGAAAACAAGGACTCAGTCTAGTGTGGAAGTAGTTAGATTAGGAGCTAGAAAACAGTGACATAGGAGTTGTTTTGGAGGAGGCTATAGGAGAGATAAGATCCCAGGAGTCTGGAAGAGAGGTTCATGGTTCTAGGCAACACTGAAGACAAGTGTTAGCTAGACATATTTGTTTGGGCTGGTTGTGTTCCAACTGCCAACAGTTCTTTTCCTAGTGCTGACAGCTGGCTTCACTTAGAATGCTCCTCTCACGACTAGGCCCCAGCCAGAGTTTGATTGACATCCTCAAAATGCTTCTTGTACCAGTCTGTGCATTCAACGTTGCCTTTCTCAAACTCTGGTTTAGTTCATCTACCCACTTAATTGCCTTACCAATTCCTTCTCATCATCGTTTTGGCCTTCTTGGCTGGGCCATCAGAATGTCTGCCCTTCTGGTTCTCCTCACCAACCTCTCTTCATTATAAAACTCTACTTTCTATCTCTCAGGAATGTTGTTCTATCACCCATCTCCATGCCAGTAGGTCTATTTTCCTATTTGCAAGTGTTGAAACAATAATTACAACAAAGAGGTATCTAATTTGTTTGTTTGTTTCCCCGTTAGCTTGATTGGCCTTGCTTAATTGTTCCACCCCCCTATATATATAGCAGTTGTATGCTGGTGTTCTAGTGTTTTCTTAATAGGGATTGGCCTGAGCCCCACCCCATGGTCATAGAACCAGGCCCTCCATGTGTGGTTCAAGCAGCATCATGATGGAAATCTAAAGGACCACCGCTCTGGAAACCCTGTGTTAGTGTGAGCCTCTCTGTTCTGTAAGCATTGCTGCACTGAGCACCAACATTTTCAGGATGCGATTAGTTTGATCATGGTTGTCTCCTATTTGTAGTTAATGTCACAGCTTTTACAGTGGAGTACACTGCTTCTCTTTTCCCACTGTGTGTTTGTTTTTTACGACCCATGTCCCCATGCCAAGTAATATATATGTGGCACGCAGAAGTCATGGGATTGACTTTCTCAGGCTTTTCTCAAGCGTGGCACCATACTATCCCCAGCCATGATGTAAATGTTTCTGCCACTGCCCCCCAAAATTTCCCAAACATATCCCACTGCATTAATCTGGTCGCTGCATCACGCTATGCACAAACATCCTCAGTGACTACTAATATCATTTGGATGTACATTTAGGGATATATAATCCGTTCCATTCTGTAGTAGTACCATGACAAACCTTTCCCAGATGCAAGAAGAGGGTTTCTTTTCCCCAAAGAAAAAGTTTTCCCTTGTGCAAATATCATGCAAAAGTGCACTAGTAATGGTGCAACGGTTTTCTCAAAATGGCCGAAATGTTTTTTTGGACTAGGGCATTATGTGCCCTAATGCTAATACCATACACAATTGAGCTTTCTCTAGTGCAGAGTTTGTGAATCCTGCCCCAGATAGCCAATCTATTGATTTATAACATTATACATTATTTCAGTGAGAAGTTGTCAATTAATTTACCATTTTAGCACACCTCCTTTCTTCAGTTAGGCAGTGACGTCTTTTTGTCCTCAAGTTGTCATGCTCTAATTGACGCACAAAGAGTTTGTGAACCATGATTTGAATCTTTGACTCAGGGAGGATCTCCTTCAGAAGGACACTGACTGTGCAGTTTAGGCTGGTATGTTTAACTAACTTAACGCTCTCACCCATGATTATTGCCTTCTGAGGCTGTATGGTCTGCCAGCTGTATTAGAAAAGATTGCACTGTGAGGTTCCCTACCCCTTCCAGAGAGTGGAAGCAATAATTCACTGAGCTAAGGGGTCACATAAAAATGTGGATTGCAAGCAGACAAATCCCTCTGCTACGTGACCGACATCTAGAAAGATATATTTCCATGGAGATTTTTCCTTGTCTTCAGTACTTTGGCAAATCCCAATTCAAAAGATAATGAATCTCAGCGAAGAAAGGGTTTAATTGCCTTTCTTGTATGAGGTATTTTAAGGTAGTTAATGTGCTTATTCTTAATCCCTACATCGAAGTAGGAGGCCTTTGACACATCCCCTGCCCTATATTGTGCTTGACTAGACTTTACACTAAAAAGGTTTGCTGTCATTTCTTCTTTTTAAGTGACTGGTCGGATTGAGGAACAGATGAGCAGAATTGGGAGATTGCAACTATTGTTACAGCAACCCATTAGAGAAAAGTCTTCCACAAACACCGAAATAAACACACTAGTCTTACATTTCTGGAGCAGCCAGAGAACTGTCATTGATTATAATAATCAAAAAGGCTGATTCCAGAATTAAACAATTTATAGTCAACGATAAACCTACTAGCAGTTTCAGGGTCATCATATCAACTAGACACACACATAAAATACACCTAGATACAGACACATACGCTCTACAGGCAGGTTCTATTTCATGATTGAGTCAAGTATTCATGATCAAAAGTTGAACAAAAAAAACCATCAGATTTTCAAAAGGGCATTAGTGGACCCATTTAGTGGTCTTGACAATGAGGGAAAGATTCTGTTTTGTGCCACTAAGACAATGAAACAAATAATAACTGAATAGAAAAAATGAAGCACATCCAGAGATGGAGGATTATATTTTGATTTTCGAAGATCTTTGAGGAACCAGGAATGAGACACGGACACAGAAGACCTATGGTGATTGGAATACACTTGTATTAAATAATAAAGACTTTGGAAATTGCCTCATTTTCCCTAATCTATCAGGTATTTCCCTACCTCAAACACAAACTAAGATCTTGACCTGTGTCAAGATGTACACAGCAAAAATGTCCTCTGTCTGAAATCCTATCTAAGTCCTCTCATTCTTGTTGTAACTCTAAGCTGTTAGGGGCATTGTCTTTGGCTTGAAAAGTGCACAAATGTTCAAGTTCAACAAAAATATATGCATACAAAAAAGGTTCCAAATGGATAATGGTCACAATTCTAGGAAATGTCTCCCATCCCCAGGGTTCTTTCCAATAAAACAAAAGTTCAAAATAATAACCAAGTTCTTTGTAGCCCAAGAGAATAATCACATCCTCTTGGTGTCGCAACTCACTCCAGGGGAAATGACTCCCTTCCCCAGGTCTTTTCCACATTCAATGTAATTCAAAATCCTAAGGGCATGAATCTTCCTTGGGATTCTCTGATTCTCAAACCAACTGGTATAATCTACTGCCAGGTTATTATCATACAGTTCCTTAAGACAATTTGGGTGCGGGTCCCAGACTAGCAAAACACCTGGTATACTCTCCTGCCAGGGTCCCTCATATTCTCATTCCCTTTCAAGATCTGAGGGTATATGCTTTTTCGAAAGTTCATCTTATTATTGGTATATTTTTATCTCCCCGAATACATGGATTTATGCAACTCATTTCTTGATGTAAGCCATAGGGAATGTGTCTCCTGTTCTAGTTAGGGACCAGGAATGCTTTTTCCAGCTCCCTCTCAGGCCTGCAACCTACCACTGTGGGCTCACTGGGTTCACGATTGCTTCTGTGGCTTCTCTGACCCCACTAGGGTCCATCTCAGCTTCCGCTCTCTAGCTCCACTTCGGGCAGCACATCCCACAGCTTGTGGCATTCTGTGCGTTGCTCCGGCTTCTCTTGCCAGCGCTGAGCTCTTTTACCTTACACCCCACTTTGGCATCTCTCCTGTCTGTGAGAATACGTCTCTGGCCCAGATGCTGCCTCTCTCTTTCTTCACGCCACTCCTTTGCTCGTTTGTCCACCTGACAGCCTGAATACCCGGCAAGTCACTAGCCAGTCAAATCTTAATGCAGTTCTCCATGGCTCCGTCTTTGAACTCCTGTGTTACTGAAGGGAGCTGTTTGGAGCCAATCTTATTTCTCCAACAGCTCACTTCGTTATAGCTGAGCAATCAACATTCTTGTTGCTATCTTCCTCATGTCAGTCTTTGCCACTGATTCTTAAACGTTCTATGACTAAGTGTTGGAGAATATTGAGGGTTCCTGTTACAATATGCCATGAGGGTCTGAGGTACTGAAGGGGTGTCCCTAAAAGGGAATGGGGATGCCATGTCTCACCTGCTGATGTCATGTCATAACCCTGAGGGTCATCTCCCCCATGTAGTCCTCCATCAAATAGCCAACCCCAGTATCAGGATCAGGTAGTGGCTGCCATCCCCAGGCCATGTGGGCAGATGCTATCCCAGGAAAGCAGTGATTACATCATCAGAATCATCACAGATCCCACAGGAAGTCTCAGTAGAGCAAGAAATCTTGAGGCACTATGGCAGCCATTTTGAACTGCTCACCTTTTTAACAAAATGCAGAAAGCACTAAATGCTTCCGAGGGCACTACAGGACGATTGCAGTCAGACATTGTATAGGGATGTAGGTAAAGGAAATAGTGGTCAAATACCACAACTATACAGATCTTTTACTAAAGATATGGTTGCATTATGAGTTGGTGTTCTGTAAAAAGTAGATTTGTGCACAATAGAAATAAATACATCACACATCTATGAAGGGATTGAACATTTTGCTGATTTGTGTTGCTTTCGCTCTCATTTTCATAGATCCTAAGAGAGCATGCAGGAATAGTATCATTTCCTTCTATATCTGCCACGCTGTGTCACTCTTTGATCCACTCTATCTTGCTAAGACATAGACTTTAACTGGGCTGCAGTCCCATGCTACTCTATCATTGCTGACTAACAGTTAAAGATATATTTATGAAGTACACATATGGTACTTTACCCTCTGATTGAGAGTTACTTGCAAGTAGCCATCGCTTCTTACTAGCTGTGTGATAGGACAGCACATCTAAGTGGCTTAAGGCCGATGTGGCTAAGAAACGGAGACTTCAACAGGATAATTTAATATTATTTCAGAGACTGTTTTCAGAAAGCAGTGTATCATAGTGCAGCTACTTATGAAACTTTAAAAACGTAAAGGCATTGGTGCTCATTATGATCATGACAGTATGGTAAAACAAGAGGTGGTAATGTAGTAATCGCCACGTTTACTGCACCACCATAGAGTTTGTTGGAAATGTGATACTGCCAGCATTTGACTGGGGGTATATGCTCTGTACTACTGACATACCTGGAGGAATTACAATGACAGAATTATCATCTGCAATAATTACCCCAAAATCCCCATGGAGAGTTTGTAAGTAATACATACAGAATTACTTCAAAACTGATAATGAGGTCCTTTGTCTGATTGACTGTGAGTGCGAGGCTGCATACACTCCCCTTGAACATTTGTTTTGGAGACTTTGGGAAATACACCTATGTTCCAAACAGATGCGCGTTGAAAATGAAATAAGCAACACAGCAGACTCCTATTCATCCTGAGTTGCTGTGATTCACCGCATGCAGCCCAAAAGGATATTTTTGGCAAACAGAATCACTCGCAAGCGACGTGACAAAGACAACAGTAAAGCAGCAGACTTTGACTGCCTGTCAGCGCACCTTGACACAGCACTCAGCAAACACAATTACAATGTGTATCGGTGCCTTGTTCACAGGTTTGACTCACAGCAACTGATACAGTCTGCGCAACAAACAGCTCACAAACAGTGTAATTTGTTAAGGATTGCCAATAGCTATCTATTTACTTGCAGCAGCTGCCTTCAGCACAAATTAGCCATTTTCACCTCTTTCCATCCACTTCGTCCTGATGAGGCTGGTCCACAAATTATATTGAGCAGCTCGACAAAGCCGAAACTCGAGTCGACGAAGACCATGGATACATATATCTCTAAGAATTAGAGATTTTGTTGTAACACAGATAAACAAAAATAACGGTTATACAACCATTACATAATAATACCAAGACAGTGTAAAATGTGGACATTTGAAGACAATCCTTTGGTCCCATGTATCCAGTTTGTTTTGTTATGTACAATTCTAGATGATTTTTATTGTTTTTTTTTTTCCTCTGATTTGATTGGTTATGTTATGTATGTTTATGGCATGTAAGAGTGGTGTGTAAGTAGTTGGTGTGTTGGATAAATCGTATGCTGGCAGTGTCAAATTTACACTGTTAACTAGCACTGCAAATGTCGTTTTAGGTGAATTATGTCGTGATATTTTGAATTTCTTTGAATGATAATATAAATGAAAATAAACAATCTTTTTTTATATCCATTGAAGATTGCTTTTTTTGAAAATGTTGTTATAAATGGCTAGAGGGCACTGCACTTCTTGTGTGAGTGCTACTTACCTAACTATAGGTTGTTTAGTGCCCTAGCCCTTGTTAAGCTTTTTTGCTTGCACCTTTTCTTTGCTCATATTGATTATGGGCAGCATGACAGAGACAAGGGTATCACATATTTTGACATATTCGAGATACAAACACTTACATTGTTTCTCTCCTTGTAAAATGAACATGTCTTTGGACACTTTATATGTGCATTAATCATACTGCACCTTGTTTGCCCCGTTTTTGTGAACAGCCAGTTTTAACACATTTCCATTGTACTTTATGCCCTTCATGTTATGCTTGTGCATTATCGTACACAATAGGTTATCTAGAGCTTTAGGA
Source organism: Ambystoma mexicanum (assembly GCF_040938575.1). Taxonomy (NCBI): domain Eukaryota; kingdom Metazoa; phylum Chordata; class Amphibia; order Caudata; family Ambystomatidae; genus Ambystoma; species Ambystoma mexicanum. The sequence goes on from NC_090939.1 coordinate 533,285,709, forward strand.
TCTACGTACACAAGCATACATACTTAAAATAAAGATTTGGTTTGATCACTGTACTGAGATTTTCATAACATGCTTGCCTATTTTCTATGGCCTTAAGTATTGCATATTGAGAGTTTCCCAAGTATTATCACTGTAGGAAAAAGCGGGTGAATGTATGGCTTTATTTATGCCTAGTGAAGTGTTCCCATAATCAGGGTGCCACCCTTCTCTCTGTGTGTATCACTAAGCTGCAGCTGCCAGGATTCTGGAAATAAGTGGTTACACCAACAAACGGAAATACTTGTATGGCATAGTGACTTAATCACTTATTGTGGACATTTCTTGTAACAACCTCATGGATGCATTAGTAGATACCCTGGATCCCAAATGATTCCGTCCCAAGATTCCAGACCCTCCTGATGAATAGGCAGGGGTGATGAAAGGTGAAAGGGTGGCGTCACAGGTGGATCTGGTTGAGGGAAAAACATTGTGAGGTTTGAAGGCGAGAGGAGCAGGAATTACCCAATAACCTGCAATTATGTTTATGCATTTATGTAAAAATGCTTGAATTGCCTGTTTCTGTATGTCCAGGTTTCCTAGTTGTGGAGTGATGGTCTCATCAGTTTTCTCATCCTTGCTGCCAAGGTGACTACTGTTGTGGATACTACTTCTTAGCTAAAATGTAACACTCATTTCAATACTTTGAATGTGCCCACTGCTCACAGTTTTTCAATGTTCAGACTGATAACTTGTATCCCAGTTACTTATTGTTTTATAATCCTTCTATTATGAACCTTAACAAAATTCATTTGAGCAGCTATTGCGAATAGAAGTGAAATGCTTACCATGGTCGAATACATTGGCAGATCCTTATACGGATTAACAAGAAGGAGTATATTTCCAATGTAGGTCTGAAAGAAAAGAATAACCATCAACCAGCTTCAATAAAATTTACCATTTCATCCAAATGGTCCATGAAGTAAAATCGCAATCAACGTTAAGAACTGAGAGCTCTGCAGTCAACAATTCAATTAGAGGTTTTCATGATAGCAGATGTGTGTACAGTAGCAAATACCTGCAACAGGAAAGAATTGTATTAAGAAGAACGTACATGTACCCAGAGTAGCATGACTACGCTATAAAAACTTAAAAAACAATAAAAAGTGCATTCTGTTACAGGGGTGTTTGGTGTGCATTAAAACTTACTGCCTGATTCATGGAATTATTTGTGTGAAAAACGTAGATTTGCGCACCTTTCTGCCCGAAAATCCCCATACTTCAAACAGGGATTTTCGGGCAGAAAGGTGCGCAAATCTGCGTTTTTCACGCAAATAATTCCATGAATCAGGCAGTAAGTTTCCGCAAAAGCATGTGTGTGTTGTGTGACACCAATGTAGATTATGTTTTCATTATTGTCAATCACTTCAATGTATTACAATTATGTACAGTATCAACTTTTGAAAACTCACACTTTTTTTGCACACTAACACAAATGAGTGCACATCACACTGTTTATACATGAATACTACAGTGATCTCTAGTCATACAACACATGCTCAGTAAAACCAATATAAGATGTGTTCATTCAGTAATGCCATAGAGCCTGTCTTTGTAAAACATGACAAAAAATAACGCTGCCAACAGGGTTTCACAAGTGCTTGTAGTGCAATAATTATTTGAATACAATGTAATACATTTCCTTAAATACAGTGCATTTTAAATTAGCATCTATATTGTGTAACTTAATATCAAATTTAATGGGAAGACGTGTTGGCTTTCAAAACACGAATAGCCTAAAGACCTATCCTGTTTGCATGATATTATTCTGTGAGAAGATGACAGAATTCACAGAATAAATTATCCAGACTGAAATACACTTGTTAAGGCGTACATGTATTAAATTGTTCTTAGCCAGAAGAAATACAGATATAAAACCAACCAGAACTGAGTCTTAAAACTGTCTTAGCGAGAAAATGAAGGTCCTTTATTAGATAAGCTCAGTGAACACAACCAGGCAAAGAAAAGAACGCGATTCACCCTAAACGGGCTTCGTCGGATTTGTGAAAATGCAATGCACACTGAATGTATGTAAGTAAACCAGTTCTTTGTTGATGTTACTGCTCATAGCCAGTTCATTGTAATATGAAGTTACTTGCTTAGTCATTGTGGGCACACATCTTGGAATGGAAGCGGTCCAAACAGACAGTGTGCTGGTTCAGTCAGTCACATCAGATTGACTATGTCTTAATATACTTTATAATTAAATATGACATTGCGCTAATGTAGTGAGATGCTGAATAAAATTGAATTGAGGAGTATAATTACACCTAGTGGTTACTAACATTTAGTTCAAACGATAACTCACTACTTCTCAGAATTGTAATGTTACATAAATATTAGCATATCACGTATATAAATTGGCAAATGCAATTGAAAGAATACCTGGACTTTCTGAAAGTGGCACACTTTGTTGGTACTTCTGTTGTTTATATAAAGTGAAATGCGCTGTGCAAATCAATAATTCCCAGATTTGGGTCATAACATACTGTGCAAAAATGCAAAGTGCTATCCAGGTCACAGATTCAATTAACAATATGATATAAAATATAGCCAATTGCGATTAAAACTTACATGGATGGCTGATATTCAAACTAAGATCAAGCACTCCAAACTGTACAGAAGAAAGCAGAACACTGGCAGTGTACTTTATATTATAAAGAATTGGCTATGGGCAGTAACATCAACAAAGGACTAGCTTCCTTAAACTTAAATACATTCAGTGTGCATTGCATTTTGGCAAACTTGATAAAGCCCGTTTAGGGTGAAACGCCTAGTTATCTTGTCCTGCTTAGTTGCGTTCACCGAGCTTATATAATAAAGGACATTCTTTTTCACAGCTGAGGCAGTGTTAAGACTCACTTTTGTTTCATTGTATCGCCTACGTGAAGCTGCATTCTATGCGGACTGGCCGCATTCAGCAGCAGGCATCCGTGTCGGCCGATTGGAGCCATTATATTGTTATCTCAGGAGCGCGTCACGAACCTGCCGGTTCTCTCTCTCTCTCTCTCTCCCCCTCTCTCTCTCTCTCTCTCTCTCTCTCTCTCTCTATATATATATATATATATATATATATATATATATTTCAGTTAAATAAAACATGTGATAAGTAGGTAATGAAAACCACTTACTACATAATTACATAATGGCATTATTATAGACAAAACACAAAGAGACAACATCACATACTTTATGCAGAGAAATTATTGCTCTGTTTCAAAGGTGCTACTTACCCTATGCATATGATTTGGGTGGACCCTAAGGGAATTACTGTAAGAATATACTTGAAGGATAAGTGTACAAATATAGTACCTTTTATATTTTTAATTCGTGACTGTTACTGAAGAAAACCACGTGGCCTAGATCTGTCAGTAAAGGAAAAAAGGGGGAGCCAGACATGTGATGTCATCAGTGATGTCATCAATGACATTTCTGATGTCATCTTTGATGTCCTGGGTGTTAGTGTTAGCAGTGAACAGTGGTGGCGCGAATTATGGTTGCTTAGCTTACCATGACTGGCGAATTTCAAGAGGTTTTTAGTAGCGCAACTTAACCATAACGTCCCTTTAACAAAGTTTTTTTTAGTGAATTTCACAGGTTTTTAGTAGCGCAACTTAACCATAACGTCCCTTTAACAAAGTTTTTTTACTGAATTTCATAGTTTTTTTAGTAGTGCAACTTAATCATAACATCACTTTAACCAAGTTTTTTTGATAAAGTTGATCGGTTTGTAGTAGTAGCATGTAACCATAATGTAAAGTAACATCTGACTTCATTGCACACCTTGCAGAGAATGCCACATGACCATATGCTGGCGCACAGCATGGTCACAGCATGGTGACGTGTCCAAGCATCCGTACACACTTAACAATAAGATGTATGCCTCGTGGACAGTGTCCCTTCCCTTGCACAGCTCAAACACGTATTCGTATTCAGCCATTAACAATGTAGTACGGGCTCAGCATGAAGACGTGATCTCTGCGAGCTCCCGGGCCGCCAGCAGAATCCTGCAAAATCCTAGAGAAAATCGAAAAGAAACCAGCCTACAATCGGATTGAATCGAAGAACACAGCTACTGCCATAACCTGCGCGACTCTGGAAGTGAATCGGTGGTTAGTAGCAGAGGAAATCGCTAACGAAAATAAGGGAACCGGCGCCAAAACATAATCCAAGATGGCCGCCGGACGCTGAGAAGGAAAGGCTGCCTCTAGAGACGGAAGGCGCCGCCGGGAAAAGAGACGTGGCGGTGGCGTGAGGGGTGTGGTGCGGCCCTTCCCGCTGCACCTCAAGCTGCCCCTCCAGAGAGACAGTGTGTGACGGAGGTGGACCCCCTGCCTCGCGCTCCACCAATGCTGGGCGGGAACAAGCACCAGTGTGCAACCAGATCAAGGCGACCCCTGGAAGTACACCGAACGCGGGACCATCAGCTCTGGTCAACAACGGACATTCGCGAGCGCTCCAATTGCCACTGAGCGCTCGTTGTAACACAACGATTCACAGCGGCGGTGACCGGCGAGGTGAGGGGGAAGTGGAGAACCTGTGGAGCGAGATCTGGAACCCAGCCCCCCGGAACACACGGGCCCCAACCGGCTAGAACAGGAGACCAGGAGTGGAGAGAACCCAAAAGGCTACAGCCCTGAAAGCGACACAGCGCAAGAAATCCGTAGGCCACGCCGGTAAGGAGAGGGGGCGGTGGAAGCATAACCCTACAGTTGAGACCTAGCCACAAAATAGACTACCAAAACGGCAAAGGGAGTAGAAATCCTGAAATAGAAGGCAACCAATAAACTAAATGAAGGCAGAGGGCGCCCTGAGAGAGGCGGAATCCAAAGACCGAGACGAAGGGAAGCCAAACAGACTCAGAAGCTGGCCTAACAGGAAGGGAGTAAGACCCACACTCAGTGGGAAAGACAGTTCCAAGCCACACATGTGATCACAACACAGGGGAAGAAGGGAGCTGGGAATCCATAACTAGCACAATAACTGAAAACACTCGGCAGCTATACAGTGCCCCACCCATCAGTGACAACAATCTCCTGCACAGAATATTAGCACTGTAATAATCCATGAGACAAGGAAGAATACATTCCGCGCAACAATAAGCAGACAAACAGTCACCACAATGGGTAAGGATAAACTAACAACAAAAAAGGTGGGCAACCAGAGCACTATGGAGCAATTCACAACTCCCACCCTGCCGCTACCAACAGAGCCAAATGGCCCGGAAGATAGGCAGAACCCGAAAGAAGCCCTCTCTCTAAGGGATGTGATGACCGCCATTGCCAACTCACGCGCATCCATGGAAGTTAAAATGGATGGCATTTCCACAGAAGTCTCCCTGTTGCGGCATGACCTTCAGAAACTATCATCCCGTACTGGAGAGGCCGAAACCCGCATATCGGTTGCGGAAGATGAGCTGAGAGGCATGGGCCAACAAATGAACAGAGCTCTAGAACGAATTAAGATACTGGAGAGCAGGGTGGAGGAGGGAGAGGGCAGATCAAGAAGAAATAACATCCGCATTCTTGGACTGCCCGAAAAAACTGAAGGAGAGAGCATGGAACTGTTCCTAGAAAAATGGCTGGTCGATCTATTTGCGCCCAAGACCCTCTCATCGCTATTCTCAATAGAAAGGGCACATCGAATCCCAACAGGTGACCCGATCCCCGGTAAACAACCGAGAACTGTTGTAGCGAAGATCCTTAACTACAGAGATCGTGACGCAGTGCTGCAGATGGCCAGAACAAAAAGAGAAATAACATACAATGGCTCCAGGATCGGCTTCTTTCCAGATTTCACTAGGGAAGTGCAAAAGATGAGACAATCGTTTGACCCCCTCAAAAGGCGACTTCAGACACAAAATGTAAAATATGGCCTCCTGTTCCCTGCACAACTGAAAATATACCACAACGGCACCACAATACATTTTACTGATCCCAAAGAGGCATGGACCTGGGCTGAAAGAAATCTGAAGGGGGAATGGAACCCACATAGAAGACAAGAAACGAGAAGGAACAGACCACGCCGGAATGAACCACCGGATAGACCGGACTACCAAGAACAGGAAGCGATGCCCCAAAGAGATGATGAATAACTGCAGCAGAAGGCATAAAATGGCAAAGCACATGACAAACATGAAACGTAATCGGCCCACCACAAGCAGCACCAAGCATTAAAGCTGGCGGCCCGAAGATCAACACAGCACAAACCCCCACAGCAGGAAGTGCATTCGGAGGTACTCTTGGACTACAGAGACCTAAGCACTAGGAAAATAGTTAGTTAGTTAAGTTAAATGTTTTGTTTAACGGGCGACAGATGCTTCAGTTGGGGAAGGAGTATGGGGAGGGGGAACCAAGAGTCACACATGTATCCAAATGACGCCTGGCCTATCAAGGCCACTACGTACAGGCAATATATGAAGATCACAAAAGTCAATCATCTGCATACACCAAGAAACTCGGTGAATAATGGCTACGGACGCACATAAGGAGAAAAAACTTGCCTTCATGACTTGGAATGTGAATGGTCTAGGAAATAGTATAAAGAGAAGACTAGTAACACAATATATAAACCGACATGAGCCGGATATAGTAATGCTGACTGAAACACACCTGGTGGGCACGAACTGCCAATTCTTCAAGAGAACGAAATATAAAACAGCAGTCCACGCGGGTTTCTCGATGGGCTCGAGAGGAGTGTTAATCCTGATACATAAAAGAACCCCGATAGACGTAACAAAAATAATTCAAGACCCGGGGGGCAGATTTGTGTATGTGCAAGGTATACTATGGAACCAAACCATAGCGACAATGGCAATCTACTCACCCCCAGCACTAATGGCCCCTCTACTGGAGGAAATCACGCCTATAATAACAGACAATCCAGCGGATGTGCTGGGGGTGGGCGGAGACTTTAATGATGTGATGAACACTGTTAAGGACCGCACACACCAAAGAGGGAGAAATCCGACACTGCCGACCAAACTGGCGAACTTTGCATCAGCACTGGGCCTGAAAGACGCATGGAGGGACCTTCATCCAGAAGAGAGACAATTCTCTTTCCATTCGGGTGCACATGGATCGATGTCCAGGATAGACTACTTTCTCCTCCCTGGAGAGAATATGCATAAAATAACTGAGGCAACTCTGCAACCCAGAGGAATATCGGATCACTCCCCACTCACAATGACGTTCGAGACAGAAAGACCTCGTCCTCCACCGAATTGGCGACTGAATACATTCTATCTAGGATTCCCGGAACTCACAAAGAAACTCCAAGAAGCAACTAAAATGTATTTTGAACTAAACCAAGATTCTGTGGATGATCCTGGAATAGTATGGGAAGCATACAAGGCGACCCTAAGAGGTGAAATTTTGAGCTGGACCACAGCACACAAAAAAGCACACCGACGAGAAGTAACAGAAGCAGAGGTAGAGGTGAAGCAAGCAGAGGAAAACTTTATTAGCTCCGGTGCGGAAGAAGACATCCTAGCCCTCCAAAGGGCACAAAGGAAGCTACACAATGTTGCGCTAACATGCGCGAAACAAGCACACAGAACTATGCGCGCAAAAATATACGAAACAGGAGACAAAGCTAGCAAAATGCTAGCATGGTTAGAAAAGAGAGAGGAGAGCCACTCACAGGTACGCAGAATAAGAATCTCGGACACTGAATGGGCCTCAACGGACGCAGGCATCGCAGAGGCCTTTGCAACCTACTATGAAAAGCTATACGCCCCACCGACGAACCAAATAGATCCCAACACGTTGGACGCAGTGACCATCCCATCATTAAACGAAACCCAAAAGATGGAACTCGAGGCTGAAATAACGGAGGAAGAACTAATGACTGCCATCTCCCAACTTCAGAATGGGAAAACCCCAGGACCTAACGGCCTACCAGTGGAAACATGGAAAAAAATCGGCACAGAAGAAGTGGCACCACACATGCTCAAAATGTTCCTACAGGCGAAAGAAAAAGGCATACTACCACCGGACCTAAGGAAAGCTAACATAGTAGTGATACACAAAAAAGGCAAACCCCCAGATACCTGCAGCTCGTATCGACCAATCTCTCTAATTAATACTGAAGCTAAAACTCTGGCGAAAATACTGGCCAACAGATTGCAGAAAGTAATAACTTCCTTGGTCCACCCGGACCAATGCGGCTTCATGCCGCAAAGATCCACACGAATGAACATTCATAGACTCCACGCTGCCATTGAAAAATCCTCCACCCTACAGGACCCACTCGCCCTGCTCACCATTGATTTTGAGAAGGCCTTCGACTCGATCCACTGGGAGGGCCTATGGCTCATTATGGACAGAATGGGATTTGGAGAGCATTTTACAAATTGGGTTAAACTCTTATACAATGCACCGAAGGCAGAAATTAGAGTCAATGGCTGGTCCTCACGTACCATAGCACTGGGGAAGGGAACTAGACAGGGATGTCCCCTCTCTGCGATGTTATTTGCACTCGCAATAGAACCGCTTGCAATAATGCTAAGGGACTCCCCAAATTGGAAGGGGTTCCATTGGGCACAAAACTGGGAGGACAAGGTATCCTTATATGCAGATGACCTCCTCATCTACCTAAGTAATCCAGTGGCATCCTGCCCCATCGTTATGAATATACTGAACACTTATGGAAACTTCAGTGGGTTAAAAGTAAATTATGACAAATCCCTGCTGTTTCCGATTAAAGGTCTAGATGCAGCAACCTTAGATACTTGCCTATTTAAGACGGAGAGAGAGCAGTTCCAATACCTAGGGATACAAATCACCACAGACCTAACACAATACATAGAGAAAAATCTGCACCCAGTGAGGGACAGGCTCGTAAATGATGTAAGACACTGGATGAACCTTCCGCTCACCCTGCTAGGGAGAGCTGCCCTATTCAAGATGTTGGCCCTCCCCCGGTTCCTATATGTCCTGCAGAACGCACCATTATACATACCTAAACTAGAATTTCGCAAAATAGAGGAATCACTTAGGACACTGCTATGGGGAGGGGGGCATCCCCGAATTGCGCTACAAACATTACACCGCTCGATATGGGAAGGGGGAATCGGCCTCCCACACCTACAAATGTACTACTGGGCAGCCCAAATGTCAGTAGTGAATGACATATTACATGGCGACCCAATGCTACCACATAATAGAGTAGACACCCAGGCAAACCATGGGATCACCCCGCTAGAAAGCCTCTACCTAAAAACAACAAGACAAGTCACACCCACAATGACTGCTCAGAGAACACAGATATGGACAGACACACATAAACACCTGGGATGGGAAGGGAAAGTCACATTAAAACAACCCCTATGGCATAATAAAAATCTTCCAGAACTTAAAGCAATTCCCAAGTGGGTATCCTGGGAGGAGAAGGGGATAGAGACACTGGAACACATGATACGGGATGGAGAAATTAAGACCTTTCAAGTCCTAAGAGAAGAATTTGATCTCCCCATCACAGAACACTTCCACTACCTGCAAATGAGACATGCTCTCACGGCGAGTGAAATAGACATTCCAAATGTGCCAGAATGCACCCCGATAGAGAGAAACATTGTGATGGATCGAATCGATCACAAAGTAACATCCACAATGTACAACGCCATCAACTCGTTTGCCACAAAGGAGCTCACAAGACTCAAAGAGAAGTGGGAAAGAGATGTGGGCCAAATACAACCAGAAGACTGGACAGTGGCTCTTATGTACCCCCGAGAATCGACAATCTCAGCCAGAATTAGACTGGTTCAACTAAAAATTCTACATAGGATATACTACCCCAGGGACGACCTACACCAATGGGGGAGAGCGGCGGATCCCAACTGTCTAAGGTGCCACCAACAGAGAGGAACCTTCTTTCACACTTTATGGGAATGTCCACACATACAAGACTTTTGGCAATGATGCTGTGATAGGCTATCAACAGTGCTTGGCCGCGAAATCCCAATGGACCCCAAACTCCTAATACTAGGGATGGATGCGGAGATTGAATTATCAAGATTCGAAAAACTCATGTTTGCAACAGCCACAAGTCTCGCCAAGAGAAACATTGCTCAATTGTGGGGCTCACCCACTCCACCCAGGTACGAAAAATGGATAACGGATGTAGATGGATGTGTGCCAATGGAAATAAGAGTGTATACTACGAGGGGATGCCCAGAAAAAGCGACCAAGATATGGCAAAGGTGGCAGGACAACTGAAGGTTGATAAAGAAGCCATTGGACACCGAATGCCAAGCAATGAACTTAGATAAGTGATCGAAACGAACTCATGATAACTGTATAATGTACGCAAAGACAGGTCAGATGCCGGGAAAAATGTATACATGTGTGTTTAACCACAATGACTAAGGGTGAATTAAGTATTTTGGTTGTTTTTGTTTGTAATTTATAAAACAATAAAAAGTATTTTATGTAAAAAAAAAAAAAAATGTAGTACACAGTAAATACTTTTAGCAAAAGTACTAGTTATCTGAAAACGACATGAGCTAAGGCCATCCCTCCTACCCAAGAAACATGACCACTGCTGTAATGAAGGAGCATGAGAAACACTGCCCCTACCTTACAAATAACACACACACACAACATTTTCCCCCGTCCACCTACCCCCCCCCCCCCAATATTACTGTTTGGTGCCTCTTTGCTGATTTCTGTCCGCAACTTTCCTTCTTAGCTGTCCTTCCCAAAGAAAAAGCCATCTGTAAACAAAGTAAATGTTCCTTTAAGAACGACCTTTCACAGTTTAAAAATATTTTTTTTAAAATTACATACACTCCATCTACTTTATATTTCTCAGTAAAGGACATAGACACAATAACATTTTCCATTAACAATCTAGATTTGCAAAGCAGTAACGTGTGCTACTGAAAAAGAGGTTTTGTTGTTCTAACACGGGACGCCTGTGGTGTCCCGGATTAGAAAACAAAATCCTTTTCCAAGATGGCCACCATAGATCGGGAAGGCGGTTGTTCCATACATGGCCCCTCTTCGCTTTACATGGCAGCCTGCAAAAAGCAAAAAGGATTGCTGTTAACATATTACCACCAGCACTTTTATCCTCCCTTTCAAATGTATCGTAATGTCGAACAGTTTTACCACAAAGCCAGTCCCAGGTGGACATGGCCACTGTAATCCTATCTTTTCTCCCTTCTGGTCATGGCCAGTAGCCACATTGTGCGGATCATGACCTTATACCATGACCCTGACATTCTGCCCACTCCCCATGGCTGCAGCCTACCCCTCAGTCAATAAACGTATACCGCTATGTTTTTTAACTACATTACGACACTTGTGTAATACGAAAACACTTCCACATCTCGTCACATAACCAACCCTAATGATATTGCACACTTTTTTGGATGACGTTCCTCTCCAGCGTAGCCAAATGCGCATATAAGCACCTACGTGCCATGACACAGAACCTGCAAATGAACACACAGCGACATACAACATAGCATGTTACATTTTGAAATAATAAACGGTTTTTTAAAGGAAAACATTAACAATTTTAGAATTTGTAAAGTACTTTAATTTCACAATAAACTGTACGAGACCATCGGACAATACCCATTTTCAATCAAATAGTACTTTGTTTGTTCGGTCGTCATCGAAAATGTTAATTGTGAGGCACACGTTGATCTTTTCGCATTACACAAAGTATTCGCTTTCGAAAAAGCAACCGCTTCGGTCGCACAGTGATTTCCAAGACGTCAGCATGAACTTTGGACTACACCACCATAAAAGATGTTATGTTACTCCTAATGGCCACTCCAGCGTATGGACAAATGGGGCCAGGCCGGTCGTCCCACAATACAGTGACGGTTAGGCAGCCGGTCATGAGTACGTGCATCTGGCATGCAAAGAAGCCATCACTTGGCATCTGGAATCCATGGCAATCACAGTACGGCAGAATGTAGCTGTTCGGAAAACGTAACAGAAAATACGTAACAATACCCACCTTTTACCAAACAATTTCAAAAAAGACAAAAAGAACGTGGAAACTGATACATAAATCGATGTGGTCATACATGACATTTTAAAGAAATAATAGCATTGAACATGGGTGAACCTAATGATAGCCTACAAACAGCGAGAATCTGCACTCTCCATAAATTAAAAAAAAATGACAACTACACAGAAAGATAGTACCTCAGTTGCAATGCCAAAATTATTGTTCTGGTAATAAAGAATTAAAACTCGTTCCGGTGTAGAGTCGTCAAAAGTAAACTTACACGATATTTACTGTCTCCATTGTCTTCGTTAAACCCAGACAGCGATGTACTTGCGCAAAGAATCTTCTTCAACTGATATTACATGTGTTTTACAAACGTTTTGAATACATAACCTTATCAAATGGTATTTTTCCAAACTTGCACTCCCTGCATTCTAACAGAATTTTCCCTTTCCTTCAAGGTCAAAAAACAATTGACCCTTATGGGTTCAGTGAGATGCGTGGGCCTACTGAGCTCACAACAAAAAAGCAAACCAAGTGACCTTCACTCAGAATGAAAATACATTCTGACTTTGCAACAACATATCTGAATGCATGCATGAGAATTGCTACTCCCATACACTTGCAGAACCGCCGTTTCCATCAAACAGTGCAGGTGCCTGCCTTGGTTAAGAAGTGCAATGGTGTCTTGTTTTATATGTGTTAGCGGCGATGACCGCGTACACCAAAACACGAATGAAAGATGGCGGGCGCAGTGACAGAATCTGACGCTCTACCCGCGTTCAACATCCAATAGGTGAAGGCACCACATGTCCGCGAACATGACGCTATGGATTAGCCAATCGGGATCTTGTCCGCGGAGTGAACAGGGAAGTGTGTGCGCGGAGCGGACATAGATACCACTAATTTTTTCAGATGTACTTTTTGGTCGTTTTAAAGAAAACTACTGGACGGATTGGCACCACATTTACAAAAGCACACTTCTGGGACCAAGCTCCTGCTCCTATCGCAAATTTTGGTGATGCTAGGGAGAGCTGCCCTATTCAAGATGTTGGCCCTCCCCCGGTTCCTATATGTCCTGCAGAACGCACCATTATACATACCTAAACTAGAATTTCGCAAAATAGAGGAATCACTTAGGACACTGCTATGGGGAGGGGGGCATCCCCGAATTGCGCTACAAACATTACACCGCTCGATATGGGAAGGGGGAATCGGCCTCCCACACCTACAAATGTACTACTGGGCAGCCCAAATGTCAGTAGTGAATGACATATTACATGGCGACCCAATGCTACCACATAATAGAGTAGACACCCAGGCAAACCATGGGATCACCCCGCTAGAAAGCCTCTACCTAAAAACAACAAGACAAGTCACACCCACAATGACTGCTCAGAGAACACAGATATGGACAGACACACATAAACACCTGGGATGGGAAGGGAAAGTCACATTAAAACAACCCCTATGGCATAATAAAAATCTTCCAGAACTTAAAGCAATTCCCAAGTGGGTATCCTGGGAGGAGAAGGGGATAGAGACACTGGAACACATGATACGGGATGGAGAAATTAAGACCTTTCAAGTCCTAAGAGAAGAATTTGATCTCCCCATCACAGAACACTTCCACTACCTGCAAATGAGACATGCTCTCACGGCGAGTGAAATAGACATTCCAAATGTGCCAGAATGCACCCCGATAGAGAGAAACATTGTGATGGATCGAATCGATCACAAAGTAACATCCACAATGTACAACGCCATCAACTCGTTTGCCACAAAGGAGCTCACAAGACTCAAAGAGAAGTGGGAAAGAGATGTGGGCCAAATACAACCAGAAGACTGGACAGTGGCTCTTATGTACCCCCGAGAATCGACAATCTCAGCCAGAATTAGACTGGTTCAACTAAAAATTCTACATAGGATATACTACCCCAGGGACGACCTACACCAATGGGGGAGAGCGGCGGATCCCAACTGTCTAAGGTGCCACCAACAGAGAGGAACCTTCTTTCACACTTTATGGGAATGTCCACACATACAAGACTTTTGGCAATGATGCTGTGATAGGCTATCAACAGTGCTTGGCCGCGAAATCCCAATGGACCCCAAACTCCTAATACTAGGGATGGATGCGGAGATTGAATTATCAAGATTCGAAAAACTCATGTTTGCAACAGCCACAAGTCTCGCCAAGAGAAACATTGCTCAATTGTGGGGCTCACCCACTCCACCCAGGTACGAAAAATGGATAACGGATGTAGATGGATGTGTGCCAATGGAAATAAGAGTGTATACTACGAGGGGATGCCCAGAAAAAGCGACCAAGATATGGCAAAGGTGGCAGGACAACTGAAGGTTGATAAAGAAGCCATTGGACACCGAATGCCAAGCAATGAACTTAGATAAGTGATCGAAACGAACTCATGATAACTGTATAATGTACGCAAAGACAGGTCAGATGCCGGGAAAAATGTATACATGTGTGTTTAACCACAATGACTAAGGGTGAATTAAGTATTTTGGTTGTTTTTGTTTGTAATTTATAAAACAATAAAAAGTATTTTATGTAAAAAAAAAAAAAAATGTAGTACACAGTAAATACTTTTAGCAAAAGTACTAGTTATCTGAAAACGACATGAGCTAAGGCCATCCCTCCTACCCAAGAAACATGACCACTGCTGTAATGAAGGAGCATGAGAAACACTGCCCCTACCTTACAAATAACACACACACACAACATTTTCCCCCGTCCACCTACCCCCCCCCCCCCAATATTACTGTTTGGTGCCTCTTTGCTGATTTCTGTCCGCAACTTTCCTTCTTAGCTGTCCTTCCCAAAGAAAAAGCCATCTGTAAACAAAGTAAATGTTCCTTTAAGAACGACCTTTCACAGTTTAAAAATATTTTTTTTAAAATTACATACACTCCATCTACTTTATATTTCTCAGTAAAGGACATAGACACAATAACATTTTCCATTAACAATCTAGATTTGCAAAGCAGTAACGTGTGCTACTGAAAAAGAGGTTTTGTTGTTCTAACACGGGACGCCTGTGGTGTCCCGGATTAGAAAACAAAATCCTTTTCCAAGATGGCCACCATAGATCGGGAAGGCGGTTGTTCCATACATGGCCCCTCTTCGCTTTACATGGCAGCCTGCAAAAAGCAAAAAGGATTGCTGTTAACATATTACCACCAGCACTTTTATCCTCCCTTTCAAATGTATCGTAATGTCGAACAGTTTTACCACAAAGCCAGTCCCAGGTGGACATGGCCACTGTAATCCTATCTTTTCTCCCTTCTGGTCATGGCCAGTAGCCACATTGTGCGGATCATGACCTTATACCATGACCCTGACATTCTGCCCACTCCCCATGGCTGCAGCCTACCCCTCAGTCAATAAACGTATACCGCTATGTTTTTTAACTACATTACGACACTTGTGTAATACGAAAACACTTCCACATCTCGTCACATAACCAACCCTAATGATATTGCACACTTTTTTGGATGACGTTCCTCTCCAGCGTAGCCAAATGCGCATATAAGCACCTTCGTGCCATGACACAGAACCTGCAAATGAACACACAGCGACATACAACATAGCATGTTACATTTTGAAATAATAAACGGTTTTTTAAAGGAAAACATTAACAATTTTAGAATTTGTAAAGTACTTTAATTTCACAATAAACTGTACGAGACCATCGGACAATACCCATTTTCAATCAAATAGTACTTTGTTTGTTCGGTCGTCATCGAAAATGTTAATTGTGAGGCACACGTTGATCTTTTCGCATTACACAAAGTATTCGCTTTCGAAAAAGCAACCGCTTCGGTCGCACAGTGATTTCCAAGACGTCAGCATGAACTTTGGACTACACCACCATAAAAGATGTTATGTTACTCCTAATGGCCACTCCAGCGTATGGACAAATGGGGCCAGGCCGGTCGTCCCACAATACAGTGACGGTTAGGCAGCCGGTCATGAGTACGTGCATCTGGCATGCAAAGAAGCCATCACTTGGCATCTGGAATCCATGGCAATCACAGTACGGCAGAATGTAGCTGTTCGGAAAACGTAACAGAAAATACGTAACAATACCCACCTTTTACCAAACAATTTCAAAAAAGACAAAAAGAACGTGGAAACTGATACATAAATCGATGTGGTCATACATGACATTTTAAAGAAATAATAGCATTGAACATGGGTGAACCTAATGATAGCCTACAAACAGCGAGAATCTGCACTCTCCATAAATTAAAAAAAAATGACAACTACACAGAAAGATAGTACCTCAGTTGCAATGCCAAAATTATTGTTCTGGTAATAAAGAATTAAAACTCGTTCCGGTGTAGAGTCGTCAAAAGTAAACTTACACGATATTTACTGTCTCCATTGTCTTCGTTAAACCCAGACAGCGATGTACTTGCGCAAAGAATCTTCTTCAACTGATATTACATGTGTTTTACAAACGTTTTGAATACATAACCTTATCAAATGGTATTTTTCCAAACTTGCACTCCCTGCATTCTAACAGAATTTTCCCTTTCCTTCAAGGTCAAAAAACAATTGACCCTTATGGGTTCAGTGAGATGCGTGGGCCTACTGAGCTCACAACAAAAAAGCAAACCAAGTGACCTTCACTCAGAATGAAAATACATTCTGACTTTGCAACAACATATCTGAATGCATGCATGAGAATTGCTACTCCCATACACTTGCAGAACCGCCGTTTCCATCAAACAGTGCAGGTGCCTGCCTTGGTTAAGAAGTGCAATGGTGTCTTGTTTTATATGTGTTAGCGGCGATGACCGCGTACACCAAAACACGAATGAAAGATGGCGGGCGCAGTGACAGAATCTGACGCTCTACCCGCGTTCAACATCCAATAGGTGAAGGCACCACATGTCCGCGAACATGACGCTATGGATTAGCCAATCGGGATCTTGTCCGCGGAGTGAACAGGGAAGTGTGTGCGCGGAGCGGACATAGATACCACTAATTTTTTCAGATGTACTTTTTGGTCGTTTTAAAGAAAACTACTGGACGGATTGGCACCACATTTACAAAAGCACACTTCTGGGACCAAGCTCCTGCTCCTATCGCAAATTTGGTGAAAATCCGTCCAGCGGTTTGGGCTGTAGACGTGCGCAAAGTTTTTGCCCCATTCAGTCTATGGGAAAAAAAGATGTTTTGGGACCCCCCCCTATAACTTTTACCTCCCTGGACCAAACATCACCAAAATTTGAGAAGCAATTCACAGTGGCCCATACACTTCCACTGCAAAGTTTGGTGTGGATTTGTCCATGGGGAGCGGAGTTATAAGCTGCCCAAAAAGTGCTCTTCCTATGGAAACAGCAACTTAACCATAACTACACATCCACTACCATGGCCGTGTAATATATATATATATATATATATATATATATATATATATATATATATATATATATATATATATATATATATATATATATATATATATATATATTTAAAAAAACAGATTCTCTAGTGACCGCTGCACCGCTCCTGCTGTCTTTGATTGTTCCAAGCATTGTCTACCAGGATTACCGCAGCAACGACGACAAGTGGCTTTAAACAGATCCCATATAGCCGAAAACCGCGGTGCTCGAGTCAGAGAACCCAGAAAGCACAGGTGAGGTAGGCAAGCCCTTCTGTTACTACATAATCATAAATAATTGATTGTAAGTCACTTAACAGTGATCCCATATATATCCATAGAAGATGTTTAACAAGACACATGGCAAAACCAGCACCAACTGTCCTTAAGGAGGCTCATTACAGTTGCAATCTAGTAACTGTTTTAAAACTCGAGTAGCTACAAAGTTGGTGATCATTTCTCTGAATTCAACTATTACCTTAACAAATAGCATTGTGAAATATGGTGGACAAAGAAGGCAGTAGAGATGCAGAAGCATCTGCTTTATTCAGTGAAACACTCAATTTGAATGCTACAGAGAATCTGCAACAACCACATCAATTCAGGACTATACAGCAGAAAATGCTCAGACTACAAACACTCCACAAAAAGGAAACCAACAAATGGTGGGAATTGAAATCCCTGTAGAATTGCATTGACAACGCCAGGATACATAAGGATTTCAGAATGTTTGCTATCCCGATTTATAAGGACCCAGATCCTGAAATGCTTTGAGAATTGGGAGATGCTACCAATGAGTGTTCTTTTAGGATGTTTACCATTTAGGTCAAATATGCGAAAAGTGACAGAGCCAAAGGACTAAAGGACATCGAGGATCTAGAAAAAGATATCTTTAATGGAGCTGATTCAATTGCAGCCAACAATATGAAGACACAAATTGAAAGAAATCTGAGCAAATATGAGGATGAAATTAAAGACCGCAAACAGCAGAAATTCCTCAGGGATAAACAAAATTATGCCAGAAAGTATGATACTATTTGAAAGGGAATACGCACAATATTAGAACCAGTAGTGCCTAGTATCCCTGAAACCGAATCATATGCCAAAGGTACTGCTAGTTCTTCAACAGATATCTCAGTATCCTGCAACAGTGACATCCCCATTAAGTTGGATTTTTTAGAAGAGATGAGACCCTTTTATTAGGTAGGCAAATCAACTCAAGGGAGGAATCAAAACAGGACCAATACAACGACAAGAGGAAGAGCACAAGGAGATGCAGGGGCAAAAGGAAAAACACAAAGGAGACATCAATCGGGAGGACGTCAAACAAGCTCTGGCAAGAACAAGAAAATGTAACATCAGACATTAAAATGCAAGTTGTCAATCTATCTGACAGAATTCTGACGGACATGGAAAGTCAAGTATTGGCAAAAGGGTTATCATTCTGTCCAACTACCAGTTATGATTGCCCTCAATCTAGGATTGACCTTTACTGCTTCGTAAGAAAATTAAGACTAGCTAAATATTATGCGAATAACGACTCTATCAAGAAATCTAATATCAGGCAAGCAAAGCCTTCTGAGCTCAGAATTAGAGAAGTACCAACATTATGCTCCCTTGATTCCCTATATAATCAGCAGTTATTACCTGAAACCATCTCCAAAAATGATGATGCATGGGATTCAGTTCTAACAGAGCATACATAACACCTTGCCAGCTCAAAGCAATTTGGCAAAGAAATCTAAATTCAATCTGCCAAACATGAATAGCCCTATGATAGGTCTATTTTATGACTTGGTCATTGATGAATTTAAATCTCTAGTGATTAAACCCAGCATAGAGAAAGACAAGTCCAATTTGACAAATGCCCAGTGGCTAGCAATGGTGAGTCTGAGAGCATATCAAACAATCGTGGTCAAATCATCAGCTAAAGGGTGAAATGTGGTGGTTTTAAACACTCAAGACTATCAAGCAGAAGCAATGCAACAACTTAGAAATACCCACAACTATGCCAAACTACCCACAGATTTATACCCGCAATACAAAAAAGAATATGATGTCAACCTTGCAACATGGTTCAAAGAAGGCCTCATCAGTTGGGATGAGAAAATGTATTTAACCAAGGATTGTCCTATAACACAGATAATTAATTTAATTCCCAAGATACATACATCTATGACAAGACCACCAGGCTGACCGATTGTGGCCTCTATAGATTCCCTGTTGGAAAATACGTCTAAATTTGTAGACACATTTCTTTTTCCATTTGTTGAGACATTGCCGTCATATACTAAGGATACCACAGCCTTTTTAAAAAAAATTGACCAAATCCCCTAGGATGCAAATTATCTCCTCGTCACACTTGATGTTGTATCATTATATACCTGCATTCCACATGTTCAAGGTATTGAAGCAGCCAATTGTTATTGTTCAACAAGATAACTTAGTTATTGTGATTATTCTAAAATGCTACTTGAAATGCGGTTGTTTGTCCTAGCACACAATTCCTTAATGTTCAATGGGCAATGCTGGTTTCTGGTTTTTGAAAAGTTCTTTATCTGTTATGAAATCCTAAACTTGGTTATGTTCTTCGCATCAAAACAGACTCTTTTTATGGTTTCGCTATCTTTTTAAAATGCACCAACTGGTACAATTTTGATTGGTTCCCCTGACTAACTAGTTGGTCTTATTCAAATGTCCTTTTTTAATTAGTTACTTACTTGTACACTGTGTTTTGTTCAGCGTGTATTCACTTTATGATGCAGATGCTTGTTATTGTACATGTTACTGAATGTTTTTCTCACCTGACTATGTACGTTTTGGTTTGACTCGACTGATTTAGGGTCACGTATATGAAATCAAGGCCAGTGTTGGATGAACCTATTGCTGGGTTCCCAATTATAGTTACGATTGTGCTCAGAAATCAGCAGGTAGTTTGGATTAATATTAAATTTATTCTGAACAACAGCTTAAACATATGTCTAGCAACGTATGTTGAATTCAGCATTATCATTTCACAGGTTATTTCCTCTCTGTGATGAATTTGGGTCTGGCATTCTGCTTATATATTGCATTTCAAGATAATCTACTCCTTATGCAGGACATATGACGTAGGCCATGGACCTAACTCTCTTTCTCCCTGTAAGGAAGCATGAGCTGGACAATTCATTTGCTCAGCCAGAGTATAATGGAACCCAAGATGGGATGATAACTGTATCTAAATGAGATATTATTGTGCATCTCTGTGGGATCAGTGTTCTGAAATATGGTTTTGGAAGAACAAGTAGTCTTGGGAATCACTTTCTCAAAGGGAGGTTTGTTCTGTCGACTTTCTGAGCATTGGTCTTTCTCTTAATGGTCTCTAAGGCTACATTTGTACATGTCTCAACTTTTGGGACTTTAGCACCTGGGCCAAATTTGTTGTTGTTCTCCTTCTCTTGACTCTGTGTGAAACTCATGGTGGCAACAAGTAAGACAGAGAAAACAGATCACAGTTCAAGGGTGTTTATTGAATAATGACTGCTGTATGCAGGTTGCAAAAATGCCTAATCGACAAAACCTATATCTAAGATGGGAGCAAGTGTCGACCATCAAACGAAAAAAAGGCAGCCCTAGTGGTGTTGTGTCAAAATAAAAAAGGCCTCTACTAAGAAACCTATTGCCAAACCTCACAAATAATACACAAAGGGGTGTGGTATAGTTCTCAAGAAAAGAAAGAAGTGTTCTCAAATAATATGTCAGGATGTGGCAGTCTGACTCTCCGATCCTTATGTTTTGGACACGGGGTAGAATGGGAGCTTGGAACACAGTACAGTTCCAGGCTTCTCCAGCACGAGAAGCCAGTTCTAATGGCAGCTCTAAGGACTGTCGATGGCTAAGTCTTGCTTTCTTGAAAGACTCTTGCCTTCGAGGATCTGACGTATTCAACTAACAAAACAAACACACAATCTCTTTTCCATTGGCTTTGGGTGACAACTTTCACCCCGGGATTCCCCTCTTCTGGGGGCAAATCTCTAGAAAGTTCTTTAATGATATCAAGATCCGAGATAGCTGTTTTCTTGCTTTTAAGGTCCTCTCTGGTTCCAAAATAAAGTTCCTTTAACAAATGAAAGTGCAATTTCCAATGTTCACTGGGTGATTTGTTCACCCCTGGATCCCGGTCTTCTTGTCACTGACCCTTCTCAATTGTTTACCACAGTTTCACGTAGGGTGATAGTTTCATCGCCCGTGTCCCCCTCTTCTGGGTGCTGACCCTTCTTAAATATCTCATTCCATATATTACATGACAGTTCTTTTTCAATTAACTTTTCAGGTGAAAGCTTCACCCCTGGATCTCCCTTGGTCGGGCACGGACCTCTGTTAACTGCCAATGTTTTGGTAAGGGCTTCACACCTGAATCTCCCTCCATCTGGCTCTGACCTGTTTTTGGGTGATGGCTTTACCCCTGGATTTCCCTCTGTCGGGCTCGGATACTTTCCAACTTCCCATTCACTTGTATTTGCGGGATTCACTTCCCTTGCTTTCTCTCACTGCAGGATTCACTTCCATTGCTTTCACACTGATGTAGATCAAAGTCTTTCAATTGTACAGGGATGTTACTAGACATCCTGTATGACCACTTTGACCTCTTTCAGCAACTCTCCTACGGCCTTCTGGTACCCGTAGTTTCATTCAAATGGGGATCGACCAGAGTCTCTTGAATTGGCACCAATGTGGTGCCGGTTTTCCCACTGCAGCTGGTGTCCCCATAACATTATTTAAAGTTCTTTACACTGTTCATTAAACTTGGTTCAAACTTGCCACTTTGCGCATCTCATTCCACACAGCCCGATTCTTATCGATTCTCGCCTCTACTCACCAGCTGTGATGAACCGATTGGCTTTTGGCCTTCCTGGCGTCAAGGCTGGTATCACAGGTGCGGGAGCTTCCCTCGGCCATGCTTATCGGCATAAGCTTGCCCCGTGAACCGTTGACATCTGCTGCAAGACACTTGTGCTATTGTTCACGGTCTTAGGCTCTCTTCAACAAAGGTTCCCTGGGCCTGGGATGAAAATGGAGGGTCACTTCTCTCCTCACCACTCTCTAGATTCCTGCTGCCTTTTTCCTTCTCTTGAACTTCTGCACCTGCGTAGCTGTGCCGTTGTGCTGTCTGCCATGCTCTTCTTGCTCGTATTGTGCTACGTTTTAACCTAATTCACTTGTTTAGAATTCCCATTTAATTATTTACCGTAACATGGTGTAAATTAGGCATATGAAAACAAAGATACAAAATATAAAATGCTTAAAATATAAACATGTATTGCTTATTGCAATTCGCAGTGCCTGCCATACTGGATGAAGAATAAAAAGAGCAACATTTTAAAATATTATATGTTAAATACCTGCAGTAACATTCCAATCACATTTTCCGCATTCCCAATCTGATCAGACAAAACACTACGATTCCCACAATCCCCTTTTCACCACATCCTCATTTTTCTCTAACACATTCCTTC
The DNA here is from genome assembly GCF_040938575.1 of Ambystoma mexicanum. Classification (NCBI taxonomy): domain Eukaryota; kingdom Metazoa; phylum Chordata; class Amphibia; order Caudata; family Ambystomatidae; genus Ambystoma; species Ambystoma mexicanum. The sequence continues at coordinate 533,308,621 of NC_090939.1, forward strand.
TGTCCACCTACCTCCAGCCTTTTTAATCCTGTTCTACTTTACATTCCCTACCTTTCACCTCGGGTTCTCTCCAAACTGCTGTTTGCCTTTATATGTTATGTTATGTTATGTTATTTTGCACTTATATAGCGCCTTATATACCATTGGTATGGTCTGAAGGCGCTGGTAGGTTGAACACCCTTGGGAACCGCAGTTCAGATCAGTAGAGAGAGTAGGGAGAGTCAAAAAGGTGCGTGTGAGCACCAGATATGTGTGCAGCTCGTGCAGTACTTGTGTAATAGCTGCTTCTTATCGGTAGGTGTGGTGGTTGAGAGATCAGGAGAATGTGTTCGTTCTGGCAGGATTTATCTGGAACGGATGTGGCTGCGTTAGGCCTGAGGAAAACGCCTGGCTGGGGGTGTGAGACCAGCAGTGTTTACATAGAATGATGTGGAGTAAGCGGCGGATGTTCGTATGAGAACAGTTATACCGAATGGTGTCATAGTATCTCTGTGTTCTAGTTGAGTGGTGATGTAAAGGAGAGAGTAAGCGTGGTGGTGTGATATGATGGGTTATATGCTTTTTCAATGTGCAAACTTCTAAATGCAACTTTCCCAGAGAGGCTACTGGGCACATTTCTAAAATTCAAGGAGAGGCTATAGGGCACACTTTCTAAATGCAACTTTCACATGCTAACATTCACAATTCCATCTAGATGCGGCGCAGGCCAATATTCACAATTCCATCTAGGAGTGGACATGCTAACATTCACAATTCCATCAAGAGTGGACATGCTAACATTCTCAATTCCATCTAGGTGCGGACATGCTAACTTTCACAATTCCATCTAAGAGTGGGCATGCTAACATTTCTCAATTCCATCTAGGTGCGGACATGCTAACATTCACAATTCCATCTAAGAGTGGACATGCTAATATTTCACATTTCTATCTAGGTGTGGACATGCTAACATTCACAATTCCATCTAAGAGTGGACATGCTAACTTTCACAATTCCATCTAGGTGCGGACATGCCAACATGTACAATTCCATCTAGGAGTGGACATGCTAACTTTCACAATTCCATCTAGGTGCGGACATGCTAATATTTCACATTTCTATCTAGGTGTGGACATGCTAACATTCACAATTCCATCTAAGAGTGGACATGCTAACTTTCACAATTCCATCTAGGTGCGGACATGCCAACATTCACAATTCCATCTAGGAGTGGACATGCTAACTTTCACAATTCCATCTAGGTGCGGACATGCTAACATTCACAATTCCATCTAAGAGTGGACATGCTAACATTCTCAATTCCATCTAGGTGAGGACATGCTAACTTTCACAATTCCATCTAAGAGTGGACATGCTAATATTTCACATTTCTATCTAGGTGTGGACATGCTAACATTCACAATTCCATCTAAGAGTGGACATGCTAACTTTCACAATTCCATCTAGGTGCGGACATGCTAACATTCACAATTCCATCTAAGAGTGGACATGCTAACTTTCACAATTCCATCTAGGTGCGGACATGCTAACATTCACAATTCCATCTAAGAGTGGACATGCTAACTTTCACAATTCCATCTAGGTGCGGACATGCTAACATTCACAATTCCATCTAAGAGTGGACATGCTAACTTTCACAATTCCATCTAGGTGCGGACATGCTAACATTCACAATTCCATCTAAGAGTGGACATGCTAACTTTCACAATTCCATCTAGGTGCGGACATGCTAATATTATGGCAGTCTATGTTATTTGGGGGTAAGATAGAGTGGCATGGGCTTTCTGGAGTGGAGTGATTGCTCTACTCCCCACCCATCCCACACTCACGGTTTTGGTGGTGTCTGTTAGCTGCTGGCTTCCTTGGCGTCCCCTGCGGACACCTGCAGACACATCTTGGAGCCGCCAATAATGGAGTCGTCCTTTGCCTCGGGTCCTTAGCCGATGGGCTGCCGGGCAGAGGGCTGCCCTGGACGGAGCAGTGATGAAGGGAGGGATGGGCAGGGACGGGGCGGGAGCTGGACTAGAGAGGGGTGGTGGGGCGGGCTGGGAGGGGGGCGGGCGAAAGATTCCGGAAGGGAGAGGCAGGGAACCACGGGTCAACGCGGGGCCGGGGGGGGAGAAAATACAAAAAAAAAGACACACGGAATGGGGTCGCGGATGGGGGCGCACTCACCTGCTCCTCAGATGGAAAGAGGAGTAGGTGCAGTGGCACGGGTCGCTAGACCCAGCAAAGCTAAACTTGGTGACCAATTAGGGGTGAGGGGCGGGCTGGGAGGCGGGCGGGCGAAGGATTCCGGAAGGGAGAGGCAGGGAACCACGGGTAAACGCGGGGCCGGGGGGGGAGAAAATACAAAAAAAGACACGCGGAATGGGGTCGCGGATGGGGGCGCACTCACCTGCTCCTCAGATGGAAAGAGGAGTAGGTGCAGTGGCACGGGTCGCTAGACCCAGCAAGGCTAAACTTGGTGACCAATCAGGGGTGGGGGGCGGGTTGGGAGGCGGGCGGGCGAAGGATTCTGGAAGGGAGAGGCAGGGAACCACGGGTCAACGCGGGGCCGGGGGGGGGAGAAAATACAAAAAAAGACACGCGGAATGGGGTCGCGGATGGGGGCGCACTCACCTGCTCCTCAGATGGAAAGAGGAGTAGGTGCAGTGGCACGGGTCGCTAGACCCAGCAAGGCTAAACTTGGTGACCAATGAGGGGTGGGGGGCGGGCTGGGAGGCGGGCGGGCGAAGGATTCCGGAAGGGAGAGGCAGGGAACCACGGGTCAACGCGGGGCCGGGGAGGGGGGGAATACAAAAAAAAAAGCACGCGGAATGGGGTCGCGGATGGGGGCGCACTCACCTACTCCTCAGATGGAAAGAGGAGTAGGTGCAGTGGCACGGGTCGCTAGACCCAGCAAGGCTAAACTTGGTGACCAATCAGGGGTGGGGGGCGGGCTGGGAGGCGGGCGGGCGAAGGATTCCGGAAGGGAGTGGCAGGGAACCACGGGTCAACGCGGGGCCGGGGGGGGAGAAAATACAAAAAAAAGACACGCGGAATGGGGTCGCGGATGGGGGCGCACTCACCTGCTCCTCAGATGGAAAGAGCATGTTGCTTAGCATTGCTGAAACATGCATTCACTAAATATGATTTATTGTGCATATCTTTGTTTTACCTTTTTTTTGTATACCCCACACATATTTCCCTTAGGAATAATGCTCAAAGCAAGCGGTGTTCCTTGTTCATCAACGTTAACCAAATATGACAAAAAAGGTAAGTATGTTAAATGTGCAAAAAAGCCCAAACTGCTTTCTATTTGTTTGTCTCTTTAAAAAGTAGATGCAGGTGATGTCTGTACTGTACACATAAAAAATTGGTTTCCAAGACCTTTATTTATTTTGCTCTCTGGTCAAACAAAAGTACACAATCACTCAGTAATTAATCCAGTAAATTGAACAGAAACAGATGGATTTTCAAAATATATGCTGACTCTTCAATATACAACCAAATAGGAAATCCTGATTTTTGTGGTGTCTCACATTTTATGTGCAAAGACATTTCTCAAGGAATGGATCTGTTTCTTAGTAACTCAATGCATCAAACAACCCAAGTTTCTATTTAGACCTAGACGCTTTGGCCTGTGTCTCAGCAACAAATTACCATCTGTGTCTATTTGATTAAAAGGATACTATGGGCCTAATGCAGCATTTAAATAAACATTTTGCTTAGTTTAGATCAGTGACATACACATACATTGAAACAATAAATTACAATATTTTAATTTAACATGCATTAAAATGAAATCGCCTTATTGGCCATAACCTTTCAAAAAAGTTGCTGATTTTCAAACAAAAAAAAAACAGATTTAGATCCATAAAAATATTACCCCATAATACAAATACAAACATGATACATTAATATTTTTGAATTATTAATAGATTTAATTATTTCATTAACTTTATTTGGAATTTGAAGCATACATCCAGATTAAGAATTACCTTGTGATTTTGAATACATATGCCTCGATAGTGGGAGAAGTTAATAACAGAAGTCATGAGGGAAAATAGATTTTTTTTGTCCAATCTGACCCAACACTTCTGATGGGAGATGAATAAACTCCCATTGTCACAAAGCAGAAATAAAAGGAGATGATCATTGGGAGCATTAGTACCTGAAGAGAACCAATGATAGGCCCTGTCTGATGAGAAAATGTTGCATTAAATGATACTGCATGGATAGAGTTTATCCGTTATTTAAGGGCAAAAACACAGTAAAAAGGGAGAATGTGTTAATGGGGCTGTTCGATAGGAGAAGTGCTGAGTGGGGTTCCACCTTAAATTTACCTAATGACAAAATCCCTTAAGTATCCATTCCTTGTGGCTTTACTTCCGGTCAGTGACATCACTTCCTGTCCCTGACATAATTACCTATCTGTGACATCACTTCCTGTGGCCATTATAATTCAGTCCAACTTCCGGTTAAAGGTCACAATAAACTTCTCTGGCAACACCAAACAAGAAGAAATCGCCTCATCCCAGCTACACCAGGGACACAATCAGAGAGACCAACCACTGATTGAAAAGGCAATCAGGTAACAAGAGCCTATGCCACCCCTCAGGGAATCCTAGTTAGAGGCAGAACAATAAAGGATGAAGAACAGCCACCCTCTTTGTCTCTTCACCTCTGAACCTTTGCTTTTGCCTTCCTACCTGATGCAACTGTGAGTACCCCTAGCTTGATAATTATTGTGCTGTCTGTACAAACTGTGGTACTCACATATTATGCATTTTCTCCTGCTGCTCATCCAACTCACATCTTCCTACACTTTTTCCAATCACGCTACAACATCCTCCTTGTATATCCCTATCATAAAACTCATAAAACTCATGTCTCCATCTCTCTTGCACCTCCTTCCTGTGACTCACATTCTCTATTCTTCCTTAATGCAACAATGCAACAACTGAACATTGCACTTTGGAATGACCATTCTGTATGCAACAAAACTTCCTCTATCACTAACTGCTTTCATACCAGATATTCTATCCTAGATTACCTTGCTATCACCAAAACCTGGATTTCTCATCTGTCATTCCTACCCTGGTGGACCTACATGACTCCAAATTATCCTTCATTCACTCTTTTGTCTAACTGGGAGAGGTGAAGGCACCAGAAAGCTACTCTTTTCCTGCTTCATTGCCTCACAAATCTCCAATGATACCTCCTTTTAAATTCATCATCTTTACTAGTACACTGCCTTGCTTAGTTCACATCCTCTCAATCTATTACCTAATGGTCCCACTGGAGGATTCTTTCATGAACTTGGGCAACTCCTTGATTGTCTTTCCACTAAACATTCTCTTGCATGACATTAAACTTCCCTCTCAAACCAGTTCTCAGGAATCTAAACTTCAGTATTTTCTAAGTGACCATGCCATCCCCTCTATAAATAACCAACCAACCCACAATGGGTATAAAAATGTGGATCTCTTTTTCATGTCCTCCTCTTTCTTAGCAACAAGCCCCTTGCCTCACTTATTATTGCAGTTCTCTCTCTCCTCCTTCACACTCAATGCCTCTTCCACTATCACTGCCTTCCCGAGCTTCCAATCCCTACTATATGACTAATTCCCCTCTCACTTCCCATTGCTATCTTTCACCCTTAACTCAACCATGCGTCACCCCATTCATTTGTTATAAATAAATAAATGACCATGTCATATATTGTATTCACACCGAAGTGCGATGATTGCTGCACAAATAGAGCAGTAGCCACTCACATGAGGACCTGCAACTCTACTTCCCAGCCCTGAACTCTCTCAAGTCCTTTCTTGATAGAACGAAAATGTTATTCTACCTCACCTAATTGACTCTCACTCCAACCACCCTCACCGGCTACAGGGCACTCTAATCTCATTGCTCACTCCTCCTAAAACTATAACTCTCAACTCCACTCTCAAAGCAAATGATCTAGCTGAATACTTTGCTGCAAATATTTCCAAAATGAAAGTCTCTCAGCGAATCCTTTTCACACACCCTCAACCTACATTCTACACTCTGCCTACTCTACCATCATCCCCTGACTCTATCTCATACTAATTCTGAAGAAATGCAATTTCTACTGATGACGGCTAACCCCACTTATGCCCCATCAGATTCATAAGCTAGTCATGCCTATGTCTCTTATAGTGGTCTCTGACCTTGATTAACTCTTCAACCTGTCCTTACAATCCACATTCTTTAACTCTATTTTGAAAATGGCTATGGTCATCCCTCTCCTAAAGATGCAAGGGGCTGATCGAACCTACTAGATAATTTTGCTTAGTGTCTCTCCTTTCACGCTACTCTAAAGTGCTGTAAATTGTTGTGTTAAAGCATTTTTACCAATTTCTTAGACATTCACAACCTGGAGAACCCTTACAAGCAGTTTTCCTATCACTCTATGGAAACTTTTTTCATGAATGTCTCCAGCTTCATTGCCTCTACTAAGCACTCCAATCTATCCTCTATACTAATTCTCCTTGCCCTGTCCACTGCCTTTGACACTGTCAGTGACTCTGATTTCCTTAACACTCTCTTGCTGGTTGGAATTCACAATTGTTTCCTTGCTTGGATAGAAGTCTACCTAGAACCTCACCAATTCTCTAGTCCATGTCACAACAACACCTCTCAACACATTCTTCTAACTTTCGGTGTTCCACAAGGATCTGTTTTGGGTGCTCTCCTCATTATACTCTACACATCTGCTCTTCGGGCACTAATCTCCTCCTTTGGGTGCTCGTAACAACTCTTAATTGACTTTCCTCTGATCCATCAACATTTCAAACTGTCTCTTTTGCATTAAATATTGGATGGCTTCAAACTCTCTGATGTTAAAGTCTTCCAAAATAGAGGTGCTCGTCTTCCCTGACAAATACTCTCTCCTATCTCTTCCCGTACCTGTCCAGTTCCCACCTGGCACTCTTCCCTACTCCTATTCAGATAGGAACCTCAATGTCCTCTATGACTCCTCTCATTCCTTCTCTACTTTCATCTCCAAAACTGCAATGGCATCTCGCCTCAACCTCCTAAATATTAGGAAAAGCGTGGGCCACCTTCCTTTCAACATCAACAAGCATCTCTTAACCCTCTTGTCTTCCCTTAACTGAACTATTGGACCAGCTTCCTCTCTGGTCTCCTCTGTCTTCTTGACAGGACCATTAACTTCAGTACCTTCACTCTCTTTGAACTCCCTCTCTTCACACCTACTTCCTTTTACTGTCACCAGACTGGATGGTTGATGATGCAATGTTTTGGTCGAGATTTAAATGTCTTCTCCTGGTTCACAAATCCTAACATGGTAAGGAACCACAGTATCTTTCCTTCTCTATGCATCTCTACAGGTCTTCTTGTAATTTCTGCTCTGCCTCTTTGATAACCCCTGTGGCACCTTGCACTCCCAGGGCTTCCTCTCTCCTCTGCTCTTTCTCTCTCTGTGCTCTACTTGCGGAGAATTCTCTTCCTCCGTACATATTAGAAACTGCCCACAATGATTTGATCAAAGCCAAATTAAAAGGCTACCTCCTTGAGTCTGAGTTATCCTTTTAACCTATCTCTCATCTGCCTTTGAGCTAACATATTTTCCTCACCTCTAACCTGAATGTGTACTTGACTTAGGGTCTCATCACAACCTCGGCGGTAATGCCAGCAGTATTAGCGCGGGGGCTATTAGCGTGACCGCCATAGCCCCCGGCGCTAATAGCGCGGGATCACGAGTTGGGCGGACTTGGAAGTCCCCATTCCCCATTGAGCCCATTCGGGAATGCCCCATTCCCCATTGGGCTCAATGGGGAAATTTTGCGCTCATACCGCCGGCGGATTTCCCGCCGGCGGTGTGAGCGCGAATTCTCGGCGGATTTCACACCAGCTCAGAGCTGGGTTGAAATCCGCCGAGGCCCTGATTTGGCAAACCCTTAAATCCGGCGGTAATAGCGCCACCACAGGATTTAAGGGTTACTGCCGAGGTCGTGATGAGGCCCTTAATCTGCCTTCACTCTAACACTTGTTGCATCATGGTCAAATACCTAACAACGACAGCCATACCACCAACCTGCACTTAAAAATGTCTTAGGCTGAGTGTCCTTAATCTATGTAGGTCTACCCATGCATTGTCCCCCGTGACTGTTCCATTTACACCCCACCACAACCTGGTCAGAATGTCATTAAAACTCACCCCATTGTAAATAACTCACTGCTTGCCATCAAATAGGATTTCTTATTCATTGTACATTTGTTGGTGATTAAAATAAATAATGTCTTCCCTGTATCCAAATAAATAAATAAATAAATAAATAGATACATAGATAGATATTTTCTATAGGGTGTGTGATGAAAAAAACCTACCCCAAGGCAGACCCAGATGGCCTGAAATAGATTTTGAAAGCATGGGGCAGACTGAGACCACAACTTACCTGGCACAGATTGCCTGGAGCTGTAGATGTACCTACCTGCTCCGTGCTATTAAAATACAAACAAAAATGAGTATAGCAAATCACTGTGCATATAGAGATATGAGCGTGAAATTAATTAATACCACTGATAGCAACTGAAAGTCACGTGGGGGAATCCTTTACCAGCGAGGCTGTTGATGAACTGGAAACTGCAGAGGGCACATCATGTTCTCAGACTTTAGCCAACTGAACAAATTCCCAAATGTTCACAGGGATAATTTATTCCCAAATGTGTCAGATGGTGTACAACATTTTACAAATGTAAAGAAGTTAAAGCCCTCACAGTGGAGTAGGAAGGTATTAGCTTGTCCACATTATCCCCAGAAACTAACAAAGTGTAATATACAATGTGAGTTTTCAAGATAACACTGTGGATAAAGGAAATGCAGAATTTACGGCAGACTCCTACACTCTAATATAAAAGTAGTGTTGATCCCTATTCTATCTGCTATTAATCCAAGCCTTAAAAATAAGTTGTCCAACTTCACACCCTGCATTTTATAGACATTCTCTAACCAGAAACCACTATTACTCTACATTTAGAGTAGATGTACCCATAGAATAAGAAGGCTATAAGGGAACCCAATGCATATGTTTCACTGATGTCAATCATGTGATGGTGTAAAAATAAATGTATTGAAATATATATTGTAAAATGCTTCTCTAATGCCAACACTTGTTGATGGTGTTAGAGAAAATGAAGTGAAATATATGTTGTATATTTCAGATAAGAATATTTAATGTTTAATATGAAAACATAAAGACAATAAGAGGTAAATATTGAGAATGTTTACCTTGAGGACAAATATAGGTGTAGTCTAGAATAATTATTCAAATGTGCTTTTATATGAAAGGTTGTGTGTGTGTGTGTTGGGGATCCAATTATTGACATAAAAGCAGGTAGGTTGTGTTTTCTTATGTAGGCAAGCTTTCTTTACTTAATGGAATATTGTGGGTGAGATCCCCAGCATTGTGTTAGGGGACCAAAGTTAATTTTGATGTATTACTTTAGATAAAACAAAACATTCTAATCAAAGATATTGTTTTTTGGCTCCAGAATTTTGGAAGGATTGTTGTAGTAAAGGGTGTTTGATCAAGAGGCACCTCACCTCTTTTCTAAATATATAAAATCACTTGCATCCCACCCAATCTTACAAAGCCTGCAGCATATGTAATCGGATGGCACCCCCCGAGGAACTGCCCTGGCTTAACAGCACTCCTGTTTGTGTCCATATTAGGCAGTGAATCAATTTGGTCAAGAAGTTCTTGTTGGAGATTTCTTCACAACTTCTATCACTATGACCCTTGTTTCATAGAGACAAGACCAGGCACCATCTTGGATTCCACTTCAGAGCTTCTCATTCACTTAAGGTATATCTCATCAACCGATTTGTTAGTCAAAAAACTTTTCTTGGAGCGTGCTTCCCTTTGCAAGCTGTTTGAATGTGGATGGCAGCATGTTTAGAGAGAAGCCTTTGGTTTCAGTGCACCACAGACATTTCTTCTTCATGGATCTTCATGGATAAGATCTGTCTAACTCTCCTTTGCTGGCCCTTCAGTATTTGTATATTTAGGTTTTAGAACACTATGCAAGAATACCTCACAATAGATGGCGTTCCCGCAGAGAGAGTATATATGGTGACTTTAAGGAAGGGTTTCAGTCAAGGTATGATTGCGATAAATATGTTCATTCATGCTTGGAGACTCTTTTAAAGGAACAGGAGTCACATGTGATGAACACCTGCCAAAAGAATGGGTCATGGTGGAGTAGGCCAGAGGATGCTCCTTGCAGCAATTCAGGGACTGGCATCACATAACAGGTGGGAGCACCTGGCTATCCCCTAACCCAATGTTCAGGTAGGCGACCTCTGCCTAACACCCCATTTATAAACATTCAGTTTGATGCACCCACAATACTCCTAGTTCAATTAATTGAGGATATTCTCAGTTGGTAAACCAGAGATTACTTCCAGTGTAAAAAACCTAGTCATAGTATGTACAATCCAAGCATACATCCAGTTTTGACAACTTCACTATATTGCAATAAAGAACCCAAGGTGTCAACAGAGAAACGAAGTGTGAACAGAGGAACCCCAGTGTGTGCAACTCAAATTAAAAAGACACAGCACATATTCCTTTAAACATGATGGGAAGAGGTGTGAATAGGCCCAGGATACATGGCATCAAAATAAGGCACTCTAAATACTTTAGAAAAAAAAACCCTGGGGGTCATTACAAGGTTGGAGGTAGCCATGGCGCTATTATTGCCATGGCTACCCCCTTACCACATACTGGGTCCGGTTTCCCTTAATGGGGAACTACCAGGTCATTCCAACCTTGGAGGACCCGGTATTTCCCCAGTCAGGGAACGCATCTCCATTCCCATTCGAGCCCCCATAGGGCTCAATGGGAATGGGGAACATGCTAACAACAGTTGTTAGCATGCTGGTCCTTTAGCGGCTCCCACTAAGGGCACCTGGTAAACCAGCCGCCCTTAGCGGGACCCGCTAAAGGACCTTGCAATGTGGTGCCGTTAACCCCTTACCGCCAACCTTTTAATGACCCCCACTATCTACAATTGCATAAAGTGACAAACCTCTCCACTGTTGGTGCCTTGTTAGGCAAACGTGCATGAGACTTCACAAGACAATGGCAATGCCAGTTTGGATGTTAATCTCTTCACCAACCTTCCATTAATATTTTCAGTCAATAGAATAGTGAGGGGTTTTAGTGGAAAGGATCCTGCATAGAGTACTTTTCAACAGTGGAAAGAAGGCATGCTTTGCAGCCTACTATGAGGCCAGTGGTGAAAGCGAGAAGGGGTAAATTGTATATTTGTTGAAATCACAGATTGTGTCACACTTGATATTGCAGCTATCAAGATGTCAGTTAAACAAAAGCAGGAGACTCAATCTTTGATGTAAACCAGAAGTCATGGAGTTTTAAGTGAAGATAACATTGCATGATAAATATGTAGGCATGGAAGAAAATATACAAATAAAACATATGACCTCTAAAAAGCAAATACTAAAAGCCACTACAGATTTCAAAATGGGAAAATATATCAATATAAAGCAACATCAGACTACTGTGTTTATATGAATTCACTGAATATGTCAATCAGATAGAGTGTTTTGCTACAAACTCTAATAGTAATTCCATGCTTTCATCAAGAGCAGCCCTGTGAAATGCAGACACCTCACATAGATGTGCAGTCGAGAGCTAGATTTGAACAGAGGCCACTGTTTTGTTGCATTCCAGAATGTAAAGGGGGAATGTTGGAAAGAACAAGTCAGCATGGGATGAGGATGATGGCTGTTTTGGAGCTCAGAATGCTGGATGTGAATACATCTTCTACCTACCTGAAATATAGGGTTCTCTTGGGCATTGAGCACCATGAAGAGGCAGGCCCACAATCACTCCACTGCGTTGCATGCTGTGGTAATCTCTACAGCAGGGCCCTCTCTGCAGATGCATTTGGAAGACCCTCACAGGAGATTGGCATGCACCAACATGTGGGCCAGTGCTCCATCAGATGCGGGCAGCTCTGGGAAACCCCTCCTGGAATCACTGTACAGCTTAATTCATCTACTTTCCAGAAAAAAAAGGAAAATGTCCCACCTTATAATAGTGTGTGCATGTGCCAGCCATCTTGAGTGAGGTCTAGTGAATGCAGCCCACACTTCAATACACATCATCATCCCCATTCCTGGCAGATTCGTTTTGCAAGCCAGAAATGCAGTCGGTGAACAGCAAGCATACCACTTACAAACATATACTGGTACCTCAATATCACAAAGCTCCTGTCAGCAGCTAAAACACCCCCACCTTTTCTGGCTGATCCCGGGAGGACCCAGTCCTTGAGAGATGCAAGATGTATTGAAAGAGCGCAATGGGGAAACAACACTGTTGAACATGATGTAACTGCCTTAAGAGGTTTGAGCCACTTCTGTGACTTAGGAGACCTGATTGCATCACTTATCTGTGATCAGCTGGTAATTTACACCATCTGTGCCATCATTCAAGAACACCTACGAGCCAAAGAACCTCCCACACCCTTTGAGGAAGCCAACCCACTTACCAACAGCATTGAACAAACTTCCATATCTTTCAAACAGATGCAACTAAATTAACAAGAAAGGGCATCAGTGCTTGATATCAAGTCCAATGACCCCATGAATGCTGACTCAATGGGAACCAGATTCTGTACATTCAGGAACCCAAGACACCTGGCAAGTTCACAGCTTTGCTGAGCCTGAAGTGCACAAAAAAGGAACATTTTGAACAGCTTTACAAGGAAAAGTCCAACTCCCACAAAACAAGACTGTCTAATGCAAAGAGGACTCCAACAGAGATACCGTGAGACATATTTTCAAAAATGCTTGTTACTGTCTGGGGGAGCCCCGCTGACGTGTTCACTTGTTCCTATTCCTAAGAAAGTGTATAGCTGCTCTCTCTTCATTCCAAAGATACCTACACTGCTGCACTGAAGAGCAATGTCTCTGACCTTTAGCCACTGAATATCTACCCCATGACTTATAAGGAGAAACAAATTGACCTGCTGGGAATATTTCACACCACAAACACTTATGAAGATATGAGTTTCACAGCTTGGGATTATGTATCTGAAAAGGGAGGTTTTTGTCAATATAGTTGGGCTAGTTGAATAATATTGAACAGTGTATCAAAGTTAAGGCCAATGCACAGTCTCTAACTCATACATTATGATTCTTCCTCACAAAATAAAAGTCAAACTTCTTCAAGAAATGGACGTCATTTTTCCATTAAGGAGATCAGAAGCGCATAATGGTTGGCCTTAGTTGTCGAACTAGAAAAAAACCCAATGCGAAATTTCATGGGATCAATGTCAGCAATGACTGGAACGCAAGTATTGGTAACGCTGCACTTTACACTATTTCCTCCTCCTCCTCATGTACACCTCATCTGCAAGATCTGGAGACTCGCTGCTAGAATAGATAAGAGTACATCTCAGAGGCCCATTGCGGAAGCAGCCATGTGAGGCCCTGGCCAAGTGCTCCTCATGTATAGCACCCTTTAAGTCATCCAGAAAGTTGCCTGCCCCTCAATAGTGAGAAGTGAAACACCAAACTGTGCCAGAAATACCGATATTGCACATAGCCTCGGTTGTAATCACCCATGATATGTGTAGTCAGCAAATAGAGACCCACTGCATGCATGTTTTGCACTGATTAGGGATTGTCAGAAGTATAATGCCAAACCCTCCATCCTCATTCCCAATATAGATGTTTCTTTTCTGAGAATGATATAGTAGCTTGTTATATTATGTTACTCAGTTTAAATACTGTGTCAGGAAACCAATAAATACTATTAATTAGTATTTGCTATGAAAACATGTATGCATTCAAGTTATTGGGCCTCATAACGACCCAGGCGGAAAACCATGGTGCTAATAGCACCATGGTCCATGCCGGTTACTTACCGACTCCGCCATGGAGAAAGGGGGAGTTACCACCCCATTACAAGGTTGGCGGGGCAGTAATTCCCCCTTCCTCCATGGCCCTTCCCCATTCCCATTTTTGCCCCATAGGGCTCAATGGGAATGGGAAAGGCGCTAAGTACGGTACCGCAAATTGCGGTACCGTACTTAGCACCAAGGTCCCTTTGTGGGTTCCTACTTTAACGGCTGGTGTAGACCAGCCGTTAAGGTCAAGTCCCGCAAAGGGACCTCGTAATCAGGCGCTAATGGGTTAACGGCGCTGCAGCCTTTTACGGCGCTGTTAACCCATTAGCGCCAGGGTCGTAATGAGGCCCATTGTCCTATAATATATAAAGCAACAGAGAAAACCCTAAAAATCAGCCCCAATATTAATTCACCAACCCATTCTCTCCAAACTCTAAACAACCCAGTATTCGTGACGAAAAATTCTGGCTTAGACTTCTGTTAGGGAAATACCTGCCAACCCTTTATGACCCTTGGCAACAGCAACACCCACAATATATTTGAGTCTACAGCTGACACAGTGGAAATTCAGCTGCTGACCTGAAATGGGACTTAGAATTCACATGTTGCTCTACTTGGTTGGATGTCTTTGTTGTGCATGCCACACCCCAAGCCTACCTTCCATCATCTACCTGATGTAAGAAGGGGACTCAAAGGTATCTCCTAAAATAGCCGGGTGTACCATTTACTGATGCTTCCAAACCCTAGGATGGCTTCCACATCAGATGTGGGACATGGGGATGATTAATCCTTCCTTTTAGGCGGTATTCTCTCTGGTTGCCATGCTGTAACACTGCCCCCTGTGTAAACTCATTTAGTATATCTGTAAGGGAGTGGAGACATGTGCAATGGATGGCAGACTGTTAGCTTGCCCACGCTAATTCAGGCCCCTCTCTTTCCTTTAAAGATTTAGATGTAATTCCTGCACCTGTGTGAAAGAAGCCAAGGAGGATGTCACTGCTGGTTCCATTGGCTAACATTCCCCACTTCCCTTAAAGCAGAAGTAGCTACAGAGACTACAATTTCCATGGAAGTGAAAGAACTGTGCTTTGGTAATACAGAAAGGTACATTTCTCTTTTCCAATGTGGTTTCTATTTCTGGGTTTGATGAATCTGCCAATGCCCTCACTCCTTTCCCAGGAGGGGAATTTACCCATGTGGCCAGGGGACTGCAGCTGCCACCTGATCCTGACCCTGAAGGCGGCTGTATGAGGGAGTTCCAGATGGGGGGAGGTGACCCTCAGGGGAATAAAATGGCATTGTCAGATGAAGGCACATACCCCTGTTTCCCATTTAGGGATGTTCTCTCTGTATCCCAAGCTGTTATGGCTTATTGTAAAAGTTCCCTTCCATTATCCACAAAACCTGCTAAAGACCTCTTCCAGTATCATGTAGAAAGAAAACCTAGGAAAGCACAACATTTCCATACATATGAAAATACTGAGACAATAAGGCTGAAGAGAGTAATGCAGATCCACAAGGCCAAGAACTGCAGAATGTACTCTAGTAGTTAATTGAGCTTGGCAGGTGCCGAAAGATTTAAAAGGCGGAACCTGAATCATCAGGAAAGTAGCTACTTGGGTGACCCACGTTCGCTCGAGAATGAGTGAGAGACTGCTGAGCCACTGTGGAGAAGACATGTGAGCCGACCGGCTCAAGGCAGAAGGAGGATGACTTATAAAAATAAAGGGTGCCTGCAGTAACTGGTGTGCCTGCTGGGACTGCATCAGAAACATAAGGCAAGTCTGGTTGGCGATCGTGGGAACCAGAGAACAGTGCCTCAGCCCCAGGAACATGGAGAGAGGCTCAAACACCAGGTGGGAGCCACACAGGACATGGAGGCAAGTGAGAGATGACCTTGGACCCACACACTGGAGGTGGAGCACCAATACGCCAGCTCTGGTTTACCACAAGGGACCTAAGGAGTGCTTCAGAAAGCGGGTGAATCCTTTAGAGAAAGAGAGGGACACGGGGGTGCTTTTGCAACAATGACAAAGAACGCAAATTGAGGATTGAATGAAAGAGAATCATTTTGGGAAGCAAAGCCTGAGAGAGGTGAAGGGGGGTGGAAAAAACCTCCCAACTTGTGAACGTTTGCAAAGCTATAACAGTTACGAGTCTGGGACCCATGACCAAGGGAGTAAAGGATGAGAGGTTAAGGGGAGAGAAAGAAAACCCCTCACATTGTGAACCTTTGTGGATGCATAAGTCTGCAAGTGTGTTTAAAGTGCTACATGTTAAAAGCCCTGGCAGGAGAGTATAGCAGGAAAGCACAAATCTGCAAGTGCATGTTAAAAGCTGTCGCATGGGGTACACCCGGAAAGCATACGTGTCAGCCCCCTGGGGCTGAACCTCCCACAACTCCGACTTTCCCTCTTCCTCCTCCTCCTCACCTGACAAATAGTCCAGAACTGAAGAAATCTGCGGTCGGTGGGCTCGATAATCCTGCTTCTTCTTCTTCTCTTTTTTTCTGAGTAAGAGTCTCTCTCCCGGAAGGAAGCCACAGTGCTATACTGTTAACTAGCACTTCCTGTGGCCCCTCTTCCGAAAGGGACGAGAAGGGGAAAAAGCCTGCAGGGCATAAAAAACCCCAACTGTAGGTAAGCAGTAGCTGATGTCCATTCTGTAGGATGCAGAGCGGAATACGGACTCCAAGGATGCCGTGGACAGGGCCAGGTGCCAGCGGAGTGTTGACACCAGGTAAGGGAACCAATGAAAAGCTCTGGAGAGCAAACGGGGAAAGAGGTATGGAAACCAAGCGCGGAAGTACGGGAACAGAGCGAGGGAAAGAGGCGGGGTAGAGACCCCAGAGAGAGAGAAAGTATTTTGTAGCGGTGCCTAGAGGAGGCAGTACCCAGAGAGAAAGCACAGGAAAAGAGATAAACTAGCGTTGTAGCAACCGAGAGAGAGCAGCCGCAGGGAGGCTGACCGAAGCGGGTTGCAACGTACAGTGAACAGGGAGGGCATGGCTAATAATCCTCCCGGTCCGCTGTTGCCGCAACGCTAGACCGCTGCCGTCAACGTCAGAGAAACATGACGGTCAATTCAATGGCGGCCTGCAAGCCGCAATCAGGACCACAGGGTCCATGGAAGGCGGCGGCGCGTGACAGTATGCCCCCCCAATACTGCACCCCCCGGTTTGCCAGGGTGCGCCATATGGAACCTCCTGAGCAAAACCGGGGCTTTGAGATGTGAAATGGGTTCCCAGGAATCCTCAGCTCTAGAATACCCTTTCCAATGCACCAGATATTCCAGGCGACCCCGCCTATAGCGAGAATCACAAATTTGGAACACCTTGTAGTCTACATCAACCTGTGGCGGAGCCCGTAATGGAAGGGATCTAACAGACGAGCCCTGACCAGCTTCACGAAGGAGGGAGGAGTGAAAAACAGGGTGCACTCGATGTAGGCAAGGGGGCAATTTCAAATGGAAGGCAACAGGGTTGATCTTGGCCACAATTGGATAAGGACCAAAGAAGCGGGGGGAAAGTTTAAGTTTAAACGGTCGGGTCCACCGGGGTAGAAACTTGGTAGCAAGCCATACCCTGGTGCCCACCTTCCACTCTGGCACCCCCAATCGGTGACGATCAGCTTGAGTCTTGTAAGATATTAGGATTTCCAACAGACTGCGTCTGGCTGTCCTGTGGGCTTCCCGTGTCATGGACAACGTGTCCTCCACTGCAGGGAGATTGCAAGTAAGAGAGACACTGGGAAATATGGAGCGGGGATGAGTCCCATAAGTACAAAAAAATGGAGTGAGACCAGAGGCAGAGTGCCGAGAATTGTTATATGCAAATTCCGCCGTCGGAAGGAGCGACACCCAATTATCTTGTTCCTGATTGACATAGCAACGTAAGTACTGTTCGAGAGTGCCGTTCAATCGCTCCGTCTGCCCATTGGTCTGTGGGTGGAAACCCGAGGAGAGTGCCCTTTCGATGCCCAACTGCTGACACAACGCTGACCAGAACTTAGAGATGTATTGGCTGCCTCTGTCAGAAGTGATCTTATCAGGGAGGCCGTGGAGACGAAATATATCCCTAAGAAACACACTAGCCATCTCAGCCACAGTGGGCAATCCGGGAAGAGGAGAGAAATGTGCCAGTTTGGACATGGAATCGATGGTCACCATGATGCAGGTACAGGCTTGAGAAACCGGCAAGTCCACTATGAAATCAGTGGAGATATGGCTCCACGGACGCAGGGGTACTGAACCCTGTTCGAGTAAACCCAAAGGTTTGGTGGTACGATATTTACTGCTATTACAGATGTTGCAGGATTGTGTACATTTCTTGACCTCAGCTTGAATCCCTGGCCAATAGAAATATCTCTTAATCAGTTCCACCGTATTGGATTGTCCTCTATGGCCGGCCGTCTTGTGATCATGGCACCACTTCACAACCTGATGTCTGAGGGCGGAAGAGGGTATGAAGAGTCGATGATCATGAAACAGGAGTCCGTCTTTTTCTGTGAATCTTTCCTTTACTTCACTGTGTTCAGACAGAACGGTAGCTTCTTTAACTTGCTGGAGGAAACTGGCCGCCTGGATGTACACCCGATTCCTGGGAAAGAGTCTTTCTGGTGGCTGAAGTCTGGAACCTTCCGACACCTCCTTCTGGGATAATGCGTCTGCTAGTAGATTCTGGGAACCAGGGATATAGGTAATCCGAAAATCATACTGGGCAAAGAAATGTGCCCATCGGGCCTGGCGAGAATTGACACAATCCATGTTCTGGAGCACCTGCAGATTTTTGTGGTCGGTGCGGATGGTGAATGGACAACTACCTCCTTTTAGCAGATGCCTCCATTCTTTACATGCCAGTTTCATGGCCAGAAGCTCTCGCTCAATCACAGAGTAGTTCTGTTGACTCGGGGTGAGGGTCCGTGACAAATAAGCAATGGGGTGCTCTTCCCCGTCCTGTTCCTGAAGTAATACGGCACCTATCGCAGCTGCCGAAGCATCTGTCTCAAGTATGAATGGTTTACTTTGGTCTGGATGGCGCAAAATGGGAGCTTTGCAAAACAGTTCCTTTAGATGAATGAAATTCTCTTCTGCCTTGGAATCCCAAAAAAATGGCAGGGAAGTCTTCTTTAATAGATGAGTAATGGGTGGCACTACCTCAGAGAAAGAGGGAATGAAGCGTCTGTAAAAATTTGCCACTCCAAGGAATTTCTGTACTTCCTTGACTGATCTGGGAGAATGCCAACTCAGGATCGCCTCCACCATAGTCTTATCCATGAGGATACCCTGGGGAGACAGAACGTATCCTAGATAAGGTACTGAGCTAACCCCAAACTCGCATTTCTCTCTCTTTACCAAGAGTTTGTGTTCCTTAAGCCGATTCAGAACTTCAGTAAGATGAATCTGATGTTGCTCAGGGTCCTTAGAAAATATCAAGATATCATCCAAATAGACAATAACAGACACAAACATGAGATCCGAGAATATCCGGTCCATGAACCTCTGAAAAACTGCAGGTGCGTTGACCAGCCCAAACGGCATCACATGGTACTCAAATAATCCAAATGGAGTACGGAAAGCCGTTTTCCACTCGTCACCAGCAGGGATCCGTAAGAGATGGTAAGCACTGCGAAGGTCCAATTTGGTGAAGATCTTAGCTCCTTGGACTGCCTCCAAAATGTCTGTGATGAGGGGCATGGGATAGCGATCCCTGATGGTAACTTTATTTAATCCTCGATAGTCAATACATGGTCGAAGATCTAGGGAATCTTTTTTCGGAATAAAGAACAATGGGGCTCCCGCTGGGGATTTTGACGGGCGGATAAGTCCGTTTTGCAAATTATCATCCAGGTAGGATCTGAGAGCCTTCTTTTCAGATGGAGATAATGAGAACATTCGACCAAAGGGGACTAAAGCATTGGGGAGAAGATCAATTGAACAGTCCTCCGGCCTGTGGGGAGGTAATTCAAGGATGTTCCTTTCTGCAAATACCGTCTCATAGGATGAGAGGTCCAATGGAAGGGAGTGTACACTAATCGTACTTACTGACGGGGCAGTATGTGCCGGGGCCTCCATAAAAAGTAGGTCTTTTAAACATGCCTTTTGACAAAACCCCAAATCAAAACTGATACTGTTAGTAGACCAGTTGATTTGGGGGTTATGTTTGCGTAACCATGTGATCCCTAAGATGAGAGGAAAATGTGCAGCACGAATAATGTCAAACTGAATTGATTCAGAATGCTGTTGAATGGACATCTGTAAGTATTCGGTGGTCTGCGTGATGGGTCCAGAGCTAAGTGGACTACCGTCCACTCCTTCCCCCTTCTGGTCTTCTTTCCGGTTGCTTCTGCGTAGGCCAACCTTGTCTGCCCAAATGGTATCTACAAAATTGCCGGCTGCCCCGCAGTCCAATAGGGCCAAGGCATCAATCTTCTGTTGATCAATCATTAGTAGTACTTTGAGCACCATCAGTCGTGAATCCTCCAACTGATTAGTGGGACCCACGGATAAGGACACATAGGGGCTGGCAAAATTCCCTCGGATTCCCGTCCCTCCTAGGACCGAGGGTTCTCGTTTCCCGACTTTCGGGATGGAATCTCTGTGCAGTTCTTTATCTGATGTTGGTCAGAACCACAATATGCACATAACCCCAAATCTCTCCGTCTCTTCCTTTCTTCCAAGGACAATGAAGGACGAGTAGTACCAATCTGCATTGGTTCATCTGGGCGTGGAGGAGCTGTGGTGGAGGAAGGAGGAAAACTTGTAGAGAAAGTCGGGTTACGATTCTTCCGTCTTTACAGTCTTCGCTCATGAAGCCTATGCTCAATCTGGACGGCTGCTGCCAACAATTCGGGGAAAGAGGCTGGTCGAGGAGATCTGGCTAATTTGTCCTTAATGTCTTCTCGTAGACCCCTTCGGAATATGACAAACTGAGCTTGCTCTTGCCATCCAGCTTCAATGGCCAGTCAATTGAAGATGGAAATGTAAGTGAGTACGTCTGTCTGGCCTTGGCGCACATCTAACAGATCCTCACCTGCTGAAAAGGTTAGTTCAGGCCTCTCAAAGTTCTGTTTCAGCCTTGCAATAAAGGCCTCATAATCTTCCAGTACCGGATAGGCCCCCACCACTAACGGGGTGGCCCAGGCTAAGGCATTTCCGGCCATATTGGAAATCATGAAGCCCACCCGGGCATGACCGGTGGGAAAAGTGTTGGGCCGAAATGCGAAATGAATGCTGCAAGCCTCCAAAAATTCTTTTAATTTCTTGGGTGTGCCGTCGTACTTCCCTGAAGGTAAAGCCATGGGTGGCAAATCTACCGATCTGGGTTCCCGGGCAGTTATTAGTTGTTTCAGCACATTGTTTTCAGTCCTCAATGTCTGTACCTCTACAGAAAGGTTGCGTACCTCTGCTGAGAGGTTTTGTATCGCGGTCACCACCTCTTGCAATTGTTCAGTGGTAGCCATCATGGGATCTTGGCATTGCAAACTGTCAGCCCCCTGGGGTTGAACCTCCCACAACTCCGACTTTCCCTCTTCCTCCTCCTCCTCACCTGACAAATAGTCCAGAACTGAAGAAATCTGCGGTCGGCGGGCTCGATAATCCTGCTTCTTCTTCTTCTCTTTTTTTTCTGAGTAAGAGTCTCTTTCCCGGAAGGAAGCCACAGTGTTATGCTGTTAACTAGCACCGCCTGTGGCCCCTCCCCCGAAAGGGACGAGAAGGGGAAAAAGCCTGCAGGGCATAAAAAACCCCAACTGTAGGTAAGCAGTATCTGATGTCCGTTCTGGAGGATGCAGAGCAGAATGCGGACTCCAAGGATGCCGTGGACAGGGCCAGGAGCCAGCGGAGTGTTGACACCAGGTAAGGGAACCAACCAAAAGCTCCGGAGAGCAAATGGGGAAAGAGGTATGGAAACCAAGCGCGGAAGTACGGGAACAGAGCGAGGGAAAGAGGCGGGGTTGAGACCCCAGAGAGAGAGAAAGTATTTCGTAGAGGTGCCTAGAGGAGGCAGTACCCAGAGAGAAAGCACAGGAAAAGAGATAAACTAGAGTTGTAGCAACCGAGAGAGAGCAGCCGCAGGGAGGCTGACCGAATCGGGTTGCAACGCACAGTGAACAGGGAGGGCGTGGCTAATAAGCCTCCCTGTCCGCTGTTACCGCAACGCTAGACTGCTGCCGTCAACGTCGGAGAAACGTGACGGTCAATTCAATGGCGGCCTGCAAGCCGCAATCTGGACCACAGGGTCCATGGAAGGCGACGGCGCGTGACAATACGTCTGCAAGTGTGTGTAAAATGTAACACATTAAAAGCCCTGGCAGGTGAGTATACCAGGCAAGCTTCAAATCGCTGGCAGGAGAGGATACCAGGAAAACCCAAATCTGCAAATGAACCTTAAAAGCTGTCGCAGTAGAGTACACCAGCCAAGCATAAGTCTGCAAGTGTGTCTAAAATGCAACACATTAAAACCCCTTGCAGGTGAGTATACCAGGCTAGCACAAATCTGCAAGTGCATGCTCAAATCCCTGGCAGGAGAGTTTACCAGGTAAGCAAAAGTCTGCAGGTGCATGTCAAAAGCACTGGCAGGAGAGTATTCCAGGCAAGCATAAGTCTGCAAGTGTGTATAAAGTCAAACAAGTTAACAGCCCTGCCAGGAGAGTATGCGAGACAAACCAAAGTCAACAAGTTTGTGTAAGGTAAGCTCAATGAAAGCCCTGGTAATAAGTAACAACCCAAAACAGAGAGTAAAGAGGGACTGAAGTGGAAAAGTACCTGGCAGGAAAATCCATCAGGTTTTATGTATAGTTGGAACTGATATCTAAAACTGTCAGAACACAGAGTGTCCAAGGGTGTTTTATGACTTATGAAGTTGTGAGAAACCCTGAACAGTAACCTGGGGAATTGATCCATCCCCTGGAACTGTGAACCTTATCTATTGAGACCTTTTGTGTTGGAGTACCTTTATATTTCATTTGAACAACTTGAACATTTGTACACCTTTCAAGCATAAAGATGTTACCCCTTTACACATTAGAGTTACTTTAGAATGTGAGGTCAAGGATAGGATTGTGTGTACAGGCCAGTTTTGGTAAGGACATTGTGACATTGAGCAGACCCTTAGTTTTGTTTGAGGTAGGGAAATACCTCTTAGAAGTAGAGACAGTGAGGCATTTTCCGAACCCTTATTATTTAATAAAAGTCTATAAACACAAACATGACTTCTCTGTGTCCATGTCTCATTACTCACCCCTCAAACATGGTACAAGCGCTAATTCCCTGAATGGGCACCATCTCAAAGCGTTGGCAAATTGTCGCCTCCTGCCCTGAGATGGGGACTAAGTGTGATGAACCTGGGGATGATCCACAATCAAATCACAAACTCATATTCTCCATGCTTGGGAAGGCACCCATCACCCATTGGTCACCACACTATATATGACCAGAATGAGTCAGGGGAATTTGTCAGAAATATTAAAGGGATCTTATTTTACATAGGCTACATATTAACCATTAGTAATACTTGAATATATGGGTCACCATCTTCTAAAGATCTCAGAGGTTAAAGGGAATTGAAACAATGCTGAAAATAAAAATAAATGCGCCTCGGGTGTACACAGATGCTCCGGCAAGACAATGTTGTCCGGAGTGCAATTCCTTCCCTCAAGAGAAATGATTTACCCAGGTATCTGCCTCAATAGCACACTAATGAGATATCACACAATGGTCATGCTGTTAATTCCCAGAAAGACTTGAACACTTTCTTGAATGCAGCATGTGTCAGGCTTTCCAATGCACCTATTTCTGATGATTAGTAATGTTTACTGCTTTCTAGCATTTTTAATTCATGAAGCTTTCTTCAGATGTACAGTTAGGGATCAGCAAATGTGTTTTTGCAAATCTGCGATAGTTGTTAAACTAGTTTACTTACTCACTTTTATTCCTCCTCCCATGAGTTATTAATTCATATACATTTTAATGCTAAGTCACAATAGAGAGACTTGAATGATGACTTGAATGATTGTATTGATGTTAGATATATATAGGCAAACATGTCTGGAGAGTACATAAACGTAATAAAATATATTCCCCATTGGAGAAGCTGATTGGCCACAAAAACACTGTGGGCTCTATCACTAATTGGGCAGTATCTCAGCGGTAAAACCCCTGGGATACCGGCCAACGCAAATTGCGTTACCGCAACTCAGTCTGGAGCTGCAAGTACTGAATCCCAAGTTGTGGGGGGAGGGGAGACGATAACCATTGGACCCAATGGGACATTCTGGGCACTATTTGTGCCTTGATAAAACCGCCAAAAACAGCAGTAAAGCAACAGATTTCTGCTCAAACTCAGGATTGGGCAGATTGGTAATGCAGCGGTAATAGGATAACCACTGCATTTTTACAGCTCCGCCCAACCCGTGATGATCCATCTATTTTTTAGAGGCCACTAAACAGTGTAGTGGGGGCCTGTTCGGAGTTCCCTAGATTATTTTAATGGCAGAGTTGTGTTGACCATTGCTTAAGGAATTTGTATAATCCAATCTGACTTTCAACACTGCTTAATTATCTAGAGGCCTGAGTTTATTAGAAAGGAATTGAGATATTATTCTATGATTATGAGGTGAATATAGAAGATAGGAACACAGTATATGTCATGTGTCTGTCAAAGTAGAATCAGTTGCTCTTTACTATGTATGGGGGAGCAATAATTGACCAATGAGCATGAATAGAACGATCGAGCAAAGTGTAAACCTGCTTTTTGAACAGAGTACATAGTTTACATTTTGGTTCCTTTTATTTGCAAATACAAATCTTCTAAAATTCCAGCATGACACTCTTAGGAAAATAATTGAAATCTTAACACATTTGGGTTTATGGATCAATTAGTGATACACTTTCTTTAGGATCATACGTGAAGACCCCAGTTTTAATAACATTTTAGATTTTTTTTTGCACACTATTTCTTTTGAATCAACTCAGAATATAAGCCTTCGCCCATTAGTTTCTGACTTGTACATTACTTTCTGTAGTTGATTTTCTTCATGTTCTTCTTCAAGGTGCACACCAGCATATACTGCGACACCTCCATGTTCTACTAATTTCTTTAGCAAGAATAGTCACAATCACCTACAGGTCGGAATACATCTTGCTTGTACTTTCTTTTAATTGTTTCATGCTTGCCCATAAAGCACTGTTTGAGTATGTTAGTCTTTACTTCAATAATTAGATCAAGTGTCTGGACAGCTATTCCCCAGGAACCTATCAGTCATAAGACATGCCACTGTGCTAGTACCTTTTAAATTCAGTAAGAATATTCCTTGTTTGAAGGGCAATAATGTTTCATGTGCAAATCCAAACCTAACAAATGCAGCAGCTATACTTCCTAAAGCACCTGTAGCTTGGAGACCACCATACACTGCTCTCGATTACATGTTCTGCTCATGGACATCGGTAATAGGCACTCCAGAATAAATCGGTACAATCCTTATGTTATATGAATTGCATTGACCATCAATTAAAATTAAACGTAAGCATCCCCAGTATGAGGTAATGCTGTTTTTCCTTAGCTCTTTTTGGAATTGTGTTCAAGTAGAAACTGTGGGTACCTGTGTTTCATTTGTGGTGGCATGTATGAAATCACAAACAATGCATGGCTGTTACCGAGATATGGTCCCTTTAGGACCATAAATGGAAAAATACTAGGGTAATGTGGTTTTGCGCTAGTCCCTTTGACCAAAGGTTTGTTTCTATTTAGTTTCAATAGTTTTTTTTAAAGTAAAATTAATCATAACATGTTTTTTGTCATTTCATATAGACTGTCAGCCCAGCAGCATTTCAATCTGCAGATCACAATAGCATCATTCAAAAAATGTTCCTGGGTACAAAAATTAAGTGATTGTTTGCTTTCCAACTAGGCAATGTGCTGACATTTACTACAATGTGTGTGTCGATCTAGAAAAACGGACACCTCATGATTTACGGCAAATGTATTTTGGTGGCCGTGGGCCAACCGTCTCATGTACATAACAATAGAAATACAGTTTTCCAAGTTTGACCAATGAGCGGCCATTTTGATGTAACAAGAATTGCCATTTTGCTTGTTAACAATTGCTCATTGCTTTCTGTTCAAACTGCTTCGCAGATTCGGTTTGCCAATTCTGTTTATTCTGCTGACTGTTAACATTGTTGTCTAAAACGTGAAAGGGCAAGGCCGCGAGGCTAATAAAGAGTTCGCTGAAACACAACATGGGCAGCCCAGAGAGGAATGCCCTGCTCCCTCCCGGGCGTAGCCTTGAAGTAGAGCCGCAGGGCGTTTAATCATTTCACAGCTGCCAGCCAGTCTCGTTATATGGTAGAAAATGTTAGAATAAGGCAGCTAGAGGCCTGAATTATGCTCCTCTTACGACCCCCCTTTTCTAGCCCTGTAGAGCGTGTTGGCTCCCAGGACACGAATAGCAACTCAAAGATAGTAAGGTCTGGAATGTGACTCTTCCCCCGTCTGTAGCTCGCTTACAGGAACAGAAGCACGATGTTCTGTTCAACAAAGAAGTCTTTCTCTACACTTGCAAAATTGCATATTGTTGCATATTATTACTAGAATAGATATTTGAAGGTGTCATATTTGTTGAAATTGTCCATAATCACACTGAGTTCAAAGAAACCCAATAAAGGGCGGTGTTAACATGTCATACCTGATTATAAGATGTGCATTTTGTATATATGTAACTGATGTATGTAATTCGTTCTCTTGCATCCCTCAAGGTCTAGAGATACACGTCGCGGGGCGTGAGACTGAGTTGGCCAACTGAGACTCTTTTGCTTTGCAATAAACCCTAGCTTTGGGAATTTAACCTCATGTCTGGCGTATCTATTGTGTGTGGTGACTTCGCATGTTTCCATAACACGAGGGACCCCTAGGGACCCCTTTCAAGATGATGCCCGAATAGGGACCCTCCCCCACTTGTTCCATCGTGTACGTTGTAATTGAGTAAAGGCGGAGAACGGCGAGGACGGGACGATCGAGCCGGGATCAAGAGGTGATCGGGGCGCCCTGTAGAAGTGATGAGAGATTCCTTTGCAGATCTGCACACATCTGATCCCTGAATGACGTACCCGGCTAGAGAACAAGGAATCGAGGGTCCCGAAACGAGGCAGAAGCCAAGAAGCGCAGACACGACGTCATTGGTTGTGTCAGTATACAGACGAATTGTGTCCAGGAGGACAAATTGATTTATCAGGTGTGTCATACCCCGTTTCAAAATAACCCTGATATTGGTTGAGAGTAGACTAAGCATGGGTTCACAAATTGGTGAGTAAGGCACTACGAAACCTACCTGTGGAATTTGTTCATAGGCATATAAGCAAATACATCTCTAACAATCGCACACATTTGAAACGAAACAATAGCTTCCACAAATGTTTGATGTGAACGTGTGCAATGGTTGTTGCTCTAGAGTAAAGTCTCCCTGCATGAGAATGTATGGGCAATGTCATTTTTGGGACCCTATATAACGTTGCCATCCTTGGACCAAACAAAACAAATATTTCAAAAAATAATCTTAGTTAGCTGCATCTTTTCACTTGAAGGTTTTGTAACGAGTCATCAAATTGTGGCAAAGGTAGACACATCTAAAAAATGTCTATGCCTATGGGGTATACAACTTCCTATAATATCTGTATGCGGATTTAGCAATAACTACACTTGTTAATGGGAAATCATGGTTAAGTTTATCTTATTAAAAATAATTTAAGTTCAATGTACTTTTTCTAAAGGGACATTATGATTTAAGAAATAAAAAAATAAAAAAACTTCATAGATGCACCAGCTACGGTTTCTAAAGCAACCATATCTAGGGCCACCAATCTTCATTTGTATTTGGAAAGCATCTTGCAAATGACTATGAGGCATCTGTTTGCATGTTCTGAGATGATTCTATTTGGGTTGTGTTGCAATGCATATTTTTGTGCATGTGTAGCAATGTCATGTTTACCTTACGTTCCGTTCTGAACATACGGGAGACCACCTTTCCCTTCATCAAGAACCATTAATCATATCTGTTGCCTCTATTTTCTCTCGAATATTTTTATTTTTGGGGGGACAAGTGGTGTTCCTATATGTTCTTTACACATTTATTTTTGTAAGACATTTAACAAGGTAATTGTCTTTCAATCAGAGCTTCGGGGCATGTCTTTCATTGCACATACAGGATATTGTACACATTTACATTACAAAGTAATGCAATGTAAATGGTCTTGTATAGTGCTCATCTGTCACTATTGGCGGCCTCGCTGCACTTTCATCTCAAAGTGCCCTGTCTGTCTCAAGCACTCAACTGCTAACTCCAGAACTAGGTGACATGAACTTACTTTCTGGTTGACACTATAATTTACTTTTCTAGTGTTTCAAATTATTCTGTATGCAGTCCTCTGGGCTACAGGTTACAAGATAAAATATCTGCACATTTTTTAACAGTAACTTTGTGTCTTTAATGAATATCCTCCATTGACAGTAACACAACATTAAGAGATTGAAAGATTACAATTAACTCACATATATTTGACTGTGGCTGAAACGCTTCTGAATTTCATACAACAGACTGCTGTCTGTCAGCTCACTGAGAGTAGCCAGGTCATCATTTGGTGCTGGAGGCATTAGTTTGACCTGGAAGAGGCAATAATAAATAGTCAAAACATTGTTTTCACATTTGAAGAAATAAACATAGAACATATAAAATTATGTATCTGTAATCAGGAAATAATAGTGTCAACAGTTTTGCATTTCTGAGGAACCTCCCTCTCAAGACTCATTTACTAAGCTGAAAGATGTTTTTAGTTCGCCAACGCTAGAGACATCGCTCTGCATGACACATGAGCTACTTTGAAAACATGTATGCAGTATGAGGTAAATACAGGTTTTAAATTCAGGCTAATTGGGAAATCACAGTGTTTCAAATGTTCATGGTAAGAACAGATGGATTGTGCTAAATTGGGTGCCAAGGAATTCCTGAGGGTAGAACAAGAAATACAACATCTTGGCTAGCACAACTGTTTCCTTTATATTAAGGGATATATAGGAAGATCTGTTGTTGTGATCTAAGAGGTACAATGTTAGTGCTGGGCTGTGTAATGGATCTCCCAAATGATAACACACAACTTGCTAGATGCATATGTCTTTGAACTTGATTCAAGGTTCCTCTTAAAGCCGTGGCAGATTTTGCAACATTTGCAAAATATTGTGTCTGCTTGACAATCTGACCAGCAAATGAGCTGCCCCGCTTTAAGGTGTGTTTAAGTTTTTCATTAAAAACATCTGCAAGATGAAGTAAAAAACATAGCCAAAGATAAATATTGATGTCACTGCATTGTTACAAAGTCATTGTAGTCACAGAAACTAAGGAAGAGTGGGGAACTATGGGGGCTTGGGGTAGCTACCATATCTGTAAAGCGATTTGGCGAATCCCCCAAAGTTCCACCATTCCTCACAATGTAGGCCTTAGTTAATGTAGAGCTTTTTTTTTTTGTTGTAAAAGTACAGGCAGATAGTTACCACCAGTTCCCCACAAATCTCGCAGGAAGATCACTGGGTCAGGCAATAGCCAAGTCATATTTACATGAAACTAGCATGGTGGTCCAAAGATCTAAAATAGTAGAACACTTCCCTCACAATGAAGTAGGAAGCAGGTGGTTTACGTTTACACACATAAGAGTAGGGAATGAGCACAATGTCTGAGAGCCAAACAGGATTGCATAAAGAAAGCTATCACGTGAGATTAATAACAACTTATTCAATATTCAGAATTAATCCATCTGATCCCTTTGAGCAGAAATAAAGCAATGCTGTGTTAAACCCATAGGAACTTCATAACAAGATATGACACAAAAACACTGGGCCTCATTACGAGTTTGTCCCGGGTCTGGGTCCCGCAAAAAAGGGACTTACTGGGCCACTCCGACCCTGGAGGGCCCAGTAATTCCCTTTTGTGAGACCAGGACCCGGTATGTCCCCATTCCCATTTGAGCCCCCATAGGGCTCAATGGGAATGGGGAGGATGCTAACAACAGGCCCGGTAATGACGGGTCCATTGTTAGCATCCTGGAGTCCAGAGCAGGATCCGCTGCAGACCTTGTAATGTGGTGGCCCGTAATGAACGGTACCAGTCCCTTACTGGCACTGTTCATTTCCCGGCCGCCAGCCTCGTAATGAGGCCCACTGTGTTTTATTACTCATGAAACAACTGATAACGTTGCATACTTTTCAAACAGCTCTCTGGGATATCACAGATACTGTGGAACGAGTTTCCAAGTGGAAGCTCCAAGTGCCTAGCAACACAGTCTCACAGACTCACAAAGTAATTACGTGATACTCATATAGGAAGCAGTACTTGTTCTTGTTCTGTGCACTACTGAATTTGTATCTGTTATAGTTTTGTGCAATACTGACTTTGGTGTTATACCAAGAAGCACGCCGCAAACTCACTCTCCTTTCTGCTTCCTTTGCAGCCCCGCCCACCACCACGCCCATTGACACACCTCTCCACAGCCTCATTCTCGCACGTCAGCTATAGGTACTCTGGTGCACGCGCATCATGCGTGCGCTTCCGGAAGTGCCTCTGAAGTGCTAAGGCTGTTGGGCTGTTTGGCTGGCGGGGCAGGAGGTGGTCTAACTTTAGAGGTAACTGCTCATTGGAATTAATTACTAGCTGCCAATCTGTGTAAGTAAAGTGGTGTGTTTATAGGTATATAAGCATTTCCTGTTTGTCACTCCTTATTTTTTGGCATTCAATTGATTACATTTAACTATGAGGAAAAACAAAATGCCTCTAATTAGAAAAGAGCCAGGAGCTGATTGTTTTTGCTGCAGTAAATACGAGACGGGCCAGTTTAGCGAGAGCAATGGCATTACCTCTCCCGGAATCTAATGACGATGAGGAGGCTCTAATACAGTGTGCTCAAGATTGCTCTCTAATGGGCAAACCTGTTGAGGAGACTATTGACCCCTCCAAACCACTAGTTGTGGAGGAGGAGGCAATCAAGTCCATAAAAAACTCACATGATATTAGGCCTTCCCTGGCGGGTTTGTGCAAACCCAAAAACCCAAATCATGACCAACTCACTGATACACCAAGCATTATCCTACCATCTGACTATATGTTTGATTGTAACACTGATCCCTTTGAGTCTGACTGTGCACAACCATTAATGAACTCTGACACATCGGCATGCTGAGTATTTTCAACTGGCTGATTTTGTCTGAATTAAGGAAACAGACGGCAGCAATTCTTAACTTAGCTGCTGAAGTGGGTAAATTACCTGTAATAATGGTGGAAGCAGTACTCTGTACATCCAAAGATACATTTATTCACTCCTGTATTAAAGAATTGGACGGCATCATAAAGAAATCTACAAGTGACACAGAGAAATCCCTAACAACTGACGAAATTATCATAATACCTGCCACTCAGGTTATGGATGGTCTTTCTGCAATAGCTGACAGAGTGGATGGAAACAAGGTTATGGGTGTCAAAGACAATCGGTCTAGCTGAGGTGTTGGGATTCCGAATCAGGAGTCAATAGATGACTTTGAAATAAAAATATCCAAAAGATAGGGCAAAAAATTAGCCAAAAGCAAAAAGAAAAACAAAGCCAATAATAAATCTTCCAGAACATTTTTAAGGGACAAACACTTAAGAGACAACATTTTGGATGCTGGCGATATGATATTATTACCCGGAAAAAAATCTGAAAAATCAAGGAAGGGCATTATTGGTGCTGATCTTCATCCTTGTCCTAAAGTGACCCTCGATCAAGCCTCACAGAGTGTAGACTCAGAGGGTGATTATGCACTCTACAAGGTAATGAAAAAGAAAAGGGATGATGTTTTTTAAATTGTCAAGGGTTCCATCCAAACCTCCCACAAACCAGAGATAGTTAGCCACAATTACCAATCGGGGTCTAAAGGCTCGGAGTACAAAGGCTCGGACCTCCCTACATTGGTGCCTATTCTGAATGTAAAAATGACTGAACCCAACATCGATACAGGCAAATTATCTACTTAAGCTAATAGGGGAGGCAAAACCTCTGTCAATACGGGTCTTGGCAGTTCCGAATGGGAAACTTCAAAAAGTATATCTCGTACAAACCAGAAGAATGAACCTTGTCCTCCTTGTATGACCTATGTGTGCAATAAGGAAGATCGGTCAACCTAAAATTTGACCAAAGTAGCTAGTAAAGGGCCGAACAACTCTGACCCTCTTTACAAGGAAGATGACATATGCCAATTGATCCTCAAGATATTTACAGAAAATTATATTCCAGTAGAGAAGAGGCATAATTTCAGTGACCCAGAGCCGCCACTTATACCAACTTTAAACAACTCAAATAAAAAGATGGAACAAGAGGTCAAAAAGACCAAGGAAGATGGGTATTATGAGACTGTTAATGTAATTGAGGGTGGCAGGGAACTGATGGATACTGATTTAAGAAAATTGGTTCACCCAGAATTACCTGGGCTGATTATGAGATGCTTGTTTAACGACAGCGGAAATATATCGCTGAATAGATCTTACATTTTATCAGTATTTGCATCCATCCCTGAGTTAAGGTAAATCACCTCAGCAGACATACTTTTAGTCAACTTCATACATACATTTAGATATGACTATGTACGCCTGATTATTCCATCACCACTGATCAGGTAATTTCTTTTGAAAGAAGCTGAACAGCTGCAATGTAGAGGTTTTGATATTTTGGAATAGAATTACACAATAACTAATACCCTAGCAAATGCACCCAGGATTGCAGGTCATGAACGGGGCACAGTCTCCAGTAATGATAAACCAATCAGTGATCTTGATTTCAATTCTGACAAACAAGATTGCAGATGGTTGGCCCTCTCTCTGTGTGAATGAATCGATACGCTGAATCAGCTGGGCAAGCCTCTTTAGCGCGCTAAATAATATAAAGTTGCTTAGCTGGAAGTCAAGGGGTTTTCCTAACCTAATGAACAATGTATCATGATTTTATTCTTAATCAAGAATCTTGGTCCACAGTGAAACTTTGTTCGAAAT
Organism: Ambystoma mexicanum; assembly: GCF_040938575.1. Classification (NCBI taxonomy): domain Eukaryota; kingdom Metazoa; phylum Chordata; class Amphibia; order Caudata; family Ambystomatidae; genus Ambystoma; species Ambystoma mexicanum. The sequence goes on from NC_090939.1 coordinate 533,341,593, forward strand.
GTTATGATATGTCAACACTTACTACCCAAGGAGGAAAGAAGGGCTGACCTAGTGGTGGCTTTTCTAATAGCAGCCAAGTGTTCTAGTCATTTAATTAAAACTGGGGATTGGTGTGTTTCCAAATGTTTTCTCTTGGCTTCTTATCTGGTCGGGGCAAAAGAAGAAGGTATTCCTTTACTCATTGTTAACGTTTATTGAAACCTCTGTCAGCAATCGGATCAGCAATTAGAGTTTGAACTGTCCAATTTACGAGCTGAAATTGAAACTTGGGTGCAAGAAAACCCACGGAGGCAACTTGTTATTGCTGGAGGTATAAATGCCGATTGCAAATGTGACCGTTTGTCTGGTGATGTTATTTACTCGTCCATCGGTACACAGGTTAGAATAGGTTTGAATGCCAAACTGAGAGGTAGAACTTGGACACACTTTGCTGAAGTATGGGGTCTTGACTTCCTATATAATGACCCCTTCACTTGGAAAGCTAGGGGGCATCAGTCAACATTAGACTATATGTTTTTGTCTTATGGATTGTCGAAACGCTTGTTGAAATTCAAAATTAATGAGTCAATCACTGTATGCTTTCTATTGAATGCCCTACAGTCAAAATTTATAACCATGGTATAATGTCAAAAGTTAAGGGAAATAGAATAAAATGGGCACAAAAAAACTGAAAAATGTACAGATACGATGGTAAGTGAGTATGATGCATTGTCTCATTACCGACGTGTAGATCACTACTCGGCTTTCAATTTCACACACAACATTTCAACTACCATTATCAGGCTTGAGGATAGTTTACCTCTAAGGATCGGGTTACGTAAAAAGAATAACCATTCAACCAATCTTGAGGTACAAAAATGCAAATGTTTGTTGAGGAAAGAACTAAGGTCTTTACACAGATCTGGGTTACCTTTAAACACTATTTTGAAAAAAATAATTAAACAAAGATACAAAAATGTGTTAATTAATCATAGAGGGATCCGCTCTAAACGAGATGGTGAGGCAATGTTGAATTCTTTCCGGGACGTAAATTCCTCTAATTTTTGGAGCTTGATCAATGATCTGGAAAGACCACAGAATGATTTAACATTGAATGTTATTACTGAAGACGTGGGTTGGGACACGTTTGTAACCTCTACACTAAGAATAAGACAATAGTGAGTATAAAAAAAGATACAGGAATAGCTTCGTCTCTTGACCATTCAGTTGGAAATATTGCGGGTCTGATTGAAAAATCTACAAATTCGGGTGCTCCCGGTCCCAACAACTAATCCAACAAACTACTGAAACTCAATCCAGTATTGTGGGCCAAAACGTTTTATCTGTTGTTTGACAATGTTTTGTCTCTCAAATACATTCCTCAGTCTTGGATTTTTAAAAAAGATTCTCGGCTGAGTCCCAAATACTACAGGCCAATTGCTATCGCAGATCCTGAGTCCAAACGGTTTGCTTCTCTGGTTCTTGCTGACATTCAAAAATGGATTCTCAATAATCAAATCCTGGACCCTAAACAAATTGGGTTCAAAAAGAAAATTGGTACTGATTGTGATGGTTTAATCTTGAGTTGTCAGATTGCCAAACCAATGAAATTAGGTTCAAGGCCTATCTTTGTCGCATCTATGGACTTAAGTATGGCATTTGACCTCGTAGACAGAAATACCCTATGGCCAATATTGAAAAATCTGAACATGCCAAGACATCTTTTTGACATTGTAATAGCACTTTATTCTGATACCAGATTGAGTGTCCGATTGAATTCTGAAGGTCATCTCTCAAAAGAAATTATAATTCCTAATGGCCTTCGCCAAGGCTGCATGCTGGCTCCCACTATATTTAACCTATATGTGAGTGGGGCAGATACTCCACTGACCAATAAAGGTTTACTCTCCCCAAAATTGAACAATGTTAGCCTCTCCTGGATGGCTTATGCCGATTATTTTTTATTAATGGACAATACTAAGGTGGGTCTCCAACAGCTAATCAAAGTTTTTGAAAAGTTTGTATCCGACCTATCTTTAAAAATCAATCCAGCCAAAACGATCATTGTTCGATTCGGTCGATCTATCAAAAGGGAGAGTGCTTTTACTTGGCTATGTGAAGGGAAATTGATTAGATCCCAAGTGGCATTTAAATATCTGGGCTATTTCTTTTCTGGGGTAGGTTCAACTACCATCATAAAATGCCATCTAAAATTTAAGGCGGAAGTCGCTATAAGGCAAATGCGATCTATTGAAAGGAAATTTGGGAAATTTTCTATGGTACCCTTGTAGCAATTCTTTTTACCAAAATGCATCCCGATTGAATTAATTAAATACGAATTTGGTCTACAATCTCTTTCAACCTATGTAGTCTGGAAAAGAATGCGTTTGTTGAGAAAAGGGAAAATGTCCTGTGAGGGTGAATTATATATGTGTGCCAATAAGGAACAAACTAACCCTTTTATGAACATCTTACACTTAGAGACGATGCAGTATCTTAGTTATCTAGGAATGTCTGTTACATCATTGCTTAATAAGCCTACTAAAATCAAAGAAAGCCTTATAGGCTTTGACTGGCAGAACACCAAGAGTTGAATTCTAGCAACCAAAACGTATAAACAGGTTTGCTCCACATGGAAATGGTATCCAACCATGGATGGATACCTACTAAAATATCCATGTAAGACCCTACGCAATGATTTTATGCATTATTGGTTTAATGTGCTTTCAACCAACCTAATTAAATCCATAAGAAACTGCATTCAGGACAAGTGGAAATGGAGGCGTTTTTGCAAATTGGAGGGTGTAGTTGAATCATTGCAACACATACTTCTCATTTGTCCGGTTCTAAAGAGCCAAAGTATTTTGTACTTTGCAAAATTGGTACGATCCACAGAAAATGTTAACAGAGAATTTATCTGGAATAGAATGTTACATGATAACAATAACTGTTTAAACATATGTATAACCTTCTTTTTGAGAAACGTTTGTAATCTGTGTTAAACATGGTCTATCTATCAAAACTGTATTTTATTTCAATCATCTCGGGATGGTATTTGGTTTGTGCAAACAGTAAGATGTTCAAGTGATAGAAACCAAATCCTCAACGCACTTTAATCAGAGAAAAACCTATAAAGTATAGGTTAGTGTTTATCAAAGCATTTCAAATTAGTGGGAAAAAGTAAATTTATAGTTAGTAGATTCTGCAAAGTTCTTTTTAGTGATATTTTTAATTTTTCCTTTCTTGTTTTAGTTGTACTTGAATTCTTATCTCTTATCACAGATGGGTTCTGAATTTTTTTTCTGTCTCACCCTTGAACATTATCAATTGTTTTTGTTCAGTATGGTTTTGAAAATGTTTCTGCTAGCTTAGTAATATTTGTATTATTGATTCTGTGTTAATCTTTTTTTGCTTGATTTTCTGTATATATTTCTGAATTGCCATTCTAGCTTTATACTCTGTTTTTGTGAACTGGCACTATACCAAATGAACAAACTTGTTATAGCAACTTGTTATAGCAAATACGTTCAGCACCACATAGTTACTTATTTTATCTAACACGTTTGCCTAGTTGTTCTTTCTCAACATTTGTTCTATGACCATGTATTGGTCATCATGTAACTTCAATACCCTTATCATTGCCAACTAGTTATAACTTTGACCACAAAGCCTGCGGTCGACGTCTATATAAACTCCATGTTCCAATCTCCAGATATTCTGACACTCCCTCTTTGTGACAGTAAACATAAACATTGAGTTAAGAGTCCCAATGTAAAAACTGCTGGATTTTAACAGGTACATTAAGAGGGTGCGAAAAATAGATAGACAGTGTTGCTAAAGGAAGATATATTTGCATTGCCAGCAACCTCAAGCATTTGCTCAAAACAACACAGACAGGAGCCATTTAATGTTGTACCAAAATAATTAATATGCCTCCAGGCACATAGCTCCAAGTGTTCCCACTCTGTAAACTGTCTACAAATGTTCATGCAGTGTATATCATTGGGAACTTTGTAAATGACAACACAAGACTATGGAATCTCTTTAACCCCTAGATTATAGTTTCATCCAGCCTTCAAAAGCAGGCTCCAGGAGCATATGAAACAACAATGTAGAGCCCTTACACCATGCCAGAATATATCGAAATCCCTTAATGACTGCATTGCATGCCATCAACACAACATAGACTGAGGATCTGACCCACTTACATCTTAAAATGCTTAATATAAACACTGAATCACAAAAGCACAAATATCAAAGAAAATGTTTAGCATCTTTGACACCCTTTCTTGTTATATCAGCTTTCTCATAACATGTATACACATTAGTGGTGCCTTACTTGTATGCCGATGTTCAATCATCCCTCTGCCACAAATGGGCACCTAAAACTGGATTTCCAATAACCTCCACTCTTCAAAAATGCAACCTGGACACTCTCTTACATTTTATCTTACAGCCATATCCACTGGTCTTTGTGGAATTATCTCCTTGTCACTGGTGAATCTAAATAATCTGCCCAGCAACTGATGTCAACTTCAGAGTCAACAAGATTGAACTTGAGGAAATTGACTCTCTCATAACTGTTAAATTGTCCTCTCGATGTAGCATGCAATCATTACCACACTACTTGGCAAGCACACTAAAAACCCACACATTCATTAATGCAAAATGTTGTAATCTAATGAAAGTTGTACATGAAACATTGGTTATTTCACAAAAGATTCCCCATCTTGAATGCAATCACATTATACTGTGTGCTTTTGAACTCATCCTCTGTTCTTGTTGTGGCAGTGAAACACACTTAAGAATATTACTTGAGAGATACATATAGATATGGATCAGTGTATCGCCTCCATGTTGACCCGTTTGGATAACACTCTTGTTTTTCATTAACTTCTATGATAACTGTGTACACCTATGAACATGGTTGGCTATGCACAGAATTGTTTACCATGTTTATCAACAACAGTGCCTACCATTCTCAGCTGGACCAATTGTTATGTCATTATAAACCTGTGCATGCAGTTCACTTCACTTTAGGGGTGTCAATATCTCCATCATTTCCAATACATACATGGTCACACTGGCACATATCCTCATCAGCTTCAAGTCGGCTACAAGATGATAACCATGCATGATTAATGGACCGTGTTTGGGATTTAATAAAAAGCGCAATGACTGCCTCTTACTCAATATCAAGTTTCTGATATACATCTTTCAATTGTACTAGAAACACTGACACTGAGAATTAATATCGCCCTCATAAAAAAAACATAGCTAAGCAAACTACATAACATCATTATAATGTGATAAGTTGACTCATTTTAGGGAATGTATAATAACCTCTCCTTGACCACTTGGGTAAAATGTATGCTAAACTTCTCGAAACGAGGCACAACCTGTGGGAAACTGAAAATAGAGTTCTGTCTCACGCACCGGCGGGTTTCTGAAAAGTAATCGGAACCATCGAATAATCTTTCAGACTAGCCCTAATTATCCACAAATATGTGATGCAAAATTATGTTCCATTCTCTATGGCGTTTATCGACCATCGAGCAGCATTTGATAATGTTAGGCAGGATCTATTATGGCCATCCTTAGAAAGCAACGGTATCCCTCAGGAACTTGTACACACCATTAAGTTTCTTTACACAGAAAATAAGGCACCTGTTAGGGACCAGTGGACAAAGGCATATGACAAGACTGTGTCCTGGCTCCCTTATTGTTTTCGCTGTTCATCAATGACATTGCTGAATCTTTGCTAAACTCCTCTCTTGATGCCCCACCTATTTACTCTGAAAGGTTAAGAAGTATCCTATTCACCGATGATGCCTTCCTTTTATCTACCTCACCCTTTGGGTTAAGGACAGCTCTCAATTTATTTTCGGAACTTTGCACTTCCAAAGACCTGACAAAATATTAAACAAGAACTAAGGTTTGACGTGTAATTGGAAGATGTCACCCTCTATTCACATAAAGCTAAATAATGTAACAATCGAACAAGTGACACATTTTGACTATGGGTTTGTTTCGATAATAAAGAAACCTGGTGCAACCAGTTAGTCAAATCGGACATTACACTAAAGAAATGTTCAGGAGCAGGGAATGTTATAGAGTCAACACTTGAAATGTGTAGGCCCCAGGCTTTACCTGCTGCCCTCTAGGGAGCTGACCAATGGGGTCATTTGTGTGTAGACAATATGGTTATCAGTTTTTGTATCACAGAGGGCTCCTAATAACCCCCTCAAATTAGAACTAGAAAGAACAACCTAAGAAACATTGGGATGGGCAATCTATGGGACAATCTGGAATTAATTGGTGATTCAACTATTCGCTTATTGGGAGTTGGCCCAAGGGGAGCTATTGGATACATCAGTGGTTCTCAAGTCCTGCGGCGACTATGGATGACTTGTTCAATGTGAAGTTTGCTTCCCAGAAAATCAGCAAAACCTGTTGGCACCCTGTGCCACCAGCCTCTTTGCTGCAGCTACAGGTGTTCGCCTCCGAGTTCTGGAACAAGGAGGTACTTACTGCACGCGGATCTCGCCACACATTTTGCTATCCAACACTGCTTTTGTTTTTGTTAATTTCTTATTCTGGCATTTTTTGCACACACAGCTGTGTACTTCTTTTAATCTAGACCCACAATGCCCCCATCTTCCATCTGTATTGTGTATTGCTGCAACCTATCAGGTAGGTGGTCACGGGGCAGGGTCCACTGTACCCCACTAAAACAGACCCACCCCTGTCTAATGATACCAGTAAATTGTATTATTTAGACTTCTCTCATTTCTCCCCAGAAAGTCAGATTCTTTGCATTACTGCTGTGTTAACAACTAGTGTTTTTTCCCTGTTTTTAGGAAAGTTGAATCTGAGTGGTTTGCATTCATACTGTGATACAAAACGAGCACTTTTCCATTCTTTTTAGAAAAGTTGAATCTGGGCGTTTTGAATTGCTGCTGCGTAAAAAGAAAATGAGGCATTTTTCCCTTTTTAGGAAAGTTGAATCTGGATCTTTTGCATTCATGCTGTCTTATAAAAATGAGGCCTTTTTCCCTCTTTTTAGGAAAGTTGAATCTAGGTATTTTGCAGTGCTTCTGTGTAAAAAACCGAGGCCTTTTTCCCTCTTTTTTAGGTAAGTTCAATCTGGGTGTTTTGTGGTAACTGTTGTACTGTTAAATGTGTCTCATTAGGCTTTCCCACTCCCTAGGCCCCCACCGATGGGAGTACCTATGTTCTGTTGTGTGCTCCTTTCCGTTCCTTCTGTGTGTTCCCTACTGTTGACACCCCCGCCAGTCTGCGCATCTGTGCTGTGCATCCCTCCTCTCTCTTTTGCTCCCTCCTCCTCGTATTTCCCCTCGCACCCTCTGTGGTGCTTTCCATTTCCCCCATCTTCTCCCTATCGCTGATACCTACATCAGTGCTTCCTCCACACAGACTCTCATCAACAGCCTCTTTGTCGTTCCGTCTCCAGACCTATGGCCCCCTGATATGGTCTCTGTTCTCTCTACTTTCTCCTCCTTTGCCATTAATGGTGGCACTGGTGGGAGGTCCTCTTGTCCTCCTTTTTCTCCTCCAAGACCATCATTAATGTCTATCTGAATGGCACCATCTTGGCCCACGGCCCTCAGCACAATGTCCTCCTCTTCGATAGGCGTCTCCCATGTCTCATCAACTTCCTTCCTTCTCCTGCTACTCCTATTAGAACATCCCTGGCACTTTACTGTCTGGCTAATATGCCACCTCCTTCTACCACCTCTGCCCACTGTCGGGCCCCTCTACCACTTCCACAGGGTGTACCTCAAGCCTGTACCCCACCACCGAAGTCTTTCAAATATGGAAACCTGCTCCACGTTGCTACTCTCTACTCTTGCTCTGCTGTCAAACACTCCTCTGACATCTGCCAGCTCATCGAAGAACTAGACCTGGATGTCCTTGCACTCACAGAGACATGGTTCATGGCCAGCTCTGTCACGAGCTTTGACAATCTCCTCCCTGATGGCTACAAAATCCTCTCCGAACCCAGAACCAACCGTCCCGGAGGTGGAGTAGCTCTGATCTTCCTGCAGTCGGTCCCTGCTTCTGTCATTCCTACACAGGCATAATCTTCCTTTGAATGTCTGGACTGCAACCTCTCTATCACTCCTGGCCTCGCTCTGACTGTGGACACGATCTGTAGGCCACCTGGCCAAGTCACCCTCTTCTTCTCAGAGTGGGCTGACCTCTCCTCTTCTCTCCTTGCCTATACATCTCACCTTCTCCTCCTCTGAGACTTCAACATCCACTGAATGCTTCTAATCACTCCGCGAAGCTCTTCTGCAACCTCTACGAGACTCTCTTTCCAATCTACCCACTGGTCTGACACACTGTGCCGTGCATAACTTGGATATGCTCATCTCCTCAGACATCCCCCTCATGAACCCTCTCACAATTCCACATTCTTGGACTGACCACCTACTGCTCTCCTCTCACCTGAAGCTCACTGGCCCCCAGGCAAAGCCCCCCCTCCAGCACTGCCACCTACCTTCTCGCCATCCAGCCCATGAAGTGTGTGCCATTGGATGCCTTTCCCTCTGCCTTCTACTCTGCTCCTATGCCTGTGGCTGACTCATAGTCTGACACAGCCCTCTCTAACCTGCACCTTTCTATCTTCAACTCTCTGGATGTCCTTTCCCCTGTCAAGAAAATCCGGCTGAAGCCTACCTCCAAGTGCAACTCTTGATATGATTCTGACCTTGCTACCCTGAAACGCAAGTGTAGAGTGACTGAGAGAAAGTGGAGGGCATCGGGCGCATCCTCTGACAAACTGACCTGCCTCCTGCTCCAAGGGCAATAGAGACTCTGTGTCCTGTCAAAGAAGAGAGCCCACATCCAGGCCTGTGTCTCTACAGCCCCTAACAATACGGCCACACTCTTTAAAATCTGCAAGGAGCTGGCCAATCCTTCGGCAGCCTCCACCTCTCCTGTTCTCTCCCATGCCTGGCTGTGGCTTCTTACTTCACCACTTAAACTCAGGACATCTTGTCCTCTATTTTCTTGTCCTCTATCCCTATGTCTCTCATCCACCTGTGGCTGCTACTCCATCATCTCCTCCTTTCCCCTCCTTCTCTCCCATAACACCTGACAATGTTTTAAGACAAGTCTGATCTATGAAATTGTCAGCTAAGCAGGGGCTCTCTTGCTTCACCAGAACCATCAAGGACCACATTGACACCCTTCTGCAAACACTCTTTGCCACTGGAACTTTCCCCTCTCTCTCCAAGCACCCCTTTGTGCACCCCCTCCTAAAAAAGCCTTCTGCCAATTCTACCTTTCCAGCAAAATATCGCCCAATCTCCATCAATCCTTTCCTGAGCAAACACCTGGAAAAACTGCTCATTTTCCAGTGTACTCTACACGCTGAATCTGTTTGTTGTCTCAATGACCATCAGTCTGGCTTCAGAGTAGCCAGAGGCATGGAAACTACTCTCATGAACACCTGTGAAGACTTGCCCACTAGTCTCAATTCAAGCCTACCTTCTGTCATCATCCTCCTTTACCTTTCCTCTGCTTTTGACACGGTCAATCACTCCATGCTGGTTAATCGACTCAGTGACAACCTGGGCGTCACAGATCAGGCCATGGGGTGGTTAACCTCCTTCATCCTGGACCCACCCTCCCAGGTCCAACTTGGGTCCTTTCTCTCCACTACCTCTCTCTCCACATGTGGTGTTCCACAGGGCTCTAACCTCTCATCCTGGCTCTTCAATGTCTACTTGGCCCCTGCCCCACCTGATTTCCACCTTCTCTAATGTTCAGTGTTATGTGGATGACACTCAGCTCTCTTTCAGGCTCTCCTCTCTCGTTCATTCCTGACTGTCTATCCACAATTCAGGATTGATTGATCCTCTAATGATATCTGCCTTAATGCCACTAAGACTGAGATCCTTCTCATTGGGACCCTGCTCCCCTTTCCCTCTCTCACTCTGGATGCCTTCTTTGGGCTCTGTTACTCCGTCATTCCTGTGAGGCAAAAAACCTTGGCGTCATCTTCAACTCTGCTCTCTCCTTCTCTCCTCACATCACAGACATTGCCAAGAAGTCCCACTTCCAGCTGCACCTCCTCAGAGGTATTCTTCCTTTTTTCACTTTCCACCAGAAGCTCACCATCTCTAGATCCATGGTTCTCTCAAGGCTGGACTATTGCACAGTCTTTTTTTTCAATCTGCTTTCCTCTACTCTCCTCCCTCTGCAACTAATCCAGAACATGACTGTGAGTCATATCCTTGGCCTCAATACCAGGGACCACATTTCTCCAGACCTGAAATCTCTCCACTGGCTCCTGGTGGCTACAAAGATCAAGTTGAAGACCCTCTGCATTGTCCACAAGGCTTTCTGGGGCCAGGGCCTGCACTACATCCAACTCTCTATTCCAAAATACCTTCCTTCTCGAACCCTTCGCTCAGCTACCTCCAACTCTCTGAGGGTCAGACGTTTCTCCAGGCAGAGAGTGGGGGGTAGCTCTCTCTGCTCTGCAGGTGCCTCCTTCTGGAAAGGCCTCCCTGCCCCTCTCAAACTTGAGCATGATCACCTGAAGTGCTGGAAGCAGCTCAAGACCTTTCTTTACTTCTCTGTTTTCTCTCTCTCTCTCCCCTGCTGGCCTACATATATGTTGCACTGACTGGTTGCTGGCTACCCTCAGAGTCCATCCTGATACCAGGTTTCTCCATGATCAGTCTCCCCTGCACTGCATCCGGGCCTAAAGTGCACTAGAGGATGAAACTGTAACCCCTACAGTCGCCTTCCTCCTTCCACTAACCCAGAGCCGCGCCACCCTGGCTAGAGCATTGCTGCCCTGATATCACTTCCCCCTTCCCTCACCCTGGCACTTCCACCCACCCTTTCACCTGCACTTTGCGTTCCAAACGTGCACGATCTGAATGACAAAAGGCCTAGTGAGATCATTTGTCTTGTCCTCCCTCTGTCTTCCCTCCCTTGACTTGTCGCGACTAGAAACAGTGTATAGGCACGTTATAAATGACTTATCATATCATATCATATCATATGGGAAACCATTTGTTACCCAATACATGAGATGTAAAATCCAGTTGGGTTTTGAAAAATATCTCTCCTGGCCCCATGAGAGGACCTTGTATACCAAGTCTTGTTTAGGAATCCTACAACTTGTGAGCTTCACTTGTAATTGGCACACATCTAACACCAAAATAAGTCTGATGTGTACATTTTCTCCTGAGGATGTGTTCCATTTCTTTTTTTGGCACCCCAACTAAGCACCATTCGTCAATTATGGCTTGTTCCTCTTTTTCACCTTTATAATATTAGAAAAATTATTGATGCCATTGATTTGTGTAAAACTGCTCATAGAGAAACATATGTGTTTGCTGTAACAGGTTTTCTTGTCCAGTTTTACTTTCTGCAGCTGGATTCATTGTATTCTGAATAGTGGTGGCAAATGTTTTTTAACTGTCTTTTGCCTTTTGTGATGTTGTATGGATACTTTCCTAAATGAACATATGATGATGAAGATATCAATCTGAATCTATCCTTTACTATTAGGTTTACTGAGGTGTTTCGGATTTTTTCTTATACAAATATGTTTTGTAGATTCAACTAATTAAGGAGTTTAACCAATTGGTGTCCACAATCATTTTAGAAGATTGAAAAGCGGGCACAAACTGTTGGTGAACATCAGTTAATCTTTATATTATTAGGAATACTCTCTGTTATGATCAGCACTTATAATTATGTATTAACCATACTACATGAGTTGGGGTTAAAGTAAGACAAATTTGATAAACAATGAAGAATTGTATTATTAGGATTTATATGATAAATGTATTAATATCATAAGACTTATACTTGAGTAATCGTCCACTAAGCATAAGCTATTTAAGATCTTCTAATTCAAATGGATTCAAACAATAGGATTCAAACAAATCTATTATTATAGAATAAACTATAAATAATAGTCAGACTTACTAATCTTGGTGCATGGGGTGTTTATATTTGATTTTCCAAACATTAATCAATTTAATGAATTAATTTGATCCTATTTTATTTTTATTTTTTCTTAACTAAATTTGCTTTTACTTGCTCCACCATGAATTATTTAATGTTACTTGTTTGTACATTTTGTTTATTATTCTACAGTTTTTGTACTAGAACTGTGATTAATGTGGACCATTTCCAATGTATTCATGGTGATATGTCTCTGGAATGATTTCCAAAGCCTTGAAAAAGCCCTGCGGTTGAAACACATACACGTGTATAGTGTAGGTAAAAGGAAAAACATAACAAATGGATGACAAGAAAGTATAATCATTCAAACGTTGACACACTTCTGGTAGAACATGTATAAAAGGCATTGTAACATTGAAGCAACATTGTAATTTGAGAAAATACTACCTTTTCCTTGTGTGACAAAGAAAATGTGCAACTAAAATACTACAATCAGTCGGTGACAAGAAAGTGTAATCATTGGAATGCTGACACTTTTCTCATAGTACATTTACCAGAAGCTCTGTAAAATAGAAGTAACATTTGAGAACAATACTTCCTCTTCAATGTGATAAGTCTTGCAGTCCTATTCTGCATTTGTTGAAGGGGGCAAAGGGAGGAACATGGCAGATTGAGGAAGATGCTATATGTGTATGTATGTGTATGTGTGTGTATGTGCAAAGAGACCATGCATTGTGTTTGAATAAGGAAAGGTTTGACATTCATAATGAACCCATCAGTATCTAAACTTTATGTGTAGAAATTATGTTCTTTTCTAATTTATTCATACTATCCTCTTCATAGAAATGATATTAATTTACACGTCTTCAAATACATAAGCAAATGCAAGTTGGGATGGTTAATAACTCACATAATCATAACTAGATATTCACATGACATAAAATACAATGCTTGGTGATCAGATTCGAATATTCCTTTACAGGAAAGCTGACATTTCACTGTCTTTATTTAGACCCAATTCCAACATTCTAAATTTACAGATCAAACGGGCCTCTATTTGACAGAGTCATTTTTCCTTGTCTTCCTCTCTTCGGTTGAGGTTAACTCTTTGTAATCCGATGTATCTGATGTCTTCCTTGTGATCCATCTTGTGATCTTGCTGCCAATGGTGTGCAAGAGGCAGCAGAGGACTGTGGCTCCCAATGAGGTCAAATGTTCTCTAATACGTGTACGTAGCTCTTTTATCGTGCTGCCTATGTAAATCTTTGCACACACATATTATTGCATATACAACATTTATTGATCAGCAGTTTATTGCTTCCTTTATCTTGATTCTTTTTTCCATATGTGCCCTGAAACATCTTGGTACTCGGATGAGCATATTTGCATAGTGTGCAGGTCCCACATTTTCTGAAGCCTACATCGTCTGTTTTCAACCAGGTTTGTACAGGGATTGTTGGTACCTCAGGGAGTAACGATGGGCTTAAGTTGTTTCTCAGGATTTTTGCCCTTTTGTAAATGATTTCAGGCCCTTTCTTCACAAATCTTGCTATGTGTTGGTCTAGTTTTAGTAGGTTCCATTTTTTTCATAAGATTTGTTTGATGCTGTAGTCAAAAAATGTCTTGAGTTTTAGTTTACGTACAAAATAGAAAAGATCGATATCTAATTCTGTACTGTAAAAGTTAGATGTGGGCGCAAATGAATTGACGGAGATTGATCTGATAGATTGATGACCAGATTGGTTATTTGTTTTGCCTGGCTGCCCCTCTCGCACCTGCCCTTGTGAGTCTGTGTAATCCTCTAAAGCAGTGGGATTTCCTGAGTCCACCACGCCCCGTGCTGAATTGACAGAGATTGATCTGATAGATTGATGACCAGATTGGTTATTTGTTTTGCCTGGCTGCCCCTCTCGCACCTGCCCTTGTGAGTCTGTGTAATCCTCTAAAGCAGTGGGATTTCCTGAGTCCACCACGCCCCGTGCTTCCTCTCCTCCTGGTAAATGTTGAGCTTAGTCCGAGTTGCTGGGTAGTTGAAAACAGACCTGTTTTCGGGGTGCGTTCCTGTTCCCTTTTTTGTATCTGGGAATTCGGTTGATGAAGCCTGTCCTTTCTTGCTCTTTAATTTGTTCTCCTTCTTTTGTTGTCTCTTTCTCACTGTCCTCAATGTCCGAGCATGCAGAAGGGGTGTTTGGTGTGCTTCCTCGTGATAGGGGTTTGGTATACTGATTATATTTGTCTTGGAAAGTATACACACGGTCCTCTCGATAATCTCTTTCATCACAGAATAATTTGCATAACTTCCTTACTTTAATGTCATCCTGGTAATCTTTAAGTATCTCATGCAATTTTTGATAGTTCTTTTCTTTGGTTCTCTCTAGTAATTTAATTTCCACAATTTCCTTTTTAATTGTCTCTATTTGATCGGTTGCTTTTTTGTGTTCTCTCGTTGCCTGCTCAGTTAGAATTTCCAACATGTTTGAAGAGCTGGTATTGAGGTTTTGCTTCCATTGTTCAGCAAGATCTTTGTCGTCATCACTCGTAAAATCCGGGAATATTAGTACTCTAAATCCTCTAGGTATTTGTTTATTGGTTAGGTAGTTTTTGAGAGAAATGATCTCCCAGTACTTGTCGATCTCTTTGCAAGAGACCCTTTGTAGTTTCATAAATTTGTACCTGAGGTCTTCACGTTTTGGGGTGGTTGGAGGAAAAGCATGTGCCATGCTTCCCCATTGAGAGAACAGGTGTTTGGATTCTTCATCCCTGTTTGCTAGGTATTCGGCCATTTGTATCCCTCTTTGGTTGATTAACTGGAGATTGAATAAAGATCAGCAGGGCTGTTGAAAGACCAAATGACACGGTAAATTGAAAGTGGGTTTTTTGGGTTTTAAACCAATTAAGCCCGGCGACCTGGTTCCTTGTATTCTAGTTGGCTGGTGTTGCATGTGTGAGAAACATGGAGGTCATGCAAACCCTACCTCCAAACAGTACATTGTAGTTGGGTCCTCACCAGAAAAATATGCGACAAGTGAGTTAAGGTGAAAAGAACAGCCCAACCTGAAATAATGTAACAGATCCTGCATTTACAAGAACAAGCTTCTCTTAGTATTCATGCACATATACATTTTATTATTTTTTTAAATAGTTTTTTGTATAGGTATACATTAGAAACACATGTTAAGATGCCAAATAATTACACCTAGAGGGGCTAGGTTGTGAGGTAGCAAGACGAGATTGCTGACTTTTGGCGGCCGCTCTAGTCTTCAGAGCAGGACAAGGCGTTTGTGGCACAGTTTGGTGGTGTAGCCAGAGGTTAAGCAGTCCACTAAGGGTCCTTTTGCTAGTCAAGAGACTGGAGGCAGGTTCCAAGGCTGGGTGCGATAGGGGTGCACAGTTAGTGGTCAAACTGGTGGTGACCTGGGAAGGGCACAATTGGGGTACTGCATTATGTGTGCTGCCAGGCCTGGGTAAAGGTGGGTAAGTGGGCAAGGAGCAGGTCGCTAGATTGTCATGTGTAATGCCAGCTGCACAATGCCTCCAGAAAGTTGCATTATACCCAGAGTCAGGCTGAGGGGATGTAGGGCTAATGGGCTGTTCATTGGAGGCTCTGAAGGGGGGCTGTGGCTTGTGAGGCCAGTTCTGTACAGTGGAGAGGTGAGTGGGGTGGTGGGGCATGTTGTGGATATTTCTTCAGTTCTGTGCTGGAACTTGTAGATCCTGGGCCATCCCGTAGTGGGCGGTTGGATGGTTGTGCAGCACGGTATTCGCTATGCTGCTGGGGCTGCAGCTCAGAGTGTGTTTGGTGACGTTGGGCATGAGATCATTCCGAGATCAGATCTCAAGGACTCTAAGAGTGTTAGGTGGCCAGCTATTGTGTGCATTGTTCATTATGTTCCGGGTGAGTTTGGCTGGCAGTTCTAAAGGTTGGGTGAGTGTGAGAGGCATTTAACAGTGATGCCTGAGGGGGACTTGATTGCAGCTTGAAGACTAAGCATGTCATGGGCAGGTATGCTATGTGCGGGAGGGTTCACGTACCAGTCTTGGATGGTACTGGTATTGCAAGGGAATCTGGTGCAGAGTGTGAGTATGGTACTAACTCCACTTACTCACCATACACACTTGAACCCCCCACCCTCTGACAAACCCAACCAGCCCCAAATCAACTTTCATCCTGTTGAAGCAGTGGTGTTCTTCCTGCTTACAAAGGGTCTTAAACCCTCTCGCGGCATAGGGGACACATGTCCAGCCTCTATTGTCAAAGACTGCACCAAAACACTTTAACCTTTTCTCACCTCTCTCATCAATTCCTCATTTGCAACCAGTCAAGTGCTGTCTAGCCTGAAGTAAGCATGAACACTCCCACTACTCAAGAAACCCACCTTAGACCCAGAGGTCTCCTTCAACTACTGTCCCATTACCATTGTCCCATTTCTTCTGAAGATCCTCAATCGAGCAGCCTATCTTCCGATACAAGAATACCTCAAAGCCAACAACATGCTGGCCCTACGCCAATCAGGTTTCCGACCTGGCCACAGAACCAAATCTGCTCTACTAGACTTAAAAAACCAGCTGGATAATATCAAGGATGTAGGCAAGGCTGCAGTCATGCTGCTGCTTCACCTGTCAGCTGCATTGGACATGGCTGATCACAAAATCCTGTGCCAGCACCTGTTCACAGCAGCTAACTTCTCACCAGATGCCATCACATGGCTGATAGATACACAAGAGGTTTCATGGAGAATGCAGTTGCAACCTCTTCCCCAGTCACTTGTGGCATCCCCCAAGGCTCCTACATCTTCCCCACACTATACAACAATTTTACAAAACCTCTATTCAATCTGCTAGATGAACGATTTGTCTCATACACCAACTATGCAGATGACACAGAGATCCTTTTCCCTCTCTCCGGCAACTATGCATCTGACTCCGATACGCTGAAATCAGTGTGCCAAACTATTAAGGCCTGTATGGCCTTTCCCCTGCTCTGTTTGAGCGATGACAAAATTAAAATCCTTCTTATCGGTTCCCTCACAGCTCATTCACCATTGAGGGGATCTCCATGCCAGTATCCAGCGATGTAAAGGCACTTGGCATCTACCTTGATGCCACCCTTTTCGCTAATGTGGCAGGTCAATTCCATAGCCTCCTTAGCAACCTACATCATGAAACTAATGAATGCCAGCAGACCATTTCTTTCCCAGGACAGCAGCCTTCAAATCACCCAGACACTCATTTGCTGGAGGCTTGACTATTGTATCCAGAATCCATAGCCACAATTACCAGCAAGACCCCAATCATTGCTACTTGTTGTGTCTGATAGTGGCTGATTGGCGAATCAAGGTGGTCTAATGTCTAACTGTAAGCCAGGGTAAAGAAAAGAGGTGAGGGCTTGGAATGGGCTTGGTGTGATGGGCAATTAAAGGGTGTGAGTGGCAAGCAATTGGTGACTAAGCAATATGGACAAGGGAAGGAGTTGTGTGCAAAGTAAGGGAAGGGTATTGAGCTCATAGTTAATGGATGGAGCAACAGGGG
The DNA here is from genome assembly GCF_040938575.1 of Ambystoma mexicanum. Lineage (NCBI taxonomy): Eukaryota > Metazoa > Chordata > Amphibia > Caudata > Ambystomatidae > Ambystoma > Ambystoma mexicanum. The sequence continues at coordinate 533,359,059 of NC_090939.1, forward strand.
ACCATAGGTCTGAAAGTTAATTGTAAGAAACAGAAGGGCATTGAAAATGTGACGCAAGGTAAGGACACAGGAGGAGGATGGGTAAGGAAAACAGGTCAATGAGACTGGGTTCACATCTGGAATGGTAGGTCAGCAGGTTGTGTTACTGTGATCTATGTCTAACCTGCATGCCGACTACTTTGGTCAGATTGGAGACAAGCACAGGTTTTGCTGTAGTATATATTGATGCTACCCCGCTTGTCTGTTTTCTATAACGAATTGGTGGGCTTGATTAAGGCACAACCTTTTCTATCCCGCAGAAAATATTGATTATTGTTGACCTGCGTTGGTTGTGGTGCCTTATACAACTCCTCAAGCCTCATTAATTAATTCTGGCATATATATAAATTGGTTACAAAATATCCCCTTGTTTGAATACAGATTGGGTACCAATTGAGGATTTTTGCTGTCTACGGATGTTATGTACTTTTGAATTAAGTTATGCACAATGCACTTATGCTTACATCCTAGGATGGCTAGTAAAATAATATGCACTTTAACTGGATACGTTCAGCATTAATTACGTGTTTTTATGCTGTTTTTATTTGTATGGTAATTGAATATGTGTTTATTAAAGATTGATTGAATACTTCTCTATGTTCCTTGACCTGATCTATCCCCATATTTAGCTCCCTCACAGTGGGCAGTATATTCCACTGACTGATTCTATGGTCTTGTTCGCATGAACCTCTCTCCCCTTTGTGGATGTGTTTTGTTTTGGTTCTCCCCTGGGTTCATGGTGCTGGGGACGCCTATTCTGGATTACATAACCTGCATGCCACTGCACCCGATTGTGAGACTGGTTTGTCCTCCTTTCTTGTTTCTAAGTGATGCATACTTGCCTTATTAATATATGCTTTAATTAATACTTCTCATATTTTTTCAAATTGCGTCATAATGTGACTTGGTGCTTTGAAAGTACACGCGAGTGTACACACTGAGATTGTAATTATAGTAAGTTGTCATTATAAATATTATAAATATCTTATAATGTCTGTTTCTCAGATTTATTTGGCTCAGTGTACAGATGATTAATGGGCTTCCCCCTTGTAGATAAATTGTTCCTTTGAAAACCAAATGTATTGAACAGTATACCAGTTTAGCCCTTGAATAACAACTTTACAGCATGCATTTTTTGTTTCTAATAATACAGATGGAATAGGAGAAGATGAAGACTCTCCTGCTATCTGAATTAGAAACTGGAACCAGAAGAAGGGCTGAAATCCCCACCATGCACACTTCATGCATTATCTGATCCTGAGCAAATCACGCCTTATTTTCCTTAACTATCTGTATATGATATGGGTTTATATTCTTATAGTGTCACTCTACAAATAATTTAAATGTTAGCTATGTCATGCATGCTAGTGTGGAGACAGAATGACAAGTGAGGGTCTTTGGTTGTGGGGTGCAGAACACAGGGTGCAGGTATGGGTTTTCTGTTGTGGGCTGGGGAGGCAGGAAACCAGGTATGTGTCTTTTGCCATGACGGCTCATGCTTGACTCTGAGAGCAAACCTAGAACCCCTGGTTCAGCAATGAACGATGGGATTGGATGGGATGTAGCCTGCCATCAAATCACATACTGTAACACATTGAAAACTGGGCTCAAATCCCAGCTTTCCCATTCACCACTTACATGATCCTGTAAAGATCATTTTACTATGGTTCGTAAGTGGGAGAGTTTTCAGGGGTCCGGGTCTGTAAGAAAACACAAGCAGAACTGAAAATTATGTTGCATAAAATGAAGGAAATGTCAATAATGTCTACTATATATTCTTGAGAAGGTGTGGGGGGGGTGGGGTTGGTATTGAGTTTACTTGTTCTGGAAGTTGGGGCCACTGCGCTGTGGGCCAGAAAAGTAAACTCCCTCCGACCCCCCTTTTCAGGCAACATGTTGCCAGTCTTCCTCTGAGCCCCATCCGCTCTGTGTGCCGAGCGAGGTAAATGGCACTGCTGCAGAGTCGATCACATGGCAAAGCTTCAGAACGTTTTCATTCTACTATCGACACTGATGTCAGGACAAGTGACTCCTGCTTTATGCTTCATTACCTTCCAGGATTCCACGGGATTAACCGGTGAACTGGGCTCAAGGACATTTTATTTCATAAACCAATGTTTTACTTCCCCCCCCACAACCCCCTCCGTGGTATAATCCCCGGCAAGCCTTTCAGTGCGGTATCATTCAGCCACACACACTCACGCATTAACATACGCTAATCACTCAGCTGGATTTAGTGCGCGGTTTCAGGGTAATTTTCTACAAAATCCACTTATTGTCTCAATGAATGCTGAGCGCAGGCTCTTAACGGGGAGTAAACCGAAAATGATATAAAGCACCCGACATGCACTGAGAGGCACAGTGCTAAAATGCTAATTAGGCAACGTGAGTGAGCAGTCTCAGCGGATGCTACGTGGCTATTTTGTAAGAAATCGATGTTGTATGATGATTTTAAATGCCATGTTTTGTGTCCCATAATACAAAACTCACGTTTTGAGATAATTGAGCTGTTGTGAAATGCGCAACAACACAAGCAATGCAAATACATCCTAAGCACGATGGAGCTAATGCGCCAGCAGTGTCATTATGTATTCATTTTTATTTCTTTCATAAACCAACTAGCTAAAAGTCCTATAGCAGTGAGCTTTTGGGTTTAAGTAAAACACATTGCAAGAGGAAAGAAAAAAATGCAGCACCTAACTTGAGAGGGGGAGACACATTCAGACAATAGGTCCAAGGTGGAGATATCATGATGTCTAAGGCAGTGCCAACCAGAGACCTCTTACAGCAAGGACTCACACCCCCTGATCTGTTGACAACCACCTGTCCAGAGGAACGATGCAAAGCTGAGAGCTACAGGAATGACAAAAGTGAAAATATATTCATTGAACTACAAAAATAGAAAGACAACGAAATGGTTAATCAAAACAAAATATAAAAGACAATAAATAAGTCATAATAAAAGAAAGAAATCTTGAAAGATTTAGACACCGGGATAGCCTGGCTCTGTTGCCATGAGGACCAGTGCTGGGTGAATTGATTCATTTGAACCTCGAACCACCCACATTTCAAGTGGTTCAGAAACCTTGAATCAACCTTGCTCTTATGAAAAGTTTGAACCCAAAGTTTGAACCCACTGGCTATCTAAGGAGCCATGTGGTCTCAATCTTGGCGGTCTTTGAAAGAGGTAGGAGCATTCGTAGAAACAGGCGTTGGACATTTGTGTAAGTGATAAGAGTGAGTTGGAAGAAGGGTTAGGAGAGGTGGCAATGTTGTGACGGTTTGGAAATCCAGATTTACAAAAAAGTTTATTAGCATATTGTTTTAGATTGTTTGATTATGGGATCAGACACATTTAGTTAACTGCACAAGTGGCATCAGTGTGGGCGGAGGGAATCCCGGAGAGTGGGATTAGATAGAGGGTCTGGTGCACTATTTGCATTGTTAGCCCAGCTAGACGGCCCCACTTCATGACCACAGGAATGCTGAGGCACCTGGAATGAAAATACATCATTGCTTTCTCTTCAGGTACTCTGCAGCAGGGAAATCCTTTGGACATAATCAGTAGCAAGAGGAGATGGCACCCTGAACGGGAGCCTTCAAGGATTGCAGGGAGCAGCAGTAGGTCACACCATGTGTCCTGGGAGTTCTTTTACCAGGTTTGCAGCATCTGCTATGCCCCGATCTGTGTGGGCAGTGGTGCCACACTGCCGGGGAGAGGAGAGGCCTGGGTGACACATCTGTGGCAGTTCCATGCAGTTCCATGCTGCCACATGAAAGGCCCACCTGAAGAATAACGAGTACGTTATTTTTCCACTCCTGTTGTTTTCCCTAGTCCTAGTTGTAGGCCTAAATTTCTTTTTCATAGTTCCTCCCATCACAGTAAAAGCAAAATGAATAGAAGAGAAAAATCCCTAAAACTATAAAATACAAAAAAACACAAATATTTTATCTTTCCTTGTTGGAAATCTGTTCTTTGAAAAATAGTTACGGAACATCTCTTATAGTGAAGTGGTTTCTTCAAAAAGATTTAAGGGACATCCCTTGTACAAACAATGCAGCTTCAAAAATGAAATGTTACCCCGCTGTACAAAAACTGCACCCTAGAAAAATTGATGCGTAATCCTGTGTATGTCCAAATGACACTCATTAAAAAATGAAGGGGTATCCCTTGTATGAAAGCTGCTCCTTAAATTATGATTAAGATACATCAGTTGTACGAACAAAAGCTGCTTCTTGAAAAAATGTTGGTCATCCATTTTACAAAAGCTGGTCCTTAAAAATGTAAGGGTTACCCCTTGTCTAAAAGCTGTACCTTGAGAAATGCGTAAGGATCATCCCTTGTATGGGCGGAAGCCAATCCTGAATAAATTAAGGGTCATCCCGTGTATGAAAGGTGTTGTTTGCTATATGTTCTGATCTCTCAGGAAAATGATTTTATTTTTTTTATTTTTCAAAGTTTTATCTTTTGTTGGCTTTCTCTTTTTTCTAAAGATTTTAAAACTAAACATAAAGGTGTTAGTAGACTCTGAACAGCTGTGCAGAAAATTAGAGCTGGGAGTGATTTTAATAGGTCGAGCTGATTTGATACTTTTCAAACCTATAGGCACCCATGGGCACGAAGAGTCTCGATTGCGACCCAACCACTTCCTTTGTGAAAGTGTAATACCCACAGTAAAAATAGGTGAGCTGCTTTGAAATGCTAGAAACCACTTTATGGTGCTGTTGATTTGATGTGTTTTGAGTTGGCTTGATATTGAAGCTGTGGCTCCACTGCACAAATAAAACAGCAGTACTAGTCCGGGACACTTGGAATAACTGTAAGCTGATTTGAAAATTCTGTGAGCCAATTTACAAAAGGTTTGACCAGGAATAATTAGGACTATTGGTGCATGTGACATTTGAATACAAAATAGAGTCATGGGGTTAACATATTCTGTCTCTACCCATTATTATGTATCACAATATAGACAGAACCACTTTGTTAAAAAGTTATTCCTACTTTTAAAATCCGTACATCTAAATACAAGTCCCTACAAAGATATACTTGCTGTCCCTCACTATGTTGTTGTGCCCCTAGAGTTTGCTGCTGTAACACCTGTCTAGTGTGAGGGATAGACAAGAAGTTCACCCTATCCTCACTCACTGCTTTTACTAAGTGCTAAAAATATGTGCAAACTGTTTGGGAGTCGATTCTTTGCTTTATTAGTTTTGCTTCCACTATGTGTGTCTTATTCTTCTCAAAATACTTGATTAAGTCTAATCAAGTGTTTAAAAACACAACTCTATTTTTTAGTTGTCTAATATTTTTTAAAAAATAATGTATGTTAACCAAGCTCACAAGGAATATTGTGTGTCTCAGGGCTCAGGTCATCACACATAAACCTTAATTTTGTCGACCGGTTTCAGCGGGTTTGGGAACCTTGCCGCTTTCTTCAGGATATATATATTGACATTAATTCATCATACTATAATGCAAACATAAAAAGGCAATCTTTTCATTATTTGTCTTGTTTTCTACGTAATGGATTCGGGAGAGCGTCTCAAAGTTTCTCTGACGGACGTCTTTAGTTTCCTTCCACATACCCTGTCTTAATCTCTTATTTTGCACACTTATTTCTCGTGCATACAAATCTGTGGTGGTTCACGATGATCTGTAGCTCCTACAGCACACGCTTCATGTGTGGTCTGTTATGTATTCGCTGTTAAGCAACCTGTTCTTTTACAGCCTTCCACATGATCTTTTTCTTCTATGTGTTTTTTTCTTCCTCTATATGTTGAGCTTTGCAGATTTGTTTAACCTTGTTGCAGTGTATGGGATCATCACTCCTCTACGGGTATCTCTTTGTAGGCATGTGACATTTGCCCAGGTGTTTTTGTTTTTCAATGAGAGAAAGTTGAATGAGCTATTAATGCAACAAAGCCACCGGGCAGGCATTTTATAAAGATGCCTGCCTTGAAGCATGAAAGGGATCTCCTTCACAAAAAAGGAGCCTGTTTTCTATTTTCACAGTGAATGCAATGAGTCAAAGAAAACAGCGAATCAAAGAAGAGATGGGGGTGCTGCTTGAAATGCCCGTGACAGTGACACAAAGCTGAAAGAAAAAGAGGGACTGTGACCCTTCAGTTGACTTGCAATATGGCTCAATAACAATAGTAATGTTCACATTCTGAGCCATCCTTTTATCTGAAACTCTTCAAATTCCTGTACAATGTGTATGTTTCATTACGGTTGCCTTCCAGTGTAGTAAAAGTGTTGATTTATGATACATAGTATGCTATTTGATCACTAGTGTTCTGAAATCCTTTGGGTCTGTTGTACTCCTATGTTGATTTACCCAGCCCAAATATGTGCATTGAATAAAATATGACCTGGGTGGAGACTCTACAAAGTACATCTTTGTGCCCAGGCTAAGCAAAGGCAGGAGCAAGAAAAACATGTGTTGTGCTGAATTATTGTTTATCTTTCCTAGACCTAACAGGGCTCATATGAGCAGCCTAAGCTATAGTCATGTTATTAGTCAAATTGCACTAATGGCGATGTCAGTTTAAGTGACTTCAGATAATGCATTTGTAATTGAGAGTCTGTACATGATTACAGAAGGAAAGGAAATATTGCTCTGAGAGAAGGCAAGAAGAGTAGGTGGCAAAATATGAGGAAACACCTGCTAATCTGCAGGCTTACAGGGATGAGGAGTGACAAACGTGACTCTAAAGCCCACAAGACTACCACAAACATTAACGTAAAAAAAGGGAAAATATAAATGGTATACCTCCTTTAGCTCATTTGGTAACATGGGACAAGGACAGCCTATAGTCTTCAGTACAAGTATGAACTGCAAGGGTAGCAAAAAAAAAAAACAAAAAAAAAACAGTTACACTAAAATAAAAGGAATGTCCAGTCAAAGTTCTATGAAAATATGGTACTTTAATGAGACTATACATATACACAACCAATAAAAACACTAATAACCCACTAATAACCCACTCCTGAAAAGGAGAACCCAGAGAATGCAAACTTTGAAATAAAAGGGTAATTTGGGATTGAAAACTGGGGGCATGCGGGCACGACTTTCAGTAGAAAATGTTCTGGTTCAATGAAGATGTCTTTTAAAAGGTAGAGAGTGTGGTCTAACATGTCAATTGTGTCCATAAGGCAGGTCAGGATGGCAGCACTACTTCAAATATCATTCTTTTTTGTTAAGGGGCTCAATAGCATTGAGTCAAGCTTCAAGGAACTTTCTGAGGGGGGATTCTGCACCAGTTTAGTGAGATGGTCAACTGGGTCCAACATGCAGGGCAGTCCAAGGAGCAATAGCGTCTAGCACAAAGGTGCTTTAGACAGGCAGGTGATCACCTCTGCGGGTTGGGGTAGCTCAAAAGTAGGTTGTTGTGGAACCAGGGCCCAAGGCTATTCCTTGACTTGTTTTTTCTGGGAGACATGTTCCAATATCTCCAGGGCCAGGAGTAGTCATTGTTCTGCACTTCCAATCAAGCAAGGGTACAACAGAGTAACTTCAGGAACTGATACTTCCAGTTAGCAGGTTATAGGTTTCAGTGTTCTAGCAGCAGGTAAGACCTTGGTTCACACAACACATCACTCCAAATATGTCCCTGCAATGATCCAGAAAAAGAGCTTGCTTCTTGCTTGGAAGTCTCTGGTCATCCCCTCTCTAAAAGAAGACTTTGTAGCAGAATGTACTCCCAACCAGGTTCCAAGCAGGGCCAGTCTTCGCATCAGGCAGTGTAGGAGGCTGCCTGAGGTACCAGCCTCTATAGGACACCAGCAGTCTGACTCCAACAACACCATCATGACCTTTCATCATGCCTGATGCATGATTTAATTATTGGTATTTGGTTGTAAAGTAAAGCTACCTTAAATCCTCAGACTCTCCAGCGCTCAATCTGAACAGCATTTATGTTGTAGCAGCTGTGTGGGCAAAGCCATGGTAGTGCAACAGAGGACCTATGCCAAAAAGTAATCCAAAGAAGGAAATGCCATCCAAAAAAGGAACGTACACCAAGCAAGAAGTAAAGTAGATTTGTTAGACCCACACGGCTGGGAACTATGGTTCAGACAGCCCTGTGGAACTGAACTGAATGAAATGAGCTTGACACCACCCACTGTGTTATACTTTTTATTATATGAATAACAACATTACCATAAAGTTTAGTTACATTTTTGGGGCTGTTCACAAGAGCTGATTGGTGGACCTTTATCAGACACATATAGTAAGCTATACTATACTTGACCCTGATTGAAAAAAAAAAACATTGCTTGGAACAAAATCACATTAACACCCGTTGTGACGTCATGAACCTCCCCACACCACCCTGCAACTACAAGATTGTACTGTTCCCTCAAAACCACTTATTTGCCATTGGTTGGATTTGTCCAATGTACAAATGGTTAAACTGCTGCATACTGATAGGACAAGGCACCTTCAGATGAGTCTGACCAATGATGTGCCCTGAGGACATCAGCGAGGACACTTTACAACATTGCACCATTGGGACCTCAAAACCTCTCTCCAATGATTGGCTCCCTGTCCCACTGCTCTGCCTCCCCAGCTCCCTTCTCACTCCTTGTTGCCAAATGTACTCTGAAAAAGCTTTACCACACTGTGGCTGGATTTTAATTAACTGTATTTGATTTCCATTTCTCTGCCAATTCTTCTTGGACACCCAGGTGCCTACCTCAGTGGCCTTGAAATTTTCTCCAGGAGCGGGTTTGATGAGACTGTGTTCTCCTGGGAAACTTCAGTCTTGCAACATTTCTGTGCACTGTCACAAAAGCCTGCATCCGTTTATGATGAGTTGTTTGCACAGATGCCTTCGAAACCTGAGCCTACAAAACATGGTTTCTCTACTCTTCACACATTGTTCAAACAGCACTGCAGCCCCCTATCATACAACACCCTAAACACCTTGCAACCCTACCCCTATGCACAGGCTACACCAGCTACCATGCCTCTAAACAAGTTACATCAACTCTTTTCTGTTCCCCCATGTGTCTTCCCATGTGCGTCAGCACCTGTGCTTTAACAACCTATATCTATATTAACCCTGGTATATTTTTTGAGCATTTTGTGGGATCCAACCCTGTCACCACTCACATTTGGGATGTAACCCTGTTATTTTTTAACATTGCTGGGATCAAACCCTGTTATTACGAGTTTAAGGATTGAAATGACTGGGAACTAGAGTGCGCGCCTGACTTTTTCTTTTTTACTTGATGTTGCAGGAAGCCCGGGTCCTGGAGGCAGCAGCACCGGGGGTTGTCATGCCCTGACTTTGGAGAGCCATAATCATGGTTTTTTCCACCTCCCCCAATTTTGGGTAAGATGTGTGTGTTTGGAGGGGAGTTAGTTCCTGGTCTCCTGAACAAAACATTCTGCCATCAATACAATGGCCAGAATTCCTAGAGATTTTAATTAAAAAAGTAATTGGCAACAGCTGAAAAGAAACACAGCCTCCCTGAAGAGAGTTGGAGACTCAACAGTACTTGGAGGAGCAGAACTACTGTGCATTTGAACTGGCAGTTGGGATTTAACCCTGGTATTTTTTTTTACATTTTGTGGGATCCAACCCTGTTACCACTCACATTTGGGATGTAACCGAGTTATGTTTTAACATTGCTGGGATCAAACCCTGTTATTACTAGTTTAAGGATTAAAATGACTGAGAACTAGAGTGCGCCCCTGACCTTTTCTTTTTTACTTGATGTTGCAGGAAGCCCGGGTCCTGGAGGCAGCAGCACCGGGGGTTGTCATGCCCTCACTTTCGAGAGCCATAATCATGGTTTTTCTCCTCCACCAATTTTGGGTAAGAGGTGTGTGTTTGGAGGGGAGTTAGTTCCTGGTCTCCTGAACAAAACATTGTACCATCACTACAATGACCAGAACCCCTTGAGACTGTAATTAAAAAAGTAATTGGCAACAGCTGAAAAGAAACACACCCTACCTGAAGAGAGTTAGAGACTCAAAAGTACTTGGAGGAGCAGAACTACTGTGCATTTGAACTGGCAGTTGGGATGTAACCCTGGTATATTTTTTGAACATTTTGTGGGATCCAACCATGTTACCACTCACATTTGTGATTTAACCCTGTTATTTTTTTAACATTGCTGGGATCAAACCCTGTAATTACTAGTTTAAGGATTAAAATGACTGGCAACTAGAGTGCGCGCCTGACCTTTTCTTTTTTACTTGATGTTGCAGGAAGACAGGGTCTTGGAGGCAGCACCACCTGAGGTTGTCATGCCCTCACTTTTTGAGAGCCATAATCATGGTTTTTCCCCCCTCCCCCTATTTTGGGTAAGATGTGTGTGTTTGGAGGGGAGTTAGTTCCTGGTCTCCTGAACAAAACATTGTACCATCACTACAATGACCAGAACCCCTTGAGACTGTAATTAAAAAGTAATTGGCAACAGATGAAAAGAAACACAGTCTCCCTGAAGAGAGTTGGAGGCCCGAAAGTACTTGGAGGAGCAGAACTACTGTGCATTGGAACTGGCAGTTGGGATTTAACCCTGGTATATTTATTGAACATTTTGTGGGATCCAACCCTGTTACCACTCACATTTGGGATTTAACCCTGTTATTTTTTAACATTGCTGGGATCAAACCCTGTTATTACTAGTTTAAGGATTGAAATGACTGGGAACTAGAGTGCGCCCCTGACCTTTTCTTTTTTACTTGATGTTGCAGGAAGCCCGGGTCCTAGAGGCAGCAGCACCGGGGGTTGTCATGCCCTCACTTTCGAGAGCCATAATCATGGTTTTTCTCCTCCACCAATTTTGGGTAAGAGGTGTGTGTTTGGAGGGGAGTTAGTTCCTGGTCTCCTGAACAAAACATTGTACCATCACTACAATGACCAGAACCCCTTGAGACTGTAATTAAAAAAGTAATTGGCAACAGCTGAAAAGAAACACACCCTACCTGAAGAGAGTTAGAGACTCAAAAGTACTTGGAGGAGCAGAACTACTGTGCATTTGAACTGGCAGTTGGGATGTAACCCTGGTATATTTTTTGAACATTTTGTGGGATCCAACCATGTTACCACTCACATTTGTGATTTAACCCTGTTATTTTTTTAACATTGCTGGGATCAAACCCTGTAATTACTAGTTTAAGGATTAAAATGACTGGCAACTAGAGTGCGCGCCTGACCTTTTCTTTTTTACTTGATGTTGCAGGAAGACAGGGTCTTGGAGGCAGCACCACCTGAGGTTGTCATGCCCTCACTTTTTGAGAGCCATAATCATGGTTTTTCCCCCCTCCCCCTATTTTGGGTAAGATGTGTGTGTTTGGAGGGGAGTTAGTTCCTGGTCTCCTGAACAAAACATTGTACCATCACTACAATGACCAGAACCCCTTGAGACTGTAATTAAAAAGTAATTGGCAACAGATGAAAAGAAACACAGTCTCCCTGAAGAGAGTTGGAGGCCCGAAAGTACTTGGAGGAGCAGAACTACTGTGCATTGGAACTGGCAGTTGGGATTTAACTCTGGTATATTTATTGAACATTTTGTGGGATCCAACCCTGTTACCACTCACATTTGGGATTTAACCCTGTTATTTTTTAACATTGCTGGGATCAAACCCTGTTATTACTAGTTTAAGGATTAAAATGACTGGGAACTAGAGTGCATGCCTGACCTTTTCTTTTTTACTATATCTATACTACCTGTGCCCTGCGCAGTGACATCCTCAATCCCAATGTCATCTATCATGTCACTCTTGATGTCACAGTGCTACTTTCGTAACTGGTACGTGTGCCCCCCCCCCCCTTGGCAGCGTTGGACATTGACCCTTACAACAGCAGCTCCTACTTGGGTCTCTGCAAGCAAGCCTAAGAAGGCAGACCTTAAAGCAACTTCTGTTGCTTATCAGTTCCCAGGCAAGGCCCGACTGCATGTGCCTCCTCCTCAGCGCATGTGCACAGACAGTGAGAGTTGGGGTGATGGATTGGGCTGGTCGGATACAGAAGGCCCTTGCGAAGTTGCGCTTCAGTTTCTGATACTGCAAGGTAAGGTTGGGGACGGGTTAGTTTACCGTCCTCAGAAGCACCAACAATGTATAAGGCAACCATTTACATTTCTTGCCAGGTCTCCAACCGTGTTGACACTGAAAGACAAGCCACTCACATTTTCGGTAAGAGAAATCTGACCACTGATAGGCTCATATATTGCTTTTAATACTTTAGTTAGAAAGTTTAGTTCTCCCTTGTCCTCTCCCCACCCACCGTCACTCCGTCTCCCTCCCCCTAACTGCCCAGATCGAGTGAATCAAGTAGAGCCCAAGACAGGCAAATATCCCTGATCACCCTCAGTGTTACTGGACTGGTGGTACAGTCAGATACAGCTCAGCATGTGGTTGATTCTCTGTGAGTGCTATAATGGCAGAATGGCTGTGACTCCTCTTTGAAGAGCAGGCCTGACAGAGTGACCAACACTTGGACATTATTTGAAATCAGGTTATCTATGGCCTGACTCCGAGAGTCAGAGGGGAGCATTAAGAAAAGCCTTCAGTAGTTGTTGCTGGATAACCCACTGCCTGCCTGTGGTGCCTGTTCAGTGACAGAGCCTGTAAAAGTGTTAAACGGTTTGTTTGCTGAGGCCGAGGGATTACCGGCATGACATTTAGGGCTGCAATTGATAAAGGCCACTTTGCAACCTTAGTGAAGCCTATCCAGAGAACTTATATCTCAAAAAGGACACTTGCAAGTTTCCTTTCATCTCTCAGATGAGACATCTGGAATGTGAAAAAACACATCAAACCCCATAATCCCCTTCCTCACCCTATTTAGTAGTACATTTCAGACTCCAGCAATCACCCCTCTTCCGTTCATCATGTTTGACAAGAGGAATATAGCTGTAGATGGACAGAACAGGACACAGGTACAGTGGACAGTTAACATATGCCCGGCAATTACTAATGTAAAACGGTTTATTGTTAACAGCTCAGCGTCATCTTGCTTTTCTATGCATCCATTTTTAGGCAATTGAAATTGTGATTGGGTGTTTTTACTGGCATGTCAGCAGAGTGATTTTACGGTAGGGGTAGGTGACTATTCATTCTCACAGCAGTGCTTAAGTGTGTGGTTTAACTTGTGAAGGAGACAGTTAACAGCTTGTAACATTGATGAGGCAACTAGAAGAGTCTCATTAGACTGCTTAAAGAAGTTAGATGCACCCATACACCAATGTGTTTATCCCTCTCCACAGTTTCGGAATGTATCACCTCTCCCAATACTCGAAGGGTTAGCCCCTCCTGAAAATGTAGCCTAGGTGCACCCCTCTTGTTTGGAAGAGCTGTGCATGCGCAGCACATCTCTACATCACCTCCCAGAGTCTGGGTGGTCAGGAGCTCTGTACACATAGCTTCTTTTTCTGAGTTTGGACACCTAAGCAGGTCTCTCTGCCCCTTGTCCTAATGAATGTATGAGTGTGTGCATTGCATGCTATAACACTTTAAATGTATACATGAATGGGGTGGAGAAAGAGAGAACTGTGCATAGCAAGAGGAAGCACAGAGTGCAGAGATAGTAACAGCACACACCATAATCCCTTGATAAACAGAATGCCACATCTGTACATAAAGAAGAGGGGTAATAACACTAGCAAGGGGCATTGAAGGTAGGGAAAGATGAGAAGATGAGAAGGGAAAGATGATACAGGTGGCAGTGATGTACCATAAGTGCCCCCAGAGCTTCCTCAATGTCCACTCATCATTTCAGTTTGGCTGAAACTGAAATGATGATTGGACATTGAGGAAGCTTTGGGGGTACTTATGGTACATCACTGCTACCTGTATCATAGCCATCTTTCATTGGTATTGATTTGTAACAATTTGTGTGTGTCTGGTTGATGTCCACCTAAACATCTAGGGTTCAGAGAAACTGTTCCCAATTGCATTGTTGTTTGATCTTCTCTGAGCAAGCACTTCCCTGTTTGCATGTCCCATTGCCAGGCGAGCTAGTGAGAGCTGGTATTTTGATGGCTTAGAGTTGAACAGAGTTGAACAACTGCATTCCATTACTCTCCACAGTATGTTCTTTGTATAAACACAGTTTTGTACCATTCAAACTTGCAGCTCTAAATAACTCTTGATTCCTTTTAAAACCATGTACCGGCTGTGTAAGAAAACATGTGTTTGATGGTAGACAGTAAGCTCGGGTGAGGGCAGTGCAACAGCAGAAATGAATGTCACATAAGGATGCTTTAACGGTAAGGCACTCAGAACCCCAGCTTTGAGAATAAATGCTTGGATGACATGGCACAGTCAGGGTGGTAACGCAATCAACACCTTTTCTTGAATGTAAAGGCTTATTTATTTGGTTGGTTTATTATGTGTGTTGTGTACATTTCATTGTGTCACTTTAAAACTGCATTAACACACATTTGTCAGCTCGAGCTGATAGGAAGTGTACTCAAGTGGCTGCAGTGCAAATTGGACTTCCATGTCAGATTCACCTCTTAACTGATTTCTCTAATATGGGGCCCATTCATTCATCTCATTGTGCTGTGTCTGCCGAAATTGGAATGTCACACATGGGTTGTGTGTTGTGGAAGGCAGAACAGCAGCAGGTGTGTGTTTAATTTCAAGCGTAGGTGCACGGAAGGTGCAAGTCTCGTTTTGTTAGGAAGAAGGATGATGGCATGAATGGTGTGCTGTGTAGAGTGGGCAGCTATGACACTAGGTTTAAGAAAAAGTGCTCTATAATGTACCCTTTTGGTCCATATGTAAACATTATTCTTGCGAGAATCCCCAATTGCCCGTTACAGTGTTTGAGACTCGCTTGCTACACTCGCCTAGTAGGTGCAATGTGACACGACTTTGAAGGAATTTTTTTCAGGGCCTCTTTTAGTTAGCAGTCTATCCCTGCTGCCTGTATGAAACTGAAAGTAGCCCCCTTCTGAGACTGACAGGGGTCATTTTCTGAGCATGTACAACGACCCCTCTCAGCCAATAAACACAAAAGAATGTGTAGTGGTTTCGATTTCAGATAGTTTGTCGGATAGAATTGAATGTGGCATTTAAAAGTTGCTTGGCTTTAGGAAAGCAAGCTGTTACTACTGCGTTAAGGTTGACATACGCAGGGATAGTTGTAGGTATTGTGAGGTGATGTATGGCAAAGGACACCCAGGGTCCCCTGTTTTGCATTTGTATTGACATCACAGAAAAGTATCATACAGTGGGGGACCTCATTCTCTGATACTAGAGGCAACAGAGGAGGTCAGTTCCAAAGTTACTTTTAAAAAAAATAATAAAGGTAACATTCTAAGACTGCCACCTATTATCTGATGTGTACATTTTGCTTTGAATTTCCATTTAGTTATTTATTGAGTTCCCTATTTATAACATTTGTAACATGTAATTTGTGTTGTCATTTTTGGAGATGGGCTGCTAGCAAAGATTCCCACCTGGGGTGCAATCTGGTATGAGGTGAAGGTTGAATATGAGCTTTAGCCTCGTCTCATGCTTGTACTACTGCAGGGTAGGAGTAAATTAGTCAATCCGGCATTCCCTGTCAAACTAGGGGCATCTAACCAATTTACCATATTGGAGGGCCACTTTTTCTGTGGAGCTCTGAGATTATCTCCTCTGGCAAACCTCCTGTACAATGATTTAATTGTGCAACATTTAATTCATGGTAACTTTCCACACACCTCAAACCAGGCAGGCACAATTTTCCTTTATGTGATTCAATTATTTGTATGAATCTGAGACACCTAATTTAACAGTACTGATTCCTTAGTTAACTTCTCTTTCGGGATATGAAACACACAGGGTTGCACAGAAGCTCTATTTGCAAACATACTGACTACAAAAATTCTCTGATTTTCGAAGCAATTATATGTGGGGGTGCATAAGGGTAATACATTATGTAAAGGGAGTGGGGGAGGAGGTGCAGGGGGTCTACCCCTGCGTATAATTGCTCGAATGAGAAAAAAAAGAAAATGTTGGCATTTTTGTAGTCAATATTTTTTCTCACAGTAATCACATAGATCCCAAATTATGCCTCCATGAAATTCACATGTCAGTGATGAAAAATAATGAACACACTATTCACCTCAGTTTCAATCCTGCAGTTCTAGTAAACAAGACTTGTAACACACACACATCACCATAGGTATCTACGAAGGAAAATGCATGGTAAACAAATATGTAGGTTACTTATTATTCAGTGGTGTTTCTATTTAATTGCTCTGTAAAAGCATACCTTTCGCACTTTCAATGGGCAACTTCAGAAGCGGGAAAATGGGTGCCAAATTATCATCCTTTCCATTTTGTCTTGAGCAACTGAGCATTAATAATAGTATTCTGCTTCATGGAATCGGGAAGTAACTTAATTTACTTTGTTTATCTATGTATGAGCAAAGTGAGCTGTCCTTTGTCTCTTCTTTGCTTGTGCAATGCACAGAGAAGGAGTCAGGGGATCTCGTGATGTACAGGCTATAGGTAATACTTGTTCAGATCTAAAATTCTATAATTGCTTATGCTTCTGAACTATTTGCTTATTTCCCAGGATGTTCAGTCAATGTGTATACCACCTACAAACAGTACTTAAACGTAACAGTGGGCAGGCTTTAATCTAATTCCCTTTATGGTATAGTTCCCTTCAGGATTACTTCCCCTTTAGCTCATACTGACATATTAATTTATTTTGGCTGTCTCGCAGACAGGCGGCACCCTCTAAAGGACATGTTCAATTCTCCCTCTTGGGAAAGGGTGAACATTAGTCAGCAAGATGAGATCAGGTTTCCTCCACAACCTGTCTTCTGTCCCTTCCACTGAAGAAGGCATGGTATTTTAACTCCTGGTAGGCCTCACTTACAGTGATCCATTGTTAATCCATCCATGGGTTCAAAAAGAGAAATATCTATTCCATCTCCTTCCTGTTCTATTCAATTCTCCCTTCTCCCATCCCTCCTCTACATCAGTAAGTGAGCGAGCGAGTGAGTCCCCCAAGTGAGTGGCTGTTTGAGTTTTTACATAATAGAAACCATTCCCTTTTGAGGTGGGTATAATTTCTCCAAAGTAATGAAGGGGGCAGTCTGATGGGAGTAACATATAAACCCAGTTTCCCTTCCATTTGGTGTGATGTCATCTAGAGATTTCTTGATTAATTATTGCACCATTTTGAAACAGTGAATTCAACAGACGTACCAATGTTACCAATAGATTCACCAGATTTACCTATCTAGTACAAATGAAATGATGCAATTTCTATCTCATTAGTTTAAACTGTTAATTACCCATATATTTTGGCTTATAACCTACTTATACCTTTCTGTACAAATTATTTTTCCAGCTCAACATAACAGACTCACCAATCTAGATGCTAAGACATGTGAATCAAGAGTGTGAGCCATTTATGTGCATTAAAATACAATTTCACCTAATTTACATAAAACACATTAAATACCATTTTGAGTTCATCTAATAGACTTTGTTACACTGATTTTATTGTTTGTAAAAAACTAGCTCGCTATGACATTTTCTTCCC
This sequence comes from Ambystoma mexicanum, assembly GCF_040938575.1. Classification (NCBI taxonomy): domain Eukaryota; kingdom Metazoa; phylum Chordata; class Amphibia; order Caudata; family Ambystomatidae; genus Ambystoma; species Ambystoma mexicanum. Next base: position 533,376,612 of record NC_090939.1, read on the forward strand.
AAGTTATCACCACATATATGAATTCAATGTCAATCCCTAATGCAGTATTTTTTGTTCTTAATACAACATATTACATGCCACATACAACAGGGTTTGTCAATGACAGAGTATTTGGTGTCTCTGCTCTTCAGAGCTGAAGGTATTTATGACTTCAGAAGCCTGGCAGTGGTAAAGTCTTTTGTTATTTGAGGTTTATTGGGGTTTATGACTTCAATCGTGCCCCCCTTCGAGGTGGTTCCAGGGTCTAGCAGATCTTAGATAAAACATGATGTTTACACCAGATGTCAGTTCCTTCCTTTATGAGAGGCCTGTGAGATTGAAATTTCAGATTGAATAAGACAGAACCACTGGTTGAGCTGACTTCCTTTGTATTTTTAAATCTCAGGTCCAACATACACATTCACACAGATCCAGGCCATAAATGTGACACTTAAAATGTATAGCACTTTCTGCCATCATGGAACCTAGTTGGAGGTCAGTCATCATTTTTATTGCTCCACTCAAAACATTTAATTTCCTTGATATGATATGATATGATATTATATGATATGATATGGCATTCATAATGTACCTATACACATGTGTTTCAAGGCACTGTGGGCAAGGCAGGGGGAACAGAGGGTAAACGGAGACAACAATCTTACTAGGCCAGGTGACAGTGAGATTTTGCAAGTGCAGGGGAAGGGGGGGGAATGCAGGAGGAAGGGGAATGGGCAGTGCATTACATGGGATCAACATTAAAATAAATAGAATAAATAAAAGCAGTAAATAAAGAAAGACGTGTGGCCAGCTTGTAGCAAGAGCAGGGGTAAGTGCAGACATCAGGTGTAAGTGCTGGTAGGGGCCTGTAGGGAAACAGAAAACAGTCCACAAGTGTGAGGGATGCCAGGGAGGCAGTGCAGGTGTGCAACTGGAGAGGGAGGGGACCTGGGGCCAAGATCAAAGGGTTTGCCAGGTGACCAGTGCAGTTACAGTTTCAGCCAGGAGTTCAGCAGGGGAGAGGAGGAGAGAAAGCAGAAACAAAGAGGAAGGTTTGGAGGTGCTTCTGGAACTGGAGATGGGTCTCTGCAAGTTTCAGGGAGGCAGGTAGGCTCTTCCAGAGGGAGGCCCCAGCCGTAGAAAGAGATCTACCACCAATTTGTTGCTTGGAGAAGCGACTGACCCTGAGGGTGTTGGAGACGGCCGAGCGAAGATCTCGAAAAGGAAGATATTTAGGAAGAGAGATTTGAAGGTATAAAGGCCCCAGGCCCCAGAAGGCCTTGTGGACAATCCAGAAGGTTTTGAACTTAATCCTCGCAGCCACTGGGAGCAGAGTGCAGAGATTTCAGTCCTGGAGAGATACGATCCCTGAGCTTGAGGGCAAGGACACGTCTTGCAGTGCTTTTCTGGATGAGTTGCAGAGGGTGGAGAGTAGAACAGGCAGATTTAGAAAGAGGCTGTTGCAGTAGTCCAGCCTAGAGAGAACCCAAGCTCTGGAGACAGTGAGCTTCTGGGGGAAGGAGAGGAAAGGATGAATACCTCTGAGGAGGTGCAGCTGGTAGTGTGAATTCTTAGAGATGTCAGAGATGTGAGGAGAGAAGGAGAGTGTGGATCGAAGATGACCACGAGGAGTTTAGCCACACAGGTGGGAGCAAGAAGAGGGCCAAGAGAGGCCAGTCAGAAAGTGACAGGAAAGGAGGGGTTAGGTGTGCTGATGAGGAGAAACTCAGTCTTAGTGGCATTAAGACAGAGATCATTGGCGGCACAACACTCCTAAATAGCAGTCAGAAGAAGAAGGAGGAATTGAGTGGTCGAGACCAGGAGGGAAGAAGAGAGGTCTGCCCACTAAGAGAGGAAGGAGGAGATCTGACCAGGTGGCCGATAGATGGTAGCCACAGTAAGGGAATGGCTAGGAGAGAGAGAGCCTGCAGACAAGGCATTCAAAAGAGAAGTAGGCCTGTGTAGGAATGACGTAGGCAGGAATCAACTCGAGGAAGATTAGGGCTATGCCCACTCAGGAACTGTTGGACCGGGGCATGGAGAGGATCTTGTACCCATCAGGGAGGAGAGTATCAAAGCACGTGACAGAGCTGGCAGTGAACCATGTCTCGGTGGATGCAGGCAATGCCGTTGATAGTGTAAAATTAGTAAAATGCACAATGAAACAATGAGGCCCAGGAGGGTCTCGAGCAAATGCAGTGCTCACCTGCTGAACACCACCAGAATGGCGAGCATGGCACATAGCAGGCCAGTAGGCATAAGCCTACACATCAGCCACCAATCAGGGGAAGAGGGTGTGCTGGGAGGCGGGATGGACTAGAAACAAGGAAATGGATGCCGGGAGGGTTGGGAGGAGAAAAAACAATGGCAACAGTGCTGAAAGTGCAAAAATAGTAAAATGCACAATGAACAAAGAGGCCCAGGAGGGTCCCGAGTAAACGCTGTGCTTACCTGCTGAACGCCAGCATTCAGGTGACATGCCTAAGAAGGCATGTGTTAGGGAGAATTCTCCAGAATGGCTAATTTCCCTTACAAACTGAGTCCCTCAGCAGCTTTGCTGGATTTCTAGGATTTATTTTTTTCACCTGGTAAGAGTGTGAGCCTTTTTTCCCACTCTTACATGTGTTTTGCTGTGTGTGTTTAACATTTTTGTGTTCATAGACTGTGGAGCCTCACCCACTCTATAGGCATCATCTTTTTACTGTGTGTTACACAGCACCTAAAGTGCAGTGACACAGGGTTGTCTTTTCGACTTCGCAACTCATACTCCATTTTCTGGGACTGACTACTGTCTCCCAGACCATGTAAAGTTGCCATTGACTTTGTTAGTCTTTTTAAATCCACAGACCCAGTACAAACTATCTTACATAGCTTTCTGGAAAGGGTTACTAGTTATCCCTTTTTGTCTGTTTCTCATGGAACATAGTTTCATTCCCTTTTCATTAAGATTTGGCTGGTGGCAGTGGTAAATACCCTATTTTTCCTACTGTGGTTATTTTAAATAGCCTTCGTATTGTTTTCAGCTATCTTGGTAGCCGCGAACTTAAACCCGCTGGACCATATTTACTTGTATACGATTCCGGCTGGGTTTATTCGCCATTTGTTTTTGTAAAAGTCTTCCTTGTGTTTTACTCTGCGCACCAAACCAGGTTTGGTTCCTTTGTTCACGGGCCTTGTGCGTGCTTCTGCACAGAAGCCCTCCTTAGGCACATGTATGTCTGAGGAGGACAGGATGTGGGGGAGGGGTTTGATACTCCCTGCACAGGGTCTCCTTGGAGACCCATGTCGCACTCTGGTATGATTGGCTGTGGTGACTGTGCCGGCGAGACAGCCACCCTGCTGTGTGATTGACAGCCAGGCTGGGTGAATGTGGGAAAACTGCATGAAAAGCAGGACTCTGGACTGAGAAGGCAGAGTAGCCACTGGATCGAGAGAACCAAAGAGAAGCTAACAGAAGAGGGCCTCTTACATGACTGAACCTCCCAGTGGAGCCCTGCTGCGGGTCCGAATCTCCGAACTTCGACGACAGGGAAGATATGCAAAGAATCTTCTCCCCTTGAGCTGGTGGGTACAACCAGTTCGCCAAACTGCTTGCCAGGCCTCCCTCCTCTGTTCGAATTTGCTGTTCAGAGCTACAGTGAACCGTATAGACAGGAGGAACAGACCATGCTTGCGTTTTAAGGAGCAGACCTTTTATTTGTTGCTTTGCTGCGCTGCTGGTTTCGTCCCCAGGCAGTGCAGGACCCTGCAGTCTTGCTCCTTCATGTCAGTCTGACAGTCGCTTCAGGAACCGTGAGCTTGCAGGACCTGCCAGGAACGTCTGCCTCAGCTACAGCAATCTTCTGCTCTAAAAGTACTGTGCTAACCCAGTTGTTCGTTTCGTCCAGCCATGGTGACAGTGTTTGAAATTTTTCGCCAATCCGAGGGCTTGTCCTTCTCTATTCTTTAAAGGAACTTTTTGTCTGACCAACTTCGTTCTGAACTCTTGGCAAAGACTTAACCGCGAACTACCCTGAAGTGTGTGATCCTCTGCAAAGACTTTGGTCCATTGACTTTGGCAATGGCCTCTTGATTTGATTTCCTCACTGTAGTTCCTTTTCCTAGATTGACCTGCTTACTTACTTGTTGGGTCTGCTCAACCTCTGTCTAACGTTTTCTTTCCCTCCCCTTTGAATTACTGGAGTGCCATTTTGCTCACACTTCATTTTGAGCCTAACTTATCCAGATCTATTAGGTGCGGTGTAGTGTATTAGAATCGTAATTTTTCAACAGCTTGATAATAGTGAAATGTTTAATAACTGATGTGTAAATAAATGTATATTCTTTTACGCAGAAACCTTGAGTCAGTGTTTGTTTGAATCATAGTAATTGCTGTCCTTTGTGTAAATGTTGATACTGCTCACTTTACACTTGAGATAAGTCTGGCTGCTCAGCCATCACTACCACTTTACTGTGTAGTACAGGCTTGCACCAAAGGTGAATGTGTACTGTCACTTGTAGTCCTAATTGTGTGTGGTGTTCTCAAAGAGTACTGCATATAATTCTGCCCAACAGCATGGTACCTGTTTTCCCATTGCGTTGCTGGAGTTGTGAGTTGAACAGAATTCCATATGTCAATTCAGTCCTATTGTCATTCCTGACTGGTCTCATTCACAAGTGCAGCTTTAAAAATTATATTTACTCTGTCTCTTGATTTTACATTAACACCAGACATGGCAGTTCATCCATTGTTTTGGTTTATCAAACTCCTATCAAAGGTCCGCATTTTCAACATCTGTAGGTTTCGTAGCCATGACTCTTGGTTTCTGTAAAGGAAAATAAAAACAAACACCCGCAAAAAATGCACATTTTTGTTTTGTTTTACTGTCACTTTAAACTGTGATTATTTATCCCTCAGATTGAGTAGTTCTCCATTTCAATAATAGTTGCAGAATGCTTTTTTGTATTTGGAAATCTTTATGTCGGGCATTTCACTCATATTTTGATTTTAGGGGACTGCAACAATCACACATTTTGCCTGCACGTGTGCTTTTCAAATGATGTGCACATGCCACAGCTTGTATGTTCATTTTTAAAATAGTGCATTACTCTGCATCTTTTCTCCGATTTAGATTTTCTTAGAATTCACATTTCTGGAACTATTCATCAGACATTTACCTGTCCTTAATCTGTATTATCAGATCTATTGTAGTAAGTAAAAATAGTACCTGAAATATCTGCTTATGAGAAAGGCCCCATATTGCAATAAGGTCTGACATACCATAATTGGTTTATCCCTAATAATGGTTTTGCAGATGAACTGACAGCTAAACTAGCCTTAAATGGCCAAATGGCTTCTTTCACAATGGCGTCCAACTAAACTCAATGTATCACAGTGAATGAGTACGCTTCTGGTGAAATATAGAATAACGGAATTATAAATATAGCATATAGAATAACAGGAAAGGAACTCAGCTAATATACCCTTTTTTAGGCTGAGCACTTTCCACGTGAGATGCATCAATACCAACAACAATGCATTATTTTCCCTGCTCACATGTCGGTATTCTGTCAAAGTACTTAAGCACCGTATTAGCTACATACTAGACAAAGAAACAGAAAATAACAGGACGCTTTACTATTCCATAAAAAAGCATAAAAGCTTTTTGAATTTGTAAATACCTGAGTAAATGCAACTTGGACATATGTTTCACTCTCAGAGATCTTCAGTGAAGTATAACTTATCCCCACAGAGGCTGACCACGCAGTATTATTAAAGTTCTCAAGTGGGTACGAGGACAAACCCATTATTTAAACCAGAAGAGCTCGAGGTAACGTCACATTACAGGATTTGTCACCTAATATTTCATGAATGCTGAGGCAATATGACACGAAGACGTGGGGCCTACCCTTTTTATAAAGGGTGGCCGGCTAAATTAAGGGCCCGAGCATAGCGAGGGCCCCTTAATGTCAGCGGTTGTGCCTTTACCAACATGGTCGCCCCACCGCCGAGGTTCATATCTCCCTTATCACCCGTGTAGTTTCCAACGCGAGCGCTAATGGTGTTTAATTAAACCAAAAAAAGAAACTTACCTTGCAGTGCTTCAAGGCGGCGAAGTTTCCAAGTCTGTTTTCGATGCTGACCATCACCTCATCAAGAAGGAAACAGAGTTGGGCGACTATGGTGCTACTCCATGATGAACCGCAAGGTACATTTCGTTTTGTTAATTAAATACTCGGTTGCTAAGAGGGGAGTGGGGAGCAGGGAAGAGAAGGAGGAGTGGGGAAGGGATGGGGTACTAGCAAGCAGCACTTAGACTACTCGGAATGTAGGCTTATACAGGATAATTCAGCCAGAGTTCCAAGCATCCTGATTGGCCAGTACCCATCAGGGGCCAGATCACAGAAACTTTGCACCAGTGCAAGGGCAAAGTTGCACGGTATTAGCACTAGGTCAAAGTTTGCCCTATTTTTAAAAACACTAGGACATATTAGAAAACTATTGCACCATGACAACTGCACAATGGCATTGCATAAGCACCTGGGCAAAAATTGCCCTAGTGCAAGAAAGATAATTTTCAATGCGTTTTTTCACAAGGGCAAAGTTTGCCCTAGTGCTAATACCACTCCGTATTAGGGCAGTGTAAATCCATCTTTTTTTGCCAAGCGCAATTTTTGCTCTGATCCCGATACCATGCCAAATTGCACTTGTCATGGTGCAATAGTTTTCTAATATGTCTCAGTGTTTTGAAAAATAGGTCAAACATTGCCCTAGTGCTAATACCGTGCAACATTGCACTTGCACAGGTGCAAAGTTTCTGTAATCTGGCCCCAGGATGCTAACGGATTTTCATTTTCTGACTGGGCGGGCGATTCTGCACTCACAGGCTCTTATGGGAGTAAAACACGCCAGAAGTTTCTTTTAGCTTTTTCCAGGATGACTTGTGTTGTGTTTACTGAGCCATAATCTGAGTCCATTGCAAAAACAATTTAGTTTGAGGTAAGATAGGTTTGCTTCAATGAATGGAGCACGTGAGACATTCCTAGGGATGTACCGTTGAATTACACTTACATTTTAAATTCACCTACTCTGCTTATAGGCAACACATATGGGAATGTTTGCACCCTATGTGGCTAAAAAATGCAGTCTGTGAATTGTATAGTGACATGGACCCTAACCATTTCATTGTGGACACCATGAACTGGAAATTGTCTTGGTGGACTAAAAGGTATGTGGCATTTGTACACAGAGAGATACCTTCCATCGTGCCCTGTAAAATGAATGCTTCTACAGGGATTCATCAAGTGAAGAAGGAAAGGCGATGCTAGGACTCAATTTGGTGAACTGCATTGTGGTTTCTATGGCATGTGCTCAGTCAACTAAGATATTTTAGCAAGATATATGTTGTTAGGTGTACTGTGTTTTTACACATGCATGATAAACCATTGCACTCAACATGATTTTCCAAAGTAATCCATACACAACCTACAACCATGTGCAACATGGGTAGTAGCAGCACAACACCTTTACTAGCTTATAAAATGTGTCCTGAATAACTCATCTTTTGAAATCGAAAGATAGAGAAGGTGTATTATGCACCAGACATAATTGCAGTGTGCTGAGCTGAGATGGTTTTGTGTGGTGGGACAGCAGTCCTTTCAGTACAAAATGGAGTGACACCAGTAAGCTAATTTCTAGTTCTGTTAAGAAAACTTCCCTAAAAGTGACTCAGGAATATTCACAGATCTTCATCGCTGAATTTGTGCTGCATAGCTTCGCCCATTCCAAATTACTTCCCATAATCCACTTAACCAAAGAGTCATCATTTTGGTCACTAAATGAGAGAGCATGGTCATTACGAGTTTGGTGGTATCTGGGTGATAAATCCGACCAGATACCACCAAGCCATATTTCTGTTAGAATAACCGCTGGATTACAGGTGGCAGTGGCAGAGTAAATCCCCATTTTTTTAGAGTCCATGGGACTCAATGGGGCTTTTCAGTGAAATTACCATGGCGGAAATTCCGGTGTGGTAATTCCGATGAAAATGGGCAGAAAGTCTGGATTCACCACCAGCTCATGGCTGGAAGGGGATTCTCCAACTTTCCATCCACCTCATAGTTGGGCAGTGCGGGAATGCAATGGTATATGGTAATACCGCTGCATTTACCCTGCACCGCCAAACTCGTAACGAGGCCCCATGTCTAAAACCTGTCACCGTCTGTATGCAAACCTGGTAAACTATTCAGATTTCAAACATATTAATTATTTGAATTTTGTGTGAAACTGAGCAAGTCAAGACACTGATCGTTTCCATGCTATGCAACTTTTACATTGAAATATGTATCCTCGTTAAAAAAGATATGTTAGTGATATAATCACCCCAGCAAGGGCCCTCATTACAACACCGGCCCTAAACCATGGCGCTATTAGCACCATGGTTGGTGCCGGTGTTGTAATGGGTCCGCCATGGTTCAATGGGGAATTACCACCCCACTCCAAGGTTGGCGGGGCGGTAATTCCCAATTGAACCATGGCCTTTCCCCATTCCCATTTTCGCCCCATAGGGCTCTATGGGAATGGGGAAGGCGCTAAGTACGGTACCGCAAATTGCGGTACCGTACTTAGCACCAAGGTCCCTTTGCGGGTCTCTACTTTAACGGCTGGTGTAAACCAGCCGTTAAGGTCGGGTCCCGCAAAGGGACCTCGTAGTAAGGCGCTAAGTGTTTAACGGCGCCGCAGCCTTTTACGGCGCCGTTAAACACTTAGCGCCAGGGACGTAAAGAGGCCCAAGGTCTCTGAGGTTCCAGAAGAAAAATGTAATCGGTATGTCAGATAGATATGTTAAGCGTGTGGCACTTGACATGTATTACAAAGAGCTGCTTTGAACAGCTTTAATAATACATGCAGATACCGCACCCTGAATGTACGTCTGCATGAAAAATTAAATAGTACATGATGCTTCCAAGTTACATATGCAGAAGACTAAAACGTCTTGAAAAGCAGTGCAAAGGGACTCACAATCTTTTTCTAACAGCTTTATCCCCGGGGTCACCCCTAGAATGTACACGTGTCCTCCAGCCTTCTGTACCGGCAGCGTGCCGTAGTACATATCTATCCACGTTGGCCAGTCCGGTGTTCAGATTGGCAATGCATGCTGGTAGCTGTACTGGCTGCAACATGACATCTAGCACGATGCGCAGGTGTCCAATAAAAATATGATTGGTGCGGCAACGACCCCTTCTACACCTTTTTTAGAGACTGGTTCCAGCAAATATGTGCCAAGGGCTGTGTTCGTAGAATTGGTACCCACGTTCATTGATGAGGAGCAAACTGAAGCGCACCCACAACCTTTGAAAATAAGAAGCAGATAACAACTAAACCCAAGGCCACTATACCACGGCAAACGGCCAATCAATCTGGTACAGTACCAAATACAAACATTGGCTGACCAGTGTACACAACCCCCACGCTTCCTCCTCTTCAAGATGGTGGTGGACCTGACTCTGGTTGCACATCCCTGCTGATGGGCCACCTATGCATCGGCTACGGCAAGAAGATAAAGCAGAAGCTCTCTATGCCAACATTCACATAACCTAGGGAACATGCATCCTAGAGATTGTGCTGAACAGGTTCACTGCGGCCCACTCATGTCACATATTTTAATTAACCAAAACGTCACTATATTGGTCACTTAAGAGAGAATTTGTCAAATCAAGTGTTCGAAACACGTTCTTCTAACTTGTAATCACGCTGATATTTCTGTTATTGCTGCTAAATTGTTCTGGCCATTTACAAACTTTAATAATAGTTTATTACTTCTGACTCGGGTGATTGTACTTTTTAGAGAATGAAACAGTATTTGCCGTACTCGCATGCATGGTAACCACCACTGGAGACTGTGGAAACTACAATTCACAAAACTACTTGTTGGCGCATAGTGCCTGTTACTCCCCGGTGCTGCAAAGCTTGTACAGCTTGCATCAGCACTGGTTATGCCTGCTCAGGTCAGCTCTGTTAGCCTGCAGAAAGAGCATGTTCTATTAGGGGTAAACTGATTCTTTAGTTCCCCTTCTACCTTCTGTATAGGGAGCATGATTAATTTTCTAAATCAGAATGTAGTCACAATGGCTTACTATATCTTAATATATTTTAATATAGCTGAGTCCATTGTGTAGAATTATTTTATCCATATATGATTACCTATACTAGTGAAGGGCTTCTAGCAATTGAACCTACACTAGGTTCTATTATTCTCAAAGCCTTGAACAAAATGAAGCTAAATAAAATACAAAGTGACTCGAAAACAACTGCTAAGCACAATATAAATGACAACGACCGCTATGTGTGTATGCCCCTGATGGCTAGATAGGCATTATTCAACGGATTGGCTATCTTTGACTTCAATGAGGAACAGCATTTAGATGTTTTATATATCATAGAAACCTGATTAAAGTATACCTCTCTTTCGAAGATTCATAATCTTGTGCTTAATAACTATCTTATTTAATGGTTAAATCGGTACACCCAGAAAAGGGACTGGATTGACATTATGCATAAATCCTGCTGGACTGTTTCCACCTTTGAACAACTAATCTGGGACAAAAGTTCTGAAGTCTTTCTGAGTCATGATCTTACACTCCTGCCGACCACCCCTTCACATAAGAGGGGGCATTGCCTTGATATGTTGACTGGGAGAGGACCTGGGGGTATCATGCTTTGTACTACACCAGTATTATGGTCTGATCATTTGATAAGTCTGTGTACTCTGGGCATTGCCAAGATGGCACACTTTAACAATGAAATAGTGCCAGATACAGGTCTCTGGCATTGTTCCAAAAGATATCTGGATAAAACATCAGGAGATAAAATAATCAAGGCCTTGACTACTGAAACAGATGGATTATGGGATGAGGATTTGTTTGCCACTGGCTTCAGAAAACTGGAAGAAATGTGCAATATTATTGTGCCTAGAAATCTTAAACATGCAAATAAAACTTACAATGCCTGGAGAAAACAGACATGCTAAATTTAAAGACCTGGCAAATCTAGCTATAAAGACCGACAAGAAAGCCATTTTCACAGCTAAATATTTTCTACAGAATATAATTTCAACTGCCTTAACCAGACTGCATGAACTCTTTTTAAACTCTTTAAACTGCTTGGAGCGGTGTATGTCAAATCAGGACGTCCGAATATATTCTTAAAGGCTGCCGCAAATCCAGAGTTACCATTTAACAAAGAATTATCCATCATAACCAAATGTGTTGCATATGCTAATACATTCCCTGCTAGATGGGTAATCATATACCCCACCGTTAGCTGTGTAGTTAGGAAATGCTGTGTGGTGAAAAGAAAATGGGTCCTCTTGAAACTTTTCAACTGGTATAATCATTACTGGGGCAATATCTGGTAGGACTTCATGGTTGGCTACAGTGGGCCTCATCATCAGTTGGGCATTGGCCCTTAAATGTGGCAGTAACAGTGTTACCACTGCATTTTCCGCTCTGCCCAATTTCGAGTCCAACGTGTTTACCCTCAGCTCAGAGCTGGGGTTAAACATGCTGGAAAAATGCCAATTTTTGCTGCAATTACCGCCAGCAGTATTACTACATGGTAATTGCGCCAACAATTCCACATTGGGTCCAATGGACTCAATGGGGAATAGGGAGTAATGTTTTACACCCAACCTGTGATCCAGCGGGAATACCGTTCGACGAATGGGTGCTAACGGAAATAAAGTTGCCGATATCCCTTTGTGGTCAATGCTTGAAACATCTGTGACCAGTCTTTGGATCTTGTCCATCTTTTGTTTAGATTGCTGGCGCGTTCCAATCTCACAGCAACCCGCCTTACCAGTTTAAATATGTGGGTATTCTTTGGGAACAAGTAGGGTTGGTCCCCTCGAGTAGTAATGACAGACTCCAGATATGGGTACAATCAGATTGGCTCCCCAAAGGGCTCAAACCCCCAGAAGGAACTCCCAGGATGGGAAGAAAAACCTCTGGAAATTGATGGGTTCCAGGACCAGCAAGGTTGATGTAGCAGTCTAAGGTAAGATACTTGTCCCGACAAAAGGATGGACACTGGAGAGGGCAGAAAAGTAGAAGGCAGAGAGCAAAAGAAGAAGAAGAGGAATTACAGGAATGACTGAAGGAACTAAGGAGAAGAACACAGAAACTAGAAGGACAAGACAAAGGAACATCCTGCATGAAGTAAGTTGCAACTCATAGCTTGACTGGGAACGTGTTCTTTATCCAGTCTGGAGTTCTGTGTACTCCGGTGGGTGTGGCAGCCATCTTGGATGACACCAGATGTCATGCGTGCATCTGGACGTCGTCTCCAACTTGTTGGAAGACTAGTTGTGAATTGACAGTGGGAGAATGAAGGCAACCACCGCCTGCACTGCCAAGGTGTCTTCATGCAAGTACTAACATTAATTTGACGGTTACAACCCAAATCAAACTGCTGGTAGCATCCCGGGTTCTTTACCGTAGAGGCATAGGTGAAGGTTGACTGAACAAGTCCAGAGGTGGATGGGCTACCTCTTCTAACCTGGTCCCCTCTGAGAGTGCGGTCAATGACTTGAATGTGTTTATAAACAAAAGATAGCAACCATTCAACAAGACATCACTCAGAAATCATTGAAATTGAAAGTAAAACCTGAAAAAATAGGACTGATTGCTGCTTCTTTTTAATCTATGGACATGGACCCTAACACTATTCACAAGCTTCTTTAAAACCTCCAACTCAAACTCATTATACAGGTGTTTAATGGAATCCCGGACTATGCCATCAAGAATAATGCCATGCCCCTAAATAGTTTCATAACAGCTTTTGTTAATTTCTCTCTGAATGTGGGGTTTGTCCCTCAGATATTAAGAAACACTACCTTAACTCCACTACTAATAAAACATCCCTTGATCCTAAAATATTGCAGAATTGTTGGCCAGTGGCAGGTCTTCCCTGGCCAGCTAAGGTGCTGGAGAAAGTAGTGACTTCTCAGCTACAAGCCCATCTAAATAACAACCAAATCCTAGACATCTATCAATCTGAGATTCCTCCACTGCATCGGACTGAGAAAGTGTTGATTGCAGTGTGGGACTATGTGATGAAGAATGCTGATAAGAGGGCACTAACATTGTTGATTATGTTGGACACCTGTGCAGCATTCAACAAGGTACATTTAAATATAAAACATTGCCCTGGTTTTGTTCCTTCTTCACTTGTCGTCAGCAAATTGTCAAACTTGGACAGTTCACCTCTACAAAAACCAGATTACATTGTGGAGTTCCACAGGGATCCGCCTTGTCCCCAATTCATTTTAATATCTATATGCAACCCTTGATGAAAATTATCTCAAAATTAAAACTCTCATATCACACATATACAGAAGACCCCACTGTGCCATTGGAAAAAATCATTAAATGCACATGAGATTGCACAATGGACGACCCTGAACAGACTCCAACTCCATCCCATAAAAACAGAAATATTAATGTTTGTTTCAAAACAACCTATTAAAAAAGAAACAGAGGCAGCCCCTAAACCTCTGTACTTGTTCAGTCTACCTTCTTCTATGCCTCTTGGATTAAGAACCTGGAATGCTACAGGCAATTTGATTTAGGTTGTAACAATCAAATTAATGTTAGTGCTCACCCTGGCAGTGCTGGCAGTGGTTGTCGTATTCTCCCTCGCTCACAGGAGAACATTCGTCTCCCCAAACTGCAATACACAAACTAGTGTTCCAACAAGATGGAGACAATATTCAGATGCATGCATCAAATTTGATGTCATCCAAGATGGCTGCAACACCTATCAGAGAACACATAAATCCAGAAAGGATTAAACAACTTTTTCCCAGTCAGGCTATGCATTGCAACTTTCTTGTTGCAGGATGTTCTTTGTCTGTTCCTCCTGATTTCTGTGCTTGATTGCCTAGTTCCTTCAGTCATTCCTGTAATAATAATTCTTCTTCTTCTTCTTCTTCTTCTTCTTCTTCTTCTTCTTCTTCTTCTTCTTCTTCTTCTTCTTCTTCTTCTTCTTCTTCTTCTTCTTCTTCTTCTTCTTCTTCTTCTTCTCTCCTTCTACACTTCTGTCCTCTCCAATGTACATCCTTTTGCAGAAATGTTGACTTCTATATTGACCTTTGCTGATCCTGGAACCCACCAATTTCCAGAGGTTTTTCTTCCCATTATGGGAGTTTCTTTCCAGGAGCTTGAGCCCTTTGGTGAACCAGTCTCATTCTGCACACATCTGGAGTCTGTCATGCCTGCTTGAGGGGACCGACCCTACTTCTTCCCAGAGAAGACACACACATTTAAACTGGTGAGGCAGGTTTCTGAGAGATTGCAATACGACAGCAATGTAAAGAAAAGATGGACAAGATACAAGAACTGGTTGCAGCGTTTCAAGCCAAGCATTAACCACAGAGGTAGCAACCCTAAAAACAGATAACACTGTCTTAAGACACACAGTAACCAACCGTGAAGCCTTACTAGATAGAGCCCCAGTAATGATGACACCAGTTTGGAAATGTCAGGGGACCCATATCCTAATGACAGAGCAAAAGTGGGGTATGTGATTACTTATCTGGCAGGGAATGTGTTAGCTTAGACAACACATTTGGTTGTGATAGATAATCCGTTGTTAAATGGTTGCACATGATTTGTGGCAGCCTTTAGGATTATATTTGGATGTCCTGAGTTGACGTACACCACTCCAGGCAGTTTACTTGATTTTCAAAAAGGTTCTCTGGATATGCTCTAGTCCACAACAAAGTTTAAGAAGTTAGCCATGGAAACGACATGGTCAGAAGACAATTGCTTCACTTTGAACAGAAGGGGTTTCAAGGAAGATTTCAAACATGAGTTGGCTCGAATACCGAGAGCAGCAGCATTTGAGCAACTGGTACAAACCCTGCTACAGATTGACTATTTTCTAAAAGAAAAGGATGTCAACGGAAGAAATACTTTTTAGAAACAAAACCGTGCCCTACCCACAGCAACACCAGACGTAGCATCCTTAATAGAGGCACCTGAATTGATGAAAATTGGTGCAGTCTGGGGTCCCTTAACAGAAGAAGAAATGATACGTTGTTGCACCAAGGGACCTTGTATGTATTGTGAGTATGCCCATCACTTGGTTCATGCTTGTCTGCTAGAACCACCTTGAAAGGCGTGAACCGTTAGCTCCCAACCCTAAATGGGACTTAGGTCTGGGAGAAACCAGAAAGTCCCGTCCATTTGAATTAAGCCTGTTTAAGGAACATGATTGTTCCACCACAGCATACATTTTCCTCAAAGTGCATCTCTCCTTGCCAGGTGAGGAAGAACAGGAAATGTACTCTCTTGTCTATTCTGGAGCAGCTGGAGTATATGGGGACCATGAAAGGGCAGCGCAAATGTTGATTCCACTTGAATGTAAACTTGAAGCACAAGCCGACGAAGGAGTAGACAGTCGACCTCTTACCAATGGTCCTATTTTGGAAAACACAAAAGAAATGATTCTAGAAATCAGTCAACATGTGGAAATGATTACTTATTATCTTGTCAGGGCCACTAAATTCCCATTGATTCGATGGATCTCACGGTTATATCAGCATAACGCTTGCATCAACTAGGCTGCACATACCATGTTGTTGGTTCTGAATTTTGTGTCATGAATTGCATGAATTGCAACCACGGTGCATTTAAGACAATGATGACCCAGCAGATGACAACTTCTCATCCAAGGGGTATATCGATATCATGCACAATACTACATCAATATGAACCCTTTTGAGAAATACACCTTAAATAAGAAACAAAGACCCTTTCACTGAATCACTCGGATGATTGCATTATCAAAGTAATTCCTGGTCTGGTTGTCCCATTCAGCCAAATGTATTGCTATCATCCGCAGAAAAAATGAGCCTTAAGAAAATCTGGATACCAACCTACTAAGCAAACTCATATGAGAATCAACTTCTCCAGGAGTAGCGTTGCTGTTTTTCATCCCAACAATGTTCCAGTGCTGTATCGATTACAGTGGGTTAAGCATGATCACCAAAAAGGACAAATACCATTTGCCTTTGATTCAAGACTTCCTGGAGGCAGTCTAAGCAGTCTGTATATTTACAAAACTAGATCTATGGAGAGCATACCATCTGCTTCGAGTGAAAAAACGAGATGAGTGGAAAACAGCTTTTGGAACACTATTCAGTCATTTTGAATATTGCGTTATGCTGTTCGGTCTGGCTAATGATCCGGCAATATTCCAGCGTAATATGGACCATCCACTCTCAGACCTGCTGATGCATACCGCTGTTGATTATTTGGATGACATTTTGGTGTTTTCCAGGAAACCTATGGACCTTGCTGCTACACCCCCTCAGTTGCAACAAATTACAGTGACAGCTGTGGTTGAAAAAATATACATATTATCATACTTTATTGCAAAATTACATGTTATAAAAATCCATTTAATTTTCTTTTCTTAAAAATAGCATACCGACCACAATAATAACAATGTATCCGAGCAGGAACAATCCATAACTAAATGCAAAACTAATAAGGAATAAGTGGAAATAAGAGAAGTGCTCCTAGAATTCCATGTGTACGTGAAAACACTACCGCCACCAAAACAAACAAACGTCAAGAAAGCAGAAAAAAACGATTATGATTACAAATACTGCTCTATTGTGGTGGTTATTGCACGACTAAAACAACAACGTCCAATTATATGATAGACAGCACAAATGACATAAACAAATATATATATTAGAAAAGCATTAGCATCCTGGATTAGCCCACAGTACGGATGTCTAAATTGGATCTCCTTAGTAACTGATAATTTCCTATTACTAGTTCTGGATCCAAAGCGACTCTCAATGCCTTATTGTAACTGCGACATCTTTCGCACAGAAAAAGACCCGACATGTTTCATTCCCATTCTCCTTCGAGAGAGTTGTTACCGGGAAATTCTTCAGGGGTGATGTGCTATGAACAACAATTGGCATTGCAATCGTTTACAGACTTCAAAAATTGACCATGTAACTTGGTACAAATAATGGGGGGCAGTATTTAGGAGGAAGCTCTTATCGTTGGATAACGCCAACCTTGAAGGGTTAACTCACAGTCAACTGGTAAATAGTTGCGGGAGTAACAAAAACGTCTTCGTGCGCAGGAGTAAAATTCCCTTAAGCTGGGAACGTTTGATCTCAGGTGTCTGTAGTGGCTGGGACGTGTTTTGTCACCGTGCCGGTCTAGTGAAAATAGAAAGTTGCGAGACCACCCCCACACAGTTTACTTGTTTTGTTGATCACTTAAGATTGCTCGTACTCGGCTTTGATTCTAGCTGCGTTCTCTTGTCCGCAGTGGCCCCTTGTGCTAGTTTCAGGTCACCATTAGGCATTTTTTTTGTTGCCAGCAATAATGTGGCACACATATATAGCCATTTTTATGTTGCCAGTTTAACATCTGAATATGTGGCTGGAGGCATGCAAGGTATGGGATTCATAATGCAGCAAAAAAGCTCAATGTGAAGCTGCAAATAGTAAAAGTGCACCACATTTTTTTTCTCTTCTCTGGAATACATCATGCATAGAAGACTACATCATTTATAACTGACTTGATTACTAATCACTAATGTTAACTAACTCCTCAACATTATAATGTAATCTCTGTGTGCAAAATGAGGTGAAAAGAAAATTCATTTTTAAAAGTGCACTTGCATATTTTTTTTTCTTCTCTTCTGTGTTCAGTTTGCACAAAGCAGAAAGCCTGCATACCGGGATATGATATTAGACACAGTTGCTCCAAGAGATCTGAGTGCAGTTGAAAAAAAATCCTTTTAATATGATTGGAGGAAAGTGTCTGCAGATAGGTCACGTAGGCAAAGTGGGTAGGTGCAGAGTCCTGCTGAGGGGAAGACTGTCAGAGAGAAATTAGTTCGGGATGACTGGGCTCTGAGACAGATGTGCCTGGTCTCACTCAGCGCTGGCTGGAGAACCCTCTGTTCTCGCTGCGCATTCCAAACATCCAAGATTAACAGGAGCGGTTTGTTGGCTGGGGCTGCTCTTCTGAGGCGAGTGAAGGAAGGTCGTGTGTGGGAGAGAGCTAACATATTTTGGTAAGCAGACAGTTTAAGTGAGGTCACTGTGTGCTGTTGTACGAATGAGCGATCTAAAAATATCATTTAGGCAGAGTAGCCAAAATAAATCCCCTGCATTTAATTTGTCATGTTATAATGTTGCAAAGTGAATTTTGCTCTGTCTCTGTATTTTTTCTCTTCTTTTTTGTTACAGATAACAATGCAATGTACATGGTAAGATGTTTATTGTGAATTGCATTTGTTTACAATACAATCAATATATAAAAGCAGACCGTGTAGGATGTAGGTCCAAGGCTCTCTATAGATCACTAAGTGTATTATAATAGTAAGGAAGGTTTTGTGTATGATGGGTAATAAAGTAGGGAAGGAAACTATGCTCACCACTAAATAACGTATTACCACAAAATATTGCCAGTAGTAGTATTACTAGATTTTCCAATATAATGCAACAAAGTATGGTCACTAGAATGATATGAGGCCAAATCCAATCTAAACGCAAGGATAAGTATTACCAAACTACCGCTCATATTTTAGTGGTAAGAAAATACTGCCAAACCCCAAATTTACACAAATTTACATATCCTACAGATATGGTGCGTTGGTCGGGAAAGTGATTATAGAGCACCTACTGGGCGTGGCAAGTGTGTCTCACACTACCATATATGCATTAGAGGGAACCCATTTCATAATAGCAGTGTGACACTAAAAGTGAATTTCAGAATGTCTCAAATGGAAGCCACATTCCCAGAGGTGGTGTAATATCTGGAGGCAAAGTTATATGCACATGGGACATGGTCATCAAATAATGCCACAGAATGGCATGACCGCATTTATGGTGAAGTACACAAAAAACCATTAGACAGCATCTTTGCAGAAGGCAGCATAATTCAGGTCTGCCTTTTGAGACTATTAAATGTAGATTATGAAAATGCAGAGAAAGATTGTCTGATACGGCTATGTGCCAAGACATGGTTTATCCTAAATAAATCCCTGCGAATGCAAGAAAATGATACCAAGCTGATTAGCAGGTTAAAAGCTGATCTGGATGGAGAAAGTGAAAAAGAGGAAATGTTAAGAGCGGGAATTTGAGGTATGTCAAAAAGACATGCAGTCAAAAT
This sequence comes from Ambystoma mexicanum, assembly GCF_040938575.1. NCBI lineage: Eukaryota > Metazoa > Chordata > Amphibia > Caudata > Ambystomatidae > Ambystoma > Ambystoma mexicanum. The sequence goes on from NC_090939.1 coordinate 533,395,782, forward strand.
ATAGAGATCTTGACACTCAATTGTCTCAAAGCAAGAAGCAGTTTGAGGATAGTGAACAAGAATTGTAACACTTGAAAGCATTGCTAGATCATATTAGACAAGACAAAGATGAAGTTGTTTTGGAAATGCAGGTTTTGCAAAAAGAACACTGTGAGAAAGAAAGTGATCTCCAAAATGCTGAACAGGAAATGGTTAAAATGTTTCAAGAAAGAGACAAGAGAAACAAAGAATTCAATAAATGCCAAATGCAAATGGATGATATGCAGGAGGTAATTAATAAGATGAGTGATGAAAACAACTATTTGCATAAGGAGGCAGATAGGCTCCTTAAAAAGTACAAGGATTTGGAACAGCAAATATGTATTTCCAGGTCCCAGAATAGACGGCAGGGCACCACATTCAATGGAGTTGAGGTGAATTCTATTTCTACACAGAGAGCTAGTGCCCCAGTGACTGGGCCAGTGAAAGGACTTGGATTTAGTGCCCTTGGGGGATTTGACACACCCATTGGGGGCCGCCACCAATCCCATACACCTGAAATCAGGGTTGAATCACAAAGTAGTACAATTCCATGCAGAGCAACGAGTAGCCCCATAAAAATAATGAAATCAATCAAAGATCTGATCAATCCATTTAAAAAAGGAGAGGGGTGCTTTATAGAGGACCACTTAGAAGCGGTGCATGATATATTTAAAGCACTCCAGATACCTAAGGAACATTATAGGCAATATTTTCACTTAACTCTAGATGTTCCCACAGCCAGTATCATTTGAGGGTTAAATGTACAGCAAAACATGACATGGGCAGAATTTGAAAAAGAGATTAGATGTCATTTTTCTCCTTTCCAATCATTGCAAGAGGCAAAAAAGGTTGCATACACGATTACGGCTGGGCCTAACATGTCACCTCGCCAGTATTTGCAAGACTTAAAAAGAGCTTTTTCTCGCTTTGATGTATCTTTTCACCACAATTCCAATGAGTTTAAAACTGCAAACTTCTATGGGCTACAGAAAGACATCATATCACAGTTGGTCCGTGAATTTGACCGTGACAAGTCCCTTGAATGGATTGTACACCAAAGCACAAAACTATATGAAGTACTCTATTGCCAGGGTAGAGAAAATGATAAAATGAAAGACACTAGACCAAAATCTAAAGAACCTTCAGCAACAGTGATGGAGATCAGATCAGCCAAAATGTCTCTTGAGTGTGCTCAAAGTCCAGGTAAAAATAATTTGACACCTGAACAAAGGGGTAATCAACAGAGATCGTCACTCCCTGCACCAATGTTTCAATCACATGACCCTAGTAATAGGGAGAGCTACATTAGCCCTAGGTACTTAGGAGACAGGACTCGGGCAGGCTATCGGTCTGATATGTCAGATATGAACAATAATCAGAGACAAAGTCAGGATCAAAGAAATAATGGTCCCTACCAGACATTGGGGAAACAGAGCAGATTTGACCCTAACACCATTATATATGGTAATCAGGATAGACCCCGACATGTGGATCGATTTACTGAAAATGGGAATCAACATAGGGGTCAGTACCCACAAAATGAGAGACATGATATGAGGCAGAATATGAGTTATGCTTCATGTCAATACAATGAATCACCACCACCAGGGGACTACAACCAAAGGATGGCTGCACCCCGCTCCCCTCCACAGATGAATCAAGAGTTCAGAAGCAATCCCAACAGAAATCATTCTCCTGAGAGATATCAGAATATATTAAATCAGCGGGAAAATAACCAATATCAACCTAGGCCACAGAGAGAGGATTCTGGAGAAATGGAAAGATTCCAGTGTCTCGAGGCCCAAGTGAAAATGTTGGCTGAGCAAATAGGGAAGCTCTGTACAGCACAAAAATAGTCATCAAAGGAGGGGCAGAAGGCCATAGCACTGACCGGGAAGTTTCTGATAAGTGACTAAGTATTAATGATACCTGCAATGCTAAGAAAACAGATTGCCCTGATGTGATTTTGCATAATGACTCTGAGATGTCTAATGATTTAAAAATGAAAGTAACAGCAAATTAACATGTGACAAAAAGTGCAAATACTTATAAAAAAGAAGTTTGGTTTAACCTAGAGTTAAATCAAACATTGGGGATTTGTACAAATAAAAAAAGGAAAACCTGAAATTCCAAAAGAACATAGAGACAGATTTAGGAAAAATAACTCATGCATGGGTAATACAAGTGAACAGGGAGTAAGTGGGGATGCTAGAACCCCTTCCCTGGTCAATAAAAAACACTAACCAAACACAGGCAGAAAGAATAAATACTACAGATCAATCACCTGAAGAGTTTGTTGAACCACAGATGTTTGAAGAAGTTAAAAAGATTAGTACCATACCAAATAACCACAAATGCAAGAATTAGAATATGACAAATTACCAAGTGACGTTTTTACACATGTTCAGTTGGAGGATTGCAGTGTGACCTCTGATGATCCCTGGATAAATGGGCGAACAGTGGCCACACTCCAAAAAACCTCTGAATATGGGGAAATGAATAAGGTCTCTCACACAGAAATGGACAGAAAGGAGGGAAAATGTCTTTTCATTTACCAATGTGCTTAGCCAAAAGTGAAAAAGGCCTGAGAAAGGTGAGTCCTGAAATCAGTAAGAATCACACTTTTTACGTGTATTAGAGGAAGTTGAAGACAGGTATTATGCTCCCATTACTGTGCAAGAGAAATGCAATACATTTGCGATGATTGACACTGGTGCACAGGCCACAATTATGTCCAAAGAATTGGTAAAAAGTATCAATGAAGGGAGATCTCCACAGAATCAGATCACAGTGAGGCAAAGTGAAGGTCCAGTGCATAATCTTAACGGTGAGGAGGTGCCTATTATAGGTGTTACCGAAGTTGACATGAAGATAGGAAAACACAGAATGAAACAAGAAGTATTGATCACATCTGTTTGTGAAATTCCATTTCTGATGGGGACAGACTGCCTAAAAAGATTGTCTCCTCTTGTAGATCGGGTGAACGGAGTACTGTGGTCCTTAACCAAAACAACATTGAGACCTAAGACAATAAAATCACAAAACAGCAGTATAAATGAATGCAACACCGTTGCCAAAACGAATGATGCAGTGGAGGTATACCTCCAGAATAGCTGTATACCTAGCGTTACTGTCATCTTGATGTGTCAAGATAAAATGCAAGGATGGAAGGAAACGTTATCTGTGCAGATTTATTTAGACCCTAGGAAAAAATGGCAAACTGAAATAGATGAGCACACATTGCGCTTCTATTAAAAAAGAAGAAATGCAAACAGAATACTGCTCCTAAAACAGACACAGAAAAACACATTACTACTCTTGCTGAAATACACATGGAAGATGAGCAACCATGGGTTCACATTGGTATAAATGACCATTCTAAAGTGATAAAAGCCACCTTAGTACTTGAACATGAAAGAAGCTTTATTAATGAGAAATTACTGCAGAAAATAATGGAGAGGGAGGCGATCCCAAAATTTAGAATTAAAAACCAATATGTCTCTGGTTTGGACAGTCCAGACTTTGAAAACCAAATTGCAGGCAGATGCATGCTAAAGATTAATATTGGGCAGAAGACGATTTTCCATACTGTATGGATAGTGAGTGGAGCACAAAATGACTTTTACATGGGCAATGATATCATGCGCAGAATGTGTATGGTGTTAGATTTCCTTAATCAAAAAATATGGTCACGGCTAGGTGGGCCTGCACCTGAATTTGAAGACAAAAGAAAGTTTTATCATTGCGCACAACTGGTCCCATATGCAATCGAATCACTGGTGAGGAAATATACTATTATTCCTGCATTCACCAAGCAGGTTACAATAACGCTAAAGTGCAAGAATGGACAGCAAATGAAAGATGCTGATGCATTTGTGTGTTTAAATGAGTCCATGAAGCAACAAGGCCTGGATCATGAATATACCCCATTGATAGATGTTGGAGAAGGATTTATAAAGATTATGGTAAATAATAAAGGACATCAGAATATTCATTTAGAGGAAAATTCTTCATTAGGAATGGCCATACAAAAATCACATTATACTGCAGATTTCAATAACATGGAAATTGGAAATATCCCTGAAAGGTATGGAGATGCAGCGGGTGCATTACCAGAATATCTGGATTCTCATCCAAAGGGATCTTTAAAATTCAATCTGTGTATCCTTATGATTCAAATGAGATAGTGTGCTGTCACCAAGAGGATTAAATATTATGTGATTTAAATGAAAATGACACAGAAAAACAGCACATTGAAGTGGAAGCTAATATGCCAAAATATTTAAAAGTGGCAGCTTTACAGAGAGACACAGCCACACAGTTGGAAAAAAAGCACAGAGATTCCTCCACTGGAGGATTTCCGTGAATTTTCAAAAATATTAGAGGAGCAAATTTTGTCAGCAGATGCATGTGATAGCGATGAAGATAAAAATGAATTGAGAAAAATATTTACGGAATTTAAAGATGTCTTTGCTAAAGATGCATATGATTGCGGCCTAACTAATTTACATGTTGCCACATTACCGGAAGGGTGTAATAGAACTCCAGTATTTGGGCGCCAGTACCGGTTACCACTGGCATGTTTAGAGTCAGTGGCATAGATAATTAAAAACTTGGATTCTCAGGGAAATATCAGGCCCATTCATAGCACATCCAACACTCCTATTTTTGGGTGTGTTAAAGCCAAATGGTCAATGGCGTCTGTGTGCAGATTTGAGAGAATTAAATAAAAGAGTGCCAGTGCCCAGATGGCCACTGCCATTCATTGATCAAAGCCTTGCTCAGGTGCATGGCTCAAAGGTGTTTACTACATTAGATCTCACATCTGGATATTGGTCTGTGCCATTGACAGAGGATATTCAGAATTTGTTTTCATTGTCTTCATTTTCATTTGATAAGACCCAATACGCATGGGTTAGAACACCATTTGGGTATGTCAATAGTGGGAGTGAATTTGGTATATTTTTTAGAAAGGCCATGCCTGATGCAGCGGAAAGAGGAACTATAGTTAATGTGGATGATGTCCTGATAAAGAATGAAAGCTTAAAAAGTAATGTTGATGAAATTAGACATGTTTTTGTCCAATTGCAAAAGGCGGGTGCCAAAGTATCTTTACAGAAAGCACAATGGTGTAATAAAAAGGTATATATACTAGGCCATGAAGTGACTGAACATGGACTAAAACCACAAAAGAAAAAGGTAGAGGCCATACAGAAATTAAAAGACGCTAGAAATGTGAAAGGTTTAAAAAGTTTATTAGGAATGACGGGATATAACAGGAAGTTTATTGAAAATGATGCTGAAATGACTCAACCATTGACTAAACTACTGAAGTTCAATACACCCTGGAAATGGGAAAAAGAACAATCTGAGGCAGTGGCTAAATTAAAGGAATGTCATCTAAAGGCACCATGTTTAGCATACCCCATAAAGAACAGGGATTTCTGTATAGAAATAGGTTTCTCTGAACATTGTATGTCAGCAGTGTTATCACAAAAACATGATTTGAATCACAAAACCATTGCTTATGCAAGTAAGGCATTTTCCCAAGTTGAAATTAAATTCAGTGAATGTGAAAAGGCCCTTTTGACCACTGTGTGGGCGTTACAGCATTTCCACCCCATTGTTCAAGGAGAAAAGGTAATTATTGAAACAAATCATCAACCATTGCAGTTTTTAGAGAGTAAAAGAATTAGGTCAGGCAATCTAGCACAGTCCAGAATTACTTCATGGACACAGGCATTGCAAGGCTTTCCTGTAGAAGTGAGGTATGGCCAAAATAAAAAGTGCCCAGTTGCTCAAGGATTGGCAGATTTACATGACTGTGCAGCTGAACATGTATCAAATAAAGTAGAAGTGGAATCTAGTTTACAGGAGTTTGAACAATCACCACACAAAGCTTTTGATGAAAAGACATGCAAGGATTTGCCGACTGTATATGTTGACGGTTGTGCTTTTCACATTGAAAATGACAGTAATAAACAATTGGTATCAGGAATAGGAAATGTCTGGTTGAAATGCAAAGGCATTCCCAATATAGGGATAAGAATTGGGGCCAGAAGTAGTCAGATAGCGGAATTGGCAGCCATTTATAAAGCAATTACTAATGCAGTTGATAATAAATTTAGTGACATTGTCCTGGTGACTGATTCTGATTATGCACGAAATAGCTTTGTAGAATATTAGCCTGGCTGGAAAGCAAGAGGTCTGATTACGTACAATAAAAGGCCTCTCAAACATGGAAAAATGATACAGGCTATAGACAAATTAGTGTCAGAGAATGATTTGACAATATACTGGAGGAAAATTCGTGGACATCTAAAAGATCCAGGAGAAGATAAGGAGGGAACTGATAAAGCAGATCATTTAGCCACAATTGGGGCTGTGATGGGAGAGTTGCTACATATTGAACACTCACTTGGTGAAATACAGATTGATGCAGTTACACGCTCTAAGGCTCCAAAAGAGGTAGAACAACCAGTAGTGCAATGGAGTTATGATACACCAGATCAAGACCTGATTAAGGCACAAAAAGATGATCCAATCTTAGGAATCTATTATAATCATTTGATAGACCCTGAACAAAATCCTTTAACTGAAAATGATTTTGCAGGAAAAGAAGAGTTGAGGGTGCTATTGAAGAATAAAAAACAAATATGACTACAGGATGGACTCATGATTAGGGAATCCATAACAGGACAAATACAGTGGCTGGTACCCCTTTCATTCAGAGGGCTAATGTTACAACATGCACATGATGCAATAACCGCAGGACACAGAGGTTCACAAAAAGCATTAGAGATACTGAAAGATTATGCTTACTGGCCACATATGTCCCAAGAAGTGGAATTGTATACTAGGGGATGTCTAGTATGTGCCCAATTTAAACCCGCTTCACCAATGCATAGGGCCCCACTGATGAAAAGAGGGTTAACCCTTCCATGGTCAGATTTGGAAATAGACTATGTAGGGCCTGTAAAAAGGTCAAGCATGGGGAACCGCTATTTTGTAAGCGTGGTTTGTTTGATGTCAAAATGGATAGAGTGTATTCCTGCATCAGATTTTAGTGCGCAAACAGCAGCTACATTACTGGTGAATCATACATTTTCAAGATTTGGGTTACCACAAAGAATAGAATCAGATAGAGGAAGTCATTTCACAAGCGCTTTCCATGTCACTTTGCTTCCTTTTCTGGGATATATCCTTTCAGCTAATGGAGTCTCAATGGACCCCAGGAAGATCAAGGCCATTATGGCTTGGCAGGCCCCTTCATCCATTAAGGAACTACAGCAATTTCTTGGCCTGGCAAACAGTTATCAAAAGTTTATTCAGAGTTGCTCAAGAAAATGTCTACCACTAACATGATTAATGAGAACCTACACTAAGTTTAAGTGGAACAATGATGCAGAAACAGCTTTTAAACATGTGAAGAGGTCTTTAACCAAAACACCTATTCTGATACAATCTAACACCCAAAACTCTTCCATCCAGAAACAGATGCCTCAAACCAAGCAGTCAGAGCTGTCTTGAAGCAAAAACAACAAGATATGGAACAGCTTCCCATTGACCATTTTTCTATCTGGACCGAAGCGAAATATTCAATGCTAGAGAATGAGATTCTATCTTTCAAACCTGCTTGCCACACATGGAGACACCTCTCCTTGGTCCTCTGATCCATACAGATCATTGTATCCTACAACTACTACAGAACATTGACTGTCACAAAAGCCAACAAGCATGCTGGGCCTATTGCTTTCGCAATATATGTTATTAATTACATATCATCCAGGTTCCAAGAACATCACGGAAGATGCACACTCAAGGTTGGGAAGCTCCCCTAGTGAAGAAGACCACATATCAGACAACATTCTTCTGGGTCCCAGATTCGTCATGGCTAAATATACCTTTCTTCAAAGAGTGTAATTGTCTACATCCACTGACCAGACTCTGATGACATGTTAAAAGAAATGAAAGGCTCATCTTCTACAAAAAGAATCTATTCATACCCCAAGGTTCCTTGAGTCAGGAAGTATTATCTCTTTGTCATGATACACAATTTGATAACATAGAGGACTAGCAACCACAATAGGCCTGTTATCAAGACATTTTCAGAGGCCTTCTCTCAAATCAGATATACAAGACTATGTCAGGTCATGTGAAATATTTGCCAAGTCAGAAAGCCCAAACTCAGCTCAGCCCCCTGGCAGAAGATTTCTACAGATTTCATTGTGGAGCTACCTAGGTCAGAGGAATGGAATACCATCCTGGTAACAGTAGACACTATCATCAAAATGGATTACTTTGCCTCTCTTCCTAAAATACCCACAATAGTTTACTCCATAGACTTCCAGAAGTTATCATCATGGGCCACAGAATACGTCATGATTTTGGGCTGCCTTGTGCAAGGCCTTGGGCATAAAAAGAGCTTTGCCACCAGCATATAACCCCAAAACAAATGACCAAACAGAAAGAGTGAACCAGATGCTGTCACACTGCACAGGATAACAGGGTGTTCCTTTTGCCCACAGCAGAAATCTCTTATAATAGCTCTCTAAGTATATCCATCAGTAGAAGCCTTTTTTTTCACTTCCTATGGTTTTCTTCCAAAGTGGTTACCACCACTCTCATCATTTGTGTCATCCGTTCCTGACATAGAAACAACCTTACATGTTCTCTACACCCTTCAAGAACAAGCCTTGAAAAATCTACGAACCGCCCAAGAACATAGAAAAAGATATGGCGACAAAAAGCTTACTTAAACCCCAGAATGTGCAACCAGTGACAAGGTCTAGTTGTTGTCTTGTTTTCTACCTAGACACCTAGTTCCCGAAAAATGTGGGCCTTGATATTACAGACCTTTCAAGGTTCAAAAAATCATCTATCGAGTGCTATACAAATTGCATCTCTCTGTTACATGGAGCCACATTCATCCAGTCTTTCGTGTTTCCCTGCTCAAACCCATGTTCACCAAGGTCAGACAAAGAAAACATGTAACAAACACCCATCATTCCCTCTGGAATACCAAGAAGAATTCGAAGTGCAGTAAATGTGTGACTCACAGTAATTTTGAGGAACACTACAATATTTTATCAACTGCAAGGGACCCCATCAGTGAGAGATCATGGGTACCTGCACGGCATGTCCATTCTCCTTGACCAATTAAATACTTTCATCTCAACCACCCTTGGAAGGTGGGTTGATTGAGACCTGGTAGGGGAAATGGTGTTAGTACTTATTTGAAGTCACCCTGGCAGCGCTGATGGTGGTTGCCAATATTCTCCCTCGGTCATCGGATAAAGTACCTTCTTGTGAACCTCAATACACACATTAGTGTTCCAACAAGGTGGTAGCAGTGTCCCGACGCACATGTGGCATCTGACATTATCCAAGATGACCACCACACTGGCCTGAGAACATGGAATTCCAGACTGGATAAAAAGGATTCCCGGAAAGGCTATACATCACAACTTTCTTGTTGCAGGATGTTTCTTTGTCTGTTCCTCCTAGTTATTGTGCTCTTCTGCCTAGTTCCTTCATTCTGTCCAGGAATGTTTCTTCTTCTTTCACCCTTTGCTCCGAAACTTCTGCCCTTTCAAGTGTTCATCCTTTTGCTAAGTCAAGTCTCTTACCATGGACTTCTACATTGACCATTGCTGATTCTGGAACCCACCGACTTCCAGAGGTTTTTCCTCCAATCCTCAGAGGATTTTCCAGGGGCTTGAGGCATTTGGGGAGCAAGTCTAACTATGCACACATCTTGAGTCCATCATGGCTGCTCGAGGAGACCGACCCTACCTCTTCCCAGAGAAGACCTTTGAATTTAAACCGGTAATGTGAGTTAATGAGAGATTGCGATGCACCAGCAATCTAAAGAAATGATGGACCATATACAAGAACTGGTTGCAGCATTTCGAGCATTGACCGCTGAAGCAGCAACCCTTAAAATAGACAACGCTGTCTTAAGAAAGGCAGTAGCCAACCGTGCAGCCTTACCAGTTTTTGCCCCAGTAACGTTGATACCAGTCAGTCAGGATGATATTCAAGATCTCAAAATGTACTTCAGTGACAAACTCCACATTGGTTGCCGGTGAGTTAACAAATCAATTTTGCTGTTCTCTGCTTGTACAAATGAGTGAATGGATTGGCTCCCCCATATCTCGCAAACAAGACCTCCTCCTATCATCCTACAAGATCAGTCAGATCAGAGGGAATAAAAACGAATAAAAGTACTGTCATCCTGCTATGTTCAAAAAAGGGATTGATGCTTCTCTGTTTCTGGAACACAATTGTGGAGATCTCTGCCCGTTGGTCTAAGGACCATCACTTTTCTACTCTTATTTATTGAAGCTTTAAAAATCTATCTATTCCAATGATTTATTTACTATTCCATCATCTCACATATTGCATGCTTGTCAATTCAAGATCCTCGCCCAACTGCAGTTTATTTAGCCAGGCGCAGATTATAAAGAACAAAAACAAATACAAATCTGTGATTTTCTCTATGCAAACATGATAAATATATTCATTATTTAAATGCTGAGTGAAAGTAAGCACAATGAGGCTGTGATCGTTTTCAAGCTCCGCAATGGTTAAACTGAAATATTCATCCTTATTGAAAAATGTATATAACAGATATAATCATCCCACATTGTCTCTGAGCTCCCAGAAGAAAAATGTAATCAGTATGTCAGTTGGATATGATAAGTGTATGGCTCTTGATACGTCGAACAAAGAGCTGGGTTGAACAACCTCAGTAATAAATGCTGATAAAAATAAACCTCCGTCTGAATTTACATGCAGATCCTAAAGTTCCCACAATCATTGAAGAGCCGTACAGCTCCAATCTGACAACTCACACCATGTTGGAGGGCTTTGACTGTGCCTTTATGGTGAATAACAATGACATCTAGGACATCTGATGTAGAAACCTACACAAACTGGTATTTGCTGATAGGGCCGATAGTAACCTCCTTCACTGCCAACTTGCTGTATGATGTCGCTCTTATTACTGATCTCACAGAATTACAGACAATTATGGCGCCCTAACAGGCACATTCACTTCCCTATGCTGCTGTCATTTAATGAAGACAAACCTCACCATGCACAGTTCCCAGTTGCAGACATCAGCAATGATTGGTTTGAATCTGCCGCTAGAAAGTGAAATGTGTCTCACGCCACAGTGAGTACAATGCTTTCTGCCTCGTATAACATGGCGGCGATGGGGTGAAAAAATATGTCAACTCTGCCAACACAAAAGGCACGACCAAACATCCCATCCCATTTCTGAACTGGTGCCCAGCAGGTTTTATGTTTTTTTTAATCAACTATCAGCCTCCTACTGGGACGCCTGTGGTGAACTTGCCAAGGTGTGGAGCTCTGGGTATATGGTAAGCAATACCAACATCTTTGCGCAGACCTGGCCATGTTTAGACCACAAGTTTGACTTTATTTATGTCAATGTCGTGCCTTTGTCAACAGGTACTTAGTGGGAGAAATGGAAACAGAGTTCTCTAAGACCTGTGAAGAAATATCAGCATTTTAAAAGAGTTGAAAAGAGTTTAGTGTGTATTATGTGGAAGGAGAAAGTGGAAATGCGTGGGGAATACTGGACATTGCAAAGGAATTGCTTTTACAGGTAACATTTAGGTATTGCAACGAGTCACATCTATGTTGCCTGACAAGTTCATTTGTATTTTTCAGTTGTGTACACTTAAATGTCAAGGGTTACCAATATTTCTCCAGGTTCCTTCTTGGCACCGGAGCGCGAGGATGTTTTATCTCTATTTGGCCAATTCTACCGCACGCCTGGAGGTCGTGCTGGCCCTCTTTCCTCTACTGTATAAGGTAGGATTATTCAGCAAAGAAGCCTAATCTTATTTGCACATTTCCTAACACTCGAAAAGAAAAAAGAAAAGATGTACTTGTATTATTATCTGAACATTGCAAAAGTGTGTGCTTTTATACCATGCCGCCTGGGATTTCCTTCACTGATGTCCTACTGCATTTGCAATGTATTGACAATCTGTTTGGCTGCGTATCCAGCCTCTTTGCCGGAATCGCAGCATTTTCCAAGATGGCCGCCACCTTTGTTCTACTGCAGAGGCCTTGAAGTGACTTCCTACATGCCCCTTGCACGCAAACCTATTGGCCACTGTCCTGCTTATTCTGGGCAATAGGGGACCGGCAGGCTTTAGCCACACCCCTCATTCAAAGGCCCACTCCTGCTCCCTGTCGGCTTCAGGTACGCTTCCCACCCCCCTATGGTCCCCTGTTTTGTCTGCCTGTACCCCACACCCCCTCTGGTCCCCCGTTTTGTCTGTCTGAACCCCACAACCCCCTCTGGTCCCCCTTTTTGTTTCTTTGTACCCCACCCCTCTCTGGTCCCCCGTTTTGTCTGTCTGTAACCCACACCCCCATCTGGCCTCCCTTTATGTTTCTTTGTCCCCCACACCACCCTCTGGTCCCCCAATTTGTCTGTCTGTATCCCACACTCCCCCTGCTCACCCTTTTTGTTTCTTTGAACCCACAACCCCCTCTGGTCCCCCTGCTTTGTCTGTCTGTACCCCAACACCCCTCTGGGCCCCTGTTTTGTCTGTCTGTACCCCACACCCCCGTGGCCCCTGTTTTGCATCTTTGCACCCCCAACCTCCCTCTGGTCCCCTGTTTTGTCTGTCTGTACCCCACACTCCTCTCAGGTCCCCCATTTTGTCTGTCTGTACCCCCACCCCCCTCTGGTCTCCCTTTTTGTTGTTTGTACCCCACATCCCCAGCTGGTCCCCTGTTTTGTTTTTTTGAACCCCACAAGCCCCTCTGGTACCCCGTTTTTTCTGCCTGTACCCCACCCCCCTCTGGTCCCCCTTTTGTTTCTTTGTACTCCACATCTCCCGCAGGACCCCTGTTTTCTTTCTTTGAACCCCACACCATCCTCTGGTCCCCGGTTTTGTTTCTTTGTAGCCCCCAACCCTGTCTGGTCCCCGGTTTTGTCTGTATGTACCCCCACCTCCCTCTGGTCCTCCTTTGTGTTTCTTTGTACCCCATAACCCCCACTGATCCCCTATTTTGTCTGTCTGTACCCCACACTCCCCTCTGGTCCCCTGTTTTGTTTCTTTGTACCCCCATCCCCCTCTAGTCCCCCTTTTTGTTTCTTTGTACAGCACATCCCCCTCTGGTCCCCTGTGTTTTCTGTCTGTACCCCACTCCCTGTCTGGTCCCCCTTTTTGCTTCTTTGAACCCCACATCCCCCTCTGGTCCCCCATTGTGTCTGTACCCCACCCCCCGGTTGCCCTTTTGGTTTCTTTGTACCCCACACCCCCATCTAGTCCCCCATTTTGTCTGTTTGTACCCCACCCCCCCTCTGGTCCCCTGTTTTGTTTCTTTGTACCCCACACACCCTCTGGTCCCCTGTTTTGTCTGTCTGTACCACCCACCCCACCTCTGGTCCCCCGTTTTGTCTGTCTGTACCCCTCACCCCCCTCTGGGCCCCTGTTCTGTCTGTTCTTTTTTTCTTTGTACTCCCCCCTCTCCCTTTGGTCCCCTGCTCTGTTTTTTTATACCCCTAACCCCCTCTGGACCCTGCTTTTTTCTGTCTGTACCAACCACACTCCCCTCTGGTCCCCCGTTTTGTTTCTCTGTACCCGCGTGCCCGCCCTCTGGTCCCCTGTAGGCTTGAGAGGTCTGCCTACTTTAATCACTCTTCTTGCTGTCCCACCCTCTCCCCTCTCCCCCCTGCCCCCTCCCTTCACTGCATCCTTAGCACTTATGCTATTCAGATATGTCGCCTGACCTGTATGATAGCTGCTTGTATGCCCCCCTCATTTGTTTTCTTCTACCTCTCCCCCTCCAGCACAATCTGAAATGTCATCAAGCCTAGTATGATAGTCGCTTGTTTTGTTCTTCTCCTTCCCCTTGCACCCCTACCCCCATGCTCCCCCTCCCTCTTGTTAAAATCCAGCACTACCTCAATTGTCGTCAGGCATGGTAATGTAGCCGCTTGTCTGCCTCATTCCCCTGCCCACCCCTTCTCCCCTCCTTTTAATTGTCAATAGCTCTTACACTATCACTAATGTCTCCTGACCTGTTTGATAACAGCTTGTTTGTCTCTCTTCCCTCCCTCATTTGTTTTCTCCTCCCTCCAGCAGTATCTGAAATGTTGTCAGACCCAGTGTGCTAGTCGCTTGTTTTGTTCTTCTCCTTCTCCCTTCATTCCAACCCCCTGGCCCCCACTCCCTCCCGCAAAATTCTGACACTACCTCAATTGTCGTCAGGCATAGTAATGTAGCCGCTTGTCTGTCTCATTCTCCCTTCCAGCCCCTTTCCCTTCCTCATTGTGTATAGCACTTGCACTATCTGAAATGCCACCAGGCTGATTATGATAGTTAATTTTCACATTCTGAATGTATGAAGGACTTGTAAGAATGTCACTGTATTCTCCCATGTCCCCTCCCTTCCTTGAAGCACTTTGAAACACATTGTGTATAGGCGCTATATGAATAAACAATCAATTCAAGCAATGCCTTCAGTGACGACAATGGTTGGATCCCACACAATGGTGTCACAGATCTTTCTTGTACAGCATTCAAAGTATCAGCAATTGTTTGTTCCCCATAACTGGTACATACAACAATTAAAGAAAAGGCAAACACCACAAGGTCCTAGGCATACAACAGTGAGGTATGCACAGGCCACAATAGAAGACGTTAATGGGGTTTGCAGCAAGTCTCAGGTAAACATAATTAGTAGTCAAATGAACACTAAATAAAGAACGGACACAACACCAGAAACCAGCATGAGACTAAACATGGGCTTATATTGTACAAATGAAATCAGTAGTCTGAAAAGACTTGTAGGTTTACAATGCAATGTAACCACAAGCTTGGCTTCCTCCAAAGGTTTATTAGAGGAAGAAAGTGGAAGTACCCTGTATTAGAGAAAAGTACTGCAGAAAATGTATACCCATCACCTAATGTTGTAGTGATATTTGTGACAAATCACCATTGAGTTACCATGTTGAAGATGCGCTAGGTCTATTTGAAAGAAAAAAAGGTTCAGGCTATTGTTTCATGAATCATAGATATTAAAAGAAAAGTAGACAACTGAGATCAACCGTGAGTTATACAGATGAAGGAGTGCACATGTGGGAACAGATGTCCTATTTGTAAACATAGATTGATGTTCTTTGCCACATAAAGGAATCAATTTCAGATAGGTAATCTTTCAGCATATTCAGACTGACATGTGCAGTAATAGGCAACAGGCCTGAAATTCACGATGAACGTGCCAGTGTGGGCTAGTTCATTTGGTCAAAGTGGGTCATTGTGATGAATTACTTTACTGTGCAGTTTGTAGGTTTCACCAGTGTTACTGAAAAGATATTTTTACCATACCTTATTTCCAATATTTTATCAGAAAATACCCCCTTAGGAACTACTGGAGTAGTCTATTACAAAAGGAAGTAATATGTATGTATTTATTTATTTATAGAGCACCAACAAACCCATAGGCATCAGGGCTCATAATCAACAAACACCAAGACATCAACAAATACCAGAACAGACTATAAAATGGGAAGAACAAAAACTATAGAAAATCACAGACTGTATCAAGACAATGGGCCTCATTATGAGACCGGTGGCAGCCGTGCCAGTAAAACCGGCACGGCTGCCGCTGGTATAATTTTTTTTCTGTTTCCGGTGCCCTGTGAGTTTAGAAACTACCCTACCAAAGCATAGAAGGTATATTAGGTTGGCCAGAAACCAATCGCATCATATGCCCTACATTGCCAATAGAGAATCGTCAGCATAACCATAGAGCGTCCATTTTGTGTAAGATCCGTCATTTGCTTTCTCTGCCTTTCTGTTCAACGCTTTTATTTCATTCAGCTTATGCACGGAGCGAGGCCAAGGTTTACATGTTGAGAGACCGGCCCAGACAGAAATGCCAAACAGTACAGAAATACATTGTTTTCCTCCCTCACAAGTCCTTGAATGTGAGCAGAGAGGCATTTAATCAGTGGCCCAGGTGCCGGCCGGTCTCGCTGAAGATGTAGAAACAGGCTGTTAAAGCATGAATTATAATTTCCTAGCGGCCCCCCTTTGGGGCTCTCCTTAGATCAGGCTGACCCCTAGTTCATGAATAGAAACTAGTAGATAACACGCTTTGGAATGTGTCTCTCCTATGAACACAGTATCCTCACTGAACAAGTGCCTTGTGTTCTTCATAACAAAGAACTATGTCTGCTTACTGCAAAATTGCAACTGTTGCTATAACGCGTAATATAGATTGAGTAAGAAGAGTGTCATAATGTGTCATATTTGTCATAATTGTCAATTACCGAACCCTAGCTCAAGAACATACATTATGGGCAGTTTTGATGTGTCACAAAAAGATTGTACGATTGTCTTTTCATATATATGATACTGTTGTAGAATGTTTTCTCTCTTGCATCTCACAAGGTCTGGGTGACACACGTTGCGAGATGTTAGACCCAGACGGACGACTGAGAGTATTTGCTTTGCAATAAACTCTAGTACTTGGAAGTCGAACCTCGTGTCTGTCGTATCACTTAGTGTATGGTGATTGTGCCTTGTTTCCATACGGAAGGGTCTTCAGGACCTAGCAAAAAATGGCGCCGAATAGGGACCCTCCCCCTTTTGCTCCATTGTGTACGTTGAATTTGAAGAAAGTGAAAACAAAATCGAGGACGAGGCCATTGAGCCGAGATCGAAGGTGTTCGGGGCACCCCTGTGAAAGTGATGAGAGACTCCTTTGCAGATCTGTACACAGCCGATCCCTGATCAACGAGCAGCGGCCAGAGAGCATTGAGGCGAGGGTCCCGAAACGAGGCAGATTGAGCCAGATATGCAGTCACGACGATTCTTGGTTGCGTCTGTATACGGATGAATTGCGTCTTGAGAGACGGACTGATTGATCAGGTGAGTCGTGCCCCGATCCTTAACAGCCCTGATATTGGTTGAGTGATGCTCTTGCAAGATCAAAGGCCCAGGGTAAGGTACGAATAAGATCAATATGCCTGGGAAATTGTCTTCCTGTCATGTAGGATTTTTCCACTGCGGTAGAAAATCTTTGGAAACTGGCCAGGTTGTACCACCCATAGGGTCACCGGCATTTGAAATGTATGTAAAATATGGGACAGGAGCGATAATTTTTAATGAAATTTGGTATAGGCAGACCAGACATGTAGTAGATTTGCAGTGGCCAAAAGATGGTACTTTTGAGGTGGCCCCTATAGAACACTTAGAATCAGTACTGCTGCACAAGAAAGCATGCCCTGCGACATTTGACATCATAAGAGACTGGGGGAAAGAAGCTAACCTCTGATTAAAAAGTAGGGAAAATCATGCCCAGAGACACAAATCAAACACAGAAAAGGCACTAGAACTAGAAGAGCTCAGAATGATTGAGGATATCAGAAGAGAGGATAGGAGTATCCAATTAGGCATACAAAAAATATACCCTATCCACAACAAGAGTTACATGCATCAGAAGAACTAATAAATACAATTTTGAATGAACAAAGACAAGAACGTCATCAAAGCAATATTGACACAATTGCACCAATACACATTGCTCCACCTCAGTTGTCACCCCCCATTCCTGTTGTTCCAACTGCACCATCTCCCCCTGTGCACGTGACACCATTCCCACCACCACCGACAGAGCATAAATTAGCAGCTGCCACAAGAGGCAGTTCTTCCAGTTCCACGGAGGCGGGGCCTGCACAAAGAGGAAGCACCAGAGTAAAGCATTGCACGGTTAGCAGGGAGAGGAGAGAAGAACTGAAAGAATGGCTAGAAACGTACATGGAAGGCAATGATGAGGGATCCACGCTGAGTGCAATGTATGACTATAAGAAGCTCGGTGAACAACAGGTATTGTTAGAATGCATGGGGGAGTATTTTATAGATAGATGGAAGAAACTGACAGGTATGTTAGCACCACAGAAGTTGCCGGATTTAAATGCTTTTTCGCGTATAAGGGAAAGTGTGGCACAGATAAAAGAGCACGTAGACCGGCTATTTGAGTTTAAAAATGAGCTTGATGAATTGCATGCAGAGGTGAAAAGAGGGAAACAACAGGTGGTACCATATGTCAAGCGGCGTTTTTTTCCACCGTCAAAACCTGTTAGTGAGGAGATGAAAATATGTGAACGAGAGGCGCTTAGGTGGATTATGGATGCTAACATTTCTCCAATGGAGGTGCATGATACGTTTGATCAGTATACGGTAGAGATGCAGAGGAAGGCATTGAAGTTGATGGTTGAGTATTTACAAGATTAATGTTTTGAAAAGAAGTATTGTTGCCCCCCCCAATTTAATGACAATATACAAAAGAGCGTTTTTACCTGAAACTGGAGGGACTGCCCTCTCCCTCGATTTAGCAATAGTGCTTAATCAGCGAACCAATGAGGAAACGCCCAGTTCTATATTACCCATGAGAGAAGTACCTCCCACCTTTGTGCCAAAAGTAGAGATTGCTGCCTCGGATGAAAATCCACCGCAGGTAATAGAAGGCCATTATACCGCACAGTTCGTGCATGTCCCTTTTTATAGACAAGAGGTAAATAATATAAAACAAACAATCCCTGATTTAAGCAAGAATCCGGCAGGATTTTATAAAGAGATTGAGTCCTATTTGAAATCGTTTATTTTCATGATGAGTGATATTGACCTATTATTTCCTGTGATTCTCCCAATAGATATATGGAAACAAATCAGAAATGTAGATGATGCTGATATTTTGGGTGGGACATGGGAGCATTTGATTAAAGAAGATACAAGCAGGAATGCTGGCGAGAAGCCATCGCCAGTTTTATTAGCCTTACCAGCGTGAATACTACAGAAATTAAAAATACTAATACCTGAAATAAGAATTGTCTGGGACAAATTAACGGCATGAGTGCAAGGTAAAGATGAATTGGCTACAGACTATGTTAATAGATTTGAAGAAGTATTTGCAGATTTTAGTGGCCAAGATTTGAGAACTGAACACGGGAAGAGACTATTTGTTGACAAATGTGAGAGATTTCCTGCCGAAAATTCAAAATGTAATAATGACATCTGAAAGTGCGTGGCAAGCAAAATCACAGAGTGAAGTATTACACATGGCACAATACTATGAGAATAGAGTAAATGCAGAGAAAGAGAAAGAAGCGAGGGATAGAGTGAATCTAAAAACAAGAGTATTAATGCAGCAGGTAGCGAATAATAACAGGGGTGGAGGCAATGCACAAACAAGAGGGAATTTTTCCAACATGCACGGAGGTCCAATTGGACTGAATCAATGCACATATTGTAGAGAAGAAGGTCATTGGGGAGCACAGTGCCCACATTTGCAGAATAGAAATCGAAATGCCCCAAGAAGGCAGAATAAAAGTCGCCCGGGAAAACAAGGACAAAATAGAAACTCAAGGATGCCACAAAATCAGAATAACCAGGGAAATAACAACCAGAATCAGAACCAAAACCAGCATCAGCAGAATAGTACAGGAGAAGGAAACGTTTTTGATACTCAGTCCAATTCATACTATTCTGGAGACTTTACATCGGATGATGTATTGCTCAACTAGGACAGCCCAAGACAGGGATCGGAACCAGTATCTATTCCCATTGGTTAGAAAGGGCCCTACATAGAAATTAAAGTTGGGAATAGAGAGCACACTTTTCTAGTGGACACATATGCGCAAAAGTGCTCAATAGACCATCACTTGGTTCCAGAGATACCACTGTCAGGGCAAAAGAATGTTTCAGTAGGGTTTGCAGGTACGCCAGTAATCAGTCCAGTGTCACAGTCAGTATCTATAACACTAGGTCCATTCACTGAGTCTTGCCCATTCCTTTTGACACAAAATTGCAGCGAGAATTTATTGGGTTTAAATTTGTTGAAGAAATTGAGTGCAGTTATTCATTGATCTCCTGATGGAGTGTATCTGACAACATCACCACAAAAGATGCCAGTGAAACAATTTTTGTCTAAACATTACCAACTGAATTAAGTAACGTACCAACTTGTATATGGGTAATGAATGACAATGATGTTGGTTGTTTGAAAATAGAGCCGGTGAAAATTGTTTTAAAGGAAGGAGTTACATTGCCACGTATTCCACAGTATAAAATTTCAGTGGAAGGTGAGAAAGCATTGAAATGCATTGTTTGTGATTTGATTCATCGGAACGTAATTGAAGAAATTACTGGTAGCACTTTCAATAGTCCAATTCTTCCAGTTTACAAGAAAGGAGGTAATGAAATACCATATTGTTTCATAATTGATTTGCGCGGATTGAATAAAGTAGTTGATCCGCAATTTCCATTGGTCCCAGATGTCACTACCATTTTAACAATGATTTCATCTTCTGCTTTGCATTTTAGTGTTGTAGATCTAAAGAACGCATTTGTTAGCATTCCAGTACATTCAGATAGCAGATACCTATTTGCTTTTACGTTAGAATGACGTTCTTTCACATTCACACAAATTCCACAAGGTTACGCTGAGAGCCTGAGTATTTATAGCAGAGCATTAAAAGAACAACGAGACATGCTAGAGCTACCAACGTGTACTATTGCTGTACATTGATGACCTATTGATTTCTGCTGACACAGAAGACATTTGCAAAGAGAGTACCGCTATATTGTTGACACATTTGGCAGCACATGGACATAAAGCTTCATTAAAAAAATCCAGTATTGTCGAAAGGAGGTGGCCTATTTGGGCTACCTACTTTCGAAAGAGAGAAGGAGACTGACACCAGAAAGAATAAAAAGCATCTCTGGTATGCCTATTCCAAAGACACAGAAGGAAGTCAGAGCCATAATAGGCATGGTTTCATATTGTAGGCAGTGGATTGCTAACTTTGCCATGATTGTGAAACCGATGGTGGCATTGACAAAGAAGGATGTTGCTTTGCCTTTGCCATGGAGCGTGGAATGTCAGGATGCATTTGATCTGCTCAAAGCTGCATTGTGCTCAGCTCTAGTTTTGGGCACACCAAATTATGAAAATGATTTCAAATTATTTGTGCATGAGAGTAATGGTTGTGCTTTGGCTGTTTTGACTCAGGAACAAGGAGGGAGAAATAGACCATGCAGTTATTTTTCTTCTGCGCTGGATCCTATTGCATGCGCTTCGCTGCGCTGTTTGCGAGCTGTTGCTGCGGCTGCAGCATCAGTAAAATAAACTGAGGGAATGGTTTTGGGTCACGCCTTAACTTTAATGGTGCCTCACACAGTAGACGTTCTTTTAAATAGAACGCAGACGCAACATCTTACATCAGCTAGACTGACGAGATATGAAATTGTCCTATTTGCACCGCATTTTCAAATTTTGAGACGTTGCGCTTTGAATCCATCAGAGTTAATGCCCCTCCCAATGAAAGAACGGGTGAAAGGGAACCACCAACCCATGCTTATATAAGGGTTACTGAACAAGAAACGAAATGAAGAATTGACCTAACAGACACCCCACAGAAAGAGCCAGACGGAGAACTGTTTTGTGGTGGCTCCTTTTTTAAATTGCCCGATGGCACATCAACTGCTGCATATGCCATCACGACACTAAAGAGTATAGTAGAGAGCAAAATGATCCCATATAATTCAGCACAGGCTGCAGAGATAATAGCATTGACCAGAGTATGTGAAAATTCTGACAACTTGTATGTAAAGATATATACTGACAGTCAGTACGCATTTGGGGTGGTACACAATTTTGGTCGACTCTGGGCTGAGAGGGGTTTTCTAACATCACATGGAACCAAGATTCAACATGGTGCTTTGATAGCAAGATTGTTGTCTGCACTGGCGCTTCCTAAGCGATTAGCAATAATGAAATGCGAAGTGCATAAGAAGGTAACATGTAATGTTTGAAAAGGAAACACATTTGCAGACAAAATTGCGAAACAAACTGCCACTGATCTACAAACAAAATGTTTATTGAGAAGTCAGAAGAAGTGCCCTGTATGATAGAAAATGGGATTGCCACAGTTAAAGAGATGCAAACAGAAGCAACTTCAGATTAAATAAAAGCGTGGGCTGAGGGCTCAGCAGAATTAGACGTAGAGGGTTGCTGGGTAGACAAAGAAAATAAAAAATTGATGCTGCCTAACTCCTATGTAACCGCAAAGGTCATTATGGCCCACAGTCCCACACACATATGTGCTAAAAAAAATGATTGAGCATTTAGACATAGGCCTCATCATGTCTTTGGCGGTAACCCTTAAATCCGGCGGTCGCGCTATTACCGCCAGATTTAAGGGTCCGCCAAATCAAGACTTTGGCAGATTTCGCCCCAGCTCTTGGCTGGGGGGAAATCCGCCGAAAATGTGCGCTATTACCGACGGCGGGAAATCCACCGGCGGTAAGAGTGTGAATTTTCCCCATTGAGCCCAATGGGGAATGGGGCATTCCCGAATGGGCTCAATGGGGAATGGGGAATTACATTACCACCGAACTCATGATCCGGCGCTATTAGCGATGGGGAGTTCGGCGGTAGGGCTATTACCACCGGTGGTAATACCGCCGGCGTTACCGCCAAAGTCGTGATCTGGCCCACAGTATGGCAGAATCTACACATTAGAAAAACTGCTGAAAGACTGGTCCAGAATTGTATGACTTAATTGCAACATAACATTGGAAAAGGAACCACTAATCCAGTAGGTAGTTTTGGCCCCCCTCCATGTCCTTTGAAGTCATCCATTCTGATTTCATAGAAATGGAAAGATGTCAGAACCTTAAGTATGTCCTGGTGGTAGTCTGTGCATTCAGTAAATGGGTGGAAGCATACCCGTTTAAAGATTGCACAGCAATGAGCACAGCAAAAGTGATGCTGAAGGAGTACTTTTCCAGATTTGGCCTGCCACGTGTCATATGGTCAGATAACGGCCCGCATTTTGTTGGCGCCGTAATATTACAAATTTGTGCAGGCCTCAAGATTGATAAACGATTCCATTTGGCCAGACACCCGATGAGTGGCGGTCTTGTTGAGGGCCAGACCGGTATATTGAAAAATAAGATTAGCAAAATATGTTCAAGGAGTCAGTTGAAGTGGCATGATGCGCTGCCCTTAGCTTTGTTGTGCATGCGCACGTCTGTACAGGCAAGGACTGGACTCTCCCCATACGAAATCGTGATGGGGAGACCTGCAAATGTTTGGAGCACCCCGCAGCCTAGGCGCTTGAATGAAATTGAATATCCGTTGCTCAGCACATATTATAACGTGTTAACTCAGAAACTGTGTTTGATTCATCAGCAGGTGCAGGAGGCTCTTCCTGTCATATACAAAGGCCCAGGGCATTGTCTGCAGCCAGGAGAGTGGATTCTGGTAATAAAACTTTGAAAGAAAATCTTTGCTCGCACCTCGTTGGAAGGGCCCCTATCAGATTCTCCTGGCAACACAGACTGCAGTCCGAGTATATGGTCGAAACCATACGAAAAGAATTCCATTCCCGTTGAAAGAGCTGCCTGATCCAGACAACAATGTCAGGTGTATCGACCCACGTTCAAGTTATTATGCTGCAACATTTGGTACTGTGGGCTTAGAAAATCCAAGATGGCTGAAAAGCCCACATTTGTGCCAGAATCCAGGAAAACCGCGCAGTTTTTGTGCACACCAAAATGGTCGCCTGACCTGCCACCCACCAGTGCGAGCGTGATGGTCCAGAAGCGCCATGAGTAAAATCAGTGCAAAGGAATATGGTGCTGCTTAAAATCTATTTTAATTAATGTCAAAAATTGCTAAAATCATGGGCACAAAACCACCAGACAAAAAATCCTACTTCTGGTTGGGTGTTCTACATTACTCTACTGCAGAATCCACATTAATACAATGTTAGCAAGGATCATATGCTATCAAGTAAAATCCCCTATTTGAAATGTATTAATTCAAGACAGCTCCCAAAAATGGGTGCAGTACCGGCGCTTGACACTAACCGGCGCTAGCGATCTAAACTCTGACAGGAGACCGGTATTTAAGGAGCTGAAAAGGAACCTAAGCCTAGCTGGTTAATGGGAAGCTTTCACACCTCAGAACTCCTCACAAGAAGGCAGTTTGATTAATTAAAAGTTCAAGAGGCCTCTGTCCATGGGAAGCATTCCCACCTGCTCTCACCACCAACAGCACAGGATATCGCCTTGACATGTAAATTAGGATGGGAGGAGAATAGCTTCTTTCAAATGAATAGGATATGCTGATTTGAGGTGTAATTGTCAACAGTTGCTCTGGGGGAAGGAAAGACATTTGATCTCTGAGTAAAGCCAAGTTCCCGGGGTCGGGGACAAGCAATTGGGTGTACTGAAGGAGAGGCAAATGTATGTTTTATTAAATTGCTTATAAAATATTGTATTAAGCTGACAGAAATGTACAATTTTGGGATTCTTAATATGAGAAATGGACCCACAATTTGAGACTAAGCTCAACGTTGTGGGATGTTCTGAGGCTAAACCCCGGGATTTATCAATATTGCAGACACAGGGTTTATGCTAGAAAAATGAAAACTTACTGTAATGAGCCCAGAGAGGGGGTTTACTTCTGGGGAAGATTTGATGAGAAACCAATTTGGCGAAACCTACTAAAAAGTGCAAAATGTTGTCATTTCTGAACCCAAGCTCTTAGAAAGACCAGGGTTGATCAGAGACCTGTCTTAATTCATCTATCATTTGTACATGTATTATGAACCACTTGTGTATCTGGGAAACATGTTTGATTATTAAAAATAGGGTTCTAAGTAAAAGCAAATGGGGCGTCTCTTCAATAGATTGTAAAATGGTAGCATCACTCTGACTCACAACTCAGTTCCCCAGTCAGGCGACAGAGAATCCTCTAGCCTATCAGGATCCTCAGAGGGTTGGGCATAAAAAGTTAGCCTTCCCACCCACTTTCAAAAGACATAAAAAGAGCCACTGAGACCCAGGTAGAGATTCACTTTCCACTTTCTTGCGAAGCACTTTGACAGACGACATCCAAATTCAGGTACTATCCAGAGACCAGAACTTAGAAAAACAGACTCCAGACTCCAGAGCTTTGAAGCAGAAGGCCTACTGCAAACTAAAAGTATTCTCAGCTGGCCTTACAATTTTGCAAACTGATTTACCCTAGACTTCCAAGGGGCACATCAGAATAAAACAGCCGGGCTGTGCTGTTTGATTCTAGCCAAGAACTTTTGCCAGAACCAGACCTAGAGAGCAGTGCTGTATCCAGAACTGCAGACCAGACCGCTGTGTAGTGCAAAGAATTTTTGCTAGAACCAGAGATCCAGACCAGCAGAGCAGAGAGAACCGCAGCAAAACCTGTTGACCAGATCTGTGACGAGGCCCATTCCTTCCAAAATTAGGAGTGAGTATCCATCCAGAACTGTGCAGAACCAATCTCTTAGTCTAAAATAAACTCATCCCATCCATTCCACCTATTTAGAATTGCATAGTAATCGTGTGTCCATTCTGTGATTTCAAACCTATGAAAGTGTCATTTGTCATTTGAATCTTACTTTATTTCTGAGAATCTACCTCCATTAAATCGTCTGTATCTTTTAACTTTCATTTTAAAGCGAAGAACCTAGGCTTTCCAACAAGCCCCAAACCGATTTTCTACTCCTTATAGTTTTTCCGTAATCGCGATCGACGCGCTCGGAAAAAGTGCCGCGAATTGCAATTTGACTCAACTTCTTCACCTGTCAAAAATAGCTGTCTTTTGCTTCCATTGCTGAAACCCGTTTTCAACCTGATAATCCCTCATGAATCACTGATAGTGCTGACCTGAACCGATCTTAAGTAGCTATCACCTACCCTGAATCTCCTATAGGGAATTAAAATCATTTTTAGCATATTTTTTACTTCATTGCAAATCACATTTAAAAGTATTTCTGCATGTTTTAAAAGCATATCGGTTGCTCTAAGCTTGCTAGGGGGGAACTAGAATTTGTATTGCATTTGATTATATTCCTGAAAATTGTGTGCTAACCTTCCATCTCTTTATATTGCATAGGGGGGGGAGTGAATTGCCACAAGGGGAAAAGTGATTATATTATCTCTTGTTGAAACCATATCAGTTTATCCCTGTGCTGCATTCTTTTCCATCATTGCATTTCCTTGAAACCCTAAAGTATTCTCAGCTACCTTATCCTTTCTATACCAACTCCTAAGTGATTAAAAAAGTGTGCTAGTGTAATATTATCCATTGTTGATCACTGTCATATTCATAAGTGTGCTATCAAATATTAATTTATTTATAAAAGTGATATATATATATATATTGTTTAATTTTTCAATACATCTTTTAATTTGTAAAACAAACTTACTTCTTGGCTCAGTGAGGTCAGGGGTATTCAAAGAGAGGGGCGTTATATAAGGGTTTATCATCCAGATTATAACTTGTCATAAAAATATATACATAAGGGCTTCCCTTGGGCATCCCAGACCAGGCATTGACTTAGTTGGAGTGCTTTATTGAAGTCACTTAACAACAAAAAAGAAACAGCTGCCCTTGACTCGAAAAACACCATCACCATTTATATGCCACAAGTGCTGCCTAAGCCTGAGAAAGAGCCTAAAAAGATTGCCACGAAGGAGAAAGGGCTAAAGGTGCCCCAACTTTGCCCAGCTGAACCTGCATCTTTGCGGGATGACATTAAGCCTGCTTCATCACTTATTTCATCACAGGCTGACACTGAGCCTGCATCTGGAAGTGAATCTGCATTATTCATGGATCACACAGTACGTGGAGCGACGAGGTACAACCTACGTTCTCAAAATCGGAAGTGATCTGATCTACATGTTTTTTTTGCCTCTATTCCCGACACAGATGTATTGGTAATCAGAGGCCTAGGGAAGTGGAGCGTGGGAGCTGTATCAATCTGCATCTAACTGAAAGCTCTAGAACGTGGCTTCCCGGTGCTATCTTTGAAAAAGTGAATGACCTATGGTGATCACCCTGTGCGAACAAGTGGGGCGCACATGGTACAAACACAATTGATGCCTGCTCTAAAGTCTTTGGAGCACTGTGCAGAGTCACAATAATCTTGCCACACGTTTATCAATTCAGGCTAATGTGAACTGGCCTAGACGCTTTGCTGACTTCTTTGAATGCTTTGCTGTTTTAACGGGCACTTCTGTAAAGAAATTATTCACAACGAACATTGCTGGGGAGAAGGATTGCACATAATGCCTATACTCACTTGTGTTCCATGCTGCACCAACGCTGATGATGTAATAGATATATAGACTATAAAAAGTCTAGAAGGATTTGCTGTAGGAAATTCATGCTAATGATTATAACACTACTTTGCATTCTGAGTACACTGATCCCAGTATTATGGTATCTGGAGAGCGTGCATCCATTAAGTTCTCTTTTGCCTACTACCAATGCAACTGCCACAGACATTCCAGTCCATCTACTCTCTTATACTCTCCCTCCACTAGAAGAAAGACACAAAAAAGGGTATGATAATAACACGTTGCTTTTGATCATAATTATGACTCACTCTATCCTGAATAGAACAAATTGCTGGGTTTGCTCCCATGTATCCCAACATGGCTGGAAAGGAATGGGTTGGTATGTACAGCCATTACCCCTTAATACGCCATGTTATGCATCACTAAGTGCACTATGTTATGGGAAGTGGAATAAGAGTGATATGGGTCAATTAGATGGAACAAACATAGATGAGTTTGAAAGTGTGGTAATGGAACCTGTAGGTTGTTCCATATTTAACAGAGCAAGAGTAATAAAACCAGTGGAATGACCAGTAGATAGACTGTATGTGCCTTATAAATCATCTTTAATCACGTTTCACATGAATCCAGTAGGGAACAAGGACATTGTGCCCCCCTCCTATACTATTAATTACAATCTGTGCACTGTCCCATTTTGCTTACGAAAGAAAGGTTCCTATTCAGCAGGGACATTCACTAGATGCATGAATATTGCAGTACTTGAGAAAGAAGAAGAACCAATGTAGGTGATCCTGTTTATTTTATATGTGGAGAAAAAGCTTATCCCTGGTTGCCTAGAAATTGGGGAGGGACCTGTTACATAGGGATCCTTGTGTTCCTTTCCAAAACGTCAGACATATCCAAATTATCTAGATCCAGGCCCTGGCAGGATAACACAGGATTAATTGCAGAAGACATAGCAAAATCATTTATCCCATTTTGGGGGCAAGCTATAAACTCCTGTAATATATGGCGACTGTCCAGAATATTAGAAAAAACAATAAATGGAACGACCAACATATTGTATAATATGACCCTAGAAGAAAAAGCAGTTAGATTAATGACACTTCAAAATAGAATGGCTCTTGATATAATTTTGGCCGACCAAAGAGGTGTTTGCAAAATCGTGGGGTCAGTGTGCTGCGTATTTGTAAGTGACTCCTCCCCTACAATTTTTGAGGCAATCAAGAAATTGAACATTCTAAGTTCTGACATTCATACTCCGACAGGCGGTGGGAGCTGAATATAAGTTCCTGGTTTCGGGAGTTATTGCGCTCATGGGGATGGAAACTAATTTCAATTGTAGTAACATTACTTGGAATCATCATGATATGTTGTTATTGCATACACTGCCTGCCAATACTTTGCACTGAAATAACAAATGAATGCGTACACATGATAACAGAAAAAAGAACTTCCAAAGTGGATATGAATGCAAACCATGAAACAGAAACTATGAAAGAGTTCAAGTCAATTAATATTGATGATGACTATTACAGTAGTATGCATAGCTCACAACTAGATACATGGTCAGATGAAGATGCGATGTATGGATGATGCTCTTGGCTTATGGCCAAAAGGAGGGTTTATGAGTTTAGAAACTACCCTACCAAAGCATGGAAGGTATATTATGTTGGCCAGAAACTAATCGCATCATATGCCCTACATCGCCAATAGAGAATCGTCAGCATAATCATAGAGCGTCCATTTTGTGTAAGATCCGCCATTTGCTTTCTCTGCCTTTCTGTTCAACGCTTTGCATAATGTATTTTATTTCATTCAGCTCATGTACGGAGCGAGGCCACAGTTCACATGTTGAGAGACCGGCCCAGACAGAAATGCCAAACAGTACAGAAATACATTGTTTTCCTCCCTCACAAGTCCTTGAAGGCCAGCAGAGAGGAATTTAATCAGCGGCCCAGGTGCTGGCCAGTCTTGCTGAAGCTGTAGAAATAGGCCGTTAAAGCATGAATTATACTTTCCTAGCAGCCTCCCTTTGGGACTCGCCTTAGATCAGGCTGACCCCTAGTTCACGAATAGAAACCAGTAGATAACACTCTTTGGAATGTGTCTCTCCTACGAACACAGTATCCTCGCTGAACAAGTGCCTTGTATTCTTCATAACAAATAACTGCTTACTGCAAAATTGCAAATGTGGCTAAAGCGAGTAATATAGATTGAGTAAGAAGCGTGTCATAATGTGTCATATTTGTCATAATTGTCAATTAACGAACCCTAGCTCAAGAAGATACATTATGGGCGGTTTTAATGTGTCACAAAGAGATTGTACGATTGTCTTTTCATATATATGATACTATTGTAGAATGCTTGCTCTCTTGCATCTCACAAGGTCTGAGTGACACACACTGTGAGACATTAGACCCAGTCGGCCGACTGAGAATATTTGCTTTGCAATAAACCCTAGTACTTGGAAACTGAACCTCTTGTCTGTCGTATCACTTAGTGTATGGTGATTGTGCCTTGTTTCCATACGCGAGGGTCTTCAGGGCCTAGCATGGGCAATTACCGGGTCATTCGGCCCGCCAGACCCGGTAATTTCCCATTCGCGGGCACCTGAATAAAATGCTCCCCATTCCCATTTGAGCCTCATAGGGCTCAATGGGAATGGGGAGGTCGGATGCACCGGCACCATTCATGAATGGTGCCGGTGCCTCTGACATGATCTGCTCATGGGTGCTGGTATGCCCACCAGGTCCGACCAGGTGGCAGGAAGTCATCCACGAGCAGAACCTGTAGTTTGTCGCTCCGGTTACAATGGTACCGGCAAGCTTACTGGTACCGTTGTTACCGGACCGGCAAAATTATAATGAGACCCAGTAATCACTACAAACATTCTACTAATATCAAGACATAAAGGTCAATCACTTGAAAATATGAGTCTTTAGGCCACGTTTGAATGGCAGGATGGCTTTATGTTGTCTTAAATCAGGCAGAAGAGAATTCCACAACATTGCTACCATATGGTCAAAGCCAAGTTTACCAGCTCGGTCTAATCGAAATCTGGGCCAAGATAGTTGGCAGGTATTGTTCGAGCACAGCGCTCTACAGACAGGAAGCCAACCAACTCTGTCCTTTGACGTTTGCTGGCGCTATGCCATACAGGCACTTGTGGGTGATATTAGGCATCCTAAACACCACCTGTGACTCCATTGGTAGCCAGTGAAGCTCACAACAAGCACTTGTCACATGACCCTGTCAAGCAACACCATTGATAACCCAATGAGCCTAGTTCTGAATGTCTGGAGCTTCACAAAGTTATCAGAGCCAAAAAACTGTCACCATAATCAATCTTAGAGCACATGATAGCTCTAGCAATGAAATTAAATGAAATTATATTTTATTTATATCACACTCATACACAAGTGTTTGAATGATTGAACAGCTGGCATTAGACAAAAAAGGGCTGAATTTGACATAGCAATTTGAGATACTAGGCACAGCTGGACACTAGACTATTAACATAAGGCCTCGGAGAGTTTGGAGTCGAAATAGATTCTAAGTGTTTTAACTTTAGGGGCCACCTTGACTTGACTGACTGCAACTTCAAAACTCTGGTACTCACTCCCAGTTTCTTCAGACGATTAGATGTTCCAACTATCAATAGATCAGTCATATCATCATTGAGCGCCTATAGTTATAAGCCATCCAGCTCTGTATTTCGCCATAAATGTCATCAATGCGGACCGTATCTTCCCAATGAACACCTGTCAGTTGAAACAAGGCCTGGGTGTCATTGGCATAGTTTGTATAAAAAATAGTACTCTCATCTAGCATGTAAAACAAAGGTTTTGTAAAGATATTATAGAACGTTGGAGAGAGGCTGGATCCCTGCAGCACCCCGTGTTCCAATGCTAAAGGGTGGCAAAACTATCTTCAGAGAAAACCTGAGCTATGCGACCAGTCAAAAAAGAATTTACCCACGCCACTGCCTCCAGGGAAAAAATGGTGGTATTCAGGTGTCTGTATCTGATAACAACTCATGGTTAACCACAGATAGATCAAGTAGCATAATAAAGCCAATCTTTCCAGTGTCCATCATCTGAAGCATGATGGACTTGAGATCTAAGAGTGCTGTCTCAGTGCCATGTGCACTCCTGGAACCTGATTGTCTGTACCCAAGAAGGACCACCTGTTCAAGATAGTGCTGCCCTTGAATGGATGCTACCCGATCAAATATGTTCAATAGAAACAGCACGTCTGTAGTTTTTGGCCACATCTGGATCAAAATTAGTTTTTTTATTTTTAAAGTGGTGTAATCCAGGCCTCTTGTAATGTGGATGGAACAATTTCCGTAGCAAATGAGGTGTTAATACATTTAGTAATCAATGCAATCAGAGCAGCAGAGCATTCCTTAACCACAACGGCAGGACAGATATTTCTTTTGCTTTAAAGCTGCAAATATATCAGGTACTTCAGTCTCAGATACAGCCATGAAGGTACATGGAGGGTTTTCCTTAGGAGATGGCAGGTGTGTCTGGGTAGGACAAGGAAACTGTTCCTTCCTAATAAGAATATTAGCCTGCAATTTTGTAACCTTAACTAGGAAGGCATTCTGAATATCCGAGCACCATACCTGACCTTTCGTCACCGTGGTTGTAGGCAGCACATTATGTGATTCTAGGTCTTTCAGAACCTTAAAGTGTGCTGCAGTGTCAGATTTTGCCTTCAAAATCTTTGTTTCAAAATGATCTTTTTTTTAATTAAACAATAGCATTCTTGTAAATACGGGCAGCATGATCATATGTGTTTTTGCTCTCCTGATAAGGAGATGCAACCCAATGAATATGGCAATTCCTTTAGCCTGCTCTTAGAGCAATACGCTCTGAAGAAAACCAGGAGTTGATCACAGGGCGAACGATCAGCGTTTTAGATTTCTCTGGGGCCAGTGTATTGTCAGTACCTGAGAGTAAAGCCCCATAGTGGCCAGCCAGCTCATCTGCTGATGTCAGACTTTTGAGGAGGGATGTATCTGTAGCAAAGGAAGCATGGACTAGGAGACTAAAAGTGGTCTGACCAAAGGCACTTCTCTACATGCACATCATTAACATGGATATTCAAATGGGACACCCAGTCAACCATGCAACCCTCTCTATGGGCAGGTTTTCTTACCGGAGCAAAAACAAAACCTAGGTCATTCTATGCCTGTCCAAGGGCATCAGCATTGTGATATGCAGGGTCACCATTTATAACTGTCAGCCACTTTTTCATTGATGCCTTATCCAATTATATGTCCCAGTATGACCCTGTTTTACAGTGAACACCTGAATGATCCACACCCACAATCCCTGACTTCATTGATTTAATGAATTGAATTGAATTGATATTTTATTTCTATTACGCACGTACACAAGTGTTTCAGAGCGCGACAAGGCAAGGGAGGGGAACAGGGGAGAACAAAACAGCAATCTTACTAGGCCCAGAGACAATGAGAACACGCAAGTGCATGGGAGAGGGGGAGGGGAAAAGTGCATGGAAGGGTGGAGAAGTGGAAAGTGCAAAGCAGAGGAGAAACAGATAAATATCAATAAATAAATAATAAAGGCAACAAACAGTAGGATGTATATATATAATAATACATAATAAAATAATGTCTGTAATTGCTTTTCTGAAAGGGGAGTCCGCTAATACGACCCCCTTTCATAAATCCCCATGCAAAAACCGTAGTGCTGAACACGTTCCTGAAACCTGAAGCACCAGCTCTCCAGTGGCGCAGGGCAGCTTCAAAGGTTACATGTACATCGTTTACAGCTGTTGTGACATAGGTCACTGGAGTGAAAGACTGAAAATTAACATATGAATTGTGGATCCAAAATGTAATAATTGTCCCTTATCCATCCGATGGCAGGGGAATCTTTAAGAATAAGCTATACCTGGATATGCTTTTGTGACTGATAAGAAAATACCATTATTAAAGCCACACCAATTTGTTATAATGCAAATGTTGACCCTTTGGGCCCAGACTAGCTAGTGAGAACAATGTGCACTCATGTCAGTCTGGCTGTCTGTACTGATCCCAGTGAGACAATAGCCAGGATGCTGCCCTCTTCTGATCCCCCCAGGAGGAAGGGTTATTCCTCTCATTAGGTCATAGGATCTCCAACTAGGAGATCTCCTGGAAAACTTGCTTTCAAAGAGGCAATCACATCAAAAAGGCCAGCCTCGCACCCGGGTTATGTACATCGAATGGCAGCATTCCTTTCTTCCTCACCCTCCGTTATCTTTCTTCTGCTTTCGAAATGGTCAACCACACCATTCTGATCAATTGACTCTGTGAGAACCTGGGCATCACAGATCAGGCCCTAGAGTGACTGACCGCCTTCCTCTTGGACCGCCCCTCCCAAGTCCAACTTGGTCCCACTGTATCTGCCACCTCACTCTCTATCTGTGGCATTCCTCAGGGCTCTATCCTCTCACCCTGGTTTTTCAACCTCTACTTGCCTCCTCTGGCCCACCCGATCTCTACCTTCTCCTCTAACTTTCAGTGTTATGCGGATGACACTCTGTCTATCTGCGATTCAGAATTGGTGCGCCTCCAACGATCTTTGCCTTAATGTCAGTAAGATGGACATCATTCTCATTGCAACCCCTACCCATGCTTTCCCTTTCTCACTCTAGCCACCTGCCTTGGGCCCACATTCTTCACCTTCCTGCAATGCAAAAAACCTTGTTGTCATCTTTGACTCCACTCTCTCTTTCTCTCCTCACATCTCGGACGTTGCCAAGAAGTGCCACTACCGGCTGCATCTACTCAAAGGGACTTTTCCCTTTCTCACTTTATGCCAGAAGCTCACTGTCTCCAGAGCCCGGGTTCTCTCTAGGCTGGACTATTGCAACAGCCTCTTTCTCAATCTACCTTCCTCTACTGTCCACTCTCTGCAACTAATCCAGAACAGGACTTAGCCCAGGGACTGTATCTCTCCAGTTCTGAAATCTCTCCACTGGCTCCTGGTGGCTGCAAGAATCAAGTTCAAGACCCTTTACATTGTCCAAAAGACTCTTTGCATTGTCCACAAGGATTTCCGGGGCCGGGGCCCGCACTACATTCAATGATCTCTTGCAAAATACCTTCCTTTGCAAGCCCTTTGCCCAGCTACCTGCAACTCTCTAAGGATTAAACGCTTCTCCAGTCAGAGAGTGGGAGGTAGATCTCTCTCTGCTGCAGGTGCTTTTCTCTGGAATGGCCTACCTGCCCCTCTCAATCTTCAGCCAGACTGCCTGAAGTTCCAGAAGCAACTGAAACCTTTCCTCTTCTCCTCTGCTTTCTCTCTCTCCCTCCCCTGCTGACCTACCTGACCTACCTGTCTGCTGTACTGACTGGTTGCTTGGCTACCCTCAGTCTCACTGGGTACCAGACTCTTTTTTGATCACTTGCCCTTGTACTGCCTCTGGGCCTACCATGCACTTAGGGGCTGTAACCGTAAACCTACAGTCACTTGTTCTCCTTGCACTACCCAGAGCTGCGCTGCCCTGGCTGCACTTACTCAGAGCATTGCTACCCTGCTTTCCCCTTCCCTCTCCCTTGCACTTCCCCCTCCCTTTTCCCCCTGCACATTGCGTTCCACACTTGTACGATCTGAATGTCACAAAGCCTAGTAAGATCATTTGACTTGTCCTCCCTCTGTCTTTCCTCCCTTGTCTTGTCACGCCTAGAAGCACTTTTGTACAGACGCGTTATAAATGACTTATCATATCATATCATGAAGTGCATGTATAGGAAGGGGGCAGAGTTAGGGTAGTCAGAGAAAATGCAATGGATCTGATAAATGATTCCACCATCTTGTTTTTCTGAGGGGCTCACTTTCCTTCCATTTACTGTGGAACACAGCACCCTGGGTATGATGCAGAAAGGCAAGGGTCACTTGTTACAGCAGTAGGGATTGGACCCCTTACAGCAGGCTTGCATCAGTTCACACACCAGTGACCTTTTACCTTTATAAGGAAATGGGTCTCCCACTCCTTCCTTGATTCTTTCCTGAACACCAAGAATAAGGCAACACTGGAATGGTGGGAATGTAGTACATTCCAAAGTCATCCGCCATAGAGGTAAATACAGCCACATACAAGGCAGAGGACAGCTCTGGTATGAACATTGAGGTATGACTGCCATTTGGAACTTAGCCTGCCACTGTGCCAGTTTCACTTGAATCTGGCTTCTCGGGTCAAGAGGGCGGATAGAAAAGACAGTCGAGGGGTGGGGTAGCCTTGCTCTTTAAAAGATTCCTACACTGCCACCTGGTCCCCCATGAAATTAAAAATCTCAGATAACACTTCAATCTCTATAGTCACTATTTACTGGCCCCCCACAGTTATGTCCTTTTTGAAGAACAGCTAATCATCTTCCTGAATAAAATTACCAAGATCAACTCCCCAGTCCTGGTACTGGGTGATTTTCATTATTGGGCAGATGCCCCACCTGACACCGTCACCTCCTCCCTACTGGGCACTGTTTGGGCCATAGGGTTTATGCAGCGGGCATCAGGCCCTACACGCACCTCTGGGCACACCCTTGATTGGGTCCTTTCCCACCATCTTACGGTCTCAAATCTTACCATCTCCCCCTGTATTTGGTCTGATCACCATCTACTTACATTTTGTGTCAATATTCCAGGGCCCCCGGCAAGACTGGATACCAACCCCAGACCGGTCATCCGAACCAGGAATTGAAAAAAAGTCTCCCCCGATAAACAATCATCTACACTCAATGCTCAGCTGGGCTCCTTTGACAACTTTGGGAATGCAGACGTTTTAGCCCATCATCTCACTGCCACTCTGGAAGGAGCTATTAACTCCTTATCCCCATGAAAAGTTGATGTGTAAAAAGCGAAACACTGGAAAAATGCTGATTTAATGACAACATCCTCCACCTCAGATACCAGAAACGGGCTGTTGAACGCTTCCGGCGTAATAACCCCACCTCGTCCACTTTGGCTACCTACAAACACCTGGTCAAACAGTTTTAGAAAGCCATCATACAGGCTAAATCTGAGGTCTATAATGCCAGGATTCTACAAGCTAAATCTAGCACAAAAGAATTATTCACAATTTTAAAAGAATTCAAGGGCAACCCTTGCACTACCGCTGGCCCAGTGAAGAACAGTGACTGAGGTCAAACCATTCACAACACCTTTGCCGATAAGACCTTTTCTCATCAAAATGCAATCAAGCTGTCTGGGAACTCACTTAATCTAACTAAATACCCCACCTTAGTTGTTCCTGAATGTGAATTACCCACCCCTCCCAGCACTCCCTCTTTCGCATTCACCGCTTGCACCAAGATTGCTATCCATAAGATTGTCACTAGCATGAAACCCACCTCATGCCGGGGGGACATTTGGCCCTCCAATCCTTTTATCATATGTACTGACATGCTTTGCCCATGGGTTACCAAGCTAGATAACCTCTCATTTGCTGAGGGATCTGTTCCACTCTTTCTCAAGGAGGGCTGGATCACTCCTCTTCTATAAAAGGACAACCTTGATTCTTTAGCTACGGAAAACTACCGTCCGATAACAAACGTCCCTTTTTTCTTCAAAGTCCTTGATAAAGTTTCTTTTCTGCAATTTCAGCAAGTTATTGAGCAGAAAGACATTCTCGGTATCCACCAGTCAGGCTTCAGAGCCCGTCATTGCACGGAGACAGATATGCTTGATCTTAAGGCTAATCTCCTAAACATTGCCGACCATGGTCAACCAGCACTTCTCATGCCATTGGATCTTTCCTCCACATTCGATCTTGTGGACCACAGCATCCTGGTGGATAGTTGGCTGATCGAGCCTGGCTTCTCTTTGGATGGCATCATTTCTTGTTTCTTGCAATGTCAGAGTCTCCACAAGGGAGGCCTGTTCAAGGTCTGCTCCTATTACTTGTGGCATACCTCAGGGGTCCTGCATCTCGCCTTCATTGTTTAATGTCTATATATTCCATTTTTTGAGACTGTTAGAAGGCCTGGGTGTCCAGTATACAAATTATGCTGATGACACTCAGGTTGTCATGAAACTCACAAGCCGATATGCACAGCATCTTGCCAACCTTAACAATATCTACATTGCAATCCATGACTGGATGGCTGCTAATTCACTGGCACTCAGCATTAAAAAGACCAAACTAATGATCATGGTCGCCGGCCCCAAACTTAAACCCTACCTCTGGAATATGACAGCTTTACCATTCTTAATGCCTTTATTCCATTAGCTAAAAAAGTGAAACCACTCGGCGTCGTTTTGGACGCTGAGTTAACTATGAACAAGCACATTGTCCAGATTCAGGGCTCCTGTGGCCTAGTCAATAACCTACTCAGTATCTTCCGGCCTTTTGTGTCATATGAGAATCCAACCACCCTAGCCACTGCCCTCATCAACTCCCGCTTGGATTACTGTAACAATTTCCAGAGTGGTTGTTCCCAGACTAATCTATCCTCCCTGGAGATAACTCAGAACGGTGCAGTTCATGCCATTACAGGTCTCTCTAAACAAATGCACATCACAGCCTCCAGACGGGAACTCCACTGGCTTTCAGTGAAGCACAGAGTAACCCACAAGCTCCTTACATTGACCCATAATTGTGTTCTCAACACTGCTCCTAAATATCTCAATGACCGCCTCCTGCACTACATTCCACAGTGCACCCTTAGATCTAAGAACCAATTTAGACTTGTGCAGCCCTGTTATAGGCTGGCTAAAGCAAGCAGCCATAGTTTTAATGTTTTGGGTCCCTCTGCTTGGAATGTTCTTCCAAATTCCTTTAGTGCTGCCACAACGATCACTGACTAAAAGAAAAGTCTGAAGACCTTTCACTTCAACCTCCCCCCTGACTGACTCCTGTGTCTAATCTTTGTTCCATGATGCCATTGGCTCCCGCAAACTGCCTAGGTTTTTTGTTCTCCTTACCCGGTTCGTTTGTCCTGTTTTTTGTGCACCCTGAGGCCTTTGGGCATGTGGCCCAATATATACAAATTCTAATAAATAAATAAATAGGAAACTGCAGGTGCCAGCCAAGCTCTGTGGACTAGGAGTGAATACCCCACCTTGTCCTTGAGTCCCTGGAGTAAGACTCACAGCACATTGAAAAGTACAAAGCAGCCGGGACTCTGACTCTGGTTTTAATGTGTCTAACCCTCCCTGTACTGATTTAACCATATTCACAGCATTCGAAGGTGGTGTTGACTTTGGCTCTCTTATCATTCTTTGAACTGCAGCTTGATTCATTCAAACTGGTTCTATATCACATTGCACCAGCAGCACGCATTGCCAATTCAGCTGAAACACCAATCACTACTGCAGAAGACTTCAAACCATTGCAGCTTGAAACAGCACATCGAGCCATCAGGACCATCACATCGACCCAACCCAGACCTTGACTCAAACCGCAGGAATCATTTCTTCATGCATGGACTCGACTTAGTGGTACCTATCATCTTGCACAAGATCAACCATCAAACTGACCCTGGTCGACTCAGACCTACTGGCTGGTCTGGATGCAGCTATTCCTGCTGGTCCAGCTTGCTTTGAGTTGGTTCCTGAGCAGGGTTGGTCCGAAGGTCGAGCAGGTTACATAATATTGTTACCAATGGGTTGAGTCAGTCAGTGGCACAATACTTCTAGCTGATTGAGATGAGGCCCAAAGCAGTTTGATGCTGTGAACTTGGGGGTTCAATGTGTTGCTCAAAGAGCGGCGCTTCAAAGTCATCTGCAGTGGCAAGCTGGTTTTTGAGTCAAACAGTTTACATGCTCTGCTGTACGATGCAGTGTTGAGCTGATTTGATGAATGCATAACAGTGGTTTGAAGATTTTCCAAGAGAGTGCCAAAAGCAGCACTATGACCACTGATGGTTCAAAGGCATACAAGTGCTTATAAGAGGATGGATAAAACTGCAGGATGCAGAAATCCAGCTGCTTGGCTTTTCTTGTGCTGCAAGTCTCAATCCAGGGGTTCAGGGAGACTGACAAGGTGAGTCTGTGTCCTTTTCTCTTGTAGTCCAGGGAGCTAACTGGCAGATGCAGGAGTCCATCGCCCTCTGTGAAGAGTTTGGTTACCAGTTCAACTGGCAGAGTATAGGCTTTAGTCCAACAGCAAGTCATCACCACTGTTGCCTGATAATAGGTAGGGAGCAGAGCTTGACTGTCTTTACATTTGGCAGATATGTTTGGAAAGGACTGGCCACCAAACAGGGTCCAAAGACATGATTCTGTCCTGATGTGTCTAAGATGATTCAATGAAGGAGTGGGGGTTCCCAATTCCTGTCAAGGTCATAAGTAACATTGCCTTCATGCATCATACACAAATAACTTTGCTCTGCAGGAAGAGTAGGGGACAGCTGCCAAAAAACCAATGAGAAACCCTTCCTCCAGTACCAGTGCTTATAGAGTCTCCTATCTCTTGGAGCAGATAACCTTCCCAAATCTGCAGCTTTGAAGCTTAGTTCCCAGGTGTCCCCCTGCTGAGAGTTTCCTGGGATGGAGAGGTATTACCCAACCTCCCAAGGGATCAAAGGATATGCAGCCTTTCTGTCTATTGTCTTACTGGCTTACCAGAGATAGGCAGTCTAGATAGAATCCACACATCTAGCCTGGGCTCAAAATATTCACATGTGTGTGATACAAATCTGATGCAGCTGTAATAATTGTGTGAACTAACACTCACCACACCACACCCCAGGTATGCCTTACCATTAGAGATTACCCTGCCACCAGACAGTTAGTACATCACAATTATTATGGTTTTGGGTCAACAGTGCATAATTAAGTGTGACATCTGCCTGCTGTGAATTTGTCCACACATCAACTGTCAAGAAGTACATTTGCAAGCTTTGAACCTGCTCTTCAGCACTGAAGAGCAGGGGCTGCTGATCAATAGACTGAAGCAGCAGAGCTCAGATATACATTGTGCTTTTGTCCTGGAACTTTCTGAAAGGGGTTCTATTCTGCTGATGTTCCCTTTCTGAGATGGATTACCAGCATCATTGTATTATTAATAAAAAACTTCAGGGCTTCTACACCCTGTGCAGATGGCAATCCTTCACAACACCAGTACAAATTGCCATGCTGGCATTAAACTGATGGATTCAGTTGAACTCACCTGCTTTTACAAGTGATCAACTGAGGTGGATTTCACAGGAATCGATTGTAAATGCATCCAGCAATCAGTATTTGCAGGAGGCCTTTCTGGTTCTTTGCAATGCATAGTGTAAAAGAAACATGTTAACATGGATCTGGCAGGCCTAAAACTTTCCTTTTTCAGTTTGTATGATATGATATGGCATTTATAATGAGCCTATACACAAGTGTTTCAAAGCGCGACGAAGCAAAGGAGGGGGAACAGAGGGAAGACAGAGACCATGAACTTACTAGGCCAGGTGACATTGAGATTGTGCAAGTGCAGGGGAGGAGGGAAAGGGAAAGTGCGGGCAGGGCTAGGGGGTAGTGCAGTACATAGGATCAACAGTAAAACATAAATAGAATACATCAAAACAGTAGGGTAAAAGTGTGGCCAGCTTGTGGCAAGTGCAGGGGTAAGTGCAGACATCTAGTGTCAAGAGCTAGTGGGGGCTGTAAGGATACAGAAACAGCCCCCAAGTGCAGGGGTTGCCCGGGAGGCAGTGCAGGTGTGCAGCTGTTGAGGATGGGGGCCTAGGCCCAAGATCAGAGGGTATCCAGGTGACCAGTGCAGTTTCAGTCAGGAGTTCAGAACGAGAGAGAAGGAGAGAAAGCAGAAGCAAAGAGGAAGGTATTGAGGTGCTTCCATAACCAGAGATGTTCTCCTCAGGTTTCAGGGAGGCTTGGATGCTGTTCCAAAGGAAGGCCTCAGTAGAAGAAAGAGATCTACCACCAAATCGTTGCTTTGAGAAGCGACTGACCCAGAGGGAGTTTGAGGCAGATGAGCAAAGAACTCAAGAAGGAAGATATTTAGAAATATTGGAGATATTGAGGCCCCAGCCCCCACCAGACCTTGTGGACAATGCAGAGGGTTTTGAACTTAATCCGCGTACCCACTGGGAGCCAGTGCAGAGATTTCAGTCCTGGAGAGATATGATCCCTGAGCTTGAGGCCAAGGAAAAGTCTCACAGTCCAGTTCTGGATGAGTTGCAGAGGGCAGAGAGTAGAAGCAGGCAGATTTAGAAAGAGGTTGTCGCAGTAGTCCAGCCTAGAGCGAACCAGAGCTCTGGAGACAGTGAGCTTCTGGGGGAAGGAGAGGAAAGGAAGAATATCTCTGAGGATGTTCAGCTGGTAGTGTGACTTCTTAGAGTTGTCAGAGATATGAGGAGAGAAGGAGAGAGTGGAGTCAATGATGATCCCAAGGTATTTAGCCTCACAGGTGGGAGAAGTAAGAGGGCCAAGAGAGGCAGGCCAGAGAGCGACAGGAAAGGAGGGAGCAGGCGTGCTGATGAGGAGAATCTCAGTCTTACTGTCATTAAGTAAGAGATCATTGGCAGCACACCACTCCTGGATAGCAGACAGTCAGAGATGAGAGATGGAGAAGAGGTGGCAGAATGGAGCCTGAAATTGAGCTGAGCGTCATCCGCATAGCACTGAAAGTTGGGCCAGAGAGTGGTAATGCAGTGGGCAAGAAGTGCCAGGTATTGGTTGAACAGCCAGGGAGCGAGGGTAGACCCCTGGGGAACACCACAATCATAGATAGAGATAGAGGAGAGGAAGGACCCAAGTTGGACCTGGAAGAATCAATCGGAGAGGAAGGAGGTCAGCCAAGCCAGAGCCTGATCGGTGATACCCAGGTTATCACGGAGATGGTTGAGCAGGATGGCATGGTTGCCCATCTCAAAGGCAGAGGAGAGATCAAGTAGGAGGAGGACACAGGGGATATTGGAGTCAAGGTTGGAGAGCAGGTGTTCACAGATGTTCAGGAGAGCAGGTGCTGTGCTTCTGGGAACTCTGAAGCAAGTCTGATTGTCATGGAGACAACCAACCAATTCAGTGTGAAGAAAAAGCTGGGAGATGGCCAGCTTTTCCAGGAGTTGTACTGCTAGTGACCAAAATTGCAGGAAGAAGACCTTGTGCATGAAGTGCAAAGGTAAGTGGTGAATTAACTCCAATGTATTCCATAAATTGATATTGTCCCCATAAACATATCCAAATGCATGTACATTTGTTTTCTTAAAACACATACTGAAAATAAAACAACATATATCAAAATATACAATTATGTATCAAACGAGTATCAGAATTTCAAAGTATGCTTTGGGTTTTGTTTCTTCCCTTTAATGTACAAAACCTCTACAACGTCTGATTCTGTTGATTTGAAAAAGAGAGAATAAATATGATCTTATCAGGGACCTATACCATTTCAAGACAATACAAAATGCACTCTGCTCTTCTTTTGTCCTTTGCAAAAAGTAACAGATTGCTAGATCTTGCAAAAAATATTTAAATTTAAGTGCTACAATTGGAAATTGCGCGAACATGAATTGCTATGCAACTTTTGAGTTCCACTGCAAATTATCATATCCTGATATATCTCAACATTGACTTGTTTTCTCATGTCTGTAGAAAGTAATACAGATGTCATATTGGCCTACCAATAGCCCTCTCTTCTGACCTTAACACTTTAAAACATATGTGAAGGTTTGTGGATTTGATGGCATATCATTTGAGTTTTTTATATCAATCAATCCATCATCACGTTTATTCGAATTTCACAATTCATGAAACTACAAACAATGTAAAAAAAATGATAAGCATAAAACATTAAACAAGAAGCACCATAACCTCCAAGAAACATTATCGGAACATGATTATAGCCAACAACAACTCATTACATTAATATGATCTAAAGATTTCTTCAAAGAACTGTTCAACATGGAACATGATGTATACATCCATCACTTCCATATACAATTTGTATGCAAGTCTATTGTTTGTTAAGTTTATAGTTTTTAAGACCATAACATTATATTCCAACCTGGATCTTTTATGCAATGAACAAAAAATAACACATGAAAACGTGATCTTTGGGTTACCCC
This sequence comes from Ambystoma mexicanum, assembly GCF_040938575.1. Lineage (NCBI taxonomy): Eukaryota > Metazoa > Chordata > Amphibia > Caudata > Ambystomatidae > Ambystoma > Ambystoma mexicanum. Next base: position 533,439,009 of record NC_090939.1, read on the forward strand.
TTCCCAATCACAGATGAATGTATGGTCTTGGACATATTTTATCACAGGTAAGTGGGCCAGCAACTGATTAAAACAAAATGTTGCCACCCGTTTCTGAACCATGGCATTTGAGACAAAATTGAAATAGGTGTCTTTCAAAAGCAAGGATTTAACATGGCCATAATACAATCTACTCAAAGTTTTAATTTGAATAGCACGCAACAGTCTGTGTTCAGACATCTTTTTGATTTCATGTCTTAATTCCAGTTTATGTTTCTTTACAATTTCCTGTTTGTTATAATGTAGATTACCCATCTGAACAGAAGACACAAATGTCATAACACACCATTACACCAATACAATCCATTTAATTTTGTTAACATCAGACATCTTCATTATGTCTTCGATCAGGGCATGAGTCAAGCTGGCTTGTCTATTCCAACAAACTGATAGCCCTAAACATGCAGGTGCTGTTTCCAAGGTAATAACCAGTGTGGTAATTTGTAGCTCTAAGTATACAAGTACAATAGCTGAGCACTTTCTCGCAAAAAAAGTAAATTTTAAAAAATTACTTTCAGCCTTTTATGTGGCTATACATGTGTTTCTTTTTGTTCATTGTATAAGAGATTGAGATTGAAATATATTGGTCGAGTCTCAAAAAATGTAAAACTAACAAATTAGAGATTGGCATACAAATTGAATACGGATCTGATGAGTGTGTGTCATTTTCAGCCTTAAAGAGTTCTTAGAAGATATCTTTATTGTTGGATATAATCAAGTGCAGGCATATGGTTTTTATATATCGTTTGTAGTTTTATGAATTGTGAAATTCGAATACTTGTATTGATTGATCGATTGATGTTTATTTTCCATTCAATTACATGTAAGCCCTTAAAATGCTGAATAGTCAAACCATGTTTGGGGAAACCAAAGGACAATCATTGAACCTGTTATAATTTTTTTTAGACGAGTGGATCATATTTTTTGCACATTGTCCCCCATAATTTCAGTGGAAATTATGCAATAAAGCTGCATTGGTACTGAATGTTACTCCAAGCTTTGTGTTGGTGTGTCTACTTGCTGAGTTCATATAGACCACCAACATGTTTCTTTCAATTGTTTTTTCAATTGCATATAATAAACTACGGCGTTACATAAAACCAAAACCCTGATAAAAGTGACAATTGCCGCCAATAATTGACCTTATAAGCTGTCACAAGTGAGAAATACTACGAAAACAAATATCAAGCTTCACATGACCTACATTACTTTAAAACATTCTATTATTTATATGTTTGTTGTGAGGACTGGAAATCATGATGAGGCAAAATAACACTTACCAAGTTGAACGTTGCATTTAGTAGTTCACCTGCAAGGAACTAGCCAATCCTTCTGCACTCTCCTCCTTGCCTCTTCCCTCTCAGGCCCTTTGCACTGCACTGGCCACCCACTTCACTGACTGCAAAAACTGAGGGCATCCTGAACACTCTGTCTTCCTCCCCTTCTACCTCCCCTCTTCCCGTACCACTGCCACCCCTGGCCTCCCATTCCCCCGCAGCATTTCTCTCTTATCACATCGGACAAGGTCACTAGGGTTGTCCACTCTAAGATGCTCTCCTCCAAACAGGTCTTCCAGAACTATTAAGGACAACATTGGTTCCCTTAATGATAATGATATGTTACTTATACAGCGCCTTAATCCAAAGCGCTTTACAGAGCACATGTTTATATATAATATCACCCAACCGAAATTGGTACCCATTTATTGTCCTCAGAGGGATGAAAGGCTGAGTTGGCCTTGCCGGGATTCGAACCTGCAACCTGCAGATCACGGTCAGATCGCAGCAGCGAGCGCTCAACCTGCTGAGCTAACTTACCGGCTTAATCCTGCACTTGCTGATTTCTGCAATCACTCTCTTGTTACCGAGTCCTTCACCTCCTCCCTCAAGCACTCGCCTGTGCACCCCATCTCTATCACTCCCTTCATTGGGAAACTCCTGAAGAAGCTGGTCTTCCCCCAACTGGCCCAGCATACTGAGCTCTCTGGTGGCCTACACCACCACCAATCTGGATTCCAAGCATACAGAGGCATGGAAACTGCTCTTCTCAACCCCTGTGAAGAACTGCTCACATCTCTTGACACTAACTCTCCCGCTGTTCTCATTCTACTTGATCTTTCCTCTGCATTTGATATTGTAAACCACTCCATCCTTATAAAATGGCTACATGATACCCTCGGTATCTCAGGGAGGGCACTGGACTGGCTGACCTCCTTTCTCACTGTCCGTCCCTCCCAGGTCATCCTGGTCCCTTTCTCCTCTCCTACCTCTATCTCCACCTGTGGCATTCCCCAAAGCTCCAACCTCTCACCCTGTCTCTTTAATGTCTATCTCACTCTGCTTGCTCACTTTATTTCCACTCTCTCCCCTCACTTTCAGTGTTATGCAGATGACACCCAAATCTTCTTCAAACGTCCCTCTTATTCTCTCCCTACTTCCTCTACCGTTCCTGACTACCTATCTGCTATCCAGTCCTGGTGTGCCTCCAGTGATCTCTGTCTCAATGCCAGCAAGACTGAGAACCTTCCTTTTGGGACTCCAACTCTGTCTGTCCTCCCCTCACTCTGTCCACCCTCTATGGGCTCTCCCCCTTCTCCTACAACTGAAGTCAGAAACCTTTGAGTCATCTTCGACTGCTCTCTCCCTCTTTCCTTCCTCACATCCTGTGCCTTGCTAAGAAGGCCCATTTTCAACTCCACCTCCTCAGAGGTATCCTTCCTTTCCACAATATTCCCCAGAAGAATAATGTCTCTAGAGCTCTGGTATTCTCTAGGCTGGACTACTGCAACTGCCTCTTTTGTAATCTAACCTCTTCCTCTCTCTGCCCCCTCCAGTTTATCCAGAATAGGGCTGCTCGACTTATACTTGGCCTCAACCCCAGGGACCGTATCTCTCCAGCCCTGAAGTCCCTTCACTAGCTCCCGGTTGCTGCAAGGATCAAATAGAAATCCCTCAGCATCATCCATGAGGCTGCCTGGGGCTGAGGACCAATCTATCAACAACTTGCTTTCACCAAATACTCTCCTCCCAGTTCTTTACGTTCCTCCGGTTCCAACTCTCTGCGTGTCAAGCGCTTTTCTAAGCAGCGAGTTGGTAGCAGATCTCTCTCCTCGGCTGGCTCTCTCCTCTGGAACAGCTTCCCCATGCCTCTCCATCTTGAGACGGATCTCCACAAATTCCAGAAGCTCCTTAATAATTTTTTCTTCACCTCCTTCCCCCTCTCACTCCCATGCTAATACCCCACAGTCACTGAGATTGGTGGCCTGGGCCCCTTTGTGTCCTCTGAGTCCTGGCCTTTCCGCCCAATCACCCTCAGCCTACCGCCCTCTCCCAACACTTGACTTTCGGGCACCCACTGGCTTGTTTTCTCACAGGCCTGCACTTATTATATTGGCAGGTGATCACTCTGTACCAAGTGATCCATGCCAGGCACTTACTGTTGCACAAAACCGACTTCCTGGCATGTCCCTCTGTGGAACTCCTAGCATTTACTCCCTTCCCCTGTCCCTTATCTCTCTCTCTGCACCTGCACTTTCCGAGTGCTCACAAGATCTAGTAGGACAGCCCCTTTCCTGTTCATCAGTTTATTAAATATAACTTTTGTTCCCATGTTCCCTCCCCTTTTGCCCTGTAGGCGCTTTGAAACATACTTTCTTGATGTATAAGCGCCTTACAAATGGACAATAAATAAATGAATAAACCTGTCGTATTAAATTCAAAAATTATAGATAGTCTTTTTAGTATTCCATTGAATTCTTTTTAAGCAGACTACTAGATGAAGACTATTCAGCGTGCTCAATACTTGTCGATTACTAACAGACGACTAACCAAATACTTGTTTCTAGTCTTTTAGTTTTCATTTAGCATTGAATACTATACTACCACTGTTGACCACTACTGAGGAGACAAAAAAAAGATTAAAAGAAGATCTTCCACTTTGGTGAGCGAAGCACTCAGATAACTGGGCACTTATGCTACCTCCAACCTGATCCCCTGAACACAGGATGGTGATTTCCTCATCATCATCATTCAGCTTGATTTGCTGTTAGACTTGAAAGCACAAGTACAAAAGAAACTTAATAGCACCATGTAAATAACAATCACACATAAAAATTCCCTTTAACATACAAAATACATTAAAACAATTAAACCATCTCATATACAAGTATAACATCTTTGATGATAGGCTGCATCACACATCAGTTGATTTTCGGCTATTCATTTAATTTTCCTTATTTCTTAAACATTTTTGTCTCACAACCCAGTCTTTTGAAATATAATTTGTTATTCCAGTTATTAGGGTGTAGCTGCAAGCGTTATACTATGATCATATATGAATACATTAAAGAAGAAAGGCACTAGGCAACAGAACTGTTGAATTCCCCTGTTCACCTAAAGCAGCAGTTTGGCTCTGTTACTGTTTGTGACATAATATCATCCAATCACATATCATGCATACACACCAGGCACACTTAAACAATTAAGACACACACATTAGACATCGACGCTGGGCAAGTAATGAGCAAGACAGTCAGGTAATGTGGAAGGCAGGAATTCAGAAAACAAGGAGGTGCCTAGATTGTGGCAGAGCAAAGAGGAAGGCAGTAAAATAAAAACATGTTAGCAGTTACGGAAGGGGGAAAGGAGTGGTAGTGGAAAGTGGATCAGAGGTAATAGACAGAAGGGTAGAGAAATGAGAAAGAAGAGTGAGTGCGAAGAGGAGAACAACTTTAGTAAAGAGAAGTTCAGAGGAGGAAAAAACAGAAGTGGATGCGGGATCAGGATTAGAGGTGAAAAAGAAAGACAGGAAGAAGAGTGAGAGAGCAAAACAAAGGAGCAAGAAGCAAGAGCAATGACACAGGTGGAAAAGAGGAGAACGCAGTTGGAGGATGGAGAGATAACTTAGAGAGGTTGAATTTTAAAGTGCAAGTAGAGAGCAGAAGGAGAAGACAGAAGGAAATGACAAAGAAAGACAGGGGAGTAACAAGTAAAAACAGCAAGGAAGAGGAAGTGCTTGACAGAGTGAGACCAAGGGGAGAAGAATGAGTAACAGAGATGAGGAAAGAGGAAGAGAGGAGATAAGGACAAAGAGGTGAGGTGAAGGAATGAGCTGCGTGGCAGAATATCAAGGTGGCTCGAAATTGCAAAGATAAGATACAAAGAGGAAAGTAAACAGAGTGGAAGTGAAACATGGAAGGTCCCTACATGTGGTTTCAAAATGTGGTGTACATGGATCAAAGGGTATCTGTTGGCCTAGAGAAATAACAAGCAGGGGCAGCCACACACCACAGACAAGGTTGAAGGAAGAACAGCTAATCACAGGTTCTACAAAAACAAAAGAACTTTAAAGGAACCATTCCACCAGAGATGGTTATACCAGACATTTGGGAAGAACAGGTGAACGGAGGGGGAATTCTGGAAAGATAACTCAAGACATGAAGGATTCTGCAAATGTGTTAACTAAGACATGTTGGTCAATAAAAAATGTTTTAAACCAAAATGTGTAGGGTACTTTAAATACCAAAGATGTGAAGGGGCGGTTGTACTGACAGGATGGTTAACTTCTTCATGGGAGAGAGGGAAGAAGTGATGACTAACATCCTAAAACATGCTTATACATGTTGGAAGCACTGCCCACTCTGTGGGACTAGTCAAACCTAATCCCCTGTTGTTCCCAAGAAGGTGAACTTCTTAAGTAGAGAGGGGGGAGGATTGAGGATGATAGTCCCAAGAAATGCTTGTCATTGTCGGGTGGTACATACCACTGAACCCCAGCCCATACACTTAGTCAACCATAATCCTCTGGTGTTAGTGTTATATCCAATAAAGGATATGAACCAATACTTTGGTTTTGAGTTGGTAGTTGAATCATTATCCAAATGTAGGCTGATTCACAAGTCTGCCTGTCTTTAGGTATGGGTGACAAGACAGCGCATTGCTGGGAGTGGCGTCAGAATGACACATTCAGCAAACCATCAGGTATGGCTTTTAGAAAACCTATGACACAAATCAGTCAGCACCAGGGCTAGAGCATAAATCACTCACCTTACCTATAAACTCACTGTGAGCTTGCAGACCATGAGATAAATAATTTAAAAAAATTGTTAGCTGGGGCAAAGCATGGAACTTGTGTAAAGATATAACTGAGAGATTAAATCTAGACAAAACCACTTGATGATTAACCCCATGGAAGACAAGAACAAGTGCATTACAACAAACAGTCCAATCACAGATGCTGTACCTGTACTACATATATTATGTTACATGGCTAACATCTATCAATGGGCGTCTATATATTATACGCCCTGTGGTAGAGGCCCGGTAGTTATGGTTAAGTTGCTCAATTCATGAAAAGAACACTTTTTGGCAGCTTATAACTTTGCCCCGCTGGACGAACCCTCACCAAACTTTGCAAAAAAAGTATATGGCACTTGAAGAACTGTGAAGTTTTGTCAAAGGGGCGGCAAAGTTATAAGGTTGTCACAAAATGTGTGGAAATCCTCATAGGCATAATGGAAAACATGTTTCCTCACACCTACAGCCCAAACAGCTGGATGGATTTTCACCAAATTTGCACTTGGTCCCGAAAGCGTGCTTTTGGAAATTTGGTGTAAATCCACCGAGTATTGTTTTTAAAAATGGCCAAACAGTAGGTCAACAAAAAGTAGTGATATATGGGTCCAGTCCATGGACTCACTTCCCTATTCAGTCTGCAAACACCCCCTTGGACCAATCAGGCGCTGGCGTGATGTCCGGGGTCATCGGACACGTCTGCTCATTGGATGGTGAAAAGTGTGAGGAGCATCCTATTTTTTTAAATGGCTGCAATGTTGGATCCGCAGACAGCCGCTGGTGTCCTTGGATAGCACAGCGGGGAAAACATCTGGAAAACACATTTGGGGTTTTTTGGTGGTCAAAAGAGGGGCTGGAAAGGGTGGGGGAGTGGAATAAGGATAATATGGGTCTGTTTTAGTAGGTGTAAAAAGAGGGTGCAGGTGCCACACTGTGAACAAACCGTTTGTAAAACACATCAGGGGTTATTTGATGGCTAAAAGGGGGCATGGAAAGGGTAGGGGAGTGGAATAGAGATGATATTAAGCTGTTTTTATAGGTGAAAAGAGGGTTTGCAGAAGCCGCTGAGTCTGCGGTCAATTTTAGTGTCTGCTGACATTATTTTAATTGCAGGGGGTTCAGGGCGAGTTTTGTCATTTGAAGGTATATCATACGTACTTGTTATATGGTTTAATTTTATTGTGGAGGTTGTGACCACCACACTACAGTAATATGTGTATAGTAATTATAGGTACTGTAGGGGGAGTGTACAGTATTTGTAATATGGTGGGTTTATATCATCAATGTCTATATAGTATTTATGGTTGTAGTACAATTGAGGATAGTGCTTATGGAATATGTATTTGTTTATAATTGGTATGGTCACTTAGTTACATACAATTATAAAGCTGGTATCTCTGGTTCTTTCTCTGTGAAAAATATTCTATGTACTATGTTTGGTACAACATTAGTGTATTCTACACTGTTGTATTGACATTAAATAATCATTGGGTCATTGTAAAAAAAATCCATAGAGGATTAAAAAAAAAAAACTATTATAATTATGTGAGTGCAAGTGTGATAGTATGTTTGTTTGATGTGCGTTGTAATTAAGGGAATGTTTAAAGTGGTTAGATACCTGTTGGCGTATTCTCACAATATTGGATGTAAGAAGAAGTTTTGTAGTAACAAGAACTGTGGTGGCATATTTGAAGTATATTGCAATGAAGGGTGTTTTTGAAGTAGTTTGATACCTGTTGGCGTATTCTAACTATTTATTGTGCTACAGTTTAGTGAGTAAATTGGGGTTGATGGAATATTACATAGGCATTTGTTAGATTTGCTGGTAACCTATCATTTGGAGTAACAAAGGTGTTGTTATATTCAAACCAACCACTTATTTTTTTGACATGCTGTATATTGACCTGAAGTGGTTGTGGCAGCAGTGAGATATATTATGCCTACTGCTGTGAAGGATTTCCTCCCAAGAGATACTTGGCTGTGTGCAAAGCTTGTGAGCTTCCAGTTATTTTTGGTACAATCTGCTTTGTACCATAGCAGCATCAGTATGATATATTGGCTATGTGAGTTTATTTGTATGCTGAAACAATTGTCTGAATTGCAAAAAGGGCATAATATTGCATGATTTGCAATCTGCAGAACCTGGTGAAATTTAATGGATTCACAATTTGGTATGGATACACACAACATTGTTCATTGGGGGATGTACTCTTGTGAAACATGGTTGCAGAGAGTGCATGTAGGTTTCCACATGTATGAAATCTGGAAGATTTCATTCATAGGGATGTTTTTGTTCTCCAGTACTTGTAGTAAGTACATTAGGAATTCTTGTTAATCTTCCTGTGTGTTTATGATAAATGTTACCATTCCTGCACAGTAGTGCAATTCTTGCCTGTAGTTATTATCAGGATTATTTGTGGCATTTCTATGGAGGATGAGCATTGCAAACATAACTGGTGCGAGCCGTTTAAGTAAATGTTGTTAAAAATTGGTGGCAATTGGAAGAGGCGATTGATTGTTTCATTTGGGGAGGAAGGATAGCTCAGTGGCAATGCGCTTGTCTTGGAAGCAAGACAACACGACGCATCACAGTTTGAAATCCTGATCCCGATCTTAGAAACCACTCACTGGTATTAAGCACATTATAATAGAACAATAAAAAAAAGAATTTAATAGCAATTTACTCCAGTTGTGTTGCTGAATTTAAATGGACCAGAGAGTTGTGCCTCTGCATTGTATGTTGGGCCCGTAGATGATTTTGGAGAAGATATATATGTCTGTTTGTCTTCTGATGGATGTACAGTTGAGTTTGTAGTAAACAGTTTTGTGCTTGTATTATTTGATGGAGAAGCAGTTGGTAATTTTTCTTTATCAGTATTGTTGGGAGATCTGTTATAGGTCTGTTTGTATTAGATTTCATTTTAAATGTTTTATTTTTTGAGGTACAGGATACATATCTAGATGGGGTTGTACAGTGCACATAGTCTGTTGTATTCTATGATGGAAGGAATGTCAGCATTAACTTTGTTTGCATGAAAGTTAACTAGGAATAACCCATTGAGTGTACAGGGACTTGAAAGTGTTATGTAACTCATAACATCTTTAAAGACTGTGCTGCCAATTTCAATAAATGCATGATCTAGGGTTAGACCTTGTGATTTGTGAATAGTGACAGCACATGAAAGAGATAGAGAGAATCGTTCTCTGCCTACATACATGTCTTTGAAAAGAAGTCAAAACTTGCTTTTGTGCAGGCAATTATTTTAACTTTGTCAAGTTTGTCAAAATGGATGTTGGCAAACTGAATGTTGTTCTTTTTGTCATGTGGTTATGTTTGGGAAGTCAGCAACTGTACCAATTGCACCATTGACTAAACCTTGTTCTACGTCAAGGTTAGGTTTTAGAATTACAGTGTATAGACAAAGTTAATATTTTTTCCAATCCAGCTGTGTTGGAGAAAGTTTTTTATAAGCTATTTAGTTGTGTTGTTTGCTGACACATAGGGAGTTTCATGCCATGTACTACTAGTTTGTCTCTGAAGCTGAAATGCAGTATGGGTTGCATTTCTCTTTTTAACATTGTCTCATTGAATTTACTACAACTTGCAAAGATTGGTATTAAGGACATACATTATATATTTTGTTGGGTTAATTGTTCCATGGCATCAGGAGCAGATGTGTTTCAACCATATAGCTCATGCATTGGTCTACTATTTAAGATGGATTTTGCATTTTAGTAAGCAGACCAGTTCTAATGCTTTTTTAAATGTTAGCATAGGTGAGGTCTGCAGAGTGTTGCACATCTGGGTCTTTTAAGGATGCCTGGCATGGAAAGGGGACTGCAGAGACTGCAGACAGTCACGGGTGTCTGTGGACATCTGGGTGTTATCCTATCAGGTTTCCTGGGTGTGGTGTGTGGTGTGCAGGAAGACTGGATAACAAGAGTTATCTATGTTGTATCTAGTGAAGATGGCTATGGATAAGGCTTTGAGGAAGCAGACTGTCTGGATTGTGGGAGATTCAGGGATCCATTGGCTTATTCTAAGCACCGTGGATTGGCTGACAATCTTAGATTTGCTGAATTTCAAGTTTCATGGTACAGAGTTTGAGAAATGAAGTGGGCGGAATTCCTCCCGTGTTGTGAGAATATGGTTAACTTGAAGCATCCAGACATCATTGTAGTGCACTGTGGAGGCAACATTTTGGTCTAATTTACTGGAATTGCATTACAATTTGCAATGAAGGAAACATCTAGAAAGTTGATGGAATTGTTCCATATTAAAACATATTTTTTTCACAGATAGCTCAGACAAATGTGGATGCTTTCAAATTTATTTTGTCCACAAATTGAGAAAGCAAGATGTAATGTGAATACAGTTCTATGTGCATTTTGCAGGATGTTGGGATGATATCTTTCCATAATGAACATATTCAATTTGATATTGTCAAAAATTTTCCAAGAGATGGAGTGCATCTCATTCATGTGGGCAATCATATTGAAAACATTCTAAATTAATTGAAGCTGTTTTTGTGAACATAGAGAATATGGATTGGTGTATTCTTTATTTATTGAAGTAACGAAAAAGGAAAAACAGAAACAAAATTGGAAGCACTGTTTGAGAAAGTTAGAAAAAATTATTAATTTCAGTAGAATACTTGTTAGTTGAGTACATAAACCAAAGAAATAAAAGAAATATAAAAAAAAAGTCTAAAGGAGAAAAAAAGGTTCCTTTAAGAGCCACCATTTTTGAATGATAAACAATTTAAATGATTAAAATCCTGCCAACGCATGCCGGGAATTTTCTAGGTGTCCACAGACTACCACACTGTCCACAGATTATATGGGCTGCAAAGGGTCCTGTGATTTTCTTTATTTCAGTTCTATATTTTAACTGTAAAAGATGGCTCCTAAAAGAACCTTTTTTTGTTTTTTTCATTTTGTAGATGTTTTGGCTATTTTTGTTTTTTCAGGAGAGGGAAGGCATGGAAGGGGCACCAACCACAGAGCAGGGCAGGTGGACAGGGGAAGATGTTGGATGGGCCTTCAATTTAAGGAGTGGGGCAGTGTTTCTCGTGCTGCATCACCACGGCTTTGAAAGCACAACGAAACTGATGACATTTGTGATCTCATCTCTGATGTCGTGGGTGTTAGTCTTAGCAGTGCACATTGGTGGTGCGAGTTATGGTTGCTTAGCTTACCATAACTGGTGAATTTCTGGGCTTTTTCGGTTTTACTTGTAACCACAACGTCCATTTAACAACGGTTTTTCACTGAATATATATACAGCAAATTATTACAGACTTTCAACTCTTCTGGTGAAATGACAAACCTATTTTTGACTGCAAGGTCTAGCAAGATTAAAGAGACTCATTATGTTTCTATAACGTTTATTTGACAGAAATTGATTTGACACCCAGAATGATTCATTATAACATGATTCAGTGTTCAAGCAACATTCATAAAGGCAAGTTATAGAAATGTCTCAGGATCTAGGTGCCATGTTAGTGTGGAGACACTGATAGAGACCTCCCAGAGAAACTATCAAAGATTCTGGCCCACATATACCAAACATTCACCTTAAAAACCCTGTTCTTTGCCTGGTGCGTGCTGGCCTGATGGGAACAAATCCCAGCGGGTCCTGCTAGGGACAGCATGCCTGAAAGGTATGGGGAGGTTTCAGATGGCATGTGCCCTTAACGCTAGCATACTAAAGGAGAAATCTGCATTTTTTCCCATAAAACAAAAGTTCATATCTCCAAGAAACCCACTCTGTTATTAGGGAAAGGAGAGGATTCCCCATGTCTGCAATACACTGCTCCTTTGCTCACGCTTTACTCAAATCTATACATATGAAAGTGTGAGAGAGAGAGAAAGAGGCTGAGAGGGAGAGGAAGAAAGAAAAAGAGGGAAAGATAGAGAAAGAGAACAAAGAGAGATTCACACTTGTAAAATGAGATAGTGTAAATGGCACAATTTGCAGAATCACGACTGAGATGTATTGGAAGGAGGCCAAGTTGTGTATTTTGACTCCTGCTATACCTTTCTGTGCTGTCATGTCTTTTATTATTTTGCATGCAGTTTCAAGCATTTTCACAGTTTGGAATGCATTATTGTGCCTTGTTACTCTATATTACGCAGTCTTAGGCTGTATCACAGTAACACTATATGCCACAGAGGAATTCAGGGCCTGCAATATGTAGTCAATTGTCTGAGTACTGGCTTCTGACTGTCTGTGAACACATCACAAGTGTTCCAACTGCAGTGCCTCTCAACATAGCATAATGGGATGATACAATACTGCCAGACATGCCCCATGAATTCATAACTGACACAACCAAACAGATAACACACAACGTCCCCATGCATCAGACTCACAGGATTACCCTCTTGACACGTAACAGAAAGAGGCTCTGCCCAGAGTATTCAGCTCATGCCCATAGATGTGGCAAATGCTTAACATTCTGCTACTGTCAAACTCAATGACATTGACAGAATGAAGGCTGCACCCTATGGCTAAGCTTGCCTGTCATTAAGCCAATAGTATATATTAATCTTTCAGCATCCCACCCTAAAAGACCGCACAGCCCTCTAAACCACCATAACACTAAAACACTTTATACTAACATCCTTGACCACAACCTTGAAGAACATGACATGAGTGCATGAATCTGACTGGTGCACCACACACACTCACATTTGATAGAAAACCTGGCAAACCCAGGTCATGTTGGTTCCAGGCTTCACTTGACACCAGCCCTTCAAAAACATGTATAAGCTTGATCTCTTGTTATTTGTTCTCATCAACACTACAGCATTGGCTACCATGCTCTTGCCCCTTTTCTCCTAGTAATTTCACATACCAAACAAAGCCAATCTACCCCATCTCTTGCTGGTACTGAAGCGTAAAGTGTCCAGAAGCTACACTATTTAACACTCATAACAGAACATAGAAACATGCTCTCAGACTAGATACATTCAGCATCAAGATTGGAAATATAGAACCATTGATGTAACACTATCACCCTTACTTTGTCCTTTAAAGTGGTGATTCTTTTGGTCCACAGAAATGTTGAGAAGAAATATGCAATGAAAAATGGCCCGTTATTTTTGTTTAATTATGTCAACTAGCTGGTCATGCTTTGTGAATGTGACTGCATGCGACTGGGGTTCTTGTTTGGTTTGCAATCTAGTGTATGGCTAATGTGTACTAAATGAGTGATGAGAAGCCATTTAATTCATCAGCTATCTGTTCCATAGTCTGTCTATTTCGTATCATCCCTTGCCTAGCAACACAAGGAAATTAGAATTTTTAGATAGATGGGACACTGTTCTCATTCCTCTCAACCAATGTTTTACCTAGACCACACCTATGTTTAATTCCTAGGGTATCAAGGAGCATAATTGTGAATGGAGACTAGCCTGCTATTGTTTTTTTGGAAAGAAGGCGAGCCACATGACAAACAAAGAGAGATATTTGGTCTGTGTTAGAAGCTAAGGTGAGGCCCCCTCAGACCCCTGCACCCCATATTTTCAGGTCTGTGTTTTAAGTTAAAACACTTTGTGCGTGTTCTCCTGCCTGCCTTCTGTGTTTGTCTGCCCACCTTGTGTCCCGCCCCCTCACCTGATGGTTCCGGAGTTTCCCATTAATATCTTAGTGCTAGTGCAGCCCTCTGCCAATCGCAGCCCCTACGACTAAGGGCCCCAAGGAAAAGGGCAGCTCCTACAGCGGCGACTCCAGACTGTGTCTGCAAGTGTCAGCAGGGGAAGCAGCCGCCCACTAACATAAACCAACCTTAAATGACCAACTAACCCTCTATCCATCAGTAACACATACAACCAAACAGGTACTCTGTGCCCATCACCTTAGCTTTCGCTCAACACACTGAGCTCAAGAGAAGGAACAGCAGAGCCCCTACCTGAGTCCCCGGGCACTGCATCATACTACGACCACCCCTCAACAACAGCCAACAATGAGGTGGTTGCATATAGGCATAATCCCACCCACAAACCCGCAGTAGCAGCCGGCTGCTGTGCTCTGACACATCAAAGGGGGAAAAGACTGCTGTCAACCAGAATCAACGGGTAAGGTAGGAAAAATCTTTCATAGATATTAATAACCACCAAACATTTCAGCACACCAGAAAACAACACTACCAGTATAGAAATACACCAACCAGTCACATCCATCACACTCACTAGGTAATCCATCATCAACACACAGGGCTTCATCACGAGTTGGGCGGTAAGGCCAGCGCTATTAGCGCCGGCACTAATAGCCCTACCGCCAAACCCCCGGCGCTATTAGCACCGGATCACGGGTTTGGTGGAACGGTTATTGCCCGTTCCCCATTGGGCCCATTCGGGAATTCCTCATTCCCCATTGGTCCCAATGGGGAAAATTCATGCTATTACCGCCGGCAGATTTACCGCCGGCAGTAAGCGCACCGAAAATCAGCAAATTTACTCCGCCAAGGTCATGATCATGCAGCGGTAATAGCACTACCGCCGCATTTAAGGGTTACCGCCAGGCTCGTGATGAGGCCCACAATGTTTTTTTTTTTAACACGACCATATTGTGAAACCAAGCACTCTTCCTACAATACAGGGTCCTTAAATCTAGGTGTATCCCCCATATCTGCCTATTATATTGCGAAACCTACTGTATTGTGAAACCTAGGCCTCTCTCCCACTATACTTGATTCTCAATTCTAGGTATGTTCCCCCGTACCCAAATTGTTTTGTGAAACCCAGGTCTCTCTCCTCCCTATTACTTTGTGAAACCTACTGTATTTTGAAACCTAGGCCTCTCTCCGACTATACAGGATTCACAATTATATGTGTGTTCCCCCAGTACCCAAAATATTTTGTGAAACCTAGGCCTCTCTCCTCCCTATTATATTGTGAAACCTACTGTATTGTGAAACCTAGGCCTCTCTCCCACTATACAGGATTAGCAATTCTAGGTGTGTTCCCCCGTGCCCAAATTGTTTTTTCTGAAAGCTAGGCCTAGCTCCCACTATACATGATTCTCAAATCTAGGTGTATCCCCCATATCTGTCTATTATATTGTTGAAACGTACTGTATTGTGAAACCCATGCCCTCTCTCACCATACAACAGAACTGTGAAACCAAGGCATCTCTCCTACTACACAGGGTTCTTAAATCTAGGTATATCCCCCTTATCTGCCCATTATATCGTGAAACCTACTGTATTGTGAAACCTAGGCCTCTCTCCCACTATACAGGATTCTCAATTCTAGGTGTGTTCCCCCGTACCCAAATTGTTTTGTGAAACCTAGGCCTCTCTCCACCCTATTATATTGTGAAACCTACTGAATTGTGAAACCTAGTCCTCTCTCCCACTCTACAGGATTCTCAATAGTAGGTGTGTTCCCTGGTATCAAAATTGTTTTTATGAAACCTAGGCCTCTCTCCCACTATACATGATTCTCAATTCTAGGTGTGTTCCCCCGTACCCAAATTGTCTTTGTGAAACCTAGGCCTCTCTCCCAGTATACAGGATTTTCAATTCTAGGTGTGTTTCCAGTACCCAAATTGTTTTGTGAAACCTAGACCTCTCTCCTACTATACAGGGTTCTCAAATCTAGGTGTATCCGCCGTATCTGCCTATTATATTGTTGAAACATACTGTATTGTGAAAACTAGGCCTTCTCCCACCATAGAGGACTGTGAAGCTAGACCTCTCTCCTACTGCACAGGGTTCTCAAATCTAGGTATATCCACCTTATCTGCCCATTATATTGTGAAACCTACTGTATTGTGAAACTTAAGCCTCTCTCCCAATATACAGGAGTCTCAATTCTAGGTGTGCTTCCCGTACCCAAATAGTTTTGTGAAACCTAGGCCTCTCTCCTACTATAGAGGGCTCTCAAGTCTAGGTGTATTCCCCATATCTGCCTATTATATTGGTTAAACTTACTGTATTGTGAAACCCAGGCCCTCTCCCACCATACATGACTGTGAAACCTAGGCAACGCTCATACTATACAGGGTTCTCAAATCTAGGTATATCCCCCTTATCTGCCTATTATATTGTGAAACATACTGTATTGTGAAACCTAGGCCTCTCTCCCACTATACATGATTCTCAATTCTAGATGTGTTTGCCCGTACCCAAATTGCTTAGTGAAACTGAGGCCTCTCTCCCAAGGTACAGGACTCTCAATCTAGTTTTTTTTTCCCATACCCAAAATGTACCGCTCTGTGAAACCTAGTCTTTCCCGCAAAGCTTCCTGACGGGCCGACCAAGTACCATAGACCAGACAGACACCATGTCACACACTAGTCAATGCAGAGCAGCAGGCTGGAAAACCAGTAGACCCGATGAGATCCACTGCAGCCGATCTCTATCTGTCACACTTTGCCTCGAATCTCACCTGTTTATCCTTTGAGGTCTTGGTCGGGGATTTTTCTTTCTTCCGGACAACTCGGGTTTTGTATAAACACGGGCGAGTGTACTCTGTCGCCAGTGTGCAGGTCGGTATCCGTCCGTTGATATGCAGACGTTCAGAACTCCAGGGAGGATTAGGTAGGAAGTCCTGTGAGGAAGGAAACCAGGAAGGTACTGGAACTCGTACCATTAATAGGTAGGATACGAGTGCACAATGGCCTGGGAATGGACCACAGGGAGGAGTTGGAGGACTGGTTCACAAGCGGTAATCGCCGATTGAGCCAATATTTACCTGGAAGGAGTAGTAAGCGTTAACAAGGGAGATAGCACGGGGAAGAGGAAAAAGTTTGACACACACTTGCTGGAAGTTCAGAAAGGTAGCATTGAGACACGAAGAGCTGTGGGGCCGCGTCTATATTATAGGAGATGGCAAATCCGTGGAAACACTAGAGCGGTACCCTTGCACTGGCATCGGCCATGTTGGAATTATGCTCGAAAGGATGTTGCAGTGTCTTATGGACCGCGTAGTCCAGAAAGGGCTGAAACAGCAAATCATGACAGCATGCCCTCTCTTAAACTGAGATCCACCTGGTTTGCCTGGATGGATTAAGTGGAATTGCCGTAGCAAACGGGGGGCATTCATGTTGGACATTGGTTCCCAAGTAGTTTCGCTGGGTGGATATCCTTTCCATTCCACTAAATATTGCAGTCGACCCCTTCTATATCTGGAATCACATATCCTGGACACTTCATATTCGACTTGCTCATTGTTAAGTACGGGGTAGGTCGAGGAGTAGTCCTGGTGGTCTGAGAATAAGGTTTAAGCAAGGATGTGTGAAAAATGGCATGGATCTTCTTCAATGAATCTAGTAACTGTAGTCAGAAGGCTACAGGGTTAATAATCTCTTTTATCGCAAAAGGCCCATAGAAAGGTGGAGCCAACTTGTTGGGTCTTAGGTGTCGA
This sequence comes from Ambystoma mexicanum, assembly GCF_040938575.1. NCBI lineage: Eukaryota > Metazoa > Chordata > Amphibia > Caudata > Ambystomatidae > Ambystoma > Ambystoma mexicanum. The sequence continues at coordinate 533,456,495 of NC_090939.1, forward strand.
GGTAAGAGTTTAGAAGAAAGCCAGTCCTGGTCACCGATGGCATACATCGGACCGGGTCTCCTCCTGGTATCAGCATATCATTTGACGTCCATCCTGGCCTTTTCCAAATGTCCTTTCACATCTTTGTGTACAGTGACCAAATGCTCTATCCAGGAATCAACTGATGGAACCGGGGTGGAGTGAGGCAGGAGTGTCGGCAGAACAGATGGATGGAATCCTTAAGAGCAAAAGAAAGGGCTGGTCTTAATGGCAGAATGGTCAGAGTTGTTATAAGCACATTCAGCCACTGGAATCAAAACAGACCAATCATCCAGGACCTTGGAGGCAAAGCATCATAGGTATTGTTCAAGAGTCTGATTTACTCATTCCGTTATCCCGTTGGTTTGAGGATGATATCCTGAAGACAAGGCACGTTGATTACCCAACATCTTGCACAAGTACTTCCAGAAATGAGAAATATATTGAGGTCCGCGGTCAGAAATGATTTTTGTAGGGAGGCCATGAAGTCTGAAGATGTGGCTTAAGAAAATTCCTGCCATATCGTATGCTGATGGTAGCTTATCCAAGGGAATGAAATGGGCCATATGGGAGAACAGGTCGATGGTAACCATTATGGTTGTGAAACTCTTGGACGGAGGTAATTCCACAATTAAGTCGATGGCAATTATCTTCCAAGATCGATCTGGTAATGCAGGTTGATGCAGAAGACCAGCTGTTTTTTTTTATTGTCACACTTATTCTGACTGCAGACAGCACAGGCTTGGATGTATGCTTTCATATCATCGGCCATTATGGGCCACCAAATGTTCCTCTGAATGAGTCAGAGAGTTGCTGTAATGCCCCGATGCCTGGAATGAAAGGTATCATGACAGAGGTTTGTTATCTTGGATCTCAAATCTTGTGTAGGTATAATCAAACACTTGTCCTTGAACAGGAAACCATCTTTAGCAGTGAGAACCTATCTGTTCGTCTCAGTGTATTCCTTCCAAAGATCAGAGAGTGGGGTCTCTGTGCGGATGTTATCCAATAGAGAATTGTCCTGGGCAATAAAAACAGACTCGGGAAACCTCTTCGGAAGGGCACAGGTTTCATCAGGTTCATAATCAAGACATCTGGATAATGCGTCAGCTATTATGTAGGTTGTTCCAGCTACATGGTGTATGTGAAACTGGTATTGGGCAAAAAAGAAGGCCCAGCGAGCCTGACAACTATTTCTACACTCCAGGGAATGAAGGATCTGTAAATTCCGATGATTAGTTCGAACTTGTACAGGAAACTTGGCACCCAAGAGCAGATGACGCCATTCAGTAAAAGCCTGTCGGATGGCAAGCAATTCTTTCTCCAGTACTGAGTAATGTGTTTAGCTAGAACTCAAAGTACGAGATAAATATGCAATGGGATGTTCTTCCTTATCTTCAGATTCTTGTTTTATAGCTGCCCCTATGGCGTAATCCGAGGCATCAGTTTCCACCAGGAAGGGTTTGTTGATGTCAGGTTGAGCCAGGATGGGTCTTTGAGTGAATCTTTGTTTTAGTTCTTGAAAGGCGGATTCTTGGTCTGTCGACCAGTTGAAATGAACATCTTTCTTCAGCAATGCAACTATAGGCTGTACAATGGCAGAAAATGTAAGTATGAATTTCCTATAAAAGTTTGCAAGTCCCAGGAAGGATTATATTTGTTTTACTGATGTGGGAGCCGGCCATGAAAGGATTGACGAAACCCAGATAACGAACAGTAGGAACATGGAAAATACACTTCTCTGGCTTAGCCAGCAGCTTATTCTCTCGTATGCGTTGTAAAACCAGAGACACATTTTCTTGATGTAGTATGGGATCCTTGGAATAAATCAGAGTGTCGTCCAGATAAATGATAACAAAAAGGAATAAAATGTCTGAGATACTCTGTCTATAAAGCGATGGAAAACTTCTGGAGTGTTGGTTGAACCGAATGGCATCACTAGATGTTCGAAATGCCCGAAGGGTGTCCTGAAGGCAGTCTTCCACTCATTGCCTTCCTTTATTCGGATCAGATGGTACGCGCCCCGTAGATCAAGTTTGATAAAGATAACAGTGCTGCATACTGCTTCCAGGATATCTGAAATGAGCGGCAATGTATAGCGGTCCTTACGAGTGCACTGATTAAGACCCCGGTAGTCCAGGCAGGGTTGGAGTTCCTTGGTATCTTTCTTAGGTACAAAAATAAGGATGCCCTGCAGGGGACTTAGAATGGCAAATGGTTCCATTGGCGAGATTGGTGTCCAAGTATTCACATAGAGCTCTTTTCTCAGGTTCAGAAAGTATGAACATCCTTCCAAATGGTATAACTGCAGATTCCTCAGTGCCGATAGCACAGTCTTCAGGGTAATGCTTGAACAATATCTGATGAGAATACATCTGAGAATTGTTGGTATTTCTCAGGCACCTGGGTAATGTTGGACACACTAAAGGATGATTTCTTGGAATCCAGGGTTTCTGAGGAAATGGGTTGCATATCCTGGGACAGGAAATGTGATAGACAATATTCTGAGCCTAGAAACAAGGAACTGGCTGCCCAGTTGATATATGAGTTGTGTTTTTGGAGCCAAGGCATGCCTAAAACCATTGGGTAATGGGCTGCTTTTATTATGTCGAAATGCAGTGTCTCCTGGTGGTTGCTTATTGACAGTAACAGTTCTGTAGATTGCGGAGTTATGGGTCCCGAAGATAATGGTTTCCCATTGATTCCTTCGACTGCCTGTATGATGTCCTTGGATTGTCGCGGAATATGGTGTTTCAGAGCCCACTCATGGTCCAGAAAAATACCCATTGCTCTACAATATGCCAGGGCCAGGACGGAGTGCTCCTCCTTATTGGTGGTTGACAGGAACACCTGAAGAATCACCAAGCTATTTGAGGGTTTACTGCTTTCGCATGGAGAAGATTCGGAGCATGTATCTTTCTCCTGAATCTTGGCTCTGCACAAGATCGGGAGCTGGAGTTTCCTGAACGCTGAGGTGGAGCTATTGGGCAATTTTCTATGAGGTGTTTGTCAGAAACACAATACATAGAGTCCAGTATTGATTCGACAAGTTCTTTCCTGTGGAGAAATGGGCCCCCGTAAAGAACCAAGTTGCATAGGCTCAGGATCTGGCGAGTGAGTAGGTGCTGTCTCCTTTGGACTAGGATAATCCAAGGGAACCCTTGCTGGTAATGACCGTGTATTTTTCTTTTCTGCCTTTCTTTCCTGGATACGGAAGTCGATTTGTAAATACAAATCCAACAAAGCCCCGAAGGAACTTGGGCGGGCCACTCTCTCCAGTTCATCCTTGATCTCATCATTCAATCTTCAACGAAATAACGTGAAACAAGCTTCTGGAGTCCAATCTGCCTCCTTGGCCAATTGTTTGAAACGGGTAACATAAGACAACATATCTTGAGTGCCTTGTTGGAATTCCAATAATTTCTCTTGAGCACTGTATACTTGTTCTGGGCGGTCAAACATGGTTTTAAAAGGCGTCTACAAATCCCTCATAGTTTTCCAGGAGCAGGTTTCCTGAATTCACTAAAGGAGTTGCCCGGCCAATGCGTTTCCAGAAAGGTGAGAGATTATGAATCCCACTTTAGCCCTGGGTGTAGAGAAATAGTGTGGTTTGAAGGTAAAGTGCACTAAACATGAATCAAGGAAGGAACGTAGTGCCTTGGTGGTTCCATCGTATTTGTCCACTATGCCCCCAACCATGGCACTTTCTTGATATGCCAAATCCCTGGATAGCACAAACTGTTTCAATGCTGCATTTTCGGCTTTAAGGTTCTGCACTTCAGTTGTTAGCTCTTGCATTCCTCTCATGAGGTCCTGAACAGCAGCCTCCATATTTGTATCAATATCAATTCCTTGGCGTTTCAAACTGTCACACTTTGCCTCGAATCTCACCTGTTTATCCTTTGAGATCTTGGTTGGGGATTTTTCTTTCTTTCAGATGAGTCAAGTTTTGTATAAACACGGGCGAGTGTCCTCTGTCGCCAATGTGCAGGTAGGTATCCGTCCATTGATATGCAGGCGTTCGGAACTCCAGGGAGGATCAAGTAAGAAGTCCCGGGAGGAAGGAAACCAGGAAGGAACTGGAACTTGTACCATTAACAGGTAGGGTACGAGTGCACAATGGCCTGGGAATGGTAAGCGCAGATGGGGACAATATTTACCTGGAAGGAGTAGTAAGCGCTAACAAGGGAGATAGCACGGGGAAGAGGAAAAAGTTTGACTCACACTTGTCAGAAGTTCGGAAAGGTAGCGTTTAGACGTGCAGAGCCACGGGGGCGCGTCTATTTTCTAGGAGGCGGCAAATCCATGGAAACACTAGAGTGGTACCCTTGCACTGGCATTGGCCATGTTGTTATCATGCTCGAAAGGATGTTGCGTTGTCTTATGGACCATGTAGTCCAGAAAGGGGTGGAACAGCAAATCATGCCACTATTAATGCCAACACACAGCCCACTGCTCCACCACTGCACATCTTCAACCTGCAACCCTCACACTTCACCTATTCCTCCTCCTCGCCAGACCAACCCACATCACCCCAACCCGCTATCCCTCCCACGTAGATCCCGCTCTGTGCAATTAAGAACGGCAAGAATGGAGAGAGTGAGCAGAGAACATTGTTCCCAGAACATACCAGACGGCACAGCGAGCCACATAAAACACCCACCACCCCCACCACCAACCACTCACCCACACCATGTTCTCACTCTTTCTCCAAACAACAACACAGCACCTCCAACTCACACTTCCCTAATCTTAGTGCAGCAAGAGCAGCTCAGGCCAAAACCCCAAGCACCACAGCCCCTCCCACTCTCACCAACAAAGTCAAGGAAAGGCCAGGACCAAAGGCACCTTATGCCCCTCCTAGCATCACCCATCCTCCAATCCAGCTCACAAACACTTCCACCACCCTATAGGACCCAATCCTCCCCACCTGCACCCAACCCGGCCCTAGCCATATTCTCATGCCCTCCCTTTCCCTTTCCTCCCACTCTTGTTGTTCCTTTTTCTCTGCACTCCACCACCACTCCTCACCGTGCCCCACTTTCCTTGCTGCCCGACCTCACTTCAGCCCCTGCTATCCCCTACAACCCTACCCTTCCAGCACTTATAAGGGCAACCCACCAACTACCCTGCACCCACATCAATGCCAGGTCAGTTGCCAAAAATAAACTCTGCATCTCTGACCTCATCACAGATGAAAACCCAGACATCCTTTTCATTAATGAGTCCTGGTTTTCCGACGAATACAAGCCCATTGCGCACAAGACCTTTCCACCTGGCTACAACCTCACTGTCCCAAACAGATCACGAAGGGGAGGGGTGCTCGCGATATTACACAAACACCAATTTCAGCTAATAATCAAGGACACTTCCACCAACACAGATTACAAATCTAGCTTGGTAAAACTGCAACTCTCACCCTTCACCTTGCACAGTTTCCTACTTATCTACAGACCCCGCGGCTACAACAAAAACTTTGCTTTAATACATCTGTATTGCAAAACAATGAACCCATGGGCATGATGGTGCGGATGAGACTAAACAACAAAAAACAAATATGAGTCAGAAAGCTGAGGGTGAAGGTCAGTAACTCGGCTGGGCTTTATTTGAAAAGCCAAGTTTTTTAACTTTCTTTTAAAGGCCTCGAGGGTCGGTTCCTGTCTAAGGTCCAGGGGCAGGCGATTCCAGGCGGTTGGAGCTGCTATAGCAAAAGCTCCTTTTTCCACTTTCCTGGACTTGCTTTTCGGGATTATGTGTAGTTTGGTCTCCTGTGACATGAGTGCACGTAGGGAACTCTTGGGCAAAATCAATTTGTTAAGGCAAAGGGGCATGGTGCCCAGGGGGCTCTTAAATGTTATGAGAATGAGGCAGTACTGAATTCTAGCCTCTACATGAAGCCAGTGCAGGGCTCTTCTTGCTGGTGTCACATGGTCCCGCCTGGAAAGGTCTGTGACCACCCTCAATGCACCATTTTGGATAACTTGCAACCTGTTAATTTTCTTTTTGCTGATGGCAGTCAGCAGACTGCAACAGTAATCCATTTTAGCTCCTACTATGGCTCTCGCCAGTGTTTCAATGTCGGCCTGGGAGATCATGGGTCTGAGGTGAGTAAAAAGTTTAAGATAGTAGACTGCCCCTGATACAATACTTCCCACATGGGCATTCATGGAGAGATGTTGATCGAGAATCACCCCTAACGACTTAACTTTCTTGAGTGTGTCTATTTTAACTTCACCACGCTGGATTTTGCTATACCTGGGGTCAAGCTTTGAGATCCGATTTGGGGATCCCACAATCATGAGCTCTGTTTTTGTTCTATTTAGCGCCAGTCCATTTTGTACCATCCAGTTCTCAATGCAGGTGTAAACTTTATTTACATGCTCTTCGTCTTGAGTATGGTCTCCCGTCAAGGGGATGATACATTGGGTATCGTCTGCAAAGTTGGTGAACCAGATGTTTTCGTTCACCAGCATTGAGAAGAAGGGGACAGTAAAGATGTTATGAAAACAGGGCGAGAGGCTTACTCCCTGTGAGACTCCATACTCAATCAGGATTGTGGCTGCTTTAGCTAAGTCTGAGCAAACGCAACTGACCCTGTTTTTGAGAAAGGAAGCTACCCACTGTGAGGCTTTGATTGAAAATTCTGCCACTTGTTCAAGTCTGGTGACCAACAACGTGTGGGCAACCAGGTGGAACGTGGCTGAGAGGTCCAGCAGCATGAGCATATTAGTTTCTCCCTTATCTATGTTGGAGAGTAGCCTAGATTTTAGTTCCAGAAGGGCCGTTATAGTGCTATGCCCTGCTATAAAGCATGATTGACGGCAGTTAAGAATAGGGTGTCTTTCTATGTGTTTGGCTATTCGTTTATAGGCAACTCGGTCCAAGATCTTCATCAGGAAGGCCGAGTTTGTGATGGGCCTATAATTCAGGGGGTCCTCTTTGGGGAGGCCTGTTTTTTTTAGTAAATGTGTGACGTAGGAGTGTTTAAGTCCATCCGGTACAACACTCTCTTTGAAGGAGGCATTAACAAATTGCATAATAGCCTCTAGCAGTAAGGGGGGGCATGTTTTAATTATAATGGCTGAGAAAGGATCACCCCTATAACTAGTAGTTTTCAGGTGTTTGACCACCTCCGTCAGTTCTTCCAGCGTTAATTGCCGAAAAAGAGAATTCCGGGATTGAGGGGCATGTAGTGTGCTCCTGGCATTCAGGAGTGTTACCTTCATTCAGGGCACTTGCCTTTTTTTGGCTAATATTAGCTTTGATTCCCTGTAGTTTAGCGGACATACCGTCTTGGATAGCCTGGCACCATTTAGTTATCTTTTTGCGACTTCCTGAACCTTAAGGACAGGTGTCGATTCTTGCTCCTTAAGGATTTTGAACAGTTCCTTAGCCTCTGACCGTGCTTCGCTAATCCTATTGTTAAAGAAATTCTTCTTTGCATCTAGGATAGCCACTTTATACAATCTGGCTGCCTCTTTGTAGGCTATGCACAGGTCAGCTGAGTGATTCGTTTTCCAATTTAAAATACTGTTTACACATAGCCACTTTTAAATTGCGTAGCACGTTGGTAAACCAGGATTTATTGGGGATGACTAGCTTGTGTTTTCTCACTTTTTCCAGAGCTAGGCGATTGGTGATATCATTAATGGTTTCCGTAAGTATTGTGGAAAGTTCCTGAGCTGATTCAGGGAGTAGGTTGTTGGTCAGGTGTCTAACCAATGGGGAGATCAGTTCTAAAGTACGCAATTTGGAATTACGTCCCTTTGTTGGAGGAGAGATTTTGCTTTTATGTTTGACGGGAAAGATCAACTGAATTGCAAAGTTGACAAAATAGTGATCTGACCATGGGCAAGACGAGGTTGTTAAATCAGTAATAGGTACATTAACGGCTGCAAGCCAGTCCAAAGTGTGTCCCAGTTGATGAGAGGGATGACGATTGAATTGAACAAAACCGAGGGAGCATAGGATAACTTCCAGGTCTGCTCCCTTGGGATCATCTTGGGGGCCAAGCCAGTAGTTAAGATCACCCAATATACTGAAGACAAACTTGAAGAAGCACTGGCCACCGACCACATCCTACATCCAACACTTACCCTCTTAGGGGATTTCAAAATATGGTTTGACTCACCCTCAAACCCCATGACCCGATAACTCACAGACAATCTAGAATCACTCAACCTAAAACAATACATCTCCACACCCACCCAAGAGAGATGTAACACTCTTGATGCGATTTTCAGCACCACAAATATATCTACACAGCGCTCCATACAATGTACTTCTCCATACTTCTGAGAAGAGCGGCTGGCGTTTAAGGCAACACACAAACACAGCCAACCACCCCCCTACCATTCCACTATGGAACAAAGTCGTAATCACCCCAGATCTAACACACTCCCTGCTCAACTCTCTCCACACACTTTGCCTCCAGGAAGGACCTCCAGTGATCAAATCCTTCTGCCCATGGTTTACAAACACCCTCACACCCCTCACTCCTACAAAACAGACCTCTCAGAGATAAGGACCAACACCCAGGTGGTTCACCGCCAATCTCAAATCACTCAAAACTCTCAAGCACCATCTGGAACGGACCTGGAGATCTGACCCCACAGCCCAGAACAAAAACAGCCTAGCAAGAAAAAACAGAACATACAGACTGGAAATAAAAAAAAAACAAGAAAACATTCTATGGGAACAGACTTCTAAACACTCAAAACCTGAGCAAGGAATTACATAGAATCATATCTGAATTCAAATCCCCCGCATGCTCGAGTCAACCCCCACCAATTCTGCCTCCTTAGGAATACAGCACCACAAATGGGCTGCTAAGGTAGTATAGGATTGACCTACAAATTAAGAAAAAACAAATATTACAAAGGGTATTACCCAAATTGTTTGTTTACAATTGACCGAATTTAAAGGGTCACAATTGACCTTTTCACAATTGACCGAATATATATATATATATATATATATATATATATATATATATATATATATATATATATATATATATATATATATATATATATATATATATATATATATATATATATATATATATATATATATATATATATATATATATATATATGGGTGTTGGGGGTTTGTTGTTGGGTGGGGGGTTGGGGGGGCTTTCCCCCCACATATATGGTACAATTGACCTCCACAATTCGGTCAATTGTGAAAAGGTCAATTGTCATTCGAACAGTTGTAAAACGAACAATTTGAAGACAACCATTACAAAGATGTGTTAAGGTCAGACATTCGGTTTGAGAGGAATAACATCTCTCTGTCCCTTTTAAATAGGCGGTACACCACCTTTTTTGTGGAAGTGTATCATCACACTCGAATTACAGCAAATGAAAGAAACAGCGTGGCTCTCTCTCTTTTTCCATGTCAATAACGAAGAAATCCTGTGCAGCATCCTTTTGTGTCCATAAACCAACAGTATATGCAAAACCCCCAGAAGATTAATTGAAAGACAATCCTGTTGTTGCAGAAACTGCATTTGTAAACTTGAAATGAAATGAACACACGTGTGAATCTGCTCTTTTGAAAATAAGGAAAATGCTGTTTAAAAGCTAATGTCAAATGACAGCTTTTGCTCACACTGAAATGTCATTGAATATGTGGGTGGGGGTTTGGTTACATAATGTACATCATATTTGTTCCCAAAAGACTTGGTTACTTAGAAAAGACTCTGAAACCAGTAAAACTGGGTTTTGGCCCAGGCACTGAATTCAATGGAGAGCCCTACCTCCCACTGCAAAGTCACATCCATAAGTGAACCGGTCTAGCATGACATATGAAAAGGCAGGGAGTGCGAGGATTCACTGCCCTACTAGACTAGCCGGCAGCCCCCAAAGAAAGAACAATGGAAGCCAGCAGGGCTGGTGAATGACTAAGAGGTGCAATTTCCTCCAGCACCCCTCTAAAGGAGGAACTGTCAAACTTCAAAGGGCATCATAAAAGTCCTTTGTTTTAAGCTGAGCCTGACAGAGACAGTTTGCTGTGGGGGTTGGCAGCACCACCCACAAATGTGGCAAATCCACCCCATTGACATTAAAGGACTGCAGCATTTTAAGACATTTTGCCCAGCACCCTGAATAAGTAGTAAATTAGTATTATGCCAGTTTTCTATGTGATTTTTGGACAAGCGTAAAAATACCAGGTACATGTTTCCAGTACTTGGTGAACTGAAATGGCCATGAAAGACTCATTTCGGGGTTCATTATAAATGGCACAAATAGGAAAATAGGTGGGATGATGCCAAATTGTTATGGGGAATATGTGTAGTAATTGACAGATTTTTAAATATTATGCATTTTATAAAAATGGCAAAAATGTGCCAAAAGGCGATGCTACTTCGCACAGAGTCGGCGATCATATTATCCAATTCCTGTGATCTAGTGAATCTGCATATCTACTGCTCATGGTGGTGGCTAGTATAAGTTTGAAGTTTTGATCTATAACTCATTTTTGGTAAAAAGTAGACTGGAGAGACAAAGAGAGACCATAAATGCAGACACCGAAATGATGTAATTTCTCCTGAATCAATTGGCCCCGGGGGAGGGGAGAGGACTGGTAGGCAGTCCTATTCCAGGAGAGGAATAATTCCAGCGTACTTCTGCCCAGGTTGTAAATTCAATTATGTCATTTTGGCTATATAAGGGGGAGACAGAGAAACACAAGGTACTCACTCTCAAGACTAAATCACTCACTCAAGAATCCAAATCCATTCAAGATCCAGGAAACCAGATACATCGATCCAGGCAGATCCATGCATTCATCCAAATCCAGGCACACCCAAGAATCCAGGGAGAAAGGAGAGGAGGCAGCGGATCCCATCCTAGAGAGCCCAGTGACCAGATCCCTTGGCCCAGCTGTCCCAGTGACCAAAACCCTTGGCCAAGCCATCCAGAGTGACCATATCTCTTGGCCTAGCTGTCCAGAGACCTCACTGGCTTTCCAGAATCCCAAAATCAACCATACATTGTAAGTAGCACATAACCCCAGTTCCCAAAACGGCATATCCTGCTCTTTTTGACCCTTGCACCCCATTGAAATCCAATTCAAATCCCAAATTTCCAGTATAATCTATTCACCTTTCCATAGAAGAGTCTGTCTTAGTCTGTGTCTGTAGTGTACATAGTTCTTTCTGTTATGTGTGTAAATCCTTAGTACCATTTTGAAGTAAATTAAGTAATTCCCATATAAGGAAATTCACAGTGCGAGCTGGTTAAAATTCGAAATTAACCCCCTTGCATTCAGTGTCTTTGTTTATATAACTATAGTAATTAAAATATAGCCTAAATAGAATTAGCCTTTGTATAACAAAAAACGAATTTGCCCGTGTTTTGTGTGCTGTCCAACCAATTCCGATTTGCCTCTGTCCCATAGAAAAACCCAAACTGCAATCCCATTAAGATTAGCCGTTTTCTATCAGAATCCTATCTGTTATGTGCATCTGTGTCTTGTCCCGAAAACCGATTTTCAATTTTGACAGTTCATGCTTTCTTGGTAGTAGAGACGGGAGTGTCAACTGGAAGGAGATTGATAAATGGTCCAACCAGATGCATGGTCTGGTAGTTATATTATCAAGAAGGATGTTTCCACTTCCGACCCTATCAAGGATATGTGCTTTAATATGCATAGGTACAATATTATGTATTTTTATCTGGTGGCCATTTAGAGCCTTCTCAAGATCGAGAGATTTATTATCTTTAGCGTGGCCCTTCCAAAGATTAAAGTCTCCCAATATCACTAAAGCAGAATTGGCTGTCAATAAAGGGGCTACAACATCTACAATCTCCTAGCAGAATTTAGAGGATTCACCCGCTGGACGATAAATTAAAACCAGGTTTATGCTATGAATTGAATCAGGGAGCAATTTGATATCTAGCAAGTCACAATCAATGCACTGTATTTTTACTTTGTAAATTCCTAGTTCCTTTTTGCATATTACAGCCACACCGCCTCCTAGGCTCCCGTCCCGGTGCTTTCCTAAGAAAACATAGCAAGGGGGCATCACCTGTTCAATGGTAGGGCCGTGTGCGTCAGTGAGCCAGGTTTCCGTGATACACATGATGTCCAGACTGTGTTCTAAGATATAGTTGTGAACATCAGTCATGTGTTTCACCAGCGATCTGGTTTTAAGTAAAGCTAACGTTAATTTTGTCTGGAGTAATCCTTTCGTAGATGGGGTATCAGCTTTCAGGGGAGTTTTTATAGTGGAATGAGGGTCAACTGTAGCATAATCAAAGTCAGTGGTCTGTGAGCAATCTACTGTCATCATTCTGTCTACATTAGGGATGGGAAAGTCATGGACTGCTCCCTTCCCCATATCGGCGTCCAAAATATCCTGAATGTTAGAAGTATGGGCAGTATCTTGAGATTTAGCTAGGGTTTCCTTGAACTCTATGGTACGTACAGATGATTCTTCTCTAGCCTTAGCTATGGCTTGCAGAATTTCGGCAATACCCATTTGACAAAGTTAGGAGAAAGAGACTGAAATCTTACCAGCCGCTGAATCTGCTCATCTGTGCACAGACTAGCACAGACTAGTTGAACCCGTGCGCACTGGCGCGTTCGCACCAGGTTTGAGGAGGAGTGCGCCGAGAACTACAGCTGCCTCTGGGTAGTGTAGTCTGGATGCGTTAGTGCGTGCAGAGGAGGAATTTCCTCTGATTTAAATCGCACTAGTAGGTAGCAGTGAGGATCAAGCTTACAATTTAAAACGTGCAAAATGGTATCTAGGGACAGTCAAAAGGTGAAACACAATAACCTCAAGTGAAGTGATTTTTAAAATTGAGCGCAGCAAAGTAAAAACACGTAGCAACATGATTTAGCAGGACAGCAGCACAATAATAACACTAATAGCACGTATAAAACATGGAATAGCAACAATAAGGTAGCAAGTAGCAATTAAACTAAAATACTTGTACCAATCTGCAGGCAGGCTTTATGTATCCATGAGATGGATGTTGCGTAGTACGTACGCAGTGTGCGCATGCACGAGCCTCGTTCTGGGTCAGCCATGCGCGTTGTTTATAAAGGAGGTCCCGGACGGCAATTGCAGCCAGGACCCTGTACCAGAAACATGTGTCCCGTGTGTTCTCTGTGTGCATGCGTTTGAGCGTGTGTATGCCTGCTGGGGCCCTGGGGGTCACTCGCCACCTGCAACACTGGCGACGAGGAACGGCAGCAACACGTGTCCCGTGTGTTCCTCTGTGTGCATACATTTAAGCGTGTGTATGACTGCGGGGGCACTGGGGGTCACTCGCCACCTGTAACACTGGCGACGAGGAACAGCGACGGCGGGGAATGAGGCATTGCTCCGGCTACTGCTGAGTCAGAGAAAGTGCTTTCTTTCCCCACGCGGTCGCAAACCTATGCACTTGGCCGGCGGCCAGCTTGGAAGACAAGCGGATCACAGCGGTTGCGGCCCACACGGGTGTTCATGCGCCGGCTGTGATCTGAGACATTTGCTACAATTTTTGGAAACTCCATGGCCCTGTTTGGATAAAAGGGCCGTGGTTAAAAAAAATAAAAATAAAGGAGAGATGGCTGAAGGCAACACTTACACCTGCTGCAGGCCCGCCACACCCCCGTCTTGTGCCTTTTGGTGCCTGAGCACCCATCCGGGACTCTTGAAGGTCAGTGCTAGTCCAACAGAGATACCCTCAACCCAGTCACCACCATGGAAGAGGAGGGGGAAGAAGAGGGAGCCCCTGCGCCAGTCCCACACAGATTGCATAGTACCCTGGCAACCATGCCTGAATTTGATACCACAGGCCCACCATCTAAGCTGGGACCGAAGTGGCTACTGTGGGTAAAGAAGCTAGAATGCAGTGAAACAGGCCCTCCAGGACCATTTCCTCCCCATGGCGAATGTCAATTTCGACAGATTTGTGATGTGTGCGGAGAAGCAACAAGGAGAAGAGTCCTTGGACCAGTTCTGTGAATGGTTGAGGCACCTCGCAAGCACCTGCAGGTGGGTGAATGAGGAGGAGATGGTGCAGAACCATCTAATCTATGGGTGCAGCTCCGGGAAGCTGAGAAGGCAGGTGCTAAGGGAGCAAGGCCTGCCGCTACCGCAACTCCTTGACACTGGGAGAGCGTATGAACTGGCAGAGTCCAGAGGTGCAAAAATGGACGCACCTATGCATCCGGGGAAGAGTGAGGACGCCTTTGCCATCGGGCGCTCTGTCCCAGATAGGGCGCGCTGGGCCCCAAGAAGGGTGGACAGCCCCTCTGTGCCTGGAACTCTGCAGTCCTGTGCGTACTGTGGATATGATCTGCCTCATGCTGGGGAATGCCCGGCAAAGACTAGAGTCTGTGGACGGTGCGGCTCACCAGGACATTATGCGAGAGTGTGCAGGGCCTCAACCCCAGTGGCTGCGTCGAGGGGGCCAGCAAGGTCAGGCGGGGGTAATGCCCAGGGCGTGAGGGGTGTGTAGTCGATTGAGCAAGGCATGCAAGATCTGGACATCGCCGAGGAGGAGGAAATCTTTTTCATTTCGAGTATCGCCACAGGGTCAAGGCAGAGCAGGCAACTGACGTGCGCAGTGAACATTGCTGATGTGCCCACCCCCGTCTTGATCGATACAGGGGTGGGCACATCACCAATGGTCTGTGTGCTGGCTGCTGAACACTACGAGGCTCTCCCAGGTCCTCCCAAACTGGAAGAGTCCAAAGCCCGGATATATTCCTTCGGGGGGGACACACCACTGCCGATTCAGGGAGTCTTTGTAGCTCCGGTGTCACATGGGCTCAATAAGATCAAGACAAGGTTATTTGTGACAAGTGTGAGCCCGCACTCCCTACTAAGTTGTGCTGCTTCCGAAGCCCTTGACATCGTACACTTCACGCTGGAGGTGTATCACACAGACATTGATCGCCTGCTGCAGCGGTTCAAAAGCATCTTTCAAGGGGTTGGAAAGCTGAAGGGCGATTCCCTCAGACTCCACATTGACAGGTCCGTGAGGCCGACGGCCCTCACGCATCGAAGAATCCCCTTCCACCTGAGGGCACAGGTGGAGAAAGAACTTCAGTCACTCATCGACTTGGAAATTATTGAGAGAGTGGAGACCCTGTGGGTCTCACCCATAGTGGTGGCACCAAAGCCCAAGCAACCAGGGGCTGTCCGCATCTGCGTGGACATGAGACTGCCAAATGCCGACATCAAGAGGGAGCACCACCTTACGCCCACGCTAGACAATATTGTAGGCGAGCTGCAGGGGGCGAAAGTCTTCTCCAAGCTGGACCTGAAGTCTGGATACCACCAGCTGGAACTCCACCCGGAGTCGCAGTACATCGCCACCTTCACGACTCATGAGGGGCTATATCACTTTAAAAGACTCAGCTTTGGTGTCTCGTCAGTGGCGGAGGTCTTCCAGAACGTCAACGGAGAGCCCTGGCGGGACTAAAAGGCATCATCAACATGTCGGAATACATTCTGGTCTTCGCACAGTCGGAGTCCGAGCACCTGAAAAGATTGGAATGTGCCTTAGAGAGACTCAAAAGTCTAGGGCTGACCCTACACCGAAAGAAATGTGAATTCCTCAAGGACCAGATCGAGTTCTTCGGATTCGTATTTCATGCAGGGGGCATATCGCCCGACCTCGAGAAGGTGAGAGACATACGTGAGGCAGCCCCGCCAGAATCCCCAGCCGAGATAAGAAGCTTCCTCGGCATGGTGAACTATTGTGGGCGATTCATTCGCAACCTGGCATCTCTGTCTGAGCCTTTGCGGGCCCTGACGAGGAACGACATTGCATGGGCGTGGACGACGGATGAACAAAGGGCGTTTGCTGAGATCAAGAATGCCCTTTCGGGCCAGGAAACCATGGCATACTTTATCCCGGACAGGGAATCGGAGATAGTCAGGGATGCCAGCCTGGTGGGGTTGGGAGCGGTGCTCATGCAAGCGAACCCTCAGGGGCTCATGCGTCCAATCGTATATGCCAGTAAGGCACTCAGAGAGACAGAAAAACGATACTCACAGATCGAACGGGAGGCCTTGGATATCCTATGAAGCTGCAAGCACTTCAGGATCTACATTCTGGGTAAACCTGTTGTAGTGATAACCGACCACAAGCCGCTCATTCCGATTATGGCGGGCGCATCCTCCAAACCACTGCCACGCATCGAGAGCTGGATGCTGTCACTGATAGAATATGGGGTCAAGCTGCAGTATCGCCTGGGCACCCACAACCCAGCGGACTATCTGTCCAGACATCCGAGGGCCGGACGCCCTCGAGACACAGCCAAGGTGGTGGACTGCATTGAGATGGTGCGCAATGTTGTGGAGGCAGCCCTGCCAGTGGCCCTGGCACGCCAGGAGATTGCGGGTGCCTCGAATGAAGATGAGGTGTTCCTGGTCATCAAGGAGGCAATGGACAGCGGAGAGTGGACAGAGGTGCTAAATAACCACGCCAGGAGGGAGATCGGGGTACAAAGAGATCTCCAAGCGCTGTGGAAGGTATGCAATGAGCTATCAGTTGCGGATGACGGCTTTCTGTTGAGAGGGTGTCAGATCGTCATCCCGCGGGCCTTGGTGATGAAAGTGCTACTGATGGCCCACAAGGGACACCAAGGAACAGCGAAGACAAAGGCACGTCTAAGACTGAAGATCTGGTTCGCAGACCCGGAGCAAAGGGTGGATGAGTTTGTTCACTCAGGCGTACCGTGCCAAGCGCCCACTCCAGTGGAAAGAGGACCACCAATCAGAGCAATGGAAAGAAGTGAACAGCCGTGGGGGACGGTGCATGCCGACTTCGGCTCTATGGGCAGAGGACTGTACTTTCTCACAGTGGTCGACCAATGGTCACGCTATCCCAAAGTGGAGCCGGTAGAATCCACGGCCAGCGACCAAACCATCCTGGCACTGGAGAAGATGTTTGCCACCCACGGTTTCCCCACCGAGCTTTGTTCGGACAACGGCCCGCCATTCTAGGGGCAGCAGTTTTCCAGGTATTGTGAGGAAAGGGGGATCAAACAGCGAAAAGTCACCCCGCTCTGGCCCAGGGCGAATGGGGAGGCCGAGCGCTTCATGCGGACACTCAACAAGGTCTTCAGAATCTCACTGGATGGGGGAGGGGAACTCTTTGAATTCCTGCGAGAGTACCGCACGACCCCACATCAGTCCACCGGGGTCACGCCGGCCGAGGTCTATTCAAGCGGTGCCCCAGAGGACTGCTACCAGAAGTGGAGGGGCAACGCCCTGGGGTGATTGACAATAACCGTGTACGCATGGAGTGGGGGATCAAGAACAAGTGGGAAAGTGCCCGCAGTAACCTGCCCGAATAGTTGATCGCGGTAGGGGACACTGTCCTGGTCCGGAACAGAAGGCCAGAGGGTAAGCTGTCCCTCCCGTACGAGGCCCAGCCTCTAGGAGTGACTCATGTCAAGGGGTGTATGGTCACGGCAGCCAATACCAAGAGCACAATCACGCGGAACGTGTCGTACTTCAAGCGGATCGAAGCCGCACCACCCACTGTGCCGCCAGAGGCGCCGGGACCCGGACCAGGACCACCACCGAGGGGCGAAGTACCTAAAGAGGTCCCAGAGACATCGAGAGTGCCTCGAGAGGAATCCAGAAGGTACTCAAGCCTCGAGGGGCGACAACTCCCGCAGAGGTTCCAGGACTTCATCATGGACCCCGTCTCTTAAGAGGTCGAGAACTGTTACTGTGTTCCCAGGTTGTGACTGTTCTTTGTTAATGTTGGAGTTGTTCATTGTTTGGGGAGAAAAGGAGGAATGTTGCTTTCTGGGCCGCACATGTGCGTTGTTAATAAAGGCGGTCCCGGACGGCAGTTGCAGCCGGGACCGTTCCAGCAACACGTGTCTCGTGCGTTCCTTCGTGTGCATGCGTGTGAGCGTGTGTATGCCTGCGGGGGGCCTGGGGATCACTCGCCACCTGTAACAATGGAGTGAACAATGTAAAGGGCGTGATTCACACAAATATTTTCAAGGGGAATTTCCCATGTTAAAAACATTTTTGTATAAAATTATCAAAACAAAAAAAAAGGTTTTTGTAAATCAGGCCCAAAGAGTAAAAGCGAGTTTGCCTTGTTTTTGTTCTTTCCTTGTGCACTCCGACCTGGGGACCTGTAAATCCGCATGATGGGTATTCCACAAGACATACGTTCTAATCCCGTGCATGCAATTTACATTGCTTATAAAATAACCCCATTTGCGTCTGTATTGTTAATTTATCTCGAATGTTGATGGTAGATTAGTGCATTACCGTCTCAGAGGGGAGCACATTTTGAATAAATCTCTGACAAGAGCATTTAGAGATGCTGCTCTTATGTTTAAATGGTCAAAATTCAGTCATATCAACTTTGTTTCTCTTTAACTCGTGTTTGAGTGCAGAGTAGACATCACGGCCTAAATGACATACAGTGATGGGCAATATTATCCAATCGAAGTATAAATACACCTAGCTGACAGGCAATTTTCAACTCACATTTGCACTGATTTCCCAGAGTGACCAGTATAGCAAAAGCACCTGCCCCGAAATGACGAATGCAAAATGCACAGTCTGCGCTTTACAGTGTATGCATGCACTAGTGCTACATTTCCCGAACCTGGTGCTAAATTGCAAATCATGTGTACATTTTATGTAACCTGGCCCGCTCTATGAAGTCACAATGCAAAGGATAGCTCTCAGTTATGACACCATACCTTAAATGAAGGGACATGGTAGTTGCCAGAAACTTGTTTGAGAAAAGAAACACCATGTTCGAAAGCATCATTTCCATGCACAGACCTGTTCGAGTTTGCTGGTTAAATTCGCCGCCATGCTTTCCGCAGCATTGTCTTGGGATTGCTGTCTGCAGGGGGGCTTTCCTGAGTCTTTGAACATGGCGCCCTTCTCCAGGAGGCTGTCTTGCTTTGCAATCGGCAACGCCAACGGGCTGCTGTGTGGAAGAACCAATACCACGGTTAGGTCTGTAATACAACAGGGAATCCCTCCAAAAACATAGCAATGCACGTGGCCTGATAGCAGAATCCCATCTGCCAAATATCACTGCAGCCTGCTGAAGGAGAATACACGCATGCGCAGGTAACTCCACGCTGCCTAGAGCTGAGTACCTAAACAAATGCTCTAGCCACTTTCATTTACAATTTCATGTGAGATATCTGCAGAAAAAAAGGATCAAGTAACTCAAACAGAATATTCATGAGTGTTCACTGATTAGCCAAATATTGATTCAACTAAATGTGCAATTCTACAAACATACACAGATTTTGTAACTTAAGTACCGTTGAGCAGTACGCCAGGTGCACTGTTGCTTCTTCTTGCGTATTAAGTGGATTGGGGATGTAGGGCTGACTGTAATTCAGTAACAGAGTCTATGGCGCTGTATGACTGAACTATGTTCTGGGAATGCCGAGAGTACCCAAATGGAGGCTGTACAATCAGCCATGAAATGAATAGCTTGCAAACAGTGGATCAGTTACAATTGAGCTGTGATTCTGTCAGATGTTCAGGTTCTAATCAGCCTTAGCCAAAATAGTAAATGCAGAGGGATCAAGGCTGATGTAGTCCCTAGCTCTCAGACTCCTGAAACTCCGAAAAGCCAATGCGTCTGATGTATTCCCTTTTCATGAATTGCTCCCATCAGATGCCATTAGCAATGATTTCCCTTTCTGAATGCTGTATCATATTACTTTGAGGATGGTTTCATTATTAACGAGTTCTTGTGGCATCAAAGCACCAGGCCAAATCATGTTATCTGCTAGGTATTTTCTCGTTTCCTTTTTTGGGCCACTGTTTGCTGAGTGGAATGGAAATCTGTAATGTGTAATGTAGTAATGTTGGATTTAGTTCCAACATGCCTCCATCCTACACAGCTTCTTGCAAGTGGGGAAATGATGTCATGGGTCTAAGAGCAGCATACAATTCTACAAGTCTAGCTTTCAAATACATGTTAAAATCCTTCTAAGGAGTGACATCATAGATTTCTTAAGCTTCCTTCTTGCCTTCTGTAAGAAGTCACTTAAACCACTCAATTGACCATATCCCCATAGTTGATGATGACACCTGTATATTGGCATACGTGTCCAGCAACCTTTTTGTACTAGTTTGAAGTCATACAGCATTACATGTTTGCCTTTCCCAAGGTAGGACAACCTCTCCCCTAGATCAGCCATATTTTAGGGTTGGACAATAATATGAAACAATGTGTTACTAAAGAACACACAACAGTGGGAACAGATTGTTCCATGGACACCAACTCACGAGGATCCAATCACACGTCTGCTCTCTTTCAGTTTACCTGAGAAAGATAACTATTTTAAAAAAGTCAGTCCAGGCTCAAGTGTCGGAATTACCCTCTGAGCAAGAATACGAGGAGCCTCCTTAGTGAGGTGAACTGCTTCTCCTGGCTCAGAGAGCAAGGGGTAGATATTGGGGTTCCTCTAAACGACTAGAGTGAAACCTCAAGTGATTCAAAATTAGCCAACAAAGTGCACATTGTCTATTGAGAAAGAAGCAGAACACGTTGAGTACGTCTCCCCACTCTCTTCCTCTAACTCGTATAGCTTTGTTTCTGCCATTTCCATTCCTTCCCTTCACCACACTAGCAATCAGAGGCAGACTGGCCTATTTGGAAATTGAGAGATTTTGCAACAGCCTGGTGCCTCTGGAAGTCCAGTAAGGCAGGGGGAATGTTGATGACATTTGTGCTTACTCCAAGCCTGCCAGCCTTTAGAGCAGGGGAGCAAAACTGAGTTTGCCAAAGGGCCAAATGAAACTTACATACTGCCTATAGTGGGCCGAAATGTAAGTGTGGGTGGGGCTTTTTCAAACCGCAGTTTTTATTTAACACCTCAAATACGTTTTTTAGGTGTACCAGTCTTTATTTGTGTTTCAAACTTCAATGTTGTAGTAAACATTTTCCATTTTTATCATGTCCTTCTTTCATAAGGACATTTGGCAATAATAGACAAAGAAGGCAAATCTTTCAGGAGAAAAATACTGGAAGTTAGGAGAGAAGGCAGAGATCAAATTGGCTAGGGGGCAATGTAGATGTTGAAAAGCCAAGGCAAGAGAATAGAGCTCTCATGGACACCACAGGTGGCAAGTGAGATGTAGGAGAGAAAAGGGCCCAGATGAACCTGGGAAGGTCGGTCCGAGAGGAAGGAGGTCAATCAGCCCAGAGCCAGGTTCGTGATGCCAAAGGCATCACGGAGCCGATTTATAAGGGTGGCATGATTGACCGCATGAAAGGCAGAGGAACGGTCAAGAAGGATGAGAATGGAGGGGAGCTGGAATCGAGATTTGTGAACAAGTCTTTATGAGTGTTCAGGAGTGAGGTTTCTGTGCTTCTGGCCGCTCTGAAGCCAGACTGGTGGTCATGGAGACAACCATCCAATTCATTGTGGTGGCTACGCTGGGAGATGGCTAGCTTCTCCAAGAGTTTGCCCAGGAAGAGGGTAATGGAGATAGGGTGGAAGTTAGCCAGACATGGAGGGTCACACGCCTGAGGGGAGCAATGGTTGCCCAGAATACAGAAATAGGTCAGGGAGAATATATGCCAGGATACCCCAAGACAAAGGGGGTGGGGTTAATCAGGCTGTGCAGCATGGTCACACCTTCATTGTATGATGGGCTTCCAGCAACCACCTGGTTGCTGGGAGTGCATTTCAATGATACAGGCTGCTAAAGGGCAGGTCTCAGTGAAGTGACTGAAAAAAACAGCATTCCCATGCCTGTTTTGGGGCGGGGTTCCATTTCAGGCCCTGGAGACTGGCTACGCCACACTAACCCCTTTTTTGGAATGGAGGTTAAGGGGAAGCTATGATTGATATTCTGGTTCCTAATCCCAGGTCACCTACTATGATATGATATACACACTCCGTCCCCTTTGCCAAGGGAAGAGGGCAGGAGCCCCCTCCTCACTGCAGCAACCAGGAAAACAGCTGTTAAGCTGTGCGGCATCACCCGATGCACGCAACAAGGCCTGCCTGACCTTGTCTCGCTCCCTGCCTGACCCCCACATGCCGGGCGCTTCGCGGCGCGAGAACGAGGCTGAGCCTCGCATTTGAATCTGCTTTCCCGCCGGCAGGCGGATCCGACGGCGGCGCACACGAAGGCCATACAAAGGCCTGTTCCTGCGCCCTGGACCCCTCACTCCGTCCCCTTTGCCAAGGGAAGAGGGCAGGAGCCCCCTCCTCACTGCAGCAACCAGGAAAACAGCTGTTAAGCTGTGCGGCATCACCCGATGCACGCAACAAGGCCTGCCTGACCTTGTCTCGCTTCCCTGCCTGACCCCCACATGCCGGGCACTTCGCGGCGCGAGAACGAGGCTGAGCCTCGCATTTGAATCTGCTTTCCCGCCGGCAGGCGGATCCGACGGCAGCGCACACGAAGGCCATACAAAGGCCTGTTCCTGCGCCCTGGACCCCTCACTCCGTCCCCTTTGCCAAGGGAAGAGGGCAGGAGCCCCCTCCTCACTGCAGCAACCAGGAAAACAGCTGTTAAGCTGTGCGGCATCACCCGATGCACGCAACAAGGCCTGCCTGACCTTGTCTCGCTTCCCTGCCTGACCCCCACATGCCGGGCGCTTCGCGGCGCGAGAACGAGGCTGAGCCTCGCATTTGAATCTGCTTTCCTGCCGGCAAGCGGATCCGACGGCGGCGCACACGAAGGCCATACAAAGGCCTGTTCCTGCGCCCTGGACCCCTCACTCCGTCCCCTTTGCCAAGGGAAGAGGGCAGGAGCCCCCTCCTCACTGCAGCAACCAGGAAAACAGCTGTTAAGCTGTGCGGCATCACCCGATGCACGCAACAAGGCCTGCCTGACCTTGTCTCGCTTCCCTGCCTGACCCCCACATGCCGGGCGCTTCGCGGCGCGAGAACGAGGCTGAGCCTCGCATTTGAATCTGCTTTCCCGCCGGCAGGCGGATCCGACGGCGGCGCACACGAAGGCCATACAAAGGCCTGTTCCTGCGCCCTGGACCCCTCACTCCGTCCCCTTTGCCAAGGGAAGAGGGCAGGAGCCCCCTCCTCACTGCAGCAACCAGGAAAACAGCTGTTAAGCTGTGCGGCATCACCCGATGCACGCAACAAGGCCTGCCTGACCTTGTCTCGCTTCCCTGCCTGACCCCCACATGCCGGGCGCTTCACGGCGCGAGAACGAGGCTGAGCCTCGCATTTGAATCTGCTTTCCCGCCGGCAGGCGGATCCGACGGCGGCGCACACGAAGGCCATACAAAGGCCTGTTCCTGCGCCCTGGACCCCTCACTCCGTCCCCTTTGCCAAGGGAAGAGGGCAGGAGCCCCCTCCTCACTGCAGCAACCAGGAAAACAGCTGTTAAGCTCTGCGGCATCACCCGATGCACGCAACAAGGCCTGCCTGACCTTGTCTCGCTTCCCTGCCTGACCCCTACATGCCGGGCGCTTCGCGGCGCGAGAACGAGGCTGAGCCTCGCATTTGAATCTGCTTTCCCGCCGGCAGGCGGATCTGACGGCGGCGCACACAAAGGCCATACAAAGGCCTGTTCCTGCGCCTGTTACGCGCATGGGAGCGTGGCGTGGCCACCCCCCCTGCACAATTTTACTACTCTCCAACCGATAGACTACCACTTGGACAATGAAAACGTACTGTAAGTACATGCCAGCACCGGAGACACTACTGTATGTTTGTAATCTTAACCTCTTTACTGAAATGTGCTCCCGGTCTCAAATACTGGTCGCCTACAGACCACATTAGACTGCTGTATTGTGCCCTTTGGTCGCCTACAGACCACATTAGACTGCTGTATTGTGCCCTTTGGTCGCCTACAGACCACATTAGACTGCTGTATTGTGCCCTTTGGTCGCCTACAGACCACATTAGACTGCTGTATTGTGCCCTTTGGTCGCCTACAGACCACATTAGACTGCTGTATTGTGCCCTTTGGTCGCCTATAGACCACATTAGACTGCCGTATTGTGCCCCAGGGTCACCTACAGACCACTTTGAGGAGCTAGCGCTGTGCCCTATGGTCGCAGCTCGCCCTGACACTAATCCAATATGCAAACCTGTTTGCCCCTCATCATGTTCCCGTTCTGCATTCTCCCCAACCACACACCCTGCTTGGGCCACTACTACTGGCCCCATAACAACGGTCTCAGCAAGCCGGCATGCCCCCGGCATCACCCTATCCCATGTCCTACACCGTTCCTTCCCTCTACTCCCCCATTCCCAAACAGCGCAAGTCCCACCTGAATGCCATCAAGCATCATGCTATCAGCCCTGATCCAATCTCACACGTATTGCCCACTGCAGAGCCACCTCACCACAGCCATACTGAAAAATTCTCTAACCCCGTGACAGGTGTAGCAAGACACTTCCGATTAAGGTCTCGTACTTTCAACCACCCCAACCCAGTCAAATATGAACACACACCTCCCAAACAAATTAGGCCCAGAGTACTGCCCCCTCATCAAAACCATACTCCTAGCCAGAAACCCAACACTACTTCCAAACCAGCCCCGGACACCCCCAATAAATTACTATCCACCTTTAAAGGAGCGCTTATCAATGCCCGCTCCTTAGGGGCGCATGCTATAGAAGTTCACGACCTCATTATGGAATCACAGCTCGACATACTAGTAGTCACAGAGTCCTGGCTCCATCAAGCATCAGGTCCACTACTAACTCTGGCAATCCCATCCGACTACACCATATTTAGAACAGATAGGACCCACTCACAAGGAGGCGGTGTTGCTATAATAGTCAAGACTAAATTACAGCTTAGATCTTGTCCCATCGAAAGTATTGAAGGGTATGAAACATTACTCGTAAAATTTCCCATAAATGCTAAAACTACGATTAATTTAATAGTAATTTATAGAGCACCTAGCCCCAACAACCACCCAGAGACTGAAATTCCATTGCTATTAGCTCCACTAATAAAACCTAGCTCAAAATACATCATCCTGGGTGACCCTAACCTAGGTTTCAATGATAGCCAAGATGCCAAAGCAGAATCACTTCACTCCGCCCTGAAGTACATGGGCTTCAGCCAACTAGTTAATGCACCCACACATATCAAAGGCAGGACTCTTGACTGGATCCTCTCCCTTAATACCCCCATAACCATTGAGGCCATCTCCCCTCTTACTTGGACCGATCACCATAACATTGTATTTACAATCAATCCCTCCGAACCCACACAAAAGAAACCTCAAACCATGATTACCTATGAAACTAGAATCGCCCGCAAACTCACGCCAGAAAACCTCACGCCTCCTCTTTCAAAAATCCTAGATTCTACCTCGATCACTAGTGACAACCCCTGTCTCCTAGCAGACATATATCACAACTGCCTCACTGCAACCGTTAATGCTATAGCACCGCTCACCACCAAGGCAAAACGCTCAGACAAGCGATCTAGCTTCTGGTTCAATGATGATCTTATCGCCCTCAGAAGAACCAAACGCGCGTGTGAACATGCCTACAGAAAGCATCCTACTGCAGAGGCAGAAAAAGCCTACCAAGAAATAAACAAAACAAAATGAATAGCTTGCAAACAGTGGATCAGTTACAATTGAGCTGTGATTCTGTCAGATGTTCAGGTTCTAATCAGCCTTAGCCAAAATAGTAAATGCAGAGGGATCAAGGCTGATGTAGTCCCTAGCTCTCAGACTCCTGAAACTCCGAAAAGCCAATGCGTCTGATGTATTCCCTTTTCATGAATTGCTCCCATCAGATGCCATTAGCAATGATTTCCCTTTCTGAATGCTGTATCATATTACTTTGAGGATGGTTTCATTATTAACGAGTTCTTGTGGCATCAAAGCACCAGGCCAAATCATGTTATCTGCTAGGTATTTTCTCGTTTCCTTTTTTGGGCCACTGTTTGCTGAGTGGAATGGAAATCTGTAATGTGTAATGTAGTAATGTTGGATTTAGTTCCAACATGCCTCCATCCTACACAGCTTCTTGCAAGTGGGGAAATGATGTCATGGGTCTAAGAGCAGCATACAATTCTACAAGTCTAGCTTTCAAATACATGTTAAAATCCTTCTAAGGAGTGACATCATAGATTTCTTAAGCTTCCTTCTTGCCTTCTGTAAGAAGTCACTTAAACCACTCAATTGACCATATCCCCATAGTTGATGATGACACCTGTATATTGGCATACGTGTCCAGCAACCTTTTTGTACTAGTTTGAAGTCATACAGCATTACATGTTTGCCTTTCCCAAGGTAGGACAACCTCTCCCCTAGATCAGCCATATTTTAGGGTTGGACAATAATATGAAACAATGTGTTACTAAAGAACACACAACAGTGGGAACAGATTGTTCCATGGACACCAACTCACGAGGATCCAATCACACGTCTGCTCTCTTTCAGTTTACCTGAGAAAGATAACTATTTTAAAAAAGTCAGTCCAGGCTCAAGTGTCGGAATTACCCTCTGAGCAAGAATACGAGGAGCCTCCTTAGTGAGGTGAACTGCTTCTCCTGGCTCAGAGAGCAAGGGGTAGATATTGGGGTTCCTCTAAACGACTAGAGTGAAACCTCAAGTGATTCAAAATTAGCCAACAAAGTGCACATTGTCTATTGAGAAAGAAGCAGAACACGTTGAGTACGTCTCCCCACTCTCTTCCTCTAACTCGTATAGCTTTGTTTCTGCCATTTCCATTCCTTCCCTTCACCACACTAGCAATCAGAGGCAGACTGGCCTATTTGGAAATTGAGAGATTTTGCAACAGCCTGGTGCCTCTGGAAGTCCAGTAAGGCAGGGGGAATGTTGATGACATTTGTGCTTACTCCAAGCCTGCCAGCCTTTAGAGCAGGGGAGCAAAACTGAGTTTGCCAAAGGGCCAAATGAAACTTACATACTGCCTATAGTGGGCCGAAATGTAAGTGTGGGTGGGGCTTTTTCAAACCGCAGTTTTTATTTAACACCTCAAATACGTTTTTTAGGTGTACCAGTCTTTATTTGTGTTTCAAACTTCAATGTTGTAGTAAACATTTTCCATTTTTATCATGTCCTTCTTTCATAAGGACATTTGGCAATAATAGACAAAGAAGGCAAATCTTTCAGGAGAAAAATACTGGAAGTTAGGAGAGAAGGCAGAGATCAAATTGGCTAGGGGGCAATGTAGATGTTGAAAAGCCAAGGCAAGAGAATAGAGCTCTCATGGACACCACAGGTGGCAAGTGAGATGTAGGAGAGAAAAGGGCCCAGATGAACCTGGGAAGGTCGGTCCGAGAGGAAGGAGGTCAATCAGCCCAGAGCCAGGTTCGTGATGCCAAAGGCATCACGGAGCCGATTTATAAGGGTGGCATGATTGACCGCATGAAAGGCAGAGGAACGGTCAAGAAGGATGAGAATGGAGGGGAGCTGGAATCGAGATTTGTGAACAAGTCTTTATGAGTGTTCAGGAGTGAGGTTTCTGTGCTTCTGGCCGCTCTGAAGCCAGACTGGTGGTCATGGAGACAACCATCCAATTCATTGTGGTGGCTACGCTGGGAGATGGCTAGCTTCTCCAAGAGTTTGCCCAGGAAGAGGGTAATGGAGATAGGGTGGAAGTTAGCCAGACATGGAGGGTCACACGCCTGAGGGGAGCAATGGTTGCCCAGAATACAGAAATAGGTCAGGGAGAATATATGCCAGGATACCCCAAGACAAAGGGGGTGGGGTTAATCAGGCTGTGCAGCATGGTCACACCTTCATTGTATGATGGGCTTCCAGCAACCACCTGGTTGCTGGGAGTGCATTTCAATGATACAGGCTGCTAAAGGGCAGGTCTCAGTGAAGTGACTGAAAAAAACAGCATTCCCATGCCTGTTTTGGGGCGGGGTTCCATTTCAGGCCCTGGAGACTGGCTACGCCACACTAACCCCTTTTTTGGAATGGAGGTTAAGGGGAAGCTATGATTGATATTCTGGTTCCTAATCCCAGGTCACCTACTATGATATGATATACACACTCCGTCCCCTTTGCCAAGGGAAGAGGGCAGGAGCCCCCTCCTCACTGCAGCAACCAGGAAAACAGCTGTTAAGCTGTGCGGCATCACCCGATGCACGCAACAAGGCCTGCCTGACCTTGTCTCGCTCCCTGCCTGACCCCCACATGCCGGGCGCTTCGCGGCGCGAGAACGAGGCTGAGCCTCGCATTTGAATCTGCTTTCCCGCCGGCAGGCGGATCCGACGGCGGCGCACACGAAGGCCATACAAAGGCCTGTTCCTGCGCCCTGGACCCCTCACTCCGTCCCCTTTGCCAAGGGAAGAGGGCAGGAGCCCCCTCCTCACTGCAGCAACCAGGAAAACAGCTGTTAAGCTGTGCGGCATCACCCGATGCACGCAACAAGGCCTGCCTGACCTTGTCTCGCTTCCCTGCCTGACCCCCACATGCCGGGCACTTCGCGGCGCGAGAACGAGGCTGAGCCTCGCATTTGAATCTGCTTTCCCGCCGGCAGGCGGATCCGACGGCGGCGCACACGAAGGCCATACAAAGGCCTGTTCCTGCGCCCTGGACCCCTCACTCCGTCCCCTTTGCCAAGGGAAGAGGGCAGGAGCCCCCTCCTCACTGCAGCAACCAGGAAAACAGCTGTTAAGCTGTGCAGCATCACCCGATGCACGCAACAAGGCCTGCCTGACCTTGTCTCGCTTCCCTGCCTGACCCCCACATGCCGGGCGCTTCGCGGCGCGAGAACGAGGCTGAGCCTCGCATTTGAATCTGCTTTCCTGCCGGCAAGCGGATCCGACGGCGGCGCACACGAAGGCCATACAAAGGCCTGTTCCTGCGCCCTGGACCCCTCACTCCGTCCCCTTTGCCAAGGGAAGAGGGCAGGAGCCCCCTCCTCACTGCAGCAACCAGGAAAACAGCTGTTAAGCTGTGCGGCATCACCCGATGCACGCAACAAGGCCTGCCTGACCTTGTCTCGCTTCCCTGCCTGACCCCCACATGCCGGGCGCTTCGCGGCACGAGAACGAGGCTGAGCCTCGCATTTGAATCTGCTTTCCCGCCGGCAGGCGGATCCGACGGCGGCGCACACGAAGGCCATACAAAGGCCTGTTCCTGCGCCCTGGACCCCTCACTCCGTCCCCTTTGCCAAGGGAAGAGGGCAGGAGCCCCCTCCTCACTGCAGCAACCAGGAAAACAGCTGTTAAGCTGTGCGGCATCACCCGATGCACGCAACAAGGCCTGCCTGACCTTGTCTCGCTTCCCTGCCTGACCCCCACATGCCGGGCGCTTCGCGGCGCGAGAACGAGGCTGAGCCTCGCATTTGAATCTGCTTTCCCGCCGGCAGGCGGATCCGACGGCGGCGCACACGAAGGCCATACAAAGGCCTGTTCCTGCGCCCTGGACCCCTCACTCCGTCCCCTTTGCCAAGGGAAGAGGGCAGGAGCCCCCTCCTCACTGCAGCAACCAGGAAAAAAGCTGTTAAGCTCTGCGGCATCACCCGATGCACGCAACAAGGCCTGCCTGACCTTGTCTCGCTTCCCTGCCTGACCCCTACATGCCGGGCGCTTCGCGGCGCGAGAACGAGGCTGAGCCTCGCATTTGAATCTGCTTTCCCGCCGGCAGGCGGATCTGACGGCGGCGCACACAAAGGCCATACAAAGGCCTGTTCCTGCGCCTGTTACGCGCATGGGAGCGTGGCGTGGCCACCCCCCCTGCACAATTTTACTACTCTCCAACCGATAGACTACCACTTGGACAATGAAAACGTACTGTAAGTACATGCCAGCACCGGAGACACTACTGTATGTTTGTAATCTTAACAGCTTTACTGAAATGTGCTCCCGGTCTCAAATACTGGTCGCCTACAGACCACATTAGACTGCTGTATTGTGCCCTTTGGTCGCCTACAGACCACATTAGACTGCTGTATTGTGCCCTTTGGTCGCCTACAGACCACATTAGACTGCTGTATTGTGCCCTTTGGTCGCCTACAGACCACATTAGACTGCTGTATTGTGCCCTTTGGTCGCCTACAGACCACATTAGACTGCTGTATTGTGCCCTTTGGTCGCCTATAGACCACATTAGACTGCCGTATTGTGCCCCAGGGTCACCTACAGACCACTTTGAGGAGCTAGCGCTGTGCCCTATGGTCGCAGCTCGCCCTGACACTAATCCAATATGCAAACCTGTTTGCCCCTCATCATGTTCCCGTTCTGCATTCTCCCCAACCACACACCCTGCTTGGGCCACTACTACTGGCCCCATAACAACGGTCTCAGCAAGCCGGCATGCCCCCGGCATCACCCTATCCCATGTCCTACACCGTTCCTTCCCTCTACTCCCCCATTCCCAAACAGCGCAAGTCCCACCTGAATGCCATCAAGCATCATGCTATCAGCCCTGATCCAATCTCACACGTATTGCCCACTGCAGAGCCACCTCACCACAGCCATACTGAAAAATTCTCTAACCCCGTGACAGGTGTAGCAAGACACTTCCGATTAAGGTCTCGTACTTTCAACCACCCCAACCCAGTCAAATATGAACACACACCTCCCAAACAAATTAGGCCCAGAGTACTGCCCCCTCATCAAAACCATACTCCTAGCCAGAAACCCAACACTACTTCCAAACCAGCCCCGGACACCCCCAATAAATTACTATCCACCTTTAAAGGAGCGCTTATCAATGCCCGCTCCTTAGGGGCGCATGCTATAGAAGTTCACGACCTCATTATGGAATCACAGCTCGACATACTAGTAGTCACAGAGTCCTGGCTCCATCAAGCATCAGGTCCACTACTAACTCTGGCAATCCCATCCGACTACACCATATTTAGAACAGATAGGACCCACTCACAA
Organism: Ambystoma mexicanum; assembly: GCF_040938575.1. Lineage (NCBI taxonomy): Eukaryota > Metazoa > Chordata > Amphibia > Caudata > Ambystomatidae > Ambystoma > Ambystoma mexicanum. The sequence continues at coordinate 533,487,303 of NC_090939.1, forward strand.
GGAGGCGGTGTTGCTATAATAGTCAAGACTAAATTACAGCTTAGATCTTGTCCCATCGAAAGTATTGAAGGGTATGAAACATTACTCGTAAAATTTCCCATAAATGCTAAAACTACGATTAATTTAATAGTAATTTATAGAGCACCTAGCCCCAACAACCACCCAGAGACTGAAATTCCATTGCTATTAGCTCCACTAATAAAACCTAGCTCAAAATACATCATCCTGGGTGACCCTAACCTAGGTTTCAATGATAGCCAAGATGCCAAAGCAGAATCACTTCACTCCGCCCTGAAGTACATGGGCTTCAGCCAACTAGTTAATGCACCCACACATATCAAAGGCAGGACTCTTGACTGGATCCTCTCCCTTAATACCCCCATAACCATTGAGGCCATCTCCCCTCTTACTTGGACCGATCACCATAACATTGTATTTACAATCAATCCCTCCGAACCCACACAAAAGAAACCTCAAACCATGATTACCTATGAAACTAGAATCGCCCGCAAACTCACGCCAGAAAACCTCACGCCTCCTCTTTCAAAAATCCTAGATTCTACCTCGATCACTAGTGACAACCCCTGTCTCCTAGCAGACATATATCACAACTGCCTCACTGCAACCGTTAATGCTATAGCACCGCTCACCACCAAGGCAAAACGCTCAGACAAGCGATCTAGCTTCTGGTTCAATGATGATCTTATCGCCCTCAGAAGAACCAAACGCGCGTGTGAACATGCCTACAGAAAGCATCCTACTGCAGAGGCAGAAAAAGCCTACCAAGAAATAAACAAAACCTATAAAACAGCTACTATCACCTACAAATCTAATGCGTATAATAATAGGATCAGCAATGCGACCTCAGATACCAAGGAACTATTTGCCATTCTAAAAGAATTGGAAAACCCTTCCCCAGCCATAAACCCAACCATCCCCAGCAAGGAATGGTGCACCACTATTCAAGACACACTAACAGCCAAAATTGAACTACTCCAAATAAAAATCACATCCAAAAAACAATCACTAGCCAACAAACCTGCCCTCCTTAATCTAAATCGACCACATCAGGAATTCACCAGCTCCCCATTCCACTTCCCACCAGTATCCCAAAATGTAGTGTTTGACACCATCGCCAAACTTAAAGCCTCCAACTGCAAAGGAGATTCTGTCCCCGCATCAGTAGTCAAATCCTGCGCCCACACCCTCACCCCCATTATCACCAACTTCGTGAACGCATCCTTCAATACTAACCTAGTACCAGCTAGCATCAAAGAAGCCTGGGTCACCCCTCTCCTGAGAAAAGCTACCCTAGACCCTACTGTGCCCACTAATTACAGGTCAATAACAACTGTCCCATTTCTCCTCAAAATATTGGATAAATTAGCATACAACCAAGTCCAAACTCACCTTGAACAAAACAACCTCCTTGGCACGAGGCAATCAGGCTTCCGCCCCAACCATAGCACAGAAACGGCACTCCTTGACTTAAAAATCCAGATGGATACCCTCAGAGACTCAGGAAAACTCTGCATCCTCCTCCTACTCGATCTCTCCGCAGCGTTTGATTTAGTAGACCATAATAAACTGTGCGCCACACTAGCGAAAGACTTCAACTTCGCCACCGAAGCTACTACCTGGATCAAATCTTTTCTTGCTGACCGCACCTCCAGGGTCGCCATAGGTAAAGAAGCCGCCGACCCCATCATAGTACCCATTGGTGTCCCCCAAGGTTCCTGTCTCGCACCAACATTATACAATGCATACACTAAACTCCTCTTCTCAGCGCTAGACGACATGGGTGTCATCTACACCAACTTTGCAGACGACACCCAGATCCTCATCCCTTTATCGGGAGACTACACTCAAGACACCGACACTATCAACAAAATATATGCCATAATCCAAAATTGGATGGCACTAAATAGCCTCTGTCTCAATGATGAGAAGACTGAGGTTCTCATTGTGGGCTCCCAATCCAAAATAGAAGCATTACATGCTGATTACTCATCCATCAACATCGATGGCACAAACATATCAGTACTCAAACAAGTAAAAACACTAGGTGTCTACCTAGATGCCAACCTCACCATGACCAAGCACATTAACGCCCTCTCTTCCTCTACCTCCTACACCGCAAAACTTATTGCTCTCAGTCGCCAATTCTTGACACCCACCAACTGTATCACGCTGGCAAGAGCTTTAATCTTATCCAGGCTCGACTACTGCAACGTACTCTACCTGGGTACCTCAAAAGCCAATCTAAACAAACTACAGCTTATTCAAAATAAAGCCCTTCGGGCGGCCCTTGGATTAAGGAAGTCAGATCACATCTCAAATATTAGAAGAAACCATCACTGGCTCCCCATCGAAGCCAGGGTCACATTCAAAGCCCTGTGCGTCACATTCAAATGCATCCACTCTTGTGTCCCCATCTACCTCAACCACGCCATCACCAAAAAAGTATCAAAGAGGCCCCTCAGATCTAACAGTCAACTACTCCTAGCCATCCCCCGCTACAAGACAACCAAGGCAGGAGGCAGTAGTTTCCAATACCTCGCACCCACATATTGGAACACTCTTCCCCACCCCATCAAAAATGAGCAAACGTTCTCAGGCTTCAAGAAATCCCTGAAAACGTGGCTATTTAACCAAGACTAAAATCCCCTTCCATGCTTCAGGAAATATCACTGTACTGAAGCCCTGCATTAAATGTCTTCGTGTATGATTATTTTGTATTCACATGCACTGCGCCCGATTGGCAATTTCTAAGAAATGTTTTAACCAAGCTGTCTGTAACATCGCCGTGGTACCCAAGGGTTTGGGCGAGTAATAAATGCAATAAATAAATAAAATAAATAAATATTTCTGGAGGCAATTAAAAGGTGAGAGGGACAGAGGAGGTTGGCAGGAAACCCAGTTGTGAGCGAAGGGATGGGGAGGGGGGTCTGTTCTTTGGTGAAAACTACAAAACAACAGTGTAAATGGGACTCAGCAGAGACTCCTCTTAGAGTGCCTTTTGCAACTTTCCACAATCTGGGACCTGGCAGGTTTCAGCCCACCTATGTCCCAGAGATAAGGAGTGCATTGGCCACTTTTACTCCCTAACAATGGTCAAATACTCCCAAATAAGAAAAGGAAGGAGTAAAAATACTTCCAACAAAAAATAGGAAACAGACACATAGGAAGGATTCTGTCCCCCTGTTTTCACAGCAAAAAACTATTATTATTATCCGATCTGAGGAGGTAAAACAAAAGTATCCTTTAACATGCCTATTGAAGAGTTGTAGCTAAAACCTCTGAACATGAAAATAGGGAGTACAAATATTCTCGCAGAAGAATTTTCCCATGCTTCCACCTACATAGCATCCCAAATATGGCAATAGCTCATTATTGGGTGCATTAGAGGCACACAGTGGCTAAACATGCCACATAATGTGAGTGTTGGGCATGTGATGCCAAAAAGCAGCAAACAGCGAGTGTGTCTTGCCATGCACTGGAAAATGAGCTGAATATTTGGGAACAAGATAGCAAGCAATAGTTTGTAAATGATGCAGGGACTTGGCTAGACATTGCTAAGCCCATTTAACTGTTCTAAGTATCGGTCCATACAAGAGCAATACCTGGCATATGGTGTACCTGGGCATAGAGTAGCAATAGCTGGCAAATGGGGTGTGCATCTGGGCATACATTGTCAGAAAAAGTGCCACCAACCCCTTATATATGATAAAATGAATTGGACATGGTTTAATGTCCTGGCAGTACCCTGCAGTGATGCGAGCACTTTGCCAAAATATGGCAATACTTCACATAGCATCTGGGCACAGCATGGAAAAACACTGAAATTGAAGGCATTCTTTGGGCATGGGCTGTGAAGAGTCAGAAATGGTTTGAATGCCAGTTCATACAATGACCCCGACCACACAGTACACATGTTCATCATTAAAATACATGCAAACGTATTGGTTTTGGCAGAACATATTTCTCTTTTACCCACAATGCAGTGCTCACATTAAACACATCACCCTGGTAAGATGGCTGTGGTTTGATTCAGGCATCAGATGGTGGTTCGCAGGTTTGCAGGTATAAATGCTGATAAAGGCAGCTCCGCCTTTCATCCTGGAGATTGCGATAATGTCAGGGGTAATCGGCAGGCTTTTCCCGCAGCATCTGATCGTCGTGTGGGTTCAATTAAAAATGCACAGTAGTGGAGAGAGAGGGGAAAGTCGGGGAAAGGGGGGGAAAGCCAGCTGCTGACACTGGGAATTAATTTCATGCCATGATAACTAACCAGCAGAGACCATAACAGGCTCACCTCCCTTTCTTTGCTTGCAGAGGATCTGTAAGGTACATGCGTACACTGTCATGGCTGTTTACTAGAGCTACTGCAGGGAAGGGGCGGGGTAACGAAGAGGAAAGAGTTGAACATTAAAAAGTTAATAGATATACACTTTATTATGCATCCAGCGCTTGCTACGAACACGGCTACAAAACACCTCAGGACTAGGAGTCAGTGCTTTATTGGTAAGGATAAGGGTGCTAACACAGCAGTGCATGGTCCACCCCAAGAATACACTTACCTAGCATGCGTGGAGGCAGGCAGAGGACCTCTCTGAAAACTCGTGCTTCAGCTGATGTGGCGAAGCTGAAATGACTTTCCGTCACCAGCCCAGTGCTGGCCCTGTACCAGTGGAGTACACGCACTATGTGACTCGCAAGAGCCACATAGTGAATGCACTGCACCAATAGACGGTCAGTATTTTTCCCGGCCCGGCAAGTCAAACAAAAGACTTTTCTAATGGAAGGCGGGCATTGCTGCTTTCGGGCCACACTCCATTAGCAAAGTGTTTGATCCTGGCGGGCTGGGAAAAACGACATGCCGGGCCGCACTTGACCCGGGGGCTGTATGTTGTGCACCCGTGCTTTAGAGGCACTGGACTGCCTGTAAAGTTTTACGTTAGAACAACACATTGGGCCTCATCATGACTTGGGCCGTAACGCTGGCGGTATTACCATCGGCGGTATTAGCCCTACAGCCGAACTCCCCGGCGCTAATAGCGCCGGATCATGAGTTTGGCGGTAATGTTAATCCCCATTCCCCATTGAGCCCATTCGGGAATGCCCCATTCCCCATTGGGCTCAATGAGGAAATTTCGCGCTAAAACCGCTGGTGGATTTACCACCGACGGTATGAGCGCAAATCTTCGGCGGATTTCCCCCCAGCTAAGAGCTGGGGAGAAATCCGCCGAAGTCCTGATTTGGCGGACCCTTAAATCCGGCAGTAATAGCGCTACCGCCGGATTTAAGGGTTACCGCCAAAGTCGTGATGAGGCAGATTGTTTTGCTTGATAGTAAAATATTTCAATTTTTAATCACATTTTTTACTGCAAGACTCCCCGTCCGTACTCCCCCTTGCCTACCCCTATAGCACCCTTACTAAAAACCTAACCATCACCATCTACCTTTTTGCAGTAAAGAAAAAAGCGGTAAAGAATTTGGTAAGAAAAACATTATTTCGACCAAAAAGGTGAGTACAGTCCAAAACACTCCCTGAATCTCAATATTTCATTCCACATTTGACCCCCACAGCCCACCTGCCATCTCTCCCTCTATCACTTACTTTCTTGCACTGCCTTAGATCTTTAGGTATCAAAACACGACACTGATGTATGTTCCATCCCTCTATCCCACTATGTCTGAATCCATGCCAGCTGTTCCCAGCACTTTAATCTAAGATGCACAATTTAATACACAAACATTTTTTTTACAGGTGTCTCACTTCCAAGCCTCCTAATCTTGACTCGACGTGTTGTTCCATCTTCCCCCAGCTAACACTAGGGGAAGGGAGGATCAGTGGCCACTCACAAAAATAGGAGTGGAGCAGTATCCGCTTACACACACTTCTACTCTTGCCTCATCATATCTGCAGAGGTACAACAGACACACACAATAAATATGAGCACAAATAAAGTCTTAGCACCCCTAGAAAATGTAAGACAATTAAGTCACCTATACAAACTAAGCAAATACTTATAGTCCTCTCAGGCAAATACACCACCGATTACACTGCCATAAACTCTGTCTATCACACAATCCAAGCATGGTGTCAGGTGTATTGACCCACGTTTGAGTCATTAAGCTGTAACATTTGGTGCTGTGGGCTTAGAAAAACCAAGATGGCCAAAAAGTCCACATGTGCGCCAGAATCCAGGAGAACCGCGCAGTTTGTGCGCACACCAAAATGGTCGCCTAACCTTCCACACACCAGTGCGAGCGAGATGGGCCAGGGGTGCCATGAGTGGAATGTGTGCCAAAGGAAAAACAGCAGTGCCTGTTAGCTTAAAAAGCCCTTTGAAATCACCTTGGTTTCTCTGAATGCAAGCTAAAAATGCCTATGTCAAACATTGCAGGATATTCAAAAATCTCACTGAACACCAGCAGACATTTGGCAGAATGAAGTTTTGTGTGTATACAAAATCTGGAAAGAAAAAGAACCCAAAACAATGTTCATAACAAAACTGGCTGAGCTGTGAAGGTCAGCAGCTTAAGTTAAACTGAACTGAAAACCACTAAAATCGAAATGTTTAAATTAAATGAGGGACCTACTTTTGAGTGTCACATAGTTTGTAACTGTTGAAATGTCATAGTCTTGAACTTAGAATCAGCACTCTAGCTGCATGTGTAAAAATTGTCAGTTTGATTTGAATGTAGAAAACTGGGAACAAAAAGTGACATTTAGCTGAAACCTGGCTTAATGAAACTGGATTCTGCCTGACAACTACCCCCGACAGGAGTTGAAACTGGATCAACAGCTGTGTTCCCAGGCCTGGCTGCATTCTGCTGCCCCCACAAAAAGGAGGTGACACCTCTCTTATTGAATTACCCAGGGACTGCAGGAAACTGAACAATGGACTCAGGCAAATGTTATATTGGGGTGGGGGCGTAAAGTGGCTTCCTCTTGGGAAAAGTGGGAGGAGAAGTGCCTGTGAGAGCCAGCTGAGCTTGGGGGAAATGGATAAACCAGTTGTTCCACCATGTGATGTGGGAAGCCACACCCCTTTTTGACCAGGGCATAAGTTAAAAAGATAGATAACTCATAGTGCGGACTGGTCAAAATTATATAAGTAATATCATTATTCTTGTGATTTTTCTGTGCACGTTTTAAGAGGCGTTAGGACCCTGTGGTGTATTCTGGGGGGTTGCTAGCGGAAAATAGGGTCTTACTCCAAATGTCTGCATGTTAAAAATCTGACACTTCATCAATTAATGTCCATACCCCTTGCGCACATGTGTGTAATTTTTGGTAAATGTCTGATATTGGTAAACCAGTCAAAAAGCGCAAAATGTTGTCATTTTTGAATGCAAACCCCCAGGAAGATCAGAGGCGGACAAGCATGGACCATAAGGAATATATAATGTGTACATGTAATGTCAACCACTTGTGTATCTGAGAAATATGTATTTGAATCAAATATAGATTTGTGGGCAAATTGACCAGGGGAGGATCCTCTGACCCATAAACAGACCTCATCTCTCTGACTGACATTTCCTTCCACCAATCATGGGAGAGGGGAGAATTGGGACAATGACAAGTAGAGAGGGGCAGGCTCAGTTATGCCACGCACACACCCACTTCCAAAACACATAAAAAGAGACTGCTGGGACAGGTAGAGAGATTCAATTCCATTTTCTGCGGGACGCTCTGCCGGGAGACTCCAGACTTCACATCCATCAATCTTAAGAGACCAGAAATTTACTTCAGAACTTAAAGCAAGCGCCTAAACCCACAAACTGAGAACTCTTCTCAGCAGGCCTCAGCATCCTTAAAATCATTTGCAAACTATTCCACAGCCGGGTGAGCTGTCTGAATTCTTTTGCCAAGAACTTTTGCCAGTACCCAGACAGCAGTGTTACATCCAGAATCCACTTGATCCGGACCGGAAAGCAGAGCAGTATCCAGAACCAGAGGCCGCTGTATCCAGAGAGGTTAGACCAGCAGAGCAGAGCTGTCCCAGACTGCTGTGAGCAGAACCAGAGATCCGGATCGCTGTGAGCAGAACCTGTGTCTGATTGACCCGCCGAGCAGACAGAACCGCCGCCGGCCGTGTTGACCAGATCCGTGACAAGGCCTAGTTCAAATTTATATTGTGAGTACCTAGCAGAACTGTGCAGAACCAATCTCTTAGTTAAAATAATCTAATTCAAGCTATTTTAACCTAAGTAGAACTGCCTCCTAAAAATCGTGTCATCTGTCATTTTTAAAGCTGCACAACTGTCACCTGTCAATTCTGCAGCTGCAAGCTGTCACCTGTCATTTTGAGTTTTACTTTAAATCCGAAAATCTACCTTTATTAAATTGTCCGTATCTCTGGAACCGTTTGGGCTAGGAACAAAATTTAATTTCCATTTTAAGGCTGTGATTCTAGGCTTTCCAACAAACCTAGGACCGACTTTCTACTCCCTATACTTTTTCCGCAATCGCGATTTACCCACTAGCGAAATTTACCGCGATTTGCGATTTGGCTCAATTTCTCCACTTGTCAAAATAGCAGCTCCATTCTTTCCTTTGTTAAAAATCCGTTTGCAACCTGGTAATAACTCATAGAGCATTGCTAAAGTGAGCCTGAACTAATACCAACAAGCATCTCTCACTCACCCTGAATCTCTAGAGGGAATTATAATCAGTTAGCACATTTTCCCATCCATTGCCATCACATTTAAAATCATTGTGGGCCTGTGTTTCAAACTTCTGCCTGTTTCCTCTAAGCTTGCTGGGGGGGGGAACTGAATTCCGTATTGTATTTGATTGTATTCCTGAAGGCTGTGTATGTTACATCCATCTCCTTGCATTGCATATAGGGGGGGGGGTGAATTGCCACCAGGGTAAAAGTGAACATATTAACTCTTGTGAAACCATATCAGTTTATTTTCTGTACTGCATTTATTCCACCTTGCATTTCCTTGAAACCATCAAGCATTTTCAGCTACCTCATCCTCTATACTACTCCTAAGTAATCAAGTGTACCACATCATATGTCTAAGTGTACTATCAGATATTAATTTATTATAAAAGTGTGATATATATATATTGTTTAATTTTTCAAATAAACCTTTTAATTTCCAAAACAAGCCTACTTCTTGGCTCAGTGGGGTCAGGGGGATTCTAAGAGGGGGGTGTTATACAAGGGTTGTCATCCAGAGTACTGAACTGGACATAAAAATACATCAATAAGGGTTTCCCTCAGCATCCCAGATTGACTTAGCTGTAGTGTTGAAGTGAAGCCTCTTAACAAAGTGGGGGCTCGTAGCCGGAGATTCTGGGTTAGGTCTATCACTTGTGCAGATTAATACAGTGTGCTAACTGACAGGAGACATACATTCGGTCGGATCACCACGCTGTGTTACGCTGTAAAGCACTCCTCAAAGGAACGCTCTAAGGAAACGGTCTGTTTTGCAAAAATGAAATACAAACTTTTGTAAGTCAGGAAGGAACTCAAATTCCAGATTGACGACACTGGTAGACATCAAAATAGCCAGAGAGCACTTCTCACATAAGCTATTTGTGAGAGGTGAGTGGACTCATCAGGGCCAAACGGTATGGTTGCAGGCAATCGCGCAACAGGTCACTGAAACAGGGTCAGATGTATGGAGGGATCAGGGTCCCCTACATGTGGCCCTGAGTGAACTATATATGGCCCCTAAAGCCAAAGATGAACATAATAAGATTGCCAGGATAGCGGCATATTTGTACCTATATATGGGAGTCATACAGAATAAATGTGCTGAAGGCCAAGTTCTGGCAAATAGGCAACAGATGGCGTTAGAGAAGGCCCAATCTGATCTGGACTCTTCTGAGCAGAGGCTGCTCAGGAGCCAGGAGTCAGAAAAGGACAGCAGACAGTACATCACTAAAATAAAGGAGGATATGGATGTGCTGCAACAGGAAAAGTCGGACAAGGATACCAGATTTCTGGCCTTGCAGAAGGAGTACCAAGAAGGTTTGGACTCCCTACTGCAGAGCCAGAAAAAGCTGGAGCAACAGTTAGACTTCAATAGGGCATGTGCTGAGCAGGTAGTCACCCTGCAAAGCCACCTAGATAGGGAGAAGGCAGAGAGCAATAAACTGATTTTGAAAGACCTGGATACCCAGGCAGAGTTTGACCAGGAGCGCCAGAAAGCTGGTGCCTTCCAAAGGCAAAGGGACGACCTGGAGGCACAGATGCAGGCTCTTAGTCAGGAAAGGGATACCTTAGGCCAAGAAGCCTGCCACTTAAAAAGGAAAATGGAAGAAAATCACCTGGCCCTCCAGGGACTGGGTGACCTCCAAAAAGAACACCAGAACTTGTTAGAGCACACCAGGAGGGTGGAGGATGCTATGGCAAGAAAGGAGCAGGCCAATAGGGACACAGCTCAGGAGGTAACCCTCCTGCAGCAAAGACTGGCCCAGTACTCTAGGACCAATCAGGAGGCACAGAGAGAGAATGAGGCTCTCTGCCAGCACAATGATAGGCTCCAGCAACAGGTAGCGATGCAGGAGAGACTGATAGAGTCTAGTAAGGCCTTAACTGAGGAATTGAAAGCGCAGGCTCTTGCATTGCAACAGGAAGCAGGGGCGGATAGAGATGAGGTTTGCTGGGAAAGAGAAACTCCTGAGCATAACCTCAGGAGCCCTAGTACCAGAGGCCTTCATCTCTCCCAGTCCCTGGACTCTGCCACCCCCATGTCCCCTCGCGCACATGAGCCCAGGGCCACGGGGATGGCAGATTACTATCCAGCTAGAAGTATGGGACTCATAGGCCAGTACCTCCCAGGAATGGATGGGCGGGCATCCGGGTATGGGCACCCAAGCACAGTGAAATTTAGTGGGGAACCCCAGGAGAGTAGGCCCATTAAGGGCATCCTGAAAAGCTCTGCCCAGTTAGGTCAGTGGGGGGGTACCCATCAAATCCTGGCAGCAAGGAGGGATCTGAAGACTCCTCTGAGCATTACAGGACACAGGAGACCAGGTCCCCATATTATGCCAGCCATTCCCAGGCTCGCAGAATCCGGGAAAACCTGGAAGATCAGACGGGCACCTCGGGGAGCAGTGCTTCTGAGTCAGAGGATGAATGGACCAGGGTTACCCGAACCAAAAAGGCCAATAAGGCAAAAAGGGCCTTGCCTAAGGACCCATTGAAACAAATAAAGGCAATAAGGAGTGTCATCACGCCTTATCATAAGAACGCCAAGTATTCTGTTTGGGAACACTTGGAGCTCTATGAACAAATGATGGAGAATTCCATTTGAAGGACAGCTGACCCCACTAAATTGCACTGTGCTTGGGTGCCCATACCCGGATTTGGAGATGGGGGGCCTAAAAGCCTGCCTGCACCAAATAATTCGAAGCCCAGAAGGCCCTCAGGCCAGTCACAGACAGGGAGTCGAGGAGGTAGTCCCAAAAATGGGGTCTCCCGCTCCCCTGACTATGTAAGTCCCTGCTACAAGGGAAACCGACCAATCCTGGGTTATGTGTGGACTCCTCCAGCCCAAGGGGGGGGGATCCAGCCAAGCACCTGACCCGGGGAACTTCCCTCCTAACTTCCCCCAGGAGTGCAGAAATTCACCACATCCTGGGCAGAACTTTTTCCCCTGGTATCCACCCAATTTCCAGCCCCAAAATCATCCATCCTTCTTTCGCCAATTCCCTGAGCCCAGACAACCTAATCCGGGAGAGGGGAGGCCAAGGGTGGAGGGGTACCCAAATCTTCCCAGAGAAGGGATAGCTACCCTTCCCGGGATCAGCCCAGGGAAGAAAATAGAGCCCCGTATCAGCCGGAGCGGGTTTCACAACTTGAGCGCCAGGTCCAAAATATGGCACGGGATCTGGGTCACATACTGAGGGCTCAATAGAACCCTCAGATGAGCATGCCACTGCAGAATGCCCCAAACTCTGGACCTGGTGCTCCAGAAAAATGACGGGGGCAGCACCCCGATAACCCACCGGTTCCCAGGGAGGAGGCACAAGGGGAAGGGGGGTGTAAAGCCTTGGAGGAAGCTTCCTTCCCAACTTGTAAACAGCCCCTGGAAAACCAGGAACCGGAAACAAAATCTCCTGCCCCTGAAAGCCTGCCTCCGAAGGAGCAGAGGGGGGGTAGGAGAAACAAAGGACCCAAACAGACCCACTTTGTGGAGGAGGTACATGTCTTCCAATTTGAGGGAGAGGAATCCTCAGAGTATCCTGGGGAAAGGATCTTCTCCTTCAGAGATGGGGGAACTCCTCCCAAGGAAAAATGGGTCCCAAGGGATGTCAATTCAGACTGGGGAGATGTGGAGACTGAGCTACCGCCGCCCATCATCTCATCCCAGAACCGACAATACCAAAATCCCCTGGTTCAAACCCATCCTGGTGACTGCATCCAAAAAGGGGGGTGGGCGGCCCAGAACCGGAACCAGGGGAACCCACAATGGCTCTGATCTCCAGTTGCCAACTTTTTCTTTCAGATTCCCAAGACTCTACACAGAATTCTGCCCAAATCTCTTCTCTCGCCATGTCCAAATCCAGAAAGTTAGCCCACCAGTTGTCCAAAAATGTGCATTATCTGTGCCCCCTTGAGGAGAAGGAGGGAAGATATTATGCCCCGGTACAAGTACAGGGGCAGGGTACAATTTTGGCACTGGTGTGCACTGGATCCCAAGCTACCCTTCTGTCCAAAAGGGCCTTTGATGAACTAAATGCAGGAAGGGGGGATAATTACTGTATTCCTCTCACCTCTCTTCCTGGACAACTCCAGAACTTTGACGGGAAGGAAATTCCTGTCGAGGGGACGGCAGATTTGGACATTAAAATTGGGTGACACAAGGTGAAACACCCGGTCATAGTAGTGACACCAGAGGGAACCCCTTGTTTACTAGGGAATGACCTCCTGAGAAGGTTGTCACCCCTAATAGATTGCGTAAACAAGGTCCTCCGGACCCAGACTAGCCGACCAATAAAATTAAAACAGAGTGTCAACCATGTTAGTTTAAACCGCACCTGCCGCATGGTTGAACAAAAATCTGACCAAGTAGAATTTCACTTCCAGAACTACCAAATTCCAGACGTGACAGTAATAGCAGTAGGACAACAGACTGGTGATGGGGGGTCCTCTCTATTTCTGAAAATCAACTTCCTTCCAGTTTAAGGTGGTATTCCACACTGGAAGGAAACACCCTGAAATTCTTTACTAATCCACAATCAGAAACTCCCACTCCTATAGTCCAGAAAGATGTGAAATCAGCTCAGAGCATGGCTGATATTCAGCAAATTGGAGAGCAGTTGTTCATCCCTGTTCAGTTAAATGATTGGAAGGACTCTGTTCTCGCTCGAGTGTGTGTGAACAACGGTAAGAGCTTCATCAGCGAAGCCATGTTCCGCCAACTCCCAAAAGATCCAGCCATTCCCACATTCAAACTGCTAGACAAATGGGAAATGGACCTGACAGCACCTAATTCCAAACATCTCCTGCCAAGCAGGTGTATGCTCAAAATCTCCATTGGCAACAAGAGCATAGTCCATAATTGTTGGGTCGTGCGAGACGTCACTGCCGCCTTCTACTTAGGCAGTGACATTCTCAATCGCTTTGCCATTAGTTTGGACCTAATAAACTTCAAAGCTTGGTCCCGATTAGTGGATAATCCCATGGGCTTTGATGATCCAGAAAAAGCATTTAGGTCAGCTCAATTTCTACGTTATGCAGTTGAAATTCAGATCAAAGAGGAAGTCACCATCCCAGAAAGGACCCGACAATTCTCCCTGGAAGTGAAAGTTAAAAGATGACAAAGATTTAAAAACCCTGATGCTTATATACATCTAAATGCTTCTCTCCAACAGCATGGGTTAGGGGTAAACCCAACACCATTAGTCAACATAGAACATGACACCATTCCAATAGAGGTGAATAACAGTGACTTAAAGAGTATTACTCTAGCCGCAGGCACCATTATTGGAATGGCGGTTGATGACCGACATTTTTCCATTGATTTAGGGAATGAACTGTTAGGACCGATCCCCAAGGACTGTTTTGACAGTGACAGTGATGACAACACAACACCAGGCAGGATTTTCACCCGGCATGGGGGGAACTTCCTGGTGTACACTTCTTGCCCTTATGGTAAGGAAGATGTGACTTGTGACTTCAGGAGGGATGAGGTGATTTTCCAGGTCCATGAGGGCTGCCTTTCCCACCTGAAGCCTCCAGTCCAAATCAGCACTATGACCAGGGACTTCTCCACCCAGCTGGAGGAGGCCGCTGAGATAGCCAAACCAGAAGTCTTTCCAGGCTTCAGGCAGATGGTGGAAGAGAGAGTCAACCTAGCTGATGCCTGCGTGACTCTGGAACAGAAGCAAAAGTTGAAACAAGTTTTCTTGGATTTCCAAGATCTCTTTGCGGTGACTGTGGTCGCACCGACATCCACACCACAACAATTCCCACGCACCCTGGAATGACTCCAGTGTTTGTGAAGCAATAGCGTTTGCCTCTCGCATCCATGGAGTCCCTTACTGAAATAATTAAGAAGCTTGAGTCCCGGGGAATAATCCGTCCAGTCCACAGCACTTTCAATAATCCGGTGCTGGGAATATTGAAGCCAAACGGCCAGTGGAGACTCTGCGCCGACCTTAGGGAGCTCAACAAACGGGTCTATACTTCCCGATGGCCTCTGCCCTACATTGACCAAGGGCTGGCCCAGATCCAGGGGTCACAGGTATTCACAGCAATAGACCTGACCAATGGATACTGGACCGTGCCTGTCAGTAGAGAGGACCAATACAAACTGGCTTTTACCTTTGGGGGCCAGCAGTACACCTGGACCCGGACTCCCTTTGGATACCTCAACTCCGGCAATGAATTCAACATTTTCCTACATAAGGCCATGCCCGACCTGGGTGCGAGGGGTAACCTGGCTTATGTAGATGATGTCCTCATCTAAAGTTAATCTGTGGAGGAACACATAGCGGAGACTGTTATGTTCTGACACAGTTGTGGGCCGCCGGAGCACACCTTTCTTTCCAGAAAGCACAGTGGTGTAGAACCCGTGTTAATTTCTTGGGGCATGAGATTACTCCTCAGGGCCTCTGCACCCAAGAAAAGAAAGTGGAAGCACTTCAGAAGCTGAAAGACCCCACAACTCTGCGGGAACTAAGGAGCCTCCTTGGACTGACTAATTACAGCAGAAAGTTCATTGAAGGCTATGCAGAGATCACTAGACCCCTGATTCATCTCTTGAAGGGGGGGGTCAAGTGGGAATGGGGTCCAGAACAATCCGAGGCGGTAAGACAACTCAAAAGAAGCCTCTCACAAGCGCCTTGCCTAGCTTACCCTGTAAGAAACAAGGAGTTCTTCCTGGAGACAGGGTTCTCTAATTATTATATACGGCAGTATTATACCAAAAGCATGACAAGGTCAATAAAGTAATCTCCTATGCGAGCAAAACTTTATCCTCTGTGGAGGAAAAATTCAACGATTGTGAGAAGGCAACGGTGTGGGCATTGAAGAATTACCACCCGTTTATCCAGGGGGAACACATCATAGTGGAGACTCCACACCAGCCTCTGCAATATCTCCAAAGTGACAGAATCCGGGCCAGAAATGTGAGTAATTCCCGAATTACTTCCTGGATTCTGTCCATGCAAGTCTTTCCTGTGGAAGTCAGATATGGCCAAAACAAGAAGAGTCCCCTCGCGCAAGGTCTGGCTGACTTGCATGATTGTGCCAGAGAAAACTGTCTCGAGGACAAAAGTCTAAAAATCAAGGACAACATGGAGGCATACCTTAATTCCCCCCACAAAGTCTTTGAAGAAGACAAGTGTGAGGGAATGCCCACTGTCTATGTGGATGGATGCTCGTACCATGTTGACAACAACGGGGAGAAAGAACTGGTGGCCGGCGTAGGGAACGCATGGGTGAATGAGTCCCCAGAACCCTCTGCTGGATACAAAATTGGTCCCCGAAGTAGTCAGGTGGCAGAGTTGATGGCTGTGCATCAGGCCATCCTCACTGCCGTCCAACATCAACTCCACAAACTAGTCATAATCACAGATTCCGATTATGTACGGAACGGTTTCGTGGAGCACCTGGTTAATTGGAAAACCAGAGGCATGTTATGTGCTAATAACAAACACTTGAAACATGGGAAGTTAATCCAAAACATTGATGATCTGGTCACCTCGAATGGGATGACCATCTACTGGAAAAAGATCAAGGGTCATTCCAAAGTAGAGGGACCAGACAAAACTGGAAATGACTCAGCTGATCAGCTGGCCAAAACCAGGGCCATCCAAGGAGATCTAATAGAAATAGAGTCTCTATTGGGGGAAATCCAGGTCACTGCTATCACTAGGTCCCAGACCAATGCTCACAATGATCTTTCAACTGCACAATGGAGTAAGGAGACCCCTGATGCTGATTTGATTACAGCTCAGAAGGGGGATCCAATAATTGGTAAGTTTTACAAACACATTGAGGACCCTGAGAACTTCCCCCTGACGGATACCGATTACATTGGGAAAGAGGACCTAAGAGTGTTGATGAAATGTCCAAAAAGGTTCAGAATCCAAGACGGTTTGTTGGTAAGGAAATCCCAAGCTGGCCATGATCAGTGGGTGGTCCCTACCACATTCCGAAGCCTGATGTTAAGTCACGCCCATGATGCGGCCACCGCCGGTCATAGGGGGTTTCACACAACACTGGAAATCTTAAGAGAGGTTGCATACTGGCCACACATGGGGCAGGACCTTGACCAATACTTGAAGGGGTGTCTTGTGTGTGCACAATTTTAGCCATCATCCCTCACACACCGTGCGCCTCTCCAAAAGAGGGGGATGACACTGCCATGGTCAGATTTGCAAATCGACTTTGTAGGCCCTGCACTTCGCTCGTCTAGAGGAAACAAGTACATGTTGACCGTTACATGCTTGTTTACCAAGTGGGTGGAATGTCTCCCAGCCCCAAACTGCAAGGCAGAAACAGCAGCTGCCCTGATGATTAACCACATCTTTTCCCGTTTTGGTCTACCTCAAAGGATTGAGTCAGACAAGGGTAGCCACTTCACCAGTGAAGTAATGACAAAGATGTGGGAGATACTGGGGGTCAAAAGGAAGCTACATATTGCTTACAGGCCAGCTTCTTCCGGAGCAGTGGAGAGATACAACAGAACCATTGTGAGCATATTAAAAAAGTTTGTGGCAGATTCTGGGCCAAGTTGGGATATCCGATTACCTCTGGTCCTAATGGCCATCAGATCTACCCCTTCATCTGCAACTAAAATTTCACCATTTGAGTTGATGACCGGACGCAAGATGGTGCTTCCCCAGCATTTGCTCTACAGGACCCAAGAGCAGACACTGATAAATGCCTCCACAACTCATGAGTATGTGGAGAATTTAAGGAAACACCTCCAACATGCTTTTGCCTATGCTCAGCGGAATCTAGAAAGATCAGCTGAGAGTATGAAAACGCACTATGATTTGAAAACCACCAGGAAATAATATGATTTGGGAGACCGGGTCTATCTATACAATTTCCAAAGGAACCAGGCCAAACAGCGAAAATGTTTGCCTACATGGAAGGGACCCTTTGAAATTATAGACAAGATCTCCCCTGTTGCCTACAAAATCCGCATCCCCAAAGGTAATTTGGCGGAAGGGGAAGATAAGTGGGTCCATATTAATCAGCTAAAGTGTTGCCATCCCAAGCACACCCTGCAGCAACTTGAGGAGTCTTCTGCAATACCAGAGGGGGCCGCTCCAGAGTAAGTCAGTTCAAACTCTAAAATATTCAGCATATGAAAAATATAGTAACGTAATGCAAATGTTCCCTGTTATATATTGTTTTTAAAAACAGACTGCAAAATGCATTCGGATGTATAAAATGTACCTGTTCGCCACACCATTAATAGTGGTGGAAAAATGTCTAGGAATGTGTATTGCCGCTTTTGCTTTATCATCCTAGGAGAGAGGAAACCATGGAGACTGGCCAAGGAGGACGATTTGGAGAAGGAGGGGCCCGTGGTACCGCCCAATATTCCCATCAGGACAAGCGAGGAGAACCGATCGATCCAACCGGATGGAGGAAAAGATGCTGAACTGTGCCATTTGCGGAATTGGAAGAAGATGATGCGGACATACCAGTGCGTGGGTCAAAACATTCTTCGCATCCGACTCCCCCTCGACTCAAATTCAAAGTGCAGTCAGGTGGGGGGGCTTTGTCAGGTGTATTGACCCATGTTTGAGTCATTAAGCTGCAACATTTGGTGCTGTGGGCTTAGAAAATCCAAGATGGCCAAAAAGCCCACATGTGCGCCAGATTCCAGGAGAACCGCGCAGTTTGTGCACACACCAAAATGGTCGCCTAACCTTCCACCCACCAGTGCGAGCGTGATGGGCAGGGGTGCCATGAGTGGAATGTGTGCCAAAGGAAAAACAGCAGTGCCTGTTAGCTTAAAAAGCCCTTTGAAATCATCTTGGTTTCTCTGAATGCAAGCTAAAAATGCCTATGTCAAACATTGCAGGATATTCAAAAATCTCACTGAACACCAGCAGACATTTGGCAGAATGAAGTTTTGTGTGCATACAAAATCTGGAAAGAAAAAGAGCCCAAAACAATGTTCATAACAAAACTGGCTGAGCTGTGGAGGTCAGCAGCTTAAGTTAAACTGAACTGAAAACCACTAAAATCGAAATGTTTAAATTAAATGAGGGACCTACTTTTGAGTGTCACATAGTTTGTAACTGTTGAAATGTCATAGTTTTGAACTTAGAATCAGCACTCTAGCTGCATGTGTAAAAATTGTCAGTTTGATTTGAATGTAGAAAACTGGGAACAAAAAGTGACATTTAGCTGAAACCTGGCTTAATGAAACTGGATTCTGCCTGACAACTACCCCCGACAGAAGTTGAAACTGGATCAACAGCTGTGTTCCCAGGCCTGGCTGCATTCTGCTGCCCCCACAAAAAGGAGCTGACACCTCTCTGATTGAATTACCTGGGGACTGCAGGAAACTGAACAATGGACTCAGGCAAATGTTATATTGGGGGGCCGTAAAGTGGCTTCCTCTTGGGAGAAGTGGGAGGAGAAGTGCCTGTGAGAGCCAGCTGAGCTGGGGGGAAGTGGATAAACCAGTTCTTCCACCATGTGATGTGGGAGGCCACACCCCTTTTTGACCAGGGCATAAGTTAAAAAGATAGATAACTCATAGTGCGGACTGGTCAAAATTATATAAGTAATATCATTATTCTTGTGATTTTTCTGTGCACGTTTTAAGAGGCGTTAGGACCCTGTGGTGTATTCTGGGGGGTTGCTAGGGAAAATAGGGTCTTACTCCAAATGTCTGCATGTTAAAAATCTGACACTTCATCAATTAATGTCCATACTCCTTTCGCAAATGTGTGTAATTTTTGGTAAATGTCCGATATTGGTAAACCAGTCAAAAAGCGCAAAATGTTGTCATTTTTGAATGCAAGCCCCCAGGAAGATCAGAGGTGGACAAGAATGGACCATAAGGAATATGTAATGTGTACATGTAATGTCAACCACTTGTGTATCTGGGAAATATGTATTTGAATCAAATATAGATTTGTGGGCAAATTGACCAGGGGAGGATCCTCTGACCCATAAACAGACCTCATCACTCTGACTCACATTTCCTTCCACCAATCATGGGAGAGGGGAGAATGGGGCCAATGACAAGTAGAGAGGGGCAGGCTCAGTTATGCCACGCACACACCCACTTCCAAAACACATAAAAAGAGACTGCTGGGACAGGTAGAGAGATTCAATTCCATTTTCTGTGGGACGCTCTGCCGGGAGACTCCAGACTTCACATCCATCAATCTTCAGAGACCAGAAATTTACTTCAGAACTTAAAGCAAGGGCCTAAACCCACAAACTGAGAACTCTTCTCAGCAGGCCTCAGCATCCTTAAATTCATTTGCAAACTATTCCACAGCCGGGCGAGCTGTCTGAATTCTTTTGCCAAGAACTTTTGCCAGTACCCAGAAAGCAGTGTTACATCCAGAATCCACTTGATCCGGACCGGAAAGCAGAGCAGTATCCAGAACCAGAGGCCGCTGTATCCAGAGAGGCTAGACCGGCAGAGCAGAGCTGACCCAGACCGCTGTGAGCAGAACCAGATATCCGGATCGCTGTGAGCAGAACCGGTGCCTGATTGACCCACCGAGCAGACAGAACCGCCGCCGGACGTGTTGACCAGATCCGTGACGAGGCCTAGTTCAAATTTATATTGTGAGTACCTAGCAGAACTGTGCAGAACCAATCTCTTAGTTAAAATAATCTAATTCAAGCTATTTTAACCTAAGTAGAACTGCCTCCTAGAAATCGTGTCATCTGTCATTTTTAAAGCTGCACAACTGTCACCTGTCAATTCTGCAGCTGCAAGCTGTCACCTGTCATTTTGAGTTTTACTTTAAATCCGAAAATCTACCTTTATTAAATCGTCTGTATCTCTGCAACCGTTTGGGCTAGGAACGAAATTTAACTTTCATTTTAAAGCTGTGATTCTAGGCTGACTTCCTACTCCCTATACTTTTTCCGCAATCGCGATTCACGCACTCGCGAAATTTACCGTGATTTGCGATTTGGCTCAATTTCTCCACTTGTCAAAATAGCAGCTCCATTCTTTCCTTTGTTAAAAATCTGTTTGCAACCTGGTAATAACTCATAGAGCATTGCTAAAGTGAGCCTGAACTAATACCAACAAGCATCTCTCACTCACCCTGAATCTCTAGAGGGAATTAAAATCAGTTAGCACATTTTCCCATCCATTGCCATCACATTTAAAAGCATTTTGGGCCTGTGTTTCAAACTTCTGCCTGTTTCCTCTAAGCTTGCATGGGGGGGAACTGAATTCCGTATTCTATTTGATTGTATTCCTGAAGACTGTGTATGTTACTTCCATCTCCTTGCATATGGGGGGGGTGAATTGCCACCAGGGGAAAAGTGAACATATTATCTCTTGTGAAACCATATCAGTTTATTTTCTGTACTGCATGTATTCCACCTTGCATTTCCTTGAAACCATCAAGCATTTTCAGCTACCTCATCCTCTATACTACTCCTAAGTAATCAAGTGTACCACATCATATATCTAAGTGTACTATCAGATATTAATTTATTATAAAAGTGTGATATATATTGTTTCATTTTTCAAATAAACCTTTTAATTTGCAAAACAAACCTACTTCTTGGCTCAGTGGGTTCAGGGGGATTCTAAGAGGGGGGTGTTCTACAAGGGTTGTCATCCAGAGTACTGAACTGGACATACAAATACATCAATAAGGTTTCCCTCAGCATCCCAGACTAGGCATTGACTTAGCTGTAGTGTTGAAGTGAAGCCGCTTAACAATGGATGGCTCCACACATGCTCCACACACATATTAATGACTTGGACCTGAGAGATGCCTGGTGATCGCTGCACGGGGAGCAGAGGTCCTTTACCTTTTATTCCATGGTGCATGACATGCACTCCCGTATCGACCTGTGGCTAGTTTCTAGCACCTCACTGAGTTGGATATCTGAGGCCCAGGTTCTTTCGAGGACGCTGTCAGACCACTCCCCCATTACAATAACCAAAAATATACCTGAGGGCGAGCTCAACAGGAAGCAGTGGCACTTCAAACCTGCGGTGCTGCGAGACCTGGTCTTTAGAAACAACATAACACAGCATATCTCAGACTTCTATGAAACCAACGAAGGGTCAGTATCCGAGCAAGCTACTCTATGGCAAGCACTTAAAGATTATATGTGGGGGACAGCAATGTCCACTGAATTTGGAGCATTGCGGGACATCAGGCAGTAAATCAGAAGGAGGGAGGAATCCCTAGCTCAGCTGCAAGTGGAATACTCGATCAACCCAACCCCACAGATTTGAGCAGATATTAGAGAACAACTAGACAGCTTTTGTGAAGCGGTAGACAAAGCGCTCTGC
Organism: Ambystoma mexicanum; assembly: GCF_040938575.1. Taxonomy (NCBI): domain Eukaryota; kingdom Metazoa; phylum Chordata; class Amphibia; order Caudata; family Ambystomatidae; genus Ambystoma; species Ambystoma mexicanum. The sequence continues at coordinate 533,509,263 of NC_090939.1, forward strand.
TACTTCGACAGGCCAATGGCAGCTCACAAATATGGTGAGCAGGAAAGGCCAGGCAGGCTGCTGGCATGCCTGGTACTTACATAAAGGGGAGCCATGACTATCCCATGTATTACAGGGCAGGATGGAAGTGTGGTCACGAAAGCGGAAGAGGTCAGTGGGGTATTCTACGACTTCTACCTCGAGCTGTATTTGCCTCTGAGTGAGGCAACAGATAAGGAGATTGATGACTACCTTGACACCATAACCACAACACTGTTATCTAGAGATGCAAGTGCCGCCATGGGAGCTCTGATTACACTTGGTGAAATTAAAACAGCAATAAAAGATCTGCCGGGTGGGAAAGCGCTGGGGTCCGACGGCCTGGGCACTAAATTCTATAAGGAATTCACTGATATTCTGGCACCCCACCTCCTAGCGGTATGGACGGAGGCCCTAGACACCGGCATCCTACCAGGGTCAATGAGGTAGGTGGTCATAACATTGTTATTGAAGCCGGGAAAGCCCCCTGAGTATTGTGTGTCGTACCGACCGTTATCACTCATCAATACTGATGCAAAAATCTTTGTCAAGCTACTCACCACCTGACACCTGACTCAACCCGGTGATGCCCTTTATGGTCCAAGAGGACCGGCGAGATTAGTGATGGGAAGGTCGACGGCATCCAACATCCGTAGATTTTATAATGTCCTAGCGGGCATCCCAAAAGACTATCAGGGCGTCGCCATATCGCTGGATATGCAGAAGGTCTTTTATACCGTATACTGGCCCTTCCTGTTCAGAGTGCTACACAATTATGGGTTTGGCCCTAATTTCATCAAATGCGTATGACTATTCCACACACACCCATATGCCAGGGTGCTAGTGAACGGAGCCCTGTCCACGGTACTGGAACAGGATGGTGGGACCATGCAAGGGTGCCCACTCTCCCCGTTATTGTTCGCACTAGTAATAGAACCCCTGGCTGAAATATGAGGATGCGACATGCAAGGGTGGGTATCACGAGAGCTGGGAGTACTGAACTGATATCGCTGTATGCAGACGATATTATGTTGTTTGTGAGGAACCCAGAGAAATACCTCTGCAGAGTATTAGACGTGGTCCAACAGTTTGGAAGGCTATCAGGCCTCTGCCTGAATATAAATAAATCTGTGATGTTTCCATTGACAGAGGGCATGGTGCCACTGAGCAATTTATGTGGGCTGCGCTTGGCTCCCCTAGGCTCCCCAGGGGGTGCGATATCTGGGAGTGGAAATGGCACACACTGCTGGTATGGTCCGCGCCCTAAACTATGACGCACTGGCAGTTGCGCTCTGCACCAAGCTGGACCACTGGAGTCACCTGCTGAATTCTCTTATGGGAAGGCTCGGGCTGGTCAAGATGATAATATTGCCAAAACTGTTTTACATCTTCGCCACGGTACCACTCTGGCCTGGCATTTGAGAAAATGACTGGTGCTTGTTCTGCCTTTCTGTGGAAGGGGGCAGTGCGTGCCAGTTAGCGATGCCTCACACAACCATATGACCGGGGTGGATTAGCAGCCCCAGACTTTGAAATGTCAGCCCAAGCACACTATGCCATGAACTGGGTTACGGACGTGCCACACACCTCATATGTAGATCTGGCAACCCAAGGGAAATCGAGAGCCATACTACTTCATGGGATAGCCACTGGAAAGAAGGGGAATTGTAATCACTTGGACCCCGTGCTAGCAACACAGCAGGCTCGGGGAAGGCTGACGCAGCGGCCCAGCAATACTGTGATATATAGCCCACATATGCTTCTTTGGGGTGCACCATACCTGGCCCCATCGCAGGACACAACCCTGTCCACACATTGGTGGGATGCAGGGATCCCACAGTTCGGAGATATGTACCGTGAAGGCCAGTGTGGAACCAAGGAAGATATTAAATCTCAAATAGTGGACACCCCACTTCAGAAACTGCAATATTTTAGACTTCGGTCAGCAATGGCGGCAACATGGAGCGGATTCTCACAAGAACCAGATTCACGTTCCTGCCATAATGATATAGCCTCCTCTGGGTCAAGCAAGAAAATGGCATCAGCATTATATAAACTGGCGCTGGCAACAAAGAAAGCACAGGTACATGATATCAGGGGGGCATGGGAAAACGACCTTGGGGTGGTATTCACGGATTCTCATTGGTCACAACTTTGTGCTCTCACAAAACAGATATCGGTAAAAACTAGATTTAGACTGATCCACTTTAAAATACTGAACAAGATACACCATACCGCTGTCCAATTGCGAAGAATGTATACAACGGTCTCAGGGGAAAGTCCTAGGTGCAGAGGCGGGGAAGCTGACTTGGCACATATGTTGTGATCCTGCGGGCAGCTCTCCGAATTTTGGAGCAGGGTCTGTGGGGCACTCAAGGCGATGGTGGAGCAACCAGTAAAATGGGAACAGTCTGTGTGTGTATTGGGCTATGTGCATACAATGAATGCACTGAAAAGCAAACTCATAAATATCTGGCTACTGCTGGCTAAATGTACCATTTTAATGAGGTGGAAAAGTAGGGCTCCCCTCACGACGGAGGAATAGCTGAACGATATGGTGTGGGTGAGCGACCAGGAAGAGGTGTACTCTGGGTTACTCCCGCACGCCAGCAGACCTAGAGATATTTGGGGAGGTTTCCACAATTACTTAGACAGCAAAAGTGATGTGGACAACGATGCAAGCGGGAAAGCGTGAAGCAAATTATATTGTGCTTGTGTACTGTTTGAATACTGCTACCAATGCGAAAATGTAAGGTTTTGAGGTTTTATGGTGCTAATGTGCAACTTAAAATAAAGATTAAAAAAAAACTCACACTGAATCGAACAAGACCAGACACAGCGTGCTGGGTGCCTTGAGCTGTAACAGAATGTGAAACACAGCGAATGCATGCAGAAGTGCAAGGCCTTTACAGCCGTTTCTCCACCATGCTCACATCAGCACATGTATTAGGAACATCACAATACATAAACCACATGTACCACAATGCACCACTCTGTAGTGACAATGCATGAAATACATGAACACAGCAATGAAATTCACAAGTCATGATGCTCAGCCAGAGAGAAAAACATCTGCCACAATGAAAAAATTGTGAATGCACTCACAGTCCACAGGTACAGCGCAGGTCATGTCACCTTAAGGGACACCTTGAAGTAGAATGGGTCAAGTATGAAAATGAAAAAAGCCACAGTTATTGACTACCGCCAATATATCAATGAGAGGAGCGGGACTCATCCAATGTAGCTTCATTCCACCATGCTAACACCCACCCAGCCATATTCTTGTAACGTAACCCTTCACCCGTGAAACATACTACCAATATATATGTGACCTAGTCATATTGGTGAAGGTGTCGATGGATATGTACATGAAGACCTGTATATGTTGAATGCATACCGGGGATACCACTGTATTACAAAAAGCAAATTAGGCAAATGTTTGAGTTGCCACTGATTATGCACAGTCCATATCCACTGGTAACACAATAATGCAAACTGAATCCATTGTGGTCTGTTGTACTTGAATTGTGAGAGTGCAGGTTCCCCCCTCCACCCATGAACAGCCCTAAGTTCACTTACCGGGTTTGTAGACAATGACACATGCCATGTACAGTTATGAATCCCTGTACTTAGTTGCATTTTCAAATGAACACTGTACAGCTAGTGCTAACATGGAATGACCAAATAAATCACAAGTACCCTTTCTCTCGCTCCCATGCAGGGGATGCCGGGTATCCCCTGATGGGCTGGCTCATGACTCCCATCAGGCAACCACACAACAGGCACAAAGAGGCCTTCAACTCTGCACATGTATGCACTCGCTGCACCATCGAGCAGACATTTACCCTGTTGAAGGCCTGGTTCCGGTGCCTCAGCAGGTCAGGGGGAGCCTTCATTTACGGGCCAGAGTAGGTGGGCAAAATTGAGCTGTTATGTGCCATGCTACACAACATGTGCATCCGGTGCAACATCCCCCTGCCCCCTGACATGGACATTATGCCACCAGATGATGAGGATGAAGAAGATGTAGGAAATCCTCTGCGCCATAATGGCAATGATGGACGTGCCACACAGCAAGAATTAATTGACCACTACTTTTGATGGTCTGTTAAAGACACAGCACTGGGCATGGGTCACACTGGGCACTGGACATGATTAAATAGACACACACTAAATAAGCAATGTCCAGTCATGTTTGTTCGAAACACCAGGTGTATTGCATAAGGATAAACCATGTACAGATGTGAATTATATTGCCTAACACTACTATCCCATTTTATTGACCCCACACCCCCTACCCCACCACCTCCACACCAACTACCCCCACACCCACTACTACCACACCCACTGCCCCCACACCCACTGCCCCACCACTCCCTCCCCCATTACCCCCACAACCCCTTCCCATCTACTCCCTCTCTACATGCACTAGTAACTTGGCCTATATATGCCACCTTTTTGGAGGATGAGGGTGAGCCTCTGGTGGGTGATTGAATCACTGTCACCAATGCACAGGGCTAGTTTGAATAGAACTGGTCAGTGTTTTGCTTGAGGATGGGCCGAGTGGGGTGGTGATGTGCCGTTGTTGCGCTTGAGCGTTCAACAACAGGTTGATAGACTCCGCCATACCAGTCATTACTCCATTTCCCTCCCGCACACATCTCGCCAGGTGGTATACACTCATGTGGCTCGTCCCCATCATTCGTACCATGTTACATGAGGTATCCTGCATGTTCTGCTGTGTCGGTTGTGCCTCAGTAAGGTACTGCCTGACCAAGTCATGCGTTGCCTGCTGCCTTTCCTCCATCCTGGTGAGGCGCCCCTTAATGTCTCGTATGTGCTGGAGTCCAGGCAGTGGCATGGGAGTAAACACAGATTCATTCTCATGGCTACCATGGCTCTGTGTGTTGTGCACACTGGCCTCCACAGTGCTGTGTGCTCCAGACCCTTCTGTTGGTATTGCAGGGTCGTCCGGCTGGCTGGGGGACACAGGCTCTTCCTGCAGGCTGTGGTGTGGTGATACAGGATCTTCCTCACGGCTGTGATCTGGGGATACAGGCTCTTCCTGCAGGTTGTGGTCCGTGGACACAGCTTCTTCCTGCTGATGGGCCTGCTTGGCAGCAGGTGTTGGTGTCTGCTGGGACTGCTGGGCAGCAGGTGTTGATGTCTGTCGGGGCTTTTGGGCAGCAGGTGCTGGTGGCTGGGGCTGCTTGGCAGCAGGTGTTGGTGGCTGCTGGGCTGCTGGGCAGCAGGTGTTGGTGGCTGAAGTGTTTCCTGCTGGTGGGTGGTGCTCGGTGGAATTTGTGGCACGCTACGGTCTTGCGGTGGATGTGCTTGGCTCCTGGCTAGAGGTGGTGGATTTCCTGCAGTAGCGACGTACGACGGTGGAGCAGGGTGTGGTAGCATGTTCCCCTTCGTTGTCAGATGATGTGCCTGTGGGGGACAGTGAGGCAGGGCAACAGTAATGGGTGTCGATCCATCTGAAAGACAACATTGCTACTACAGAGTCATGTGCATTGTCATGGTGGAGGGCATGGTGCACACATGAATGTGTGGGGATGCAGTGTGAGAGCATGTTTGTGGTGCGGCCATGGAGTGTGCAGTGTCTGTTGCTTGGGGTACTGGTGTTTAGTAGTCTGGGTGTTGTGGCCATGCCACAGGGCTGTGTGACATGTAGAGTTTGATTGTGAAATGGATGTGTTTCACTTGTGGACATTTCTGCGTTGATGTTGACTCTGCGGGAAGGGACGTAGTGGGTGTGACAAGTGTGCGATTAGTGTGATTGATGTGTGCATCTTGACATGAGGTGGCTTTTGCCATGTGGTGGCACGGCAGTGATGCCAGCAGTTGGACATTGTCTAGGTGATGTATGTCTGTGTGCATGCAGATGGTAGTTGTTTGGCCAAAACAGGGGACATGTGGGGTGTGTCAGTGGGGGTTGTTTCTTGTCTTGCAGCCAGGTATATTGTACTTCTGTGGAAAGAGGTTGTCGGTGGGTGATATGGCAGCAGGGATCTTGGCCCACTTACTTGACTTTAGGACGTGATCATTGGCATTGGCGCTACAAGGTGTATGATGTGACTTTGGGATTACGTTTACAGACACTCACCGGCATCATCAGAGGTTGCTGCTCCCGTCTCCGCATCTCCACATGTCCCATTCCCTCTATGGTCTCCATGTGCAGGACGTTGTTGCACATCTCTTCCCATGCCTGCAGTTTGATGGAGGATGGTGGATGGTGGAGGATGGTGCTCCACCTCCCGTGGTTGCGGACACAGAGACGTAGGTCGTCCCACCTCTTCCTACAGTCTCGGATGATCTGGGGTGTTGTCCCCACTGCCAAGACTTTGCGGGCCACATCCTCCCAAGTGTTTTTTTTGTAGTTGGCACCGCATCCTCTGTGTCTGCGGGAGTGACAATGCTGGTATCAGGGTTTTTGGGGCCATTACAGGCATGCCGGTGCTACCGTAGATTCTGGCAGCATTGCTACACAGACACGGTAGCGCGGCATGCTGGTAATTTTCTTTTTTAACGGCAAACTCGTAATGATGCCCATTCTCTTTTTCAGCGTAGTTATAGGTAGTGGGCAACCCTTGTGAGTTAGCACTGTTTGCATTCAGACATGTTTTTATGTCTTCATCTATGCATGTGCCTAAGTGTGTTAATGCCACTACCACCTTTTGTACGGTCCACTGCCTTGCAGACTGATCAGAAAGCCCATTGCCTGCACTGAGCACAGAATACTTTCTATGTGCTTTTGTGTGCATAAACCAGGTGACAGATCCAGCCTTTTTGATGTGCCATATTTTCTGCAAAATTTGTTTTGCTAAAATTGGAAAGCCTTTAGAATTTCTGAATGAGTTGGCTTGCCACAGTTGAAGGTCAAAATTATAACTTTGTACTACAAACTCTGAATCAAATGCGATTAGATTGGGCTTATGTGGATCAATTTTCTTTGAGTGCAAGGAGAATGCTTTGTAACTCACCAACCTGATCTGATTTATCCCCTAAATATTCTGTTTGTGTATCCTGCTGTTCAAACTCATTGTTACGGTGGAATTGCCATTTTACAGCAGCACAAGCAGCAGAATACTTTGAGCGTGTCCCAACTGCTGGAACGCCACTTCCATCATAGTATAGTGCATTTGCAAACATCCAAAGTGGGATGTTTGGTACTGCTGCATCTGCTTCTGGTTGTAAAGACCATCCCCGTTCATACATGTTTAGTAGTTCTGTTTTATAGTGATAAGTAATACTTTGTGCTATCTGTGTTGCGGCCCACTGCACCCAGCTGGAGTGTAGTGCCTTTCCATATACAATACTAGAGCATGTAGCTGCCTCTAACTGCACTAACAGTGTATTGATGTGCATCATTTTATTTGCAGCTAAGTTGTGTTCCTGCTGCACTATCATTTGTAGAGCAGAAAGAATCTTTTCATCTGAAGCACATTTTAGCTCTGGGACTGTATAGACATGGGAATGCTATGCTATGGGTTTTGTCTCTCCATGGTTCCATACTGCATATGTAAAAGCCTTTGAACCAGGAAATAGTTTGACTTCTAAGTCCTTGTCGATATTTTTGTCCTGAAGAGGACTACCTTGAGTCATCTGTTGCCAGACATGGTGCAGGGTGTGTGTGTGTGCTGTCCTATCCAGTCTGTTGCATGGAAACTAGCCATATAGTGGTATCACTAATGCTACATAGTATTCCATATATGATCGCCCAAAGTTTAAAAGGCCAAGAATGGCACGCAGCTGCTTAAGCGTACTTGGGTTTTGCATGTGTGCATATTTCTCTAGGAATTGTGGATCAAGTCCCCTTCCCTCATGAAATAATTAAAAACCCAGAAATATGATTTCTCTGTGGGCTATATTTAATTTCCTGCAATTGTACCCTTTAGCTGCTAGTGTTCTGATGATTAAGTCTCTAAGTGTTGATATATGTCATCTACATATGTCCAACGTGTTTGTGTGTTGCTTCTAAGAGGGATTCTATTCTACTAGAGAATAACCCAGGACTGTCATTGTGCCCCTGTGGGGGCCTTGTGAAGAAAACTGTCTTTGCTTAAGGTTATAGCTATGCATGTATAACTCTCTGAATCCAAAGGTTGTACAAAAAATCAATTCCCAGATCCAATACAATGGTATATTTATATATCAGTATGTTACTCAGAAGGCCTGTACTAGGCATGTTCTGTACATCCTCTGTGCATGTATTAGCATTTAATATTCTATAGTCTATTACCAACCAATATGAACTACAAGTTGTGGATCCTGGATGTAATGCTGTATTGTAGGGGCTTGCCTGTTGTATCAGAACCCCTTGACATAATAACTGATCCACAAGAACCACAATTATTTTCAAATTTGAAAAGCCTGTGATTGGATATTGTCTCTGAGACTTTTGTGTTTACAAACACTGACATTTTATGTGGAGAGCAGTCTGTGTCATGTCCTACATGATTCTTGTATAATTGTGCTGCACCTAAGATATCCCATGAGGCTGTATCGAAGTTCACTACATGTTCCTCAACTTCATCTGAAAAAGTGGTTTTGATTACTTTTTCTCCCTATGGCTTTCCCTAACATATTGCCTGCGCCACTCATTTTCTGTTAAAAGGCCATGTTTCATTATATGCAAATTAGACCAGAATAGACCATCAGGATGTTTTCAAAGGTTAACCTTTCCAAAGCAAAATTACCATATCTAGCCCTTGTGGTGGGGTATATAAAGCTCCCTTGAAACCAGTTATGGTGGTCTACCTAATGCAAGGAAAACTCAGAATGCTTATAGGGTGTGTACTGTATTTGATCTAGATCCCTCCTAATGTGCATGGTTTCAAATACGTCTCCTAGCTTGGTTCCAGGTGTCTTCATATATATGAACAGGGATTCCCCTGGAAATCCTCTGGGTACTGAAACTGTAAAGTTGATGTGGATATCTTTAAAACACCTCCATTCTGTAACCACCTGGTTATCGTTTTGTGGCATTCTTCCGGTATAGGGACAGCAACATGTGTGTTAGCCATTCTAGTATCTCTTAGCTAGAGAGCTGATAAGAGTACTTGCTTAAAAAAGATGCTCCACTCTTTATTAGAGTGTGTCAAGCTATTTAGTCAACACCCTGCTCTTCACTAGAGTGTGATAATATCTCTTAGCTCGATATCTGTTAAGAGAACTTACTTTTATATACTCACTGCTCTTCACAAGAGTGTGCTTTAAGCTTTGTTCAACACCCTGATCTTCACTAGAGTATTTATTATTCTTTGTATTGCCAGGCCTGTAGCAACCCCATTAGCCCCTCTTTGGTAGCTAAGTATGGAGAACATTAGTTGAGTGTAGGAGAGGGTGAGCAATGTCCTGCTGTCATAGTGACATGATTTTACCCCCCCACCTCCAAAGCCTTCCAACCACCCCCAGGGGATTTTCCAAGACCACCCCCAGCAGGGGCTATTATAATAATAGAGGTAGAGAAAAGCATGTACCCGTCACTGTGCATCAGAAAAGAGAGAAGGCAATAACCCCTGCAGTAGGCAGCTACTCTCCTTCATCTGCCCAGGAGGGGTTTACCATTGTCGCATATATTGTATTGATAGTCCACTGCTCATACCATGCATTAACCCTTCAATAGGACTTCTTCAATGAGGAGATCAATTGCAAGTTAGTTCATTTTGAGCACAAAATGATTTTTAAGGTGCAAAGTCACCTGACAGAACTCAATGAAGGGATGGACTGGCGCCAGTTGTCACTGGTTTAAAGGCTTTTATGGCTTTCCCATACATTGTGATATACAACTGCTGTGTTTTTCTATCAACTGGTTGAGAGACATGTCTAAATAAAAATAAGAAATGTAAGGCTTCTATGTAAAATATGGTATATATTTTTGAATTCATCATTGACGTTCAAACAGATTAAATATTGATATATGTGCCACTATGAAGATCTTACTAGATATATATGTTCAAAACAATGGTGATAAACGAGTGTGGAATATTTGCATTATCGTTTTCTTCAACACTGTGGTTCAAGTCAGATTCCACTGCTTACACATTGCCTTCTTATACAGAACAGGCATTCTGATGGAGGGCAGAGGGTGTAAGGTCGAGTCATTATCTTATTGGATTCTCACAGTTACAATATATGCTATGATTGGGCGGGTATTAGTTAATACATGTTAACCATTGGGTGATGGATGGTTAGCACGTGTCCCATAAAGAAGTTTCATTATGGCGCAACGCTTTAAAATTGACCACTGAAGTCCTTTTTTAGTGTTCGGTAACACGTTGAAAGGGAATTGATCAGTCAATTTTTCTTTTCATTTGGAACAATAAAAACGAGACGTACATGTTGGACACATTTGTGTTGGAACAGGGTGGCGTGTCTTTTTTCTGCCGCATAGACTAAACACGGAGGTAAGCAAAGACTAAGAAAGCTAATAATACCAGATTGGATAGGGCTAATCATGCCCGCGTTTTTGGGACTGTAAGAACGCTTGTGGGAGGTGCGTGACAATTCATGGAGCCTGCAGTATTGGCTGGTTTAGAGGGTAGTTTTTGTGTAAGACACTCAGTTAATTGTCCTATGGCAGTGAGTCACCATTGCATTAGATGTATGGGTCTTTAGAAATAATTGGAATTCAAATTACAATCCGGTGTATCTGTAGAACGCATCAGGGGTGGACTGGGAACCAAAAGAGGCCCTGGAAATAGTTTTCAAAGTGGCCCCATATTGCACATTTTGAGCAAGCCCAACCCTTTTCCTATGAGAAAATGTGAAAATAAAATACAAAAGAGGCCTAGGGTGCAGAGGCCCACCGGGAAATCTCCAGAGTACCCTTTAGGCCAGTCCAGCCCTGGAACGCATAATGGGCTACTTAAAAGGGACTAATGGGAGATTTTTTCCATTAAGGTCTAGGCACATTTTGAAGTAAAGAAATGAAGTAAATATGATTTGTGGCACAGGCGCGTACATCGAATATACAGAGGGACCCCGACAGGATTGTTTCAGTGAATTTAGGTAAGAGAAATGTCACCATCGATCTCCGATACTATGGTTAGAGTGAACTTTGCAAGTACAGGTATAGGGTTGAACCCTTGGTATATTTGTTGTTTTTACAGACAATTATGCACCACCAAGTGTAGCGTTTTTGAATGAAGCAGCTTTTGAATAAAGTGGAAGATTCACATGATGCCTAAACATGCCATGTAAGGTATGCTGTGTTAGCTTTTACTTGTTGAGTGTAATTTAGTCAGATTAATCAATTATGAAGTGTTATTACCAACCATATCACGATTTTGATGGTTTGATTTATTTATTTCCTGATGTCGGTGTAGTGTTTAAAGAGCTTACATGCTACGATAGAGCAACATGTAGAATAAGCAGTCTCCATTGATTTGGAACTGGGAGAAGAGAACAATTTGGTTGTGGCCGTGAAAAGAGTAAAATTACAGGTACTTTTTTATGCAATAGCATAAGGGCATACTGGAATGGTCTGCTCTACATTCTTTCTATCTGTATTCATTCAGGTGGAGGGGCAAGATGTGCATTTAGTGCATTAATCTCAAGTGTGTGATTGAGTTTTTGTTTCTCTCATTCTAGGTTTTAATCCTATGTTGTACGTGTGATGCACACTCCCCTAATCACAAAGTGTTGAAGAAACTGATATTTAATAACAATATTTAGGGGCCGATTCATGGAACAAACGTGCGCCGAAAATCTACGCGCAAGTAGGCGCAAGCAGGCGCAAGCAGGCGCAAGCGGAAAAAAACAGGCGCACGCGCACGCGCGCGATTCATGGAAGTCCCTGCGCGTGTTCACCGCGGGATGTGCGCCAAACCCGTGCATGGCGCACAAGTCACTGCAACATCGCGAAAGGCGTGCGCGACGGTGCGCGACGCGCACAGTGAAAGCGCACAACCTCAGCGCACACAGCAGAAAGTGGGCGGGACATGGGGCGTAACGCGCGGAATGGGGAACAACACGCGAAAATAAGGGCGTAACTGGGGATGCACTGCACGGAAGCAGAGGTAACGCCCACACGCACACGAACCACACGTATTCATGGAATGGAATAGGGCAAACCCACGCACAGCCAAAGCCGCGCACAAGCTGAAACACGTCCGCCACACGAAGGCAGGCGGTAGAGTCCCAGCGCATCAAAAAAGTGGCGCCGCGGGAAGTAAAATACGCGATTGAGCGGGGTACGTGTATTCCGGGGGTGCGCGGGAAGTTACACACGCGAATGAGCGGGCTACGTGTATTCCGGGGGTGCGCGGGAAGTGACACACGCGATTGAGCGGGGTACGTGTATTTCGGGGGTGTGCGGGAAGTTCCACACGCGATTTGGCCGGGTACGTGGATATCAGGGGTGCGCGGGAAGTTCCACACGCGATTTGGCCGGGTACGTGGATTTCGGGGGTGCGCGGGAAGTTCCACACGCGATTTGGCCGGGTACGTGTATTTCGGGGGTGCGCGGGAAGTTCCACACGCGATTTGGCCGGGTACGTGGATATCAGGGGTGCGCGGGAAGTTCCACACACGATTTGGCCGGGTACGTGGATTTCATGGGTGCGCAGGAAGTTCCACACGCGATTGAGCGGGGTACGTGTATTTCGGGGGTGCGCGGGAAGTTCCACACGCGATTTGGCCGGGTACGTGGATTTCAGGGGTGCGCAGGAAGTTCCACACGCGATTGAGCGGGGTACGTGTATTTCGGGGGTGCGCGGGAAGTTCCACACGCGATTTGGCCGGGTACGTGGATTTCAGGGGTGCGCGGGAAGTTCCACACGCGATTTGGCCGGGAACGTGGATATCAGGGGTGCGCGGGAAGTTCCACACGCGATTTGGCCGGGTACGTGGATTTCAGGGGTGCGCGGGAAGTTCCACACGCGATTGAGCGGGGTACGTGTATTTCGGGGGTGCGCGGGAAGTTCCACACGCGATTTGGCCGGGTACGTGGATATCAGGGGTGCGCGGGAAGTTCCACACGCGATTGAGCGGGGTACGTGTATTTCGGGGGTGCGCGGGAAGTTCCACACGCGATTTGGCCGGGTACGTGGATATCAGGGTGCGCGGGAAGTTCCACACGCAATTTGGCCGGGTACGTGGATTTCAGGGGTGCGCGGGAAGTTCCACACGCGATTGAGCGGGGTACGTGTATTTCGGGGGTGCGCGGGAAGTTCCACACGCGATTTGGCCGGGTACGTGGATTACAGGGGTGCGCGGGAAGTTCCACACGCGATTGAGCGGGGTACGTGTATTTCGGGGGTGCGCGGGAAGTGACACACGCGATTTGGCCGGGTACGTGGATTTCAGGGGTGCGCGGGAAGTTCCACACGCGATTGAGCGGGGTACGTGTATTTCGGGGGTGCGCGGGAAGTTCCACACGCGATTCGGCCTGGTACGTGGATATCAGGGGTGCGCGGGAAGTTCCACACGCGATTTGGCCGGGTACGTGGATTTCAGGGGTGCGCGGGAAGTTCCACACGCGATTTGGCCGGGTACGTGGATTTCAGGGGTGCGCGGGAAGTTCCACACGCGATTGAGCGGGGTACGTGTATTTCGGGTGTGCGCGGGAAGTGACACACGCGATTTGGCCGGGTACGTGGATATCAGGGGTGCGCGGGAAGTTCCACACGCGATTGAGCGGGGTACGTGTATTTCGGGGGTGCGCGGGGAGCAGCACACCCTCTACAGTGTACCCTCTACACCCTCCACGGCCCCTGCAGGTGGCTCACACCACAGGGGCCTACCCAGCACATGTCCTGCAGGCACCCCATCCACCATGGCCATGCCCACCAGCCAACCCACATATCAACTAGCACTACTGCCCACCAACGCATGTCCCCCTGCACCCCCAGCCACCAGGGGCAGCCTCCAGCAGGCCCCCACCCATGTCTCCCCCCACCCCCCACCCCCCAGCAGTGCAGGGGCAGCCTCAAACAGGCCCCCACTCATGTCCCCCTGCACCCCCACCCCCTAGCATCCAGGGGCACCCTCCACCAGGCCCCCACTCATGTCTCCCACCCCCCAGCACTGTGGGGCACCTGCCAGCAGGCCCCCACCCATGTCTCCCACCACCCCCACCCCCCAGCATCCAGGGGCACCCTCCACCAGGCCCCCACTCATGTCTCCCCCCACCCCCACCCCCCAGCAGTGCAGGGGCAGCCTCAAACAGGCCCCCACTCATGTCTCCCACCACCCCCACCCCCCCAGCATCCAGGGGCACCCTCCACCAGGCCCCCACACATGTCTCCCAGCACACCCACCCCCCCAGCATCCAGGGGCACCCTCCACCAGGCCCCCACACATGTCTCCCAGCACACCCACCCCCCAGCATCCAGGGGCAGCCTCAAACAGGCCCCCACTCATGTCCCCCTGCACCCCCACCCCCTAGCATCCAGGGGCACCCTCCACCAGGCCCCCACTCATGTCTCCCACCCCCCAGCACTGTGGGGCACCTGCCAGCAGGCCCCCACCCATGTCTCCCACCACCCCCACCCCCCCAGCATCCAGGGGCACCCTCCACCTGGCACCCACTCATGTCTCCCATCACCCCCACTCCCCAGCAGTGCAGGGCACCCTCCACCAGGCCCCCACTCATGTCTCCCACCACCCCCACCCCCCCAGCATCCAGGGGCACCCTCCACCAGGCCCCCACACATGTCTCCCAGCACACCCACCCCCCAGCATCCAGGGGCACCCTCCACCAGGCCCCCACACATGTCTCCCAGCACACCCACCCCCCAGCATCCAGGGGCACCCTCCACCAGGCCCCCACACATGTCTCCCACCACCCCCACCCCCCCAGCATCCAGGGGCACCCTCCACCAGGCCCCCACTCATGTCTCCCACCACCCCCACCCCCCCAGCATCCAGGGGCACCCTCCACCAGGCCCCCACACATGTCTCCCAGCACCCCCACCCCCTAGCATCCAGGGGCACCCTCCACCAGGCCCCCACTCATGTCTCCCACCACCCCCACCCCCCAGCCACCAGGGGCACCCTCCACCAGGCCCCCACTCATGTCTCCCCCCACCCCCACCCCCCAGCAGTGCAGGGGCAGCCTCAAACAGGCCCCCACTCATGTCCCCCTGCACCCCCACCCCCTAGCATCCAGGGGCACCCTCCACCAGGCCCCCACTCATGTCTCCCACCCCCCAGCACTGTGGGGCACCTGCCAGCAGGCCCCCACCCATGTCTCCCACCACCCCCACCCCCCCAGCATCCAGGGGCACCCTCCACCTGGCACCCACTCATGTCTCCCATCACCCCCACTCCCCAGCAGTGCAGGGCACCCTCCACCAGGCCCCCACTCATGTCTCCCACCACCCCCACCCGCCCAGCATCCAGGGGCACCCTCCACCAGGCCCCCACACATGTCTCCCAGCACACCCACCCCCCCAGCATCCAGGGGCACCCTCCACCAGGCCCCTACACATGTCTCCCAGCACACCCACCCCCCAGCATCCAGGGGCACCCTCCACCAGGCCCCCACTCATGTCTCCCACCACCCCCACCCCCCCAGCATCCAGGGGCACCCTCCACCAGGCCCCCACTCATGTCTCCCACCACCCCCACCCCCCCCAGCATCCAGGGGCACCCTCCACCAGGCCCCCACACATGTCTCCCAGCACCCCCACCCCCTAGCATCCAGGGGCACCCTCCACCAGGCCCCCACTCATGTCTCCCACCACCCCCACCCCCCAGCCACCAGGGGCACCCTCCACCAGGCCCCCACTCATGTCTCCCCCCACCCCCACCCCCCAGCAGTGCAGGGGCAGCCTCAAACAGGCCCCCACTCATGTCCCCCTGCACCCCCACCCCCTAGCATCCAGGGGCACCCTCCACCAGGCCCCCACTCATGTCTCCCACCCCCCAGCACTGTGGGGCACCTGCCAGCAGGCCCCCACCCATGTCTCCCACCACCCCCACCCCCCCAGCATCCAGGGGCACCCTCCACCTGGCACCCACTCATGTCTCCCATCACCCCCACTCCCCAGCAGTGCAGGGGCACCCTCCACCAGGCCCCCACTCATGTCTCCCACCACCCCCACCCCCCCAGCATCCAGGGGCACCCTCCACCAGGCCCCCACACATGTCTCCCAGCACACCCACCCCCCAGCATCCAGGGGCACCCTCCACCAGGCCCCCACTCATGTCTCCCACCACCCCCACCCCCCAGCCACCAGGGGCACCCTCCACCAGGCCCCCACTCATGTCCAACTCATGTTCCCCACCCAACATGTCATCACAGTCCAGATCCCTGGTCTCTATGGTCAGCCCCCAAATGCAAAACACCCACCCGAGTATTGCATCCACCCACTCATATTCTGCAATTACATCACAGAACACCAATTGCAAGTTCCAAAACAAACACATGTCCCTCACATACACCCAATGGGTGTCAGTGAATCTCAAAACACATAACATGAAATGCATGAAAACAATGAGACACCACACATTGAAGTGCAACAAATAAATAATGTATTAAAGGAAAGATGAATAGAAACAAAAATGAAGAAACTGAAATGTGAATGGAAAAAAATGAAAAGAAGCATGTCCGTCCAAAAAAAAGAAAAAATCAAAGAATATAGAAATCCAAAGTAATGTACTACAAAGTCAATGTCCACCAAACAAAATCCAATGTGAAAAAAAAACATAAGCCATTGATCCATGGATAATTCAAAAAAAAAAATATGTCCAAGTCCACAACTATGTACAAAGCAAGAAGCCAGGGTCCATCATCCCAACAAAATAAAGGAAACCTAACTAACTACACTAACTAATAAAAAAAACTATATACAAAAATGTGGCCAATGTCCAAAAGGTCCAAATTAAATAAAAACAAAAATGAAACTTAACACTACCTACATAACTATGTACAAGGGCAGCGGGCTAGTTCCACGGCTCACTTCTGGATGTGCCGGGCCAGGGCATCATCGAACTCCTCCTCTATGTCCCGGAGGCGGTCCACCTCCATGGCCCCGAGGGTCCGCAGGGCCGTCGACGTGTCCACCTCCAAAGCCCTGCGGATTGCCTCGAGGCACTCGACCCGCCTCAGGGCCCTCTGCATGGAGTTCTCCGCCCTGACCATTGAGAGCCGTGCCTCTTCCGCCCGCTGCCGCTCCGCATCTATGGCGTGGCCCAACCGCTGCCACACGGAAGACACTTTTTGTCCTGGGTCCTCCTGCCCTCCGGCCGATGCCTGCCCCTCCGATGTCGAAGGCCCCGAGCCTTCATGGCTCCCACCATGGAGCTGCTGCTGCTGTGCCTCTGCCCCTGCACTGCCTCCTGCTGCCTGCACATCCTCCGCCGGCTGGGGTGCAGTCGTTGACGTGGCCACCCCTGCTGGACGTCCGACTCCCGACTGTGGCAGGGATGCCTCCTCCACCAGCCTGGCCGCACCGTCAGAGGCAGCTCCACAGGGCACCCAGGTGACTGATGGGTGGGAAGATGGCACAGAGGACGACTGGCGCGTAGGGGGTCCAGCTGAGGAGGGGGTCGTGGCAAGCCCCATCAGACGGAGGAATCCGGCCTGGGTGACCTGTCCCAGCAGGCTGACGTGGTCAACGAGCCATTCGAGATGACCTGCAGTCTCTTCATGAAAAGACTGCAGGTCGCCTCGCATGGCCCGTTGACGCAACGCCACTCCAGCCAGGACAGGCTCAACCCGGGCCTGGATAGCCACGTCCGCAGGCAGGGGAAGGCCAGTTGACGTCAGCTCATCCCCTGCCTGAAAACTGGTCTGGACATGGGCATCCCTGCTGGTGCAAGATGATGCAGGGACAGGATCAGAGACAGGATTGCACACAGGCACCTCCGCGGCGGCCTGTGCTGCCTCCTGTCCCTGGTCCTGCACTGCACCACTAGCACCAGTGGGATCCCCACCCCCAGACCCCGTCTCCGGTGCTTGCACGGCCTCCTCCTCCACCAAACCCCCCACCAACCTGGATGACTCTGTGCCATCTTCCCCCGTTGGGCCCTGTGGGGTCCCAGCTGCCCCTTCTGCTGCCGAGGAGTCCAACTGCAACCTCCGCCTCTTGGACCTCCCCCCGGCAGCTGCGGCCTGGGACGCGGCACCGGACTCCTCACTCCCCGACGAGATGACAACCTGGGAGGGGAGCCGGGCCTTGCGTCTCCGGCTGGCGGTCGGATCCCCGCCGCTGTGCTCCACAGCACCTTCTCCGCCCTCTTCATCAGTTGACGCTGCAGACAGGGAGAAACAAAACACAGGCATCAGGGCACTGTACAATGTACACATACACACATGACAGTTGTACATGAGTGGCATTGGCAAACCTCTGACATGTCATCACAATCCCCAACACACATGTCATTACAACTTGCACACACGAGCCATACCACAGCCATGTTGCAACTGCCAACACCATCCATACACATACAACAGCATCAGCAGGCAAAGGTGAGCCAGACATCACATGCAACACAGGAAGTGCACCACACATGTACACACACCACCACACTTGCATGCATGTGTACACCTCTGCTAAGTGTCGCAGTGTTCAGACGGGCATCCATGTCACATCTGCCAATCAGGCTTCCACATACCGCTGTCACATGCATCCATGTTGCATCACTGTTGCACCCTTGTCAAATACACACACATGCACATGTACACAGCGCTGATACAATCAGCTGAAAACAACATACATGCGTGACATCACGGACATGTCTACTCACATACACATTCATACAGACTTGTGTGCCCACACAACTGCATTTGGCATGCAAGCCCACACACACAGGCACCATCCATGTCTCACACATTACAGCCCTCGCATGTGTCAGCCCCACGGCCCTGTACACCCGCACCCACACACCCGCACCCATATTCGACCCCATACAAACAGATGTGCAACCTGCACACTACTGAACAATCACCACACGCACTGCTCACAATCAGGATGCATGTACACTCACCGCTCGACTCCAGACGGGTCTGCCTCTCAAGGACCTGGACGTGGAGCGCTGGGGATATGTGTTCCAGGACCCTCATCTGTTCTTCCGACAAGTGGCCCCGGCGCCCCTTGGCATCCGCTGCCTTCAAGAGGCGCCGGGCCTTGGTCAGGGTCCTGGACCTGAAGTCCTCCCAGCGCTTCTTGACATGTTGGAAGTCGCGGACTGCCACCCCCTCCGCGTTGATGGCAGTCACGATGTCAGTCCAGATCCGAGTCCGTCCTTCCTTGTCGGCGCGGCAACTTCCGAAGAGGGCATCATACTGGCCCAGGACTTGCTCCACCAGGACACCAACTTCGGTGGCACTGAAGCTGGTGCCCCTCTGCCTCTCTGGCCGGGGGTTGTCAGTGGTCACAGATGGAGTTGGCCCCGACATGACAACCCCAGAGGCAGGAGTGGGTGGGCAACTGGGTCCTGGGGCTGGGCTGTGGAGCGATGGAATCCCAGTCGGGAGTCTTTGGTTCCAGCAGGGGTGGTCACACCAACAGCACCCCTGGCTGATGTGCAGGCAGCAAATGGCAGGGCACGTGGGCAGCAGGCAGTCAGGCAGCAGCAGATGGCAGGTGGGAGCGTGCTCGGGGCTCTGGGGGGCAGTAGTTCGGCCTTCTGGGCAGGAGCGTGGTCTTCCGTGTGCTTACGCGTGGCCAGCTTGATACGGAGTGATTAGGCACGTGAAAATTCTGCACGTCAGCGTGTAATTCGAGGAAAGGCCCTTAGCGCGTAAGCGCGTCTGCACGCATACGCATTTTCATTGGACCAAAGGCCCTCAGCGCGTGAGCGCGTCTGTGACGTGACGTGCGAGGGAGTATCCCTCATTGCACGTGATGACAGTACACACGTGGATCCCAACCAATCGCGTGTGAAAGTTCACGGGACCCCGAAACACACGTACCCCGGCCAATCGCGTGTGGAACTTCCCGCGCACCCCGAAACACGTACCCCGGCCAATCGCGTGTGGAACTTCCCGCGCACCCCGAAACACGTACCCAGGCCAATCGCGTGTGGAAATACCCGCGCACCCCGAAACACACGTACCCAGGCCAATCGCGTGTGAACTTCCCGCGCACCCCGAAACACACGTACCTAGGCCAATCGCGTGTGGAACTACCCGCGCACCCCGAAACACACGTACCCAGGCCAATCGCGTGTACGCCCGCTCCCCTCCGATCACACGCGATGACACCAGAATACGGGAAACCAACGATTCCGCCCACACGGAGGCGTCCCGCGCACAGCATAAAAGTGCGCGCAAACAACAAACGCGTAAATACAGCGACGATGAATGCCCCATTTGTTGCTGCAGTGATTGTGGGACACCGCAGGAGGAGGAGAATAGCCAGGCCACGCATTTTTGCACCACGGACAGGCCTTTTTGGGATGCCTGACGACCAGGTCTACGGCAGGTATAGGTTTCCACCCCATATCATCCTAGACCTGGTCAGGGAGTGGGAAGATGACCTCACATCCCCCACCCTTTGCTCCCAAGCATTGAGCCCCTTGGAGAAGCTGCTCAATGTCTTGCATTTCTTGGCCACTGGGTCGTTTCAGTGGACCACTGCCATAGTGGGGGGGGTCTCACAGGCCACGCAGTCACGCTGCCTACACCAGGTACTGGCAATCATGACAGCGCGCCCCTCAGTCCGCAGGCACATATACATGCCCAGAACACCCGCAGAAAGGCAGGCCGTTGTCCTGGATTTTTTCAGGGTGGCACACTTCCCCAAAGTGCTCGGTGCCATAGATTGCACCCATGTGGCCCTACGTCCACCTAGGGCCACTGAGCACATATACCGAAACCGCAAGCACTGGCATTCCATCAATGTACAGGTGGTATGCGATGCAAAGGGAATCATCACCTCTGTCTATGCAAACTACCCTGGCTCCACCCATGACAGTTTCATATACAGAATGTCCGCCCTGAGCCGGGCCCTGGAAGCTGGGCAGCATGGCGACACATGGCTCCTAGGTGAGTACAAATGCCCTTGCACATGCATGCAAGTCACACACAGACAAATATACCAACCCCAATAATCTGAACAATTATCACCTCCCCAGGGGACAGTGCCTACCCTCTGAGCAACCACATGATGACGCCAATCCGGAACCCCACCACACCACCCCAGGTAAGATACAACGCTGCCCATATTGCAACCAGGGGCATAGTGGAGCGCACATTCGGAGTGCTCAAGTCACGTTTCCGCTCCCTTGACCGCTCTGGTGGGCAACTACTCTATGCACCAGCAGTTGTGTGCAGGATCATTGTGGCAGCATGTGTCCTGCACAATGTTGCAACACGGCAGGGCGTCCCGGTGGACATGGTGGTGCCCCCACATCCCCAACCACAGGCACAGGCGCTGGCCATGGGAGGGGACAGGGCACGTGGCGAGGTAGCCCGGACCCAGCTTGTGGCCACATTTTTCACCTAAACTCCCACCCCTGCGGAGTGCACACAGGCCTGGCACATACCAGGTGACAATCGATGATGACAAAGTGACAGTCAACTGTCACAACCCTACCACCCTGAGATAGTTGCCATGGAAGTGCCACATCGTCTGCATCCCTAGCTACTTAAACACAAGCTATCCTGTGCAACCAAAATGCACACATATGACATGTGACATGACATGAGCCATACACAAGTATTACAAGGCACAATGAGGCAGGGGGGGGGGGGGAACAAGGGAACACAGAGAATGGTACTACTAGGCCAGGTGTCATTGTGATTGTGCAAGTGCAGGGGTAGGGGGAAGGGAAAAGTGCAAGGGTGGGGGGGAGTCCAGTACAGGGGAAGTAGGCCAAACAATTATACATAGGTCGCCTGGTGGCAACTGCTAAGGTAAGTGCAGACGAGTGCTGGGAAGGGAGGGCTGTAGGGATAGAGAGACAGTACTGCAGTGCAGGGGTTGCCAGGGTGGCAGTGCAAGTGGACAGTGGCTGGCCCAGGGACCGAGGTTGGTGAGAGTGGCCCAGTTGCAGCTCATGTGCAGTTCCAGTGAATAATTCTGCAAGGGAGAGGCAGAGAGTAAGCAGAAGCAAAGAGGAAGGTCTTGAGGTGCTTCCTGAACTGGAGATGGTTCCCCTCAAGTTCAAGTCAGGAAGTCTGTTTGAGGGGGAGGGCCCTGCTGCGGAGAGAAACCTACCCCCAGCTAGTTGCTCTGAGAAGCGGATGACCTGGACATGCAAGGTGTGCATCACACACACCTGCAAAACAGGCCATGGCCATCACTGTCATGACAGTCAAACCCTCCCAAACATCAACATGACATGGCAAGCAATACCCATACACCCACCCAGTAACGATAAGGTACACATTTCCATGTCCTAAATGTACAGTGGCATCGGACAATGATGCCTGACCCGGAATCCGATGAAATGACAGACCAACAAAATGTCCCACCAAAAATTAGTCGATTCCAAATGCATTACAACAGTCGTAGACGTAACATCACAATGAATGCCTGGCTATATGCACATGATGCATTGCAAAATGAACACCGCAGCTCATGTGTGCAATGTCCTACTCCTGCATCACACTGCTCAGCGCACAGCACAGTGAACAGCCATTGTGTGTGATGCACACCCTGAGCATCACATCTAAGTGACAGACTACATCAAACATCAAATTAGGCATGTACTCGAACCATAATCGGTCACAGAACATGTGCTGGCGGGACACAGTGGCCACCAGAAGGCAAACAGTGTACACGTGGATATGCAAGGGTGGGAGTACATGGAGTGCATCCGAGTGCAAGTGTGTGGTTCTGCAAGGACATGCACTCCACATATGCATGTGCACTCAAGTGACCATCAGTGTTCCCTACACATCACATGTGAACATCCACCATGTGTACACCCCAGCATGTCAAACCACTACTATCCCCTCGCACCTGAAAGGAAAACACAACACATGAACAGGCATTGATCAGCAGAACACAACATGTACATAGGACAACAACATTACAATGTCAGAGTTCCCATCACACTGCAGGGCAACGCAACTATCAACAACAACCCCCCCCCTCGCAAATGACCATGACCCACTGAACAACTGCACCTGGGTCATGGAGCCTCCAACCCTCATTCCCACCTGGCCACAGGATCACCTTTACCCTTCGTGTCCATCTCCCACCTTGTGTGTAAAGAGATGCCTGAACCCTCAGAATCCACACTCATTTCCAAATTCACATAATCCAAGGCATGAAAAGGAACCCAAACACCCTCCAGTAGATGACTTGACATAGCAGTACGTCTCAAAGGCCAAGTACTACCACAATGATGCAACAACCAAGGTAGCACAGCAAAACAATGTCACGACTGGATGTGAGACATGTGTGGTACATGACATAGGATGATGCACCATGAATGGATGTGTACTGTCACAGATCCCCTGTACAGGCGCTGGAGTCTCATGAAACAACCACCCACACCATGTCCCGGGTGCCTGCAAGGTCAAACTCACACAGGCCCCTGAGATCCTGGTGGGGAAAGAGGTTCAGGGATATGCAGTCTGGACAGGTGTAGACACACTGGATGACTGGAATGCGTGGCAGGTGAGGGGAGCAGGAATGACACATGAAACCAGGGAATGCACGAAAATGTACAACCTGCATGAACACATGCACAATACAAACAAACTTGGACATCATTGTCATGGCCTTCTGTAGTCCAGGCTCAGGAGTGGTACGAACCAACCACCCCCTCTAGGGTTTTGGCGCCTGCAAGTTCGGGGCTTACACAGGCATCCGCAACCCCAGTGGGGAAAGAGGGTCAGGGAACATTGCTTGGATAGGCATGGGAAGCAGGAACACCGGGTAGAGGGTACAGGTTTCGAAATTGCATAGGATCAAGGGTGATTAGGGTAAAAAACATACCAAATAGGACCACACATACATCCATGCATCAGTACACTCCCCAGCAAGCCTATGCAGGGCAGTTTGTAAGAAAATACAACAAGACACTTAGCTCTGGTTTTGAGTGCTGGCCTCCTGCCTGCGCACTCTCAGGTCCAGTTACAGGAGCACTGCAATGCTGCAAAGAGAGACACAGTCAGCAACCAGTACATGCCAATTGCACAAAAACACAACACAAAACATGCCCCATAACAACATACACCTCTACAAACAGAAAATCTGTGCTCCATGCTTCGTACCCATATATAATATCAACCCTGTGACGGGTCATTCACAGTCAATGCAGTAAGTCAGCCGCTGGTGGGTGCGTGGCAAATGGAACACCAATGTGTCACAATGCACACAACATGCAATGTTCCCTGGGTAAGCAGACAGACCCATATGGCAAGCCATGACTACAGATCAAGTTGCGTACCACCATGACCAAAAGAAAGTTGCCAGTGCATTTATCATGAAGTACGTGGAATAGACATGCACTGCACCCGAGTATGTCCCTTGCTGTATGTCCCTGTGAGCTGCCCCTTTCCATGTCTTGGAAGGCTACATGGTTGATACAAGTGCCTCAATGAACCCTGGTGTACCGCAGGGTATGTGCCACTGCCCCCGCATGTGTCCCAGACAACCCTACTATCAACAGCCATCAGTCCACAAACACATCTGAGCTGCATTCTGTGCTTCAACACCAATATTTGTCTAAGCTCACCCTCAGTGCTGTGACTAAGCCTGCACGTGCAACTCGCCTGGTGCAAGCTTTGCTGTCTCGTGGCCCCCCTGTGATGCTCACCTTGCCTGGAGTTGCTTGGAACATGTCAGCAGTTCTAGGATGTGGGTCTGCAATCACTGTGGCTCTGCTTGTGCACACATGTGCATGTGGGCACCAACAAACGGGTCAGGAATTAGGTCGTCCAATGGGCCATGTCTGCTGGCAAAGGTGCTCTGATGCCTCATCCCCCTGCAGAAAGTGCATGAAACACATGATTAATGCATCAAAGTGATCTGTGTGTGTCTCATCAGGCATCTCATTACTTGACCATGTCAGAGAGTCACATCACAAATCACACCATCAGTCCGTCTTTCACCTCCAAAGTGTGGAACACTAACTACAGCATGATTTGCAACAAGCACGTGTACAGGAAAGATATGAAACATAATACACAATGCATAGCAATCAATGTCCACATTAATCATGACACGCCCCATCTAGCAAAAGCTGAACAGTGGACAATTACACCTAAATCATCCCCACTAGGGGTGTCAACACAAGTCAAAAAGCACCAGACATGCCACAGATATGACAGTCCAAAGCCCTTGTGTAAAATTCTGTTACACCGAACCATCCTTGCGAGCCCATGGATAAGGGAGGCAGGAGTGGCATATGTGAGTCAAGGAACCCAAGCAGCAAACACATACACAAGACAACCATGAAGGGCCCAGCTGGAACAGACAGTGGATGCCTTCAAAAACCACAAGGCACCGCACTGTCACATGTAAGCACAATAGACTACAAATTTTAAACTAACTCAACTATTAACTAATTACACTAACTAAGGAAAACCTACATTACCTATTTAAACTAACTATCAAACAGAAACTTAACTAACTAAACTAAATGAAAAATCAAAAATGGCCACATACGACCCGGGGGGGAGGGGAGGCACCCAGGAGGGGGGAGGTACAGGGTGCTGCTCAACATCCACATGCGATGATGCTGAGCCAAAAAAAAATACCTCCATGGGCTCAACGCCTTCACAGCACGACCTATGTGGGAGATAGATGGTCGTCCGAGTCTGGCTCATCCTGGAAAGGAGGACATGGCACAGTAGCCTGGCCACGCCTAGCCGCAGCTTGCCCCTCGTCGGCAGCAAGTCTGCCGGACAGGTGAGCCTGGTTCTGTGTGGCGATGTTACATAGGTCTGCATGCAGGACCTCACGTGATACACGTGCTTCCTCTTGCAAGGTAGCACGTGTAACACGGAGTTCCTCCTGCAAGGCCTGGCTGGACAACCGCTGCACCTCCCGGCAAGCCTGTAGCTCAGCCGAGATGGTGCGCTCAAGCTGTGCAAACCTCTCCTCTGCCCGCTGCCTCTGGGACATCATAAGGACACCCAGAGTGGATCTGAGGGAGGCATACTCCTCCCTCAGGGCATCCATGTGCGCCTCTGCGTGAGCAGCAATTGCTTGACGCAGAGACGACATTTCAGCCTGGCGTGCCCTGTCTGAGGCCGCCATGCCCAGCCTGAGTGAGCGGGCCGTGGACCGTGCCGCCTGCTGCTGGAGTAGCACCTGCCGAGCAGGGGGGAGCACAGATCGGGCCACACGCTCCATGCTGTCAGCGATGTTCTCCATTGCTGCCCCCTGACGTTCTGAATTGGCAGTCATGTCTTGCTCCCACTCAGTATACAGCGGTTGCGCGCGGCGACCGCGTTGCCGGGCTTGACCCCTGCGGGACCCAAGGACCGGGGGTCCTCGCTGTGTTGGCACCGCCTGCGGCTGCACGACTACATGCCCCCGTCGACGTGATGTCCCAGGCACATCAGTGACTGGTGTGGAGGGTGACCCTGCGTCCCGATCCACCACGGGCGGAGGAACCAAGACTGTCTGATCCCTCAGTGCAGGGGTCGCAGACAGAGGAGTGTCCACATCAGAATCACTCACCCCTGACACATGGACTTGATGGTCATCCAACTCAACATGGACGTCAGAGTCGTCATCAAGGCTGGACTCATAGACAGCCAGAGACAGGATGGACTGCAGCACTTGGGGGTTTTCGTGGCCTACCACCCCACGACCCCCATTAGTGCCGGGTTGATGTGGTCTTACCAACCCTGTGTCTGGCATGACAACACCATCCTCTGCATCCATTGCGTCATCACCTGAAAAATAGAGAGGAAAGGGTCAGTACACATGTCAGAAGCACACAACACACACACACACACCGACAGCAAAGGCATCTGGCAGACATGTGACACACAACATATGACCATGCATGCATGCTGGGTCTACTTAGAATAGCTTCTGTGATCAGACCTGTTGAAAGGTGGCAGTTTGCATGGAAGTGGGTCTATGCAGTGCAGAAAATGTGTACGCCACTCACTACCTACATGTACAAGCACTCCATGGTGTGTGCCAGGAAATGTGAAGGCAGTGCAATGTCAAAATCAGACATCACGTGCATTGTGTATTCAATGTGTACCATGTCTAGAAGGCAAGCACCCCTCCACCCCAGTACCAAAGCAGGGATGCCTAGCATGGTATCAAAAGGCTGAGCATACACCTGTGTATTGACAAGCAGTGTTGACTGGCATCAACAGCTTAATGTGATTTCAATTACAACACTGCAAATGATGCTGGGACAGTGGGCAGGACACATGATGGAAGATCCGGAGGCCGGCCACGTGTGTAGAAGACACGACAGGAGTTGGACAGAGTCATTGGCCATTGAACAGGCTGAGGCCTGTGAGCCACACAGATTGTCAGAGCCTAAACATGTGTGCAACGCAGGACTGAGCCACAGTTGACATGGGGAGGCCGATAATATGGCAGGCAATGTATGTGACCAAGGACTCATATTACAGTGATCATCCAGTCAAGGACACATAGGGGCATGTGTGCAATGCACATGGAGCATTAATGGGCACTCATGTCCCTGCGGGACATCTGAGCCATGCACAGTACAAGTGGGATGCCCTGCATCGAGTACTAAGGCTGTACCACACGGCATATGTCTGGCAGTTTCTAAGCTGGAAGTTAGCATCTACACAGGACACATGAACATGAAACTACACATTGGCAAGAATGTAGCAGACCAGTGCAAAGGTGGAACTGGGGTGCAGAGTGGCGGTGGAGGGGCAAGGGGGCATGGCCACATGGAGTCCCGCATGCAGGCAGAGGAGACATGCATGACGGTGGCATTGCATTACTTACACATCAGAACCATGTACAGGTCACATGTAGCAGCAATCATGCACAACACATCCCACATGTGAAACACACACGTCCTCAACAACTACGCATCAACACTCACTGGACTGGGCATCAAAGTCCAGCATCTCTCCCACACCTTCGACCAATTCTGGTGGTATGAACTCCGCAACGAGAGCCTCATGCGGAGTGAGTTCTTCCTCCTCTGGTGCAGGCCCACCGCCAGTCACCAGAGTCAAGTTGTAATTTGAGGCACGCTTGGCCTTAGTGCTGCGCTTGATGTCATTCCAGCGCTTTTTGCACTCCTGCGCCGTGCGCACCTCATGGCCGAATGAACTGACATGTTCCGCCACATGCTTCCAGTGGGTGTCACGTTGGGCAGCCGTAGTCTGACTATTGGCACCCACTAGCATGTCACGGCTGTGTCCCCGCACGTAGTCCACGAGGAAGTCCAGTTCCTGCTTACAGAAAGGCTTCTTCCTCGACGTGCAGGAGGTCGTGGCTGTGTGTGGGGTCCCAGCCTGTGCTGCAGATGCAACCTTCCTCCTCTTGGACTGTGGCGCAGACCCTGGCTGGCTAATGCCGCCCTGACCAGTATGGCCAGTGGGTTGGGTGGATTGAGCCGAGGGAGTGGCAGGTGGAGGGATGACCAAAGGCCTGACTTGTGTCAGTGGCAGCTGGGTGCCCACTAATGGACCCTGCGCAGCAACATCAGCTGTGGCAGGGTCATTGACCGCAACGGTCCTGGTTGGCAGACTCACAACCGGGGTGCTGTTGGGTGCATCTGCCCCTGCACTTGCCAACACCCGGCTGTTCGGGGCAGCAGATGACATGACTGCCCCAGGGACACGTGTCTTGGTCTGAGCAGCCCGGCCTGCCCCAATGGTTTCCCCCCTGGCCTGTTGGAGATCTACCAAGGGCTCTTCAAGTGCCAACGCAGCCTGCGCTGGCAGACCCTGAGCCTGGGTGGCGGTGTCCACAACTGCACCTGCAGCTACCGCTACCCTTGGGCCCGTGGCAGTCGATGTAACGGACTGCCGGGTCATACGGGTGCCAGTGCCAGATGCAGGAGCTGCATCCCCCTGAACCACAGGGGGTGGTGGCATGGCTGCACCGACACATGGCACAACATTGTGCTCAAGTGGCGCACCCCTGCCTCTTCCCCCTCTGTGGCTGCCCTGGACACCCTGGAGTCCCCCTACTCCCTGGTCACCACGGCCACGTCCCCGACCACGCCCGCCACGAGGAGGACGCCCAGCTGAGGCGCCCCTCACCTTTGGTAGCCTCCCTACCATGGCACAGATGTTATAGTGCTGGCACAGATGGAGTGGTGCCAATGGGAGGTGTACAGCACAATTGACCTGGGCAATTGGGGTGAAGGGGGTGGGAAGCAAGATGTTAACAGCCCCCCTGCACCTGCAAGGCTGTATGTGACCCCGGTGATGTGTTGACGGGTCACGCAACGCTCAGGCACCCCAAAACTGCAGTAAAACCGTGCACGCAACCCTGCAGCCTACGTGCGTGGATTAAACCTCCCGCAGTACGCGGTGGCACCCAGTAACACGTATAACGCGTACGCGTGGGACACGCAGGCTACGATGACATCGAAAATGGGTGCGATACACAGGGGCACCCGCAGTGGGAAAAGGAGCGTTTGCGACTCACCGTCTGACTAGCGCGATGCAGAAAAACACGCGTAGCCAATACCCCCGCCAAAAGAAGAGATACGTCCTTGAGAGCTGTGAAGTAGATGGCGCGCGAAACAACTGGAAGCAGCAACACACGTCGGTCTCCACGATAGGCACGTACAGCGAACTGCTGGGCCCGCTCACCTTTAACCCGTGCTGAGGGAAAACGCACGCGCGCGTCAAGTCACATGCGGACGTGCACTTTTTCACGTTTGATTACGCGCATTACACGCGGACGTGCAGTTTTTCACGCGCGCACGCTTATGCATGGGCCCTTTCCTCCTATTACACGCGGACGTGCAGTTTTTCACGCGCGCTTACGCGCATTACACGCAGCGTGCAGATTTTTCACGTGCCTACTCACTCCGTATGAAGCTGGCCACGCGAAAACGCACGGAAGACCACGCTCCTGCCCAGAAGGACACTTCACTGGCCCCCAGTGCCCCAAGCAGCCTCCCACATGCCATCTGCTGCTGCCTGCCTGCCTGCCTGCTGCCACCGTGCCCTGCCATTTGGTGCCTGCACATCAGCCATCTGCAGGGGTCCAGTTGCTGTGTCCACAACTGCTGGTACAGAAGAGTCCCGACTCAAATGACATCGCTCCACAGCCCAGCCCCAGGACCCAGTTGGTCACCCACTCCTGCCCCTGGGGTTGCCATGTGGAGCACAACCACATCTGACACCAGTTGCAACCCCCGGCCAGAGGGGCAGAGGGGCAGAGGGGCACCAGCTTCACTGCCACCGAAGTTGGTGTCCTGGTGGAGCAAGTCCTGGGGCAGTATGATGCCCTCTTCGGATCGTCCCGCGCCAAGAGGGAAGGACGGGAGAGGACGCGGAGGGGGTGGCAACCCGCACCATCCAGAAGGTCAAGAAGCGCTGGGAGGACTTGAGGTCAAGGACCCTCATGAAGGCCCGGCGCCTTGTGGAGGGGGGCCGGGGCCGCATGAGTTCCATCCAGTTGAGGGTCCTGGAACGCATACACCCAGCGCTCCACGCCCAGGTCCTTGAGAGGGAGACCCGTCTGGAGTTGAGCGGTAAGTGGCCAAGCATTGCTGTGTGAGACAGGGCATGTTGCAGTGTGCTGGTTGTCTGATACCTGCCTGTATGTGTGACATAGGCCATGTACGCATGTATGTGTGCAGGGACATCATGGTAATGCATGTGCGACCTGTAATGTGTGAACCGCATGGTTGTTGCATGTGTTTGAATGTGACATGGGGAGCCCTGTGCAGATTGCACACATGACAGCATGGAAGTCTCTGTTCCTGGACATGGGTGGGGGCCTGGTGGAGGCTGCCCCTGGTGGCTGGGGGGTGGTGGTGCTGGGAGACATGGGTGGGGGCCTGGTGGAGGCTGCCCCTGGTGGCTGGGGGGGTGGGGGTGCTGGGAGACATGAGTCGGACATGGGTGGGGGCCTGGTGGAGGATGCCCCTGGTGGCTGGGGGGGGGTGGTGCTGGGAGACATGGGTGGGGGCCTGGTGGAGGCTGCCCCTGGTGGCTGGGGGGTGGGGGTGCTGGGAGACATGGGTGGGGGCCTGGTGGAGGATGCCCCTGGTGGCTGGGGGGTGGTGGTGCTGGGAGACATGGGTGGGGGCCTGGTGGAGGCTGCCCCTGGTGGCTGGGGGGTGGGGGTGCTGGGAGACATGGGTGGGGGCCTGGTGGAGGCTGCCCCTGGTGGCTGGGGGGGTGGGGGTGCTGGGAGACATGAGTCGGACATGGGTGGGGGCCTGGTGGAGGCTGCCCCTGGTGGCTGGGGGGTGGGTGTGCTGGGAGACATGGGTGGGGGCCTGGTGGAGGGTGCCCCTGGTGGCTGGGGGGGTGGGGGTGGTGGGAGACATGAGTCGGACATGGGTGGGGGCCTGGTGGAGGCTGCCCCTGGTGGCTGGGGGGTGGGTGTGCTGGGAGACATGGGTGGGGGCCTGGTGGAGGGTGCCCCTGGATGCTAGGGGGTGGGGGTGCAGGGGGACATGGGTGGGGGCCTGGTGGAGGCTGCCCCTGGTGGCTGGGGGGTGGGGGTGCTGGGAGACATGGGTGGGGGCCTGGTGGAGGCTGCCCCTGGTGGCTGGGGGGTGGGGGTGCTGGGAGACATGGGTGGGGGCCTGGTGGAGGATGCCCCTGGTGGCTGGGGGGGGGTGGTGCTGGGAGACATGGGTGGGGGCCTGGTGGGGGCTGCCCCTGGTGGCTGGGGGGTGGTGGTGCTGGGAGACATGGGTGGGGGCCTGGTGGAGGATGCCCCTGGTGGCTGGGGGGTGGTGGTGCTGGGAGACATGGGTGGGGGCCTGGTGGAGGCTGCCCCTGGTGGCTGGGGGGTGGGGGTGCTGGGAGACATGGGTGGGGGCCTGGTGGAGGCTGCCCCTGGTGGCTGGGGGGGTGGGGGTGCTGGGAGACATGAGTCGGACATGGGTGGGGGCCTGGTGGAGGATGCCCCTGGTGGCTGGGGGGGGTGGTGCTGGGAGACATGGGTGGGGGCCTGGTGGAGGCTGCCCCTGGTGGCTGGGGGGTGGGGGTGCTGGGAGACATGGGTGGGGGCCTGGTGGAGGATGCCCCTGGTGGCTGGGGGGTGGTGGTGCTGGGAGACATGGGTGGGGGCCTGGTGGAGGCTGCCCCTGGTGGCTGGGGGGTGGGGGTGCTGGGAGACATGGGTGGGGGCCTGGTGGAGGCTGCCCCTGGTGGCTGGGGGGGTGGGGGTGCTGGGAGACATGAGTCGGACATGGGTGGGGGCCTGGTGGAGGCTGCCCCTGGTGGCTGGGGGGTGGGTGTGCTGGGAGACATGGGTGGGGGCCTGGTGGAGGCTGCCCCTGGTGGCTGGGGGGTGGGGGTGCTGGGAGACATGGGTGGGTGCCAGGTGGAGGGTGCCCCTGGTGGCTGGGGGGGTGGGGGTGCTGGGAGACATGAGTCGGACATGGGTGGGGGCCTGGTGGAGGCTGCCCCTGGTGGCTGGGGGGTGGGTGTGCTGGGAGACATGGGTGGGGGCCTGGTGGAGGGTGCCCCTGGTGGCTGGGGGGGTGGGGGTGGTGGGAGACATGAGTCAGACATGGGTGGGGGCCTGGTGGAGGCTGCCCCTGGTGGCTGGGGGGTGGTGGTGCTGTGAGATGTGTGGGGGCCTGGTGGAGGCTGGCCCTGGTGGCTGGGGGGTGGGGGTGCTGGGAGACATGAGTCGGACATGGGTGGGGGCCTGGTGGAGGCTGCCCCTGGTGGCTGGGGGGTGGGGGTGCTGGGAGACATGAGTCGGACATGGGTGGGGGCCTGGTGGAGGCTGCCCCTGGTGGCTGGTGACTGGGGGTGGTGGGAGACATGGGTGGGGGCCTGGTGGGGGCTGCCCCTGCACTGCTGGGGGGTGGGGGTGCAGGGGGACATGAGTGGGGGCCTGCTGGGGGGTGGGGGTGCAAGGGGACATGTGGCTTGGCTGGGGGGCATGCCCATGGTGGATGGGCTGCCTGCGGGACATGACCAGGGGTGCAGGGTAGTCCCCTGTGGTGTGGGCTGCCTGCAGAGGTCGTGGAGGGGGTAGAGGGGAGACCTGGGAGGACCCACACTGGCAATTCACCTCTTCAACTTCCCGCACACCTACGTAATACACTGCCCCACTCGCACAGGCCCAATCGCGTGTAGAATTTCTCGCGCACCCCTGAAATCCACGTACCCAGGCCAATCGCGTGTAGATTTTCTCGCGCACCCCTGTAATACACGTACCCAGGCTAATCGCGTGTAGAATTTCTCGCGCACCCCTGAAATCCACGTACCCAGGCCAATCGCGTGTAGATTTTCTCGCGCACCCCTGAAATCCACGTACCCAGGCCAATCGCGTGTAGAATTTCTCGCGCACCCCTGAAATCCACGTACCCAGGCCAATCGCGTGTAGAATTTCTCGCGCACCCCTGAAATCCACGTACCCAGGCCAATCGCGTGTAGAATTTCTCGCGCACCCCTGAAATCCACGTACCCAGGCCAATCGCGTGTAGAATTTCTCGCGCACCCCTGAAATCCACGTACCCAGGCCAATCGCGTGTAGATTTTCTCGCGCACCCCTGAAATCCACGTACCCAGGCCAATCGCGTGTAGATTTTCTCGCGCACCCCTGTAATACACGTACCCAGGCTAATCGCGTGTAGAATTTCTCGCGCACCCCTGAAATCCACGTACCCAGGCCAATCGCGTGTAGATTTTCTCGCGCACCCCTGTAATACACGTACCCAGGCCTATCGCGTGTGGGGACTCCCGCACACCCCTGAAATACACGCTCCCCGCACTGCGTTTGCTGCTGCCCTTTGCGCTGGATTGGGGATTTTGATGGCTTTTTCCTGCGCAAGGGGCGTTCTTGGGGGCGTAACTGACGCTGCTGCAGGGTCGCTGCGCCACTCTGCGCCACGGCTGGTTGTGGATGTTGGAATCCATGAATACGCTGTGCGCCTGAATGTGTTTCGGCGCACGCGGCTGGCGCAGCCTACCGCACGCGCACACTGTGCGCCAGCCGCGTGCGCCACTTGTGCGCCGAATTCTATGAATTGGCCCCTTAATGAACATCCGCTGATGAATGTTCGACCAGCGCGGTATCCAAGAACAGAAACATGTTGGGATTCTAATGCCAAGACACTTTAGGAGTGTTGAAGTTTATAATATCATCTTTGTGTCCTTTTGTACTGTTTAAATGTTGATTCATTTTTATCTTGTATAAGTGTTATTGTATCGAGTGACAACTCACTTTATGTCTTTATGGGTTTTAATGAATTGATTTGGTGTATGAATTAATACATTAAATGTGTTATACAATCTATATGACTTAGTTATGGTAACTAGGTCAATTTCTTTAGAACAACTAGTTAACTAGTTTTGAGAGCACTACTGCTCGTTCACCCCCTACGAGGTAGTTGTTTTTTTAAATTGGTGTATCTATCTCATCTTTTGCACATATTAAAAGACAAATGCCATATATAACATATCAATACACAATCCATTTAAATAGAATCCCCACATTTAATGTTCTTGTTCCGATACTTAAGACAAACTTCTCAGTGATGAACACTGAATGATTGATCCTTAGACTCTCGGGTATAAAGTAAATCTAGTAATCATGAGAAATAAGTAATACAAAACATTGCTACCATTTTTAGTGACTAAACATAACATACTTAATATGCACAAAGTCATTGTGAGTAAGCAGCTATCATTGTCGCCGCCTCTATATCTACTCAAGATAAATCAATCCTCACGGGGCACTATAGCCACTGCAAAAGTAGCAGCCTGCCTCATCATATATCACTAGCATTTCGTAGAATGGTCAGCCCTTTATACCTCTCTACTTTCCCAATGTGATATTAAAAATGGTTAAAACATTAATACGTACTACTCCTTAGAAGATAGAAGGTAGGGAGATTAATGGAGACTGGAGCCAAGAGGCCTGTAGACTTCACTGTCCACCAAATGCAGTTCTTTTGAAAAAGTAGTAGGTCTACTCAGAAAGTTAATGGTCAAGTGTTTCTGAGACTCAAAAAGTCCAATATCTGATGTCATGGGCTTCTCATTCCAGTCAACAAAAATGAGGGAGATTCCTCGTTCCCCCTGCATTGGTTTGCATGAAGGGAGCTTCCAGTCTGCTTCAGTCCTCCATCCCTCTTCTCCCTCTTCCGCCTGTCTTCAGGCCTGCTCACAGGCTCAGCTCATCTCCTATCCCCACCCGCTGGACTCAGTCCTTAAATAGTGCTTGGACATCTTCTCTACCCATAAGAGCCAGCTGAAAAAAGTGGCTAAGGTCACCTGTCATTTTATACCAATCAGTTAATTAAAGCAATAAGCTGCTGAGGTCACCTATCATGTCCTACCAATCATAGCAGTATAATCAATAAACTGTTGCGATCATTATAACGCTCAGCATTAGAAGTAGGATGTCACTTCAATCATGCAGTTCTGTTCCGGAAGAGTTGTAGTTCATTAATTCATTGTAGTTTCTTTAATAATTGCCATCTCACTTTTGTTTACTATTACCAAGACACCTGGCACTCGTCCTAGAAAGTCTGTAGTGCACCTTAGAGACATTATGTAGACTTATGTTCGCACAGTTAGATGGTTTATTTATATTTAAGCGGCCACAGCATTCTTCTGTCAAGGACATTTGCCACTCTTCCTGGATGATCTGTAGTGCATCTCAAAGACATTGTTTACAATGTTGTTCTAAATGTTAGAAAACAATGGCGCCCATCCAAGACACATTTCTCTGCCTTGTGCATTTCCAAAACTATGTTCACTTTTAATGAACATGACTTGGTACTTTCATTGAAGGAAGCATTCACGGTTTGATAATACCATTCAAATATTCAGCTCAAAAACCTGGTTAAACATGCAACTACATGTCACATGGATTGGTACCTTTAAATCAGGCTTGCTTTTAAAAACAAAACCTGGTGGCTCTTTGACTTTATATGGGAGGGTTCTCCTTCTCCTTTTGTTATTCATACCTGTACTTCAAGAAGAATTTATTTGGGCTTCTTTTGGGAGACTTGATCTTTGCAAAGTCCTCAATCATTGAAATTAAGAAAGAGTGCTCCAAGGCAAGCTCTGATATTTATCCATCTGCATGGTTAACTGCAACTGGAGCAAGACCTGCCTCTCTACCAGCTACAATGGTACCCAGGACCTTACTGGAGGTGGAGGACTCATGCAGGTGCTAGCCAGCCTCCTCCAGGTTGGGAGAACAAGGACTCATCTTGTCCATAAGCCCATGAATCTGGAGTCACAGTGCTAAAAGAAGCAAAGCAGTTGGTTTCTGGCAGTCTACTGCATCACGTTGAAACTTCATAGTACCAATCATTGACCACCTTCGAATGCAATTGAACCAAACGTACTGTAAGGATATTTGGCGTGTTACAGCACAGAGTACAGCACTACTGCACAGGTAGCAATTTTTTTTTTGATGCAGCGCCACCACATGGGTGTGGTGCATTGCTATATGTGTTGCCAGATTAACATGGACATATAAGTAAAGACAGGCTATTCAGTCAAAAACGATTTTAACATATAAGATGCAAATCTATTTTTACAGTTAAAAGCACACGTGCACATCTGATGTTACCCAGATGGATGGGCGAACAGTGGCCACACTCCAAAAAACCTCTGATCATGGAGAAATGAATAAAGTCTCTCGCGCAGAAATGGGTAAAAAGGAGGGAAAAATGTCTTTCCATTTACCAATGTGTTTAGCCAAAAGTGAAAAAGACCTGAGAAAGGTGAGCCCTGAAATCAGTAAGAATTCACATTTCTTATGTGTATTAGAGGAAGTTGAGGACAGATATTATGCACCCATCACTGTAGAAGAAAAATGCCACACCTTTGCTATGATTGACACTGGCGCACAGGCCACAATTATGTCCAAGGAGCTGGTAAAGAGTATCAATGAAGGGAGACCCCCACAGAGTCAGATCACAGTGAAGGAAAATCAAGGCCCAGTGCATAACTTTAATGGGGAGGAGGTGCCCATCATAGGTGTAACTGAGGTTGACATAAAAATAGGAAAGCACAGAATGAAACAAGAGGTATTGATCACATCTATTTGTGAAATTCCATTTCTGATGGGGACATATTGCCTGAAAAGATTGTCTCCTCTCATAGATGGGGTGAATGGAGTGCTGTGGTCCTTAACCAAAAAACCATTGAGGCCTAAAAACTAAAATCACAAAACAGCAATATAAATGAATGTCACACCGTTGCCAAAACAAATGATGCTGTGGAGGTATATCTCCAGAATAGCTGCATACCTAGTGTCACTGTCATATTAATGTGTCAAGACAAAATACAGAGCGACAATGAAAAACTACCTGTACAAATATACTTGGACCCAAGGAAAAATTGGCAGACTGCCATAGATGAGCACACAATACGTTTTTATTTAAAAGAGAAAACATGCAAACAGAATATTGCTCCTAAAACAGATTCAGAAAAACATATTACCACTCTGGCAGAAATACACATGGAAGATGAGCAACCATGGGTTCATATTGGTATAAATGACTATTTTAAAACAATAAAAGCCACTTTAGCGCTTGGACATGAAAGGAGTTTCAATAATGAGAAATTGTTGCAAAAAATAATGGAGAGGGAAGAAATCCCGAGATTTAGGATTAAAAACCAATATGTTTCTGGGTTGGACAGTCCAGACTTTGAAAACCGAATTGCAGGCAGATGCATGCTTAAAATTAGCATTGGGCAGAAAACAATTTACCATAATGTATGGATAGTGAGTGGAGCACAAAATGAATTTTACATGGGCAATGACATCATG
This sequence comes from Ambystoma mexicanum, assembly GCF_040938575.1. Classification (NCBI taxonomy): domain Eukaryota; kingdom Metazoa; phylum Chordata; class Amphibia; order Caudata; family Ambystomatidae; genus Ambystoma; species Ambystoma mexicanum. The sequence goes on from NC_090939.1 coordinate 533,547,050, forward strand.
CACAGAATGTGTATGGTGTTAGATTTCCTTAATCAAAAAATATGGTCACGCCTAGGTGGTCCGCCACCTGAATTTGAAGACAAAAGAAGGGCTTATCATTGTGCACAACTGGTTCCTTATGCAATCGAATTACAAATGAGGAAAGATACTATTATTCCTGCATTTACAAAAGAGTTTGCAATAACACTGAAATGCAAAAATGGACAGCAGATGAAAGGCTCTGATGCATTTGTATGCCTGAATGAATCCATAAAACAGCAAGGCCTGGGTTATGAATACATTCCATTGGTAGATATTGGTGAAGGATCTGTAAAAATTATGGTAAATAATAAAGGTTGTCAGGATATTCATTTAGAGGAAAACTCCCCATTAGGAATGGCCATACAAAAATCACATTATACGGCAGATTTAAATAACATGGTGATTGGAAATATTCCTGAAAAGTATGTAGATGCCAAGGGTGAGTTGCCAGAACACCTGGACTCTCAGCCCAAAGGAATATTTAAAATTCATTCTGTGTATCCTTATGATTCAAATGAGACAGTGTGCTGCCATCAAGAGGATTGCATAATATTTAATTTAAATGAAAAGGAAACAGAAAATCAGCCCATTGAAGTGGAAGCTGATATGCCAAAATATTTAAAAGTGGCAGCTTTACAAAAAGACACAGCCACACAGTTAGAGGAAAGCGCCGAGATTCCCTTACCAGAAGATTTTCCAGAATTTTCTAAAATGGTAGAAGAGCAGATCTCCTTAGCGGATGCGTGTGAAAGCAATGAGGATAGGGACAATCTGAGGGAGATATTTATGGAGTTTAAGGATGTATTTGCAAAAGATGCTTATGATTGTGGTTTAACTGATTTACATGTGGCCACACTACCAGAAGGGTGTAGCAGAAATCCAGTGTTTGTACGCCAGTATAGACTACCGCTGGCATGTTTAGAATCATTGGCAGAGATTATTAAAAATTTGGAATCGCGGGGAATCATCAGGCCCATTCATAGCACATCCAATACACCTATTTTAGGTGTGTTAAAGCCAAATGGTCAATGGCGGCTATGTGCAGACTTGAGAGAGTTAAATAAAAGAGTACCAGTATCTAGATGGCCACTGCCATTCATTGATCAGGGCCTAGCTCAGGTACATGGTTCAAATGTATTTACCACATTAGATCTCACCTCTGGATATTGGTGCGTGCCATTGGCAGAGGAGATACAACATTTATTTTCCTTTACATTTGACAGGACTCAATATGCCTGGCTTAGAGCTCCGTTCGGGTACATCAATAGTGGGAGTGAATTTGGCATATTTTTGAGAAAGGCCATGCGGATGCAGCGGAAAGAGGAACAATAGTTTATGTGGACGATGTCCTGATAAAAAATGAAAGCCTGAAAAGCCATTTTGATGAAATAAGACATGTACTTGGCCAATTGCAGAAAGCAGGCGCCAAAGTATCTTTGCAAAAAGCACAATGGTGCAAGAAAAAAGTGAACTTTCTAGGGTATGAAGTGACTGAACATGGGCTAAATCCACAAAAGAAGAAAATAGAGGCCATACAAAGATTAAAAGATCCTAAAAATGTGAAAGGAGTAAAAAGTTTATTAGGGATGACAGGCTATAACAGAAAGTTCATTGAAAATTATGCAGAAATCACTCAACCATTGACTAAACTGCTTAAACTGAATGCTCCCTGGAAATGGGAAAAAGAGCAGTCTGATGCAGTGGCTAAATTAAAGGAATGTCTTGTAAAGGCACCATGTTTAGCATACCCCATAAAGGACAGGGATTTCTTTATAGAAATAGGTTTTTCTGAACATTGTATGTCAGCAGTGTTATCACAAAAACACAATTTGAATCACAAAACCATTGCCTATGCAAGTAAGGCATTTTCCCAAGTTGAAATGAAATTTAATGAATGTGAAAACGCCATATTAACCACTGTGTGGGCGCTACAACATTTCCGCCCCATTGTTCAGGGAGAAAAGGTGAATATTGAAACAAATCATCAACCTTTGCAATTTTTAGAGAGTAAAAGAATTAGATCAGGTAATCTAGCGCAATCCAGAATCACTTCATGGACGCTGGCATTACAAGGTTTTCCCGTAGAAGTGAGATATGGACAAAATAAAAAGAACCCAATTGCTCAAGGGTTAGCTGACTTACATGACTGTGCAGCTGAACAAATACCAAATGAAATGGAAGTGGAAACTAGTTTGCAGGAATTTGAACAATCACTGCACAAAGCTTTTGATGAAAAAACATGCAAGGATTTGCCAACTGTATAAGTGGATGGTTGTGCTTTTCACATTGAAAATGACAGTAATAAACAGTTAGTGGCAGGAATAGGAAATGTCTGGTTGAAATGTGAAGGCGTCCCCAGTATAGGGATGAGGATTGGAGATAGGAGCAGTCAGGTGGCGGAATTGGCAGCCATTTATAAAGCAATTGCTACTGCAGTTGATAAAAAGTTCAGTGAAATTGTCCTGGTGACTGATTCTGACTATGCATGGAATAGCTTCGTGGAGTATTTGCCTGGTTGGAAAGCAAGAGGCATGGTTACATACAACCAAAAGCCACTTACACATGGAAAAATGATACAAGCCATAGACAAATTGGTGTCAGAGAATAATTTAACAATATACTGGAGAAAAATTCGTTGGCATTTAAAAACACCAGGAGAGGATAAGGAGGGAAATGATAAGGCAGACCACCTGGCTAACATTGGGGCTGTGATGGGAGAATTGCTACCTATTGATTATTTAATGGGTGAAATACAAATTGATGCAGTCACACGTTCTAAAGCACCAAAGGAGGTAGATGAACCGGTGGTGCAGTGGAGTCATGACACGCCAGACCAAGATTTGATTGAGGCACAAAAGAATGATCGAATTTTGGGAATCTATTATAATCATTTGATAGATCCCGAACAAAATTCTTTAACAGAAAATGATTGTATGGGAAAAGAAGAGTTGAGGGTGCTATTAAAGAACAAAACACGAATTAGATTACAGGATGGACTAATGATTAGAGAGTCCATAACAGGACAAATACAGTGGGTAGTACCCCTTTCATTCAGAGGGCTAATGCTACACCATGCACATGATGCCATAACTGCAGGCCATAGAGGTTCACAAAAAACATTAGAAATACTAAAAGATTATGCTTACTGGCCACATATGTCCCAAGATGTGGAATTATATACTAGAGGATGTCTAGCATACGCCCAATTTAAACCTGCTTCACCAATGCATAGAGCACCATTGATGAAAAGAGGCCTAACTCTCCCATGGTCAGATTTGCAAATAGACTATGTAGGTCCTTTAAAAAGGTCGAGCAGGGGAAACCGTTATATTTTGAGTGTGGTATGTTTGATGTCGAAGTGGATTGAATGCATTCCTGCACCAGATTGTAGTGCGCAAACAGCAGCCACATTGCTGGTGAACCATGTGTTCTCAAGGTTTGGGTTGCCACAAAGAATTGAGTCAGACAGAGGAAGTCATTTCACAAGTACTCTAATGAGTAAGGTATGGCAAATACTAGGTGTGAAAAGGAAACTACATATCGCATATCGGGCAGCGTCTTCAGGTACAGTTGAAAGAAGCAATAGGTCTGTTGTGGATATTTTAAAGAAATTTGTGGCAGAAGCAGGTTCCAGCCGGGATTTACGTTTACCGTTGGTTTTGATGGCAATCAGATCAACTCCTGCCAAAGCAACAGGTGTTAGCCCCGAAGAGGTCTTGACAGGTAGGAAAATGGTGTTACCACAACACCTACTATACAGAACACATGAGCAGATACTTGTGAGTGCATCCACAGTTCATGAATATATTGATGAACTGAGGAGGCATTTGCAACATGCATTTGCTTTTGTGCAGAGAAATCTGGAAAGAGCAGCTGACAGTGCAAAGTCTTATTATGACAAAAAGACATCAGTAAAGGAATACAGTGTAGGGGATCAGGTGTACAAGTTTCATTTTGGAAAAAGTAAACAGAAACATTCTAAATTTCTAGCAGCCTGGCAGGGGCCATTTCGAATTATAGATAAGGTCTCTCCTGTAGTTTATAAAATTTTGAAAAATGAAGGTGAAATGGCAATAGAGCAGTTTGTCCATGTAAATCAAATCAAACCATGCCATCCCAGACATGAGATCAGGCAGCTTGAGCATGTAGAAACAGATAAAGTCCCTTGAACACAAAAAGAGAAAATAAATGGGTACAATCAGGAGGCAGTGACAAAGAAGTTAAAAAGTTGATTGTTATAATGGCACATAAACACTGTAATATATGTAAAAATATATAATAAATAAATAAATAAATAAATAAATAAATAATGGAAGCTCATGGTTGGTGTGCAGAGAGAAAATGTATTAAATGTTGAATGCTGTTTTATGTGTGCTTGTTTTCTTTTTAACTTGTGTTTAATTTCAGAAAAAAAAAAAAAAAAAAACGAAATATTTTTACCAAGCATTTATTTTTTTATTGGCAAAAGGGTGAAGTTAGTATTGTGCTATGTACTTAATTTGTTTATTTTCTATTTGATTTAGAAAATTAACATTATTTGGTCGGAGGTTCCAGGATCAGAGCCCACGGGAGACGATGGAGTCCTGGAGCCCACGAGGACGGATTCCGGGAAAGCCCCAAAGAGGGGTGAAGACCAAGGCTGCAAAGCGATCAGCATTGAAGATGATACCGATGATATGGTTAATGATGATGATATTTGGAGGGATCTTCAAGAATTCAGAAGCACAGGTTGTCATTGAACCTGGACCAGCATCTGGCATCGCGGTGGAAGAGGCACCAGGATTCATCATGAGTGATAGAAGGATGATTTTCCAAAATATATACATACCATTGAATCCTGAGATTTTGATTGAAAAACACTTGAACAATACCGGAATTAAGATTGAACAGACTAAAGAGTGGCTGGAAATAAGAAAAGAGGACACTAAGCAGTCAATAAGAGATATATTAATGCAATTGGTAAAAACATTCGTGAATTCAGCAGACATTAAGAAGAAGAGAGGAAAGAGAGGTGCGGTGATGCTCGCGATATCATTGGTAATGTCTATAGTTGGAGCCATAATAGGTACCACAATATCAACAGCCAATTCTATTTCGGTAGGAACACTCAGTACTAAAGCGCAACAACTGAGTATTGACCTAGAAATAATACAAAAAACATTAGATGGAATTAGAGGGGGACTGGATGAACAAGTAAGATTCATAAATGAAACTGCAATCATTCTAAATGAACAAGCGGATGTAATGCAACGGGCGACTAAAATAATACTTAAGCATGACAGAACTTTAAATGAAATATTGAACATAATGAGTCCTGTTGATAGACTATTAACGAATTATATCAGAGAAGTTCAAACGGCAGTTTCACAATTGATTCAAGGACATATCCCCTTGTATTTTGTTTCGCAGGATATTATTCGTCAAATGATAGAAAGATTGACCAAGAGGGAAATTGATATAATACAGGTAAAAATTGCATTCGAAATGGGTAATACAATGCCGTTATATGTGGACTTGGAAAGACTAGAGATCGGATTTTTGCTATGCATCCCATATGTAGCCCCTGAACTTATTTACCAAACGAAGTGGGTACACAACGTGGGATTTTGGCAAGAGGACAAATTTATTAAGATTAAGACTCCAGAAGTGGTGGCATTTCAGTCATGGGAACCTGAAGTTTATTTAATACCAAACCTGGAAACATGTGTAAAATTTAAAGAACAAAATTATATGTGTCCAGGTAAACCGTTTGTTCCTGGTGCCACAGATGCTATTTGTGGTTTGAAATCTGACCCAAGTATATCAGAGGAATGTGAAGTGATTATTAGCAATATGGGGAGTGAAGAAATGGCACAGGCTAAGATGGTCAGAGGTAAATGGTTGGTCAGCACCTGTTTAAAGAACATGACGGTAGTACAGTTAAACCATGGAACATACGTGGTTAAACAGGTGAAATATAATGTTTTTTATTTACAGGTTCCAAAGGATACAATTGTGTCAATTGGGGGGTTAACATTGTTTCATGTAACAAATGATGTTTGGGAAAGCCAAGTGGAAAATATCGATTTTTTTTCAAAGGGATACTTTTCCAATAGATCCGGATGTGGAATATTTATTGAATCACAAAGAAAGACATTTTATAAAAATGAATTTGAGAAAAAACGATATTACAATTAGTAATCTGGGGATAATAGAAGTGGAAAGATTTAATTGGGGAACCTGGGGGGAACGCTCAATAGTGGGTTTGGCTGTCCTGGTGCTAATCATGGTTGGATGGTTGATTGTGCTATCAGTAAAAATGAAAATGTTACTGATTTTACTAGCTACGTCAGGAAGAGAAAGATATCCCAATACACATGCATTTTAAAAGAAAAAAAAGAACAAGTTGTTTTTAGGAATTGGCTTGGATCGTAGCCAAGTTCTAAAAACAAAAGGAGGGTATGTAAGGATATTTGGCGTGTTACAGCACAGAGTACAGCACTACTGCACAGGTAGCAATTTTTTTTTTTGATGCAGCACCACCACATGGGTGTGGTGCATTGCTATATGTGTTGCCAGATTAACATGGACATATAAGTAAAGACAGGCTATTCAGTCAAAAACGATTTTAACATATAAGATGCAAATCTATTTTTACAGTTAAAAGCACACGTGCACATTCAAAAATGCACACTATTTTTCACCTGAAATGCCTATGGTCAAGAGACACATTTGAAAATTAATAACTAACCTTATTAATAACTAACCTGACTAATAAAACTGCATTTAACATAACCCACTAATAGAAATGTGTCTCCACTGCAGAATTAGGCCTACTCTGAAAGTGAACTTTTAAACGCACATTCATTTTTTTTTTTTTTTCTCTGCTGGTCTGTCCACATAACTACAGGAAGCAAAGGACTCGAAGGAACAGGAAATCAGTTGGTTACAAATGGTTACTGTAGAAATGAGCCATTGTGTAGTGAGGGAGGAGATGGCATGATTGATTCTGATTGGAGCAGCGTCATAGCAAGTATCATGCTAGAGGCAGTGATTAGAGTTTTGTCGGGGGGAGCTTGAGGAGAGGGGGAGGACATTCGAGATTTGGCAGAGCTGGGAGAAGGACCTGTTTCCTGGCTGAAGCATTCCTGCTGCAAAAGCTGAGAATTCCAGGCAATAACCCCGGTTTGAGAACGAAAGACGCTTGTTTTCACTGGGGTTAATCTTCAAGGGAGCCAAATTCAGAAAGAGAACAGCTGGAGAAAACTCATGCTGAACAGATAAGGTAATTACAGAAGTGTGGGGGCTGAGTGTGTACGAGAATATTCAGTCAGTGTAGGAAAAGAGATTCCTGTGCTTTACTCACATGTTTAATGTTGCAAATTGAGTCCTTGTCTCCGCCACTCTCTTTTCAGTGTATCACAGACAATGCTGTTACTGTGCTATTTTAATTATTTCTGTAAAGAGTGAGATCGTGTTTAAATGCAACTTTTATAATACACAAAAATATTTGAAAGCAGACGGGTGGTGTGTTTTATATTTACCAATACAGTGCTGATGATGTGGGGAGATGTTTAGACAGTGCAATTGTCATTTTCAAGGTAGCTAAACATCAAATTTGGCTGCCGCCGTGTGCACAATGTAATTCAGTATGAGCAATTATAACTAACTGTGTGTGTTGTAGTTTGTCGGAGGTCTATGAGTCGGCAAAAAGGGAGGCTCGGGACATAGTTCACTACCGTATATAAGATAGTGAAAATACCACATGATAGCTCGCTGCCGTAGATAAGACAGAGAGAAATTGCCCATGGTGGCACACTAAAAATGAAAATGTGGTGTTCCTGAAATGCAAGCCTGAGGTCTCTCTAGTGATTACACGAAAAATCTAAACAAAAATAAGGGGTTCTGGATATTGGGGCCACAAATAAAACAAGGGAATTATGCTCACCAAAATACCACCAACCACGCATACCAACCACGCATACCAAATACGCATGTCTGTGTGCTGAAATAATGCATGTCCACTGTATTATTGTTGTACATGGCCCAATCTGAATACAAGGAGTGATTGTTGCTAAGTTATTTTTCGGCGGTAAGAAAATACCGTCAGGCCCCAAATCTCCACAAAATACCCTACAGTACCCACAGTGAGGACTTTTTTGACCCTCTTTCATCTGCTGTCGAAACAGTTTGCTTCTGTACCAGCAGCTGAGTGCATGGCATGTTCCGGCTCGATCAAGGAACCTGCTGCTTTGGAAATCTTTGAGCCGCCATATCTTGGGTAGCATCTCAAACCACCAGCATCTTTATCCTCAGCCCACAACTCGACCATCAAACTGACCTGGTGGCTTCATTGACATGCATCTACTGAACCTGGCATTGAACCTCAGCAAGCTTCATCCTAAATCTGACTCATAAATTGTCCCCATCCAGATTAAAGTCCCTCGCTGCACCAGAACATGGTTTGAACCACTCACACAACATTAAAAAAAAAAAACCTGGTTCAACACTATTGAAATGCAAACACTTGATTATGGTACTGTTGGAAACTCCCAGAAACTTGGTCCAGTTGGTGGGACACTAGAGACTGGTTAAGCCACCCAATGAAACTTTTTCTGAAAGGCACATCCTTTTTGCCAACATTATAGTGATGTATTGGCATTTCTACTTACTAAATATCAAGACTGCTTGCATCATTATGTTCTGAATGTCATGTTCTGACTTAAGGGAGATTTATTTTTCTAATAGAGTTTTTATTGCGTATTGGTGTGTTTAAATAAGGTGTACATAATTGTATATACATTTGATTGGACATTCCTTTATTTTGAACTGTTTTACTATTGCAGTTTGGGTTGTTACTGTCTCACAATCACACCCCTCAGAAGGGTATAGCCTGCCCTCAGCCCTACATAGCATAAAAGGTGAATAAGGGATCTTGGCTGTGCCTGTAGGATCTTAATGAATGGTTTACTGTTTTTGTAGAGGTTTGATGTGATGAGTAGGTGGTTAAGCCAGTACTTATTCGTCTACTTATGCTATTGAGTAGTAATTTTGAAAAACTCATGCATCAAATGCACTAAAAATCACCATCACCTGGGGTGTAAATGTAAGGCGTAAACCCATATGCCTTGCTTTTAAGCCTTACTATTGCACTCTGCCCCATTCCTAGTTTGCTCTTGAAACCTATTGCATGCTACATTCATTATAATAATAAAATTGTTTGCACGTGAATCACAGCATCAGAAGCACCTTCTCCTCACAGAGAAGCACTGCTTGATGCTCACAAGCCCGTTCATCTAGCATGGCGGCTTTGGGAGGAATGACTGCTGGTGATCCCGCATACCCAATATTGCAAAAAAACTCCCAGCCCTGTTGGCCTGTCACCAATTGCTAGACATGGCACTTCTATCATCTTGACTCCACCTTATGACTAAAATGTAATGATTTGGCATTATATTAAATGCTGATATTGCAAGATGAGGTGAGGACCCTGGGTTTAATTAAGTGGGACATTGTTCCTATGCAGACCTTGAGGTAAGCTCTAGAACTTGGAGGTTTTGATCTATGGACCACCTTCTATGATATGTCAAAATTCCCATTGGCCTGTGAACTGTAGAAGAGCTGGCTACAAGTTTTATGGCTGTAGTGGTGGAGGGTGGATTTTGAAGTGCGCTTACAATGATGTACACCTGAGGGATGCCTGCCCTCATGGGTATATTGGCAGGCACTGACACCCATAGACCAAATATTGTGTTTGTGATGAGGCACTTGGGTTTGACTTAGTGGGTTATTGTTCCTATGCAGACCTTGAGGTAAGCTCTATAACTTGGAGGATGTACATGTGGAGGGTGCGGAGTGGTTGCAGAAGGATTACTATTGCAGAGGGTGTGCCTGATAAGCATTGGTTCAGTCCAGGTTTTGATGTATGGACCACTTTCTATTATATGCCCGAATTCCCATTGGCCTGTGAACTGTAGAAGAGCTGGATACAATGTTTACAGCTGTAGTGGTGGAGGGTGTATTTTGGAGTGCTCTTACAATGACGTACACCTGAAGGATGCCGGCCCTCTTCAGAATATTGGCAGTCACTGACACCCATAAACCAAAGATTGCAAGATTCCATTCTTCAAGCAGATATTTCTGTTTGTTTGGAGAATATCGTTGGAAACTAGCAGAAGATGTACTGACTCTAAATCAATTTGGTTCATTTGAAAATGTAACAAGGTATTCCTGTGACAAATTGGATTCCGCCTTGCAAACGATCAAGGATGAGCAGGGAAAACATGGCACACTCGGCCCTCACACTTCTACAAAACACAATGCAATCATAAAAGTAAAACATGAACAAAAAGGAGTATACCTCCTTCGTCTTTTGTGGTAATACAGGACGAGGGAAGGCTGTACTCTGAAGAGGGGTGAGAAGGTGAACTAGTAGTGACCCAAACAGCACAGAATCAAAGTCCAAAATAAAGGGCTTGTTCAATCAAGTTTCTATAAAAATATAAACACTTTAATAAAACACACCATCGCAAATATAATGAAAATAGATCACTATACTAAAACCCACCAAGAAGGAAAGAACAGAGAAGATGGAAGAGGCTGGGAAAATTAGCACTCTGAGCATATTTTCACAGGTGGTAGGTAAGCTAGTGCTATGAAAAGGATATTGGGTTGAAAACAGGAGCGATCTTGATCTAATCAGTCTTCAGTGTTACAATACTTGGATTCAGTTCTTGGTGGGCCGACACAACAGACCCAGGTTCCAACGTTGATGTCAGCTGATCAGGCTAATTTGAGCAGGTAGGATCGTGGAGGCCATGGCAGCAGGTGGCATTGGGTATGGTCGAAACGTGGTGCTCTCTTTGGTCTAACACTGGTGGTTCAATGATGCAGCTCAGGGTGCTCCCTAGAACGCATCACAGTTGGCCAGGTCAAGTCAGGCTTTGGCCACATGGAGAGGTTGGCGAGTGATACTTCGGCGAAGGCCATAGAAATTGTGATAGAGAGTGCATCAATGTGCCATCAATGAGGCAGCAGCTCTCGTGCCAGCTGGGCTGAGCTGAGGTTGTAACCCCTGGTTTGAGTTGGTGAGTGACCATCCAGAGATTTGGTTTGTTTTACGGCGTTGAGCAGTCACTTCAGGCTGAGCAATTGATGTGCTCCTCTAGGACACTGTGCAATATCGAGCTGGTTTAGATGCAGTGCAATAGTTTGGCCAGTTCGAGGAATGCAGATACCAGCGCCATCCCTATTGTTCAGGATGTGGGTAACTCGGAGTGACCATTTCAGTGTGGTTGCTGTGAGGCCTTCACAAAGAACTCAAGGACAGTATACCCCAGTTCACTGTCTGCTCTTCTAGCACAGAAGATTTGTTGCAGACTAGTTTGTCCTGGTACACAGCACTTGTCACTCCCAATTGTATATGGGAGTGGTTAGGGGACAAATCTTCATTCTGTTTTGAATGGTTCCTTCTTCACCTCCGGCAGAGGGCTTTGGACAGTGCAACTGACCCCCCAAAGGAAGTCCATTTGGGAATGTTCAGAATGTCTCTTCACCTTAAAGGATCCTGGAGGAACTCAGGGATTTCTAATGAAGTGGTGCAAAACACTTTCCTTTAAAGGCACACCTCCCCAGGTGATTTGTCTAAAGCTAGCTTGCTTTAGAGGACCAATCCCTGCTTGTAGCTGGAGTGGACATTGTCCTGTTGATCTTGCACTCAAAGCATGTTGCTCCAGAGGAAATGGAAGAGACAGGAAAGGGAAGAAGAGACCATATGAAACAAGATGGTGAAAAGCTCCTTCCAGTGTCCAGAGCAGTCCTGCCAATCCTACCCCGTCTTCTATCCTACTGACAACAAAGAACTTTGGATATGCTGCACCCCAATGTGAGGCTGCTCTTCCTGAATGGGTGTGTTCCTTTGTTAACTGGGCCCAGCCAGCTGCCTGCTGTTTGGTTGTCTCTGGGGGAGTGGTTACCAGCCCTCCCAAAGAGAATCAAAGAGAGTATGGGTCTTCTGCGTTTATGTCCTGTCATGTGGGAGTATCAGCTCATACGACCCAAAAACACATTCCTTTCCACAGCCGAGCTGCCTCACAGGGGCTGACATATGTGCAATATAAATTGGGAGGTGACAGCCATGATCATAAGCATCACCATGCACTATGCCTAAACTCAGGCATAATTTATTCTTGGAGATAACCCTGACACCAGCATGGGTACTTATGATCATCGTAGTTTGGATACAAGGACGTTAAATGTCGCACCTGTGCTGCTGTCACTGGAGTGGTTTAATGGGTATCTTGTGACGTTTGAACCTGTTGTGTGCCACAAGCAGAGCGGATGGTGTGGATCAGGCTACTGATGCAACAGTGCTACTCCTCCTGAATGGGTGTGCTCCTTTGATACCTGGCACAGGACAGCTGCCTGCTGTGCAGCTGTCTCTGGGGAAAAGGGGTTCCCGTCCTTCCCAAAGAGAATCAAAGAGAGGCTGCGTTCTCTGAGTTTTTGTCCTGCTCAGTGGCAGTATTGGGCCATCTGACCCAAATACACATTCCCTTCCACAGCAGAGCTGACTCACAGGAGCTGACACATGAGCCACATTAATAGGGATGTGGTGGGCATGTACATACATATCGCAATGCACTATTCCTAAATTCAGGCACAACTTATTCTTGTATATTACCCTGCCACCTGCATGGGGTACACATGATACTCTTATTCTGTGTATGATATGATATGATATGATATTTTATTTATATCACGCTCATACACAGGTTTTTCAGAGCGCGACAAGGCAAGGGAGGGGAACAGGGGAGAATGAAACAACGATTTTACTAGGCCCAGTGACATTGAGAACGTGCAAGTGCATGGGAGAGGGGGAGAGGAAAAGTGCATGGAGGGGAGGGAGAAAGTGGAAAGTGCAGAGCAAAGGAGAAACAGGATAAATAATCATAACAAAACTAAATAAATAAATAATAAAATCAGCACAAAGTGGTATTGCAGCCAAGTGGCAAGTGCTAGGTTTGAGGCAGCAGATCAGGTGGGTCTGATAAGTGCAGGAGGGGAAAAAAAGGGGGGGCTGTATTGGTACAGATACAACCCCAGTGCAAGGGGTGGCCCGGAGGCAGTATGGTAGGGTGGCAGGATGAGCAGGAACCTGGGACCAGAGACAGAGGGTGTACCAGTGCAAGGTGCCAAGAGAGCAGATCAGCATGGAAGAGATGGGGGCAAAGGCAGAAGCAAAGAGGAAGGTCTTGAGGTGCTTCCGGAAACTGAGATGGTTTTCCTCAAGTTTTAGAGTGGCAGGGAGGCTGTTCCAGAGGGAGGCCCCAGCCAAAGACAGAAATCTACCCCCAGCTCGTTTCTTTGAAAAACGACTGACCCTTAGGGAGTTAGAGGAGGAGGAGCGAAGAGCTTGAGACTGTAGGTATTTACAGAGGGATAGCTGAAGATATTTTGGACCCAGGTGCCAGAAAGCCTTGTGGACAATGCAGAGGGTTTTACATTTAATCCTTGCATCCACTGGGAGCCAATGGAGAGATTTCAGAGCTGGAGAGATACGATCCCAGGGCTTGAGGCCAAGGACAAGTCTAGCAGTCCTGTTCTGGATTTGTTGCAGAGGGCGGAGAGAAGAGGCAGGTAGATTTAGAAAGAGTCTGTTACAATAATCCAACCTAGAGAGAACCAGAGCTTGGGAGACAGTGAGCTTCTGGGGGAAAGAGAGGAAAGGTAGAGTACCTCTGAGGAGGTGCAGTACGAAGTTTGACTTTTTAGAGACCTCAGAGATGTGGGCAGAGAAGGAAAGTGTAGAATCAAAGATGACCCAGAGGTTCTTACCCTCGCAGGTGGGGGTAGGAGGAGGGCCAAGAGAGGCTGGCCAGAGAGTGAGGGGAAAGGAAGGATGTACAGGGACATATCTCAAATGTCACCCCTGTGCTGCAGTGACTTTCCTGTCTCTGCAGTGGTCGAATGGGCAACTTGTGACCTTTGAACCCTGCTATGTGCCCTGAGCAGGCCAGATGCTGCAGATAAGTTTATTGATGCAGCAGGGCTTAAGTGTACTATGCTTTTGGCATGAAGTTGTGACTAAGGGGGGCTCATTAGCAGATTACCCCTATGGAGAAGGAATCCCCTGCATCATTTTATTTACTTATACAAATCAAACAAGCCAGGGCTATTCACCCTTTCCAGATGGCAATTCCTCATACGCCGTCAGCCACAAAGGTTGAGACTAATACTTCTAAGGGTCTGGCTCATCCTCCTGGGGAAAGTACCTACTGAGGGTATATGCATTGGAGTGCTGCGCCCCCTGTTGGTGTTGGATGTCCATTTCCAATCCCTATAGGGATTTTGGTCCAACACAGTAACTTGGGGTACTCTCCCTGCATGGCCATAAGCCACCTCAGAGGTCTCTGGTCGGCTTGGACCCACAAATGTAGGCCTTCAGCTTGTGCACCACCCAAACTACCACAAACACCACTTTTTCAATGGTGGAACAGTTGAGCTTTTGCTTGGTCAAGCGCCTACTTAGATAAGCACAAGGTTGTTCCACCCCTTCAGAGTTCAGTTGTTCTAACACTGTACCAATGCCAAATTCGCAAACATCTGTCTGTATAATAAACTTTTTGCCGAAATTAGGGATATTCAGAACAGGGGCCTGGTACAGGCCATCCTTCAAGCTCTATAAGGATGACGGACAGGCAGGGGTCAAAAGTCACTCAGCCATTATGACCTGGATTACCATCATCTGGAAGGTGGCAAGGGAACTGTGTAATGCCCGTCTGTGGTGGAGAATGTGGACGTTTCTTTTGCAGGATCTGTCCACCCAACCTGCCAGTACCCGGCTGTGAGGTCAGAGGTACTCATGAACCGGGCAGTGCCTAACGGGTCAATTAGCTTGTGTGCTTGAGGGATGGTGCCTACATCTGTCTTCATGACAGAGTTGAGCCTCCTATAGTCCTCGCAAAAACGGACCCCGGTCTTCCCCCTACTGGACATTTTAGGGACCAGTTCCACTGGGCTAGCCCAGGGGTCACAGGAAGGAAAATAAAACCTAAGGCCAACATCTTGGAGACCTTCTCCTTAATGGTGTCTGTGAGGATTTCCGACATCCGGTAAATCCAACTCTTCACTGACTTGCTGGCAACGGTGTTGATGTCATAGCTGTGCACATTGATCTTCCCAGGAGTCATACAGAACAGGCTTGCATACTGATCCAGCAACTGCTGGCAGTCTCGTCTCGGCTGTTCAGTGAGGTCTGGAGTGAGTTGAACCTGAGAGACCCGTCAGTGGGCTCTACATGTAATAAATTGGTAAGGGCATTCATCTTCTCCTCCTCGTCATCCGTGACCAGAGCCATCAACAAGTCATCCTGGCTGTTATGGAGTTTTAGTCATTGGAGGTGAATAACCCAATGTGTCTGCCTCAGGGATCTTTGTGTTAATGAGGTAGTTAACCTCACTGACCCTTTCTAGCACCTCATAGGGCCCTGTGCACTTGTCATGTAAGGCACATGACTTGACGAGTTTCATGATCCACACCATCTGCCTGGTGTGTACACCTTCATGGTCACCTTCTGGTCATGCCAGTGCTACATGAGCTCCTGGCAGTCCTTCAGGTTCGGGGTACTCTGTTCCCTACACTTGGCCATCCGGGATAAGAGGCTGAACACATTGTCCACTATGTCATGGAAAGGAGTTGGGGATTGCCCTCCCATCCTTCCTGCACCAGACTTAGTGGACCTATAATGGGATGACCAAACAGGTGCTTGAAGGGACTGAACCCGAAACCACTCTGTGGCACCTCCCGGGTAGTAGAACAGGGAGCATGACAGGAAAATATCCCAAGCCACCTGTCATGCCCTTGAGGGTCTTGGTGAACCGCTCAACAAGCATGTTGGTTTGTGGGTGAAAGGCTGTGGAGAACCTGTTGGTAACTCGACACTCATGCCACCTTGTCTTGATATACGCAGATATGAAGTTGGATCCCCTGTCTGAAGTTACTTCCTTAGGGAATCCGACACAACAGAGCCTTTGCGACGACAGGGTTCTTGAAACTCCCCAGCGGTACAGCCTTGGGGTACCAGGTGGCATGATCAACCACAACTAAGTTATACCGGTTTCCAGAGGAGGTTTGAGGATCAAAAGTACCCACAATGTCCATGAGTATTGTCTGAAAAGGTCACCCAACCATGGGTAGTGGAATTAGTAGGGCCTTGGTGGCTTCGCAAATGCTTTTATCTTCGACCCCATCTGGGGTCAGTAGAAATGAGCTGGTTTCATCATCCCAAGGTGACCTGCAAATGGAATGTCTTCAGCCAAGTGCAACATGAACCTTCAATGGCACTGGAGAACCACTAAACTATGGCGTGCCCCCATATCAGAAGTCTTGTGCTTACTGTAAAGGAATCAATTCTTCCAGTACACATTTAACATCCTAATGGCTTCCCCCATGGTTTGCTTCTCTGCCTGTTCACACAGATTTGCCAAGGTTGAACAGTTGCACTGTGCTTGGCAATAGTCAGCCTGGCTTGTGACCCTGGCTAATGACAAATCACTCAGTCCGGGCAGACCCATGAGGTCTGGATCTATTGTGTCCCCCAACCCAGATTCAGGTTTTCCATATGTAGGACACCCTGATGTCACTGAGTCAGGTGCCACCGTAGCAGGCACTTCTGTGGCTACTAGACCTTCTCCTCAGGCAGGAGCAGGCGTCACTGTGGACTCTGGATCTGGTTTGGGTAGTACTGCAGTGCTGGTTTTATGTCATCATCTGCTGGAAAAGTCACTGGACTGGTGGCCGCCAGGGCTGCTACCCAAAGTGCTTCCTTGGCCCACAATCTTGTGACTGCAGTGATGATTTTGGCATCAGATCTATAGTTTCCTAACAGGCAGTCTAACAGAATGGCATATTTGATAGTGATCCAGAGCTGAGAGGTTTCCCCCCTTCCTTCCAACTGAATTCCATGATAGCCAGTGGGAATTGGGTCAGACCATTAAATCCTCTGACTAATCCAGGAGGACCAGGGATGATCTGGTCCACTCGCGCCACTACCATCAAACAGTGCTGCTTCTCACAACAGTACCACAAAGTGTTGGGGCTTGCTCCTGTTAATGAACATTTTGAGTCCAAAAAGATCTCGGTATTAGCGGGAATGGGGGCCTCAGTGGGAGACACAGTACCTTTCCCGCTCAGGGAAAAAAGTGTGCCTTCGGCCAATCCCAGGCCAAGTGGGAATTCATCCTCTAAGATGCCCACGTTGACTATTTCCTCTTCTTCCTCCTCCTCCATAAGCTTAGTGCTAGCTACAACTGGATCGGGTCTATCTTTGCCAGTGGGGTCTCCCTTCCTATATTTCTGATCTCTGCAGGTAAAGCAGCCTTGAGAGGCTGTTAGTATGGTTTCCCCATTTCTAGGGGTGGTCTCACTTCTGCTTTCTTCTGGGGACGATGATGCAAGCGATGGGGGTTTCCTCTCAGACATTTGGGTCCCTTTTTTGGCAAGAGGGTGCAAACCTTTTTCCTTACACTCATTCGGTCTATGTTTCTCGGTTCACTTGTTATCTGATTTGGATGCTCTAATCACATCCCTTTCCTGGACACAAGCAGCATCAAGCCAATCGGCTGCCTTTACAATCTCTCAAGGGTTCATGATAGTCTTGTCCACTAAATGCTGGTGTAATGCTATCTTGCACTGCTTAAGCATGCTCTAACATACATTCATATTGAATATGCCCATAAATGTGTCAACGTGGTTATCTGTGACCCAACCACTGAGATATTTTATTAAGTGATGCATAAATGCCTAAAAGGTTTGATCCCCTTCTTGGTGAACTCTCTAAAGCTCTTAAAAAGCTGTTGACTGTTCTGGGGTTTTGCAAACCTTTCAGAGGGCCACGGCCTTCATCTTGGAATAGATAGGCTTCTCCTCTGGAGTCAACTGAATAATAACATCAGTTCCAACCATTGGTAGATGGCTCATAAGCGCAACACCCCACAACTCCTCTTCCACCTCCTGGAGGCAGAAAGCCAACACCAGCTTTTTGAGCCAGTTGAAAATATCATTCCCTCCCTCATACAGCTGGATTAAGCCGTTGGGGATGTGGCGCCTAGGCTTTACTTTGGAGTATTTTCCTTAGATACTCGCTTCTCTGCTTGAAGTATTTATGGCCTCCTTCGGGGCCTTGAGTTCCAGCTTGCTTAACATCCTGTAGTCCTGTTGCTTTTGCTCCCCGAGGGACATTCTACTCTCCTCTAAGAGGTAGTGCCTGTCAGTGTCAAGTGCTACAACAGTCACTCATGCCCTGGCTGAAGATCAGGACCTACCCAATAAGTGTGACCTGTGGGAGGCTCTCGACCTGGGATATCACAGTCCCTGCCCGCTGGGAGGAATTCTGAGAAGCGCTATCGCTGTCACTGTCCTCAGCAGTTTTCATGCCCCCCAGGTGCATGGGCAAGAGGGTTAGGTGATCCAGCATACTGCTGGTCCCATTGTAGTCCTCCATCCCTTAGCTTCCTCAATAGCTTGGAGGCTATTCAGCAGTTTGATTTTTCTTTAACCATACCACCACAAGGGAGTCTCCTCTCTCAGCAGAGGTCGCACAATACACTTGCTTTCAAAGTCTGGACCATGGTCATGTCGAGTTCCATGGTGGTGAAAATGCCTTGGTAATAAAAACAAACTTTAAATGCAGATACTTATATTGGCTCTCTGAGCTGTAGGCACACTCTCTTTCAGATTAAATCTATGCCAGCAGTGTGACAAATTGGATTTTGCCTCACAGGAGTACAAGGATGGGCAGGGACTAAATGGCCCACTCAGCACTCACACTTCTATAAACCAAAACACAATGCAATCATAAAGGTAAAACAGGGACAATCAAGAGATATACCTTCTTCACCTTTTGTGATAACGCAGGCTAAGGGAAAGTTATTCTCTCAAAAGGGGTGTGAAGGTGAACCAGTCATAACCCAAACAACACATTATAAAAGTACAAAGTAAAGGGACTATCCAGTTAAGGTTCTATAAAAATATACACACTTTAATAAAACACATAATCTGCAAGTAGAAAGAAAAGAGATTACTATACATAAACCCACCCCAAAGGAAAGAACAGAGACGATGCAACAGGCTGGAGAAAGTTGCACTCTGAGCTTAGTTCCAGGCGCCGTAGGTAAGTTACTACCATGAAATGGATATTGAGTTGAAATCAGGAGCGATCCTGACCTAACCAGTCTCTCGGGTCACAGTGGATGGTGGGGTAAATTCAGTGTCACAGTGCCTGGATTCAGTTTTGGTGGGCTGGCACATCAGACCCTGGTTCAAATGTTAATGCAAGCTGATCAGGCTCAGTTGGGCACTTAGGATCTTGGAGGCCCTGCCAGGAAGGTGCGTTGAATAAGGTAGAATAAGGGTATTCTGTGCGGTTGAACAATGGCGTTTCAATGATGCAGGTTGAGCAGTCCCAAGAACACTTCACAGTTGGCCAGGCCGAGTCAGGTTTTGGACGCTGCAACAGGTTGGCGAGTGACGCTCCAGAGGTTAGAATTACTAGGAGATGGTCATTGAAGCAGTGATTGAGGGTGCGTTAATGTGCTGTCAATGAAGCAGTGGTTCTCAGGCTAGCTGGGCCGAGCCATGGTTGTAACCCCAGTTAGAGTTGGCAAGTTACCTCCAGAGATTTGGTTTAGTCACTGGCATTGAGCAGTCGCTTCGGCCCTAGCAAGTGATCTGCTTCTCGAGGACATGATGCAGTGTCCAGCTGGTTTAGATGCAATCCAATAGTTCGGCTGGATGGAGGAATGCAGTCACAAGCAGCAGAACCTACCCTATTGTGCATGATTGGAGGAACCCAGAGTGACCTGTTCAGTGCCATAGAACAGGGAGCTTTCGATCGTCTGGCCCCCCCAGGTTTTGGGAGGCTTTTGCAAATGACTCAAGGACAGGATATTCCAGTTCAGGTTCTGCTCTTCTGGCAGAGAAGATCCTTTTCAGAATGGTTGGTCCTAGTCTGCAGCACCGGTCACTCCCAATGTCCCATGGGAGTTGTTAGGGGACATAACTTATTTCTGTCTTTGATGGTTCCTTCTTCACCTCTGGTGGAGGACTTTGGACCATGCAACTGACCCAAAGGACGTCCAGGTGAAAATGTTCAGAACATCTCTTCGGCCATAAAGGATACTTGAGGAACTGAGAGAATGCTGCTGAAGGGGTACAAACCCCCTACCTTAAAAGTTAAATGTCCCCAGGTGATTGGTCTAAAACTAGCTTGCTTTAGGGGAGCCTGCTCCTGGCTGGAGTGCACGTTGCTATGTTAATCTTGCACCAAAAGTGCTTTGCTCCAGAGGAGAAAGGAAAGGTAAAAAGACACAGTGAGAATACAAGATGGTGGTACCCCAACCGACTGAACCAATGATTCCTGTCCAAGGGGTGCCACCACACTTTATGCTGGTCTCATTCAATATAAAAGTTGGGGTGTGGTGGAAAGCACCACTAAGAAGTGGAGTGGAAGCAGTCTAAGTGTATGCTTCATTTTTCTGGTTTGATTTCCAGTGCCGGCACTGGTAATTGAGGCTGCCCTTGCAGCCGCATACGATTAACTAAATTCATGAAGTCAAGGCAAGTGCCAAGGCAGAAAAAAATGGAGTCTTTCCTTTCTACATCTCACAATTAAGGTATTTGGCACAGTAATCCGTAACTGCCTCAAAGCGTGAGAAGGTGGGAAGAAAACAAATAAAGGATTTGTAATAGTTGTCAAATAGACTTTCGTAAAATCACTTTGGCACAGTTGACCGGTTTTGAGACTTCACTTAGTCATCCAGAAGTTTGTTGTACAACAGAATAGTGCACTGAATTGTCTTCTTTTTTTACCTCAAGTCAACTTTTGATAGCATGCAGAGGGGGGAGCGGTGGAAATGTCTGCTGTTTTATGACATGCCTGGCAATCTTTTATGGCCCATAATCGAACTAGATGCTAAAAATTCAGCCAGTACTAGATGGGGACCAAGCTGCGAGACTGCCACACAATTTCCAGCTGAGAAGGGCATGTGACAGGGCTGTGTTTTGGCCACTTCACGATTCCTGATGCTGATGCCCCACAACTGAACGGACAGAGAATATGAATATTGCTCTACACAGACCATGCTGTTTAATTTCAAAATGCCTATGGACCTGGGTAAGCAAAGGAGAGTATTCTGCGTTTTGTGCAAAAGAAGGGCCTAGTGGTTAATTACAAACGAAAACGGAAATAATGCAGCTCCGCAGGCACGTCTGGTGAGTTGCAGCAAGATCCGTTATTCCTTCAGTTAAGTTACATTTAGCTGTTTCATAGGAAACCCACTGGCTCCCATCACCCAGGTTTGAGCTCTCTGTCTGGGTTAGAACCTTTTCAGGCAACACTCACTCAACTCATTCAACAACAATCTCACCGCATTCTCTATGACATCATACGTTCCATAGATCCAACCAAGCACAATACAACACAACAAAGCTGATGATCTGTAAACTTAAAAAACAGAAAGCCTAGGAAAAGCAAAATTACATTTGGCAAAGGTGCCATTGAATAGGTTTCACAATTTGATTATCTGAGCATTAGATTTGGTAATGATGAAGGCTGGGAGAAGCACAATGAAAAATATCTTCAGTATCTGTTCAATTTTAAATCTGTAAAATTCTTCAAATCAGCTGGAAACAGATCCATCAGTTCAGCACTTTGAGGTTTATAGAGGATAAGCTCCACTGAGTGCCTTTTACGGAGCTGAGCTATGGGTCTGGCTGAAAAGTCCAACATTAATTGAAGCCAAGAAAATCAGTTTTTTAAAGAATTACTGGGAATTCCCCTTAGTGATCCATGTCCATTTATGGACGGGATTTTAAAAGCATAAGGATTTATTAGACCCTTATTGTATTGGATTCAACTATGCACCAAACCAAGTCTATATTTTATAAAAAAGAAGAACCTTTGGATGTTTCAGGATGCCGAGGCATGTGCATTTTCCACTGGCTGACCCATCTATAATACATAATTCAATGGCTGGCACTTAGGGGTCTTTGGACAAATCTGTTGAGTCTAAATAGGGCTACAGGAAAGAACATGAGAACAGCAATCTGTGACAAGGTTCAAGGTGACAATTTAAGAAGTGTTTCTAATCACACCTGGCTCTTCACTACTTCAAATTTAAAGCAGATGGGATTTTGAACCTTGCCTGCACAACATGTAGCTGGTGCTGATGAGATGTGTGTTTGTCAGAATGGGTTTGGTTATTCTTCCATTCAAAATAGATGGAATCCTGTTGCCCCTGGTGTGTGCCCTGCTTACTATAATATAATAATAGAATAATATAAGGTGGAGGAGCATAAAACCATGTTTGAAATTTAATGGAATTAGAACGTTGCAAACTGCTGAAAAGTTCTAATAATCACCCTGATGTAGTTTTAAATGTGGCTGCCTAAATTAATGAACCTTGGATACAAATAATGAAACATAGCTTGACTTGTACTAATATAGGTCCCATGTGTTAATATCGCCACAAAAATATCACCATACATGAATGGCGCTATTGATTTGCTACTATATTAACCCATGGAACCTGCGGGGGACACTACACAACCCCCATATTTTTTTAAAGGGCGCCGGATACCCCCCTGCAACCCCCGCTCCCATTACCCCATAAATTATCCCCACTAATAATATCGCCTATGGCCGTTCCCAACAACCATATATATGGCAATATTATTGGTGGGGATAATATTACCTGATACCCTAATATAGCCATATTGACGAGGAACCCGGGCTGTACTGGGTGGTAACGAGGGCCTGGATATAAACCCTGATACGTCCCGGGTTCCTCATCATTATGGACATTGGCACTCCTGTAATTTCCTATGCGGGTGATAATGGTGTATAATACATTTTATTTTTAAAGTTACCTTTTGGTGCTGTGCAGCATTGCTTCACAGTTTCCAAGTCTGTTCACTACGTTGATGACCATCACTTAATCTGCAAAGGAAACGGAGGTGGGCAAGTACAACACTGCGCCATGAACTACCAAAAGGTACGTTTCTTTTTTTTTCATAATTAAACACTGTTAGCACCAACATAGGAAACGACATGGGTGCTAAGAGGTGAGGGGGGGAGCGGCAAATGGAATGAGAAGCGGCGAATGGAAGGGGATTCTAGCCAGCAGGAGTCAGGCTGCTCTGAATGCAGCCTCATACTGGAGTATCCAATCTGCATTCCGAGCATCCTGATTGGCCAGCGCCCCCTTCACGGGTGCTAACTAGATTTTGCATTCGTTTTCAGATGATTAACATCTTTTTAAGCAATCGCTGTTCATATTGTTTTTCATTTTTTTAAATATTGTTTGCCTGATGACATTTTGTCGAATAAAGTTAAAGTATCATGATAATAACTGAATCTAAATTAAAGTTCATAGATTGTACAACCAAAAAGTGAATTATTAAAGGACCGAAACTCGTAAATCTGAAAAATTCCATAAATTCTTCATCACTAATCTTCCAAACAAGCACTGGCAATGACAACAGTTTTAGCTTTTGTATAGGCCTGGGAAAAACTTTAATTATGGCAGTTTCCAAATAGTGTGTGTACCTGGAAATATAATAGCAGTGATTGGCTAATGCCTATCTAATACCTATACACAAACCAAAAGACTGTTGGCATTGCCAATGCCTGTTTCTTATAAGACTTTATTGATGGACACGCACACTGCTTCAAGTGGCTGAAGGCAGAGCTGCAGATTTGTGTCCCTCCTCATATGCCATCTCCACTAGCTGTACTCCAATGCAATAGTGTTTGCTTTACTGGCTAATAGCTACAACTAATAAAAATGAATCCTCAATATATTTGTCTGAAAATGCTTATTGCCAACAATCTGGCTCATCTCATTCTCATGAATAAATATATGAATATATCTAGGGGCAACTCTGCACGTCATAACAATACTTTACTCTATTGTAGGTAATAAACACTTTCAAACCAAAAACAGTAAGTGCACAATAATATTTCTGAAACCTGTAGCACAGTGGCACCATTTAGACTATGTTAATGTACTTGGATTTGTGAAGCTGCATCATGTCTTAGCTCTCTGGCAGATCTTAAAGACACGGGGTTGAGATAGGTTAGTGGGGAAGGAGGTAAATGCAAGATTGCATTGCTATTGTGTTGATATGTGAATGTGGGATGTTCCCTCGGCTCTTTGTACAGTTCTTTTTCTCTGTGTTATTTGTCAAAACAATCGAAGAATGTGTGTCCACAGAGGCATCCTGTATCCCCTTGGTGCTAGGATGCATTGTGGGGAGCTGTGGTATGCAGGTTGGCTGCAGAGGTCTGGTGTTCTGATTGTTTATGTCTGTTTAGAAGGTGGTTAGATTGTGATGAGCTGATGTCTTAGCTGGTGTGTACATTGTGGCTTTACATATAGAATGTGCACATGTTAATGCAGTACATAATTGTGAGACAATCTTGAACCCAAATACTGTAGATCATAAACATGTCACAGTGGATCATGAAAAAAGCACAAGGCATTAAAGCCATGAGAGAGCATTATACGGCAAAGCAAAGTTTGCCTTAACACCCAATACAACCTGGTGTACACCCTGTCATCATCTTGTCCTACCACGAGCATCCACAGCCAGCTTCCATTTAACTTTCCTAATTGTCACTGTCAAGTCCTCTCTCTCGTTCTCCTTCCGTTTCAGTCTCTGTCTTTGACTGCTTCCGTCACATTCTCTCTCTGTCTCTGTCTCTTTTGCTTCAATTCTTTCATTTATACTTTGGCCACGGCGTGAAACAAGGGTCTGGGAAGTGACACAAAAGGAGAGGGAGCAGCTTCAAAACCTCTGTCATTACCATAGTGATGTGCTGAGGGATTTAGAATGAATTAACCTTTGGTTCAGATAAAGAAATATTCCTCACAAAGCATTTCTCATTTAATTTAATCATAGGTCTTTGGTATACTCGTGTATAAACTACTCATGTCTTCAGTTACTACTATTCATTTTGTACATATTGAAATATAGTTTTTCATTTTAAGACAATCGTTCCTATATCTGACATAGGAAAACTCATCTGTACAAGCTGATTCACAAATGCAGCACAGAATAGAATATATCCAATGGTTGTTAAAATGACGCTGGGTTGAATACAAAAACTGCCTCATAATGAGTTTGGCGGTAACCCTTAATTGCGGTGGTAATACTTTTACCACTGAATTGAAGGGTCTGCCAAATCATGGGTTTGGCAGGATCTCCCCCCAGCTCTGAGCTGGAGGTAAATCTGTTGTGAATTTGCCAATTTTCTGTGCTGTTATGGCGCGGTATCACCGCTGACGGTAGTAGCGCGGAAATTCCCCCTTGGGCCCAATGAGGAATGAGGAATTCCCAAATGGGACCAATGGATAATGACCGTTCCGCCAAACCTGTGATCCATCTCTAATAGCACCAGGGGGGGATTGGTGGTAACGCTAACAGCCCTGGCAGTATCCCGGCAGTATTGCTTCCGGGATACTGCCCAACTCGTGATGAGGCCCATGGTGATTACATGTATACACCCATTTTGGAAACAAACCTTGATGATAGCCTGCTTGTTTTGTATCGAACAGTAGAATAATCTGATTTTCATTTTATAGCACAGCTAGTCCGACATGACCACTGTTCAATCTTTTCTTTTTTTGGTGAAACTTTATTTATTTTGTCAGAAAATAAATTTGACCAACAGACAATTCCCAGACAAACATCCGGTCAGTGTGCACAACTTAACAGTCCAAACAGATAACACAATGTATAATGGTTACAATCCAGCTAAGAAACATGTATCTCTCCTACCGAGTATTCTCCACCACCTCCTCCACATTCCGTCCCCCATTGGCAAGCATATATGTTCGAACGTGGCACCAAATATCGTTAGGCATGCAGGCAGTTGTCACATTAGAAATACAACTTTCCCCTCTCTCATTTGTATATACAAGGTCTCTCAACCATTGAGCCTGTGTCAGACCAGTATTGGATTTCCAATGTCTCTATATGCCTTTTTTGGCAACTATGCATGCTATACTGAAAAATCTATGATTGATGATGGAAACTTTACCTATATCCCCTAACTAATATTTTATCGGGCCAAGAGGGTGGAATATTTACAATATCAGCAATGATCTCAGCCATCACATGCCAAAAACATACAATGCAGGGGCATGAACAGAACATATGTAAGAAGTCAGCGGGAGAAGTGCTACACTTAATGCAAGCATGATTTGAAACTGGTGTACATTTTGCAATCCCTGCTGGTGTATAATGCAATCTATTTAGGGTCTTAAATTGGATCAGACTTTACCTAGGGCACAGAGACACACCTTTCGTAAGGAGGCAACATTTCCTCCACTATTCGTCCTGAATTCGTGTTCCAAGTTCCGCTCCCATTTTGGGCATGCTCGGTTCATGGTGGCCTGATGTTCTGGGGATGGATTATAAAGTTCGGAGACCATCCTTCTGGATTCCCCCACTGCAATTAATCCCTCTATACAAGGATGCACCTCTGTCTCCTGGGGAAACGACAGCCATTTGATCCTGAAAGCCGCTCTCATACAAAAATATTGCAAAATCAAAATGGATGTATTACCCAATGTGTTCATGAAGTCCTCCAAGGAAACAAACACACCCTCCCGGAACATGTCCCCTAAGAATAGCTGGCCCTCACTGTCCCATGCAGCAAAGGACATCCCTGTCAGAGGTTGGGGCAATATCTGGGAGATTCAATAGCAGAGTCCCATGTTTTTGGGAACCAGAATATTCAATCTAGGGAACAATCTGGACCACACATTCGCTGTGGTCTGCACCAGATCAAAAGTGCACAAATCTATATATTTATCACTGAAAATGACCAATTTCAAATCATACGATGCGACACTGTACTTTTCAAGTGGTAAATGCACAATAGGACATGAGGAGTTATAGCAAAAGCAGGCAAAGTGTGCTTGGGCTACCAGATAATATAGTTCAAAATCAGGATCCAAAATACCTCTGTCAACTGTCCCCAGCTTATCCTGACCGACCCAACCCAGTCCCCAACAGAAACCTTACAGCCAGATATCACAGCATGCTAAATAATGCTCTCCCAGGCCAGATGGGAATATTTGTGATATAATACAATAAATTGGGTAGGACCACCATTTTCAAAAGGGAGAGGTGTCCATATATCGAGATGGGAGTATGGACCATACATTACATTTTGCAGATTGACTAGAGAGATACAAAGCACGGTTCTCAGTATGTAGAGACTGCAGCTTTCTGGACACTTTACCCCCAAAATACACAAATGTCAAAGGGACCCACATGAAAGCAAGTAGATTGGGGAATGGTGTAGTAGCATCTGTCAGCGGGTACTGCTCAGAATTTGCTTTACTAACTCTGCATCCAGAATATCAGGCATCTTCCATTATGGGGCCCATATTCTCGGTGGTGAACATACAACAGCATAATATCCGCTGCATACAATACAAAACCTGGGTCAGTCCAAGTATACGGATGCCCCTATGTTTATGTTTAGATCACTTAAGTTCAGCCAACAACTCAAATGAGAGGGCAAACAATGAAGGGGACACAGGGCATCACTGACCTGTCCCCCTGTGCAAAGTTATGCCCAAGGACAGAGCATCATTAATCTGAACCATCACCGTAGGGGAGGAATAAAGAAGCTGAACACAGTTAAGGAAATAGGGACCAAACCAGGGAACCGAGAAGAGCTACCACCATGACACCATGGCTTCTAAAGAGCCTTTGACAGCCTTGGCACCAGGATCAATCTGCAAAATAATACAAAATAAACGTCTGAGATGTGATGCAGTTGATGGGGTTGGAATAAAGCCGGATTGTTCCAGACGAATTAGCGATGACATATGCAGGAGAATCCTTGGCACAAGTACCTTAGCAAAAATGTTCATGTCTACATTAATTAACGAAAGCAGTTGATAGGATGCACATCATCAGGTGGTTTGTTGGGTTTATGAAGTAATGTGATAATCACCCTCCTCAGAGTCATTGCGAGTGTACCCTCCAGCAATACTTCATTCGACAACTTAAGTAGCTGCGTACCAGAATGTACATGCAGTATTTATCGAAAATTCTGTCAGCAACCCATCTGAACCAGGTGCTTTTCTCGACGAGAGCACTGATATTGCAGATATAATCTCCTCAACTGCAAATGGCTCATCCAACCTGAGACGTACTTCATCAAGTATCTGCAGCAACTCAATGCCATCAAAGTATTCAGCGATATCCTCTCCCAAATATCGGTCTATATTAGCATATAAAGTGCTATAATATGCTGCAAATTACTTATGGATGCTCTTGCTTTCCATGAAAACTGTGCCTGTCGCCCCTATAATCCCTGCTATTGTACGTATACCTCATTTTGCACTAATCATACGAGCTAGGGTTCTCCCAGGTCTGTCAGCTTCCGCATATCTTCTCACCAGAACTGGTTTGGAGATATAATTAGTCTCCCTTCCTTCCAAGGAGCAGAATATAAGAAGGTCACTGTTTATCCTGCCCAGTAGTTCTTTATCTTTGGTAATCCTATATTAGTTTTTGAGGACCCTTATCTGCCCCTCGAGTACATTCAACTCTGAATGATGGGTTGCAAGCTTCCCCTCTGATGAGGAAATCAAATCACCTCTCGTGTACACCTTAAACACCTCCCAAACCATGAACTGAGATGTCACTGAACCTACATTGTTCGCAGAAAAAATTATCTATCTTGCCAGACAGAGAGTCTGCCAGAATGGGCACTAATAGCAATGAGGATGACATCCTCCACAACTGTCAAATCTGGGCAGGGCCCCAGTTTAAGCGATCGAGCTATAGGTGAAGGATCTGAGAATGTACAAGGTAGAATGGTGCAATGGGACATAATAGCAGACAAAGAAGCCAAAAACGACCAGTATTCTATTCTTGATAAGGAATCATGGGCAGTGGACTAATATGTATACTGCCTACGGTCCGGATGCATGCATCTCCACGCATCTAGCAACTGTAGCTGGGACATTGTCAGCAACATAGTTAAGACTGCTAATGAAAGAGTGTGAGGGGCCTTAGTGGAATGATCTAGGGTAACATCCAAAACTGCATTTATGCCCCCCGCCCCACCCACCGCAACATAGTGATTTCCATGGATCTAGCTAAAATAGCAACCAGCTTCCCAAGTCTGAATCATCTAAGTTTGCTCCATATGTGTTTACTAACACAATCTCTTTACCGGCTAAACTGCCCCTCAAATAACATATCTCCCCAGTGAATCAATACATGTAATGGTGGATGGAAATGTGACAGAATGATGAATAAGGGTTATTAACTCCAGAGCCTGTGAAGAACATTCTGTGTAGTATACCCTCCACACTTACTGGCAAAGCCCTGTGTACCTCACCAACTGCAGGAGTCTCCTGCAACAAAGGTAATTTAGGAGAGTGGCACTCTATGTATGCCAGCAATTTCCTAGCTTTGACAGGGTTATTTATTACCCAAACGTTCCACATAAGGAACATAATTGCCTCACACATAATTCCTGATAACATGCAAAGCAGATAGAACCATATGTATGCCTGGGCTATCAACCCATACAATAGGTACTTGTACTACACAAATCAACATTTCTGCCAACATTTTTGAAAAACATTCCCCTAACAGAACTCCCCTTCCCTAAGACCACCCCACACCATTACCATCCACCCCAACCTGACAGTGTCAATTCCCGAATCTCCAGACATGAAAACCAAGGGAGGCCATATGAGTAACAACCAAGCTAGATGACCTTCAGGCTGCCTGCCATTCACCATTATATGCTGGAACCAGGCTTCCGCTTTCATGAACGAAGATGATTATCCCTCATGATGTTCAGGACACTCGTTTTGCAGAGTCTGATAGACCAACATTCAAGTTACACCTCAAGTTAGGCTGCCAGAGCTTCTGCAGGGTTTTATAGGAATAGATGTACGTAATGTAATCTAATATAATTTCATTACATTTATAGAGCGCTAACTATGGCCTGAAGGCATCTAGGTACTGAAGAAAGACAAGTAGGAAGCCACATATTGACAGAGCCTAACTCAAAATAAATAAGTTTTAAGGGCTTTGCAAAAGCCAAGGAAATACAAAATCTCGCAAAGCTGAAAGGAAAGAGAATTCCACAGAGAGGGGGCAAGCACAGAGAAGACACAGCCTCCCACCCGAGCCCTGTGGAACCCACGCACCGTCAACAGATTGCGAAAAAAGCAGACTGCAAAAGCCTGACAGAAGTATAAAAAGTCAGTTTCGATTGTAAATATTCAGCCCTGGATTTATGAATTGTGCATTGCACAATACAGAGAACATTCAATTTAATACGGCTGTTCATTGGAAGCCAGTGGAGCTGCTGTAAAAGGCTGCAAGAGTGAGAACGCCTTGTGGCTCCCAAAACCAAGTGAGCTGCAGTATTTTGTAACAGTTGCAGATGCTGAATTAACAAAGCTGGTTGGCCAGGGTAGATTCCATTACAGTAATCCAAGGATCCCATAATGGATCTAGTCACTACCTTGGACTGATGTTCCATAAGTAGAAAAGGCAGAGTTTTCATCAAGATATTCAGCTTGAGAAATCCTGAGTTGCACACAGATGAGATTTGGTCTTCCCTGAACCCTGATGGTAAAAGTTTAATGCAAAGACCATTAACTGAAACACTAGGGTTAGGACAGGCTCCAAGAGAGTCGCCAGAGAGTGTTGGTAGCATCAGAGCCAACCACCAAAATATCAGTTTTTTCGCCGTTTAACTTCAGCCAGTTTTTAGCCATCCAGATGCCAATTTCTGATAAACAGTTTCGCAGTTTTGAGGGGGGATCTGAAGCAGGCACGTTCCGACAAAAAAGCAGCTGGGTGTCATCCACATATGTAGAAAATCGAACCTCGTGCTCAATAAGAAGATCTGCCAGGAGTTAAGAATAAAGATAAAAAAGGAGTGGATACAGAGAAGAACCTTGGGGAACCCCACAGGAAAGAGCCACAGAGGCCAATTGGAATGGAGAGAGGGACACCGTTTTGGTGCACAATGTGAGGAAACACAAAAAAACAGTTCACTGGAAGAGTAGATATACCTGCATTTTCAAGACATTGGAGAAGGATGCCATGATCAGTTGTGTCAAAAGCCATGAGAGGCTTCTACATGGTCCTGAAGCAAGGCACGATCATCAAGAACAGACATCATAACTGATTCTGTGCCCATGAAGGTCTAAAACCAGACTGGAACGGGTGTAGAAGATGGTGAAATTCTAAAAAGTGAGACTGTTGTAGAGTGACTTTTGTTTTCATAAGAGAGATGGGCCTTTCGTTAGCAGTGAGGGTTGCATCCAAATGGGGATCCTTTAAATAAGGTGTGACTAGAGCATGTTTAAGGGACACCGGATGTATCCCCATAATAGAAGAATAATGAAGTGCCACACTAAACAGGGGAATTACCTTTTGCGGCAGAGCCTGAAGGACCGAAAGAGGAAAGGGGTCCACAGATGAGGCTAATTTGATCTTTGTACAGGCACCCAAAAAACCTCATCAGTGACCAAATCAAATTGAAATAGCTCAAACAAATTTCCCCTCCTGGGAATTTGGGGTGAAAGAGAGTGCCCTTGGAAATTCAAGTCTTTACTGACAATGTATTTTCATATTCCGTGTATTTTCTTAGAGAAAAACAGACTGATGGAATCAAATTATGCTTGAGAATGTGATGTATTCAATTTTGGCATGGGCAAGTCCAAAAGTTCCTTTGCTACTTTAAAAAGTTCACACAATGAACAAGAGGCTGATACTATATGATTAGGATAGAATTGGGACTTGTCTAATCTGAGAGCATCATGATAATTAAGTGGAGACTGTTTATAGGCCTGTTTAGAAACACGATTGTAGTTAGTGTGCCATTTACATTCCAAACAGTGACACACTTGTTTAAGAGCTCTAAGATCTGGAGAGAATCAGGCAGCTGAAGGTTTGGAGTGAATGTTGCTAGTTACGGCAGGGACAGAAGTATCGGCAAAACTTACCCTTGGATTTAAAAGGGCGCTACTGCGGTCACAGTTCTCTGTCACTATAAAGTTAGTGGTAGTTGGTAGAAGATGATTTGGCAGACAAGTGGGGCAGATATTTCCCCAATGTCGGTGAGGACAAGATTTTAGAGGATTGAGAGGGGGCTATTGGGAATTAATAAAGGGAAAGACAAGATGGTCCATCCAGGTGACCAATAGTGGTTTAAACATTGTGGTCAGAGTATTATAAAAAAAAAAATAGGACATTTCTGCACTTATGGGATGGGAGGTGGTTTCGCAAGTCAAGAGACATGTCTGTCACAGTGGCAATTATATTATTAGCATAAGAATCCATTGGATTGTTTGGCCACACATTACAATCTCTCATAAGGATCTACTTAGGGTAGTAGAGATCCAAATCAATGATTAGCTGCGCAAAATCCTAAAAAAAAGTTGGTTTGGGAATGGAAGGGTCAATGATAAACCCATCAAATGTGCGTAGAAACTTTTGACAACATTTGGAGCTGAATCAAACATAGCTCACACAGTAATTGATGTACAAGAGAAATTGGAGTGCAGTGTATGGGAACTAAACAAATCAATGCCAAATCACCCCCCATCCTAGTGAGATGAGTATAGATGTCGGTTGAGTGAACAATTACTGATCTGGCATTCACTAGAAACACAGTAAGAAATGTTGCAGAAGGAACCCACATATCACCCGATTTATTCACCAGGCTCCCATTAGGCATAAATGTTGGCGCTCAGTATGAGTATGGTGGTGTAGGAAAAAAGTGTCAGTAACAGAATTACCACCACATTTTCCACTCCACCATGTTATGAGTTGGCCCTGGAGTGGGTGATTTACCTCCAGTACCATGCTAGAGGTAAATCCTCCCTCTTTCCGGTGAGAAATTGGCAAAATTGGTGGAATTTCCACTGCCCCCATGGAGTCCTATGGACTCCAAATTCATGGGGACTAACACCGCCACCACCACTTGTAATCCAGCTGTAATTCCACCAAACCAAGTGTCGGTAACATCAATTCTGTTGGCGGTATTCCAATGGATTTACCACGGAATTCCGCCCAACTCGTAATGAGGCCCATTAATATATTTTATGGTACCAAACTTGTGTATGGCACAAGATCCAGTCGCCGACTAAGAGGGTACCAGTAATCTAGGAGGAAAAGTAGCTTCCAGTGGCACCAGGCACAGCAATTCTTTCTGTGACTACTGCTTAAGCACTTTTGTGGTAGATAGTGGATACTGCAAAAATGGTGGCACTTCGTTGTAATGGACTACAGATGCACAGAGCCCCACCTACACACAGATGGGCTTCCTTCATCGCACTTACGGCACACCGCAGGTGCTTCCACTCGACCCAGTACATAAGTGCCGCCAGAGACATGGGGCTGTGACGTGTGCTGGTATAAATCAAAAAACTACTTCCAATTGAAGCAAACGTTGTTTTAACAAAGGCACTAGATAAAAAAAAACAGATACAGTCCAATATTTAAACTAGGAAGGAAATAACCCCCCACACAAAGGTCCTATCAGTTCAACATTGCCTTGTTTTCCTAAAAAGCAATTTAAGAGCAATGACAGTATTTTATTGGCATACTCGCAAGAGCAGCCTTACTGGTTGTGATGCTTTAATATAGGATCTTGCCTCACTGGGTGCCTCAAAGAAATGTTCCTGACCCCCCATGTTGTATGTGGAACTCACCGGAAAATATCATGGCATACAGGATGTGGCGCTGCCACAGTAGGCACTTGACCGGGCAATGGACCTGGACACCTGAAGAGAAATCAGGGCAGGTAAACACTTTGTTAGTCTCAAATGGCAGCACTTCATACTCCCTTGGCACTTTGAGGAATAAGTCTCCATAATTCAACAGTCTAGCAATGATCGTGCAAGGGGGTGCACCCGGCTTTGACACAGGCACCAGTGCCCCGATGAGCTCTCTCGACTAGAAATTGCGATGAAAATTGTGGCTCTGCTAGAATCAAACTTAATAGCTCTTCCACAAGCTGCTCCATAGGACCTTTTGAGGCACTCTCAGGCACCCCCACAATGCAGACGTTATTCCATCATGACCTTAACAAAAGATCATCAAATTTCAGCCGGATCACGTTCAGCTCTTTCTTAATCCCCCCAATATCAATATCATGATGCTCCATTCTGTCTTCCAGGCCACTGATTTTTGATTCTGCTCGTGTTATGGGTTCTTTTTATCTATCCAGCTTGGAATGCAAGGAATAGATGTTGTCCACTATGTCATCCAGATTGGAGTTTACAGCAGCGAACCCATTTTGCATTGCTACCATGA
This sequence comes from Ambystoma mexicanum, assembly GCF_040938575.1. Lineage (NCBI taxonomy): Eukaryota > Metazoa > Chordata > Amphibia > Caudata > Ambystomatidae > Ambystoma > Ambystoma mexicanum. Next base: position 533,581,430 of record NC_090939.1, read on the forward strand.
TCAGATACAAATAATTAGGGTTCATTGTAGTGCTCCCAGTGCTGCTACATGCCAACGTCATCTCAGTTGGATTTTTAGTGGGAGTGACAGTGTAGGAGTCCATATTCCAGGTTTCTTCCCTGCACCTCTCATCATAGCACTGAGCAGTGCCACCTGGATGGAGGGGAAACACCACTAGAATAGTGTAGAGGTCCACGAGGCACTACCAAACAGTGGACAGTATCCCCTAGTATCGATCTCCCCATGAAGGATAAGACAGAGTAACCTGCTGGGTATAGGTGGGGGCTCACCACAGACCGCAAACTTCCCAGAGGCCAGCAAATACTGTATCCACCTGGTGAGTAACAAGAGGAATCCCAGAAGGCTCACGCACTAATGAAAGATCTCGGGATTTTCCCATCCAATAGTGATGTATTGAGATGTCAACAGCCTCACCTGCACCAGCTACGCCTGTCAATGTTGCTCACCCCCATGATGTGCCTCAATATGGCAAACGGTGCTGTAAGCGATCCAACAGCGCCTCACTCACCGCACGGACTCAAAATGTCCCAATCATCACAGTGCAACCACTCTCCTTTTCAGATGTAGGCTGCTGGCCAAGCACTGGGTCTGAGACTACTCCTTAGCTCTGTCCTGCCGTGCCCAGCAAAGAAGCCACACCCCCAGGACAAGACAAACTGCAGACTCCCTTACTTTCCTTCTTCCATTCGGTAACCAGTGTGTCACCGGCTCTGTCCACACTCAGATGGCAGGTGCAGCTATATCTTAGGCGATACCCCAATCAGTCTGGGTACGCACCCAGCACTGCTCTACACCACCACAGCGAAAGTGCAACTTAATCAGCAGTCAGCAATGCTCGGAACAGTAGATTGTGTCACAGGATACACATCGGATTTTGGAGCTCCGAGGTTAGACCACCATACCTGTTGCTGCTCAGCAACAAATCCCTGTACAACCTTTTCTGCATGCTTGGTGATACACTTTGTGTTGTTCTTTGATGTCTGCCCTCTGAAAGACAAGACTGCCTTCTGATGTTCCCAGGGGTTAATGCTTCAAAGGAATGTGTTGAGCGACTGGTGAAAAAAATGCAGAGCGCTCTAGTGATAGGAAGACGGCAGGTCTATGTATTTCGCAGGGAAGATGCTTGGAAAGATCCCGGTTATATTCTCTTCTCTTGGGGGAAAAAGAGAAATCACAGTTTAAACAGAATGATGGACCGAATGTATGATGAAAAGAACGAGCTTGAGTTTCAGTAGGTGGACAATTTGGTAATGATTGCATAAAGGACTTTATTTTTAAATTTAAATATGCATATTCAACACATATTTGTTCACATGTGGCTCTATGACTGGCGAGACAGAATACATGGGCAGGCTGAGACATCATTGCAGGAGTCATGTAAAGAATATATGGATATTAAGAAGTGATGGTGGCAATGAATGAGGATAGGAGAGATGCAGATTCAGTGTGTGGAGGTAGCAACCTCCAGTCAGGGAAGCAGTAATCTCACAGGTGAAAGTATGAACTTGGAGTATTGGATGAAAAAAAGATGGTTATCGAAGGGGTTCATATCCTTTTGAGTTTTTACTCAAGAAAATGGTAGATGCTGCCTATATGAGAACATAAACTCAACTCGTAATTAAAGTGAAGGTGCTCTAAGCACTTATCTTGCATTTGGGTAAGGTTCCTTTATTACAATAGCACAACCAGTGTCAAATTCTCTTAGTTATCTAAATCCTTGACACATTAATATTGATCATAAAAAGCAGCGGCCCGAAAAACAGCGCCCCGAAAGATAATGGTATAACTGCATCTTCTGTGATAGCTGTTGTCTAAAGCATCTCTCATTGAGGTGATCTATAAGAGACACTTTTCAGCATTCAAGATCATTGGCCTGATTGCAATTAGCAAATGTGATGGAACTAAGGAGGACTACTCCAGCAAGCAAACCCTACAAATCATGTATTCAAAGCCTGCCAAAAAAAAAAAAAAAGGATCCAAATCTCTGACCCTCTGACCCGGTCTTATTTTGTGTGCTTATCTTTGCCACTTTACTAGGTGAATAAACCATTTGTTACAACTAAATACATGTTTAGATGGATCGTAAATCACAAATAAAGATAATACTAATGTGACAAATTGCAAAGGGAAACCATTGCACATGTCTTTTGGGTAAGCTAAACGCGTTTAATAGCATGGTATATATGATAGACACAATGAACAAGCAACACGTGACAGTAAAAGCCATTTCCCTATACGAGAAGCTCACCAGGGCGCTGCCACGATTCTTTGCAAGGGAGCTACTCACAGTTAGTTGGCCGAGACTTTGAAGGGAGCAACTCACACTTTGTTGGCAGAGACTTTGATGGGAGGTACTCACAGTTTGTTGGCAGCCACTGGCAGGTCGTGGAGGATCTCCTCGTACGGCTCCTCTTGCGCTAACGCGGCATCAGACGATGGGTCCCTCATCCTTGCTTCCCAGGCAGTCTCAGCTTTCAGCAGCATTTCTTCAATAAACTCCGAAGCAGCAATATCTGAAAGGTAGCGCGAAAAAAAAGAAACTGCGTTTTTGATTTGACGAGCGGCATAACGCGATCAAGGTCATTAGCAAGGGGGGGGGGGGGGGAGGGGGGACGGTTTCATTGCCATTCAGTGAATTGAGTTGCAGGCGGCCGCGCTACAGTAGCAGGACTGCTCACTCAGCTTCTGGGATGAAATGAAGTCTCTTCCCAGAAATGCTATTCATCCCCGGGCAATAAACATGAGGTCGATACAGTAAATATCCCACTGAGTTATGGACACTCTGGCGGGCTTCTTTAGTTATTAAAGCCCGCTGGCCAATGTCAGTAAATATAGATTTCCGGAAAGTCACGTTTAACTCGCAAACCTATTATTAACCACCCTTTAATTGTATCAGCTGCAAGAGCTTTTCAATCAGCACTACCACGCTATCAGCGTTAACTGGACTAGACCTTCGGAAGCAATGCAGCCTAGCTTCCCCCAGGCATCCAGAAGCGACATCTTTATGCAGGCAGTATCATTTGGAGCATGTGTACCTACATATGCATGCCTATTTTAGATATCAGCTGTGCGACTTTACTGGGGTTTGATAGAGACCTATTTGCAGCCATGCAACCGGAATCTCCGCAGGTTTTGGACTACGACTCCCACAAACCCTCATTGTTGTCAGCTATACTTGCTAAGGGGATTGACGATGCAGTGCAAAACAAAACATATGGAAGCCAAACATTACCTGTGGTCAGTCAAACCACCAACCGTAAGTGTGTCATTTAACCTACACCAACCTTCTTTTTTTTCTAAAATAAACACGAGGCTGCAGAAACAGCCAATAAAACGGAACCACCTTCATATTCAGCAATGCCCCAATGATTCCCACATCCACATCTTTACGAACAAATATTTGAGGAGCAAGACGAACACATATTTGAGGGGCTAGGCCTAAATCATAAATGACCTATATTGTATTTGTTGAGGAAGTACAACTTGTTCTGTTTTAATTGTGTACACACCTGGGACATCCTTAGCCTCAAGCAGAAATGTGGTAAACTAATTGATAATCATGTTATGTTTGCACTCAATTAGAGTGGCACCATCTTTTAACTGCTTATACCACTCACAATCTTTTTATTTCTACCGGCCAATCACGAAGGGGTGGTGCTTTTGGGAGACTGGTCCATGACACAATTGCAGTAGTTCATACACACGCTGCATGAATTACCCAATCAGGCGGCCAGACTGTGCATCAAGCAGAAGAAACAAGATCACATGACCAGACTAAAATGCATCTTCACTGCCTGCGGTACAGTCCTGGACTCAGCACATACACTAGTTCTATTGCAGTAAGGGTCAGGATATCTGTAGAACCGTGTGTTTCATTAAACCCTATATTGACTCGTTGATGAGCAAAGACACACACAATCCATCGACTGTTGTTCAAGAGCAAAAAACAAAAACAGTTATCTTGGAGTACTGTGAACTTGAATGCTATTGACCCTATCAGGTGGTCTGATCCAACCATGTGCACTGCAATTATCTCTTAGAAAGCAAAGGTATCAAACGAATTGTGAATCAGCGATTTCAAATCAGTATATGATGAGTGATGAAAATCAGATGATACATTTGATTAGATGCCTCCACAAATGCCCACCAACCAGGGGCAACATCACACCATGTGTATCTTGACAACCATGTGCCTGTGTGTTAAAAGGCAGGTTCCAGGCTCTTTAAGATATCTTCAAGTAAGTTTATTTTCAAGTTCTTAGTTACATATGAAGACATAAAGGACATAAGTATGACAAACACCGGCTCCCATCACCCAGGGCCAGCCAGCAGTAACTGTCACTGAATAGAACACTCAATAAGAAGATTCTATCATCCACACACAAACATTCCACGCAACATCACCAGCTACATCACCACAGACAGGCACAATACAACACACCTCCCTCCTTTACAAAACCTAACCGGCACAAAACAAGTCACACACCACAACCAAAACTACCACCTTCCAAGAACAGACACACATGACACACAACTGAAAACAGACACTTCCACAGCCAAACCCAATCAACAAAAACATCACACCCTGAAAAACCGCAAACCAAATACCCTCGCAAAAATACTATCATCCATCTGCCTGTTCATGCCACAAACAAGCAACTGGGCTCACACCCCAGGACCTGGCCAACCCCAAAGCTGGGCTACATCACCTACATTCCTAAGCACCACAAAACTGCTTCGCCTCCTGCCACCTGCCCCCGCCTACAACAATGCGGGTGTCCAGGCTGCCACCCTGGAATCTCCAGCAGGCCTCTAGACTGCCACCCTAGAGAACTGAGACATCAAAGTGTCCCAGAAAGACAACCACAAACTCACACCAACAGGGGTTAAGAGAGTGGAAACATATGACATCACAGAGATCACAATATACCCATGGTCTCAACAGCATGCCATCACACCAGACCAGGATGAGCAAACCCTCCAAACACATTGGAAGCGGTGGCCACACACTCTCAATGCCAACATCAATGACTGGAGAAGAACTGGATGATCTTATTAGGAAAGAAAACATCCTAAACCAAAACAGGCTGTAGAAGCCATGGATACAACAGAAGAGACAATAAATGCAACAAGTAAGATAGAAAACAATTTACTCATAACCTCGGGACATACTACTCTCCCAACTAACGGGTCATGACCAGGCATCCCCAGGTGCCCCTTAACCACCAACTACCTACTGTCCCCTGTGATGAGAGGGTTAACAAACCCTAGAGGAGGTGATACCTTCCTTAAGAACAATGCCCTTGCTGTAACAAATTTCACCAGTAAAAGAGCAAACTTCTTAACCTGACCCATATCCAGATACATCTTGGACAAACCAAACCCAGCCACTCATATGTGCCGAGGCGCTACCTCACTCTAACCAATACAGGGTACAAAACTTTTACTAAATCCAATTAGCTTCATAACCAAACCAATGCTTATACTTAACCAAACCAAACCCAAACTCCAATTGCTAAAGACGAACCGAGGAGCTACCTCACCCTACAACCCACAAATGAGTACTCAACTTTCGTCCACCAATGAAAACTAGACTACCAGACCAGAGCTTCTACATGGACACCAAATCTAACAAACTTTTGCTTAGCAGGACGAGGCGCTACCTCGCACTAAAACAAAAGTATCAACATTTTTCCTAAACCGATTTAGCTTCAATGAGCAGACCACATATACAAATAGAAAGTCAATGGCTACTACAGCCATCACCCCATAACTTAAACCAAAGATTTGACATTGCAACACTTTCATCTGAATTTCTTTCAATCAATACACACTTCCCCCCGCATAATGCATGCTAATTTTGAGATCACCCACCACAAAGCGCTTACAAAGACTGTGTTTCATAGCTAGGGTTGTGTAAGGTTTGTCATGCAAGTGTGACAAACACATAGACCTTAAGCCTCCTCTATCAGATAATACAATGTTGAATAGGCTAAACATCGCTTTAGCTCCTTGCATTTCATCACAATATGCAAACTAATGTCCCAAAGAAACTAATGTGTCCATAATCCTAAAAAATGCTCGAAAAGTGTTCATTCCCTAACACCATACATCTTTAATCGCTGATACTCGTCCATTTACCTGCAATTGCTAAAACATGTTAATTCCCTAACACGTTAAATGTTCTCTGGCAAACAAAAATGCTGGCGTCATACCTGCAAATCCTTGAAATGTGTTAATACCCTACCAATTTGCAAATTCACCCACCGCTCACACAACACAAACTGTTACATATGTAGTGTAACGACAACGTTTAACACACACTGGCACCCTCATACCATAACACCAGGCTAATAAGCTTTACATGCCCCATCAAGACACCATTTTTCACTTTGAACATGCATCAACGATATACACTCTAATATTATAATGCACCTACATACTTGAGGAGCGCCAGCTAAAACATTCCACCAGTAAAGTTGACCCATAACTAAACGCCATTACAACATTGTAACCACAATGCAAGAACTCCAATAATTGGCTAATAACATTGCCCCCGACAAGTGGAAAAGTTATTGCTGTAGACCCATTTCGAATGTGTCTCAAAATGCTGAAGTGCTGTTTAAAATACACCTACATACCGTTCAATACAGCGAGGCTCTGGCCTCACACCCTATGAGGTCATGACACTCCTAATGTTCGGCGATCGTTGGCCGCTGCAGGACGCCCTGCTGTTCGTGGCGGAGCGGCATTCTTTGACAGGACCGCAAATTACGAAGCAGAGCGGTTCCGCTTCTAAACCTCCGATCACGTTCCGGATGAGGGTACGTGATGACGTCAACATGCGTCCCGTATACCAGGTCCCTTCCTCAGATGCTCCAGATGCAACGAAGCCACTGCTGCAGGTTCCGAAAGTGGAACGTTTGATACGTAGTTCCAAACACTTCGCAAACTCCCTCAGCATCTTATGTGACGTAATCAGTCTCCTTTTTAATGCCGGACGCTTCATATCTCCGGCAACCAACTGTCACTCGTAAAGACACCATCAGGCCAGTCCCCACAGGGAACAACTAAAGTTTATGTACAGAAACTTCTTACTGGGCACACCATGTTTACACTCCCAAATTCACACGGGACCCCCCTTCTTCAAAATGCACACTCCGTCTTGGGATTGGCACCCAATCCTCAAAGCTACGGGCCTCATGCACTCTTTTTCCCCTCGGTCCTGGGAAGTCACGCTCCCCGACGACCCCCTGGGCCTAGCTTCTCGAAATACAACAGGCGGGCCACAGCAGCGTTGGGGCTTTCTCCCTCCGGCATCCACCTGCGCCCTGGGAAAGCGTGTCAGGACTTGTGCCTGAGAGCCTAACGGGGTGATCGCTTTACTGCCTCCAGGGCACTAGGTGAGTTGTTCCTGCTCAATTTCCTTCAACCACCCATGGTGCAAGCTCTCTTCCTGGCCCTTACATTACCAATCCCGCATGAAAGGGGGCTTTTCTGCTGTTCTTTCCCCTTGCGCCCTGGGAAAGCATGTTAGGGCTTCTGGGTGATGGGACTTACAGTTTCTGGGGGCGATGTTGTCCTTCTCCATCAGCTTGTCCTTCCTGCACCCCCCGCAGCAGGGTCCTCAGTCCTTCAACTTGTAGCATGCAGGATACCAAAGAAAGCCTCGTCTCCATTGTTAAAAGGCAGGTTCCAGGGTCCTTAAGATATTTTCAAGTAAGTTTATTTCCAAGTTCTTAGTTACATATTCACATGAAGACATAAAGGACACAAGTATGACAAACACCGTCTCCCATCACCCAGGGCCAGCCAGCAGTAACTGTCACTGAATAGAACACTCACTAAGAAGATTCAATCATCCACACACAAACATTCCACACGACATCACCAGCTACATCACCACAGACAGGCACAATACAACAATGTGTATTTCATGAGGACTTCTATCCCGAAAGCCATCCCCACTTGTTGTATGGAGGTTGTGTTCTATTGCCAAACCATTCTCCATTCCATCCTAATGTACTCATTAATTCAATGTATAGTTCACTGTTGGCTTGTTTATTGCGGGTGGTGGGGCTCCGACCTACAAGCAGGACCACACCGATCATGATATTGAATTAAAAAGGACTTGGAAAAGATATTCAAGGCTGAGTTTTTGCAGAATTTTGCATGATGCAGTGAGTTATCAAAATCCAGCAGGAAGATCATGCGCCACAGCCATAATAGTTCTCTTCATGACAGATCTTCAGTGCAGACAACAATTCAGCCCTGAATACCTTGAGCAAAGGTCTTTGTCCAAGCACTTTTTCTAAAATTCAATTTCACTAGTAGTGTGGCAGTGCCCTTGCTTGTACACAACGGTTCCACCACCTTTCAATAAACAGGCTTAGCGACAGGATCACCTTGCACCGCCCCCACCGCCCCAGTTCCCATGTCTAACGCTGTATTATTGGTACATCTCCTTCAGCCAACACAGTGCATGCACATACCCATGGGCCTAACGCTGTATTACGGGCACATCTCCTTCAGCCAACACAGTGCATTCACATACCCATGGGCCTAACGCTGTATTACGGGTACATCTCCTTCAGCCACCACAGTGCATGCACATACCCATGGGCCTAACGCTGTATTACGGGCACATCTCCTCCAGCCACCACAGTGCATACACATACCCATGGCAGAGATTGATTGTGGGGCTGCCATGAAATAATGCAGATATTATTACAGCAGATCCCAATATCCCAGCTTCTTCTTAGCAAATGCTAAAAAGCCGGCAAAGTCTGCAGGGAACCCTGCTGCTCTGCTTGCATCAAAATACTGATGTGACCAGAGACACATGCAGATTCCGAGCATGGAGCTGGGAAATTCACACGGTTTACAGCCCACCATGCTTCCAGATCCATGCAGGGAACCCAATCTAAATTGTGAGGATGCATGGAATCCCACAGAAAATGCATCTCTAGTGGCTTTCTCGAATCTGCATTATGTTCCTCCATAATTAAAATGAGGCCCGTAATGTGTGGGATGTATTTACCCATGCATCCGAGCCCTACCTCAAAACTGTGCAGTACTGACATGAAAACATCATGATGGCCAGAGCTTCCCAGAAAATGCACAGGGAAGTGCATGAAGAATAGGCTGCCACCCATTTTTGCCGATGTTATGGGCACAGAAGGACACTGCCTAAAACCACCATTGGACTACCCACACAGTAGTCTGAAACCATTGGGAATGGCAATGCTGATTGCCAAAAGCAAACCCATAACTGTGGAGAATTCATTTTCTTAAATCCCAAAAAGGGGTGCAGTACCAGTACTCACCACTATCCAAAAGCCGGCATTTTAAAACAACACCAGATTTTACTTTTTGCAAAACTGAATAAATGAACCCAAAACAGGCCAAAGAAAGACTTACTGAGAGGTGGATACAATCTAAAGTTATATTCTGAAGTGACTTGAAGGTTTATAACAAGACTGGCTGCGCTGTGGATTTCAGCAGTTTAAGTAAATTTGGACTGAAAGACACTACAAATCTAAATGTTTAAAAGAAATGAGTGACCTACTTTGAGTGTCACATAGGTTGCAATTGTTTAAATGTCATAGTTTTAAACTTAGAATCAGCATTCTAGCTGCATATGTAAAAATGTTTAGTTTTATTTGAATGCAGAAAACTGGGGAACAACAAGTGACATTTTATCTGAAAACTGGCTTAAGGAACTGAATTCTGCCTGGCAACTACCCCCATCAGGAGTGAAACTTGAGTCACAGCTGTGTTCCCAGGCCTAGCTGCCCTTTTGCTGCTCACACCAAAAGGGATATGACACTTCCCTGATTGAATTACCTGGGCTCTGCAGGAAATTGAACAAAGCTCTGTCCTGACTCAGGCAAATGTTTTATTGGCGGGAGTCGTAAATGGAGCTTCCTCTTGGCAGAAGCTGGGAGGGGCAGGGTCTCTGAGCTTGGCAGAAACTGGAAAGACTGGTTTCTGTACCATGTGACCTGAAAAGACACACCTCTATAGCCAGAATATGGTTTTAGAAAAAGATGAATAACTCATAGAGCGGACATGTGAAAATTGTATAAATGACACCATAATTCTTGTGATTTTTCTGCCCACATTTTAAGACGTGCTAGGACCCGGTGGTATGTTCAAGGGGGTTTTAGCGGAAAAGAGGATATTACTCAAAATGTGTGCATGTGAAAAATCTGACACTTCATCAATTAATGTCCATACTCCTTGCGCACATGTGTGTAAATTTGGGGTAATGTCCGGAATTGCAAACCAGTTAAAAAGTGCAAAATATTGCCATTTCTGGATGCAAGCTCCTAGAAACGCTAGAGTCAGAACAGGGGCTAACATCAGTAATGCCTCATGTGTGCATGTAATTTTAAACAAATGTTTACCTGTGCAAATATGTCTCTTTTTATCAAATCTAGATTTGTGTGCAAGTTGACAGGAGGAGTGGACTCTCTGCAGGCTGTAAAATGACATCACTCTGACACAACTTAGCTCCCCCAATCAAATGAGAAATGGAAGTTTGACCAATTAGAAGCTGAGAGAGAGGTAGGGTCAGTGATGCTAGAACACACCCACATTCTAAACACATAAAAGCAGACAGACAGGACAGATAGGGATTTTTCCAATCCATTTGCAGCTGGAAGCTCTGCCGGGAAAATCCATACTTTACCTCCATCAATCTCCAGAGAAAGCTGTGCAGAAAGATCCAGACTTTAAATCCCTCAATCTTCAGAATCCAGAGAGAGAGCAGACCCAGATCACTGTGAAGTGCAGAGACCAGAGGCGAGTCTAAAACCTGACCAGATCCGTGGCGTGGCCCATTTCACTCAAGAATATAGTGTGAGTACATAGCAAAACTGTGCAGAACCAATCTCTTAGTTAAAATAATATAATTCAATCCTATTTTAATCTAAGTAGAACTGTCTCCTAACTGTCAACTGTCATTTGTAAAGCTGTCACTTGTCATTTTCTAGTTGCAAGCTGCACTTGTCTTTTTGAACTTTAAAATTTCAAATCTGAAAAACGACCTTTATTTAATCGCTCATATCTCCGCAACCGTTTGTGCTAGAGACTTGCAGTAACTTTCCCCTGAAAGCTGAGAATCGTGGCTTTCCTACGAACCTAGAACCGCATTCCTACAGTTTTGCCGTACTCGTGAAAAACGCATTCGCGAATTTTACCGCGATTTGCAAATTTCTTCACGTGTAAAAATCAGCTGCTGCTTGCCTTCCATTTGCCAGAAAATTGTTTGCCTCATAAAAACTATCCCTGAATCATTGCAAGAGTGAGCCTGAGCTAATATTAACTAGATATCACTCACCCTGAACCTCTGAAAGGGAATTAAAAGCATTTCCAGCATATTTCTCATCCATTGCTAGCACATATAAAAGTATTTGGGCCTGTGTTTTCAAAACTCCTATCTGTTTTCTTTAAGCGTGCTTGGGGGGGATTGAACTGAATTACATTGATTGCATTTCTGAGAACTGTGTGCTTTCCTCCCATTTCCTTGCATCCCATAAAGGGGGGGGGAGTGAATAGCCAGAGAAAAGTGATTACATTGTTTGGTTGAAATCATATTGAGTATTTTCTGTACTGCATTCATTGAATAGTGCATCCACCTGAGCTTACATAAAGCATTCTTTACCACCTTCTTCTTTTGTTCCTATTTACCAGTGTGCTATCTTATCCATTTCATGTCAACTCATTAGTGATTATAAAGAAGTGTGCTAGTGCCAGATTCTCCGTAGTTAATATTTATCATATCAGATTAAGTGTGATATTCAATTATTAATTTACTATAAAGCGTGATATCTATATCTATTGTTTAAATTATCAAATAAACCTTTTAACTTGCAAAACAGAACTACTTCTTGGCTCAGTGGGGTCAGGGGGATTCCAACAGAGGGGTGTTATATAGGGGTAGTCATCCAGAACGCATGAACTGGACATAAAGATATATCAATAAGGGTTTTCATTCAGTATTATAGACTAGGCGTTGACTTAGCTGTAGTGTTGAATTGAATCCTCTTACAAATTGGGGGCTCGGGCCGGACGTTTGGGTTAGAATACCACTTGTGCAGCTTAATACAGCGTGCCAGCTGACCAGATACACATATCCAGTCGGATCACCACGCTGCATTACGCTGTGAAGCATTCCTCAAAAGGGACACTCCAAGAAAAGTTCTGTTCTGCAAAAATAAAATACAAACTTCTGTAAGTCAGGACAGAGACCAATCTCTAGAATGACGACCTTGGTAGATATGAAATTAGCCAGAGAGCACTTCTTACATAAACTATTTGTGAGAGGTGAATGGGCTGAGCAGGGCCAGGATGCCTGGTTGCAGGCCATCACGCGACAGGTCACTGAAACAGGGTCAGACTTATGGAGAGATCAGGGTCCATTACATGTGGCCCTGAGTGAACTATATATGGCTCCTAAGGCCAAAGATGAACACGACAAGATTGTTAGGATAGCGGCATATTTATATTTATATATGGGAGCCATACAGAATAAATGTGCTAAAGGCCATGATCTGGCAAAAAGACAACAGATGGTGTTAGAGAAGGCCCAATCTGATCTGGACTCTTCTGAGCAAAGGCTGCACAGGAGCCAGGAGTCAGAAAATGAGACCAGGCAGTACATCACTAAAATAAAGGAGGATATGGATGTGCTGCAAAAGGAAAAGTCAGAACAGGATACCAGATTTCTGGCCTTGCAGAAGGAACACCAAGAAGGTTTGGACTCCCTACTGCAAAGCCAGAAAAAGCTGGAGCAACAACTGGACTTCAACAGGGTATGTGCGGAGCAGGTAGTCACCCTGCAAGGCCACCTAGATAGGGAAAAGGCAGAAAGCAATAAACTGATTCTGAAAGACCTGGATACCCAGGCAGAGTTTGATGAAGAGCGCCGGAAATCTGGTGCCCTTCAAAGGCAGAGGGACGACCTGGCAGCACAGATGCAGGCTCTCAGTCAGGAAATAGACACCATAGGCCAGGAAGTCTGCCATTTAAAAAGGAAAATGGAAGAAAATCACCTGGCCCTCCAGGGGCTGGGTGACCTCCAAAAAGAAAACCAGAACTTGTTAGAGCACACCAGGAGGGTGGAAGAGGCTCTGGCAAGAAAGGAGCAGCCAATAGGGACACAAATCAGGAGGTAACCCTCCTGCAGCAAAGACTGGCCCAGTTCTCCAGGACCAACCAGGAAGCACAGAGGGAAAATGAGGCCCTCTGTCAACACAATGATAGGCTCCAACAACAGGTAGCGATGCAGGAGAGACTGATAGAGTCCAGTAAGGCCTTAACTGAGGAACTGAAGGCACAAATGCAGGCTCTTGCATTACGACAGGGAGCAGGGGCGGATAGAGATGAGGTTCGCTGGGAAAGGGAAACTCCGGAGCATAACCTCAGGAGCCCTAGTACCAGAGGCCCTCATACCTCTCAGTCCCTGGACTCTGCCACCCCCATGTTCCCCGGCGCACATGAGCACCGGGCCACCGGGATGGCAGACTACTATCCAGGCAAAAGTATGGGGCTCATAGGCCAGTACCACCCAGGTATGGAGGGGCGGGCATCCGGGTATGGGCACCCAAGCGCAGTGCAATTTTGTGGGGAACCCCAGGAGAGTAGGCCCATTAAGGGCATCCTGAAAACCTCTGCCCAGTTAGGTCAGTGGAGGGGGTACCCATCAAATCCTGGCAGCAAGGAGGAATCTGAAGACTCCTCTGAACTGCGCAGGACACAGGAGACCAGGTCCCCACATTCTGCCAGCCATTCCCAGGCTCGCAGAATCCGGGAAAACCTGGAAGAACAGACGGGAACCTCTGGGAGCAGTGCCTCTGAGTCCGAGGACGAATGGACAAGGGTTACCCGAACCAAAAAGGCCAATAAGGCAAAAAGGGCCTTGCTTAAGGACCCCTTAAAGCAGATTAAGGCGATCAGGAGCGTCATCACGCCTTACCATAAGAACGCTAAGTATTTTGTTTGGGAGCACTTAGAGTTGTTTGAACAAATGATGGAGACTTTCCATTTGAAGGACAGCCAAAGCTGTATCCAATATGTAAAGTGGACCTTCTCCCCGGAATACTCCAGTTTCTTTGCGGGGCTGGAGGACCAAAATCATTTAAGATGGTCCACCTATAAGGCGGCCATCTTGAAACATTTTTCCATTCATAGAAATCCTCAAGAGGCTCGCAAGGCAGCCTACAATTTACAATGTGGGGAGGATCAGGCCCCACAAGAATTTGTGCAGGAGTTAAAACGTGCTTTTGCGCAGACCACCAGAAGGGTGCGCACAGACAGTAGAGAATTCATCAATACATTTTTTCTTGCCCAAATACATAATGACCCAGCTCGTGAGGGATTTTCACGAGAAAAGATCTTTAGACTGGGTCATTGAACAGGCTACCCGGATCTATGAGGTGCAGAAACCGGTAGATAGCAAAAGTAATGCCCAGAAAAACCCCAAAGCCAACAGCATCCCTGCTGCTGCTAAGGTGGCAGAGGTAAAGGTCACACCCGTTTTGGATTTGGAGATGGCGGGGCCTAAAAACCTACCTGCACCTAATAATGCTAGGCCCAGAAGGTCCTCGGGCCAGTCACAGACAGGGAGCCAGGGAGGCAGCCCCACAAATGGGGTCCCTCGCTCTCCTGATTATGTAAGTCCCCGTTACAAGGGAAATCGACCCATCCTGGGTTATGTGTGGACTCCTCCAGCCCAAGGGGGGGGATCCAGCCAAGCACCTAACCCAGGGATCTTCCCTCCTAACTTCCCATCGGAGGGCAGAAATTCTCCAAATCCTGGGCAGAACTTTTTCCCCAGGTATCCACCCAATTTCCAGCCCCAAACCATCCATCCTTCTTTCCCCAATTCCCTGAGCCCAGACCACTGAATCCGGGAGAGGGGAGGCCAAGGGTGGAGGGGTACCCAAATCTTCCCAACCCGGGGTATTACCAGAGGAGGGACAGCTACCCTTCCCGGGATCAGCCCAGGGGAGAAAACAGGGCCCCGTATCAGCCTGAGCGGGTTCCCAGTTAGAGCGCCAGGTTCAAAACATGGCGCGGGATCTGGGTCACATACTGAGGGCTCAGCAGAACCCTCAGATGGGCGTGCCGGCGCAGAACGCACCCAACTCTGGACCTGGTGCTCCAGAACAATGACGGGGGCAGCCCCCCGATAACACACCGGTTCCCAGGGAGGAGGCACAAGGGAAAGGGGGGTGTAAAGCCTTGGAGGAAGCTTCCTTCCTCACTTGTAAACAGCCCCTGGAAACCCAGGAACCGGAAACAAAATCTCTTGCCCCTGAAAGTCTGCCTCCTAAGGAGCAGAGGGGGGGTAGGAGAAACAAAAGACCCAAACAGACTCAGTTTGAGGAGGAGGTACAGATCTTCCAATTTGAGGGAGAGGGATCCTCAGGGGATCCTGGGAAAAGGATCTTCTCCTTCAGAGAGGGGGGAACTCCTCCCAAAGAAAAATGGGTCCCTAGGGATGCAAATCCAGACTGGGGAGATGTGGAGACTGAGCTACCGCCGCCCACCATCTCATCCCAGAACCAACAGCAAGAAAACCCCCTGGTTCAAACCCATCCTGGTGACTGCCTCCAAAAAGGGGGGGGCGGCCCAGAACCGGAACCAGGGGAACCCACAATGGCTCTGATCTCCAGTTGCCAACTTTTTCTTTCAGATTCCTAAGGCTCTCCACAGAATTCTGCCCAAATCTCTTCGCTAGCGATGTCCAAAACCAGAAAGTTAGCCCACCAGTTGTCCAAACATGTGCATTATCTGTGCCCCCTTGAGGAGAAGGAGGGAAGATACTATGCCCCGGTACAAGTACAGGGGCAGGGTACAATTTCAGCGCTGGTGGACACGGGATCTCAAGCTACCCTTCTGTCCAGAAGGGCCTTTGACGAACTGAATGCAGGAAGGGGAGAGAATTACCAAATTCCTCTCACCTCCCTTCCTGGACAACTGCAGAACTTTGACGGGAAGGAAATTCCCGTCGAGGGGACGGCAGACTTGGACATTAAAATTGGGCGACACAAGTTGAAACACCCGGTCATAGTTGTGACTCCAGAGGGCACCCCTTGTTTACTGGGGAATGACCTCCTGAGAAGGTTGTCACCCCTAATAGATTGTGTAAACAAGGTCCTCTGGACCCAGACTAGCCGACCAATAAAATTAAAACGGAGTGTCAACCATGTTAGTTTAAACGGCACCTGCCACATGGTTGAACAAAAATCTGACCAAGTAGAATTTCACTTCCAGAACAACCAGATTCCAGACGTGACAGTAATAGCAGTAGGACAACAGACGGGTGATGGGGGGTCCTCTCTATTTCTGAAAATCAACCTTCCTTCCAGTTTAAGGTGGTATTCCACGCTGGAAGGAAACACTCTGAAATTCTATACTAATCCACAATCAGAAACTCCCACTCCTATAGTCCAGAAAGATGTGAAATCAGCTCAGAGCCTGGCTGATATTCAGCAAATTGGAGAGCAGTTGTTCATCCCTGTCCAGTTAAATGATGGGAAGGACTCTGTTCTCGCTCGAGTGTGTGTGAACAACGGTAAGAGCTTCATCAGCGAAGCCATGTTCCGCCAACTCCCAAAAGATCCAGCCATTCCCACCTTCAAACTGATAGACAAATGGGAAATGGACCTGGAAGCACCTAATTCCAAACATCTCCTGCCAAGCAGGTGTATGCTCAAAATCTCCATTGGCAACAAGAGCATAGTCCATAATTGTTGGGTCGTGCGAGACGTCCCTGCCGCCTTTTACTTAGGCAGTGACATTCTCAATCGCTTTGCCATTAGTTTGGACCTAATAAACTTCAAAGCTTGGTCCCGATTAGCGGATAATCCCATGGGCTTTGATGATCCAGAAAAAGCATTTAGGTCAGCTCAATTGCTACCTTATGCAGTTGAAATTCAGATTAAAGAGGAAGTCACCATCCCAGAAAGGACCCGACAATTCTCCCTGGAAGTGAAAGTTAAAAGAGGACAACATTTGAAAAACCCTGATGCTTACATACATCTAAATGCTTCTCTCCAACAGCAAGGGTTAGGGGTAAACCCAACACCATTAGTCAACATAGAACATGACGCCATTCCAATAGAGGTGGATAACAGCGACTTAAAGAGTATTACTCTAGCCGCAGGCACCATTATTGGAATGGCGGTTGATGACCGACATTTTTCCATCGACTTATTAAATGAACTGTTAGGACCAATCCCCAAGGACTGTTTTGACAGTGACAGTGAGGACAATACAACACCAGACAGGATTTTTACCCGGCATGGGGGGAACTTCCTGGTGTACACTTCCTGCCCCTATGGTAAGGAAGATGTGACTTGTGACTTCAGGAGGGATGAGGTGATTTTCCAGGTCCATGAGGGCTGCCTTTCCCACCTGAAGCCTCCAGTCCAAATCAGCACTCTGACCAGGGACTTCTCCACCCAGCTGGAGGAGGCCGCTGAAATAGCCAAACCAGAAGTCTTTCCAGGCTTCAGGCAGATGGTGGAAGAGAGAGTCAACCTAGCTGATGCCTGTGTGACTCTGGAACAAAAGCAAAAGTTGAAACAAGTTTTCTTGGATTTCCAAGATCTCTTTGCGGTAGACTCATATGACTGTGGTCGCACCGACATCCACACCACAACAATCCCCACGGACCCTGGCATGACTCCTGTGTTTGTGAAGCAATATCGCTTGCCTCTCGCATCAATGGAGTCCCTCACTGAAATAATCAAGAACCTTGAGTCCCGGGGAATAATCCGTCCAGTCCACAGCACCTTCAATAATCCAGTGCTGGGAATATTGAAGCCAAGCGGCCAGTGGAGACTCTGCGCTGACCTCAGGGAGCTCAACAAACGGGTCCATACTTCCCGATGGCCTCTACCCTACATTGACCAAGGGCTGGCCCAGATCCAGGGGTCACAGGTATTCACTGCAATAGACCTGACCAATGGATACTGGACCGTACCGGTCAGTAGGGAGGACCAATACAAGCTGGCTTTTACCTTTGGGGGCCAGCAGTACACATGGACCCGGACTCCCTTCGGATACCTTAACTCCGGTAATGAGTTCAACATTTTCCTACATAAGGCCATGCCCGACCTGGGTGCGAGGGGTAACCTGGCTTATGTAGATGATGTCCTCATCAAAAGTTCTTCTGTGGAGGAACACATAGCGGAGATCCGTTATGTTCTGACGCAGTTGAGGGCCGCCGGAGCAAAACTTTCCTTTCAGAAAGCACAGTGGTGTAGAACCCGTGTTAATTTCTTGGGGCATGAGATTACTCCTCAGGGTCTCTGTCCCCAGGAAAAGAAAGTGGAAGCACTTCAGAAACTGAAAGACCCCACAACTCTGCGAGAACTAAGGAGCCTCCTTGGACTGACTAATTACAGCAGAAAGTTCATTGAGGGCTACGCAGAGATTACCAGACCCCTGATTCATCTCCTGAAGGGGGGTCAAGTGGGAATGGGGTCCAGAACAATCCGAGGCAGTAAGACAACTCAAAAGAAGCCTCTCACAAGCGCCTTGCCTAGCTTACCATGTCAGAAACAAGGAGTTCTTCCTGGAGACGGGGTTCTCTAATACGTGCTTGACGGCAGTATTATACCAAAAGCATGACAAGGTCAATAAAGTAATCTCCTATGCGAGCAAAACTTTATCCTCTGTGGAGGAAAAATTCAACGATTGTGAGAAGGCACTCCTGGCAACGGTGTGGGCATTGAAGAATTACCGCCCGTTTATCCAGGGGGAACACATCATAGTGGAGACTCCACACCAGCCTCTGCAATATCTCCAAAGTGACAGAATCCGGGCCGGAAATGTGAGTAATTCCCGAATTACTTCCTGGATTCTGTCAATGCAAGGCTTTCCTGTGGAGGTCAGATATGGCCAAAACAAGAAGAGTCCCCTCGCGCAAGGTCTGGCTGACTTGCATGATTGTGCCAGAGAAAACTGTCTCGAGGACGAAAGTCTAAAAATAAAGGACAACACGGAGGCATACCTTAATTCCCCACACAAAGTCTTCGAAGAGGACAAGTGTGGGGGAATGCCCACTGTCTATGTGGATGGATGCTCTTATCATGTTGACAACAACGGGGAGAAAGAACTGGTGGCCGGTGTAGGGAATGCATGGGTGAATGAGTCCCCAGAACCCTCCGCTGGATACAAAATTGGTCCCCGAAGTAGTCAGGTGGCAGAATTGATGGCTGTGCATCAGGCCATCCTCACTGCTGTCCAGCATCAACTCCACGAACTGGTCATAATCACAGATTCGGATTATGTACGGAACGGGTTCGTGGAGCACCTGGTTAATTGGAAAACCAGAGGCATGTTATGTGCTAACAACAAACCCTTGAAACATGGGAAGTTGATCCAAAACATTGATGATCTGGTCACCTCGAATGAGATGACCATCTATTGGAAAAAGATCAAGGGTCATTCCAAAGTAGAGGGACCAGACAAAACTGGAAATGACTTAGCTGATCAGCTGGCCAAAACCGGGGCCATCCAAGGGGATCTAATTGAGATTGAGTCCCTGTTGGGGGAAATCCAGGTCACTGCTATCACTAGGTCCCAGACAAATGCTCACAACGACCTTTCAATTGATGCTGATTTAATTACAGCTCAGAAAGGGGATCCAATAATTGGTAAATTTTACCAGCACCTTGAGGACCCTGAGAACTTTCCCCTGACGGATACCGATTACATTGGGAAAGAGGACCTAAGAGTGTTGATGAAATGTCCAAAAATGTTCCGAATCCAAGACGGTTTGCTGGTAAGGAAATCCAAAGCTGGCCACGATCAGTGGGTGGTTCCTACCTCATTCCGAAGCCTGATGTTAAGTCACGCCCATGATGCGGCCACCGCCGGTCATAGGGGGTTTCACACAACATTGGAAATCTTAAGAGAGGTTGCATACTGGCCACACATGGGGCAGGACCTCGACCAATACTTGAAGGGGTGTCTTGTGTGTGCACAATTTCAGCCATCATCCCTCACGCACCGCGCGCCTCTCCAAAAGCGGGGGTTGACACTGCCATGGTCAGATTTACAAATCGACTTTGTAGGCCCTGTGATTTGCTCTGCTAGGGGGAATAAGTACATGTTGACTGTGACATGCTTGTTTACCAAGTGGGTGGAATGTCTCCCAGCCCCAAACTGCAAGGCAGAAACGGCAGCTGCCTTGATGATTAACCACATCTTTTCCCGTTTTGGTCTACCTCAAAGGATTGAGTCAGACAGAGGTAGCCACTTCACCAGTGAAGTAATGACAAAGATGTGGGAGATACTGGGGGTCAAGAGAAAGCTGCATATTGCTTATAGACCAGCTTCTTCTGGGGCAGTAGAGAGATATAACCGAACCATTGTGGGCATATTAAAGAAGTTTGTGGCAGATTCTGGGCCAAGTTGGGATATCCGATTACCTCTGGTCCTAATGGCCATCAGATCTACCCCTTCATCTGCAACCAAAATGTCACCATTTGAGTTGATGACTGGGCGCAAGATGGTGCTTCCCCAGCATTTGCTCTACAGGACCCAAGAGCAGACACTGATAAATGCCTCCACTACTCATGAGTATGTGGAGAATTTAAGGAAACACCTCCAACATGCTTTTGCTTACGCTCAGCGGAATCTAGAAAGATCGGCTGATAGCATGAAGACCCATTATGACCTGAAAACTTCCAGGAAGGAATATCAGGTGGGGGACCGGGTCTATCTATACAACTTCCAAAGGAACCAGGCCAAGCAGCGCAAATTTTTGCCTACATGGAAGGGACCCTTTGAGATCATCGACAAAATCTCCCCTGTGGCCTACAAAATCCACATCCCCAAAGGTCCTTTGGCAGCGGGGGAAGACAAGTGGGTCCACATAAACCAGTTGAAGTGTTGCCATCCCAGGCACGCTCTGCAACAACTGGAGGAATCCTCTGGAATCCTAGCGGGTACTGTCTCCGACTAATTCAGTTCCAATCATAAAACATACCACATCTAGTCTCTAAAATATTGTGATTTGCATGAAACTGTCTCTTAGTTATACTGTTTTTTTTTTCAAAATAAGAATGTAATGTTTGTTATGATGAAATGCATATGCTGCCCCACTATCTCAACAGTGGTGGAAAAATGTCTATGAATAGGTATTGCCGCTCTTCCTTTGTCGTCCTAGGAGAGATGAAACCATGGAGAATGACCAAGGAGGACGATCCGGAGACCGGGAGCAGAGACGCAACGGGCCCGGGGTACCGCCCAATATTCCCATCAGGACCGGCGAGGAGAACCGATCGATCAGACCGGATGGAGAAAAGATGCTGAACTGTGCCATCTATTGGAAGAAGATGAGAACTACATCCCAGATCTTGCGGTTCCCAACAGTGAAGGATCAGATGGCCACCGCAAGAAGGGGGGCTTGTGGGATGTATTTACCCATGCATCCGAGCCCTACCTCAAAACTGTGCAGTACTGACATGAAAACATCATGATGGCCAGAGCTTCCCAGAAAATGCACAGGGAAGTGCATGAAGAATAGGCTGCCACCCATTTTTGCCGATGTTATGGGCACAGAAGGACACTGCCTAAAACCACCATTGGACTACCCACACAGTAGTCTGAAACCATTGGGAATGGCAATGCTGATTGCCAAAAGCAAACCCATAACTGTGGAGAATTCATTTTCTTAAATCCCAAAAAGGGGTGCAGTACCAGTACTCACCACTATCCAAAAGCCGGCATTTTAAAACAACACCAGATTTTACTTTTTGCAAAACTGAATAAATGAACCCAAAACAGGCCAAAGAAAGACTTACTGAGAGGTGGATACAATCTAAAGTTATATTCTGAAGTGACTTGAAGGTTTATAACAAGACTGGCTGCGCTGTGGATTTCAGCAGTTTAAGTAAATTTGGACTGAAAGACACTACAAATCTAAATGTTTAAAAGAAATGAGTGACCTACTTTGAGTGTCACATAGGTTGCAATTGTTTAAATGTCATAGTTTTAAACTTAGAATCAGCATTCTAGCTGCATATGTAAAAATGTTTAGTTTTATTTGAATGCAGAAAACTGGGGAACAACAAGTGACATTTTATCTGAAAACTGGCTTAAGGAACTGAATTCTGCCTGGCAACTACCCCCATCAGGAGTGAAACTTGAGTCACAGCTGTGTTCCCAGGCCTAGCTGCCCTTTTGCTGCTCACACCAAAAGGGATATGCCACTTCCATGATTGAATTACCTGGGCTCTGCAGGAAATTGAACAAAGCCCTGTCCTGACTCAGGCAAATGTTTTATCGGCGGGAGTCGTAAATGGAGCTTCCTCTTGGCAGAAGCTGGGAGGGGCAGGGTCTCTCGGCTTGGCAGAAACTGGAAAGACTGGTTTCTGTACCATGTGACCTGAAAAGACACACCTCTATAGCCAGAATATGGTTTTAGAAAAAGATGAATAACTCATAGAGCGGACATGTGAAAATTGTATAAATGACATCATAATTCTTGTGATTTTTCTGCCCACATTTTAAGACGTGCTAGGACCCGGTGGTATGTTCAGGGGGGTTTTAGCGGAAAAGAGGATATTACTCTTACCCTAAGTTAACAGGGCGATCCAGACGTGGACCCCTTGCTCACTGTTCTTAGAGAGGCAACAGTTTCACCTCACTGATGATGCCCAACAAGGCTGAAACACGTGTATGGGGTTACTGATGGTACTCTTGTTCAGAGGAGAATTGCCTAGCATTTCGGCGCTGGACTGCCCCTGGGCAGGACAAAGGCTGATATGCGGGGACATTTCTTCTCTGTGAAAGGGACAGTGAGCTAAAGACTTGGTAGAGTCTCTCCCAGGGGTTATTCACCCAAGAACAAGTCATTGGGCTGTGTTCGTGCTGGTAGAGAGATTCCCAGACCCCCCTTTGTTTTGCATGAATTAACTTTGGGTTTCACCCTAAGTTAACAGGGCGATCCAGACGTGGACCCCTTGCTCACTGTTCTTAGAGAGGCAACAGTTTCACCTCACTGATGATGCCCAACAAGGCTGAAACACGTGTATGGGGTTACTGATGGTACTCTTGTTCAGAGGAGAATTGCCTAGCATTTCGGCGCTGGACTGCCCCTGGGCAGGACAAAGGCTGATATGCGGGGACATTTCTTCTCTGTGAAAGGGACAGTGAGCTAAAGACTTGGTAGAGTCTCTCCCAGGGGTTATTCACCCAAGAACAAGTCATTGGGCTGTGTTCGTGCTGGTAGAGAGATTCCCAGACCCCCCTTTGTTTTGCATGAATTAACTTTGGGTTTCACCCTAAGTTAACAGGGCGATCCAGACGTGGACCCCTTGCTCACTGTTCTTAGAGAGGCAACAGTTTCACTTCACTGATGATGCCCAACAAGGCTGAAACACGTGTATGGGGTTACTGATGGTACTCTTGTTCAGAGGAGAATTGCCTAGCATTTCGGCGCTGGACTGCCCCTGGGCAGGACAAAGGCTGATATGCGGGGACATTTCTTCTCTGTGAAAGGGACAGTGAGCTAAAGACTTGGTAGAGTCTCTCCCAGGGGTTATTCACCCAAGAACAAGTCATTGGGCTGTGTTCGTGCTGGTAGAGAGATTCCCAGACCCCCCTTTGTTTTGCATGAATTAACTTTGGGTTTCACCCTAAGTTAACAGGGCGATCCAGACGTGGACCCCTTGCTCACTGTTCTTAGAGAGGCAACAGTTTCACCTCACTGATGATGCCCAACAAGGCTGAAACACGTGTATGGGGTTACTGATGGTACTCTTGTTCAGAGGAGAATTGCCTAGCATTTCGGCGCTGGACTGCCCCTGGGCAGGACAAAGGCTGATATGCGGGGACATTTCTTCTCTGTGAAAGGGACAGTGAGCTAAAGACTTGGTAGAGTCTCTCCCAGGGGTTATTCACCCAAGAACAAGTCATTGGGCTGTGTTCGTGCTGGTAGAGAGATTCCCAGACCCCCCTTTGTTTTGCATGAATTAACTTTGGGTTTCACCCTAAGTTAACAGGGCGATCCAGACGTGGACCCCTTGCTCACTGTTCTTAGAGAGGCAACAGTTTCACCTCACTGATGATGCCCAACAAGGCTGAAACACGTGTATGGGGTTACTGATGGTACTCTTGTTCAGAGGAGAATTGCCTAGCATTTCGGCGCTGGACTGCCCCTGGGCAGGACAAAGGCTGATATGCGGGGACATTTCTTCTCTGTGAAAGGGACAGTGAGCTAAAGACTTGGTAGAGTCTCTCCCAGGGGTTATTCACCCAAGAACAAGTCATTGGGCTGTGTTCGTGCTGGTAGAGAGATTCCCAGACCCCCCTTTGTTTTGCATGAATTAACTTTGGGTTTCACCCTAAGTTAACAGGGCGATCCAGACGTGGACCCCTTGCTCACTGTTCTTAGAGAGGCAACAGTTTCACCTCACTGATGATGCCCAACAAGGCTGAAACACGTGTATGGGGTTACTGATGGTACTCTTGTTCAGAGGAGAATTGCCTAGCATTTCGGCGCTGGACTGCCCCTGGGCAGGACAAAGGCTGATATGCGGGGACATTTCTTCTCTGTGAAAGGGACAGTGAGCTAAAGACTTGGTAGAGTCTCTCCCAGGGGTTATTCACCCAAGAACAAGTCATTGGGCTGTGTTCGTGCTGGTAGAGAGATTCCCAGACCCCCCTTTGTTTTGCATGAATTAACTTTGGGTTTCACCCTAAGTTAACAGGGCGATCCAGACGTGGACCCCTTGCTCACTGTTCTTAGAGAGGCAACAGTTTCACCTCACTGATGATGCCCAACAAGGCTGAAACACGTGTATGGGGTTACTGATGGTACTCTTGTTCAGAGGAGAATTGCCTAGCATTTCGGCGCTGGACTGCCCCTGGGCAGGACAAAGGCTGATATGCGGGGACATTTCTTCTCTGTGAAAGGGACAGTGAGCTAAAGACTTGGTAGAGTCTCTCCCAGGGGTTATTCACCCAAGAACAAGTCATTGGGCTGTGTTCGTGCTGGTAGAGAGATTCCCAGACCCCCCTTTGTTTTGCATGAATTAACTTTGGGTTTCACCCTAAGTTAACAGGGCGATCCAGACGTGGACCCCTTGCTCACTGTTCTTAGAGAGGCAACAGTTTCACCTCACTGATGATGCCCAACAAGGCTGAAACACGTGTATGGGGTTACTGATGGTACTCTTGTTCAGAGGAGAATTGCCTAGCATTTCGGCGCTGGACTGCCCCTGGGCAGGACAAAGGCTGATATGCGGGGACATTTCTTCTCTGTGAAAGGGACAGTGAGCTAAAGACTTGGTAGAGTCTCTCCCAGGGGTTATTCACCCAAGAACAAGTCATTGGGCTGTGTTCGTGCTGGTAGAGAGATTCCCAGACCCCCCTTTGTTTTACTCAAAATGTGTGCATGTGAAAAATCTGACACTTCATCAATTAATGTCCATACTCCTTGCGCACATGTGTGTAAATTTGGGGTAATGTCCGGAATTGCAAACCAGTTAAAAAGTGCAAAATATTGCCATTTCTGGATGCAAGCTCCTAGAAACGCTAGAGTCAGAACAGGGGCTAACATCAGTAATGCCTCATGTGTGCATGTAATTTTAAACAAATGTTTACCTGTGCAAATATGTCTCTTTTTATCAAATCTAGATTTGTGTGCAAGTTGACAGGAGGAGTGGACTCTCTGCAGGCTGTAAAATGACATCACTCTGACACAACTTAGCTCCCCCAATCAAATGAGAAATGGAAGTTTGACCAATTAGAAGCTGAGAGAGAGGTAGGGTCAGTGATGCTAGAACACACCCACATTCTAAACACATAAAAGCAGACAGACAGGACAGATAGGGATTTTTCCAATCCATTTGCAGCTGGAAGCTCTGCCGGGAAAATCCATACTTTACCTCCATCAATCTCCAGAGAAAGCTGTGCAGAAAGATCCAGACTTTAAATCCCTCAATCTTCAGAATCCAGAGAGAGAGCAGACCCAGATCACTGTGAAGTGCAGAGACCAGAGGCGAGTCTAAAACCTGACCAGATCCGTGGCGTGGCCCATTTCACTCAAGAATATAGTGTGAGTACATAGCAAAACTGTGCAGAACCAATCTCTTAGTTAAAATAATATAATTCAATCCTATTTTAATCTAAGTAGAACTGTCTCCTAACTGTCAACTGTCATTTGTAAAGCTGTCACTTGTCATTTTCTAGTTGCAAGCTGCACTTGTCTTTTTGAACTTTAAAATTTCAAATCTGAAAAACGACCTTTATTTAATCGCTCATATCTCCGCAACCGTTTGTGCTAGAGACTTGCAGTAACTTTCCCCTGAAAGCTGAGAATCGTGGCTTTCCTACGAACCTAGAACCGCCTATAGTTTTTTACCGCGGTTTGCAAATTTCTTCACGTGTAAAAATCAGCTGCTGCTTGCCTTCCATTTGCCAGAAAATCGTTTGCCTCATAAAAACTATCCCTGAATCATTGCAAGAGTGAGCCTGAGCTAATATTAACTAGATATCACTCACCCTGAACCTCTGAAAGGGAATTAAAAGCATTACCAGCATATTTCTCATCCATTGCTAGCACATATAAAAGTATTTGGGCCTGTGTTTTCAAAACTCCTATCTGTTTTCTTTAAGCGTGCTTGGGGGGGATTGAACTGAATTACATTGATTGCATTTCTGAGAACTGTGTGCTTTCCTCCCATTTCCTTGCATCCCATAAAGGGGGGGGGGTGAATAGCCAGAGAAAAGTGATTACATTGTTTGGTTGAAATCATATTGAGTATTTTCTGTACTGCATTCATTGAATAGTGCATCCACCTGAGCTTACATAAAGCATTCTTTACCACCTTCTTCTTTTGTTCCTATTTACCAGTGTGCTATCTTATCCATTTCATGTCAACTCATTAGTGATTATAAAGAAGTGTGCTAGTGCCAGATTCTCCGTAGTTAATATTTATCATATCAGATTAAGTGTGATATTCAATTATTAATTTACTATTAATTTACTATAAAGCGTGATATCTATATCTATTGTTTAAATTATCAAATAAACCTTTTAACTTGCAAAACAGAACTACTTCTTGGCTCAGTGGGGTCAGTGGGGTCAGGGGGATTCCAACAGAGGGGTGTTATATAGGGGTAGTCATCCAGAACGCATGAACTGGACATAAAGATATATCAATAAGGGTTTTCATTCAGTATTATAGACTAGGCGTTGACTTAGCTGTAGTGTTGAATTGAATCCTCTTACAAATGTAAGCAATATTGCTATTGAGCTCTGCGTGCACATGGGCAGGAGTGCACCACCCGCGCACCCTCACATCACATGTGCAGTGCACATTGTGCTGGATGGGGGTGCAGCCAGGTATTCTTTGTGCGTGGGGGCTGCTAGACCCAGCAGCCTCTGTACTCTGTCAGAAGGACACTAGCTCCAGGTAGAGGGGAGCCTAGTAGGGGCTCCGCACGACTTCAGTTCGAAGTGCAGAAAGAAGTCAGAGAGAGCAAGTCACATGTGCCCTTCCTTGCAGGTCTTGCGGTACTGTCTCCATATCTCATCCACAGCCTTTCACTGCAGGTTAGTGAGTTACGAGCCAGGAGTGAGTGGGCGGGGGAATGGACCGAGTGGGTGAGTCTGTCTCCCTGTGACCTTGCATGAGTTTGGGTGAAACAGTGTAGTACATAGAATAAAGCAATATTTTGATGAAGTCACATACAGAGGAATTAAACACGTGTTTATTTTCGTTTACTATTATAACTGATTAAAAGAACGATGGAACAAATAACAGCACATTCCATATTTTCGAATATTGTAGCATGATCAAGTTTTTGCTACTTGTAGCTAGCTACATTTAGGTTTACTATGTAAACCATAATGTTGTGAAGAACGAGAGGAGTCATTTAGAAACGTTGTCACTGTGTTAAGTTGCAATACATGGCGACGTGGATCAGTGCCAATCAGCCTTGATGTCTGTACCGTTTTCTTTGGCACTTTCTCGTCTACGTGTGATCAAATTAGTACCATGAATCGCATGGCATTCTAAATAATTGTGCCTGTACATCTGCATTAAATCATCATATCCAAAGCCAGGCATGTCTTATTAGCAGGACTGTTCCTACCCCAATGTTTACTGTCTCAGTAGCATCAAATGCACTTTTCATTTCCTAGGCGTGCATCTATAGTATGCTCACCCATGTTGCAAACAGCCTATATATATTAATATGTTATATGTAGATGTTCCATGCGACTTCTATGTTATTAGAATGAAGAAGTGATGAATACGTCTGCACAGTCGTCCTTTACTGAGCACTTTAAGTGGAAAGTAGAAGGTGGTCCATTGCTCAGGGATCAGGAAAAGGGCAGGAGCTATCTATCAATGTTCATGATTGTGTTAAGCTCCAAGATATCAGCATCCCACACACCTTGTATCCTTTCTAATGGCTGAGCCTAGTCCATGCAAATTCATAATCCCAGTGTTACAATTGTGTATATGTGAGCCTACAAGTTAGTGAGGATATGTGTGCATACCTCAACACTGCAAACGTAACTGTCTGTAAATACTTCCAGACAACAGAGAACGGCACTGTTTGTTTTAGTTTTTATAATGCCGACAGGTGGTGCTAGCCACCTGTATGAAGAAACAACGTTTGTATAGAAAGCATATGTGGGCTTTGCAATTTTCTGTCCTGTTTTGGTAAGTCCATACTCATTAGGAGCATGACTAATGATGATACACTGTCTGTGTTATCTAAATTCTTGTTCATATTAAGGAGACTTAGCGCTGTCATGTTTGCATGCACAAACTGCTTCTTGAACAATAATGGGTTACTTACAGCTGCAAACAGGCTAATTATTTAAATCATTGCCACATTAAGGTGATTTAAAACTACAATTAATGCCTATGTTGCAATGTTTGCTAAATATGGCCTAGCCCTATCCAATACATTCAGGGGAATACCTGAAATTGAATATACACCTTTGTGATAGTAATGAAAGCCAGAGCAAATAAAACAGCACCATTGACTCCCTAGTCAATTTGGATATGTCAGTGTAGGAACACATGACTTGCACATATAATTTAAATGCAAAACGTTACAAATAACAATGTATGCTAAATCACACCAAAGAAAACATGTATTCCATTTTAATGTCAACTTGTGGACATGGATTACGGCATAATTAATGGACGTATGCCTCAGACTATTTGTTTCACTTGTGCAACATGTGGACTAGTACACTGGCTCGAGCAATACTCGGGGAGTCTACATCAATTGATCAAGATGATTCCTATGTAGCTGTATTTGCTTCAATACCTAGGTCGATCAACTTCATACCTGTCGAAATAGTTTATAATCTGGGTTTACACGTTTTGTTGAACGAATAATATAGGCAAATCAAGGGAGCAGAGATAAGATGAGACAAAGCATATAGACCTTTGCAAACCAAACAACAAAGCTGAAACTTGAACACCCGTTTCAAAGGAGGGCAATGCAGTGGAGACAAGTAGGAAGAAATGCTAGAACCAAAATTAAGACCATACAACATTCTTTCAGCAGAATGCAAAACAGAACACACTGGAACAAGCTAATTATTAGGAAGACCCACATATAAAGAACACAGATAATTAAGATGGGATAATACAGTCGTTTCTAAGACTTTTCGTGTAGAGGCAAATGTTATCAGATGACAAATGTTCTTAATATTGAAAAGATGAGATCGACAAAATTGAATTAAGTCATCAATCTGGGCCTGTAAAGAAAAGGAAGACTAAAAATACAACCCAGATTGTATGATTTGTGGTGGAGAACAAATTAAAGGAGAAGCAGAAAAGAACAGAAAATCAGTTTCTTTCGGGATTAAGACCAGGAACGAGAGAACACATGCACGTTTTAATAGCTAAGCGACAGGCAGATAAGTAATGATGAATAGAGTTGTCAAATGAAGGAAAAGAAAGAAAAATCTAAGTATCACCAGAGTACAAATGAGGATGAAAATTGTTTTCAGAAATCCAGGGGACCAGAGTTAAGGTATATACAAAGTAGATAGAATCAGTCCCAAAATAGAAACCTTAAGGACAATCTGTACATATAAAGAAGTTGACAATGGACATGTATGTAATGACATTTTCAAAGATATTGATACCATCCTCAACCTTATCACAAGAAACACCACACCATAACATGCCAACAATACCTACGCACAAATAAATATGAGATACGGCCCTATCCAAGAACCAGATTACAACATTTAAACATATCAATATTTATTAATTTAGATTCTTAATGGTAATATAAAATCATGTTTATACATGTATTTATTGTTTATTTATTTTTAATTGGTTAGGTGCTTATGCAGGAAGCAAATACTGTTTCAAAGTGCCCACAGGGCCACAGGGATGAGGCAGGGGATCAAAGACATTGTAATTACACAAGGTTAAATAGTTAAATACAGAGATATAAGAAGAGAAAATAGGAAGGGGAAGACAAACCTACTTTTCCTTGTGAGTGTTCAGAACGTGCAAGTGCAGAGGGGGAAGGGTATGAGATAGGTGCTGTGGTGCTCATGTAGAGCAGCAGGTGAAGCGCTATGAAGAAAGGTAAGTGCAGATGAAGATGTGGGAGGTCAGGGAAATGAGGCTGCATAAGGGTTCTGCACATCGGTCAAACTACTGTGCGATTATCAGTGGAGAGAGGGAGGGAAGGAAGAGGTAAAGAGGAAGGTCTTGAGGCTTTTCCAGAACTTACAGGGGTCCTGTTCAAGATGAAGAGGGATGGGCAGGCTCTTCCAAAGAAAGGAGCATGCAGAGCAAAGCGACCGACCACCTGCCCACTGTTTAGCAAACCGCTTTACGAACAAGGAGTTGGTACCAGATGATCGAAGGTGTCTGGAGGGGGAATATTTAGTCAGAAAGAGTTGCAGGTAGCGTGGTCCCAAGTAAATATGCTAGATACATGAATATACATGCAATCCATTAGAGAACATAGAAAACATGCTACTCAAAACAAATATAGTTTCATAGGTTAACAAAGGTCTAATGTGTTTTAGGCACAATGGCACACTCTGCAAATAAAATCCTAGCAACTGTGCTCTTGTATTAGGAAATATAACATGTCATTAATAAGGTCATAAACCTCATATGCAGCCTAATAAAGAACAATTGGTTTTAAACCGATCTAAAATGGGAACATCTCTCTTCTGTGTATATTAACTGCAATACATTAACACTGCTCCTATTGACATATGAAGTAGGCACTCATCTTACACAAGTCAGCAACTGGAACACAAATGTAAATTGCACATCATTACCCTACTCTAGACATCTCCCAAGGTACAGGAACCCTATGGAACCTAGCTGCAGATGGGGGAGCACTATGCAATAAGTGGCATCACAGGAGGTCTTAGAGCTCCTGGTCCGCCGAGGGTGGGGACCTCACCCAAGCAATGGTAGGCGCATCCTTGACAAGCTAAGAGCAAACCCTCAACCTAGCCTTCTCCACCAAGGGTTTGGGGGAGGCCGTCACAACCACATGCCCTACAAACCACTAAATAATTACAGAGGAAACTCACCACCATGCACAGAATCCAGCAAATGAACCGCCACAAAATGCCCAGGAGACAGCAATGGCAGAGACGCTGAGCACAGAAGTCTGAAGCAACAAGGTAAAAAAAAGCCCCACTAACCCAACCCTAAAACTTCAAGCTCTACCTACACCTTTCAAACACAAAACAAACACAACCTCCTCTCTGCATAGTAGTCCATATGCACTTTACCACACTGCAACAATAAACCAACCACACATAGTCCACATGCACATGGGAGTCTACTGAGCCGTAAATCACACCCAAGCTCAGCGAACAGTGAAAACCCAACTGAAGCTGTCAACAGGACATGGCAACTGTCGCTCTACCTCTTCCCACTATGCCCTACTAACCCAACCCCCCACACTCTTACCATTCAGACCAGCCAGAGCATCACTCTGGTGGTGATAGTGTGCTGTACAAATGATCTTTAACATTAACATCAACTCCAGTTACATATAGTTTCATAGTTAAAATATGATCTCCTGACAGTATTTTAGGCAAACAGCATAAGATATTGCACACAAGAAATATGTGAGATTTAAATTTTCTGTCGCAATTTCCCTTTCATAAGTAACTCATTTCAATAGCATTGGCCCGATTCATGTAATTTTTAGCACAGTCCAAAGTGACTTTGCACTGCTGGAAAGTAACTTTGCACTGCGAACGAGTACCCTGATTTACAGAGTGGTGCAAAGTTTATTCTTGCAGTGCAAAGTGACTTTGTGCCCCTTTTGCACCAGTGCAAAGTCATGTTGCACCAGTGTAAAGTCACTTTGCCCTGCACTAGAAATTCCATGAATCGGGCCCCCCATGTTTGATTGTGCATAATAGTATCACATAAATGAGTGTTTTGTATACATCATACACAATAAACTAAAGATGTGTATTTCATTAAAATTATGGTTCACAATATTGAGAAAAAAGACCCAACTATTTCTACTTATGTATATCCGCAATATTGAAAAAAAATCTGTATAATCTAGATTGCAACCCTCTCCAAAATTGCAATTCTCTTAACTTCCAAGTGGTTAGTACTGTTTTCGTTTCAGCTAATTTCTACAAAAACGTCAACATGCATGATAGCATCTAGAAACAACAAGCGTACACACTGCGTTCATACCGGATATCGAGTAATCACTCCTTATAATATGCAATTTCGAAAATATAATTTACTTTCACATTTTTTGCAGCTAGTACAAGGTTATCATATCCACGTATTCAATCCACATTTTTCCGTAAGAATCAAATACAATTTTATCAAGGTGTCTGATTATTTCAAATAATCAAGGTTAAAAAGCAAAATGAGAATATGAATAACCTAGTATATCAGTTACATTGTTTCTGTTTGCAGACTAAGAAAGAAAGAACACTTGAATCCCAAAAGTATAAATCCATAAAAACTACTGAGATCCATAGCAACCACCACAATTAACAAACCATGGCTGGTGGGCCTATACACTTTAGGATATTTGCTTCAAAGCAATGTTGTATAATTACAAAGTTGCCAAAATGGCACTACTCAGTGAATCGTTATTATTATTATTATTATTATTATTATTATTATTATTATTATTATTATTATTATTATTATTCATAATTAAAACATGAACTCCATTATGAACCTCTGCTCAGACAAACTGACTGCTCAGAATGCAGAAAATAATCTTATGTTATTGACCAGACTCCAAACATTTTACCAGAAGCAGCTGGTAGGCATTTGAGAGTTGTCCGAACATAGCAAAGTGGAGAAAAAGTCTGGAAAACACATTTGGGGTATTATGGTGGCAGAAAGTGGGTCTGGAAATGGTGGGGGGGTGGAATAAAGTTGACATGGCACTGTTTTTATAGGTGAAAGAGGGGTTTGTAGGTGCCATCGAGTTTGCGGACATCTCTGCTGACCGCACACAGCACAGTGAGAAAAAAGTCTTGAAAACCCATTTGGGGTTATTTGGTGGCATGGAAGAGGGCCTTACGGACGTCTGTGTACCATCCTCAAACCAATGGTTTGGTAGAAAGATTCAATAAAACACTTACATTGATTCTAAGAAAGCTGGTAGATAAAGACGGGAAGGACTGGGAACAAATGATTCCCTGGGCACTATTTGCAGTAAGGAAAGCCCCTCAAGCCTCCCCTGTTATCTCTCCTTTTGAACGACTTTATGACAGAGAACCTAGCGATGTCCTGGACATGCTCTGGGAGACCTGGGAAGAATGAGAAGAGGCACGCATTCCCCTCTCGCATACCGCTGCCAGATTGTGGGAGCATATGATGCCTGTCCGAGATCTAGTCTGTACTCATAAGGAAAAAGCCCATATCCAACAAAATCCACTTTCGACAAGAAGGTGAGCTTACGATCATTTTCCATATGACAAAAAGTACTAGTCCTCTTACCCACCTCGGAAAACAAGTTTGTCTCTAAGTGGCACAGGCCATATGAAATATTGGAACAAACACAAACCTGTACTGACAAGGTAAATCGCTTAAAAGAGTGAAAGGAGAATCTGTCAGCCACACATGCTACATGTAACTCTCACCTGACTCCCACGGAGGCGCTGGCCTGGTTCGCGCTGCTGTGACCTCTTCTAAGGTGCTGCTCAGGGTTCGGAAGACGGACTGGACCGGGCCCCCAAATCTGGCTTGCCTGGCTCGCAGAAGTATCCTTCTGCAGGCGAAAATAGGGGATTAACTGTCTGCGGGGTAATGCAATCGGCTTCCCACTTTCCCCTCTCACCCTCCTCGAAACCCTTCTGTGATTCCCCGTAGCGTCTCACCTTAGGGTCTGGAAGGACGTGCTCTCCATCCTGCTTCTGATGCAGGGGTGCGTTGGTATCCAGTTACTTCACTGGATTTTCGGATTGGTGAGAACCAAACTTGCTTGGCTTCCAGGTAAGTTTTTTGATAAGAGGTTCCCCTTGTGTCCATGCATTAATGTACTAATGCTAGTGTCTTTTTCCCCATAGGGGCCGGGGTACGGAATGCCGGGGAACAGGCACCGACCCGAGATGAGAGGTGAAATCCTTGTAGAAATCAGGTAAGTCTTTAATGAGCGTTTTTTGGTAATGTCTTTTCATTCGCTAATTAACGCTGATGTCTCTTTTTCCCCTTAGGGGCCAGGGTCCGGAGATGCCAGGATGCGACACAGACCCGAAATGAAGAGGGAATGAATCAACAGGTAAGTCTTAACATGGAGATTTAGCTTTCCTTATTCCCTTCTCTCTCTCACCTTTTGTTCTTGCCTTTTTCTCCCTAGGAGCTGGGACGTGACTTTGAATCCGGATGATCGCTGCTGAACATGGAGGCGCCCTGTAAAGGTGAGTGGAATGCGGCGCTGCAGCGATCAACGCGATGAGCTTTTAAATAAAAGTCTTCCTTTTCAGGATTGTCGGCGAGATGTCTCTGGGATGCGGATTTAGCAGGTAAGGACTTTTCCTTCTTCTGTTCTCTTCTTCTCTTCCTTTGCAGGTGATCCAGGATGCTTGCAGGCGTGGCAGAAGTCAGGATGCAGGAGCAGACACGGTGAGCGTCCAGCTGCTAGATGCAGAACAACGCGAAGCACGTGTGGCAGTTCGGGTGGGGTTTAAATAGCCTTGGAAGAAGTTCCAGGTATGTATCCTTCCTCCAATCAGGTATGTATCCTTCCCCGACCACGCCCGGATGGTAAATTAGTCCCACAGGTAAAGTAGTTCCTTTCAGGCCTCAAGGAGGCCTGGATCCTGCAGCATGGTCTGCATTAGGTAAGTGCACCCAAGCACTCCCATAATGAGCCTGGCGCCTATGTCGCCAGGACTGATGTCTTTTATGAGCCTGGCGCCATAGGCGCCAGGGCACTGTCCAAAGGGCCCCTATATGGGGTTGCTGGGTCTTTCCTTGGGGACTGGATGTCCGCTTTCGGGGACGCAGGGCTTGAACCGGCTCCCCGGGAGCGGGCATCATGACACCACAATACTATCCTGTTTCGTTCCAGAAGATCTAGACAACTTGGAGTTAATTCCTACAGAGCTATCTATTTAACAACACGAAGATCTAAAAGATGTAGTCACATTGTTTCCCGATGTATCCTCAGAAAAACCAGGAAGTGTAAAAGGCACCAATCACTATTTTAGAACACCTAAGAAAAAAGTGGTTAATCTAAAACCGTATATATTCCTGGAAGCCCATAAATAGATAGTCGGTGAGGAAGTAAATAAGATGTTAAGAGCAAATATTATCGAACCTTCTTTGAGCCCAAGGTCCTCCCCTATCGTATTAGTCAGCAAAACCGACCATTCCTGGAGGTTTTGCATAGATTTCCATCAAGTTAATGCCATTTCTGACTTCGATGCCTATCCCATGCCACGCATCGATGATCTAATTGATAAACTCGGAAAGGACACTTTTCTATCCACCCTAGACTTAACAAAAGGGTACTAGCAAGCAGGTCCCAGTATATGGCTCTGACAAAGAAAAGACAGATTTATCAATGCTCCTAGGACTTTTTCAATTCAAAGTCCTCCCTTTTGGGTTACATAGCACTCCAGCCACTTTCCAACAACTCATGGACAAAATATTACAGCCCTGCTTTGATTAATTTTTGTGCAGCTTATATTGATGATATCATCAGTTATAGTAAAACCTAGGAGGACCACCTTTTCCATATTTTTACTATTCTGAGAGCCCTGCCAATCCATCAAAATGTAGACTGGCCCAGTTTGCCATCAAATAGCTCAGCTTCTTTTTTAGGGAATGGTAATGTACAACCTCAACATGAGGAATTGAAAGCCGTCTTAGATACTCTTACACCTAAAACTTAAAGAGATCTCAGAGACTTTCTAGGGTTATTTGGGTATTGCCGTAGGTTTGTCCCAAACTTTTCAGACAGATCAACAAGGCTGGCAGATAAAATTAAGAACTCTGAACCCCAGAAACTTCATTGGACTGACAAAGATGATATATGTTACAATAACTTAAAACAGACCCTATGCCAGAACCCAGTCCTTAAGGTAGTAGATTTCTCAAAAGAATTTGTATTGCAAACAGAAGCCTCCCTTACAGTGTTAGGAGTAGTACTATCACAAGTCTGCGATGGATTAGAACATCCCATCTTGTTTACGAGTCACAAAGTTAACCCACATGAAAAAATGACTATGTGCTGGAATTGCAGGCCCTTGCCATAAAGTGGACATTATACACCTTAGATAATACCTCTTAGGACGAAAGTTCACACTTGTCACATATCATTCTCCACTAGTTTGGATTAGCCAAGGAAAAGACTCAAACCCTTGTGTCATGCGATGGTTCTTAGACCTGCAGCCCTACTGTTTCACTGTGGAACATCGAAAAGGTAAAGACTAAGGGAATGTAGATTTCCTTTCCTGGTTCCCCTGTGAAACTGATGCGGCTACATCGCATGGTGGAGGGGTATGTGAGAAACCTAAAGGTGTCTCACCCGCTACTCCTCTGGGATTTGTCTTCCAGGTGGCCTGGACACGACCATCACTATTGTACCCAGTTCCTGGGGGTGGACCAGTGCAAGAGGATCACCTGGATGGGGTGATTTTGGGGAGTAGAAGTCAGACAACGAAGGGTGAGACCCGGTATCCACTACCTTATGACACCTTTTCCCCATCCTACCAGGTAGGATAACTAGAAATTCATCCCCCACCCCTTTTCCAACATGAACACTTTCCAACAGGCTGTTCATCGTGAGCGACAACGGACTAACACCAGAGTGGTTTACCTGACATGTCCCAACGCAAGGGTCAGGAAGAATCAGGCAATTAGTGATAATTACACACACCTGACTTCAATCACGCTTCCCCACATTGCTAAAAGGTGGAGCACGAAAGCACACTCTGAGGGAGGCAAAATGCATGAGGAAGCAGCAATTCTGAGATGGCAGTTTAAACCAAGGAGAAAGGGGGCGAGACCAGAGAGGATGACACAGAGGGAATTACACTGGCCCTTTTCTAAAAAGGACTGCGACTTTCAAGAAACCTCAAGGAAAAGAAACATAAGACCGGGAAGTTCAGCTGATGATTGGTGTAGAGTGTGCCAGAGGTACACAGGGCCCTCCCGCATTGATAGCCATGAAGGGGAGAAGCAATTGCCACCATGCTACTGTCATTGACTCTGACAGCAAAGCAACACCAGAGAGTTCATCACAGCCAGTTAGTCAGAGAAAACTGATAGCAGACTGGACTGGGTTATGCTCAAGGGTGCAAGTGGCAACATCGTATGTACAATGAAGAACTTGTGTACGATTGAACTTTATGAAACCGAAATAGGTACCAGATACAGAGTGGTCCGGCGCCACGTGGGTGCTCATTCAAAGCTCTCTGAATAGTAAAATTATTGAACTATGAAATCAAAATGTGGTCCTGCAGCAGGTTAAGTTGAATCCTGTGCACATTTGAAAGTCTTTGATTGCCTATGAACTAAAATTGGTCTTAGCCCGGCTGAGGGGGACAAACGGTATAAAAAAGGGATCTGAGCCCACAAGAGGGGGATACAGGGTGAACCGTAAACTCACCCGAGAAGATATGCCTGTGGCAAATGTGAACCTGACCAAGGGATGCTTGCAAAATAAAGTTGGTCTGAACCCGACTTAGGGATGCTAATTGTGAAAGAATGATCTGAGCCCGGCTGAGGGGGATCTAGGGTGAAGAGTGAATCGCCCAACTTTAATATTTGCAAAGGAATGTTTCCGGTTCATCAGGCCCTTTGATACAGGAGACTTTGAATGATAGAGACTTGGGCACAGAAGGCCCTAATGTTGGTAAAATGAACTGTGACCTGATGCCGAAGAAGCCCAAGAGTGTGCTGTACTCGAGTGACCCACCTTGACCCCTGCTAAAACTGTGGGCAGAGGAGGCCACATGGCCTAAATATCCTGACTTACATTTTGTGAACACTTCTTTCTTTTTGTGAACATTATCTCACACTATTTGTATCATAGCGGTAAGGATTGGCAATTGTTTTTTTAGTATATGCCCTTTTTATTTGGCTAGACTCCTCTAGGACTTTATTATTATTATTTGATGGTCGTAGCTTGCTCCCATTTAAGATTTGGGTTTAGATTAGGTGTTTATAACACCCATTTTGAAGTTGGATAAACTCCCTTAAATTGTGATCACTTGTGTCTGTCTTCCTTTGATACCATAGTGTAGAAAAGTTGAGGAACCTCTTTTGGGGGGGGACACCTGGTGGTGGACCTCAGCGCCCTTGCTTGTGCTCAAAGATAGCTCCTTTTCACGGTCGCATGGGAGGGTAACAACAGAGTCTTTGGCTCCTCTACTCCGTTTAAGTAAAAACTGGAAATGCAGTTACACTGGCAGGTTACCCATGCACCCATGTTTTACCAAAAAAGAAGATATGTAACCTCTTTCTCAGTGTTTCAATATATTTTTTATATGTGTTGACAGTGCGCTCTGTGATTACACATGTTTCAACGGACTCCCGTCTTTTTCAAATCAGGGCGAAATGGTGGTTGTTTGTATATATGTTTTATAGTCTTCGTTGTCAAGTCTCGGGTTAAATCCCAGCCTCTGTTCCTTTGTTCCATGCTTAACTGTCCTCATGCGTGGGGCAGGAACAGAGGCTGGGACTATCTTGGCTTTTAAAAGTACTACTGTAGTATTATGGATGTAGTTAGATATCTGCTGATGTATTCTAACTGCTTATTGTACTACAGTTTAGTGAATACATTTGGGTTGAAGGAATATTAATTAGGCATTTGTTAGATTTGCTGCTAACCTATGTTTTGAAGTAACACAGGTGTTGTTATATTCAAACTAACCACTTCTTTTTTTGACATATGCAGTATAGTTGCCTGAACTTTGGGCTACATTACTGCACTATCTTTGCAGGTTGAATTAAAGGATATTTCCTGAGGCTTAGTTGTGGAAATATAATTTTTCCACAAATACATCCAAGTGAAATATGGAGATGCCCAAAAGTGTTTTGTGCACAACTAGAAGAAGGTTGTATGTGCCTTTTTGAATGGTTTAGGCATGGCTTGTTATGAAAATGAAAACATCAAGTTGGATGGTGCAAACAATTTCCAGAGTGATGGAGTGAATTCTGATTTTGGGAATCAGATGTTTTGTGTACATATTCAAACTGCACCAAAAAAGTTCACGTGGAAAAGATGTACAGTGCATATGAACATATATGTAAGTTGTTCTAGGAAATAAAAATCAGAAAAGCAAAAAAAAATCAAAACTGAACAAAAGCAAAAAAAGCTTTTTAAGAGCAACCATTGTACAATAATTGTACAATAATTGTTTTAAATAAGTGTAAATCTCCCCAAACCCCTCAGTCCGCTGACATGGGATATGCCATCTGGGTCATTTAAGGATACCTGGCATGGAAAGTGGTCTGCAGAGACCATAGACAGTCATAGACGTCCGCGAACATCGGGGGATCCGCCAATCAGGTTTCCTGGGTGTGGTGTGAAGGAAGACTAGGTTGCACTAGTTATCTTTGTTGTGTGCCGTGAAGATGGGTATGGCTATGGTTTTGAGTAAACACACTCTCTGGATTGTGGGAGAATCTTGGATTCATTGGCTGAAGGTGTATTCTGAGCACTGTGGATTGTCTGACAATCTCGGATTTGATGAATTTCAAGTTTCATGGTATGGAGTTCGAGAAATGAAGTGGGCGGAATTCCTCCGGTTTTTTGAGAATATGGTTAACTTGAAGCATACGGACATCATTGTAGTTCACTGCAGAGGCAACAGTTTGGGCTATGTTACCAGAATTACATTACAATTTGCAATGAAGAATACATTTGAAAAGTTGATGGAACTGATTCCACATACAAAAATTATGTTTTCATGGATAGCTCAGGGATAGCTCAGAGAGAAATGTGTTTGTGTTGGAATTTATTTTGTCCACACATTGAGAAAGCAAGACGCAATGTGAATGAAGATGTATGTGCTTTTTTGCGGGATGCTGGAGTGACATTTTTCCATAATGAAAATATTAAATTTGATATTGTCAACATTTTCTTCCACCCATGGCTTCACTGTCCGCAGACTATGCAGGCTGCAAATGGGCCTGTGAGTTTTTTTTTCAGTTCTATTTTTTTACTGTGAAAGGTGCCTCTTATTTTTTTGTTTGCCTTTTTTTGTTTTTTTCATGAGAGGCAAGATAAGGTGGGGGAGGGAACGGAGGGGCAGGTGGTCAGAGGAAGATGTTGGGTGGGCCTTAGAATTAAGGTGGGGGCAGTGTTTCTCATGCTCCTTGGCCGCGGCCTCAAAAGCACTACGAAACTGCTTCCTCTGCAGATTGGCGTGTCGCAGTACAAAAATAGTACTGTGACCCTCCTAAGGTAAGGTGAACAGTGTTCTGTAAGGCCTGCGAGGTGGCCAATGGAATCCTCTGCCCCAGAGGAGTAGTCTGTGTAGTGACCGGAGCAGTTGAGGAAGAGGTGGTAGAGGCCATCACCATGCTTCTCCCTTGAAAAGGTTGGCACCTTTTTCAGAGCACCTGTGTGTTTGGAACTGGTGTCGCGAAGCACAGAGGTGATTCCGTAGTAGTAAAGCCCAGGTTTTCCATGACCGAGTATAACTTTGCACTCTGTACATCTAACCTGAAAAACTGCCATATCCAAGACTCACTCTGGGCGAAGGAGGTAGGCACTTCCTCTACAACATCTTTCTCTTCCTATTCATTCTCTTCTTTATCCTTGCACCTGTTCCTCTTTCCAGGCCCTCCAGATGGTGATGGTGGTGAGGGTGGCTGGGGAGGAGGGATGGCCATGAGTGATGCCATTTCCAGCAAGATTGCTGCTCTCCCAAATAGCTCTCCAAAGCAGGTGCTGTGAGGACCTCTGCCAGATTGAGAATGACTGAAAGTAATGGGTGGGTCCCTTCAGAGGAGCTGTCTGCGGATTGCACAACTGTTTGCAGACTACCGAGTCAAAAATATTAAGTTGTAAAAAGTTCCCAGATCAACCAATATTGGGTCTAGGAGCTCTGGAAAGGTACACTTTCAACTTGAAACACCCTAGATTGGCAGGAAATGCAGTTTTAAACTGTCTGGACACCATCTTTAGTCAGGCCGTCATGCTGCATGGGTGAGGTCACATGATGACATCCGGGGACGTCCGTCGCACTGCTGGCTGCCCGCGAACTCCATCGGGCAGGAGATGCAGGGCGCATGAAATGTCCTCAAAGTGGTGCATTGTCTGAAGACTAATTAAAAGTGTGTAATGTGAGAACTGACATGTCCGGATAGGGCGCACTGTCTGCGGATACTCTATTTTGTAAACCCGATACCCCAAACTGTGGTGTAGTCCCCGGACTATTAATTGGGGAAGAAAAAGAAAATACAACACAACAATATGCATCATATTTATAGTATACAAAATAAATGTATTTATGAAAGGGATGCAGTATCAGAATGGGAAACATAAATGGGAGAATTTGGAATGATAATGATAAGGGGAGGAAGGGAATGAAGTTTCATCCAAGTGTCTTTCATTTATATTTTGGGAATTTGATGGGGATGATTGCTGGGGACAATGGGTACAGGTGCAAGAAGGGCAGTGATAATCAACATTTTAAATAACATGATTTTTAACATCATTTAAATGTTCCTTAAAGTCATTACTAAGTTTATCCGATTGTGTAATTCCTGGCATACTCCATAATAGAATTGGGGTGTTGTTTCTTCATGTAGACTATATACTATAAGAAAAGACAAAAATATCATTTCAATGAGGTCTGTAGAAATTACATTATTTGTTCAAGTGTGTTTGCCATTTCTGTTGAAATTAAAAATAATATTTGCTGATAAAATATGTTTACATAATTAATGGTAATAATGAAGAAATAAATGAAGTGTATTTACTGTTTGGTGAGAGATTGTTTTTGAATTAGAGCTTTGTGTATGTGAGTCTCTATGAACAGTTGTACTGAAGTGATAACATGAGGTGTACAGTTATGGTTTATGCTTGGTGCATTCAATTATATTGTGCTTTCAATAACAAATATTTTGTACATTTTGAAGTAATTATTTGTACAAAAATGTATATTTGGGTGCAGTAAATGTAAGTAATGTTGTCTTATATATATATATCTGTTTGTTGGTTGATGGGTAGAAAATGGTGTTTTCTCCCCTGTGCTTCTGAGCTTTGTCAGTGTTGCCTTCTGTCTGCGGACTACCGCACTGTCCACAAACTCTAGATCTGCTACATTAGAGATGAGTATGATATAAGGAACTTGTAGCAAATTAAGCGTGCACTGGTAAAACCCTATGAAATTCAGTGAAAAGATATTGTTAATGGGACGTTATGGTTAAGTTGCACTAATAAAAACCTATGAAATTCAGTGAAAAAATGATATTAAAAGGACTTTATGGTTAACCGTAAAACCAAAAAAAAAAACGGAAAATCACCAGTTATGGTATGCTAAGCAATCATAAATTGCGCCACCAGTGTGCACTGCTAAAACTAACACCCAAAATATAAAGATGACATCACAAATATCATTGATCCATTTTGAAAAACTTGCAGAAGTTAAGAAAATGGGCTGCACAATGGCACGTTTCCTTTTTTCAAAGACATGTAGGTATGCAGGAAACAATTCTCTCTATCTCTTGTATATGCTGTCACTATTCACAAATTGCACGGTCTAACCCTAGATCATGCATTGGTTGACATTGGTAGCACAGTCTTTGAAGAAGGTATGAGTTATGTACCACTTTCATGTTTACTTACACTCAGTGGTCTATTCTTTGTTAACTTTGATGCAAACAAAGTCAACGCTGACATTCCTTGCATTCTAAAATACAACAGGCTATGTGCACTGTAGACCCCACATCTAGATACATACCCTGTACCTCAAAGAAGAAAATCTTTAAAAACAAAACAAATACAAACAGAAACTATAACACATCTCCCGACAATACTGCTAAAGAAATAAATACCAACTGCTGCGCCATCAAATAATACAACCACAAAACATTTTGGCACAAAATCAACTGCATCTCCATCAGAAGACAAAGAGACAAACATCTCTTAT
Organism: Ambystoma mexicanum; assembly: GCF_040938575.1. NCBI lineage: Eukaryota > Metazoa > Chordata > Amphibia > Caudata > Ambystomatidae > Ambystoma > Ambystoma mexicanum. Next base: position 533,625,051 of record NC_090939.1, read on the forward strand.
CAAAAAACAACTGCAGGCCCAACAAAGGATGAAGAAACACAACTCCCTGGTCCATTTAAATTCAGCAACACAACTGGAGTAAATTGCTATGCAAATATAGCAATCAATCTTCTCTTCCTATTGCCACCAGTTGTTAACAACATTTGACTCAGACCAGTTGTGTTTGCAAATTTTCATCCTTCATAGAAATGCCTCAAATAATCTGGACAGCAATTACAGTGTCTCTGGTATAAGGCACGATTTTTTTTTTTTCGGTGTAGTTTTAGACTACTGTACATGAATGATAAAATTCGCCATACACACACAGGAGGATCCACAAGAATGCCTGATGTACTTACTAAAAGTACTGGAAAACAAAAACATCCCTATGAATGAAATCTTTTAGATTTAATTCACGTGGAAACATGCAAGCACTCTCTGCAACCATCATTCACATGTGCACATCCCTAATGAACGATTTGTGTATGTATCCATACAAATTCTGAATCCATTCCATTTCCCCAGCTGCTGCAGAATGCAAACCAAAGCATATTATACTGTTTTTGTAATTCAGATAATCCTTCCAGCATAAAAATAAACTCAGATGGCCAATATGTGATAATAATGCTTCTAAGGTACAATGCAGATGGTACCAAAAACAACGATATGCACACTAGTTTCACACATGGCCAAGTATCTCCTGTCAAGAAATTCTTCACAACGGTGGGCATAATCTACCAGACTGGTGACACAACCACTTCAGGCAACCACCTTTGCCCCAGGGCAGGGCAAAGACTGATATGTTTGGGATATTTCTTCTCTGTGAAAGATAGTGAGCTAAAGACTCTGGGTAAGTCTCTCATAACCAGGACTCATGTCTGGCAGAGAGACTCCTAGGACTCCCTTTGTTATTTTCCCATCTAAACAACACCAATACAACACCCACTGCTTTCCTCAAAACATCATAATGTCCCTACCACTTCAATCACACCACCACTCCCTTACTCACTTACCCAAGCCCATCACACCTTTAGAGACTCTTACTCTTACTACATTCCCAACTACATCTATCATCACACTACACAATCACAAAACACAATCACCAAACACTCTCTTCATCTCTACAATCACACCCACACACCCATCCACAATACATGCATATATGTTCCACAACTTTGAAACCCAAACTTTCACTTTCCCAACAGACAGAACAGAATGCCTACTAAAAAGCAGCTGAGTAGTAGTAGTAGGCGGAACACGAGGCGTAACACTCGGAATGGGGAACAACTTGCCAAAATGTAGGCGTCACGGGGGAAGTACAGGGTGCAAGTGCGCGGAACGCCCACACGCTCGCCTACAACACGTATTCATGGAATCGAATAGGGCAAAAAAGCGCACGGTCAAACCAGCGCACAGGGACAAACACGACCGCCACAAGAAAGCAGGCGGTAGTGTCTCAGCGCCTGTAATAAATGTGCGCCAAAAGGTGCGCCAACAAATAGCACCTATATACAGCCATGATAAATGTCCTATACTGTGGCCCTCCAGGACAAATGACGTGCAAAGGGGTACCCACAAACACGGACACCCGCTGACTGAAAAATAACGTGTGCGTGTATTCCGGGGTGCGTGGGAACTTTCACACGCGATTTGGCTGGATACTTGGATCTCAGGGGTGCGCTGGAAGTCCCACACGCGATTTGGCTGGGTACGTGGATCTCAGGGGTGCGCGGGAAGTCCCACACGCGATTTGGCAGGGTACGTGGATTTCAGGGTTGCGCGGGAAGTTCCACACGCGATTTGGCCGGGTACGTGCGCGGGAATTTACACACGCGACTTGGCTGGGTACGTGGATCTCAGGGGTGCGTGGGAAGTCTCACACGCGATTTGGCAGGGTACGTGGATTTCAGGGGTGCGCGGGAAGTTCCACACGCGATTTGGCCGGGTACGTGCGCGGGAATTCACACACGCGATTTGGCTGGGTACGTGGATCTCAGGGGTGCGTGGGAAGTCTCACACGCGATTTGGCAGGGTACGTGGATTTCAGAGGTGCGCGGGAAGTTCCAAACGCGATTTGGCCGGGTACGTGCGCGGGAATTTACACACGCGATTTGGTTGGGTACGTGTATTTCAGGGGTACGCGGGAAATTCTACACGCGATTTGGCTGTGTGCTCCCAGGTATTCCCTGTACACCCTCCACGGCCCCTGCAGGCAGCCGACACCACAGGGGACTACCCTGCACACCTGCTCATGTCACCCAGCACCCCCAACCCCCAGCATCCAGGGGCAGCCTCCACCAGGCCCCCACCCATGTCTCCCACCACCCCCACCCCCCAGCCACCATGGGCATCCCCCACCAGGCCCCCACTCATGTCTCCCACCACCCCCACCCCCCAGCAGTACAGGGGCAGCACCACCAGGCCCCCACTCATGTCCAACTCATGTCTCCCACCACCCCCACCCCCCCAGCATCCAGGGGCACCCTCCACTAGGCCCCCACTCATGTCTCCCACCACCCCCACCCCCCAGCCACCATGGGCATCCCCCACCAGGCCCCCACTCATTTCTCCCACCACCCCCACTCCCCAGCAGTGCAGGGGCAGCCTCCACCAGGCCCCCACTTATGGCCCCTATCACCCCCACCCCCCAGCCACCATGGGCATCCCCCACCAGGCCCCCACTCATGTCTCCCACCACCCCCACCCCCCAGCAGTGCAGGGGCAGCACCACCAGGCCCCCACTCGTGTCCAACTCATGTCTCCCGCCACCCCCACCCCCCAGCCACCATGGGCATCCCCCACCAGGCCCCCACTCATGTCTCCCACCCACCCCTACCCCCAGCCACCATGGGCAGCCCCCACCAGGCCCCCACTCATGTCTCCCACCCACCCCCACCCCCAGCCAGCATGGGCAGCCCCCACCAGGCCCCCACTCATGTCTCCCACCCCCCCAACCCCCCAGCATCCAGGGGCACTCTCCACCAGGCCCCCACTCATGTCTCCCACCACCCCCACCCCCCAGCAACCATGGGCATCCCCCACCAGGCCACCACCCATGTCTCCCACCACCCCCACCCCCCCAGCCACCATGGGCAGCCCCCACCAGGCCCCCACTCATGTCTCCCACCACCCCCACCCCCCAGCAGTGCAGGGGCAGCACCATCAGGCCCCCGCTCATGTCCAACTCATGTCTCCCACCACCCCCACCCCCCCAGCCACCATGGGCATCCCCCACCAGGCCCCCACTCATGTCTCCCACCACCCCCACCCCCCCAGCCACCATGGGCAGCCCCCACCAGGCCCCCACTCATGTCTCCCACCACCCCCACCCCCAGCAGTGCAGGGGCAGCACCATCAGGCCCCCACTCATGTCCAACTCATGTCTCCCACCACCCCCACCCCCCCAGCCACCATGGGCATCCCCCACCAGGCCCCCACTCATGTCTCCCACCCACCCCCACCCCCCAGCCACCATGGGCAGCCCCCACCAGGCCCCCACCCATGTCTCCCACCACCCCCACCCCCCAGCAGTGTGGGGCACCCTCCACCAGGCCACCACCCATGTCTCCCACCACCCCCACCCCCCCAGCCACCATGGGCATCCCCCACCAGGCCCCCACTCATGTCTCCCACCATCCCCACCCCCCAGCAGTGCAGGGGCAGCACCATCAGGCCCCCACTCATGTCCAACTCATGTCTCCCACCACCCCCGCCCCCCCAGCCACCATGGGCATCCCCCACCAGGCCCCCACTCATGTCTCCCACCACCCCCACCCCCCAGCAGTGCAGGGGCAGCACCATCAGGCCCCCACTCATGTCCAACTCATGTCTCCCACCACCCCCACCCCCCCAGCCACCATGGGCATCCCCCACCAGGCCCCCACTTATGTCTCCCACCACCCCCACCCCCCAGCAGTGCAGGGGCAGCACCACCAGGCCCCCACCCATGTCTACCACCACCCCCACCCCCCAGCCACCATGGGAATCCCCACCAGGCCCCCACTCATGTCTCCCTCCCACCCCCACCCCCCAGCCACCATGGGCAGCCCCCACCAGGCCCCCACTCATGTCTCCCACCACCCCCACCCCCTAGCATCCAGGGGCACCCTCCACCAGGCCCCCACTCATGTCCCCCTGCACCCAGGTCCTCACAATCCCCAATCATGTTCGTTATGGTCAGCCTCCACAGCCAAAAGGCCCTACCAAGTAACCCATTCACCCATATGGAAACGGAAATTACATGTTACACCCCCAATGTTCATAAAGCAAATGAACCCATGTCCGTCACACACAATGGTTGCAAATGAATGGGAAAACACCCAACATGACATGCATGAAACCAATGAGATGATACCACACAGTGAAGTATGAAAACAAAATTGTATTAAAAAAATTGAATGCAAATGAAATGAAACAAACTACAATGGCAATGAAAAAAAGATAAGCTGTATGTCCGTCCAAAAAAATCAAAACTACAAATCCAAATCCAAAAAAATGTTGTTCAAAGTCACATTAAAAATAAAATCAATCCGAGAGAGAAAAATAAATGCAAAGACCATTGCTCCATGGAGAATAAATAAAAAATAAAAAAATAAAACAATCCAATGAAGTACTATGTACAAAACATCCAAGGGTCCATGAGCACAACTGAACAAAGGAAACCTACAAAATACCCTAACTAAAATCCAACTATATACAAAAAGTGGAGCAGTGTCCGTCGACTCCAAATCATAAGAAGAAACAAAGGAAACCTAAATCTAAAGAACTATATACAAAGGCGGCGGGCAAGTCCAGCGGCTCACTCCGTGGTGTTCTGGGCCAGGGCATCATCAAACTCCTCGTCTATGTCCCGGAGGCGGTCCTGTTCCATGGCCCCGAGGGTCCGCAGGGACGACGCCATCTGCTCCTCCAACCCCCTGCGGATTACCTCGAGGCAATCGGCCCGCCTCAGGGCCCTCCGCATGGAGTTCTCCGCCCTGACCATCGTGAGCCGCGCCTCTTCCGCCCGCCGCCGCTCCGCACCTATCTGCTGGCCCAACCGCAGCCTCACGGAAGACACTTCCTGTCCTGGGTCCTCCTGCCCTCCGGCCGATGCCTGCCCCTCCGATGTTGATGGCCCCGAGCCATGATGCCTCCCACGTTGACTCTGCTGCTGCCTCCGACGCAACTGCCTCTGCCAGCACGACGGCATCCAGGCTGATGGAATCCACCGACACCGTTGTGCACGTGCCCTGCCTGATGATGCCGGCACATCCTCCATCTGCTGGGGTACAGTTGCTGTGGTGTCCACCCCTGCTGGGCCTCCGACTCCCGACTGTGGCAGGGATGGGATCCCCACCGAGCTGGCTGCATTGGTCAGGGCAGGTCCACAGGGGGCCCTGGTGGCATCTGGGCCGGAAGACGGCAAGGAGAACGACCGACGTATAGCCTCCACAGAGGAGGAGAGGGCCGCCAGATTGGCCGACACATGCAGGAAACCCCCGAACATGGAAGATCCCAATTGGGCCACGTCGGCATGGTGCTCTTCGTGATGATGTGCGTGCTCCTCCCGGGAAGCACGCACGTCATCACAAATTGCACCCGCGCGCATCGCGACCCCAATCAGGACCTTCTCCATACGGACACGGGTCCCCTCGTCCGCAGGTGGAGGGGAGTCAGGTGACATGGACATCCCCTCTACCTGCGGACGGGCCTGGGATGGGGCATCCCTGCTGGTGCATGGTGGTGCACTCACAGGGTCAGGGACAGCGACATGCACAGGCCCCTCCACGGTGACCTGTGCTGCCTCCTGCCCCTGCCCCTGGACTGCACCACTTGCACCAGCAGGGATGCCCCCACCAGGCCCCATGTGTGCCTCAGTGGCGGCCTCCTCCTCCTCTGTGGAAACCACCAACCTGGATGGCTCCTCACCGTCTTCCGCCATAGCAGGCCCCTGTGGGGGCTCACCCACCCCTTCCGCTGCAGCCGTGGGGGCATCCCCGCCGCCTTGCTCCACAGCACCATCTCCGCCCTCTTCTTCACTAGCCGCTGCATAGAGGGAGACATAGAACACAAGCATCAGGGTACTGTTCAATGGTCCCCTAGACAGGAAGCAATAGCAGATGAGAACCACTGTCAAAGTACACTTCCATCATGTCCCTCCACAACACATGGGTCAGTCCAGGCAAAACACACACAGTAACAGGCATGGTGCATGCCATGGACATTTCCATACATGTCCAATGGACTCTTGAAACATACAATGATATGGAACTCACATGCATCATGGGTCATGCCTATCACATGCACACACTTCACCTCAGTCAATCTGGCCTCATACACCCCAAACACAGCGGATACAAGGGTAACTAGACTGCATCAGTGAATCTGTGCATTGTCACACACATGTGTCATGCATCCATGGCATTCACAAGTCAAAGACACGCAGGTCAGGCACACAGACATGGCTACCATATATGTACCTGGCATCAGCACCCATCCCTCACCCCCACCCATGTCCAGGAACAGAGACTGGCATGCTCTCATGTGTAAAATCTGCATAGGGCTCCCCATGTCGCATTTAAACACATGCAACGACCATGTGGATCACACATCACTGGTCGCACATGCATTACCATGATGCCCCTGCACACATACATGCATACATGGCCTATGTCACACATACAGGCAAGTATCAGACAACCAGCACACCGCAACATGCCCTGTCTCACACAGCAATGCTTGGCCACTTACCGCTCAACTCCAGACATGTCTCTCTCTCAAGGAACTGGGCGTGAAGCGCTGGGCGTACGCGTTCCAGGACCCTCATCTGGATGGAACTCATGCGGCCCCGGCCCCCCTCCACGAGGCGCCGGGCCTTCACGAGGGTCCTGGACCTCAAGTCCTCCCAGCGCTTCTTGATCTTCTGGACGTCGCGGATTGCCACCCCCTCTGCGTTGATGGCAACCACACAGTCAGCCCAGATCCTCTCCCGTCCTTCCTTGCTGGGGCGGGATGATCCAAAGAGGGCATCATACTGCCCCAGGACATGCTCCACCAGGACACCAACTTCGGTGGCAGTGAAGCTGGTGCCCCTCTGCCCCTCTGGCCTGGGTTTGCCACTGGTGCCAGATGTGGAAGTGCCCGACATGGCAACCCCAGAGGCAGGAGTGGGTGGGCAACTGGGTCCTGGGGCTGGGCTGTGGAGCGATGTTATCCCAGTCGGGAGTCTTCTGTTCCAGCAGGGGTGGACACAGCAACTGGACCCCTGCAGATGGCTGATGTGCAGGCACCAAATGGCAGGGCACGGTGGCAGCAGGCAGGCAGTCAGGCAGCAGCAGCAGATGGCACGTGGGAGGCTGCTTGGGGCACTGGGGGGCAGTAATTCGGCCTTCTGGGCAGGAGCGTGGTCTTCTGTGTAATTTCGCGTGGCCAGCTTGATACGGAGTGATTTGGCACGTGAAAATCCTGCATGTCAGAGTGAAATTCGAGGAAAGGCCCTTAGCGCGTAAGCACGTCAGCATGCATATGCGATTCTATTGGACCAAAGGCCCTCAGCGCGTAAGCGCGTCTGTGACGTGACCCGCGCGGGTGTTTCCCGCATAGCACGTGATGACGGAGCACACGTGGAAAGACTGCACGTCAGAGTGTCATCGCGTGTAATTGGACAAAAGTGCGCGTACACGCGATTGGCCTATGTACGTGTATTTCAGGGGTGCGCGGGAAGTTTCACACGCGAGTACATCAGTGCACGTGTATACCGGGGTGCGCGGGAATTTCCACACGCTATTGGCCTGGGTACTGGATTTCAGGGGTGCGCGGGAAGTTTCACACGCTCGCCTACAACACGCGCAAAGAAACACGTACGCCAGTAGGAAGCAGGCATATGTCGACCCGCGACGCATAATTTGCGTGCAAAAAAAATAACAAGCTCAGACGCCAGGATGAATATACCGTTCCTAGCAGCAATGGCCGTGGGCTACCAAAGGAGGAGGAGGAGGATAGTCAGGGCCAGAATATTCACACCCAGAACCAGCCTTTTTGGGATGCCTGATGACCAGGTGTATGGGAGGTACAGGTTTCCACCACACATAATACTGGACGTGGTGAGTGAGTGGGAGGATGACCTCACATCACCCACCCTGTGCTCCCACGCACTCAGCCCCCTGGAGAAGGTCCTCAATGTACTGCACTCCTTAGCCACTGGATCATTTCAGCGGACAAGTGCCATAGTGGGTGGGGTGTCACAGGCCACGCAGTCACGCTGCCTACACCAGGTCTTGAACATCATCACTGCACGCCCATCAGTCCGCAGGCATATATACCTGCCCAGAACACCTGCAGAAAGGCATGCTGCCGCCCTGGATTTTTACGGTGTGGCACGATTCCCCAAAGTGCTAGGTGCCATCGACTGCACCCATGTGGCTCTACGTCCCCCCAGGGCATCTGAGCACATCTATAGGAACCGCAAGCACTGGCAGTCCATCAACGTGCAGGTAGTATGTAATTCCAAGGGAATCATCACCTCAGTATATGCCAACTATCCCGGGTCCACCCACGACAGCTTCATTTACCGAATGTCCACCCTAAGCCAGGACCTAGAAGCTGGGCGGCATGGCGATACATGGCTGCTTGGTGAGTATGAATGCCACTGCACATGCATGCATGTCAGATCCTGAGCAAGGTCACAACCCCACCAATGATACCAATCACCTCCTCCACAGGGGACAGTGCCTACCCTCTCAGCCCCCACATGATGACGCCAATTCGGAACCCCACCACGCCACCCGAGGTAAGATATAACACAGCCCACATTGCAACCCGGGGCATAGTGGAGCGCACATTCGGAGTGCTTAAGTCACGCTTTCGCTCCCTTAACCGTTCTGGCGGGCAGCTGTTATACGCTCCCCCAGTAGTGTGCAGGATCATAGTGGCAGCATGTGTCCTGCACAACGTTGCAACACGCCGGGGCCTGGCTGTGGACATGGTGGTGGCCCCACATCCCCAACCACATGCACGGCCGCTGCGCATGGGAGGGGAAAGGGCACGGGGGGAGGCAGCCTGTACACAGCTAGTGGCTAATTACTTCACATAGAAATCACACCCCTGTGGAGTGCACACTGCCCTGGCACATACCATCTGACAATCAATGATGACTCAACCTGCCACTGATCCTGAATGTCTGGAGAATCAACCGTCAAAACCATATCAGCCTGAGATTGTTCAACTGGAAGTGTTACAATGTGTGCATCCCTACCTACACAGACACCACCAATGCAGTTTCGTGAAAAAACACATTCATGCAGCTAAAATGAATACCCACTTGCAAAATGCAACATGAGGACAGTGCCATGTCACCCAACCCATTCCCAGCACCGCCACACGACACACCGTGCCATGTCATGCTATGTGCAGGTAAACAAAGTAATCCCCACAACATGACACAAGTGTCACAATGTACAGTGTCCCTAATTGAAACTCGCGACACCTGAAATGCTCACAGTAATGCAGGACCAACAACACACTTGAGCAGGTATTTAGCAATAACACTTATCAGCTACTGACCCTCAAAACTACCATTAACATGACATTATGAATGTAAGGAATTAGTAGTCTCACCACCTGGAAATGCATGCACTCCCACCACTTCCAACTGTGCAGTGTTGCCGTCATGTAGAGTTGTAGGTGTACTGCTGCCAACATGGACCCCATCTCCAAAGTAGAGGGCCTTGTGTAGACATGAGGGAAGGACCTGCAAATTAGGAGGTAGACACGGATGATGAGTTACACATCAATGCAACATGCAGTGTACAACACAACAGCAATATGCACTAGTAATGTATACACAGTATTGACTAGACTACCCACACATGTAGTGGGAGTCCAATGTCACGTGGGGTTGGGGAGGCCACCCAGGAGGTCCGAGGACAGGGTGCACACCAAAACCCACCTGTGTGGATCTTGCGAAAAAAAAACACCTCCATGGGCTCATGGCCCACACGGCTACCCTATTGTGGGAGTATCACTGCTGTCGCTATTATCACCCTGTGCAGCTGCATCCGGAGGTGGTTGCACTATGGGAGGCAGCCCATGCAAGGCCCTAGTCTGTTCCTCCATGGCTGTAAGCATGCGGGTGTGGTAGGTCTGGTTCTGGAGGATGAGTGTGCGGAGGTCCCCATGCAACAACTCACGGGATGCCCGGACCTCCGCCCTAGTTGCCTTCATCTCAGCTGAGAGCGTACGGGTGAGACGCTCCAGCTGCTGTTCTGTCCTTCGGTTTGTTGAAGCCTCAAGCTCAACAAGAGTCGTCCTGAGGTGACATGTCCTCCCTGTGTGACTGGCAGATGGAGTCGGTTGCCTGCTGTAGTCGCTCCATCAGCCTTTCGGGGGGGACAATGGAAGTGGCCACCCTATCCATGGCCTGAGCCATCATCTCTGATGATGCTGCCTTTTGGGTTGCCATACCGTAAATGGATTGCTCCAATGGGGTATTGCCAGGTGGCGTGCGGCCAATACGTCGGCGGTCACCACACCTGTCTAGGGCAAGGCGAACTGCGCCTTGCTGTGCCGGCACTGCCTGAGGCTGCAGGACTGCATTCCCCCTCTGATCTGCTGGCCCAGGAACAGGATCAGATGTCGCGGAGTGTGACCCTGCATCCGTAACCACCAAAGGCGTAGCTGCCAACACTGACATCCCCATTGAGGGTTCTGACCCTGGTGCAGGTGGGTGGGACAGAACAGAATCCCTCCCAGGAACACTCACCTGCGACGGCACGTAGGTCTCATCATCCGAATCAACACCTGAGTACAGCTCGGGGGAGGTGCAGCCAGAGACACCCCTTGAGAGCACGACCTGCAGCAGTTGTGGGTTCTCACCCACCACCACACCACGTCCCTCACTGGTGGTCGGTCGGCCCTTGGACCTCTCCTGGGTCTGCACCATCTCCACAACCCCAGCAGTATCAGGTGCATCTTCCCCTGCAAAGACATAAAAGCAAACAAATGGAAACAGGCATTAGCACCATGGCACACAATGAGGGCTGAGAAGCAACAGAACCAGTACTTGATTGACACATGTCCCACATGACTAAAACCTTCCCATGCATGCACCCTCACTGCGTATGAAGGGCAGGCAAATGGCACACACTGATGACACCAAGATGGAAGATGAACACATTTTCTGCATGCTGCCTGGCAGTGGCATCACACATTGGCCTGTGATTGCCAGGTGAAATACACATGCCATCACACAGATGGCATGTACCATTGCTATTGAGTGAAGATGGAGAGGGGGGCAGCACTTATTCATTCAGTCCAGTTCCCTCATGTAATAGTTTTTCTAATTCAAACAGGTCTGATTTTTCACCTGGAGCTGCCAGTCCAAAATGGTCCGATTGCACAGGGACATGTGTGAACAAATGATATCCAGGTAACAAAGTCACTCCACTTTACCATAGCCATGTCAGACATGTGACTAGAGGACTGAGAAATGCCTAGTAAAAGTGGTGGAATGCAAACAATCTGCCTGAATGAACAGAGAAAAATAAGCAACAATGTTGTGGCAAGGTGACACTTCAAGGGCAACTGGCGTGCTGTTGGGCTAGATGTCTACTGTTGGCAGAAGGGATACTGCTATGGCCAAATGCTGCTGCGCAGAATGTATTGCATGAAGCACATGGGTGACCCAAACGACTCAGGTGCACACACCCACACCTGGCACACAAACAGAAGCCCTCACACACACACCATGCACATGGATGACACACACATGCATGTGCACTCACCGGACAATGCCTCATAATCAGGCAGATCTCCCACGCCTTGGATCTGTTCCTCCGTGACGTAGGTCCCAGCGACTGACTCATGTGGAGTGAGTTCCATGTCTTCTACTGGAGACCCACCTCCAGTCACTAGAGTTGCGGCATGACTTGAGGCTAGCTTATTCTTTGCCCTGCGCTTTAGGTCATTCCAGCGCTTATAGCAATCATTGGCTGTGCGCCTCATGATTCCAAGGGCACTTACGATGTCCGCAACGGTCTGCCAGTGTGCCTGGCGTTGTGCAGGTGTGGTCTTGGATCCTGCAACAATGACCATCTCGTTATCATGTGCGGACACATACTCGACAAGTGCATTCAGTTCGGCATCCGTGAAGCTGGGCTTCCTCGACGGGCCGGACTGTGTAGCCGTGTCTGGGGCATCAGCCTGTGCCGGACGAGCACTCTTCCTCTTCCGCTTGGAAGGTGGTGGTGATCCTGAGTTTCCTGCGCCGCTCTGGACACTAGGGGCAGGAGCCCTGGTGGACTCTGTATCAGGAGTGTGGGATTGCACACTCAGCATGGGAGTTGGTGCAGGTATTGGCTCAAGTGTAATGGTGTCAGGGGGAATGTCAGCAGGATGGACTAGGACTGACACTGTCCTGGCTGGGTGTGTGAGAGCTGCGGTGGATGGAGCCGCAGCTGCCCCTGCAGCCTCTCCACCCTGCCTACTTGGGGCAGCAGATGACCTTGCTGCCCCTGATCCACGTGGCCTGATGACATCAACGTGCACCAGCGCACGTGTCATAGGCCTGCTGATCTGGAAGTCAGCCATGGAGTCAGCCAGGTCTGGTGCCACAATGGGCTGGTCCAACAAGGGCTGAGCATGGATGGTGTCAGCCACATCAGCCTCAACCGGGGGGGGGGATTATGGGTGCCCTTGACTGGTCCTCCACACATGGGGGGACAGGGTCACCCTGCAAGTAACGACCACGTCCCCTACCGGATCCACCACGGCCACCACTTGTGGCTCGTCCACCTTTGCCACCCTTACGGATTCCTCGCCTCCCAACCATGGCACTGATGTAAATGTGCGTATGGGAGTGGCTGTAAACTATTGTCCTGGGCAATTGGGGGTCAAAGGGGTTGGGTACCAGATGGTAATTGTACCCTAGTGCTCTAGCAAGGCTGAATGTGACCCCTGGGGAAAGATAACGGGTCACGCAACGCACAGGAAGCCCAAAAAAGGGATATGACGTGCACGCAACCCCTCCTAGACCACGTGTGCGGAAAAAAAAAACTGCACTACTCTGTGGCACCCAGTAACACAAGAATTAACGTTTCCGTGTCACACGCAGCCTAGAATGACCTCTGAAGGGGTAGGCTACACACGGGGCAAGCACAGATGTTAGATACGTGCGTGACTCACAGTCTGCCAGGAAAAAGAGCGTGAAAAAGAAGCGCGTTTGGTTGGCAACACCCCCGCCAAAAGAAGAATTGTACGCTGTCTGAGGAGACAGGACAACAGTAGAAGGGAACACTGTTTGAGGGAACAGGCCCAGGAAAACCAGAAAAAGAGAAAAAAGAGAAAAAGCTGTCAGAGGTAACAGGGAGTACGAACTTGAAACGCTGTGAAGTAAATCGCGTGTGAACCGACAAGAAGTACAGATTTCACCCACTCGCTCCCCACGAAAAGCACGTACAAGGAAATGGTGTTCTACACGTACCTTTTATGCAGGCCCACACGTCCAGCGTCACTTCCGCGTGTACGCGCTAGGGCCATTTCCACCAATTACACACTTTGTCACTTCCGCGTGTACACGCTATTTCCACCAATTACACGCTTTGTCACTTCCGCGTGTACGCGCTATTTCCACCATTTACACGCTTTGTCACTTCCACGTGTACGCGCTATTTCCACCAATTACACGCTTTGACACTCGAACTTGTCTTTCATTTTTTTAACACGCAACATTTCAAACGTGTGCCATATACAACGTGCACGTGACTTCATAGACCCGCATACGCTGGTGGCCTTTGGGCCAATGAATGTACAGACGTGTGCTGACGCGCTTACGCGCTAAGAGCCTTTCCTCGAATTACACGCACACGTGCTGGATTTTCACGTGCAAAATCACTCCGTATCAAGCTGGCCACGCGTTCACACACGGAAGACCACGCTCCTGCCCAGAAGGCCGAATTACTGCCCCCAGAGCCCTGAGCACGCTCCCACCTGCCATCTGCTGCTGCCTGACTGCCTGCTGCCCATGTGCCCTGCCATTTGCTGCCTGCACATCAGCCAGGGGTGCTGTTGCTGTGACCACCCCTGCTGGAACCGAAGACTCCCGACTGCTTTTCCATCGCCCCACAGCCCAGCCCCAGGACCCAGTTGCCCACACACTCCTGCCTCTGGGGTTGCCATGTCGGGCACTGCAACATCTGGCACCAGTGGCAACCCCCCGCCAAGGAGGCAGAGGGGCACCAGCTTCACTGCCACCGAAGTTGGTGTCCTGGTGGAGCATGTCCTGGGGCAGTATGATGCCCTCTTTGGAAGGTTGCGCGCCGACAAGGAAGGACGGACTCGGATCTGGATGGACATCGTGACTGCCATCAACGCGAAGGAGGTGGCAGTCCGCGACTACGAACGTGTCAGGAAGCGCTGGGAGGACTTCAGGTCCAGGACCCTCAACAAGGCCCGGCGCCTCCTGAAGGCAGCGGATGCTAAGGGGCGCCGGGGCCACTTGTCGGAAGATCAGATGAGGGTCCTGGAACGCATATCCCCAGCGCTCCACGTCCAGGTCCTTGAGAGGCAGACCTGTCTGGAGTCGAGCGGTAAGTGTACATGCATACTGATTGTAAGCTGTGCGTGTGGTGTGCCAGGAGTGTGCAGGTTGAACATGTATTTTTATGTGGGCAAGTAGGGGAGGTGTACAGGGCCGTGAGGGTGACACATGCGAGGGGTCTCATGTGTGACACATGGATGGTGCTTGTGTGTGTGGGCTTTCATGGCACAGGATGTGGAGGAATGATTGTCAGGTGTGACATGGTTGTCGATCGGAACACTGCGACAGTTGGCGGAGTTGTACACATGCATGCAAGTTTGGTGGTGTGTGTGCATGTGTAGTGTACTCCCTATGTTGCATGTGATGTGTGGATGACCTTTGGCTGCTCATGCTGTTGTATGTGAATGGATGGTGCTGGCTGTTGCAATATGCCTGTGGTATGGCTCATGTGTGCAAGTTGAAATGACATGTGTGTTGGGGATTGTGATGCCATGTCTGAGGTTTACCAATGCCACTCATGTATGACTGTCATGTGTGTATGAGTCCATTGGACAGTGCCCTGATGCCTGTGTTTTCTTTCTCCCTGTCTGCAGCGTCAACTGATGAAGAGGGCGGAGAAGGTGCTGTGGAGCACAGCGGCAGGGGTCGCACCACCAGCCGGAGACGCAAGGCCCAGATCCCCTCCCAGGTTCTGATCTCATTGGGGAGTGAGGAGTCCGGTGCCGTGTCCCAGGCCGCAGCTGCCGAGGGGAGGTCCAAGAGGTGGAGGTTGGAGTTGGACTCCTCGGCAGCAGAAGGGGCAGCTGGGACCCCACAGGGCCCAACGGAGGAAGATGGCACAGAGTCATCCAGGTTGGTGGGGGGTTTGGAGGAGGAGGAGGCCGTGCAAGCGACAGAGGCGGGGTCTGGAGGTGGGGATTCCACTGGTGCTAGTGGTGCAGTGCAGGATCTGGGACAGGAGGCAGCACAGGCTGCCGCGGAGGTGCCTGTGTGCAATGCTGTCCCTGCTCCTGTCACTGCATCATCTTGCACCAGCGGGGATGCCTACCTCCAGACCCGTTCTCAGGGAGGGGATTGGCTTACAACACCTGGCCTTCCTCTCCCTGCGGATGTGGCTATCCTGCACCAGGTTGAGCCTGTCCAGGGTGGGGTGGCGTTGCGTCAACGGGCCATGCGAGCTGACCTGCAGTCTTTTCATGATGAGTCTGCACGTCTTCTTGCATGGCTCGTTGACTGCGTTGACCCACTGGGACAGCTCACCAGGGCTGGATTCCTCTGTTTCCTGGACCTTGTTCCGACCCCCTCCTCCACGGAACCCCCTATGCCCCAGTCTTCCTCCATGCCATCTTCCCACCCATGTGTCACCTGGGTGCCCTGTGGAGCTGCCTCCGACCGTGCGGCCAGGCTGGCGGACAACAGATCCCTGCCACAGTCGGGAGTCGGACGTCCAGCAGGGGTGGCCACATCAACGACTGCACCCCAGCTGGAAGAGGATGTGCAGGCACCATCGGACAGGGCACATGGACAGCAGCAGCTGCAGCAGCAGGAGGCTGTAGGTGGGAGCCACGATAGCTCGGGGCCTTCAACATCGGAGGGGCAGGCATCGGCCGGAGGGCAGGAGGACCCTGGACGGGAAGTGTCTTCCGTGTGGCAGCGGTTGGGCCACGCCATAGATGCGGAGCGGCAGCGGGCAGAAGAGGCGCGGCTCACGATGGTCAGGGCGGAGAACTCCATGCGGAGGGCCCTGAGGCGGTTCCGAGTGCCTCGAGGCAATCCGCAGGGAGTTGGAGGTGAACATGTCGGCGTCCCTGCGGACCCTCGGGGCCATGGAACAGGACTGTCTCCGGGACATAGACGAGGAGTTTGATGATGCCCTGGCCCGGAACACCACTAAGTGAGCCGTTGGACTGGCCCGCCGCCATTGTATATAGTTATTTAGTGATAGGTTTCCTTTATAGTTTATTTTTATTTGGAGTCGACGGACACTGCTCCACCTTTTGTATATATTTCCATTTTAGATAGGTTTTTTGGTAGGTTTCATTTCTTCTGTTGGGATGATGGACCCTGAATACTTTGTACATGGTTGGACTTTGGATTTGGATTTTTTTTTTACTATGGATATTTTGTTCCATGGAGCAATGGTTTTCATTTTCTTTTTTCCCTTCATTTCCTTTTTATGGACTTGAACTTTGGAAGACATTTTTTAGGATTATCATTTATTGATTTTAATTTGAAAATGGACAGCCAGCTTAATTTTGTTTTTTTTTTACTTGTGTATTTTGTTTCATTTTGATTGCCATTACTGTTGTTATTAATACATTATTTGGATTTTTTAATTCTTCAAAGTGTGGTTTCATCTCATTGTTTTCATGCATGTCATGATATGGGTTTTCAGGTTCACTTGCAACCATTGTGTGTGTGTGAGACACATGTGTTGATTTACATTGTTTCCATTGGAGTAGTATCATGGGTCCATGTAATACTTGGTTGTTTCTTTGGGCTGTGGTGGCTGACCATGAGGCCCATGCTTGAGGATTGTCAGGGCCTGTGGGCAGGGGGACATGGGTGGGAGCCTGGTGGGGGCTGCCCATGGTGGCTGGGGGGTGGGGGTGGTGGGAGACATGGGTGGGGGCCTGGTAGAGGCTGCCCCTGCACTGCTGGGGGGTGGGGGTGGTGGGAGACATGAGTGGGGGCCTGGTGGAGGCTGCCCATGGTGGCTGGGGGGTGGGGGTGGTGGGAGACATGGGTGGGTGCCTGGTGGAGGCTGCCCCTGCACTGCTGGGGGAGTGGGGGTGGTGGAAGACATGAGTGGGGGCCTGGTGGAGGCTGCCCATGGAGGCTGGGGAGTGGGGGTGGTGGGAGACATGGGTGGTGGCCTGGTGGGGGATGCCCCTGCACTGCTGAGGGGGTGGGGGTGGTGGGAGACATGAGTGGGGGCCTGGTGGAGGCTGCCCATGGTGGCTGGGGGGTGGGGGTGGTGGGAGACATGGGTGGGGGCCTGGTGGGGGCTGCCCATGGTGGCTGGGTGTTGGGGGTGGTGGGAGACATGAGTGGGGGCCTGATGGGGGATGCCCATGGTGGCTGGGGGGTGGGGGTGGTGGGAGACATGAGTGGGGGCCTGGTGGTGCTGCCCCTGCACTGCTGGGGGGGGTGGTGGGAGACATGAGTGGGGGCCTGGTGGAGGCTGCCCATGGTGGCTGGGGGGTGGGGGTGGTGGGAGACATGGGTGGGGGCCTGGTGGGGGATGCCCATGGTGGCTGGGGGTGGGGGTGGTGGGAGACATGGGTGGGGGCCTGGTGGGGGATGCCCATGGTGGCTGGGGGGTGGGGGTGGTGGGAGACATGAGTGGGGGCCTGGTGGAGGCTGCCCATGGTGGCTGGGGGGTGAGGGTGGTGGGAGACATCAGTGGGGGCCTGGTGGAGACTGCCCATGGTTGCTGGGGGGTGGGGGTGGTGGGAGACATGAGTGGGGGCCTGGTGGGGGCTGCCCATGGTGGCTGGGGGGTGGGGGTGGTGGGAGACATGAGTGGGGTCCTGGTGGGGGATGCCTATGGTGGCTGGGGGGTGGGGGTGGTGGGAGACATGAGTTGGACATGAGTGGGGAACTGGTGGTGCTGCCCCTGCACTGCTGGGGGTGGGGGTGGTGGGAGACATGAGTGGGGGCCTGGTGGAGGCTGCCCATGGTGGCTGGGGGGTGGGGGTGGTGGGAGACATGGGTGGGGGCCTGGTGGAGGCTGCCCCTGCACTTCTGGGGGGTGGGGGTGGTGGGAGACATGGGTGGGGGCCTGGTGGGGGATGCCCCTGCACTGCTGGGGGGTGGGGGTGGTGGGAGACATGAGTGGGGGCCTGGTGGAGGCTGCCCATGGTGGCTGGGGGGTGGGGTGGTGGGAGACATGGGTGGGGGCCTGGTGGAGGCTGCCCCTGCACTGCTGGGGGGTGGGGGTGGTGGGAGACATGAGTGGGGGCCTGGTGGAGGCTGCCCATGGTGGCTGGGGGTGGGGGTGGTGGGAGACATGGATGGTGGCCTGGTGGGGGATGCCCCTGCACTGCTGGGGGAGTGGGGGTGGTGGGAGACATGGGTGGTGGCCTGGTGCGGGATGCCGCTGCACTGCTGGGGGGGTGGGGGTGGTGGGAGACATGAGTGGGGGCCTGGTGGAGGCTGCCCATGGTGGCTGGGGGGTGGGGGTGGTGGGAGACATGGGTGGGGGCCTTGTGGAGGCTGCCCCTGTACTGCTGGGGGGGTGGGGGTGGTGGGAGACATGAGTGGGGGCCTGGTGGAGGCAGCGCATGGTGGCTGGGGGGTGGGGGTGGTGGGAGACATGGGTGGTGGCCTGGTGGGGGATGCCCCTGCACTGCTGGGGGGTGGGGGTGGTGGGAGTCATGAGTGGGGGCCTGGTGGAGGCTGCCCATGGTGGCTGGGGGGTGGGGTGGTGGGAGACATGAGTGGGGGCCTGGTGGGGGATGCCCATGGTGGCTGGGGGGATGGGGGTGGTGGGAGACATGAGTTGGACATGAGTGGGGGCCTGGTGGTGCTGCCCCTGCACTGCTGGGGGGTGGGGGTGGTGGGAGACATGAGTGGGGGCCTGGTGGAGGCTGCCCATGGTGGCTGGGGGTGGGGGTGGTGGGAGACATGGGTGGGGGCCTGGTGGGGGATGCCCATGGTGGCTGGGGGATGGGGGTGGTGGGAGACATGGGTGGGGGCCTGGTGGGGGATGCCCATGGTGGCTGGGGGGTGGGGGTGGTGGGAGACATGAGTGGGGGCCTGGTGGTGCTGCCCCTGCTCTGCTGGGGGGTGGGGGTGGTGGGAGACATGAGTAGGGGCCTGGTGGAGGCTGCCCATGGTGGCTGGGGGTGGGGTGGTTGGAGACATGAGTGGGGGCCTGGTGGGGGCTGCCCATGGTGGCTGGGGGGGGTGGGGGTGGTGGGAGACATGAGTGGGGGCCTGGTGGGGGATGCCCATGGTGGCTGGGGGGTGGGGGTGGTGGGAGACATGAGTTGGACATGAGTGGGGAACTGGTGGTGCTGCCCCTGCACTGCTGGGGGTGGGGGTGGTGGGAGACATGAGTGGGGGCCTGGTGGTGCTGCCCCTGCACTGCTGGGGGGTGGGGGTGGTGGGAGACATGGGTGGGGGCCTGGTGGTGGCTGCCCCTGCACTGCTGGGGGGTGGGGGTGGTGGGAGACATGAGTGGGAGCCTGGTGGGGGCTGCCCATGGTGGCTGGGGGGTGGGGGTGGTGGGAGACATGAGTGGGGGCCTGGTGGGGGATGCCCATGGTGGCTGGGGGGTGGGGGTGGTGGGAGACATGAGCTGGACATGAGTGGGGAACTGGTGGTGCTGCCCCTGCACTGCTGGGGGTGGGGGTGGTGGGAGACATGAGTGGGGGCCTGGTAAAGGCTGCCCATGGTGGCTGGGGGGTGGGGGTGGTGGGAGACATGGGTGGGGGCCTGGTGGAGGCTGCCCCTGCACTTCTGGGGGGTGGGGGTGGTGGAAGACATGGGTGGGGGCCTGGTGGGGGATGCCCCTGCACTGCTGGGGGGTCGGGGTGGTGGGAGACATGAGTGGGGGCCTGGTGGAGGCTGCCCATGGTGGCTGGGGGGTGGGGGTGG
Source organism: Ambystoma mexicanum (assembly GCF_040938575.1). Classification (NCBI taxonomy): domain Eukaryota; kingdom Metazoa; phylum Chordata; class Amphibia; order Caudata; family Ambystomatidae; genus Ambystoma; species Ambystoma mexicanum. The sequence continues at coordinate 533,645,149 of NC_090939.1, forward strand.
TGGGAGACATGGGTGGGGGCCTGGTGGAGGCTGCCCCTGCACTGCTGGGGGGTGGGTTGGTGGGAGACATGAGTGGGGGCCTGGTGGAGGCTGCCCATGGTGGCTGGGGGTGGGGGTGGTGGGAGACATGGGTGGTGGCCTGGTGGGGGATGCCCCTGCACTGCTGGGGGGGTGGGGGTGGTGGGAGACATGGGTGGTGGCCTGGTGGGGGATGCCGCTGCACTGCTGGGGGGGTGGGGTGGTGGGAGACATGAGTGGGGGCCTGGTGGAGGCTGCCCATGGTGGCTGGGGGGTGGCGGTGGTGGGAGACATGGGTGGGGGCCTTGTGGAGGCTGCGCTGCACTGCTGGGGGGGTGGGGGTGGTGGGAGACATGAGTGGGGGCCTGGTGGAGGCTGCCCATGGTGGCTGGGGGGTGGGGGTGGTGGGAGACATGGGTGGTGGCCTGGTGGGGGATGCCCCTGCACTGCTGGGGGGTGGGGGTGGTGGGAGACATGAGTGGGGGCCTGGTGGGGGCTGCCCATGGTGGCTGGGGGGGTGGGGTGGTGGGAGACATGAGTGGGGGCCTGGTGGGGGATGCCCATGGTGGCTGGGGGGGTGGGGGTGGTGGGAGACATGAGTTGGACATGAGTGGGGGCCTGGTGGTGCTGCCCCTGCACTGCTGGGGGGGTGGGGGTGGTGGGAGACATGAGTGGGGGCCTGGTGGAGGCTGCCCATGGTGGCTGGGGGGTGGGGGTGGTGGGAGACATGGGTGGGGGCCTGGTGGGGGATGCCCATGGTGGCTGGGGGGTGGGGGTGGTGGGAGACATGAGTGGGGGCCTGGTGGTGCTGCCCCTGCACTGCTGGGGGGTGGGGGTGGTGGGAGACATGAGTAGGGGCCTGGTGGAGGCTGCCCATGTTGGCTGGGGGGTGGGGTGGTTGGAGACATCGGTGTGGGCCTGGTGGGGGATGCCCATGGTGGCTGGGGGGTGGGGTGGTGGGAGACATGGGTGGGGGCCTGTTGGGGGATGCCCATGGTGGCTGAAGGATGGTGGGCGACATGAGTGGGGGCCTGGTGGAGGCTGCCCATGGTGGCTGGGGGGTGGGGGTGGTGGGAGACATGGGTGGGGGCCTGGTGGAGGCTGCCCCTGCACTGCTAGGGGGTGGGGGTGGTGGGAGACATGAGTGGGGGCCTGGTGGAGGCTGCCCACGGTGGCTGGAGGGTGGGGGTGGTGGGAGACATGGGTGGGGGCCTGGTGGAGGCTGCCCCTGCACTGCTGGGGGGGTGGGGGTGGTGGGAGACATGAGTGGGGGCCTGGTGGAGGCTGCCCATGGTGGCTGGGAGGTGGGGATGGTGGGAGACATGGGTGGGGGCCTGGTGGGGGCTGCCCATGGTGGCTGGGGGGTGGGGGTGGTGGGAGACTTGAGTGGGGGCCTGGTGGGGGATGCCCATGGTGGCTGGGGGGTGGGGGTGGTGGGAGACATGGGTGGGGGCCTGGTGGGGGCTGCCCATGGTGGCTGGGGGGTGGGGGTGGTGGGAGACATGGGTGGTGGCCTGGTGGGGGATGCCCCTGCACTGCTGGGGGGGTGGGGGTGGTGGGAGACATGAGTGGGGTCCTGGTGGAGGCTGCCCATGGTGGCTGGGGGGTGGGGGTGGTGGGAGACATGGGTGGGGGCCTGGTGGGGGATGCCCATGGTGGCTGGGGGGTGGGGGTGGTGGGAGACATGGGGGGGCCTGGTGGGGGCTGCCCATGGTGGCCGGGGGGTGGGGGTGGTGGGAGACATGGGTGGTGGCCTGGTGGGGGATGCCCCTGCACTGCTGGGGGGGTGGGGGTGGTGGGAGACATGAGTGGGGGCCTGGTGGAGGCTGCCCATGGTGGCTGGGGGGTGGGGGTGGTGGGAGACATGGGTGGGGGCCTGGTGGGGGATGCCCATGGTGGCTGGGTTTGGGGGTGGTGGGAGACATGAGTGGGGGCCTGGTGGATGCTGCCAATGGTGGCTGGGGGGTGGGGGTGGTGGGAGACATGGGTGGTGGCCTGGTGGAGGCTGCCCCTGCACTGCTGGGGGGGTGGGAGTGGTGGGAGACATGAGTGGGGGCCTGGTGGGGGCTGCCCATGGTGGCTGGGGGGGTGGGGGTGGTGGGAGACATGAGTGGGGGCCTGGTGGGGGATGCCCATGGTGGCTGGGGGGGTGGAGGTGGTAGGAGACATGAGTTGGACATGAGTGGGGGCCTGGTGGTGCTGCCCCTGCACTGCTGGGGGGTGGGGGTGGTGGGAGACATGAGTGGGGGCCTGGTGGAGGCTGCCCAAGGTGGCTGGGGGGAGGGGGTGGTGGGAGACATGAGCGGGGGCCTGGTGGAGGCTGCCCCTGCACTGCTGGGGGGGTGGGGGTGGTGGGAGACATGGGTGGGGGCCTGGTGGGGGATGCCCCTGCACTGCTGGGGGGTGGGGGTGGTGGGAGACATGAGTGGGGGCCTGGTGGAGGCTGCCCATGGTGGCTGGGGGGTGGGGTGGTGGGAGACATGAGTGGGGGCCTGGTGGGGGATGCCCATGGTGGCTGGGGGGGTGGGGGTGGTGGGAGACATGAGTTGGACATGAGTGGGGGCCTGGTGGTGCTGCCCCTGCACTGCTGGGGGGGTGGGGGTGGTGGGAGACATGAGTGGGGGCCTGGTGGAGGCTGCCCATGGTGGCTGGGGGGTGGGGGTGGTGGGAGACATGGGTGGGGGCCTGGTGGGGGATGCCCATGGTGGCTGGGGGATGGGGGTGGTGGGAGACATGGGTGGGGGCCTGGTGGGGGATGCCCATGGTGGCTGGGGGGTGGGGGTGGTGGGAGACATGAGTGGGGGCCTGGTGGTGCTGCCCCTGCACTGCTGGGGGGTGGGGGTGGTGGGAGACATGAGTAGGGGCCTGGTGGACGCTGCCCATGGTGGCTGGGGGGTGGGGTGGTTGGAGACATCGGTGGGGGCCTGGTGGGGGATGCCCATGGTGGCTGGGGGGTGGGGGTGGTGGGAGACATGGGTGGGGGCCTGTTGGGGGATGCCCATGGTGGCTGAGGGGTGGTGGGCGACATGAGTGGGGGCCTGGTGGAGGCTGCCCATGGTGGCTGGGGGGTGGGGGTGGTGGGAGACATGGGTGGGGGCCTGGTGGAGGCTGCCCCTGCACTGCTGGGGGGTGGGGGTGGTGGGAGACATGGGTGGGGGCCTGGTGGAGGCTGCCCATGGTGGCTGGAGGGTGGGGGTGGTGGGAGACATAGGTGGGGGCCTGGTGGAGGCTGCCCCTGCACTGCTGGGGGGTGGGGGTGGTGGGAGACATGAGTGAGGGCCTGGTGGAGGCTGCCCATGGTGGCTGCGAGGTGGGGGTGGTGGGAGACATGGGTGGGGGCCTGGTGGGGGCTGCCCATGGTGGCTGGGGGGTGGGGGTGGTGGGAGACTTGAGTGGGGGCCTGGTGGGGGATGCCCATGGTGGCTGGGGGTGGTGGGAGACATGGGTGGGGGCCTGGTGGGGGCTGCCCATGGTGGCTGGGGGGTGGGGGTGGTGGGAGACATGGGTGGTGGCCTGGTGGGGGATGCCCCTGCACTGCTGGGGGGGTGGGGGTGGTGGGAGACATGAGTGGGGGCCTGGTGGAGGCTGCCCATGGTGGCTGGGGGGTGGGGGTGGTGGGAGACATGGGTGGGGGCCTGGTGGGGGATGCCCATGGTGGCTGGGGGATGGGGGTGGTGGGAGACATGGGGGGGCCTGGTGGGGGCTGCCCATGGTGGCTGGGGGGTGGGGGTGGTGGGAGACATGGGTGGTGGCCTGGTGGGGAATGCCCCTGCACTGCTGGGGGGGTGGGGGTGGTGGGAGACATGAGTGGGGGCCTGGTGGAGGCTGCCCATGGTGGCTGGGGGGTGGGGGTGGTGGGAGACATGGGTTTGGGACTGGTGGGGGATGCCCATGGTGGCTGGGGGTGGGGGTGGTGGGAGACATGAGTGGGGGCCTGGTGGATGCTGCCAATGGTGGCTGGGGGGTGGGGGTGGTGGGAGACATGGGTGGGGGCCTGGTGGAGGCTGCCCCTGCACTGCTGGGGGGGTGGGAGTGGTGGGAGACATGAGTGGGGGCCTGGTGGGGGCTGCCCATGGTGGCTGGGGGGGTGGGGGTGGTGGGAGACATGAGTGGGGGCCTGGTGGGGGATGCCCATGGTGGCTGGGGGGGTGGAGGTGGTAGGAGACATGAGTTGGACATGAGTGGGGGCCTGGTGGTGCTGCCCCTGCACTGCTGGGGGGTGGGGGTGGTGGGAGACATGAGTGGGGGCCTGGTGGAGGCTGCCCAAGGTGGCTGGTGGGTGGGGGTGGTGGGAGACATGGGCGGGGGCCTGGTGGAGGCTGCCCCTGCACTGCTGGGGGGGTGGGGGTGGTGGGAGACATGGGTGGGGGCCTGGTGGGGGATGCCCCTGCACTGCTGGGGGGGTGGGGGTGGTGGGAGACATGAGTGGGGGCCTGGTGGAGGCTGCCCATGGTGGCTGGGGGGTGGGGGTGGTGGGAGACATGGGTGGGGGCCTGGTGGGGGATGCCCATGGTGGCTGGGGTGTGGGGGTGGTGGGAGACATGAGTGGGGGCCTGGTGGAGGCTGCCCATGGTGGCTGGGGGGTGTGGGTGGTGGGAGACATGGGTGAGGGCCTGGTGGAGGCTGCCCCTGCACTGCTGGGGGGGTGGGGGTGGTGGGAGACATGAGTGGGGGCCTGGTGGGGGCTGCCCATGGTGGCTGGGGGGTGGGGGTGGGTGGGAGACATGAGTGGGGGCCTGGTGGGGGATGCCCATGGTGGCTGGGGGGGTGGGGGTGGTGGGAGACATGAGTGGGGGCCTGGTGGAGGCTGCCCATGGTGGCTGGGGTGTGGGGGTGGTGGGAGACATGGGTAGTGGCCTGGTGGGGGATGCCCCTGCACTGCTGGGGGGTGGGGGTGGTGGGGGACATGAGTGGGGGCCTGGTGGAGGCTGCCCATGGTGGCTGGGGGGTGGGGGTGGTGGGAGACATGAGTGTGGGCCTGGTGGGGGATGCAAATGGTGGCTTGGGGAGTGGGGGTGGTGGGAGACATGGGTGGGGGCCTGGTGGAGGCTGTCCCTGCACTGCTGGGGGGGTGGGGTGGTGGGAGACATGAGTGGGGGCCTGGTGGAGGCTGCCCATGGTGGCTGGGGGGTGGGGGTGGTGGGAGACATGGGTGGGGGCCTGGTTGGGGATGCCCCTGCACTGCTGGGGGATGGGGGTGGTGGGAGACATGAGTGGGGGCCTTGTGGAGGCTGCCCATGGTGGCTGGGGGGTGGGGGTGGTGGTAGACATTGGTGGGGGCCTGGTGGAGGCTGCCCCTGCACTGCTGGGGGGGTATTGGTGGGGGTGGGAGACATGAGTGGGGGCCTGGTGGAGGCTGCCCATGGTGGCTGGGGGGTGGGGGTGGTGGAAGACATGGGTGGGGGCCTGGTGGGGGATGCCCCTGCACTGCTGGGGGGGTGGGGGTGGTGGGAGACATGAGTGGGGGCCTGGTGGAGGCTGCCCATGGTGGCTGGGGGGTGGGGTGGTGGGAGACATGGGTGGGGGCCTGGTGGGGGATGCCCATGGTGGCTGGGGGGTGGGGGTGGTGGTAGACATGGGTGGGGGCCTGGTGGAGGCTGCCCCTGCACTGCTGGGGGGGTGGGGGTGGTGGGAGACATGAGTGGGGGCCTGGTGGGGGATGCCCATGGTGGCTGGGGGGTGGGGGTGGTGGTAGACATGGGTGGGGGCCTGGTGGAGGGTGCCCCACACTGCTGGGGGGGTGGGGGTGGTGGGAGACATGAGCAGGTGTGCAGGGTAGTCCCCTGTTTTGTGGGCTGCCTGCAGGGTACGTGGAGGGTGTACAGGGTACACCTGTGAGGACCCAGCCAGCCTAATCGCGTTTGATTATTCCCGCGCACCCCTGTAATACACGTACCCAGCCAAATCGCGTGTGATAATTCCCGCGCACCCCTGTAATACACGTACCCTAGCTAATCGCGTGTTTAACTTCACGCGTACCCCTGTCATACACGTACCCTGGCTAATCGCGTGTAAAACTTCACGCGTACCCCTGTCATACACGTACCCAGCCAAATCGCGTGTGAAAATTCCCGCGTACCCCTGTAATACACGTACCCTGGCTAATCGCGTGTTTAACTTCACGCGTACCCCTGTCATACCCGTACCCTGGCTAATCGCATGTAAAACTTCCCGCGTACCCCTGATATGCACGTTACCCGCTTTGCGTTCCTTGTTTGGCAGCCCTATCAACTGGTCCAGGGTTAGCGCAACCCTTTGCGATGATTTAGCGATTTTGATGGCTTTTCCTTGCGCGAGGGCGTTCTTGGGGCGTTACTGGCGCTGCTGCAGGGTCGCTGCGATACTCTGCGCCACGGCTGGTTTGGGAGCTTAAAATCCATGAATACGCTGTGCGCGGAAATCGGTTTTGGCGCACGCGCCTGGCGCAGACAATCGCACGCGGTCACTCTGCGCCAGCCGCTTGCGACACTTTTCTGCGAAATTCTATGAATTACCCTGCAAATCTTTACGACAATTCCTCAGTCACTATGTGAAACTAAAAGAGAATAGTAAAATGAAAACTTTACAAACCATGGACTCTTGTTCACTGTGCAGCCACACTGAACTTCAAGGACATTTGTTAGCCTGTATTTCAGGAACTGCTTCCAAAAGCACCTTCCACCATATCAAAATGTTAGCAACACACCATTCCGCTATACAGAATCTTGTGCATAAACTATACAATGGAAAAAGTCCTGCTCTAGAACTACATTTAAATAACCTTATCCTACACGGAACAGCCAAATAACTCCTTCAAGAAATAGAGCACATCCAAAGTAAATGATTTGAAATGGAGGTTGTCTTAGCAAATTCAGAAACTTCAAAAAACATTAGCAAAATCCTCACAATCACCAACCTCCTAACAAACATATACAAAAAAGAAATAGCTACATTTCAAAACACATCTGCTAAAATACCAGACCAAATATGAGTCTGCTGTCATGGAACTTTTTATAAAATGAGCACAAACATAATTGCTATGGTCTACAAAATAGAGGACAATGAGGAATCTGAATCATTCCAATTAGCTTCATACCTAACAGCAGAAAATAAATACAAAATAACTGACCCCTCAATAGTTTGCACATACTGCAATACAAATCTTGACAATAACCAAATGCTGTCATGTGTGCTCACTGACTTAGAAATATTCCCACTTCCACTGCATCCAAGCTTATCTCCATTAATATTCCATAATGCTCTGAAATATCCAGGTTAGTTCCCTTTTCTTACTGTGAGAAGGAAGCCTCAATAGTGTCCTGTGAATGTTTTGTGGACATTTGGGAGCATTATTGAATATTAATGGAGAAAAGCTTGGATGCACACAAGATGGATTTGAGAATTATTGTTTGGAGATACTGATTTCTCTTTCAAAATACTAAGCCCGTTTTTGAGAAAGGCCTGATGGCTGAAACACGTGTTAACCAAAATGTCTTATACATACACCACAAGTACCTTGAAGACTCACAATAAGCAATAAGAAGAACATATGTAATATAAACAACTTTGGAATAATACTAATTTATGTTTGCTCATTGATTTCTGGTGCAACATAAGAATACTAACAATTCTACATCCATAATAATACAATAGTACTTTTAAAAGTTTAGATAGTTAGAATACACCAACCGGATCTAACTACTTCAAAAATGCCCTTCATTGCAGTGCACTTCAAATATGCCATCACAATTGTTGTTACTACAAAACATCTTGTAAAGATGAATATAGTTAGAATATGCCAACAGGTATCTAACAACTTTAAATATTCCCTTAATTACAACACACTTCAAGCAAGCATACTATCACATGTACACTCACATAATTATAATATTTTGTTTTAATCCTTGTGGATTTTGGTTCCCAATGACCTAATGATTATTTCATGTCAGAACAACAACAGTGTAGCCTACACTCATGCTGTACCAAACATAGTACATATAATGTACTGTTCACAGGAGTCAGAAAAAGAAAATGTATATGTAAAATTGTATGCAATTAAAGCTTTTAACTGTCCTGCTCAATGGAATATACTGTTTTTTTCACAGAAAAAAACCTGGAGATTCCAGCTTTAATACTGTATGCAACTAAGTAACATTTCCAAATATAAACAAATACATATTCCATAAGCACTTTCCTCAATTATACTACAATCATAAACATTATATACACTTCAATTATATAATTTCACCATATTACAAATACTGTATGATCCCCCTACAGTACCTATAATTACTATACACATGTTAATATTCCATGTGTGGCCAGGGCCCAGATTCTTGGCATACTGCCAGGCCATGAAGAATCTGACCAATGGCCACAACCATCACAATATATTTAAACCATATAAAAAGTACATACAATACACCTTCAAATAACAAAACTCACCCTCAACCCCCTCAATCCATATGGTGTCTGCGGACCATAACAATTTACTGATGACTGGGTGGCATCTGCAAACCCTTTTTACACCTATAAATACAGCTCCATATCATCTTTATTCCACCCTCCTACACTTCCCATGCCCTCTTTCAGCCATCAAATAAACCCAATTGTGTTTTCCAAACTTTTCGTTCAGAGGGTTGTCCGTGGACTACTGCAGTGTTTGTGGACTTGGTGGCACCTGCATGTCCTTTTTTTCCCCTTTAAAAACAGCTCCATATCATCTTCTTTCTACTCCCCCACACTTTTGACCCCCTTTTCAACCACCAAATAACCCCAAATATGTTGTCCACAGTTTTTCCTCAGTGCGCTATCCACACACACTGGCAGGGTTATCGCGGATCCCAAATGACAACAGTTTTAAAAAATCTGACGCACCTCACGCTTTTGAGCATCCAATTAGTGGGTGCGTATGATGTCTGCGGACATCACGCCAGACCTTGTTTGGTCCAGGGGCTGTATGCAGACCCAAATAGGGAAGTGAGTCCACGGACCAGACCCACATATCACTAATTACTTTTATAGTTACTTTTTGTCCATTCTTTTAAAAAACTACTGGACGGATGAATGCCAAATTTACAAAAGCACACTTTCAGGACCAAGCCACCACTCCTGGCTCAAATTTGGTGAAAATGCGTTCAGCAGTTTAGGCTGTAGGTGTGAGCACATTTTTTTCCATTGTGTCTATAAGGATTGCCACACATTGTGGGACCCCCCTATAACATTGAGACAGAATGGAACATTTGAAGTAGTGGCAAACACAAAGTTGCCCTCACATTTCTCAATGCACAAATTAGAATTGGGAGCACTCATCATAGCACTGGATACACATGAGAGCAAGGAGATTACAGTGTACTCCGACTCTGCATACATGACATCAACAGTACATGCAGGACTGTCACAAGGGAAAAGGCAGGGCTTCCGACATGCTGATGGCATGCCAGTAAAGCACGTGCACCTATTGGACAGACTCATACATGCACTACAACTCCCATCGACCATCGCAATGGTTAAGTACCAAGCACACATGAGGGGGGGAGGGCATGGTTTCCCATGGCAACAAAGCAGCAGAGCCAGAAGCAAAAAATCAGCATACTTTCCAGAGATAAACAAATTTGATACTCCTCCCAATAAACACACGAGAGCGTAGAAAGGATTTAAGTCATTGTCCACATTGTCCAGATAATGGAGTTACAGGGACAGGCACCAGTGGACGAGAAGGAGCTGTGGAAAAGCAGGGGGTGATCAGTATCCCTGACATATGCGATGTGGCAATAAGAGAGCACAGGAAGGCTGGTCATGCCACTAGCACTACTCCAGTGTTAGAGCAGCTCCATTATCCAACCCATTTAAGTAAAGAGAGTCTTGCAGCACAGATAGTGGAAGGGCAGAGCATGTTGCCGCCTTCATGTACAACCGTATTGTGTGCCAACGAGTCACAGCAGGACACACATTGTGAGTAGTGAGAGGAGCAATAACCCGTCCTATTGGGCGATACAACATTTACACATGAATTATATGGACATGATCCAAAATTGCAATGGCTACATGTATATGCTGCTGGTCGTATGCCCATTTTCTCTATGGATTGACGGCAGCCCATGAACCAACCCTGATGCCACATGTGCAGCAAAATTCCTCATTAGAGATATATTCCCAAGATGAAGTGTTCAAACATATCATGATCCTACTGGGGATTAACCATACATTTTTCTGCGCTTACCCCCTGCAAGTGAACAGGATCTGTGAATGTCTTAATTGTCTGCTCAAAGAAAAGATAGCAAAATTGAAAATGACTCTGAAAAAGGGATGGCTGTATTGCCTACCCTTAGCCTTGTTGGCATTGGGCAATCAGTCTGTCTCTGACCACCATTGAACTCCCCATGAGATAGTGAAAGGATGGTGTATGTGCCTCCCACTTGCTCCTCCCACTGCATCGCTGATGGATACCCAGAATGTTGCTGTTGTTTTGGGAAATTAAAGGCATTAATATCTTGCTTCAATGATGGCTAGTGCTTCTTTTATTTTTCAACAGCTACAGGCTTGGCAGGGGAGGTCAAAGAAGAGTGATGAATATGGCGCATCAGTAGAACCACAAGAACTGCTGAAAGCCCCTTCCCACTACCTTGGGAATCTGCTCCTATCACGAAACATTAACATTGGTGTACACAAGTGTTGCTTCAATGGTCCATTCATTGTAGACAAATCCACTGAGAGAGCTGTGAATTTGGTAGAGAGGAAGACTAGGATTTACCTGGGAGACATCAAGCCCTGTAGATGTGAGACCCCCTTGGCCAAGACGGAGGCGGTGCAGAGCAAGGAGAAGAAGAATAAGTGCAACAGATTGAGACATGCTCCAGGGCAAGGCAGGAGCACACAGAAAACTAGTTCAGGCACTGTTATTTTTACATTAAGCAACCAGCATAACTGCATGAACTGGGTTTCTACAAGCATTTTGTACTTGAACCATACAAAAGAGAAGCATTTAGAACATACAGGGACATGGATCGAATGTTGGCAGTAAAGAATTGTGTTTATATTTTCCTTATCTAAGTTGCACATAGCTATTCAATAATGAAAAGGAATGAAGTGCTAATCATCACCTTGATTAGTAATGCTAAAGTTCAGACTCTTAGTTGTCATATTAGTACAATTTCTTCACTAGAAAAACTTGAAACTTACAACGATGATATTAGCATGGGTTGTGAATTTTTCTAAGCATCAATTCCCAACTCATGGACAATGACAAGGGCATACAAAAATGCAACAAATGTGCAACGACACAATAGCTATTTTATTTGTATTCTTTGCATTCTGCTGTCTTTACCTCTTTAGCCTCTTAGCACTACAGAGAGCTGCTTTTTATTATATGCATGCCCAAGAATATGCCAACGTAACACCCGTTCCATCAGTGACTGAAGCTATAACTGATCTGGTCACCAGCGCTGCCCAAGAAATAAAGAGGCTCAATCAAAGCGCTACCACCAATTTTAGAAATGCTTATAGGACCAATTTGGCTCACATCACCAATAACATGTGGTACAAGCTCATGACCAATGCGTGGCGAGAGATCTCAAGTGAGAGCTTTTACGTGTGTTCTCTCATCCCCTATGCCATGAGTGCCTCCAGGACATTTGTAGCAACAGAAATTCCAGCAGCCAGAGCACAATGCCGAATGCACTTAGCGCTCTGCACCACAAGCGGCCAGTTTCAAGGGAAATGGGCCACAATGCGATGGATGTCACAAAATATGGTCCCCTAAAAGATAGCTATTTAAAGACTCAAACAATGGTAGAAGACTATTGGAGCTCAGATAAAATGATACAATATATACTGGATGTCTCAAACCGAGGGGAAGCTAGAGTAGTAACACAAAAGGAGTTGCAGTGCCTGAAAACAGGGAAAAGGGGAAGTAGGGGGATGCTGGGGTGCTGGGATAGACATCAACTGTTGGTGTATGTACAGCAATTTGCAGGAGAAGAATGAGTAGAAGAGCTGATGGGATTTAATGGACAGGCACTCCTGATGGTTCCAGTGGAAGTGGTACAGAAAGAGAATGATAAATGCCTCAAGGAATGGGCGGCGAGTGCAAGACTGCTCGGGTGTGTCGAAAAGAAAGCAGGCCCTCTGCCGATAATACCACTCAAGAATGCCACACTCTGTTTCCAGAATGATGGTCTAGTAAAGTTTGGGGAGAACAGAGGATGCAAAGAAACATTGAAAAGAACTGGAATGAAGGTCGGCACATCAATACTAATGGAACACTATTGGTTCTGTGGATACAAGCAACTGCCACCAAACTGGGCAGGGTTCTGTTCTCTGGTACTACTGAACATACCAGCCTTGGTAGTACCCCAGAAAGACATACACATAGACAGATTTCCCAAGATGGATACACACCAGAGGAAGAGAAGATCAGTGGAACTGACCAGAGTGAAGAGAGGAAATTATATTTAAAGCAAGTTGGAAGAAGCCCTCAATGCAATACCACAGGAGCATAGACTGTTCAACAGAATCGAGATGCTCTGCGCGTCGGTTGTTCCTGGGATACAAACCAATGTGAATGCCAAGTGGCTCCAGATAACTAGATGGGAGCTGTTACAGACAATCAATTCAATGGTTATAGGGGTCAATGCTTAAATTGGAAGAGCTCAGAGACATTAGATATTTCTTAGATCTCTCAGCTATGGAGGGCGGTGTTTGGACAAAATTGGGCTGTCCGGTTGCACATATGTACCTGCCCACAATGAAGTGAATGGGACCCTTACAGAGGTTATAATGCATCTGTCAGGCTTGCATGCCAAAATGGAAGAGATAACGAACCCAGGGAGGACCATGACTATTGGCTGACGTATATCTTTTCCTGGATTCGGCCATGGATGGCCAATGGAGTGAAAGTACTCATAGCTGCCCTAGTACTAGTACTATTTTGATTCTGTGTTATCAGAATAGCTATAGGACAGTGCAAGAAGACTACCAAGTAGACAATAGAGATGAAAATGTTACAAGATGTGGAAAAGAAAACAGACAAGCAAACACAAACCTTTGAAGTGCTGCAGTCACTCCTAAAGCAGAGTTAAATTTTTCCTCCAGGCACAAAATTATTCTATCCCCCAGATCCCTGCAACTACATGGACCATTGGGTGTGGTGCAAACCCGACCGAGAGTGCTGCTATATGACCTGGAGCATGGACGAAAATGTGAAGTACTGTGACGACCTGAGGGGTGGCAAATGTTTGGACCCCGACATACATCAGTAGGGAGGAACTTCATGGAGGTGTGGTTGATATCTCGGCCAGAGGGGGGATTGAAGAAAGGCAAATGAATGTGGCCCTTGTTGCGCCTGTCCCTCCATCATCTCGACATTACAGGAATTAAAGGTCTACATTGTTCCTGGCCCCCTCCTCCCCATCACCACTGTATTGCAAATGTGAGAAAAGCTATTCACTCAGACAACCATACAGATCCTACCATGATGACGTCACAGAGGAGATAAACTTGCAGACAATGGAACAATTGGAAGACATGAAAGAGAATGGTGAACATGTGAGACTGAAGGGAAGCGCCCCCAATTCAGCACGATCCTCCCCGCAATGAGAGACAATAAGGGACTCTCCCGTAGTGGGAATAAGACCAAGACAGAGTGCGGGTGAGCGTAAGTGGGAGTTTATCCAAGGATAAGGCATGCAAAGAACTCTGCAACCTACGAGAGCGCTCTGTCTGACAATAGCAAAGACAGGCGTATTTCTAATACAGAAAACGTCATCAACACCTAAACACTATAGGGGGCACAAGTTAATTGGGATTGGGTATCGTCGACTAACTATAGGTGTTGCTGCAGCATGGTTGGTCTTGGCAAGACGACGTCACTGGTCAGCCTCGTGGGTTGGGTTGGGCCTGGCAGGCCGGCTTGAGGTCATCCGTGCGGTGTTGGTGCGCTGGGGCAGCCTGTGACAATGATGAATACCTTTCCTGTCTTAGTTGCCCTAGGCCATGCACACTGCAGTTATTCAGAAAATGACATTTACGTTCACTAATAAATTGTTCCGTAGCTTATCTTATAAAATAAACGCAACACATGAGGAATGCACCTCGTGAGAGGTCTGGTGGTTATCGGTTGGGGTGAGATTTACCTGTGTCCTATTGACCGGTACTTTAGGTCGTAGGACGGGGCTCTGGGGCCTGGGCCGAATGATACATGTCTGTCTGCTGCGTTAGAAGTGATTATATAGATGGGTCTCTGTGTCTTGTCTCAATGATGGGGGTCGTCCTTACACGGGGTCAGGATTCTTGGGGGGTTCGTGGGATTTATGAAAGGGTGCTGGTAGATCAGTGGGTTCATCTGTGGGTTTATTACCGTGCTGTAAATAACACAGGTGGCAGGCTATGGCCTTGGTTGCGGCGCCGGGGCCTCTGAAGTAACGCCAGCTTGGTTGGGGGAGGTGAGGGAGCGCGGCACAAGTCTTAGCTTTTTTATCTTGCAGGCTTGGTAGGGTGGGAGAGGGAATGGCCTTGCATATCCACAAAGGTATTTTCCTCGTGCGTTGCTGATCAGTAAATGCAGAAGTTTTATACTGTTCTGCCTTATTTTGACGTTATTTAGACACACATATATATTTCAATTTCATTACACATTTCTTTAAGACAGTCGATTCCAGTACCTTTTCATTGCCTAACATTACATTCATTACATTGTGTGCGTATTGTATGTACATTTAGACGTTATACGAGGGATATCTAGGTTATGGCCTACAGAGATTGATGCTTGCCACTTTGGGTGGTTCAGTAAACATATATGAGTTCCAGTTTCTACATACTATGGAAAAAACACTTTTACAGATAGAGGTTATACGTTTGGTCAACATCTTTCTCCGTGGTTATAGCAGCATTAGTCCAGACCTGGAGGGATATCATATAACGTTACATTTTTATGGCTTATTCACATTTTAGAACAGAGGTAGTTCATTAGTACCAATACTTGAATTGTTTTCTACCTTCTTCAGATAGTGATGCTTCAGCTTTTTTCCTCGCTACCCCGGCCTTGCGGTCCGGGTCATACGGGGTGCAATATCACATTGTTACTAATATAATGTTGCCGTGTTGGCATCTCGGGTTTAGCTCATCTCCGACTTTCTCATGGGAACGCGCTCGCAGCGGATCTGCCAGTGCTGCTGAGGCGACAGAGATGCATGAAAGGCCCTCCAAAGGTGGGGGCCTCGTTACAGTGTGCTAAACTCACGCCGTGTTTGCTAGACAAGATGGCATCTAGGCCTGACTCGATTTTTGGTAAATGCAAAGACGAGGTGCGTGTGGGCAATGTCGTCGGCGGGCGAATCCTCCTCCACCTGGGCCCGGGTGGCATGAGGGGGCGTCCACCGAGTCATGGTCCTCACCTGGGGAGAAAGCTGTAGGTGAGGAGGGCCTCGCGGCCAGTCCTCCCCTACATTTCCCCCCTTTCGTTACTTAAAGTAACGAATTTCTTTAGCTCTTCCAATCTCCTACATTCTTGTTCCTCTAACACTGCACCATCCCATGCAGGGGTTCCTTTTATAGGCATCCATGCTCTGCACACCCCCCTTAAACTCTCACCTCTCCTACCATACTCATCTGGTGTACATGTTAAATATATACAGTCGCCAGTTTCTTCCAGATCTACCCAGACCTCCTCATACCATTCCAGTTCTACGTCTCGTGGTTCTTTGATAGTGGTGTGCCATAGTTTATCTACTATGTACTTATCACGGCACATAGGCACTAACTGGTACTTGGGGGTGTTGTCTGCTCCTGTCTGCACATGTACTTCTTGTGTTGTTTTAATTGTACCACCAGAGTTGCCCATTGTCACCATCATCATTGCACCGTTAGGAACTGCATTAGCACAACATCGGAGGCCCACCTGGCACAGGCAAAATATCACAAGGATGATCACCACTATTGGTATCAGGAACTTTATTGTCACTCCAAGCCATGAGGGAACCCACGAGAAGATATTGTCGAACCACGAGCTATCTTCAGCTCCACCTTCCATTTTCATCTTCTCGCCCAGGTTATGTACTGCTTCAATAACGTGGGACAGGGACCCATTTTCTGCGTCTTCAGAAGGTACGAACGTGCAGCACGCACTTCCTATTTTTCGGCAAACACCTCCATCGATAGCTGTTAACAGGTCTAGAACATACCTGTTCTGCATGGTCATTAGTCGCAGAGCTCGTAGTTCCACCTTTATTATGTTGAACCCTTCTTCAGTGTCATTGGCCAACTGGATCAGTTCCCACCGTGTGATCTGGAGCCATTTTGCATTTGCTCTTGCTTGGACACTGGACACTAGTGAAGCAAAGAATGTTTCCACGGAGCTGAACAGGCGATACTTGTCTGGGATCTGTGCCAATAAATCAGATGATGCTTGTGATATGTAGTTCGAGGCTCGCTTGTTTCTTGAGAGCTCTTCTTCCTTCCCCCCGGAGGACAGGACATAAAGGTGCGCTTGTGTAGTTGGAGAAGCTGCATTCTGGTTCAAGCCTCCTTTCATCATGTTACTTCTGTCAATATGGCTTTCTGGAATCACCATTAGTGTCGAGTGCAAGGTGGCCATTGAGCAGCTACCACTCCATGATTGGGGAAGGTGCAGGTACGCCTGGTTTCCGCATACCCAGTAGGTGTCCATTAATGCTGCTGTCCCTTTTTTCATATCCGGGATGGTGAGAGTTTTGTTACAGTTCGTGTTCGTTCCCATTGCCATTTTTCCTTCTCCCTTGAAACATAGTTCGTTTTGTATTTCACTTTGTAGCTTGAAGGGTTTCTCCATCGCTGTTACCCATGTTAGTTTAGGGATGTGTTCTTTCCATATTGGCAAGCACGTTCTTTCCATCCACCGCAACTTGTCCGGTTGGACACCTTTCAGCGCTTCTGCCTTGCACAGCACTTCTTCGTCTTTCCATTTGTTTTCGGAAAACAGTGTCCCTTGTATTGCAAAGAAAGGTTCTTTAAGACAGATCACTCCAGACGCCTGCGAATAGCACGTTTTGTTGTTCTGTAGCATTCTGAAAGAGACATCGTGTGCTTGGAAAGTGTTCTTTATTCTACACAGCGTGAGATGAAGGAGACATTGGGCATCCACAATGGGCAATTCTCGTGGCAACAATACTTTAGGTGTGCCTGATGCATGGGGGATAAGTGAGCAGACATAACAGCTCTCATTGGTTGTTTGTTTGGCTGTTGTGCTCATATCTGCATACCATTTATTTGCTTGGTGTGGGTGTCGTGGGTCTTCCATTTTGTCTAGCCCTAGCCCATAATACTCATCATACCCTTTTCCACCAGTCTCTCTTCTCCGCCTACTTTTCTCCCTTCTTCTGTACCTTCTCGTTATAGGAGGTGAAGAACCAGGCCCCCCTTCCTCCCTCCCACCCCCCTTTTCTAATTCTTCATATAGGGACGTGTGTTCTGTCATCATAATCACTTTTCCATCCTCATTAATAAACAAGAGATCGTTGTTTGAAATTGGGGCGGGAGGGATCGTGTGGTTGTTGTATGTTCCAGGTTGGGACATTGTGTCATTATCTACATTTTTGGTTCTCCATTGTGAGAGGACAGCAGTGGGTGGTGTAGTATAGTATCCCCACACAAAGTGTGATCCATCCCAGATCAAGAAATCACCTTCTTTGATACCTACAGTCGGAATTGTTTTCGTTCCAGGAGCAAGGGTGGTGTTGTTCCCCTCTCCCCCCTCGTTCATCTCGGTAGAGATGAACGCTATAATCCAATGTAACACCAGACAAAACATTGAGATGAAGAACACGATAGCACACATTGATAAACCACATTCAAATGAATATGTTAATCTAGCCACTAACATTTCTCTAAATCTAACATATCTATTAGTTGCAGGCTGCCCATTCGATGCCATGATAAATCCTGTTTGAGACACAAAAGTTCATTAAATACAAACATGTAAGCATTTCCACATTGTAACGTTTCGGTGATAAAATATAGGGTTGGGTGAGGAAGGGGGTTTGTTGACAGACAAGGTAGCTTTCAGTCAATACTATTCGTAACTTACTATATATATATAAATAATAAAAAAAAACATGACATTTTTAAAAACAACAATAATAAAAAACATCTTAAATAGTACAGGAAGGAAAAAAAGAACCCCACGCAAAACTTTCAAAAATTGTAAAAAGAAAATTTACATATACATGTGTACATGTTTTAGTCCAGGACATTTGTTGCGCGCTAATTGTGTTCACTGTTCATCTCATGAAGCACACAAAATTCAAATCATTCATTCCGCACAACTTCATCGTCCGCTGTTGCCTGTGCCTCATCCTGCACCTCACTCTCCGCAGCGCTGTAAGCTTTACGTACATCTGTCAAATGCACCCAATATCGCAGGCCCTTAACCTTTACTGCTGTAGGCGTGCAAAACACTACCTCATAGGGGCCATGGAAGCGTGGTGCGTTCCACCTCCGCACAAAACTTCTAACATATATAAGGTCCCCAGGCATTAGCTGTAGTGGTTTTTCAGGCAAACCGTTTGGTTCAGTCGCGTTCCCCTCCTCTCTTGTCGAGGGGGGGGCTAGTTGCTTTGAAATTACGCGCGCTGCCCGTGTCAATTTTCGCAGGTATTCTGTGAACTCCTCCCCCAATATGGCTGCGCTTCTGTGTGCATCAGAACGCTCACGGAGAGGCGAATGCGCTGTGTGCATTCTTCTTCCCGTGACGATCTCGTGCGGGGACAAATGGTGATCCTTACTTGGCTGGTTTCGTAGCTCAAACAAGGCCAAAGGCAGGCAGTACATCCAAGTCTTTTTAAGGGAAAAACAAAGTTTTGATAATCTGCTTTTTAACAGGCCGTTTATCTTTTCTACGACGCCATTACTTTGAGGATGATAAATCGAACATAATTTGTGCTTTATTCCCAATAATGTAGTCACTTCTTTAAAGAGTTCATTAACAAAATGCGTCCCGTTATCTGAGCGAATAACGTCGCAAATTCCCCAGCGCGGAAACACTTCCCGCACTAGGAACTTCGCGGCGCCCTTCGCGTCAGGGCGGGCACAAGGGCCTGCCTCCACCCACCTCGAAAATGGACATACAACCACAATCATGTATCGAGCCCCGTTACACCTTTCTCCCATGTCTACATAATCAATGTGGAGCTCTCTGAATGGGCCACTTGGTTTTGGTATCGTACCCCTTAGTGTACGCAATGTCATACCTGAGTTGTAAATTTGACATGTCGTGCATTCTAGAGCTAACCTTGTGACGTGTTCCTGGAGGCAAGGTGTAAACCAATCTTCTTGTATCTCTGCCATTATGTGTTTCTTTGTGTTGTGTGCAGGAAAGTGTAGTTGTTGAAATGCTATTTCTAACAGAGTGATTGGCATTACCACTTTTCCTGAACTCTCTTGTCGCCACAATAAATCAGTCGGTGATTTGCTGCATCCTCTCTTAGTCCACAGCAATTTTTCCTCTGCACTAGCTCCCTCTTGCAGCTCTATTATCTCCTGTGTGGACATCATGTTGTATCCTGTGGGGACTTCTTGGCTTGCTGTGTGGTGCAACATGTACTCTCCTATTTCACCTTTTTGTAGATATGAAGCTGCTTTGGCAGCGGCGTCTGCTGCCGCGTTCCCCAAAGATACAAAATCTGTATTGGTGGTATGAGCTTGACATTTTACGATGGCCACTGCCGTGGGGTCTTGCAGGGCCTCAATCAGTTCTTTCAATAATTCTGCATGCTGGACTGGCGTTCCGTCTGCTCGTCGGAACCCTCTCCGCCCCCACCGGGCCAACCCGCCGTGAACTGTTGTTGTCATGTATGCTGAGTCTGTATATATGGTCACTGCGCACCCCTTGGCGGCATGCAATGCTTCTATTAGCGCTATTAGTTCTGCTGCTTGCGCTGAATAGTGTGATGGGAGGCGGTGTTGTACTAGTATCTCATATTCATCTTCCTCTAATCGTACCACTGCCATACCCACATGCTTTTCTCCTGTCTCCATGTCTATTGATGCTGACCCGTCCACAAAATACACCTCACCCTCGGTCAGGGCATTTTCAAAAATCACTTGATCCTTACTTTCGTCACCTGTGTACGTGGCGCAGTTGTGGTTTTGCATGTCCTCTATGGTGCATGCCTCTGTGATGAATGTGGCTGGGTTCACTGTTTTACATCTTACTATATGGATGTTAGCGCTGGACAGTATTATCTCATATGCTGTGGCGCGTTGTGTTGTCAATGTGCTCTTTGTTCGCTCTAATATTGCAAAAAGTGAGTGTTCCACGAACAGTGTCACCGGGCAGCCCATTACTATCGTGGCACTTTTTTCAATTGCGAACGCGGCTGCAGCTAGGGATTGCTCGCACGCGAAATGACCTTGCATTACTGCGTCTAGGGTGCCGCTGTAGTAAGCTAGTGGTTTGTGCCCTAAGGATGTTTTCTGTGTCAGTACTGCTGTCATCAATGTTCCTTTGCAGTGTGAAAATAAGAAGAACTCGCGCCCATAATCTGGGTTTGCTAGTACTGGAGCGCTTGATATCAGCTCTTTTAGTGAGTTAAATGCTGTGTTCGTCACCTCTGTCCATTCTATGTGTTTGTGTTCTTGTTGTGCTTCTTTCAGTGCCTGTAGCAGGGGCCTTGTGTACGCCGCATAGTCCAATATCCATGCTCGGCAATAGTTACACATACCCAGAAATTTCTGCATCTCTTTTACTGTTTTGGGCTCCCCAATTGTTCTAATCGCCTGTGCCCTGTCTGGTATAATTCGCTTGCCATCCTTTGATATCAACTGACCCAAGTATAGGACCTCCGTCAGACAGTATTGTAACTTCCCCTTGTCCACCTTGTACCCCTTATTTGCCAATAATGTCAAGAGTGTTATCGAGTCCTGTCTGCATTCTTCTTCAGCCTGTGCACAAACCAATAAATCATCAACGTACTGAATCACTGTGCTTTCTACAGACAAATTCCCCAGATCTTCATGTAGTACCCTGTTAAATATGCTTGGGCTCTCGCAATATCCTTGTGGTAGTCTGCAGTGTTCGAACCTCCTTCCTCCCAATGTAAATGCTGTCAAGTACCTGCTCTCTTCTGCCAAGGGAATCGAAAAGAATGCATTTTTTAAGTCAATTACTGTGAAGTGTGATGCTATTTTTGGAATGTTGCACAGTATTGTCGCCGGGTTCGGGACTAAAGGGAACTCCTTCATTACCACATCGTTCAATGGGCGTAAATCTTGTATCATCCTCCATGAACCCCCCTTCGCTTTTTTGATTGGGTAAATGCATGTGTTGCATGGGGAGTTTGAGGGCACTATTATACCCTGTGCTAGCAGTGCTTCTATTGTCTCTCTGATCCCTTCTTCTGCTTCTCGCGACAGTGGATATTGTTTCACCCGGGGTAGTATTGCTCCTTGTTTTACTTTTATCACCACAGGCTGAACTTCATGTAGCAACCCTACATCGTGGGGGCCATTAGTCCATAAGTTAGCGGGTACTGAACTCATGTCTTCATCAAAAAATGTATGCGGTGCTCCTACTACCGCCATTAGTTCAACTTTAGTTTGTCTGGCTGTAACTACGATGTCGCAGGGCATTGCCAGTTCCATCACTACTTCACCATCTCCCTCAGTGTCAGAAAATAGCTCCTCGTCCGAGAGCTCTCTCAGGGGGATATTTGCATTTGTACACAATACTGTCCGCCACTCACACCCTTCCATGTCAATACCAATCACGCATATTCTGTTTGCTGATACATGTATTGCATGCAAATCCAATGATAGTACTTCCCCAAGAGCAGTGTCAGGGCTTGCTATGGGACGAAAAAGGAATTCTGCTGGTATTCTCCACTCCACCCTTTTTAGTTCTGGTACTATGAGAGCCAATGTTCTCATGCCTTCAACAAACATCTCCTCATTTCTTGGTACCCCTCTGATCTCTTTTATTGTTGTGTGGCCGTGTATTACTGCTAATATACGGAGGGGGCATATGCCTGGCGTTGAACATACGATGCCGCTCCCTGTGAATGATATGGTCATGTTTAGTTTGCTCAAGAGATCTCTCCCCAGTAAGTTGATGGGAGAGTTTTCATAGTACAGTAAGGGTGCTTTCACTGTTTTACCCCCCACTGTCACATCCAATACCTCTGTGTAAGGAACTTCAATTACAGCCCCAGAGAACCCCTGCGTCTCTAACGTTCTATTAGATAACGGGAACCGGCCCTCTCTAATGCATGATTTCTCCGCTCCCGAATCCACCATGAATATGAATTGCTTGTCTCCTATCTGCGCTCCTATCAATGGTTCCTCTGATGCATTGTGGGTCGTAGACAGTACTGGACACGCAAGTGCTCTCTGTGGGCTGTCCTATGCGGGGTGTCTCATTGCCCCCCCTTGATCGAAAATATTCCCCGAAACTACTGACACTCCACTGTAAGGTGCGGGGGCTGGTGCCCCATTAGCTCCTGTGGCGAAAGTATTACCAGGCGTGTAGTGCACATTGTCATTATTCTGTGGGCTGGTTTGTGTTCGGTATTGATGTCCGTGTAGTTGTGCGTTACTCCTTTGTACTACATTGTCTGGTTGCTGGTATTGTCCCATGGGGAGGCCGTAGGGGCTTCCTGGATGGGGGTGTCCGTACTGTTCTATCTCTTGGAAACCGTTGTTTTGTCTGCTCCTACATTCCCTTGAGTAATGCCCCCATCTCCCACAATTCCAACAGCTCCCCTGTGGACCTCTGGGACCCTGCCACCCATTTCCTCCCATTCCTCCATACCCTTGTCCTCCTCTTCGCCCCCTGTACCCACCTCTTCCTCCTCTTGGGGCCCACTCTTGCCACGTTGGACCTCCGTTCTGCTCCTGCTCTGTCCACTGTCGTTGCCCTTGTCCTGCCCAATTCGCTGCTATTCTTCCTTGTATTGCTATTTGCCCCTCCTCTCCTTCCTCTCCCTCCCGTATGAGTGGGAGTCCCGCTACCGCTGCTGCGACCTTCACCAATTTTGATTGCACCAACTTCGCCTCGTCCGCCAACCTTTTCTGTGCTACTTCCCTCTCTCTTTCTTTGATCCTTTTACAATGGTGTACTATTATGCTTTGGATCTCCGGCCAGCCTTTTGCCTCAACACCTGCTATTTTATCTAGTGCCTTTTGCACTTCCTTTGGGAGCCCTCTTTTAATGATGAAGTAAAATAGAGACGTGGATTGGTGCCAGGGCGTACCCGTTTCCGCTCTCCACATCTCCTGCACCCGGAGAATGTAATCCATAGCGTCCTCCCCATCATTCATGGTACATTGCATTACTGACTGCAGATCAGGGGTATCTGGGAAAGTTTCCCGCAGTGCGTCCCACACCCTTGCTCGCACGGTGTTAAAAGAAGCCCCATCATGGCGATCACACTCCAAAGTTACAGCTGGAAAACCCGCTTTAGCCCACACTCTGTCTGCCTGATCCCCTACTGAGGACACTAGTAGGCTTTTCACATCGCCTACTGCCAGCGGTATACCCGCGGTATGTTTTTCAAATGCATATATCCACTTGCTTGCCCCTCCTGACAGCTGTGGTAGTAATTTCATTAAGTTAGCCTTGTCCATCTGAGCCCACGGTATATAGTTCGGCCTCCCACCTCCCCTGTGGAGTAATGGTAGTTGTAATTTCCCTTTTGCCGTTGCAGCTTCCTTTTCCTTAGTCACTGCTGACTCTAATGACGCCATCTTCCCCACCCTATTTCTTAGTCGTCCTATCCATTCATCCTCTATAGTCCCCAGTGAACATGCCCCATCTAGCTCCTCGCCTTCTCCTCCTACTGCCATGCTCAATCTATCACTCTCATCCCCCCCTCCTCTGACATCACATAACAAATCCTCTCTGATCCCTCTCTCTCTCGAGACATCACCAATGCTTCCTTCTGCTGTCCCTACTTCTATTATCCTGGTCGGTTCTTCCTCAATTCTGAACAGTATTTCCCCCTTTTTCCATCCTTCCTCAATTTGTCTACTTTCGCTCGACGCTCTAGACGTGCGTCCAGATTGTGTGGGGGCGCACGCTGTGCGTTCACATATGTCTTTTATTCTTGAGAGCTCATCTCGTGCCACTGTAAGCCTCGACTCTAAGTCACTCGTTAACTTCTCTATGTCCACTCTCTGTGTGCCTCCCTGGGTGTGCTCTCTAGTGTTTTCGTATGGTGGGGGTGCAGTTGGTCTTTGTGGCGTGCTGGTTGAAGGGGGAGGCACATAAATCGGGTCGCTATATCCTGTTGCAGGGGCTGGTTTAGGTAATATTGGGTACAACATAACCACTTCCGCAGGCTGTTCTGTACTTAACTGTTCCTTTTCCTCTCGCGGGATCATTAGTGGATTGTCTGTGGTGGAGGGTAAATCAATATTTGGAGCTGGAGCTTTGGGTGGGGGTACTTCCTCAAACAATCTCCAAAGATCTAATATCTCCTTCCTGTTCTGCCATTTTTTTCCCTTATACTTAAGGCGAATACATGTACATACCATATCAAGAACGCTTTTGTCAAAAGACCCTCCTTCTGGCCAAATCTGGGGCAACCCCTCCCCTTTCAATTCTGTTAACCATTGATCATGATATTTATTTATGCGTTCAGCATATCCCGGCAAGCTCTTACAAATGTGTGACAAGGGAGTTTCAGCCCCCATCCTCTAAATCGTCAGCGCTACCGCGTTCGCCTTCGTAACTTTTAAATAGGTGTAAATATGCGTACGTATACCTTTATGGCACAGACAAGAGCGGACCTCTCAAAATTGTCACCCACTGTAATTCAGTGCACAAATCTCTTCTCACTCACCATATCTCATCTCTTTCTCATTCTCAGGCACACTTATGTGATCTCACTGGCAATCGATCTAGTACTGGTTATGTCCACACTCTTTGGCACCACCTCACGGCCACCTGTTCGTCTCTAACACTCGTACGGTGCGCGCACCCTTCACAATACTTCCCACTCACACTTTTGTCTTTTTCCTCCCTTTCCTCCCTAGCCAGCTGTCCCTGTTTCCCTACTAAGGTTACTGTGTTCACGTCTGTACGTGCCACTACTGAGTCCCCACTTTTTAAGATGTTCTAACTACTTCATACCCTTCTCATTTTCACCCCCTACCCCGTGGAAATGGAAAAAAAGAAATAGAGAGAGAGAGAGCACAATCACTAAAAAATATTCCCGGTGTCTCCTTTTGCTAGACACCAATAACTTATTTCTCACTTCTTCATATATTCCCAGTACTAATTTAGATAGTACTATGCGGCGCCGCCTTCCACCCCCTCTCGGAGCTAGGTTTCCGTCACTTCTACCACGTCACTTATTTCTTACTCCTAATGGCCATATGCAAAAGAAAGAATAAAGAAAATTTCAAGACCCGTCTGTAGTAGACCCCCGATATTCTTCTCCTCTACCTGTCCCCGTTCTGTTATTCCCAATTCCCTTTCTTTTCCCCTTGACGATCACTCGCACTCGGTACTCACGTGCCCGTCTTGAACCGATACTCTCCGAAACTGGGTCCGTCCAGGCGGCGTCACCGGTAACTCAACGGTCAGCCCCTGGCTCCGGCGAGCGGCACTCAAAGGGGATTTTTTTCCAATCGGGATCCCGTACCCTTTCTCATTGAGTGCGCACTTCTTATTGTGCCGGTCGCCGTTGGCGGGCGGCCTCCCGGAGACGGCTCACCGTGCGTATCCCTTCTCGACCGGAGATTCTCGTGCCACAAGGGGGTCGTTTAAGAAGGAGTTAGGAAAAATAGTTTGGAGATATCACGCTATCGGGGTCACCACTGAAGGGAAGCGCCCCCAATTCAGCACGATCCTCCCCGCAATGAGAGACAATAAGGGACTCTCCCGTAGTGGGAATAAGACCAAGACAGAGTGCGGGTGAGCGTAAGTGGGAGTTTATCCAAGGATAAGGCATGCAAAGAACTCTGCAACCTACGAGAGCGCTCTGTCTGACAATAGCAAAGACAGGCGTATTTCTAATACAGAAAACGTCATCAACACCTAAACACTATAGGGGGCACAAGTTAATTGGGATTGGGTATCGTCGACTAACTATAGGTGTTGCTGCAGCATGGTTGGTCTTGGCAAGACGACGTCACTGGTCAGCCTCGTGGGTTGGGTTGGGCCTGGCAGGCCGGCTTGAGGTCATCCGTGCGGTGTTGGTGCGCTGGGGCAGCCTGTGACAATGATGAATACCTTTCCTGTCTTAGTTGCCCTAGGCCATGCACACTGCAGTTATTCAGAAAATGACATTTACGTTCACTAATAAATTGTTCCGTAGCTTATCTTATAAAATAAACGCAACACATGAGGAATGCACCTCGTGAGAGGTCTGGTGGTTATCGGTTGGGGTGAGATTTACCTGTGTCCTATTGACCGGTACTTTAGGTCGTAGGACGGGGCTCTGGGGCCTGGGCCGAATGATACATGTCTGTCTGCTGCGTTAGAAGTGATTATATAGATGGGTCTCTGTGTCTTGTCTCAATGATGGGGGTCGTCCTTACACGGGGTCAGGATTCTTGGGGGGTTCGTGGGATTTATGAAAGGGTGCTGGTAGATCAGTGGGTTCATCTGTGGGTTTATTACCGTGCTGTAAATAACACAGGTGGCAGGCTATGGCCTTGGTTGCGGCGCCGGGGCCTCTGAAGTAACGCCAGCTTGGTTGGGGGAGGTGAGGGAGCGCGGCACAAGTCTTAGCTTTTTTATCTTGCAGGCTTGGTAGGGTGGGAGAGGGAATGGCCTTGCATATCCACAAAGGTATTTTCCTCGTGCGTTGCTGATCAGTAAATGCAGAAGTTTTATACTGTTCTGCCTTATTTTGACGTTATTTAGACACACATATATATTTCAATTTCATTACACATTTCTTTAAGACAGTCGATTCCAGTACCTTTTCATTGCCTAACATTACATTCATTACATTGTGTGCGTATTGTATGTACATTTAGACGTTATACGAGGGATATCTAGGTTATGGCCTACAGAGATTGATGCTTGCCACTTTGGGTGGTTCAGTAAACATATATGAGTTCCAGTTTCTACATACTATGGAAAAAACACTTTTACAGATAGAGGTTATACGTTTGGTCAACATCTTTCTCCGTGGTTATAGCAGCATTAGTCCAGACCTGGAGGGATATCATATAACGTTACATTTTTATGGCTTATTCACATTTTAGAACAGAGGTAGTTCATTAGTACCAATACTTGAATTGTTTTCTACCTTCTTCAGATAGTGATGCTTCAGCTTTTTTCCTCGCTACCCCGGCCTTGCGGTCCGGGTCATACGGGGTGCAATATCACATTGTTACTAATATAATGTTGCCGTGTTGGCATCTCGGGTTTAGCTCATCTCCGACTTTCTCATGGGAACGCGCTCGCAGCGGATCTGCCAGTGCTGCTGAGGCGACAGAGATGCATGAAAGGCCCTCCAAAGGTGGGGGCCTCGTTACAGTGTGCTAAACTCACGCCGTGTTTGCTAGACAAGATGGCATCTAGGCCTGACTCGATTTTTGGTAAATGCAAAGACGAGGTGCGTGTGGGCAATGTCGTCGGCGGGCGAATCCTCCTCCACCTGGGCCCGGGTGGCATGAGGGGGCGTCCACCGAGTCATGGTCCTCACCTGGGGAGAAAGCTGTAGGTGAGGAGGGCCTCGCGGCCAGTCCTCCCCTACAAGACCAATAGTGAATAGAAAGGCAATGTCACTAATTTCCTTGCCAAAAGTAAAATCAGATTCTTCACGTGTATCAAGAACAGGAAGGATAATCCGCAAACCAGACCACATGAAGGACTTTGTCTAAAAATACGGAGTATGCAGAACGAAGAAGAGATCTTATCAAATTATTGTTCAAATAACAGCAAGAAATTAAGGAGGGGAGATGTGTAATGTAATACACTCTTCGTCTTTTCATCACGAGGCGTTGCGCGGGCTCACCTCGTGATGGAAGGACGAATGGAATGCGATGACACGCGACAAGAACGAGCGTTTCAAATGCAGCCGTTCAGTTGCTGCCCATGGTCGGTGGGGCCTGTCCACATATACTTTAGTTCTAGTAGATAAATAAATATTCTGTTTACCTCATACATTTCCTGGTCTTTCCTCCGGTACTTCAGTTTGGACCCCGACATACATCAGTAGGGAGGAACTTCATGGAGGTGTGGTTGATATCTCGGCAGGCTTGGACTGGCCGCATCGGCCCATCGGCCACTGGCCGATGACCTTTGAGGACCTGGGGGGCCAGTTTTTTCATGAGGCCACCCCAGGGCCGTTTTTTTTGCCAGTAAAATGTTTAAGTAAACAATACATATCATATGCATATCTATGCTGCAGCGCGACTCACAGTGTCTGCTGCGGCGGACCGTGTGGCCCAAGCTGGGCCTTTTTTTTTCTTGTTAATTAAATTGTACAGTTGATGTGATGTCTCACTGTAATTTTGAAGATGTCATGACAGTGTGTGTGTGCTGCCCGTGGCGGCTCTGGGGCTGAGCCTGGGCGCAGCCCGAGCAGCTCGCCTGAGGTTCGGGGCCAGGCGTCGGCCCGGAAAGGAAACTGACACACTGTCTCGGGGGGGGGGGATAAGGGGGGCTGGCGCTGGAGCCTGGATGAGCTGCCTCGGGCTGCTGACCTGAGGAGGAAGGAGCATAATTATTCATCAAAGCAAGGTAACAACAACACGCACGTGTCGTTGTTACCTTGCTTTGATGATTTGCAATTGCAAATTGCAGATGCGTGCATAAATCAGCATGATGCATTATAGGGCCGGGCGGCGGTGGCGCAGCGGGCCGCCATGGCCCCCGGTGGCCGTGGCCCACGGTGGCCGTGAGTGCATGCGTGCTCCTGTGATATTCTGATTGAAGTAAGTCAAGTGTTAATACGCACACCGCTGGGCCTGGCGGTACTAGTGCTGCTATCTATAGTCTGCAGAGCTGGCTGGGGGAGGCTGCTCGCCTGTAGGGCTGGGCTGGGGGCGCCGGGGCGGGGCTGAACTTAGTAAGTTCACAAGTTCCTTTCAACTTTGCAGTAACTAACAACAACGAATAATTGTTGCCCTGCAAAGTTGAAAGAAACTTGTGCCTGGGGCAGTGGGGGCTGACACAGACTCCGTGCCGCTACAATGAAATTGGTGGACACCGGATAGACAGGACTCTCTCTGAGGGTGAGGATAAAAGAGGGCCTCCCCTCCTCACCCTGGGTATTATTTTTTGGCCACCTGTCTCCCCACCCGACCCCACCACAACGAGGCAGCAGCAGGCAGCCAGACTGATGTGAGAGTGACGACGAAGACAGGAGGAAACACGCACCGCAGCACTAAGCCACAGGCAGGGCAGCAGCAGGCAGCAGCAGCAGCGTGCCCGGGCCCCGGGGCCTGGCCGGCACGAAGACAGTGACAGTCCATGACCGAAGTGAGTGAGCAGACCAGCCCTGCAGTCTGCAGCAACAAGCAGAGTCACTGAGGCAGCCTGAGCCAGGCTGCAACCTGCAGGCAGCAACTTGTTGACCGGCGCTGCAGCTACACACTTCACTACTCGACGACGGGTGTGACAAAAATCAGGTAAGATTGATCATCCATTCCACAGGGGGTCCAGGCCCAGGGGAAAACATGATTGTCGAATAATCGCATTAACATCAGCGAGTGCGTGTTGCACCTTTAAGCTTATGTAGTGTTGTACGAGTGATAAATGCAGAACTAATCAAATCTCAAGTTATTGTTTCTTATATAAAAAAGCACAGAGCACCACTTTTCTAAATTGCATATTTATCTTCACCCAAGAGGGTTGTTGTGTCTCCTTCTGCCTGGACACGAGCAATCTATTTCCGCAGAAAGCAGAATTCATTCCAGCAGGAATTATTGAAATTCAGGCAGGCGAGAGATTAATTTCTAGCAATGTCAATAATGAATGTGCTCTTGAGCCTGGCTGGGCTGGGCATCATTATTCAAATTCACACTTGGTATTTTCTTTATTTTTGAAAGGGGGGGCAGTGTCACTGTCACAGACTAATTGTGCCCGTCTGCCTTTTACAATTACATTCCTTCAAAACCATTTGGTTATGTGACTGCATGCATGGCATCTTATGCCGGTGTAAAATAAACAACGAATCCCATGTAATCCGTCAGCTTTTTGCATCTACTAAGAGCCGGGAGGATTCGGAATACATTATCAATGCTTTCCATCTGCATAATACATGACAGGCGCGGCATTCATATGTTTTGCAAAACAAAACTGTAAACAGGCGTAACAACGATTGTTGCGCTTGTTTTTGCGCTTATCATTCTCACGCTACGTTTGGAAACGATGGACATTGCGAGGAGGGGGGCATTTTGGCAGGAGGGGTGAGCGTGTGTAGTTGCTCTCCTCGACAAACGTACTATTTTTTACTTAGGCTTTATGTATCTTCAGAGATTGTAAGAAGTCCTCAGTGAGGTGAACATAATTCATCCAGTTGTGGTGATGATGCCATTGCATGCTGCCTGGTACCGGCAGTCCTTCATTCATAGCCGAACAACACATCTACTGTAATAACCAGAATGTTAGAAAGCACTCCATAGTCCTTAGACCAGGCGGCCGCTTAAGAGCACAGTACTCGCAGCTTGCAAATTGCGATTATCGACTTCCGAAGCGCTGCGCCAAATACTGAGTCCAGTAAATCATTGGAAATGCATATTTCTAGAAAGCAAAAGAAACCCATGTCTTTACATTCAATTGCAATTTCTCTCGCTTGCAATTACACTTTGCCCTGTATTTTTCAAAAACAAAGGTGAATTCATTCGCACAGGTCTTTGGCTTGAAGCCGGAGTGTTCACTGTAGGTTTCTTCTCAGCTTTGTAGGTTTACTTTGGAGCGGAAGTCTGTGCGCACCCGTAGCTGAACTTTGTGCATCTCCTGAGGCCTGATTACTTTCAAACAGGAGATGTAATGTTTGCCACTCAAGTTTACTGCATGCGAGTCTTGGGGGACTGGAGGGAGTAGTTTAACATTACAAAGGGGGCTAAGGACTTGAACCTGTAACAAGCCGTGTGTGCTCTTGTTCTGTAAATGACTGGCCAGTATGGCCATGCACTCTCTCTAGCCTCGACAAAAAATCGCATCTTGCTTTCAAACGTGTTCCTGTTGTGTCGCAAGCGCTGCATCTGTGGCTCCCTCAGCAAGTTACGACTCCATTGCAGGATCAGGATGATCGCTTATTTATTATGGCTACTTTACATTTTTTGGTGAAATGTTTTGTAATTTGTCTTTCTTGTTCTGCGTTTGTTTTTGCCATATGATATCGTCACCTGTAGTCACAGACCCGCCTGCCCCTTCAGAATAGCCTGTACTTGAACCAAATATCACTAAAAATGTCATTTTGGATTTTAGAAAGCATGAGTTGTGCTGCTGGTGGCGGGCAAAAGGGGGCTTTAGAGAGCAGTGTGTTCTGTTCGTGTTGTTGAGGGCAGCCATCCACCTTTATCAATTCACTATGCTACATGCACACACATCTTAGAGGAGAAGTGTTTCCTATCTGTGCATGAATGACTGTGCACTGAAACGGATGAGCTTGGGTGCAGCATGTTAATGCCTCACCTTCTTTCACGAGGCCACTGAGTTTCTTGCACAAGGTGTGGCCAGACTTGATTTTACAACTTGCTCTTTTAAATGTCTTTGTGTGGAATTCATGTTGCCTGGGCCTATGCAAGGTATGATGTTTTTCTTTGTGCTGGTATAATGGGGCACCCTTCTGTTCCGTCTGTATAGAGGGCCAACATTTTACAGAATCGTGCAATGGTAGAAGTGCTTGCACATGGACAAAAAATGACCCATGTGCAAAAAACATATTCTTACAATGCATCTTTGCACCAGGGCAAATTCTGCACCAGTGCTGGGACTATGGCAAACAGTGCCTTGGTGCAGAAATGCATTGGAAGGATATGTTTCTGGCACTGGGGGGCAATTGTGCCCATTTATTTATTTATTAGCCATACTTCTTATTTCACTCGCACTGGTGCGATCATTCTCTAATATCACAGGGCCTGGTTTACAAAGCGTGTTTCAGTTGGATTGTTGTGCCATTGTACAAGGCTGTTGTAAATGATCAGTCCCATGTTCTTGTAACACGAAGACTGGCGCTTAGAAACCTGTGGCTATTAAGCGCGTTATAAATAACCAATCATATAATTTACCGTAATAATGCAATAGACACCGGCTACAGGATTTAGAGAGGCCTCTGCCATGCAG
This sequence comes from Ambystoma mexicanum, assembly GCF_040938575.1. Lineage (NCBI taxonomy): Eukaryota > Metazoa > Chordata > Amphibia > Caudata > Ambystomatidae > Ambystoma > Ambystoma mexicanum. The sequence continues at coordinate 533,677,367 of NC_090939.1, forward strand.
TGTATACTAGCCCGCAGTGACTGACGCAGTGGTAGTTTCATCGTCACCCTTATTTATCATTGGCAATTCTATACCATCAGCAGGAGGAATGCCAGATTGTAATACATAAATGCAAGCATAAATGCAAGCACCGAGTTCATCACTCAGCAGAGCATTGCTCCATCACCTGCTGTTTTCCTTCTTTAGTGAGAACCCTAGTTTTTACAGTATATGAAGTACCGTAATTCAGACAAAAGCCATGAACTTCATGTGTAAGAAGGACAGTGGGAGGGTCAAGCGTGGGTAAATCTCACACCACTGCCAGCCATTAAGAAAAGCAGCAAACCCTTGTTTTTTATAAAGCCTGCAATTCAGTTCTCATTCTGGCATTTGACTCCATGTCCCAACACAGTAGTCCGACCATTATTAAGCATTGAGCATTCCGCTCACTTTGAAATATTTATTGGATAAACATGCCCTTTGCTGCGTTCACAGCTCACCCCATCACAATTTCCCAGATAATAGCCATTAAGAACTGCTATTAGACAGAAGGCTTCTGCTGTTCTGCAAGAGAGAGGGAACAATTCAGCGAAAAGACTGGCAGTGGCATATTAATATTTAACTGAAAATAGCTTAGAAATTGCATGTCTGCATAGAGTAAACCACACTGTTAAAAGCGGGGTTTCAACTTTCATCTAAGCAGCGGGGGAAAAGCTCTATTGCGGCACAGACAATGACAGTCTGGAAATTCTTTAGCAATTTGCATCCCCCAAATGAAACAAGGAATACATCAACACATCACAAATCATGCTCTACTATTTTTTAGCTCAATTTGACAATTTGTATACAGCCTTTATGGACCTGGACTCCTATGGACTCCTTTATTTGTGACAGACTATCTATGGTTTAGCCCCTAGCTATTGGGGGATGCTTCTTGGGCGCCCATCTTATCTTTGTTACAAGCCATGCACTGTATTTATATGATATATACTGTGTTTATTGGGTTTTCGTCATCTTTACCTTGTTTCTTTTTGCAGGCAGGTCGCTGTTCAAGTATCCATTCTAGTCAGGCCTTAGCGCGTACATACCGGCAAGAGCCAGCCAGGCGAGCCCATCCCTGTGGGTAAGTAACCACTAGTGACTGTATATCTTCAATGCAGTGCAATGTAAGGTGGTCCTGTATAGCATGACTCAAACCACTTTGGCAGCCTTTATTATGCAAACCTGTTTTCTACCCCCAGAAGCACGGCCATCCTAGGCTCCAGTCCAGCCTATAAGCAGCACAGTGACCAGGCAGAACCCCTATCCTATTCCTCCTCTTTCAATCTGGCCAAGTTTTGTTATTGTGAATTTGCATTGCACCCAGACCTAATGTGTGCTACGGCAAAAGGAAAACCTGGATTTTACCTCTCTTAAACAAAACACTGGGGTGGAGGATAGGATGATTACACAAACATGTTCATTTGTGTGCATGCAGCAGGAATTCACTTGCTATATGTATGTTGTTGCGTGCACCCTTGGTGTTTTTCATAAATTAATTACAATGCAGCTTTCCTTTTTGGCTACTATTTATTTCTGAGACGTCATACCATAATACAACGTCCAGGACACTGCTGGCCAGGAGAAATAACATGCATGAATCCGGTTCATTGACCATGCCATGGGACTGTATTACTGTTAGACTCAGCATTTTATAGACCCAGCTGGATATTGTTCTCTTGTTTGGGAGGGAGGTTATGGTGAGGCTGGAGAACAGTCAAATCTGAAAATACTGACAAGCACTTGTTTCCTCTTAATGAAATGATATTTTGGATGCTGGCAGCCAGGTTACTTAGACCTACTGTGATAAAGGTAGGAATACGATGCACAATTAAGCTAATTTTATTTTTTAGGAGAGAAATGGATTAAAAAAAAAAGAAAGGGAGGAGCAGAAAAACTAAGAGAAAAGAAGAAAAGGCGAATTGAAGAGGAAATCTGGCAAAACAAAAAAATTGAAGATCTGTTTACAGGTCAGACCATCAAAATGTCAAGTGGTGTTGCTGGGAGAAAAGTGGATGAGAGTGACCAGCCATCTTCTTCAGGTACAAGTGTTAAACCTGGTTCTTCACTGGACCCATCAACAAGAGATCAAGATGTGAGAAGACTAGAATCCAGAGTCTCTGCAGTTATTGGAGACATCTCAACAGAGGCAGATGCTGCAGCAACTACAATGTCAGCAATCATTGAATGTGTCCCCCAAGAGGAAGTGTCGGAATCAAGTCTGCCAGAAATAATTGAGGCTGTCCATCTCGAGGAAGAGGCAGTCGGTGGTGGTACCAGTCTGCAGCAAACAAATGAAGATTCCCCCAAGGAAGAAGTGTTGGAATCAAGTCTTCCAGAAATAATTGAGGCTGTCCATCTCGAGGAAGATGCAGCCGGTGGTGGCAACAGTCTGCCACAAACTAGTGAAGATTCCCCCAAGGAAGAAGTGTCGGAAACAAGTCTGCCAGAAATAATTGAGGCTGTCCGTCTCGAGGAAGTGCCAGCCGGTGGTGGTACCAGTCTGCCACAAACAATTGAAGATTCCCCCAAGGAAGAAGTGTTGGAATCAAGTCTTCCAGAAATAATTGAGGCTGTCCATCTCGAGGAAGAGGCAGCTAGTGGTGGCACCAGTCTGCCACAAACTCGTGAAGATTCCCCCAAGGAAGAAGTGTCGGAAACAAGTCTGCCAGAAATAATTGAGGCTGTCCATCTCGAGGAAGAGGCAGTCGGTGGTGGTACCAGTCTGCCACAAACAATTGAAGATTCCCCCAAGGAAGAAGTGTTGGAATCAAGTCTTCCAGAAATAATTGAGGCTGTCCATCTCGAGGAAGAGGCAGCCGGTGGTGGCAACAGTCTGCCACAAACTAGTGAAGATTCCCCCAAGGAAGAAGTGTCAGAAACAAGTCTGCCAGAAATAATTGAGGCTGTCCGTCTCGAGGAAGTGCCAGCCGGTGGTGGTACCAGTCTGCCACGAACAATTGAAGATTCCCCCAAGGAGGAAGTGTCAGAATCAAGTCTGCCAGAAATAATTGGAGACAAGATCATCTCCCCAGAGGAAGTGGCAGGTACTAGTCATTCGGAAGAATCTTTATCTGCTTTACAACATACTGAAGACTCAGGGAACGGGGGTGTGAAGCACAGAGCACGGAAAGATGATCTACAGGTGGCAGACTACTTGTTTCAACGTCCAAAACCAGATCAACTTTCCTATTTCTTTCAGCACCATCCAATTCAACCTCCCAAACATAGACACATCAAAGCCAGCTTAGCCTTTTGGAGGAAAGATGGGGGAAAACGGTATTGGTTAAGTTAGTCTGAAATACAAAAGGCCCTTTTTTGCACAGTTTGTTTAGCTTTTACTAAACGTGGAGAGAGGGGTCTTTTCATCAACGGGATGAAAAACTGGAGGCGTATTTACCAGCGCATTGCAGAACATGAGGCAGGCCAAGGTCACCGGAGGTGCACAGATTCATATATGTTGAACCTTTCAGGGGTCGACATAGGCGGTTTACTCTTTCACCGACAGAAATTAGCTCGAAGTGAGCAAATCAGAAAAAGGAGAGACATATTGGAGCGCGCTATTGATGTTGTAAAAGTCATTGGGAAAAGGGGTCTCAGTTTTCGTGGGAAATCAGAGTCCATGTCCGAGCTGGATAATGAAGAGCTGGATCATGGCAACTTCCTTGAAATCCTTCTGCTCCTAAGTAAATATGACAGACCTCTAAAGGAACATATTGAGGTCATTCAAACCAAATCCAAAAAGAAAACTGGGCAAGGCCGGGGTGCTTCTGTGACCTTCATGTCAAAGACTACAGTTGGGTATGTGATTGAAGCCATTTCCAAACTGATCAAAATGGTAATCTGTCAAGAAATAAAGGAAGCAGAGATATTTTCCATTCAGATAGACTCAACTCAAGATGTGAGTGTTACTGATCAGTGCTCTATAATTATTAGATATGTTACTGACACTGTACATGAACGCCTACTAGCAGTAACCAACTGCACTTTGTCTACTGGAAAGGGGCTGTTTGAGTTGGTGCAGAGTGTTATTAAAGATAATGGTCTGGACCTACGCAAGTGCATTGGGAATTCAACCGATGGTGCATCCAATATGCAGGGGCAGTACAATGGTCTCACATCCTGGCTCAGTAAGGAATCCCCTGGTCAAATACATGTCTGGTGCTATGCAAATGTATTAAATCTTGTACTTGTAGAGGGGACACAAGTATCAAATGAATCCATGGCTTTGTTTGGCCTGTTAAACTCCTGTGCCGTTTTTTTCAGGGAGTCCTACAAAAGGATGGATGTGTGGCGTGAGCTGTCTGTGGAAGGCCGCACAATCCAAATAATAGGAGAAACAAGGTGGTGGGCAAAGGATGCAGCACTACGGAAAGTTCTTGGCTCCTTTAATAATCCAAACAAAGCAATGTTCATTGATGTGGTTGTTGCACTCAATAATATTGGCTCAAATACAGATAAATTCAATGCAAACGTCCGTTACCAAGCTTTAAACTTTTCTGAATCTCTGTGCAAATTCCAAACAGTGCTCACAGCTCAGTTATATCTCAGAGTATTTAATTCGACATCTCCATTATCTAAGTACCTCCAGACAAGTGGAATGGACATCCTACAGGCACAAAGAATGGTCTTGGACACTACAAAAGCGCGTACTGCACAGTCAAGACATTTTGATTCTGTGTATTCTGCAGCTGAGAAATTTGCAGAATGGGCCAACATGGGCTTGGAAGAGAGAGGCTATGATAAAAGAGTAGAAACTGCACTTCCAGAGGGGAGAGTGGCCCACAAAAAGAGGATGCCTGGAATGAATGCAAGGGATGAGCCAATCACCTTGGCTAAAGACCGGTTTAGAGTTACTGTACATAATGCCATTATGGACAACATTCTTCAAAGCCTAACTAGTCATTTTAAACCCCACTCATCTCTTGCCGCAGATATAGCATGCCTGGATCCCAAAAATTTCAATGAAAGTCTACCCGACAATGCTCTTATAAATATGTGCTCCTTGCTTGAAAGACTGGATGACTCCATAACGCTACAGGGGTTAAGGGAAGAACTCTCAGACTTTGCAAGCAAGTGGACTAAACTGAGGAGGACACTACCAGAAGAGTATGCCTTTGAAGCCCTACACAGTGAAGATCTAGCACTACAAGATTTTGGAGAGCTACCTTTAGTACAGAAATGCAATACATGCCGTAACTGTGCAATATGTTGCTATGCAATTCTAAAAAGGTATGAACTTTTTAGTAGTGCTTACCGGCAATTGTATTTGGCATACAAGTTCATCTTGACCTTATCTTGCACACAGGTAGCATGTGAAAGAAGTTTTTCAAAATTGAAGAATATTAAAACCCGCCTAAGAAACCACCTCTGCCAGGACAACCTCGAAGCCTTTATGCTCATGTCAGTGGAACGTAATGTGCTTGTCCAATTGCAAAATCCGGACATAATCGACCTGGTTGCACATAAAAGTGCATTGTTGCAGGAACTCTTGATTGAGTGATTTCCAGAATTTTCATGAAGCTGGAAGCAGGATTTCCAGGAGCTGTGGACCCTGTCACAGAACTGTATGCAACGTTATGTTATTTTATGAGTTGTGTTGTTATTGTGTCATCATTTGGCTGTACTGCTTATTAAATGCAACTCTATTTTAATTACTGGTGTCAACGAGTAGACATGCTTTGAGTCTGGTTCTGCAAAATAAGTATTTTACTAAGTGATGATGTTTTTATTTTTTAAAAAGAACAAAAGGAATGTTATAAAATAATAATAATAATAATTTAGCATTTATATAGCGCTACGAACCCTCAGGTATCTGAGCACCGCTTATTAATACCCACGGTGTGTGGTGCTCATTTATCGACCTCGGAAGGATGAAAGGCTGAGTTTGATCCTGCCGGGATTTCAACCTGCATCAGCAGGCTCTGCACAAATGTCAAAGCAAGTGCTCTAATTCTAATTTTTTTTTTTTATAGTGCTTTACTCGCTGTGCTATCGGACCGGTTATCACTTTCCCAGGCGTTTTACATAAAACATAACATGCAACAGACACATGAACCCTCCATAAGTAGCATTTTCTGTTAAGTTGTGAATTGACGCGATTCACGGATGATGGTTTGAGGGCCACTTTTTTGAGGTGAGGGGTGGGCCACTTTTCTGTGGCGAGGGGTGGGCCACTTTCTTTTGTGTGTCCGGGCCTATTTCTAGTCCCAGTCCGACCCTGTATCTCGGCCAGAGGGGGGGATTGAAGAAAGGCAAATGAATGTGGCCCTTTTTGCGCCTGTCCCTCCATCATCTCGACATTACAGGAATTAAAGGTCTACATTGTTCCTGGCCCCCTCCTCCCCATTACCACTGTATTGCAAATGTGAGAAAAGCTATTCACTCAGACAACCATACAGATCCTACCATGATGACGTCACAGAGGAGATAAACTTGCAGACAATGGAACAATTGGACTTACTGTGATTGTGCGGGGAGCAATGATGTCACGGCTATGACCAAGATCTAGATGTGTTAGACACAACTCATATACTCATTCAGCGGGAAAGAAACACAAACAATAGGCAACATTGCACATAGACACAAAGAACATGTTTTGACCCACTAAGATAGAGGACATATACTCTTTTGCTATGCTGGAACGCAAGAAGCACGAGAATAAACATGATGCTTACAAAATGCAGAATGCAGTTACCATAAGTAGCCATGAAAATCAAGATGGAAGATGCAGCCACATTGAAGTACATGGAATGCACTGAGAAGGCTTGAGGACGCAGGGAGAGGCCTGACTCTCTGATCTAGCAGAAAATCATAGACCAGACAGCTCGTGCAGCAGGTACAAATATTTCTGCCAAGGCTATGAAGGGAGGGAGAGTTTCACATCAGCAGTACAGAAAACTGTAGATGTAAGAAACTGTATTATTAGATTAATAAAGAATCAATGTTGCTGAAAGGACAGAGACATGCCAATTCAGACTGAACATGACTGAAAGGTAGCTCGAACAAGTCTCAGAGGAAAGGGAAGGAAGGTATGATACCTGCATGTATTAAGGCTAAATCTCCTCGTAAATGTTGAGCAGGAAAATCAAGCCTGTTTTCTCTACACCCATGACACAAGACTAAATGACAAAGTCTATTCATTGAAGCCAGGCAGAGACCTTCATTCCCATCCATTTTAGGACGGATTATACAAAATAATGCTAGGATGAAAGCTTGATGTCCTGACTCAAGGCCTAGACAATGAGAGATGGTAACCTTATTGGTAAAGACAGCACCTGCAGGACTATTCTCATCACCTTGTGTTGCTCATGGGCTGGTAACCTTCCAAGGCACTAAGTCACCAAGGCTGAGAAGGCCCTCATCTACCAATCCCTACTTGCCTCTATTATTTGTTACATTTAGGAGGTGGTCACAAATGGAGCCACCAGATAATATTTAACCAATCAGAAAACAAACCCTCTATGGACACTCTATGTAGGTTCCACCTCTAACCAACACCCTTAGGATTTGTGGAAAAACTTGTCATTTCTGATGACATAACCCTTTAAAACTGTTGACAAGCCTGTAAACAGTCGAGAGCATTGGAAATCCTGAGTTATCCATTACTGGCCCTATTTCACAATATCCTATTAATAAAGCAGTGGGGTTGTCACATTTCTGGGCTTTTCCATTATTTGTGCTTTCCCCCGAACTTGTGTTTTTACATTGTGGGATTTCCCACCGCTCCACTACAGAGTGCATCTGTCTCATTGTCAGCGTTTTTATTAGAAAAGTTCAATTGAAAATGATTTTAGAATCAGGTCCTCCATGAAACCAATTCTGATTTGGCATTTGTCTCCACGTCACCTTCCACTAAACGTGGCAGCAATTGCCTGAGTTAAGGACGTCTTAGAGCCACCATGATTCCGACAGCAGAAAAGATGTCCAGTCAAACTACATCATCGCAAAGACAAAAAAAAATCTTACACTGGCAAAGCAGTTTTAACATGTTGTCAGCACCATTTTCATATACTCCAAATTCGGTGTTTAGCGAAATTGCAGTCAAAAACTAGGAATGTTCCTGAAGTACTGGACAGGACCAATGTCACAATGTCAAGTACATCTGAGCCGATATTGTAGTATCGTATTTCTACGTTTGTTTTACACATTCATCATTCATAAATGTGTTGGACCCAAATGAAAATATCTCAGTCATAACACATTGATGCATGGTGCACTTTCTATGGTATTGTATTTTTGGTACATGTAAATCGATAAAAGCAGATACAGACGGGTGGTCAATGTATTGACATGAGTTTCGGTGATGAGCTATGCCATCAGAATTGTGTACGCTGTCTTCTTCCTCTTCATCCACTTCACAGATGTGGGCAAAGATGACGTGCCAAGAGACATGAACACGTATTCAACATTTGGCTTTCCATTCCATGGTCTAGGGAGGATAGCTCAGGGATAATGTGCTCATCTTGGAAGCAAGACTACATGGAGCAACATAGGTTCGATCCCCAGGTCCGCACTACTGCACTTAGAAACCTCTGGGTATTAAGGACATTATAAATAACCTATCATATCATTATCAATTCATGCTTGAGCACAGAACTGGATCTATGCAAACACTATGCAACCCATTCAATTAAAGGCATATAGGCCAGTTTTATAATTGATTTCCTTTCAGTGAACTCTCACAATTGAGCAATATGTACCAAAAGCCATTACCTGATTGCACAATGCCAGAGAAGTACATTCAGTTTGCAGCCTCGATTATCATTTGCAAATTGCTGCAAGGTGCAGTTCGAAGGTGCATATTCTCAGCAATCACTTGCAAAAGACCACTGAGCCAATGGAGACATTCTGACCAATTAATTCTGGTGAAGAGGGTTTTAAGATGTGATTCTTGGTTTCCGAGGGACAACAGTCCACTCTTCAGCAAGGCCTTTATAGCTGTGTAGGCACTCACAAAATTGTATGTTATAAGATGACAAATGTTTTGGGTCTCATCCTGGTACAAACACAGTCCAGCAGGTCCAATGCTATCCGTACCCACCAGTTAGATTTTCCAGCCCTGCAGTAAAACCTTAGAAGATTAGGAATGAAGGAAATCAACCTTCTACACCCTGCTAAGTGATCCCATTATTTCCTCACACCTTAGAATGTGGCAGATATTCCACGTTATGGATCTCTGAAATACCTGCCCTATTGGAAGTGCCAGGATCCTATGGAATGGATAAAATAACAGTGGAGTAATCTGTGAATGGAGGCCTGGCACCTCTGGGTCAATTTATGAAGGAGTCAGCCAGTGACCCCTCCTCAGTCTTTCATTATCTACCATACATTGGACCCCATTTGAGCTCTGCAGTGTTTTCTGTACACTGGTGTAATTGTGCACAGTTCCTGAATTCACAGCTATGCCAAGTAGCAAATTATTTTGTCTGCACCATTTATTTAGTGGATGAAATATCTCATTGATTGTGTTTGCAGCGACAAATCATTGCACACATATTTCAACAGTAGAGTTGTAGTATTGTGCATTTATGTTTTACATTCTCAGATATAGGACTAAGTCCTTCAAATAAGATTTTCCACTGGTGCAAGAAACCAAACGAGGTTTCATGGGTGTGACAAAATAACTTAATCTCTGGAGGAGTAGACGAATTAGAAGTGTGTGAAATACCTCAGCTGTCACAACACTACACAGAAGAGAATGATCCCCACCTTAAAGAATGAAACAGGCACAGTCAACAGATGTCCCTCTTGTGCCTTTTGTGGTAATTTTGGTCAAGGGAAGGATATCCTCTTCAGAGAGGTGTGACTGTGATGACAGTAGAAACCCAAACCGCATCAGTACAAGACTGCACAACAAAGGAATGTCTAATCAAGGTTCTATACAAATAGACACATTAACAAAATCTACCAATATGTAAATAACTGTCTATTAAAACAAATAGAAAAGAAATACCCCTGCAGAAAGAACACAGAAAGTGGTGAACATGGATATGAAAGCATTCTGGTTATTTTACAACAATGTCACTTTTAAAACAATATTTTGTTGAGAAAAAGGTTAAACGGGCGCCTTATATGTCTCCATCATCCTAAAGGTTCACCAACGTGTCTCACAAAAGTACCTTAGTCTCCCCATAGTCTTAGGGGAGCATTATGGTTTGGGTGGTAAATCCAGCTGGATGCCACCAAAATAGAATTAGCATTCCCACTGTCTGATATCTCAATATTTCTGGGATACTACAGGTGGCGGGAATGCCAGTAATTCCAGTAATTCCTCATTCCATGCAGTCCCATAGGACTCCATTGGGGCAATTAACTGAATAACTGGCATCCATATTACCTGCCTAGAAACACAGGGACACAGACTACCCCACCTGTCTACCACTTGTCGGTAGTAGTTACAACACACATTTGACAAATCACAGCATAAAAGAGGACCCAATTTGCATGTACACATTAACACATTTTATTTTTCTTGTGATTTTAAAACTGGCCTGACATGGCCATTGGCATAACCTTTTTCATGCCCATAGTTGCTGGGAATATACACTACTTAAGGCATATTAAAAAAACTCATACAATGACTATTTGCATTTAGTTTTTGTACAGTGTGGGTTAGTACAAATAGTGACTTAGAATGTGGTTATGGTAACCAAACCTCTGTCTAGTCAACACTAAATGGTGTTTCTGGCATGTAGTGGGTTGATGGTTTTCTAGTGCCGTCTTCAGGACTGTTGAAGTGGACTGAGTAGTGTCACTGATGTACCCCAAGGATGGAACATCTAAAGGAAAAAAAGAACTTGGGTGTCTCTCTACAGGGACAGTGGTGCCTGAAGTGTGTGCTGTAAACAGGCCTACCTGAGCCATTGCTTTCCAGTGTCACAGGTGTGGAGAAGATCTATCGGGTTCTTCGCCTAAGGGGCCCTCTGTGCGCCCTTGAATCAAGGGACCCTCTATGGTTAGGATCTTGTCTTCAGCTAGTTAGCTGTAGGAAAAGATAATAATTATCTAGTTGTGGTGTCAATGACTTCTATTAACATCCATTAGTCTTGTTTGTTCGTCAAACGCCAATTTTGGCGGTGATGGTGATGGTCAAATTGTGCTGTTAAATGTTATGTAACCTTCTTGTGTGTGCAACAAACAGCCTTTTATCGTGAAAATGCCATTTCTGGCAGTAATGGTGAAAAATACTGTGGATCAGTGACTCAGATCTATTAAAACAAAGTACTGGTGCGGTGCTTCACCTAAAGATAAAAGGTCAAAGGGGATTGGACAAAAGCAATCCTGCTTTAAGGAGTGCAATCTCTGTTCTTGTAACAAGTTGTCTTTGCCTTTTTTCATCCTACCCAAAGTACTCTCTACTGCAGTAAGTGGAGGGGACAGGAAGGAGAGAGAAACCTGTAGAAAAACAAGACAATGGAACCCTTTCCTAAGTCCCCTGGCGCCTTTTTGTATACTCGAAATAAGCACCTTTCCCATGCCTGTAGCTTCCAAGGCAATCTCTTGCTGAGAACTCCTGAGCTGATGGAGAAGTATTATCCATCCTCCCAGAAAATTAAAGGAGGCCTGGCATCCTGTTTTCTAACTTGCTGAAGCAGGGACAGGCAAGCTAGTCATGAATCCACATGGCCCTCACATAACTGACCTGGAACTCACAGAGCTGATGCTGTGCAATACCAAATTGATGTGGCTTAAATAATTATATGCCATACCAAAACTATGTTTCAATTATTTTTAGAGATTACACTGCTATCACATGGATAGGCTCACAATGATTATGTTTTGGATCAGAGGAGCAAACGTTGCATTCAGCCTCTGTTTGCAGTGACTTGCATGTCAGATCAGCTATCATGTAGAGCACATGTGATTTTCACCCAGTCGCAATGAAGGGCTGTTGCTGCAGATCAGGACACCGATGCAGCAGGGTACATGTGTTTACTATGCTTTTGGCATTGAACTTATGGAAAGGGGGTTATGATTTCAGAGCACCCTTTCTAAGACAGAATTTCGTGCATCATTTTATTTTATTTTTTTAAATTACAAAAATGGGGCTTTCACACCCTGACCAAATGGCAATTCCTCACAATCAGAGAGAACATTATCTTATGAGAAAAACACAATACACAGAGCCACCAACCCTAGAGAAATCAGCAACATTTTACAGACTAGCCTACCAACAACCTGCCACAGCATTGCTTTTGAAAGTAAATTGCATGCATGAGTCCTCTTGGAAGCTGTTGAAAGAATTCATACACTTGACCTCAGGTAGTGGCCTTCTGTTTATGTACTGTATGTATGTGATGTGTGTAATAAGGACTAAGCACTGTATAATCATGCAAAAATCCAATATTCCCCAAAAGGTAAATGATCTATATGTAACAACTATAATTCTGGGGAAGGAAGGACTTAAACCTCTGTCTGGAATCTGCATATGTGTTGGAGATTCCTTCCATTATTCATGCTTGCCATACCACATTCTCTCCAGTGCAGACTGCTGCAGCAGATCCAAGCAGCACCAAAGCATGATGATGACATCATCTACATCATCCTCTGAATTAGCAGCAGCTTGAACATATTAAATGTCTCCAAGAAGGGCTTGCTACAAACACTAATTTCCTTTAGGAGTGTATGCTCATGGAAGGAAGTGCAGGGCCATCTTCAGCATCACAAGGATGCCTTTCTATTTGTCTGAATGGCTTGTCATTCTGTTTCCAGAGATGGACCAGAGATGGACCTCACAATGCTACAAATGTTAATTGCGCGCTAGATATTCAATTGATATGTCAATTGATATTCAATTGGCAGTCTATTTGGTGTACCAACTGCTCGAGATTACTCTGGCAATAAAGCAGAAGCTTGTTATGTACGTTCAGCAGCTCAGTATTGTATTCTTGGTAGTCTTTGAATCCAAATTTGAGATAAAATAGGATGATGACCAGTTCTCTTGCATGTTAACAAATATTGCAGGTCTGAGTAAATAATGTAAGGAAATTATGTGAACGGTGGGAAGCTCCAGATAATTAGATTACAGGAATCCTGGTCTTTGGAGTTTTCTGTGATAGACAGTTATGTTTTGTTTAACAAACCTTCAGCTAAGAATGCTAGACATCAACCCTTAATGTTTTTTTTTTATTTTTTGTCCAAAATAAGTGATTTCTTTACAGAGATTAATACAAAATCTGCTCATTTGTATGCATATGAAGGACTACTGAACCAGCTCATTATTAATTTGAACAACTCAATAGGTAATCATAGGTATTGTAAGAGAAATGGTATCAGATCATATTGATGAACTAGTGCAAATGCATATGTTCTTACCTGTTACAGTAAATATTTGGGGGATTTTAATACAATGATTGGAGACTTAAGTCATGTAAGTGAAACATGTATACTTCCAGAAGTGGCAAAGGGTAACTCTGTGAATTCCTAAATGTCCTCATATGGGTTACTACATGCAAATGAGGGAACATGGTAAGAAACAAGAGAAGGACATGGTTTCTCATAATCAATGCGTTAGAGAAAGCCATGTGGTATTGTGAGGTGCACACTATGGCAACCTCTGCTTCATCTTCAAAAGGTTCTCGGCATCTTGCCTTTCTTATCAGGGATCACTGCTCACAGATCGTATGTTTCCATATGCATCCCCCATATGGATCGCTTATGTCGGCCCCAGATGAGGAATAGCTAACACTCCCAATGATCTCAATACAGGAGGGGCGGGGTGACTCCAACTGTTTGGCTATTTTTAAATGAATTTGTGTTATAGAAATAGACGGCTGTTTTGCTAAAAACCCTATTCACACCCTACTAGGTAGGTTGATTATTTCTCTCAAAAATATATTGCCGGCACAGGAAAATTATTGGTGTCTGAATGAAGGTCTGCTGCAGTTGGAGCTTGAGCTGTGGGCAGTATAGAACTGTGAGACCCCCACACCCGAGTATCAATGCATGTGTTACACTCTGTTTATCTTGGGTAGTGTGTGAGAAGAGAGAACGTGCAAAACAGTACTCTGGTTGAACGTGCATAAGTTGTGCATGGCCTGACAGCTGAAAAACAGTCACTTAGAGTACAGGTGTCCTTCAAACAGAGTATATTAACAGATCTGCAACAGAACAAACCTTGTGAATGGACTACAATAGCGTGTCACAAAGAGAATGCATGTGAACATTATAAAAACGCCAACATTCAACCATGTTAAAGCTTTAGCAGCTGACCACACAATTATTGAGAAAAGTAGTATTCCATGTAAAGAAATCCTGCTGCAGTGCTACCAGTATGGAAAGTTTGAGAAGAAAAGGACAACGCCCTTAGCTTGCAACAAATTAGCCATGGGTATAGAAGGGTGAGGGGGTTAGAATACACAGAATAGGTAATATATGCCTCAGGGTCTGCAGCAGCATGACTCATATGCAGTGAAAATCCACAAATCTTGTGGACTGCAACGGCTCAACCAAAGCACTTGTGAACCTAACAATCGAACATTATGGACTGCAACAGCGTGAACGGCATGGTATTTAGAGAAGAAACGAATGACATCACATCCTGCAAAAGCAGAGATATGTTAGGGAGACTAGGGTCAAGAATGGTGTATGACCCACACTGGTAAGACCCTCAGCATACTTTTTCGACCTTTTATTAAACATATCGGTAACTAGAAACTACAATAACCTGGTGCCAGCCTCTTCATCAATGTCTGTTTGGAGCTAGAAAAGCACAAGCAGAGGACAAGGTGCATAGCGTTTTATACTCTCCTTATGAAATAAGGGAATATTTCAGAATGTGTTAATTCAACCTTTTTGGATTATATCTTGAAGGCAAGGAGCCTACCTTAGTACGCGACAAGACAAGAGTAGATGGAAGGGAACGCCATTGATAAATTGACACGCCCTTTAGAGCGATAGCATTATTCGGAGGGTTCCCTTAGATTCTGAGGCAATTGCTACTACACTTGGCTCAAAAAAGGAAGGAAATCTATTCATAAAGAGTTTAGGGGATTGCATGTTTATAAGAGTGTCTTCCAGAAGTAATGTTGTTTTTAATGTACGGATTAAATCATTTTTTCACTTTTTTTAAGATAGATATTTGCAGTAGCAATGAGGTTGTCTAACCTCAGATAATCCGTCACACAGCATGTCAGCAGCATCCCCCTGAGGATCCACAAGAAGGGTGTATGAACAGGGTTTGATATGCCACAAACCTTGCCACATATGAGTGGAGAACTTTACAAAATCAGGGTTCCGACGATGCAGATAGAAGGTTTAGTAGAGGTGAGGTGTGCAAAGGGATTGTGGAAGCAGATCAAATAGCAAGTAAGTCACTGGAGGGAAAGGGCATCAGATTCCATGATAAAAGGCATATGTGTTTGTTTGACATCTTTAATCAATGATTTTCTTTACTGAACCAAGTCATGCTCAAAATGGCACAGCTTTTTGCAAATTATATTTTTGGATTTTTTCTCAGGAATCATCTCCCGAAAAACATGTGCAGGCCAACATATTTTGCCCATAAGGTCGCTTGAACAAGAACCCCGAGTGCAGTCTCTTTCTTTTTGTGACACACATATTCACTCAAAAGTACAACAGGAACCAAATATTTCAGCACATTACAAATTGCCTTTGAAAAATAATCACATTAAGTCTCAGTGACCCACCTGAAGGCTTTTCTTCATTACAGTTTAAAACATGAGGCTTAGCCCGATGAATCAACAGCATTTTCACAAGATGTGTCTGGAAAATAGTAAAATAAACATATTTAGAGATTGTAACACGTCATACCTATAACCAGTAAGATAATACACTGTACACATTGAAAGGTTACACGTGTTAGGACCGAAGTGATCAGCTAGAATACTCTATGCTTGCAGTATTGGCGCACTAGAGACACCATAGTGACTCTAATGCGCCCATATTGTGAGCACATAGTAATGAAGCTAAAACCCTTCAGTTCCAGCCTACATTCTTGTACATACCCAATTGTGCCTATTGGGTCACTACAGTGCTCCCCATACTGGAATACTCAAACTGTTTGATACCTCATTACTTTTTTCTTTTTGTGTTGTATTCCAGCCGAATTAGCGACTGTTCAGAAAATAAACAATGTGATGTAAAAACAGAAGTACAATTCATCATATTATAAAACACAGTTACATACACAAAGGCATCTACTATTGTTAAAACAAGACACTATACAATTGAAATACACGTAACATTTCCACCCTCTTCATTACAATTCATTATTCAAAATGTACCCTATGAATAACTTATATGTCTCAGTGCTTTACAATCGAGTTCACCTCACTTATTAAAGAGTGAGTAGGCCCCAAAGTGGATCACCCAGGTAATTATGTTTTTATGAAGCCCAGCGCATGTAGTCGTTTTAAAACATACATAGTGATGTGAACTTATAGACCAGCAATTAATCCCTCCCAAAGCATCTTAGAAGATGGACTATCTTCCCGGGCCACATAACAATCCAGTAGGCTAACTCTCGTATCCCATATACCTTCCAACTCAATCATAATGTGTTTTAGAGATTGGTTGCCTTCCTCTCCACAGTAGGAACAGGTATAACCAACTTTCAAACACATTGTATGACAAAACAAAATATTACCCGTATTAATCAGATTGAGGTGGAATCTTAAAAAGTCTTGTCTGAATCTTGAGTCAGGAAAGTATCTCAGGCACTTGGGAAGAAAACCTCTTGGTTTATCAAAATAACAATGAGATTTGGCCGAGACCAACTTACACATATTTTCAATAGTATTAACCCAATCCCATCTGCCCAACACTGACTTGACACCCACAGAATTGAAATCAAGATCTGCCTCAGACCACTCACACTGTCTCACAACTCTGGGGTCCAAATTCTATAAATTCAACAAGAATGACTCACCCCTCTCTCCAATGAGGTGTTAACATCCATATACCGGGAATATTTCTGCGGGGCAACTATCCGCCTGTAGTGTGAGATATGACGCCACTCCACGTGCATCTGTATGGAATATAAGTGCAACTCGTACATCAGGCTGACCATTGGCAAACTCTGAGGTAGTCCCAGCACCCTTTTCCATATAGCTCCCTCTATTTTGTTCTAATTGATTTTCCCGGATAATGGCCTTATATCAATGTCACAGAGTAAAGCAGGAAGCACCTTTGCTGTATAACATGTTATTAGAGGAGTGAGCGAGCATTTGTAATATACCAACAGCAATTTTGACATCTGGCAAGACAACTGAGGACTTTTCCATTCAACTCTAACCCATACTGTATCAGTGTAGGAAATCAATACTATTTTAAACCTAGGTATGTTACTTCTTTATCAACAGGGATGACCTGCTCTCCCAATTATCATGTAAAGTGCGGATGCACTTTCCCAGCCTTCGAAAGCAACAATCCTGGGTTGACTTGTAGATTGTTTATTCTTGCACAATCACCAAAAGCTCTCAGAAGGCGCTGTAAACCGACTGCAGTATAATCCATAAGGACTATATTGTCAGCGTAAGCTAACCACCTCACTGGACGAGAGTGAATCCTTGGGTCAATGCAATGACAAAAAATCATCCCGGTCTGCCAAACACAAGTTGAACAGAAGAGGGGCATTGATATCAACTTGTCTCACGTCCCTCTTAACTGGGATCAAGGAGGATAATTGGCCATGCACATATGATCTAACCTGCAGATTGGTGTTATCATGCAGACAGATCAAGATTGCAAGCAAAGACCTCAGCAACCACCAGGCATCCAGATTTGCCCAGAGACATTCCATATTAACTGTATCAAAGTCCTTAGAGAGGTCAATCCATGCACCATATAGGATACTGCCGCCCTTCGACCAAGAATTTTCACAGACCATATTCAAAATTAGGACATTTAATGATGTCGACAGGCCTCTCCTAAATCCTATTCGGAATTTGGGGAAGATATTATTATCACTGGCCCAATTCCCCAATTCTCTTAAGGTGACTTCTTTGAAAATCTTACTGGCCGCATCTGGGGACTATTATAGATGTCTTCCAGGAATACAGAATTTCTCTACTTTTCAGGATTCCCCTGAATATGATCAGAAAAACTCTAGACCAATAATCTACATCTCCCTTTAATATTTGGTTACTCAGGCCATTAGGTCCCACCGCCCTCGACGAGGAGGAGCCCAAAATAAGATCTGTTATTATTTCCTGCATGTGCTTTAACCTCCAACAGTGTTATCTCATTACTAACTTTAACCTAAATCAGTGGTGCCCACTCATATCCTCTCTTATAGGTTACACATGTTAACCATAAAGACATAGAGCATCATTACAACTGTGTCAGTAGGGAAACAATGGTGCCGGTAAGCCTACTGGTACCATTGTTTCTGGACCAGCACACTACAACTCTGCGGGCAGGTGCCGCCCCGCCCACCAGGGTCAGGCCTTCCGGGTGGGATGGCATCCGCTCACAGAGTTCTCACGGGAGCACCAGTGCTCCCATGTTCCCATTCCCACATAGTTCTATTGAACTCCATGGAAATGGGGACTAACAAACTTACCGGCGCCTGACTTCTCGGCAACCAGATTTGGAATAGCCCAGTGGCCCCGGGAAGTCAGGCGATGGTAATTGATTACGGATCCGGCGGCTACTTACCAGTTTTACCTGCACAGTTACCGCCAGACCCTTAATGAGGCCCATAGACATAGATGTATAGACATCAAGTTCCACTCCTATAAGATGAAGTTACTTACACATTTTCAAAAGGAATATTTTACTGATGTGTTTCTGTTTTCTCCATTTGCTGATCACATTTTTGCTACATTCTTCAAATATATTCCCACATCATATTCTCTTCAGTGACAGAGTGAAAGGATTATATAAATATACCCAGGTAGCCCCTCAAACAACGTTATCTAGCACAGAACCATCTCTGTTGACAGAGGATACAAAAGTCTGTACTTGAACTACAATTCTGAGAATATCAGTCTTACTTATTTGGTTTTTGCTGATAAGACCCTATCTTCCAAACTTTATTTTCTGATTCATTACAATTCATTTTACAGTGTGTGATTTATAGATGATCACACTCAATCACTTCATGAATCACTCACCAAGCATCCAACCACAAGGGAAGTATGAAGCAGCTGGATAGTTTTAAGGTTATTCAAAAGCAAAATGTTTTGTTATGTTGATTTATATTGCACACCGCTACCACTCAGGGGCAGTCTCCAGGTGTTCACAAATAAATTAAGTATAAGACATTTAGTGATACAGCTTAGTGATTTACCAAACCCATTACAGACACCTGCATTCGGAATCTGAGGGAAGAGCCTGGCTGCTTGAAACGTGGGTTCTTTCCTCCAACTAAACCAAATAAATACCTGTTATTGTGTCACTAAACGATTCAATTAGTGGCCTGTGCTATGCCATATTGATTCCTTCCTATCCCTGCTTGTTAAAACACCTCAGTGGGTTCACAGAGCTGCTGGAAACATTGTGAACTTAGCCTCTTACCCTTATGGAATTTACGAAATGTGTATCAGTGAGTTATGTTATGCTTCATAACTAGGGTTTATTCTGTGCTCCGCTGCCATTTGCATGTTCTGTAGACATTCTGGTGGATCTGAAATAGAGGGGGTGTGTGAGGTTAGTCAGGAGTAAAGAGAAAATGCAAGAATGCTATTCTGTTTTGTTGATGTGTGCAAACCGGAAGTACTCTGAGCTCTGTCTGCCGTTCAGTTTCTAGGTGTTCTGTGTTGAGAGTACAGGTGCGTTTGTGCCTGAAGGGGAGCCTAGTGTGCCCACGGTCCTAGGACGCATTGGCCCAAGCTGTGGTATGTAAGTTGGTTGTAGAGTTGGAGTATACAAATGTTTGAAGCCCGGAGAGAAGGATATTGTATTGCTGTGTGAGAGTGGCTTAGTGGATTTGTTGTTGTGTGTTTGAACACAGAATTTGAATGTGTTAGTGTGGGGAGAACTCAAAGACCTCAATAGGCAAACATGCCTGAAACTTCAAATAGCACATCATAACATGGCATGGAGTGGGAACTAAAAGAGGCCCTGGAAATACTTTTCAAAGTGGCTCCATTTACAAATTTCAGAAAGCCATGTCCTTTTCCTAAAACAACATTTTGAAATAAATAGGTTGCCACACAAACAGGGTGCAGAGGCCTACCGGAAATCTCCACAGTTCCCTATAACCCAGTCCACCCATAGACATAGCACATCTATTGAAAAGGCATTCAAGTCATTACAAAGCATAACAAGTCATAGAAACACACAGAAAAGGACTTGGAACCAGGTATCCTGCCAGTGTTTTACTAAAAGCCTCTTGCAGACAGGCCGCATTTAAATTTCTCACATTGCTACTGTCAGACCATGCCCCTCCTGTCTTTGTCTTTGAAATAGACACTTTTTTTTTACACTATTTACTGATGGACATTGTTATTGGCAGATATGGGAATCAGCCTATGACCAGTCTCTACTCAGTATCATAAGCTTGTTGCTAGGGGTTGGGGGCAAGAATATTTAGATCCGATAAAACAGTTGCTTGAGATAAGAAGACCAAAGGTAACCCTTTCAACTTCTTTGGTATGTAAGTTGGAAGGCTGAGTACTATCTTAAAATTCACTCTAGCTTGCTGAGGTGCTGCAATCATAAGCCAGCTGTGTCATTCACCCATCAGGAAAAAGCCCATCTGTGAATTGGACAGTGTTTGTCAGGTTTTAGTTGGGGGGAAAGACAAGAATCCATGGCTGATTCTCCCAGAAGCTTGCCCCAGTGTCTCATAGAAGCCTCACAATACTCTTACACAGTGTGCATAGCCACAGGCCAACATTAAATGCAATTATATACTCCCATGTCCACACCTGCACACCTTACCTGTTTTTGGAGTCCTTCCATAACCTATGGTACAAAAATGATGCTGAAATCCTGCAGGGGGTTCATTGTGGTAAATTATGTAGCAGGAAATACAAAAGGTCTGGTCACACAGTTCACAATAAAGCTGGGTGCACAAATCCTTATGCCTAGAGGGGTTCTGTAGCAGCACGAAAGTGACGAGAAGCCTCATTGCATTGAAATAGAGTTGTTTGCGGGAGTGGGGTAGAACTAGCAGGCAAGTAACAATGCAATCTCGAGCTTTGCAGTATGTCATGCCCCTTACTAAGTACAGTACTATGCAGGCGTTCCTAGGAAAACGTTGTGCTAGAACTAGCTAATGAGAACACGGCAAGAGCAGATAAGCAGTATTTATCTGTCTTTAGGGGCTGTCACTAGAGACATAGTTAGAGGATGTCAGGGATTCTCATATGCACAAATGTTGGTTATGGTTGTTATCATGGAGCAAGGAAGGGACCGCCTCAATCATCAATGACCATTTTCACTACAATAGGGGATACGGGCTAGGGGCTGCCTTTCTGGAGCAAGGTAGCTTTGAATGATGAATAGCATAATACCTACTATTTACACTTCCAACAAGTTGGTATGATTTCTGGAATGAGTGTCAAAGATTGAGATTGCATACTTGTAAAGCTTGTTCCAAAAGCTATGAAATAAACACATGTTTTATCCATGTGGGTTCCTGTTGGTTGCCTGGTCATTGTCTGCATTCTTATGACACCTGGGCCCTCCATGGGTCCCAGCTTCCTCTTGCATGACTATCAATGGGCTGTTCCATCTTCATATTTTATTTCATCTCTTGGCACCCCAAAACAACATAGTCTCCATCTTTACCTTCGCCGCTTCAGTTCCTTTTCCCCCATGTCCTACTTACTAGTGACACATATGCCCTGCACAGTCTCCATTTTTGCTTTTGCCTCATCAGTATCTAATATTCGGTTCTACGTGATTTCATCACCGGACTTTTCATCGCGGGGTTTTTTGCCACAGATTATTTTTCGAAAAAACATTGATTTCTTTTTTTTTTTTGGGGGGGGGTTATCCCCAAACCACCCTTTCTTTTTTTTTTAATCCCGAACACCCACAACCATTTTTAAAAAATGTTACCCCCAAAAAAATTAGATGATTTTTTTTTCTGAAAAAAAACTGCTGCAAAAAACCCAGCGATGAAAAGTCTGGCGATGAAATGATGGTATACCCTAATATTCATGAGTTTGTGGTGTGTGCTTTAGGATCATAGTATTCATGTTACTCTTTACACTTCACTCTTAATGGCACAAAATATCAAACCAGTATACCCTGTCTACAACTGTTCATGATTTATGAACCCCAACAGCTAATTGGTCTCCAGCTTTACCTCACCAAATAAGGGTCATAATTAAAAAAATGGTTTTAGCGAGAGAACGTTGGTTTTCTTTTTTGTGCTGTGAAGTGGATGGCTAAATTAATATGTAGAGGAGAGATATCACATGGGCCTTTGTATTTAAAATGCAAGCCTGGTTTCAATAAATCAGTACTTTGAATATGTAGAATGTTTTAATTGTGTGACATCGAGTTCGGGGGAATTTACCACCTGCCCCAAAATAGGTCCAAACCATTTGTATTTATTTAACAAAGTTATTTTTATGAACATGCGATATGTCAGTGTAACAGTACCAATTACCTCCAGCCTCCCTCCTCTATTGGGACAATAAGCACACATGGTTGCACAGAATGTCTATTAATTAATACATTATAAACAATAATACCATTTAAAATATTAACAAATTGCACACCTTTTCCATTCTCTATGAAATGCCCATGTCAATGATTACTACAATGATGAATGATCAAACACTGGTTAACTGAATTGCTAAAGCATCATTTAACTTGAATGTAAACTTTTTAAACACACACATTGCCATATGTGCATTTGTTTTACCCTCACCACACATTTACACTGTATTGAAATGTGAATGAAGATTCAGGATAAAGCATTCATTTTCATAAATATAAAATTAGATCAGAGAATCTCTACCTATCTAAAACTATCTACTCCTCATTTATTTAACATAAACCTCTCTCCTTTAATGAATAAACATGTCTGTATTTCAAATATCATTCTAGAAAAATCAATTTAAAGGCAGACTACTGAACCTTCCTGCATGTGAACACTTTCAAAAAGAAACTTTTATATTTAACATGTAGGTTTTCTATATTGCTGGCAAAGGAGTTTCTATTGCATTACTGAATGAAGTGTTTATTTATTCATTTTCAATGGGCAATCTAAAGTGGGAAACATGGGTGGCAGTCCCCACTCTCTGTGTATTTCACTGAATGGTTCAAAGTTAGTAACCTGACCCTGCTTAGAAAAAAAATAACCCAGGAATTACTTAAATTACATTATTTTTCCAGGCATGTGCAAAGTGAGATATGACTCCCATTCTGTAGTTGGCCAACACACAGACATTGAGTCATATATGTCCCAAACTACACAGTATTTTGGCTTTATTTGTAATCAAATCCAAAGTCTCCAGAAGCACATACACTTCTGAAATATTTACTAATTTTCCAGGTTGTACAGTCAATTTATATACCTCCCCACAAGGACACTCATGAATGCAGGATTTAATCTATTCCCCCACAGAGTATGTATTCCCATGCAATTATATTTCCCCTTGGCAATATACTTAGATAGGTATTTAATATGGCACACTTTTAAGGACTGGGGTAATTCCCCCCGACCCCTTGGAAACAGGTGGGCATTAGACATCCAGGGGGCCAGCTTCCCTGCACAGCCTGGAGTATCCCCTTTTGCATTGGCCCACTCTGCTTCATTTTGCACTGAGCAAGGCCTGGGTTTATATTTATGTGGGTTTAAGTTGCCTTTCTATCTCCTTCTTCCAGCCAGCCTCCCAGTCAATCCTTCAGTGAATGTGTGTATCAGTCCCCTTCAATCTCTGGATTTGGATGTGGATAGAATAGAAACCACGCCCTTTAGAGGTGTCTAACATTTTTCCTATTATGATTGATTAGTCTATGTGATTTGGACAGTGTTCCAAAAGTGAAATCACACTAAACCATCCCCTTCGTACTCATTGGGCATATTAACGATGAAGGCAGTGCAATGGAAGTACCTTCTAAATCCGGTTCCCCTTATATTTGATGCAATTTCATCTTGGAGATGTCTACATTTAACACTTTGTCAGATTTTTCTTGGTCAAGTGAGACAGATTATGTGAGCCTCATCTTGGCACAAATTATATGTGTGTGACAGATTTGGCCTTTTCCTCCTCTGACACTATCATTCAACAATCTCATTTCCATCTGAGATTAATGGTCGAGCTGGCACACCTGGTAGAATATATGAATCATTGACGTGCAACTTATCTGTGCAAAAATATATAATTTGTATAATTAAACAATTTTCAAAAAAGTGTTGTTTTATGGTAAGCTAGTATAGCTTTTCACCCAGAACAAAAAAGAAAGGTATTCTTCTATGACATTACTATCAGAACATATGCCAGAAAATGTATAATATTTAACAATACATATTTGTTCTTATTTCACAAAATATTAAATGGCATCCCCCTTTCCTGGTCTGACAAAAGCCAAATGGTAATAGTTCCTTTGAGACTCAGAGATGGGGCCATGTATGACCTCTGAGGGAGTGGTTGTCACAAGAACAGTATTCAAAGGCTCTTTGAAATCGAGCTGCTCATGGTCATTTGTTGACACAGTACCGTGCCCCTTGAGGGATTCCACCATCGTGCTGCCTCTGATGTCAGACTCCAGATCTCTGCAGGTGTGAATTTCTTGCTGCTAGTAAGGTCAAGTTGATGAACACATCTGATAAATTGGGGGAAAGACCAAATCAAGTGCCAGTTCTCAGAATATCCTCATGTATTCTTAGGGCATTTATGGTAGGTCAATGACAAATGGGGTTTACATTTGTTTTCATCCACAGGCCTGTTGTTGCCAGAACAAAGCAAACATGTGGTTATTTGGTGGTCCTGGTAGTGTCAAAGTTTATGGTCCAGCTTCAGGGACTTCACTCTTTTCTCATCGGAAAGTCATTGCGTCAGACGTGTTGCACTTAAGAAATTGCCATTTTACTTTCGGTCCCATATTGCTGTTTCATTTACACATGCAATACTTAAAGTAATTTCTATTTGCCACCTTTTTAGGCTGTAATTGACAGTGTAAAGAGGGGCAACATTATACAATGTTTGCAATCAGATACCTGTCAAAGATGTACACTTCAAGTCTCTGTATGCTCATTATGCAAAGCCGATTGACAGTCCTGTCAAAAAGAGAACAGACACAATGTAGTCTGCAATCCTTTTTTTCAACTTTGAGTTGAAGTTTCTGCTTTGATTTTGGAAACTATGATACCCACCGTTTTGTCTACGTTTCCCTTTTTGACTGTAGAACTCACACTGTGCAGTTAATTTTACCTGTGACTAAACATCATTTGCATTAATCAGTTGTTTGTCATTGGTTTTTTGAAGGTTTTATTTGATAATATGTTCATAATGGGGCTTTGTGATTTTATCTTTGTTTAGTACTGTATGTGTAAACAATGAAGTGGTCCTGCTTTATATGTAGAAAATGGGTGGGAACATTTGTTGGAAGTTGTTTAATAGGAAAGACAATGTATTTCAGTGAGGTACATGATATATAATCTTCCTCCACTCAAAATAAAAGAATTATCACGGAGCAGTAGAAATGTGATTTTATATACAATGCTTTTATAATCAGTTATGATGTGTATTAAAGTGCTTTTGGGGTGATCTGAACATGTGTGAGCTTTAAAAAGATGTTTTTCCTAGAGTGGAGTGATCTGAAAATGTGTGTGATTTAGAGTGTGTTCCTTTTTTATTGTTTTGGCTGTAAATACAACCTTTCAGTATTATTGCATATTACATTTACATCAATATTAACATTAAAATGTACAATGTTCTTAAAACTTCAATAATCATGCTTTAAAAGATTTTTTAAATATTCCGTTACTGGACCTCGGATTATTGTTAGCAAAAAGGGTCATACTTCTGATGTGGAAAAGTAAGCACCCACCCACCAAAAATGACTGGGATAAAGATATGATGTGGGCAAATGACAATGAGGAAACAAGAAATTGAATGGTGGTTATTCTAACAGAATTTGAATTAGTATCAGAAATCCTAGTCCATAGATCTCATGTATGCACAATCTCAAGACCAATAAAGTGTTGTTTGAAGCAATTAATGTGTTTCTCCATTAATTTTGGGCACACAACAAACAAATGTTGTAAAGTTTCTTTTTGTTTTTTTTGTACTTACAAAAGCGACAAAAATTCTCTTGATTTGGTATAACACCATGGCGAGCCAGGATGTCTTTACTATACAATAGGTTTAATCCAAATCTGAGATATACATTTCTAGATTTAGCAGATGGAAATTCTAACAAATAAACTTCTGTTTTTTGGGTCAAAAAATACTATTTTGAAAATCTTGATATTGTTCACATTTATGTTGTGTAATTATTCAGTCCCATTTGTATAATTGTTTCTGGGCCCCAGACAGGATTCTGGATTAAGATCTCTTTAGAGACATCAGCAGCACCCAAAGCGTTATAAGCCTTATTTCTCCATTTTACACAAAATTATGTGTAGAAGTTAATATATAACTTGCTATGAAATACAATACTTTTTTTCCATCTTCAGCCATAAGGCATTTTTTCAAAAGACAGCATACCTTCCACAGGTAGATCACATATAAGGAGAAAAGTCCTAGATCATGCCTAATTAAATATATTGGCACACAGTTTGGTAAATTAAGTGTCTTCCTCCAAAAGGTGTACTCCTTTCTATCCCAGAAGGGCTGATTTTGGGGACTCTTGGTTTCCACTCCGTAGATTAAGGCAGGCACAGATTCTTGTCTGTAGAAAGTTATAACAGAGCCACGTGAGAATTTGCCAAATGTATACATTATTATACATGCCTGTGAAGAGATTGATGTCACTTTAGAGTTGATGTCAGTAAAGTAAGGACTGTCATTGCTAAGATTATTTGTATTGATTTACTTCTGTCAAGCCAATTGGGCCTCATTACGACCCTAGCGGTCTGGGAACTACGGTACTAGTAAGCATGCCGGTACCGCAGTTCCCGGACCGCCATACTATGAGTTGTGGTCGCAGTTGCCGCACAGCCCATCAGGCTTTTCCTGGCGGGCTTTGTGGCAACCGCAAGCACAACTCGACGGATGCACCGGCACCATTCATAACAGTGCCGGTGCATCCGATGTCCCCATCCCAGAATGGGGATGGGGAGGCCTTTGTTTCTGGCACCCAAAAATGGGCAATTACCTGGTACGCCAAACTCGGCATGGCCCGGTTCTTGCCCATTCACGGGTGCCAGAAAAAATGCAACTCCGGCGGCAGCCGTGCTGATTATATCACGGCAAATGTTCTACAAGCATTTGCATTCCCCATACTTATACCAACACATTATACATAGTGCTCCTATAAATGCGCATATGCTTTGTGCAGTAAGAGAACATAAATAAAAGGGGCAGTACTGATGGACAAGTGTCCATGGGAGACCAAGAGGAAAGTTCCAAGGGATGCCAAGGTGGAAGGCCACTTGCTAACTGCTGGGGCACATGAGTCCCAAGGGTGGGGTACCTCTTAACCGTAACGTCCTTTTAACAAAGTTTTTTCAGTCAATTGAATAGGTTTTTATAATTGAAAATGTGTCATAATGTTACATCACTAAATATAAGTTATTAACAATTCCTCTTTTAACATATATGAAAGAGCTATATACCTCCTTTAACAAACATATTTTTATCAATGCATACTTATGTGTATAGTTTTCAGCAGTGCATGCTGAGGATGCAAGTCAATGTTCAATGGCCTAGGGCATAAGGCTCGACAACGACCACGGCCCCACCAAACCACACCTGTTATACACCCAGCATCCTAGTTCGGTGTCTACTCTACCATCATAATGTAACCAAGGGTCAGTCTCCACAATCCATGGGGCATGTACTTCGGCCATGCCGAGTACCACAATAGGCAAATTACTGTACACATTTGTCCTTGCAGAGGGCCAAGCCCACCTGCCACAGCAGAAAGGTTATATCACTATTTTTTGTACTATCGTTTCGACACTTTCAAAAAAGTAAAATGCAGGACAGAATTGAAAAAACATCCTTTCATGTCCTTGCTAATGCTATTCGTACATGTTTGCTGTAATCCTGTCGAACATTCCGGTCAGCAGCCGCAAGCAGCATTTATTTTCCCATTTAAACCTAAAGCTTCGGCCATGCAGCATGCCCCAATAAGTAAATCAGAGTAGGCATGTGTCCTTGCCGAGGGGCAGGCTCATTTTCCATGCATCAAACTTATAGCACTATTTTGTGCCAATGCCCATAGCAGAAGAGTTATATCACTATTTTTTGTACTTCCCTTTCAACACTTTAAAAAAAATAAAACACAGGACAGATTAGCAAAAGCATCCTTTCACGTCCGTGCTCATGCTTCTTGTACAAGTTTGCTGCATATCTGTCCAGCACTCCGAGCTACAGCCGAGAGCAGATTTGTTTTCTCCATGTAAACCTAAAGCTTCGGCCATGCCGCTTGCCCCAATAGGTAAATCAGAGCAGGCATTCGTCCTTGCCGAGGGCTAGTCCCATTACCCATGCACCAAACTTATATCACTATTTTTTGTGCTTACATTTGGACACTTCGGAAAAATGAAAAACAAAACAGATTTGCAAAAGCATGCTTTCAGGTCCTAGCTGATGCTCCTGACGCAGGTTGTTTGGAATTCAGTACAGCGCTTCAGGCTCTAGCCGAAAGCAACATATTTTTTTCCCATTCAAAATTAGTGCTTCAGCCATGCTGCATGCTCCAATAATGAAATTGGAGTACACGATTATCAAGTAATTGCATTTGCAGTAGAATGGGTAGATTACTGCCCTTCATCTAGTACTTTAAACGGATCACACTGCTGCTCCTGATTGGTTTCTTTTGTGAAGGTGCCCTTCCTTCTTCAGGTGTTAAGTTTCAAATAGGAGAGTGAGCCCTGTTCACCTTAGCGCTGGGTTATTCAATAAGTAACTATTGTCGTAATAAAACAGTCTTGAAAATCATTATTGGTGCTATATTTATTGTTAGAAGTCAGCCGACATGAGTTTCAACTCTATAGGTTCTTTCTCAATGCGTGTGGATTGTGGGCCACGAGCACGGTCAGTTCTGCCTCGCTGAAGTGGGGTTTCCACTGCCGGATGGCTGGGACCCTTGATGTCATTCCCAAAGATGAATTTGAGCAGTCACAGGAGCTGTGGGCCTTGTGGTTCCAGAAGATTGCAGTGGATTGTGCTTTTTGTAATGGCCGCCACTGCCGTTCCGGTTTTCGTGATCACAGTATTACCGGTTTCCGTATTTTCGCAGCCGCTGATACCTGGGGAATCTTTCTCCGTGGGTGTTACCGTGATGGCGAAGGGACCGGTTCCGCACTGGTTTGGGGCGCAGGACAAACAACCCATAATTGTACCTTACTTCCGCATACTTGCGGTCGCAGAAACGGTGTCACCGCCATCACGTTAAGACCGGATTCCGGACTGGCTTACTTGTAATGAGGGCCATTGTGTGCAAAGTTAAGTGAAGATTCAACTGGGGGGTGCTAAACTATAAGCAGCGCAAACAGTGTTCTTACTATGGGTTCAGCAACCTAACCATAAGTACACGGCTGCTACTGCAGGCCATGTAATCTATATATATATATATATATATATATATATATATGTAAAGCGGGAGGGAGAGATAGAGAGAGGAGAGTTAGATCATTGTATGATTTGTGGGGTACAACTAATATATCTTTAAAAGGGAGACTAATCCTTTAGTCTCGCGAGGATTGCTCAGGGGCAACACGCTCGCCTTGGAAGCAAGACGACGCGGAGCAACAGAGGTTCGATCCATGGGTCCGCGCTTTGAAACCTCTGGGAATTAGGCGCGTTATAAATAACCAATTACAATTACAACCCAATGATAGAAAATTGGACATATAAAAAATCAGATGATGGTACATGGTATACCTAGAACCAGTATATCCCAACGTCGATTCTATGACCATAGTTTCATCAGAAGTGAAAAAGAGAATATAAACAGTCAGGCTTCAAGCTGGAGCATGAGGTCAAGATTCACAAAACGTCTTGAGAAAGTGAACATTCAGAATATTGCTGATTAGTAGAACTTGAGGACACCGTTCCTAGAGTGCAATGACAACATCAACATACAGGGTACTGCTGAATCTTATAAAATCATGCCTGAGTACTAAGAGTGAATTGAGAAGTGAATGCAGGAAAACATTCCAAATTCAGGAAATCAAAGCTCGGTTTACTTACGTGCTTTAAGAAAATTAATACAAAAGGACAACATTTCATGCTGGTGTTCCTAGTGGAATGAGAAAGTGAGCAAAAGAGGAATCTTCAAGCTGGAAACGAATGTCAAGGTTTGTAGCTGAGATGGAAAAAATATTGTAGAGAAAATAATTCCATGCTGAAATTAGTGTCAGCATTCCCAATGCTCATTGATACATTTAGGCATAAGTGAACCACTCCATGCTTGAACCTGTATTTGTATTTTGTATGTGTATTTTATTAAATGTTATATAGCGCTTTAATCCAAAGCGCTTCACATAAGAACATCAAAGAGACAAAAGAAGCAATATGAGCAAGTCACGAGTCAAAACAAGAACAGTGTGTGGAACAATTTGCTGAGTACATTGGATTAAGAATCTGGGTTCGGGGGGCAGGGAGGAAGTAGTAAGAGCAGACAGGAGGGAAGGTGAAGTAGGTGGGATTTTAAGGAAGAGCGGAAGGAAGAGTAAGAGGAGATGGAGTGGATAGGTAGAGGTAGAGAGTTCCAGTGGAGGGGGCGAGGAGCTGTTAAGAACGGAATCGGGAAGGGGCACAAGGAGGAGGAACATTGAGTAGGAAGTGGTCAACTGATCGGAGGAGGCGAGAGGGAGAGTAGAAGGAAAGGAGGGAGGAAAGGTAGGGAGGGGCAAGATTGTGAAGAGATTTGAAGAAAAGTGTTATATATAGTCTTGTACATTGTCACTGGCCTGGAGTGATTGCCAATAGAATGTGATGTATGATGCAGCCAGGAGAATGTTGAGTGCATCAGTGTATGAATGTTCTGAGTGAGTCAGTTGGGGGCCTGAGCTGGAGTGAGTGGATGGCCGGTGGGTCTTCTCCTTCATGTGT
Organism: Ambystoma mexicanum; assembly: GCF_040938575.1. NCBI lineage: Eukaryota > Metazoa > Chordata > Amphibia > Caudata > Ambystomatidae > Ambystoma > Ambystoma mexicanum. The sequence continues at coordinate 533,708,485 of NC_090939.1, forward strand.
ACTGTACTACCTATCCCTGTCCTTGTCCTGTCATCCAGACTACTGTAAATACCTGAGAGTAACTGGAACTGTACATATTGTACCAATAAAGCATACCTGGACCAACATCAGTCTCCACAGCTGGTCTGTGTGTCCCCTGTGACTAATAAGAGACTTTATTACATTGGCAACGAGAGTTAAAGAACCCAGGAATATGGACAAATACAACTTAAAAGGACAGAGTGCAACTGAGGAGCTGCAGCTACAAAAATGTACAGTAAGGAGAGCTGTAGGGGGGAAGCAGCCTAAGAGTGACCCACCGTTCCCCCAAAGACTCAAAAATAAACATCCTGCCAGCTCCAGGGTTGAAAATGTATATGTGCCACTGGACTCTGGGAGGGAGGTCCCCAGCAACCAATAATTTCCCCAGAGTTCCCTCATGTAAATGCGCACAAAAAAAAAAATAAAAAAAAATAAAAGAGGAATAAGCCCCAGAGATCTTATGGAGACAAAAAGGGCCCTGCTAGTTGGGAATTGACTTTTTGAGCCCCGTTCAAATTAATAAGTAAAAAGATAACTCTCAGCGTAGGAGTTGGGGGCAGTGTGTATCAATGAAATGCAATAACTTCATGGGAGCATTTTACAGTTTCATTGACCACCCGGTACATTCTGCAAACCACCGGGTGGCGCCAGAGCTCCATGCACTCAGAATATTAACTGTGAAAATGAATACATAAGGTCAGAGGAGGGGGAGGACGAAGTGAAACCTAAACTTTCCTTTCATTTGGCATTTTTTTTGTGTAAAACCCTCACTGCTGCCCTGAGCAGAACCCTGCATCATTTTCAAAAGCTGCTAGCTGTTGCCCAGCAACACACACACAGCATTAGCAGTCTTCATTCTCTCAATGGCTACTCTGACTTTCCGGGACTAATCACTCACTATCTTGGTCCATTGTGACATCACAACTGAACATTCCATCAGGTCTTCCCTAAACCAGCCAACCTGTGCTCCCAGCCCATTGTGAGGTCACAATCTGTACTAAGGACCATCCATACACTGAAGGCCAAAGACTCTGCAGTACAGATACACCTGGGCATTCTCTGAATCTCTGATTTTATCCAAGATCCTGCCTGTATTTCAAAAAATGCTCCCTGAAAGGACGGTTGACAGCACAGGCCCAGTGAGGTCTGTCCTCCTCCAGCCCTTCTAGTGAATGATGACGTGTGTAAACATTCAGTGGGTGATGGTGATCCATGGAATGCGGAGCAGGCAATGGAAGCCTGTGATGTGTGGCAATTTCGTTCCTTCAACTTAATATGGGTTAATGGAGAAAAAAGATGCTGAGTTCGCCATCGTGACGTGCAAACATGTCCGGGAAATGAATAATTTCAATGATTGCCTTAAACAAACTGGTTGTATTGGGTGCAGGAAGGAACACTTGCAAGACAAAATGTTATTTTATCAACAGGACTGAAATTACAACGTGGGGGAGATAAGTAAAAGAAGCTACAAGAAAATATATTTTCTGTTGGCTCCAAAATAGTGGATTTAATGGTTTTTGGCAAATATGCAAACACTTGCTGCCGTGTGCGAACCTTAAGAAAGCTTTAGTTTGGGGCGCTGAAAGGAACATTTTGCACGACATTTTCTTTATCATTATATACATCAATTGGGGAGCTGAAAGGAACATTTTGCAAGACATTTTCCTTATTATTATATACATCAATGGAACTAAAGGCACAACGTGAGCAAGCAGCATACTTGTGAAATAAGCTACGAGAAACCCCTTCCCTTGGCATCATTATTTTGGATTGAATTATGTTTGGCAATAATGCAAACGTGACAATTTACATTTTTTTCTTTATTTTGATTTTTTTTTTCTTAATGAATGTGGAAAAGCCACCATGGACTTTTGCAACACTTATCAATATAAATGAAAAAACGAATTTAATTTTTTTTTAGGCACAAAGTAATAATAATTTTTTTTTTTATTTTCCCAAATTTCCACCATCATCAAGAAATGTTTATATACTGAGTAATGTATGTTATGGTTATGGTGTTAAGGGTCTGATTTACCCTTTGGAGAGTTGTTGAACAAAACATTAGTTACATTGGATACCCTGCAATTGACTTTGGGCCATTGTCTTGCTCAGTTTGTGTGATGTTGTGGCCCACTGTTATGTGTTCCATCCCGGCCATGACACACGTGTTGTAGTTCATGGTCGCGGTGCAGGGTATTCCTGTTAATATGTACTAATCAAATAGTATTGGAGATATTTGAACCCAGGTGAGAATTTTAAATTTCCACCAGAGCCACAAAGAAAAATGTGGCGGTATGTATACTCTTTTTTGAGGTATATGTTATATGCGTACGCTCTAATGTGAGATGCTTAAGTGGCCAACCGACTGCATAAGGGTTGCGTCATGAAAGAGTTTGGCCAACTGACTGAACAAGGGTTGTGCCTAAAAAAAAGAAAAATCTTTTTTTTATTGCCGGCAAATGTACATTCTGTATATATATTAGTGCGCACTTTTGCATTAGTTACTGTTAAGCATTCACCATTGTTCCTTTAGTAATAGTTTTAAGCTTAAGACCTCCGGTGCTGCCAGGAGCACCTCATCTGTTACATGTAGTTCATCTGTGTGAGATTGTGGTTGTGTTTAGATTTATGAGTGGGCGAGTGATGTGCATTTGGCTGACCTTCCTCCACCCCGAATGAAAGGATGATGTTTGTGTGTATGAACCTGATATGAAAGGGAGATGTCACGCGTGGGTACATCCGGTATGAAAGGGAGATGTTATGTTGTGGTTGAATCTGGTAAGAAAGGGAGATGTTATATATAGTCTTGTACATTGTCACTGGCCTGGAGTGATTGCCAATAGAATGTGATGTATGATGCAGCCAGGAGAATGTTGAGTGCATCAGTGTATGAATGTTCTGAGTGAGTCAGTTGGGGGCCTGAGCTTGAGTGAGTGGATGGCCGGTGGGTCTTCTCCTTCATGTGTACTGTACTACCTATCCCTGTCCTTGTCCTGTCATCCAGACTACTGTAAATACCTGAGAGTAACTGGAACTGTACATATTGTACCAATAAAGCATACCTGGACCAACATCAGTCTCCACAGCTGGTCTGTGTGTCCCCTGTGACTAATAAGAGACTTTATTACAAAAAGACAGAGGAAGTTGAATTCAAGTTGGGAGTGAAAGGAGAGCCAACCGAGAGAAGAAAGTGAAGCCGAGATGGAATCATGAGGAGAGAGGGAGCAGAGAGTACGGATTGCAGAGTGGTTGAGGGATTTGAGGGGGCCAGGTGAGAGGCGGGGAGACCAAAGAGGAGAGCGGAACAGTAGAAAAGATGAGAGAAGATGAGGGAGGAAATAAGAAGAATGGTGGTGAATTCTACGAACATTGTAGAGATGGAAACGACAAGAACGGGAGGTTAGAGAGATGTGGTGAGTAAAGGAAAGGTTAAAATCTAAGTGGAAGCCTAGATTGCAGTCAGAGCCAGAGAAGGGGAGATGAGAAGGGGGAAAGAGGATGGAAGGTGGGGGAGAAGGGGGAGGAAGGGTGTTGGCGGGAAAAAATAAAGCCTCCGATTTGTCAGTATTGAGGGTGAGAAATTGGGAGGACATCCAGTTTTTGATAGCGGTACGATAGGAAGAGAGTTTGAGGTGGATGTCAGGAGTAAAAGAAGAGAAGAAGAGAAAAAGCTGGGTGTCATCAGCGTACAAATGGTAAGAGATACCAAACGAGAAGATGATAGGAGCTAGAAAAGAGGTATAGAGTGAGAAAAGGAAGAGGCCAAGTACAGAGCCTCGAGGAACACCAAAGACAAGGGAGTGGTTAGGGAATGAATGGCCGCCTCAAGAGACAGCAAAGGAGTGGTTGGAAAGGTAGGAGGTGAACCAGTTCAGAACTGAGCCGCTGAGACCAAAGGAAGAGAGATTGTTGAGGAGTAAGGTGTGGTCTACAGTGTCAAAGGCAGCAGAGAGGTCTAGGAGAATGAGAATGGAAGAGTGTTTGGGGGAGCGAGCAGTGAGGAGCGAGTTGAGTACCTATAGCACATTCAAAAATGAGAAGCAGGGTGGGAAAGGAAGGTGGGGGATATCATGCGGGAAGATTGGTTCAAGATCCTAACAAATCCACTTGAGACAGCCATTTCGGCCAGGTTACGATTGGTGCAATTGAAGATATTGCACAGGGTTTACTATCTGAGGGTGGCCCTCTACCGCTGGGGCAAGGTTACGGAACCCAATTGTTTGCGATGCCAGAATGAGGAGGGAACGTTTTTCCATATATTATGGGACTGCCCACATAAACAACACTTTTGGCAGCAATCCTGCGACATACTGTCAAGGGTTTTGGGTCAGACGGTCCCTAGAGACCCCAAAATGATGCTGCTAGAAGTGAAAGGTGAGGGGGAAATGTCTCCATATGAAAAGCTACTTTTTTCAACCACTACTGCAGTGATTAAGAGGAACATTGCAAAATGATGGGGTTCTGCAGAGTCGCCATAAATTGAACAATGGGTCACGGATGCACAGATATGCATTGCCATGGAACAAGAGTATACAGAGTACGAGGATGCCCGGAAAAGTCAGGAAAATCTGGCAGAGATGGGAGGACGATATATGAGTCTCATAACATGATTATTGTGCAGGGTGTAAGGTTGCAATGTCACTGTAGAGAATATTATGCTATATGTATTGTGAATTATCCATTTGAATCCAATGTCTTCTTTCTGTTGATAAGGTTTTGACTCCTAGGGGATCTGTTGTTGTATGTTTAAAAAAAACCAATAAATTGTGTTATTAAAAAGAAATGAGCAACAGGGGAGTCACTGGATACAGGAACATGGCAATATGGTTCCTAGAAAACAGCGAGCATGTAGGCAAAAGAATCACTGAATATGGGAACTGGGAGTTAAAGTTTTTAGTCTCACTGTGTTTTGAGAGACTGGGAAATTACGAAAACATTAAAGGTCGGAACTAGTAACCAGGTTCTATGTCAAGACCGGCGGTGAGCATTATGCTTTCTCCTATTTAATATTACTCTTCAGCAGATTAAAATTTTGTATCCATTTTCAGTAAAACATATATATATATATTATTATATTTTTTAAACAAAGAAAACATAACCATACTCAATTTCCCATGTGCCCCTGTTTCTCTGGTAGTCCTAATGATCATACTGATGTCCTTATGTCACTTCCTGTGCAGGTCCCTTCCTCTCAGAGATAAGCACCTGCCTGTGTATCTCCTTTAACAACGGTTTTGTTTTACCATAAATACCTAATTTCATACTGGTGTTCACAGATATTCAGAGCAGTAGCGCTCTGCAAATGCAGCTCGACCTTTACTTGCGCTTGCAAGCATGCTTTACATGCTTTTTGCTTTGGATGCTTTTTTTCCCCTCTCACGGCACCCGTGCGACACACACGCGAGCAGTACCTGCGTGCACAGCGGGACACAATAGAATCAGAATACAGCCTGGCCGTGAGTATCTACCTCACACCCGGGGTTTACGGCTGTGCTGTGGATCACTTGCTCAAATAAGTGTTAAAACATCACAACAATTAGGATTATAGGAATGGGGAGTGTCACACGGACAGCATGTCTACACATGCACGTGAAACAATGGGCCCATTTCAAGGGCCTTTCCTCTAGTCTTACAGACAACAAACGGCAAGTGGATTTCAACCGTCGTTTTGATCGCGTGGGACATACTTAGCAGCACTATGAAGCTGCAGACTATCCGGACACTGCGAATTGCAGTAATAAACAACATCTATTTCAGAACTACAATACTGGGCTACACATTGAGCCCACACTAAGGATTTAGGAGAAAGTACCATAAACTCAGTTTTGCAACCAGAGCCTCATACCCCAATAAGCCACCACCCCACCTCTAGGGGGACGTGCCATTCTGCCTTCATCGTCCAGGCACACAGGCACATCATTAAAATGGGATCAGAAGATGGGAGTGTAGGAAGCCAGGAACAGGGCTTTCTGAAGGAGTGTTTCCTGAAGAAGAGGACTCAGATCTCACTCTCAGCTTTTGGAGAGTACTAGGAGATTCTCTAACGAATGCAGTGGCACGAGGGGTACACCTGCTCCAAGATAGGCTGGATGCCCTAGAATACCTCATCGAGGGCGGGCTTAAGAAGGCAGGCTCAAAAGACGTAGCCAGCACATCCTCCCAGCAGCCCACCGTCAGGGCAGCAAGTAAGGGGAGAGAATTGACCCGCAAGCGTAAAGCTTCACCAACTGCCCAGGGTCATATCAAAGAGCGTAAGAGAAGACCTCCAGAGGCTGTTGATACATTCCAAAAACTGAAAGATGCTTTCCTATTGAAATCGACAGTGCCAAGCCTCCTACCCCCTTCCCCAGGGGCGCATAACACGGGGAATGATGAATCCTCATCAGAATCCAGGGATTCAGAGTCCAAAGCTTCCCAGAAGTCCAAAGGAGGAAAAAGGAAGCACAAAGAGAAACATTTAGAGGAGCCTAGAGAAGAATTGACAGACATGCTTGACTCTGAGTCAATAGTACACCCAAGATCAAACAGCTGGCACCCATCACCCAGAGTGAAGGCATACATGGTGCAGAGCCTGCGCAAGCCCATTGAGAAGGAAGTAAGGCTCTGTACGCGCTCTGAATGTCCCAGACCAGAGTTACTGGCTAAAGTGGCAGAGACCCCTGAATTAGACCCTAAGATGACCACGTTAATCTCAAAAGCAGCCAGAGATATGAGAAATGGTATGGGCCGAGCCTGGAGAGGATGCCATGAGAAAGTCCTAGACTTCACCGGACCCTTGGCTAAAATCATGGAATTGGCAGAGATGGCCAGAGACACCGGAGTACTGGCGGATCCCGAAGCCATAGCCAGTTGGGCGCAAAGAGCAGTGTGTATACTAGGGAACGCAAATTGCGCCCTATCATCTGAGAGGAGAAGAAGCCTCCTGCTAAAGGTAGACTCAAAGCTGGGAGATCTAGCCTCCTATGAGGCAGGAGAAGCAGAACCCCAGGTACATGTCTTCATAAGCAACATGTTCCTAGTGCACAGAAAAGAAAAGAAAAGGTTTGCCCAGTAATAAACTTAAAGGAGCTGAACAGCTGGCTCATATACAGACATTTCAGAATGGAAGGAATACACCTTCTCAGAAACATCCTCTGCAAGGGGGATTGGTTAGTGAGATTAGATCTGAGTGACGCCTACCTAACAATCCCAATAGCCAGAGAACACAAAGATATTTGAGCTTCATCTGGAACAGTCAGACATGGCAATTCAAATGCCTCCTATTTAGTCAGGTCTCTGTGCCGTTGGCCTTCGTAAAGATTATGAGAGTGATGGCAGCAGCCATTAGAGAGAGAGAGAGAGAGAGGCATCCAAATGATTGTCTACCTAGACGACATCCTGATACTAGCAGAAGACAAGTACTGAGCAGGCAGACACAATGGGCCTCAGCACTCCACAGATCGCTGGGATTCCTGATAAACTGGAAGAAATCGGAGCCCAAACAGCGGATACAATTCCTGGGGTTCATAGTGAACATCACCAAAGGAAGACTGGAACTCCCACATTACAAGATAAAGGCAATAAAGAAAGAGCTCAGGATGACCCTAGCCAAGAACTCCATATCACTCCGAGCTCTAGCAAGAGTTGTCAGCCTCCTAGCAGCCTCTACAGAACTGATATCTCCTGGTCCCCTACACTACAGGGCCCTTCAAAGACTAAAGATACACCACCTTCAGGGGGATTGAGGTATCATGAGCTAGTACCACTGGACCCAGAAGCGAAGTTGGAGCTACAATGGTGGCTTCACAACATGGAGGCCTGGAACAGTTGTGCCTTCTTTGGGTACTCCCCAGAGCTGATCATAAAATCAGACGCCAGCAGAGTAGGCTGGGGAGCAAGATGTGGCCAACTAGAGACAGGGGGAAGATGGTCCCAGGAGGAACTAAACCTCCAGATCAATTGCCTGGAGCTACTTGCAGGATCTTTCACAGTGAAAGTATTTTCCATGGACAAAGTGAAGTGCTGCATCCTAACCATTATGGACAACATCTCTGCAATACGTTACATAAACCACTTAGGAGGGATGAGATGGCGCAAGCTAGAAGAGCTAGCAAAAGATTTCTGGCACTATTGCCTCGAGAACTATATATCAGTCACAGCAGAATATCTACCGGGAGTCCAGAACACAGGGGCATACTCGAATTCCCACTACTGGCAGTTGCACAAAGAAGTGTTCAAGCACATAACGTCTCTCTGGGGTGCCACAGACACAGAACTATTTGCCTAGAGATTAAACAAACAATTACCAATGTTTTTCAGCTGGAGGTTGGACCCAGAAGCCCAAGGAGCAGACACATTCCTCCAGACATGGCAGGTGCGATGCATTACGCCTCGACCCCCTCTCCCTTCGTAATTCTAGCCACAGTACTAGCAAAAGTCAGAAGGGAAGGAGCGGAAGTGATAGTGATAGCCCCAAACTGGAAATCGTAAGCGTGTTTTCAGTTCTGATGGAACTTTCTATGGATTTCCTGTGAGTCCTCCCTCCCAGGAAGGATCCCCTACAGGATCCGTCAGGGAACTACTATCCTCTGACGAAGAGCGTCCAGCTACTCCTCATTGCATGCAAGATGTCGGGAGCAGATGGGCCTTGCCAGGCATTTCTGTCTTGGCTGCGGAGCTCATCAAAATATCCTGGGCCCCCTCCACACTCAAGAGTTACAAGGCGTCTTGGGGAAGATGGAGCATATGGTGCGACCAGCACAACCTTCATCCCATTTCATCCCCTATAGTCCAAGTTCTCAATTTCCTGGCTGCCTTGGCCAAAGAAGGGAAGGCTTTTCACACAATAGGGGTCTACAGGTTGGCCATCTCAGCTGGTCACGTACATTAGAAGGGGGCACCGATAGGGGGGCATCCAACAATAGTAAGGCACATGCAGTGGGTTAAAGCTAGTACACCACCCCTGACAAGATATGGCAATTATGGGACGTGTCAACGGTCCTACGCCTATTCCTAGACTGGCCTCGCAATAGAGACCTCTCCGATCACCAATTAACAGAGAAGCTAGCCATTCTACTGTGCCTAGTGTCATGGAAAAGAGTATCAGACGCAAAATCTCTAGAAGTAGATTGAAAATCCTTCGGCCCAGACAAGGTGATTTTCTCTAAAAGAACTAAATGCCACACGTCAAGTATCTCATATCCTTACTTCCGAGAGCAATCCAAGCTATGCATTGCAGAGTGTATCAACAAATACAAATTATGAATGGCAGAGAATAGACCGGCAGGCATAGCACAGCTGCTCATTATGCTTAGGAGACCTTTTAGCGCAGTAGCAGCAGCGACCATAGCCCGTTGGGTGTGAGAGGTCATGGTTCTTGCAGGCATAGCCGTATCTAGATTTGGAGCACACTCTGTAAGGGGCGGCATGGCTTCCAAGGCTCTCAGAGCTGGAGCCAGCCTTCAAGACATATTGAGAGCTGCAGACTGGACCTGTGACAGCACGTCCAGGACCTTCTATTTTAAGTCTTTAACAAACGCAGCAGGGGCACTAGTTCATAGTTTTGAACAAGCATAATGCTTGCCTCCGGTCTTTACATAGAATAAAGACTACCCCTGCCTTGGCATAAGGAGTCTTGATTCTATTAAAGACACGGAGGACAGCATTATCCTGTCCATTAATGCAATCAAAATGAATTTGTAGTGATGAATGATGCATATCTTTGATGTTTATCACATTGCATCATTATTTTTCCCACCCTAACGTGTATTATCTGACAGGGGATGACCAGAAGACAACCTGAAGGTGACAGAGCGCAAGAAAGCAAGATGCAGTCCGAATTGCCAAGATTGGGCATGAGAGGACTGTGTGCTCCAATGGGCCGGATAAGTAGACCTTGCAATCACAATTTAAATTCCAATGTGAAGCTTGTAGGAGTTACCACAATGTCAGTTCAGGGGCATCAAAAGAAGAGGAAAGGACCAAGACAATAAGTGAAATAAGGGCCTCAGTATGATCATAAGGACTGCCAGAGGCACATGGGTTCATTGAAAATGGAGTATTGTTATGTTTTCTTTGTTTAAAAAAAATATAAATATATATATATATATATGTGTTACAGAGAATGGATACAATATTTGAATCTGCTGAAGAGTAAGATTAAAGTAGAGAAAGCATAATGCTTGCCGCTGTGTCTTTAATACAATCAAGACTCCCTGTGCCAGGGCAGGGATAATCTTTATTCCTTAGCATACACACATTGAGAAATTGAAAAAAGAGAGCCACAGCATGAAGGCACTTACAGCCAACGTTCCTTGAGAAGTTAACCTCAAGACAGTCAATGCATGCCAAAACCAGGAGTCCCTCTTCCCTCAAAACTTTGAGACAGGGTATATTAAGATATCTGTTGATTGACAGAACTGGAAATCAATGTTTCCAAAGCACAATGAGAAAGCCAACATTAACACACTTCTGCATACTGGAACCTGGAGTCAAAGTTCTAGAGCACATTGAGAAAGTCAGGAAAAAGAGAATGCCTGTGTGGTAGAATTATATGTCAAAGTTCCTAAAACGAGTTGAGAAGTGACTTGAAGTGTGATCATGGACAACTGAAATTCGGTTTCACAGGTACCAGAGAACACTGGGATAGTAAAATTGTTGGACTCATAATTGAGTGCTAGGATAAAAATCTCAAAAGACCTGGAGAAAGTGTAGCGTTCTGAAAAGTCCACAACAAAGGTAAAAGACAACCTGGCAAGCCATCAAATACTCATGTTCTATAAATTACCTGAACTCTATGCTCTGAATTATAGCAATATTTTTTCCATTGGTCAAACACATTATCTGAATGTTCATCCTTGTGTTTTTTCTTCTTCATTTCATTGTGGTCCACGTAAATTTTCTGGTTATCCATTCCTGCTTGATCTTTTGACCAAACCCGGTAGCCAAAATCAAATGTATAATGCATCAAAAAACAGACCTGCCATTTCAGGCCATTCTTTATCTCATCAAATGAAGCCGGGGGTCCACATCATAGGATCACATCTAAGGATTGATTCTGTCTGAGCCTGTACCTGATGAAACATCAGGAGTAGCCCTTCCTTGCTGTACCCGGACCCCGCATGCAGCGGTAACATGAATGCTGCAATCATGTCCCCAGCACAGATTTCGAGCAGGTGCTCCTTGTTAAAAAGGTCACTGACATTGATTCGAATTTCGAGTGCCCCTTCCAGCAGAGAGCCACTTGCGATGCTTGTGATCTCACAGCTGCCTTCATGGCCACACACTATCATTGGTCACCGCCGCCAGATAACAATACTGTGCCGGAGGCAAGCCGGCAGGTGAAGCCGGGTGTCTAAAACAAAGGATCACAACTAAGGATTGATCCTGTCTGGGCCTGTCATGCCGGAAGGAAAGGGCTCACCACTGCAGAATTATGCATTTGGGGTATCCCCTTGTTCTGTCACCAGCACCACAACCTGTGGTGATACACTCCAACATGCCCCCGTACAAGTGCCGACTCAAATCCCACCCGGCTTCCCATGTGCACTGCCTACTCTACTAGACCACCTCCCCCCACCTTGAACACCGGTTGAAGGTGAGCGTTGATTAATTGCATCCCGTCAGTGTACCTCCTTTACCATATGAGAAACCTCCTATGTACCGCCATGTTACATTTGTCTAATTCCTTCCCCTGCACTGCCCAAGTCCCTTTCTCCCTCTGCTATGCCCAGTAACCAGTCAACTAGCATCGCCACGTCTGCCCCTTACCCGTGGCACTGTATCCTCTGCTCTAGCTAAAATCGCTCTTCCTTGCACAGAGATTTACAGCAACTCTGCCAACCTCAAACGATCACAACACACGGCTGATGATCCTGCTCTCTGCTGCACTGCATCCTGAACCAATGAGGAACGTCTGCATGAGGCTCCAGCCCTTGTATCGCATTCCAATCATGCTGTGCCCTGCATACACCACTTTCCCAAGCACATAGAACACGTATACCTCACTCCTAGATCAGGCTCATGCCTGTACAAAGTCTTAGCACCTGCTGCTTTCATACCTCCCATTCTATTCTTGCCTGCAGCATCATTGTGTCTAGAGACCACCAATATGGGATATGCACCTAACAACACCATTCAATTCATCCCTAATGCTCACATGCCTGCACAACAAAACACTAACATGCGCCACCTGCTTACCCAGCTTGGCCATTACTCCTTACCCATGCTCCCCATACTTCCAGCACTGCTGAGCACTATCCTACCTCATGTCTCACCACTGCCCAGACCCACGCCTTTCCTACCTCCAGCGTTGCTGAGCACAATTCCACTGTGGCGGTCCAGAAAAGGATGTTGGTACATTGCTACTGGCACCCTTGTTTACCGACCACCACACTCGTAATGAGGCCCAGTGTCTCTTCTGATCTATGATCTGTGATCTCATAGCAAAATTCATCTGAATGGTGAATTAAAATGCTGCACTATGAGAGAACACTAGGGGGTGTAGATGGAAGTGGCAGCATGAAGATCTTGCTCCACTGCCAGCACAACCACAATGGTGCAGAACAACTGCTGACTCCCTCTGTGCTGACTTGGGAAGGATTGGTCCTGGTGTGGGCTCGCTGACCGGGGCGCTCCCTGGACTGCCTGCAGGGCCTGGGAAGATGGGTGGAAGGAAAGGGTCTATCTGAGAGAGCATGCATTAGGGCACACACGAAACAAGAAACAGAGCAAAACGGACAATAAGCGACCTCTATTGTGGACTTCCTATTTATTTATTTTGGCATTGAGAGTTTACAGAATGAGACTGGATTTTCGGGTTTATTTAAATAAGTGGATCTTCAGCTTTTTTCGAAACCTTAGATGACTCCTTTCCCGTCTTAGCTCAATAGGGAGTTTGTTCCAAATTTGGGCTACTCTTACAGGAAATGCTCTCCCCATGCTCTGTAAGTATTTGAATGGGGTACTTTTTATCTGGTCCGTGCTATCTGATCTTAGGTGTCTGGTGGGAATGTAAAATGCAATCCTTTCTTTAAGGTTGCTTGGAGCCTGTCCAAATATACACCTATGGGCTAGAGTCAAGCTCTTGAAAATGATTATTTCTTCTACTGTCAGTCAGTGGAGATCAATTTGGTGTTTAGTCTTGAGTTCTCTCCATGGTTTCTTTTTTATTATTCTAACCGAGTTATTTAGAACCGTTTGGCACTTGGCCATGCAGCTCTTATTCGCACCTAGCAACAAGGCATGTGCATAATCCAGTCGTGATAGGATAATGGCACTGGCGATGGTTGCTGTGTTCTCTTTGCTTAAGTATGGTCTGATAGACCGGAGAAGGCGTGTGTAATATTGGCAGTACTTTTGTAAGTGCATTACGTGAGCCTCAGAGCCCAGTGATGCTTCCAAGGCCATGCCCAATGATTTCTCTTCATCTCTAACTGGGATGTCTGAATCCTTGATGGTAAAAGACTTGTACTGATGACTGAGTCTATGCCTTGCATGTGAGGAACCAAAGATCATGAGCTCAGTCTTCTTCACGTTTAGACACAACCAGTTATTCGGCATCCATGCCTCAATGATGTTGTATATGTCTCCCAACATGGCGCAGTCCTGGCTGTAATTCCTGCTTAGTTCAATCACAACATGGGTGTCATCTACGTAGTTGGTAAAAAAAGACTCCTATGCTCTCTAGCACGTTACAGAGATACCACAGGTATAGATTGAACAATAGCGAGGAGAGACTAGCGCCTTGCAGGACACCGCATTTAATGGCATCTCTGAGCAGAGTTCATCTCCCCAATGAATTTTGGATTTTCTCCCTGAGATGGAAGAGGTCAACCATTTAAAGATGACTGGGGAACAGATAGCTACTTTATCAAGAACCCACTGAAGCTGCTTGTGGTCCAGCAAATCAAATGTGCCACTTAAATCAAGCAGTATAAGGAGGCATGTTTTACTTTTGTCCTTGATGTTCAACATGTGAGTCTGCAGGTCTATCATGGCTGTTTCGGTACTGTGGGTCGATTTAAAGCCCGATTTATGTTTGTGTAGATTTTCATTCTCTTCTACACATTTTTGTAAGAGGCATATTCAGGGGTTGAGTACCATGTTGGCCACACTGTGAAAATGTAGATGTGTCAAACGGGGTGCCATCAGTGGCATTTTAATGGTGTCCTCCTTAGGGACTCGGTTATTAAGTAGTTTTTGAGTGGGGAACTTCAGGGCTATTTTGAGGCTAATAACATGGGAGAGGTCTCCCCGAAATTTGTATTTGAGACTGCCAACAATGTGGGGACTTCTCATTGCAGAGGGAGTGTGGAAGAAACAGGAGGAGGCATAGTGAAGGGAATGCTGAGAGAGTAGATTAGTGTGTTAAGGTCTAAGCTCACCATAAAGGGAAGGGGGGGGTGAAAAGGGAATATTGTATGACATAACGATACCGTATTAGTGACTGAATCCTATGTTTTCGAGGAAGAAGTGACCAAATCGTTTTTTTTATTTTTTTCACCGAAAAAAAACCTTTTAAATAAAAATATATGTGGGAGTGGGGTAAGGGATATTAATGAAGGTAGGGGTAACGAGGGGGTGGCTGTGAGGGGTCTACACGTGCAATAAAAATGAAAAAATCAGTCACTTCACTCTTTCAAAAGCATGGATTAGGTCAAATCACCTGCATACATGATATGATATGATATGGCATTTATAATGCGCTTATACACAAGTGTTTCAAGGTGCAACGAGCAAGGGAGGGGGAACAGAGGGAAGACAGACAACAATCCTACTAGGCCAGGTGCATGGGAAGGGGGAAGGGACAGTGCAGTACATGGGATAATATAATAAATAAGTAAAGTACAGCCAGCTGGTGGCAAGTGCAAGGGTAAGTGCAGACATCAGGTGTAAGTGCTAGTATTGGGACTGTAGGGATACAGAAAAACAGTTCCTAGTGCGGGAGTTGCCAGGAAGGCAGCAGGGGAGAGGAGGAGAAAAAGCAGAAGCAAAGAGAAAAGTTTTGAGGTGCTACCAGTACCGGAGATGATTCTCCTCAAGTTTCAGGTAGGGAGGGAAACTGTTCCAGAGGGAGGCCCCAGCCGAAGAAAGAGATCTAACACCAACTCGTTGCTTGGAGAAGCGACTGACCCTGAGGGAGTTGGAGGCGGATGAGCAAAGAGCTTGAGAAGGAAGATATTTAGGAATAGAGAGTTGAAGGTATTGAGGCTCCAGACCCCAGAAGACCTTGTGGACAATGTAGAGGGTTTTTAACTTTATCCTTGCAGCCACTGGGAGCCACTGCAGTGATTTCAGTCCTGGACAGATATGATCCCTGCGCTTGGGGCCAAGATCAAGTGTCGCAGTCCTGTTCTGGATGAGTTGCAGCGGGCCCAGAGTAGAAGCAGGCAGATTTAGAAAGAGGCTGTCGCAATAGTCCAGCCTAGAGAGAACCAGAGTTCTGGAGACAGTGAGCTTCTGGCGGAAGGAGAGGAAAGGACGAATACCTCTGAGGAGGTGCAGCTGGTAGTGTGACTTCTTAGAGATGTCAGAGATGTGAGGAGAGAAGGAGAGTGTGGAATCGAAGATGACCCTGAGGTTTTTAGCCTCACAGGTGGGAGCAGGGAGAGGGCCCAGAGAGGCTGGCCAGAGAGTGACAGGAAAGGAGGGAGTGGGTGTGCTGATGAGGAGAATCTCGGTCTTACTGGCATTAAGGCAGAGATCATTGGCGGCACACCACTCCTGGATGGTGGACAGACAGTCTGAGATGAGAGACGGAGAAGAGGAGGCTGAGGGTAGCCTGTAAATGAGCTGGGTGTCATCCGCATAGCACTGGAAGTTGGGGCAGAGAACAGCAATGCGGTGGGCAATATATGCTTCATGTATATGACATGAAGCATATAAAGCAGAAGCTGTATTCTCGCCTCATAGGAGAGGTACTAAAGAAAATGAGGTAAACAAAACAGAAGTACTATGAAATGGCTATTTATTGGGTACACTTCTGTCCAATAAGGTACGCGAGAAAAGGGTGGAAAGGAGAGTAGATCAAATAAGGGACACCAAGGGGAATATAACTGGCTTTTGGATAGGGATTCTGGGCTGTTTTGCAGATTATTATGAGAAACTGTATGTGGAGCGGAGCAAAGTGGAGGGATCCGAAATTAAGGTATATTTGAATGAGTTATGGCTTCCCAGATTGGCTGTTCAGGAGAGAGATATGGCAATAGGACAACTAGACACAGGGAAAGACCGGGGGGAGAAGGGGTTAACTGCAGGTTTTTACAAGCAATTTCAAGGTATCCTGGTCTGACCATTGGCTAAAGTATTAAATGTGACTAGTGGGGTGGGAGAAACACCTCCTACATTCCAAGCGGCACTTATTGCAGTCATAACAAAACATGGAAAGGATCACTTGCAGTGTGGGGCCTTCAGGCCAAGCTTGCTACTCAATGTGGAAGACAACATATTTGCAAGGGTCTTAGCATCCAGGTTGGAGCTTAATCACCTTCTGGTTGTCCCTCTGGATCAGACCAGATGTATTCACAATAGGCAGGCTCTACCAACTTAAGAATAACCTTACACATACTCACACCGCCAATGGTCAGAAAGGAAGAGGCACTTGTATTGTCTCTAGATGCCAAAAAGGCATTTGATCGTGCCAATTGTGCGTTCTCGAGGGGATTCCTCTCTGCTATGGAGATGGGAAAGAGGCGCACATGATATGATATGATATTTTATTCATATCACACCCATACACATTGTTTCAGAGTGCAAATGGGGTGGATCAGGCCCTGTAATCAGAGCCATCGGCCGAGCTGGAAGAGAAAGAGAGGAGTTGTATAGGGTCCTGCCGGGGAGAGGCACAAGACAGGGGTGCCCCCTCTCGCCCCTGTTTTTTGTGCTGCTCATGGAACCATGGGCAATAGAGGTGAGAAGAGATCCCAGACTATGGGGAGTGAAAGTCAGAAAGGCAGAATATAAATGGAGTCTTTTTGTGGATGACACATTGCTCTATATGCTGTCACCAGGTAGACCATCCTGCACCTGCTCCTGGGACTCCCTGGCTATGGAATGATGTCAGCTTTAAAAATAAACCTTGAAAAGTAAGATTTCCCAGTGGGGCACATGGGGCAGGTGGATAGGAATGTTGAGAAGCTTGCATTCCAGATTCAGCCAGAAGTTTTTAAATACTGGGGGGTGTTAAGATTCCGCATGATCTGAATACTCTGTTCCAGATTAATTTCCCCCTTTATGGGACAGAATACAGTAAGATATAGACAGGTGGGAGAGTGTAAATCTTTCCTGGATGGTGAGGCTGAATTAGATAAAAATTATGGTACTCCCGAAGTTCCGCTTTTGATTTCAAATGCTGTTGGTGATGGTTCTGTCCCCGTTCCTAGCCATATTCAAAAAGGCCTTCCTGAAATTTTTATGGCTGGGACTAAGTCCAGTATAGCTTGTAAGACCATCATTTGGCCTCAAAGGGAGGGAGTCATTGACTTCCCTGATCTTACATTATATTATTAGGCTGTGCAGCTGGAGATAATGGCAGACCATCTCAATCGTAAAACTTTGAAACAGTGGGTGGATGTGGACAACACAGTGCTGAACCCAGTCACGTTGTCAGAATGGATGTGGGTACCTTAGAGAGAGAGCCCCCAACGGTATTAGAGTGCCCAATTCTGAAGGTATATTGGAACATATGGAAAGAAGGGAATATCACAAGGGGGATGATGACCTGGTCTTCAACCGTATACTGCATATGGGCTGCCCCATTAAGGACTCTTATAGAGGAAGCTCTCCAGTTACAGTCATGGTATGAGGCGGGTCTTAGAAGAACGGGACAACTATGGCTTGAGGGAAAGTATTAAATCCCTGACAAGTTTGGGGGCTTCCTGCAAGTAGGCTGGATTACAGTCTTTTGATTCCTACAGTTGAAAAGGGCACTTGTTGACCCGAGGTGAGGGAACAATCTCCATAGGGAATTAACGTTCTTAGAGACCATGTGGCTCCTAAATACTAATACCAAAGGCTTGGTAGCAATGATAGAATGGTAGCTGCTACTAGTTTAGCCCATAGGACAGATATCTGCTAGGGAGAAATGGGCAAAGGTTCAAGCGTATGGAGTTAATAGACACGTTATGGACAATACTTTTTAGGAGGGGGTCCCACCCTCCAATGTCATTGCAGTAGAGTATGCAGGCTCTCACAGGTAGCAGTACCCACCTGCCAAGTTAGCAAGGATGTATTTGGTGGTGGACTCCCGATGCTGGAAATGTGAACATAAGGGAGGGGACAACTCGTACGCGTGGAGTGGCCGCACACATATACAGAGATTTGGGGGAAGTCCACTCATGGATTAAAGATATAGAAGGATAAAAAGATTGCCCTCGCCGTTAATAGTGCTTTTAAGGGAAGCTGATGAGGGGGACGATGAGAGGGACCTGTGTCATAAGGTGCGAGTCCTCTTGGTTGCAGCCAGGAGTTGCGTAGCGCAGTTGTGGAAGTGAAACAAGGCCCCCACAAAGAGGGAGTGGCTCGAAAAGGTGAGAGCTATCTATGAAATGGAGTATCTAACGCATCTACAGGATGAGTCTAGAATGGACATAGAAGGAGCCTGGCTGCCCTTCTTCAATAAATGGGGATGATAGCCTGATTTATGAGTGTAAACCTAAGGAGGTGTTGAGGTTATTTCTTTTTGTTATTATAGAAGTATTCTTGCTGATGATGAACATTGAACATATAAAGGGGGTGGGGGTGGCTGGATAAGGATTCAAAGTCAGACATTGCATTGGTATTTACTTGTCAAAATCATCTCCTGTAATGTCTTCATGTGGCAAAAATGTTTCGTTTTTACACTGCATAATATGAATGTTGACTATTAATAAAATGCTCCACTCTAATCTAAACACTTCAACAGGAGCGCTGAACAACATGTGAGCGATACATTGCACAATTGTATTATCTTTCCAATATTAAGGTATTGAAATATCAGTTAACAGAAATGCAAATAAATCCAAATGCTTTCTAAGGAAAAATATTGCATTTGCAACTCTCCCACCGGCACCAAGCTCATACCTTTAGTCAACGACCCGTAACCTAAATCAATAGCCTACAACCCTCCTGAAATCCATGCTGCTAACATAACAGATCACATATTTTTCACAATCATTGCCTCAATGGGTAACAACCACCCCTTCTGTTTCTGGTATACTTCTGACCATGTACAATATGCAATCAACAAAATGAAAGGTACTGCTACCGAGCGGTGATGGCAAAATTGCCTGTATTATTCAAAGCCTAATTTGTACACCCAATATCGATTAAAGACAGATGATCAAATCATAACATTAGTATTGAATGCCAGAAGGAAACATGCAGAGTGCCAGACAGGTAATGTAGATTAAAAAAAAAATGCTACGTGCATTAGCTTAGTGCTACATAAAATGTGACAAATGTGAACAAACCAGAACAAAGGAAATGGTCATAAAAAACAATGAATATGACAAGACAATATAACAATGAGGTAAATAACAGACAAACAGTTTCTAAATGAAAAATATATCCCAAAAAGATAAATATTTCAAAAAAACAAATAATTGTCGTTCATGCTGAACTGAATACTCACTGATGAGTCATTTCGTCATATAGCTACGCATAAGCATATCTTTAAACCCAAAATAATAGATTGAATGATGGCATGCAACAACGGAAAAACATAGGGGAAACATTTTCATCTTGTTGCCAATAGTGCCATAGTACAACAACCTATCTGTGTTGCCAGTTCCTATTGCCAATGTATTGACGCATGAACTCGAGGCGAGCTCAAGTTTACTGAAAAGAAAGAGAAAAAGGAAAATAAATATGTAGAGGTGTGGACCGAAGGATCCCTACAGAGTCACTGTGGAACAAATGACTGCCCAGCAGCTCGTTACCCTAATGTGCATCTGCCGAATCCAAAAGCTGTCAAAGCGCGGGGCGTAGGACAAATGCAAACATGGGGCCTCATTACACGGAAGGTGGTAAGGGTTAACGGTCACCGGTTAGAAAGGGGGGGGCATACATCGATAAAGCTTTATACAGAATAATAGATAGACTAATACAGGTTATGGTGTTGCTATATTCTGCAAAATGTGCAGTGCTATAATGCCCACCTTAAGCTTTGTAGATTTCTGTTCACAGACAATGTTATTGTATGTGGTTTAACATGTGTTTTGTCTTCTCTTCTGCAGAGAAGATTGGGAGGGGCTGAATACGATCTGGACAGTCTTATAATTTTGTGCAGAACAGTCATATTCTAAATCACAATAGATTGATTGGTATACTGACTGCATGAACAGCAATGCACGTGGCAAAGACAACCTGAAGTATTGCTGCAATGTAACTAATGAACTATAATATTGATGTGTGTGCAAGAATCTAATGTTCTTGTTGCGTAACCCCCCAATAGCTTAGGCTCATACATTGCAATGTTCACCTGCTGTGGCGACCAAAGACGAAATAAGTAACAATCAACAACTATAAAAACCAATCTGCTAAAAATATCCATGCCCTTTACAGTTCTCTGGTGGTATAAAGATTCATCTAATAAACCTAAACATAAAAGGAATGAATAACCAGTATTTAATGTTATGCAATTACTTTGCTAGTACTCCTTACAAAATGGTTTGGATGAGAAAAATCACAAACTCATCCAAAATACGTGATCATATCATGTACCTAAAGCTAAGCTAAGATAAAGGGCCTCATTCCGAGCTGGCCGGGACACAGTAAAAGTGCTTGTGAAAATGTTTTCTGGCACTTTTACCAGACCAGCCAACTACAACTTTGCTGGTAGGGGTTAAGGATTTACCACCAGCTAAAAGATGAAGGTAAATCTGACCCCTACCAGCAAAAAAGGTCTTTATTTCCGGAACAGCTGATAATAGAAGCAAA
The DNA here is from genome assembly GCF_040938575.1 of Ambystoma mexicanum. NCBI lineage: Eukaryota > Metazoa > Chordata > Amphibia > Caudata > Ambystomatidae > Ambystoma > Ambystoma mexicanum. Next base: position 533,729,401 of record NC_090939.1, read on the forward strand.
ATCCCCCATGGAGTCCTAAAGAATGCATGGCGTCTGATCAATGTAAAGGATATTCCAACTTTGAACTGAGAAAAACAAATCAATTGCTCTTTGTTCAAATACACTGTTTATGTGCAACACTAATCGATTGCCTTGAACAATTATCCATGTCTTCATATACATAACTTAATAGGATTTAAATATAGTTCCCCAAATAACTTTCATTAACATTCTCATAAAAAAATGATCTCCATATTTTAGTAAAATTATGCCTAGACATTTAATTTCATCCTGAACATATGTGTAGATTGATAACCAACAACGATTTGAAAAATCAGTTTGTTGATAAAGGAGACAGACTAAATGATTTAGCCATTGGCAACTAATAAGGCGTGGTGGGCAATGCAAAGAGTAGTGTAAGGCATTTGGAAGTGTGGTCAGGTGTAACTAGAAGCCTCTATGCATGTTCTATTTTTCTCCCCACTAAAAAATGATGTGAAAATGAAATGTATATCAGTAATGAAGGTTTGTGGGAAACATACATGCTTTCCTTGTTCTCCTACATTCTGTGCATGAAAATGTGTGCATGACTATGGACAGATGTATGCTTCTGGCAATAAATTAGAAGAGAAATACATATTAATGTCTAACCATTAAACATTCAGTCAGTCTCAGGGCCAAATTTACAAAAAGAATGTAACAGGAGAAAGTTCCATCTAAAACAGTTTTGTAAATCGGGCTCTTAGTCTTTCCTGACAATCAAAAAGACATATTGAGTTGTCTAACGACGGATTCAAGTTAAAGATTTTCTCGCTATATGGGAGGGGGCAGGAAAAATTGCAGAATTATGAATAATGTTGCTGGTATTTTGAGGCAGTACATGCATGCATGGTAATATATGCATATATACATTTTGTCGGAATAACACGTTTTGTTTTTTAAAATAAGTTTATTCTCAATGTGTTTAACTAACTATAATGTATACACTTGTTATGTAATAGCTAATTCACCAATCCAATACCTGCGGCACACAATGAGATGCGTGTAGCATCTCTATGATCCCTGGGGCCAATCTATGTGAATAGCATGTGCATGCCGTATCACATAGATTCTACTTCATATCCAGATTTGCTATATTTTAGGCACTGAATCATGTCTGCAGTAGAGGTTGTGAATCATAGATGTTCATGAACATCTCTGTGTATGTTTCAGTGCAGACTCTTCTGAATCAGATCTTACGTGTTTTATGTAATTGTGAGTTTATGAACATTTCTGAAATATGCACTAAATACACATCACAATAAATCTATTTTGACTTTGAAACACATATTATAGGCAGTTTATTTTCTTGAATAAACACATGGGTTAACTGGGATTATGGTATGTTGCATGTGTGCAAAATTGCATTACCACTAATGCAACTACATACCCTCTATCATATATATCAAAAAGGCACATTCCCAGATGCACAGAAAAGGGCACAGATCCTCACCCTGATGAAGAAACCTGTACTCCAACGGGAATTCTGGCCCAATATCCCTCAATCACACATCTTACCCTCCTAGGCAAAATGATTGAGAAGATAGTGGCCACCAAGTTGCCCAAAATGATCACTTAACATCATCTTTTACAGGACGTTCAATCCTTTTTCAATGATGAAGCAGCACAGAGACTGCCTTTATCAAAGTTGCTGATAATCATTGAAAGAAAACACATTAGGGGACTATTGGTGGGTCTTGTACCTGGCGGGATACCCAAACCTTCTCATACATATAATGACAGGTCTGTGGTTCTATTTCTTTATCTTATTTGAGTTACCATATGTTTAACTTTAAGCTACTTAACCTCCAAACATTCTTTCTAGTCCCTCGTGTGGTGTCTGACTCTAGATTGCGCTGGTGTGAAATTTCGAAACAGGGTTCCTAAACTCTTAAAGCTTTTTAATTGTAATTCTTGATAGGTCAATTCAGGGAAAAAAGATAAAGAAAAGTATTTCACCTGTACAGCCTTTAGCAGACTCTGTTCATTTTTGTATGGCCCACAGACAGTTGTGTTTTTATGTGACAGAAATCTGATGAAACAGTTCATTGCCTGAAGGATTTAGGGCATGCCTCTTCTTATCTATGCCCTAACCCTAGATAAGCGGCACACTAGCACAATCTAGGGTCAGACACCACACGAGGGACTAGATAGAATGGTTGGAGGGAAAGTAGCTTCAAGTTACACATATGGTAACTCAAATAAGATAAAGAAATAGAACCACAGACCTGTCGCTGATAATCGTTGTACACATCTTAGACAAAGATGACCCATGCTAACATTTCTATTCAACCTTTCACTGCCTTCAAAATAGTTGACTATCAGGCTTTCCTCCACATCTATGCCACACAGATGGGCTTTGATGGAACGAGAGCCCACCACATTGAGATGTGCCCAACATATATCTGCACTGCCCACTAACTTGCAGAGTTCCACCAGTCTCCATCCTGTCCCTGTCATCTTCAGACTGTACATGGAATCTGGGTAGAACTCCACACCAATACTGACATGAAGATACACCAACACACAGAGGACACAGAGTTTTAACTAAAGATAAATTGCATCAAAACATGTATTAATTCAATCACAATGTCCCTCAACTATACCTGGATTCCATGCACCTACCTGAAGCAAAACCTGAGAAAGACTGAATTGGTTGCCGTAGAAAACCCCAGCAAGCATTCTCAAATCCAGAATTGTCTTAATGACATATATCATGAGAGATTACAGCATCAAGTTACACCCAGTGCAAAATCCCTTGCCTTTACTGTCGGCTCATACCTCTCATTCAAAAAGGTATTACCAAGAAGAGCCCAGCAGCATGGTACCAGCTTATACTCCTTTACAAAATCAGCCCTTCTTCCCTGCCCCGGGTTTTAGAACTTTTGTCCAAGCCTTGGCCTCGTGAATGGTGGCCATGCTCTACTCGCAGGAGTCCGAGCTGCCACATTGGCTCGACTGAAAGCTGTTTAGTGCACTGCAGCTTGTCTCATTACAGTACTAAGAATATGTCTCCCTCATACTAAAGGAGTTGCAATGGCTACACCTTTAAGCACAAATCATGTTTAAGGCACTTGCATCATCTACAAAGCAGTCACAACCAAAACACAACTCTACCTGGCTATGCAACTTCACATTCAGAGAGGCCATGAAAAGCCACAACATTGCCAGGCAGGGAAGAAAGAACTACAAAATGGGAACAAAAGCAGGAAGCAGCCATTTGCTGCTATGCAACGTGTCTCTGCAAGAAGTTAACAATGTAGATATGTCTGTCCCCCTCCTTCCTACACTTCAAGAAACTCCCGAAAACCGTACCCTTCAACGAACCTCTCACCAATCACTGATTCCACAACTGAACACTAATTCTCGCCCTATGAAATCCCTCCACTGCAGCTAGCCATCCCAGAGCAACTTCTACCCAGCACCCTTTCATGAACCCATTGATTGTGTCCTCTATGTACCATGCTCTGTTGCTTTCCAGCTAGGTTTTATTCTTCATAAATCCCATGCATACATATATATATTTCAGCATGAGCACTACACCATAATCCCATACGTGTTGTCTTGCCATTTGTTCACCATGATTGTATGTTCACATTCCAATTGAAATTGTAAAGTGCAGCCTAATTACCCAAACAAAAGAAAAATGAAATTATTTCACAATCGTATATCATTGCTAACGCTGTTGAGTATAATGTTCAATGACAAACTGCCAAGTACTATAGAGAGAAATAGAAACCACTCAGCTGAGAAATGTGATTATATTTTTTAATTTCTACCCCAAAGAAAAGCAAATCCAATATCAATTATTTCTAGGTCTTTATGTACAACAGAGTATACGTTAAAATAGAGGTTTGAGCGCTTTTCTCCAACTTGCAAATCTTACACTTAGTAAAGGTGACTTCCGTAACGCTCTAAACACAGGCCATGTGTCTCCTTTGATGTAAAAGCATAATTTAGACCCACATTTGTTTTCAGGTTTTCACCCAGTCACATCTCTTACCTGTATAGGAAATTGGTTTACTGACTTTTGCACCCCATCTATCAGTATCCAGATGATATTTCGATTTCTTGCATGGGCAATATCTATCATCCTCATAATTGCATTCTGGCAATTGAAGCCTGAAGTGTAACTCATTTTTGTTTTAAACTAAATGCATGCAAGGCAGAATGTATGTTATTTTCTTTTCCTAATCTTCAAACATCTATTTTATCCTGGCATACTGATGTCACTATTCCAGGTGCGCTATCTCAGTTTGCTTCTTCTGCTAAATATCTGTCTTTTGAGCTTCATGTTAATACTTTTGTGAAAGCAGATAATTATCACATGTTTTCTTTGAAAGCTGTAAAACCTTTGTTGTCCAATGCCAATTTTCATTTTATCATGTAATCTTTAGTTTCGTCTTAAATTGATTGTGGGGATTCCATTTTGGCAGGACTGCCACGGACTTTGCTTGCTCATTTGAGAGAAGTCGTTCATTTATTTTATTTATTGGACATTTATATGGTGCTTATACAACAAGACAGACAGTCAGGGGAGTTGCTAGGTCTGGAAAAGACCCGGGGCTAAGCTGATGTCAGAACTGTTGGGACTGGGGGCTAGCTAGTCTTTTGGCTGTCGCTCCTGAGATTCTATCCGGGGCTACAACCAAAAGATCAGGGGCTATAGCCCCCTTAGCCCCCCCTAGCAACGCCCCTGCAGACAGTGTTTCAAAGTGCCACAAGGCACACGGGAAGGGAACAAGGGAGAAAATAACAATGAATAAATAGAAAGAAACAGCAGTCGTACTAGGCCTCGTGACTTTCGTAGCGTGCAAGTGCAGTAAAAAGAAAAAGAGGGTTGGGGTGAGAGTAAGTCCTATTAGGGTCCCCTAGCGGGCAGGGGGAAGTGCCAGGGGTGCCTGTTTGGGAGGCAACAGTTAAGTGCATGGGTGGGGACATCCCAGGGGAAAAGGGAGGTCTACCGCCCAACAGGTAAGTGTGGGGTGAGGCAAATACAATGTGACAGGCAGCTGTGGGCCCTGTGGGCAGTCCAGGGGGTGTTGGGGTGATTGGGCAGGAGGCCATGACCCTATTTGACTTTTGAGGGGCCAGGCCACCAATCTCAGTGCCAAAGAGGATGGTTAGAACAGGAGGGGGAGAAGGAAGGACGTGGAGAAGAGAGAGGTCTTGAGTTGTTTGCAGAACTTGAGGTGGTCCAGTTCAAGACAGAGAGAAAGAGGGAGTCTGTTCCATAGGAGGGAGCCAGCTGATGAGAGAAATCTCCCCCACTGGCTCTCTACCTTGAGAAGTGGTTGATCAGCAGAGAGTTGGAGCCAGTGGATCGAAGGCATCTGGAAGGAGAATATTTAGTAAGAGAGAGTTGCAGGTCAAATGGACCCAGGCCGCAGACCGCCGTGTGGATGATGCAGAGGGTTTTGAATTTGATCCTTTCAACAACCGGGAGCCAGTGGAGAGATTTCAGAGCTGGAGGGACCCGGTCACATGGCTTAGACCAAGGATAAGTCTTGCAGCCCTATTCTGGATTAGTTGAAGTGGACAAAGCGAACAAAGAGGCAGGTTGAGGAAGAGACTGTTACAGTAATCTAGCCTGGAGAGTACCAGAGCTCTAGAGACATTAAGATTCTGGGGGTAGGTGAGGAAAGGGAGAATGCCTTTAAGGAGGTGAAGTCGAAAGTGGGCCTTCTTGGCAAGGTTCAAGATGTGAGGAGTAAAGGAGAGAGAGGCGTCGTAGATGACCCTGAGGTTTCTGGCCTTGGTGGAAGGAGAGGGAAGTGTGCCCACAGAGGGTGGCCAGAGTGCAGGAGGGAAACTGGGAACAGGTGTCCTGATAGGTAGATTATTGGTCTTACTGGCATTAAGAGAACATTGATCTGCACCAAGACTGATAGGCAGTCAGGGATGATAGAGGAGGAAAAGGAGGAGGAAGAAGGGAGTTTGAGGAAGTGTTGCATGTCGTCTGATTAACACTGGAAATGAGGATAGAAGGCAAGGATCGTGTGGGCAAGAGGTGCTAGGTAGATATTGAAGAGTCAAGGCGAGAGGATAGAGCCCTGGGGAACACATAAAGAGAGTGGTGGTGTAGGAGAAGGAGCACCTGTGAGTAGCAGTTAGTAAGGAAGGAGGTCAACCAGTGCCCGGTCTGAGATACCAAGTGTTTCTTGGAGCCGCTTTATGAGGATAGAATGGTTGACCGTGTCAAAGGCAGAAGAGGGGTCAAGGAGAAAGAGAAAAGCAGGAGAGCTAGAGTCAACATTTGAGAGCAATTCTTCATGGATGTTCAGGAGAGCAGTTTCCGTGCCTCTGGATGCTATTCTTCAGTTGATTTTTAGGTGACTGGGGATTTGATTTAATCTCTTCAGCATTAAAAAAATACTTCATCTGTGCCTCTTGGAAGCAAGGGTTTGTTTTAAATTAGCTTGCCTCTATCATAAAGCTGTTCATTCCCAGATCCACAGTTATTTGATGAATAAACAGAGCATTTATGGGGGGTCTAGAGGCCTTTGAAGTTCGGAGATTGTCCATGTGGAGGTGCCTAGATTTTTTAATTCTTCTTCTATTAAGTGATCCTTTCCTGGTGCTGCCACCTCATGCTGGAACTCTCTTCCTTCTAATTTGCATGTGATTTCCGATTGCTTGACATTCAGGAAATTATTGAATGCCTGCTATTGGAAAACTGTGTTTTAGTTAACATTGTTATCTTGAGATTCGTATTGTTGTGTGGTTTGTTGTGATGTTAGTATGTATGGCCATGTGTTTGTAATTCTTGAATACTGCACATATTTAGTGACCCACAAAGAAAACACATGAAAACTAATTTAAATAGCAAGCTGCACGTTCGCTGCTCTGGAACATCTGATCTGCACAGCAGGCTCACAGCACTTTGTGCATTTCGGCCATGGGTGCGACTGTGAAGCAGGACCTGTCAATGCGGGTGCAGAAATGGGGATCACACAGTGCTTATACTCAATCAAAATACCAAAATTGCACATTTGTTGAAAGACAAAGTATGTAGAGATCAAATACATTGTTGTACTTCTCTAAAATGAATCATGTAGTTGTGACTTGATTTAATAAAAATGTATTTTGTGACCAATTGCCTTTAGTATTGTTTGAATCATGATTAGTCTATACGATCTTGTGCAAATGCAAAGAGCATGCCTGACTTTTATTATAGTATTGTACAGTACGGTACTTATTGGGAGTACATGTACAAACATGCAGTGATCTCAACACATTTTTTTTGTTATCTCCCTTATTCTCCCAACTAGATTAGTAAAGATTAAGAGTTCATCTCACGTGTCATGCCTTGCAAGGCTATCTTACACGCCACACCTCCCCCCAAAACAAATAGTAAACAATCCGAGTAAATAAAGAAAGCATGACTCTGAAGGCAAAAGAATAAACCCACACAATAGAAATATGAAAAGGAAAACCAAGACAAGAGATGTGCATTCAGAATGTAACGGATCAGAGTGATGATCTCACTGTACCATGTATGTGCTTGTATGTAACACTCCACAGTGCAAGGGAGTGGCAATCGATGTGGTTGTGGAACAGAAGCAGCTATGATTGCTCTGTGAGGCTCGACTGTTTACAGGATTTCCTATTTGATTTTGAGAAGGTTAATCAAGATACTACAGGTGGGCATATCACATGTGAGCACTCACCAATCCAAATTGTGCAAATGCACAAAGGAGACAGATGTATACATCACACCTTCTGCTTACAGTTGTTATTCCTGGAATCACAGTTACATGTTCACCTTAATGTTGCAATTCTTTACGAAAATATTTTACAATGAGCATATTTAAAGATGATCGAATACATGTACCACTGTGAAATATGTAACAGTGCACTAAACGTACTTTTTTCTGCTGCGATTATGACATATTTGTCTCCATTTTTTTTGAGTATCTGGAATAAGTACTGCTTCTTTTAGAAAGGCATCCACTCCGCCTGGTGGGTGGCAGGCACACAAATCAGGGAATCTACCTAATGTTGCCTGCAAAGTGGAAGAAATCCTCCTGGGTGAAGTGCTTCCATGAGTCACATCTAAATCAAGTGCTATTCCCAAAGGTAGTGGGAGAGAGGTGTCACAGAACTGCCCAGAGATGTTGCCTCTGCCAACGATGATAGTCAAAGTTCTATTTTCTCTTGAAGCAAGAATCGCCTCCTCCCACAACACTCTAAATACAACTCCAAGTGAACATCACTTTTCATGACTATGTTTCCGCTCTACACCTTAACTAATTGGAATATTGTCTTGTTTAAAATTAAAATTAACAAGGGGGTCCTGGGAGTCCCTCTGCCAGACATTAGTCCTGGTTACGAGAGACTTAACCAGAGTCTTTAGCTCACTATCTTTCACAGAGAAGAAATATCCCAAACATATCAGTCTTTGTTCTGCCCTGGGGCAGTCCAGCACAGAAATGCTAGGGAATTCTCCTCTGAATAAGAGTACCAACAGCAACCCCAGACACGTGTTTCGGTCTGGTTTGACCTCATCAGTAGGGTGGAGCTGTGCCTCTAAGAATAGTGAGCAAGGGGTCCACGTCTGAATTCCCCTAGTAATTTAGGATGAGATCCAAATTTACTTAAATATGCAAATTAACAAGGGGGGTCCTCGGAGTCCCTCTGCCAGACATTAGTCCTGGTTACGAGACACTTAACCAGAGTCTTTAGCTCACTATCTTTCACAGAGAAGAAACATCCCAAACATATCAGTCTTTGTCCTGCCCTGGGGCAGTCCAGCACCGAAATGCTAGGCAATTCTCCTCTGAATAAGAATACCAACAGCAAACCCAGACACATGTTTCGGTCTGGTTGGACCTCATCAGTAGGGTGGAGCTGTGCCTCTCTAATAATAGTGAGCAAGGGGTCCACGTCTGGATTCCCTAGTAACTTAGGGTGAGACACAAAGTTACTTAAATATGCAAATTAACAAGGGGGTCCTGGGAGTCCCTCTGCCAGACATTAGTCCTGGTTACGAGAGACTTAACCAGGGTCTAATTAATTAAATTAAAACAACTGTGTTGTGGTCATGTAAATCATATGACTAACCTGTAATGGATAGATTAACAACGACATCTTCAAAATAACATCTCTCTTCCCAGTGTATTTTGATACATGTTGACATTAGTCATAATAAATCCAGACTTTGGGCCTCATTATAAGTTTGCCGGTCCGGGAACAATGGTACCGGTAGGCTTGCCGGTAACGTTGTTTCCGGACTGGCATTCATGAATGGCGCCGGTGCATCCTACCTCCCCATTCCCATTGAGTCCAATGGAACTCAATGGGAATGGGGACTAATATTTTCTGCCAACCAGGAATGGGGAATTATCGGGTACGCCGGGGCAGCAATGCCCCGGTAATTGCCCATTCCTGGGCGCCGGAAAATTCATGATTCCGGTATTTGCCTGCACGGCTACTACCAAAGTCATAATGACCCCCATTATCTTTATCTGATATAAGCACGAATTTGAAACACAAAATTATCCGGTCCTACCTTCCCATATTTTGCTGATAGATGGAGAGGGGTCCAGTAGTGGTTGTCAGCAACATCGGGATCAGCAGAATTATCCAAAAGCAGGGTAGCAACATCCGTGTAACCACTTGCACAGGCCATGTGAAGCTGGAAAAGGGAAAATTCAGCAGATCATGTCAATGACAGTACACTCATTACACTCAACACATTTCTTTTTCTGATTTAAGAAGTTTGTAGAATACTCTAAAGATACCTGAAGAAAATGTACTTATGCAGGTGTATCAGGGTGTAGACCACACTAAACTGGCAACAAATAGCTCATTGAGATTAATCATTCATGCATTATAAACTGGATCTTTTGTGTGACAAACCAGTGATATTAATACCTGGAGCTCTTTGCTGGCCCTACTTACCACAACACAGCAACACTCAGCCTAATTAAATAGAGAAGGATAGCTGTGCAATTCTCTCAGACAGCAATAGACAGAAGCACTGATGAGCATGGCCTCCATGGGAAGTCATTAGCAACAAATTCCCTTTCTGAATGCTGTATTCTCCTGCTGTGACATCACGGCAATGGATTATTGACTTGTTATGCCAGCTATTACATGTTTTATTATTATTATTTTTATTACTGTTATTAATATTACCCACATATATGCTTGATATAGTTTCCACATGACCCTCTGCCCACTGTTAGGCAGAATTACATGCAGTGCCCTTTGGGAACACTACACCCAATTAAGAATACAGGTGTAAGCACAATCTCACCTTTGGTATAAGTCTGTACTACACAGCTGTGTGGTATCAGGGCTGAGCAGCCAGGCTTATTTCAAGAGGGATGTGAGCAGTACAAGGTGTTACACAAGGGACTTGCAATCACAATGGTTCAAACAAACACTTACTCAAGGTTTCTAGGTAAAACAATATTAATTTATTTACACGGTTAGTTAGAAAACATTCCACTAGTAATAAGCCACTCAATATCACACTATAATACACTACAATACCAAACCAACATGTTTCTGAAAAAGCTGGGCTCCCCTGAAGTGGGAGCAAAATGGCACTTCAATAACTTTCAAAAGGGGTAGAAAGACAAAGGTTATAGGAATCAATCACAATTACTTTCATAGACAGGGCAAATAGTTTCAGTTCACTACAATAGGCAGTTCAATTCAATAGGCCTGGGCCAAAGGCAATGGATCAGTATCTTGGATTGGAGAGCACAGTTCTGGTAGTAAACGGTTAAGTGTTTGCCAATGTTCTTAGAAGTAGTTTGCACAAAAAAGAGTTGTAGGTCGGTTTAGGAGCGAACAAGACTCCAAAGTTGGGAAAGTTTCACAAACTTTCACTGCGGCATAGAGGATTTCTCTACTGCATTTGCACAGTACCTTTTGAATGAAGAAAAGCTGTAGCTGAGGCAGTTGTTCCTGGCAGTTCCTGCAGATCTCGCTGTTCCTGAGCCTCAATCGTGGGGACAAGAGTGAGGATGTTGGGAGGTTCATGCACTGCTCAGGGACGGATCCAAAAGCTTGGCAAAGCAAACACAATCTGGTATCCTTCTCCCTGGCTATCCGATTTTCAACAGCACTCTGAAGAAAATTCGACCAGTATGGAGAAGGTTTCCAGGCGGCTTGTGAGTTGGTTGTTCCCACCAGCTCAAGGGAAGAAGTCGTCCTTGAAGGGCTTCTCTGTCGAGGGAGTTTCAGGCAATTCAGTCCTGCTGCAGGGCTTCACCGGGTAAACCAACGGTCCAGGAGTTGCAGCAGTCCTCTTGCTTCAGCTCGTCTTCGGTTCTTTCGTTCCAGTGGTCGCCTCTGCCTTCCAAGTCCCAGAGACCTGCTTTTAAACTGTTTTCTTCCATTCATTCCAGCCTAGCTGTCACTCACCCAGCAGGGTGGCTGTCCTTGCCGGATATTCAGCCGGCCAATCATGTCAGAGTGAATTCAGGTCTCCTAGGAGACTAAGCACAGGGAGTTTCGGGCACCTCACTCACATCCTGTCCACCCCAGTCACTCAGGCGCCAGAGCGGGGCTTCAGTACAGAAGCCCCCCAAAGGCAAACAAACAAGGGGACCAAACCTGGTATGGTGCGCAGAGACAAACACTAGAAGGACCTTTCCAGAAAGAAATGGCGAAAAAAGTCAATGAGAACCTGTTTTTACAGAGGGGGGTCAGATGCCATCTTCAGCTACTGGAGCGTTTAAACGGTATGCAGTCTGGGAAATCATGGTAATACCACTGCCACCAGCCATTCTGAAAGGAAAGGGTAGCTTTTGAGGGCTGCATGAATTTTCTAGGCATAGGGAATACTAGGTATTCTCTCCAGCACTCTGCTGTAAGGCAGTGTGTGCTGTGTCTAGCAATTTAAAAAGACTAGCAAAGTCAATTTAACTTGACATTCACTGCAAGATAGTAGTCAGTCCCAGAGAAGGTATTTAAACCTTGGGAAGCCAAAAAGACATCCCTGTGCCACTGCACTGAGGGTGCTGTGTGACACACAAGAACAAGACGATGCCTATGGAGTTGTCTAAAACTCCATATCCAAAGAACACAAAAGTAAAACACACATCAACATACATGAAAGAGTGGGAAAAAATGCTCACACTCTTTCCAGGTAAAAATTAAAGTCCTAGAAATCCAGCAAAGTTGCTGGGGGTCTCAAAAGGCAAGGGAAATTAGCACATTTATGAGAATTCTCCATAACACCCACAACATGTGATGATGATCGATGGGGCGAGTACAGGGGTTGGACATTTTATCCAATGGTGCGCAGGGCATACACCACAAAACATTATGGGTCTGATTCATGGAATTTGTCCGATGTAAAACGGGGATTTGTGCGCCATTCTGCCCGCAGATCCCTGTTTAACAAATGGGGATTTGCTGGCAGAATGGCGCACAAATCCCCGTTTTTCACTGCACAAATTCCATCAATCAGCCAATATTGCTCATAGTCCACCAGAGATTTCTTTGTGGCTTCAAAGACAGCTGAAATATCTATCTTGTTGTCTATCAGATGTCAGTCAGATCAACTAAGTTCACTATATACCGGTAGTTTATTATTAGCTATATAGAATTATATTATTAATAAACCACTAACTACCGGCTTTACCTGCCTCTGAAAGTAACAGTCTAAGTTACTTTTTGCCTATCAGCCTGTGGCACGTTATAAATATTATACTAAACTAAGTAGCAATACACTAGTATCAGTGAGCCATCTAGTCTGTGGTGAATTAATATATTAAAACAAATGCAATTATTTGCCAGCTGGAAAATATAGTCTAGAGAACGAGGGAATAGAAACGTATCGTAACATTGTATACTCCAATGAGTGAAAGTATTTTTTGGGGAAAATACTTTCAGTGTTTGCCCGCAAACTATACCATATCAAATTATTGACAATTCAGAAAAAATAACCATTCTTATCATAAGTGTCTTCACAATTTTATCAAATTGCATGCCTCAATCTGCAACCAGGTGCCATTGGACTTATTGAAAACAGATACTGGGCCACATTATAAGGTTGCCGGTCTGGGAACTATGGTACCGGTAAGCATGCTGGTACCGTAGTTCCCGGACCGGCAAACTACGAGTTCTGCTTGCGGGTGCCATTGCAGCTGCCAGGGCTGGCCTGGTGGCTGTACGGCACCCGTGAGCAGAGCAATTCTGATGCACAGGCACTGTTGATGACGGTGCCTGTACATCCGGCTTCCCCATTCCCATTGAGCCCTATCGGTCTCAAATGGGAATGGGGAAGAATTTTTTCCAGCACCCAGGAATGGGCAAATACCGGGCCCGGCAAGTCCGGAATGACCCGGTAATTGCCCATTTCTGGGCGCCCCGAAAACATGAATACCGACAGAAGCCTTGCCTGTTTTACAGGCACGGCTACAGCCAATGTTGTTATTACCCCCACTATGTCTTCACAAAATCATTAATCATTCTTATCAAAGTGCTGGCTGGACTTCTTTTCTTAACCCATTAAAACCTAGCAAAGTAGGTAGACTCATAACTAAGCTGATGCTCCTCAATAAATATGTCACCTACGAGTCCTCCAAGGACACCAATTATCTCAATACCTATTGAGTGATTACATTTTCTTTGCCATATACGGAAAGGAATTCAACACTCACGTTCTGAAAATGTAATGAACTGGGTCTCTCGATGACCCACGTAACCCCTTTTTTGCTTCAAAGATCTACTTTAGTTCCCCTCTTACAGCACAGACAGTGATACTTGCTATCAATTAATCTGTTTCAGTCGGTTAGGTACCAGATGAGTTCAAAGAAGCTTTCAGCAAATCACTTTTAACACAGCTGGATTAGACATCACACATCCAAACAATTTCAGGGCCATATCCAACTGCTTATCCTTAGCTAAACTAATTGATATAGCATCATAGCATCAACTTATCTAGTTCACTGAAGGGAAGCAACTACTTGGCACTGCCCAAGCAGGTTTCAGGTCCAGTCCTACCTCTGCATCTGCCCTTCGATCAATTTGGGATCATATGAAAAGTAGTGGAGATCAAGACAATGCAGCAGTCCTTATCCTTCTTGGTCTACCACCTGCCTTTAATCTAGTTCATCATTCTATTCTTAGATGGGACCTAGGCCTCAGGGACCTATCCCTAGAGCAGATCACATCCTTCCTCAATATAAAATGCCAATAGCTTTCAGTGAATTCGTGTTTAGAGTCCGTCACTAATCCTTGATCTCTTAAATCAAAATATTTCCCCTCTTCCTTCCTGTATGAGAACACTCAACCTTTCATGCCATACTTACTTCAACAACACTAAAATAACTCTAACATTCCCAAATACAAACATAATGGAAAATACACTACTTAATAGACAAAAGATGGGTTAAACACCTAAGAAATATTTGTCACTGGCAACCCTGAGCTTACAATGCTATTCTATCCTGACATTAGAAACCAATCCTTTGCCTTTCAACTTTAACACAAGTCAAGATTGTAGGGGCTATCATTGTCCACAACGATCCCTTATAGCCCCAGACTACACTGGTGGCTAAGAGCACATTTATCCACCTCAAACTTCCGAGAAAAATTTCCCACTAGCCTGTGCACAAACATTTGAGTCCATTGCTGCTATCATTCCATTGAGAAGAGTTTAATCAGACTGTACTTTGGCGCCCCTGCCTTCCGAACTGAGAGACTCCAGAGAGTGCCGAATGCAGCAGTAGGGTTATTATTGAGACCATTGGGGCCATATAGATCACACACTACTAGCATTCAAGTGGCTCTCATTGGGACATGGATTGACGTTTAATGTTTCCGTTGCTTTACCTGAACTTTATACATACATCAGAACCACATTTCTGAGAGGACATAACAAAGGGACACTTTCCCAGTAGGACACTTAGGGCCTTGTTGCACATAATCCTTGTAGTGCTGCTATATTTCATATGACTGAAAGGGCAGGGTCTTCACTACACTTGCACTTCAAACTTTGAACCGAATGCCTGCGCACATGAGCAACATTCCTGCACTAGCAGCCTGTGAAAGGGCCATGCAAGGTTGGCTCATTCCCTATTAGGTAGCACTCTCTACATTTAAACCCCTAAGAAATTCTGAAAGGAATGAATTATGCACTCCATCGATCATTATCTGGAGAAGAATCATATTCCTGGCACCGGAGCACGAGGATGCTTTATCTCCATCTGGCCGATTCTACTGCATGCCTGGAGGTCATGCTGGCCTTCTTTCCTCTCCTGTATGAGGTGGGATTATTCAGCAAACAAGCCTGATCTAATTTGCACTTTTCCGAACACTCGAAAAGAAGAAAAAAAATATATACTTTTATTATTTGAAAATTGCAAAAGTGTGCACTTTTATACCATGCCGTCTGGGATTTTCCTTCACTGATGTCCTAATGCCCTTGCAATGTACTGAAGATCTTTTTGTGACCCTCACCACCTGCTGTTGCCCTGTGATGGTGTGTGTGCCCCAAACCACCAATGTTTGCACCGTGATGGTGTGTGTCCCCAACCACTTCTGTTGCACCATGATGGTGTGTGTGCCCCCCACTGTTGTGCAGTGATGGTGCATGTTCCCACCACTGCCTGAAGTGACTTCCTACATGTCCCCTGCACGCAATCCCATTGGCCACTGTTCTGTCTATACTGTCCAATAGGGGACCAGCAGGCTTTAGCTGGCCCCTCATTCAAAGGCCACAGCCAGAGCCTCATGCTCCATTGTTCTTGTTCCTTCCTGGCACTGGAGCACGAGGATGCTTTATAACCATCTGGCCAATTCTTCTGCATGCCTGGAGGTCATGCAGGCCTTCCTTCCTCTCCTGTATGAGGTAGGATTATTCAGCAAAGAAGCCTAATTTAATTTGAACTTTTCCGATCACTCGAAAAGAAGAAAAAAAAAGGATGTACTTTTATTTGAAAATTGCAAAACTGTGCACTTTTATACCATACACCCTTGGATTTTCCTTCACTGATGTCCCAATGCCCTTGCAACGTACTGAAGATCTGTTTGACTGTGTATCTGGCCCGTTTGCCTGAATCGCAGCATTTTCCAAGATGTCCGCCGTCTTTATTCTACTGCAGAGGCCTGAAGTGTCTTCCTACATGTCCCCTGCACGTAATCCCATTGGACACTGTTCTGCTTATTCTGGCCAATAGGGGACTGGCAGGCTTTAGCCGGCCCCCTTATTCAAAGGCCAACTCGTAAGGCCACTGTCTGCTCCCTGTCCGCTACAGGTATGCCTCTGCCACCCCCCTGCTGTTGCTGCATGATGGTGTGTGTGCTCCCCACCACCGCTGTTGCCCCGTGATGGTGTGTGTGCCCCCACCCCCCTACTGTTGCACCACAATGGTGTGTGTGACCCCACCACCCCTGCTGTTGCCCTGTGATGGAGCGTGTGCCCCCACCACCTGCTGTTGCCCTGTGATGGTGTGTGTGCCCCAAACCACCAATGTTTGCACCGTGATGGTGTGTGTCCCCAACTACTTCTGTTGTACCATGATGGTGTGTGTGCCCCCCACTGTTGTGTGTTGATGGCGTATGATCCCCCCACTGCCTGCTGTTTGCCACATGATGGTTTGTGTGCCCCCCTGCTGTTCCCCTGTGATGGTGTGTTTGCCCCCCACCTCCCCCCTCTGGTCCCTCATGATGGTGTATGTGCCCACCACCTCCTGCTATTGCCCCTTCATGGTATGTGTGCCCCCACACCCCCGCTGTTGACCCTTGAAGGTTGTGTGCCTCCTGCCCCCCTGCTTTTGCCCCATGATGGTGGGTGTTTGTGCCCCCAGGCCTCCGCTTTTGCCCCATGATGGTGTGTGCGCCCTCTCCCCCTCTGGTCCCTCATGACGGTGTGTGTTGCCCCCTCACACCCTCTCTGGTTCCCTGTAATGGTTTGTGTGACACCCACCCACCCCACCCCGGTCCCCAGAGATGATTGTGTGTCCCCCGCCCACCACCTCTGGTTGCCTGTGATGGTTTGTGTTGCCCCCTCCACCCACTCTGGTTCCCTGCAATGGTGTGTATGCCCCCCTCTGGTCCACCACGATTGTATTTGTGCCCCCCTCCTTCCCTCTGGTCCACCTCGATGGTATCTGTGGCTCCCACCCACCCTCTTGTCCCCCGTATGCCTCCACCCTCATCGGGTCCCCTGTGACTGTGTGTATGCACCTCGCCCCTCTCTGGTCCCTCTTGATGGTATGTGTGTCCCCCTCCCCCTCTTGTCCCCCTTGATATTGATATTTTATTTCTATCGCGCTCGTACACAAGTCTTTCAGAGCATGACAAGGCAAGGGAGGGGAACGGGAGAACAAAACAACGATCTTACTAGGCCCAGTGACATTGAGAACGCGCAAGTGCATGGGAGAGGGGGAGGGGAATAGTGCATGGAAGGGGTGAGGAGTGGAAAGTGCGAAGCAAAGGAGAAACAGATAAATAATACTAAATAAATAAATAAATGATGATAAAGGCAACAAACAGTGGTAGTGCAGCCAGCAATTGGCAAGTGCTAGGTTTAAGGCAACAGACAGGGTAGGTCTGATAAGTGCAGGAAGAAAAAGGGAGGGCTGTATGGGTACAGATACAGACCCTAGTACAAGGCGTGGCCTGGAGGCAGTGTGAGAGGGGGAGCAGAGGCAGAAGAAAAGAGGAAGGTCTTGAGGTGCTTCCAGAAACAGAGATGGATCTCCTCAAGTTTTAGAGAGTCAGGGAGGCTGTTCCAGAGGGAGGCCCAGCCGAAGACAGAGATCTGCCCCAAGCTTGTTTCTTTGAAAAATGACTGACCCTGAGGGAGTTAGAGGTAGAGGAGCGTAGAGCTTGAGATGGGAGGTATTTGCTGAGGGATAGCTGAAGGAATTTTGGACCCCTTGACGGTAAGCATGCCCCCCATCTGGTCCCCCTTGATGGCTTTTGTTTGCCCCTCACCCTCATTGGGTTCCCTGTGATGGTGTGGTGTGCCCACCGCCCTGTCACTGTACCCTAGCACTTTGCTTTCAGACATGTCACCTGACCTGTATGATAGCTACCTGTTTGTCTCCCCCCTTTTGTTCTTTCTCCTACCTCAACCACACAGCACTATTCTGAAATGTCATCAGGCCTGGTGTGTTATTCGCTTGCTTTTTTCTTCTCCTTCTCCATCCCTCTCTACCCCTCCTCTTGTTAAATTCCGGCACTACCACAATTGCTGTCAGGCATAGTAATGTAGACGCTTGTCTGTCTCACTCTCTCGCCCTCACCTCCTCCCCTCCTTTCATTGTTCAATAGCGCTTACTTTATCATTTGTCTTCATGACCTGTGTGATACCAGCTTGTTTTGTCTCTCCCCTCCTTCCCTCTTTGTCGCCCCCTCTCATTCCCCCTCCAGCACTATCTGAAACGTCATCAGGCCTAGTACGTTAGTCGCTTGTTTTGTTCTAGTCCTTCTCCCTTACTCCAACCCCCCTGCCAGCCCATCCTCATCTTGTTAAATTCCGGCACTACATCAATTGTCGTCAGGCATAGTAATGTAGCCCCTTGTCTCGCTCATTCTCCCTTACACCCCTCTCCCGTCCTCATCTTTGTCCTTGCACTTGCACTATCTGAAATATTGTCAGCCTGATTAAGATAGTTATTTTCCACATTATTAATGTATCAAGGACTCGAAAGAATGTCACTGTATTCTCCCATGTCTCCTCCCTGCCTCGAAGCGCTTTGAAACACATTGTGTATAGGTGCTATATAAATAAACCATCAATCAATCAATCAATCAATATTCCAGAAAAACTGTAACTTGTCTTTAGTATCATCTTAATCCGTGTTTGTATTACAGAAGCGTTTCAATTTACATTTTATTTGATTTCTGCCATATTATGTGTATACTGCTCTCGTTGTTACATTGCTATTGAATTCCTATTGTTGATCACCATTGTGTGTATACATATACTGCTTAAATATCTATGTATTTGATTTCTTATTTCTATACAATGCTGTTTCCTGCACTGAAAATGGTGTTTTATTTTTTCCCCAAAAGGTATGGCTAAAGTCATAATCTTGTATGCAATAACTTTTGAGCACCTCATATATGCAAGTAAGCTCAGTACATTATCATTATATTTGAATTTTACATCGATCGGCACAACCGCATTCAACTTAAGACTAGACTTTGAGGTTGTTTTGGTCTGTTGTTACCTAAGAAGTACTAAAGAGCTGGCATTCCATGACAGATGCATCTTCCCATCTTTATTCTGCATCGGATAAGAGCATCCTTCCCTTTATAGATATGTTATGTTATGTTAAAGGATATTTATGCCATACACTAACACCCGCTGAGAGGTCCGTAGACGCTCTGGTGGATCTGAAAAGCAAGAAGGTAAGTGTGGGGGGGTAAGTAAGTAGGGCTGAGAGGGAAAACATGTGTAAGTGAGCACTGTTGGCAGCTTCAGTGGGGTTTTCATTGTTCACTGAGTGTAGGTGTGCATATTTGGTCGGTAGTTGTCATGTGCTGTTATGCAAGGCTATGTGTGGTTTGTTTCATTGTTGCAGAGTAGTGAAGTGCATGTGGTGTGTTGTGCTGTAGAGGTATGGTTGTGTTTAGTTTAGAGTTTGAGATGTGTAAGCAGAGGGATGAGCATTTTAGTGGGGTTGGTCAGTGGTGGTACTTTATCCGTGCCAGTGTCATGCATTGTGGTATGTTAGGGGTCTTGCTCCTATTTTCTGTGCAGAGTTGTGGGTTGTTAGCAGGGCTATGTAGTGGTAATGCCTCCTCCACCCCCCACCGTCCAGACAATGGATGAGTACATCGCTTTGTCCCCTTTCACATCCTCATGGGCAGCCACCATCAACCTGGGGCCCTTGAGCTCCCTGGGCCCTCTGGTTTATCTGTTCAGTCACCACTCTTTCCTCTTTAATTCTAATGTCCATTGTCTGTGGTTCAACTTAGGTTGGTCTTATCTTTCTCTTTTGTTTCCAGTGGGGCCCTCTATGGGAACCGGTGCACCTGGGTCTCACTCCCATTTGGCGGTCTCTCTACTTCCCTGCACTTAGTTGTGGTCTGGCGTAGTGCCCCATTTTGACATTTGTGTGCTCATTCCGTGGGGTGTGGGTGTTGCTCATTCCAGTTTTTGGTTGAAAAGCCAGGTTTTTTAGAGTTTTCTGAATTTTATATGGTCCTTCATGGTTCCTCTTTCTCTCGGGTGGGAGTTCCAAAGTTTAGCGGCTAGGCAAGCGAATGCTGATCCATCAAGTTTTTTCGTCATGTATGGTTTAGGATCCAGGTGGATGTCATCGCTGGATCTGAGTATCCTTGTTGGCTAGTATATGGACATTTTCTTTTGTATGAATTCTGCTCCATCGCCTTGGATTGATTTGTGTGTTATGCACATTGTTTTGAATGTAATTTGTTTTTTGACTGGCAGCCAATGTAGCATCTTTAGCGCTGGAGTGATGTGGTCCCTTCATGAGAGGTTGAGGAGAATCTGGCAGCTGCCTTCTGTATACTTTGCAGTTTCTTCAGTAGATAATCCAGCATTCAGAGGTATAAAATGTTGGCATCTTTCCTGGACATGATGACGGAGATTATGGCCAGTGTTTTGTGTGTGAAGCAGAAGAATGGTGGTTGAATCTTATTGATCATGTGCAGGTAGACAAAGCATTCGATGATTATCGAGTTTACTTGTGGTTCTAGGGTTAGCTCGTTGTCTATTAGGATTCCAGGGTTTTTGACAATTCTGTATGGTGTGGGTGTTGTTCCTACTTCTGTGAGCCATTGGATGTATTGGTTGCTTCCTTGGTTTTTGGATATAATCATGATCTCCATCTTGCCTGTGTTGACTTTGAGGCAGTTTGTGTTCATCCATTCATAGAGTTCTTTGAGACATTATAATAGTATTGCGTTCTCCTCTTTTACAACTTCGATTTTGCAGATGATTTGGGTGTCATTGTGTACTTGTAGCAGATGAAGCTGTGTCTTTTGATGACGTTGATTAGTGGAGTCATGAAGATTTTGAAGAGGAGTGGGATAGGAAGGTTCCTTGTGGTACTCCACAGGTGGTGTCCCACAGCGCATATATTAATAGTTTATTCATACAGTTTCTGTTCTTTAAGAAAGATTTAATCCAGAGCAGCTCTGTGTCGATGATCCCGATTTCTTCCAGTCTCTTGATGAAGATGTTGTGGCTGACTTTATCGAATGCTGCAGAGAGGTTGAGTGGTATGCATGCCAAGTTTGTGTTGGAATCTGCGTTGGTCTTTACGTCATCCCAAATACAGAGAAGTGTTGCTTCTGTACCTCTCAGAGGTCAGAAGCCGACTTGTGCCTGGTCCAATAATTGGTGGTTTTCTACCTGTTCCAGTGTATGTTCATAGACAAAGGTCTCTAGTAGTTTTGCCTGACAGGGAATGTTTGATATTGGTCTGTAGTTAGAGAGGTCTTCCACATTGCCCATTGTATCTTTAAGGAGCGATTTGATGTACACAGATTTGGAAGCCTGCGGTACTTTCCCCATTGTGAGTGCTTGGTTGAATAGGTTTCCAATGGTGTGCCCTGTGTAAGGATTGATTTATAGATGCTAGGTGGTCAGGGGTCCATTGGGGAGCGTGCTTTGTTGCTTTGTTTCGCCATCTTGAGGAATTTCTCTCCTGATATTTGGGTGAAGTTTTGCAGCTTGTTCTGGGGTTCCAGGTTAGGTAAGGCATGGTGCACAATCTGCTTGGTTGGTCTGCTTTGTTTGATACAAGGTATGTCAGTGATTCTATTTTTAAAGTTGTCTACAAGATCATCCCATAGTTTTTGTGAAGGTATCAGTGTGTTATTGCATCAGGTGGATTTGTCATCTCAGTTACGATGTTGAATAGTTCTTTCTGGGTGGTGGTGGCTTCTGTGACTCGGTTGTCATAGTATTTCTTATTGGCTAGGAGAGTTTCCTTTTTATGATTGGATTTGTTTATGATAGTTTATTCTTTTAGAATGGTCATAGTTTTTCCTTCATTCTAGTTCAAGTTTCTGGTTTGTTTTTTTAATTGTATTGAGCTGGGGTTTAAACCATCTTGCCACTGCTTTAATTTGTGATGGGATGAAGAGTTGTTTCTGGGAAGATGCTGTCTATTGTTTCGGCCATCCATTTCTGGATTAGGTCTGCTTTTTTATCTACGATAAAATGGCTAGGATAGAATTTTTAGGAAACCTCAAAATACTTATATCTTCAATTTCTTTTCTTTTCGAATACATCCAATGCCAAATCTACTGGGTCAATCAGCTAATCCTTGAGAAACTGGGCTCTTTATATTCTGGCCATACCTCACTTCTACACGAAAGCCTTGCAATGCCAATGTCCATGAAGTCATGCTGGACTGTGCTAGATTGCCTGATCTAATTATTTTACTATGTAAAAACTGCAATGGTTGATGATTTGTCTCAATGATTACTTTCTACCCCTGAACAATTGGGTGAAAATATTACATCGCCAACACAGTGGTCAAAAGAGCCTTTTCACATTCACTGAATTTAATTTCAACTTGAGAAAATGTCATATTTGCATAAGCAATAGTTTTGTGGTTCAAATCATGCTTTTGAGATAACACTGCTGACATAAAATGTTCAGTGAAACCTATTTCTATAAAGAAATCTCAGTTTTTTTATGGGATACGCTAAGCATGGTGCCTTTAAGAGGCATTCCTTCAATTTAGCAACTGCCTCAGATTGCTCCTTTCCCCATTTCCAAGGTGTATTCGACTGCAATAGTCAAGTCAATGGTTGAATAATTTCAGCATCATTTTCAATACATTTCCTGTTATATCCTGTCATTCCTAATAAACTTTTTAAACCTTTCACATTTCTAGGATCTTTCAGTTTCTGTATGGCCTCCACCTTTTTCCTTTGTGGATTTAGCCCATGTTCAGTTACCTCATGGCCTAGGAAAGTCACCTTTTTCTTGTACAATTGGGCTTTCTGTAAAGATACTTTGGCACCCACCTTTTGCAATTGGTCAATTACATGTCTAATTTCATCAAAATTACTTTTCAAGTTTTCATTTTTTATCAGGACATCATCTACATAAACTATAGTTCCTCTTTCTGCTGCATCTGACATAGCCTTTCTCAAAAATATGCCAAATTCGCTCCCACTATTGACATACCCAAATGGTGTTCCAGTCCACGCGTATTGTGTTTTATCAAATGAAAATGAAAATAAATTCTGAATGTCCTCTGCAGTGGCACACACCAATATACAGATGTAAGTTCTAATGTGGTAAACACCTTTGACCCATGCACTTGAGCAAGGCCATGATCTATGAATGGCAGCGGCCATCTGGACACTGGCACTCTTTTATTTAATTCCCTTAGGTCTGCACAAAGACGCCATTGGCTGTTTGGCTTCAACACACCCAACATAGGAGTGCTGGAGGTACTATGAATGGGTCTGATAATTCCCCTAGATTCCAAGTTCTAAGACTCTAAGCATGCCAATGGCAATCGATATTGGTGCACAAATACTGGATTTCTACCACACCCTTCTGGTAATGTGGCAACATGTAAATTAGGACGCAATCATATGCATCTTTGGCAAATACTTCTTTAAATTCCATAAATATTTTTCTCAACTCATTTTTATCCTCTTCTCTATTATATGCATCTGCTAACAGAATCTGCTCTTCTACCATTTTTGAAAATTCTGGGAACTCCTCCAGTGGAGGAAATTCTTTGCTCTCTTCTAACTCTGTGGCTGTATCTCTCTGCAGAGATGCCACTTTTAAATATTTTGGCATATCAGCTTCCATTTTAATGTGCTGATTTTCTGTTTCATTTTCATTTCAGTCAAATACTATACAATTCTCTTGCTGATAGCACACTGTCTCATTGGAATCATAGGGTTATACAGATCCCTTTGGGCTGAGACTCCAGATACTCTGGCAACACACCCTGTGCATCTTCATATCTCTCAGGGATATTTCCAATCACCATGTTATTGAAATCTGCAGTATAATGTGATTTTTTTATGGCCATTCCTAATAAGGAATTCTCTTCTAAATGGATATCCTGACATCCTTTATTATTCACCATAATTTTGACAGACCCCCCCCCCCAACATCTACCAATGGGGTATATTCATAATCCAGGCCTTGCTGTTTCATGGATTCATTCAAGCACACAAACGCATCAGGATCTTTCATTTGCTGTCAATTTTTGCACTTTAGGGTTATAGCAAACTGCTTGGTGAATGCAGGGATAGTAATATCCTTCTTCACCTGTAATTCAATTGCATATGGTACCAATTGTGCACAATAATAAGCCTTTCTTTTATCTTCAAATTCAGGCGCAGGCCCGCCTAGACGGGACCATATTTTTTGGTTAAGGAAATCTAACACCATGTACATTCTGTGCATGATGTCATTGCCCATATAAAAATCATGTTGTGTTCCACTCACTATCCACACATTGTTGTAGATGTTTTTTTGTCCATTGTTAATCTTTAGTATGCACCTTCCTCCAATTCGATTTTCAAAATCTGGATTTTCCAAACCAGAGACATATTGGTTTTTAATTCTAAACTTTAATAAAACTCCTTTCCTGTGCAAACGCCAAAGTGGCTTTTATCATTTTAGAAAGGCCATTTATACCAATGTGAATCCATGGCTGCTCATCTTCCATGTGTATTTCAGCATGGGTGGTGATGTGTTTTTCTGTGTCTGCTTTAGGAATAGTGTTCCGTTTGCATTTCTTCTCTTTTAAATAGAAGCACAATGTGTGTTCATCTATTTCAGTTTGCCATTTCTTCCTAGGATCCAAATACATATGCACAGATTGTTTTTCTTTTTTACTGCCACATCAAAATGACAGTGACACTGGGTACACAGCTATTCTGGAGGTACAGCTCCACTGCATCATTTGATTTGGCAACAGTATGGCATTCATTTATACTGATGTTTTGTGACTTTATTTTCTTAGGGCTTAATGGTTTGTGGTTAAAGACCACAGTACCCCATTTACCCCATCTATGAGAGGAGACAATCTTTTCAGGCAATCTGTCCCCATCAAAAATGGAATTTCACAAATAGATGTGATCAATACTTCCTGCTTCATTCTGTGCTTTCCTATCTTTATGTCAACCTTGGTAACACCCACGATAGGCACCTCCTCACTGTTAAAGTTATGTACTGGGCTTTCACTCTGCTTCACTGTGATTTGATTCTGTATAGATCTCCCTTCATTGATACTTTTTACCAATTCTTTGGACATAATTGTGGCCTGTGCACCGGTGTCAATCATCGCAAATGTATTGCATTTCTCTAAAACAGTAATGGGAGCATAATATCTGTCTTCAACTTCCTCTAACACACACAAAAAGTGTGAATTCTTACTGATTTCAGGATTCACTTTTCTCAGACCTTTCTCACTTTTGGCTAAGCACATCTGTAAATGAAAGGACATTTTTCCCTCTTTTCTGCCCATTTCCATTTGAGAAACCTTATTCATCTCCCCATATTCAGAGGTCCTTTGGAGTGTGGCCACTGTTCGCCCTTCCATCCGGGGATCATCTGAGTTCACACTACATTCCTCCAACTGAATATGCGTACAAACATCAACTGATAATTTGTCATTTTCTAATTCTGGGCATTTGTGGGTATTTGGCATGATACCAGTCTTTTTAATTTCTTCAAAAATCTGTGGCTCAAAGAACTCTTCAGGTGACTGCTCTGTACCCTCCTTTTGAGTACTTATTCTTCCTGCCTGTATTGTATTAGCGTCTTGATTGTCTAGGGAGAGCGTTCTAACACCCACACGTACTCCCTGACCAATTGTATTACCCATGTATGAGTTGTCTTTCTTAAATCTGTCTCTTTGTTGTTTTGGAATTTCATGTTTTTCTCGTTTTCCTTTTTCATTTGTGCAAATTTTCAACGTTTGATTTAACTCCAGGTTAAACCAAACTTCTTTTTAGATGTATTTGCAATTTCTGCCTCATGTTCATTTGCAGGTATTTTTGTTTTTAAATCATTAAACAGCACAGAGTCATTATACAAAACCAGATATTTTTATCATTGCAGTTGTCATGAATATTTAGGGCCTCATTACGAGTTTGGCGGCAACCATGGAGCTATTAGTTCCATGGCTGCCGACAAACCGGGCTCCTTTTCCGGGTTCCCAGAATGAGGAATTGCCGGGCCATTCCGAGTTTGGAGGGCCCGGTAATTCCTCCCTCTAGGAACCCAGGCCCGGACCTTCCCCATTCCCATCTGAGCCCCAATAGGGCTCAATGTGAATGGGAGAGGGAGCTAACAACGGGCCGATTACGACCGGCCTATTGTTAGCTCCCTCTTCCCCTCGTGGGACCCGGTAACAACGCCTGGTTTTACTGACTGGTTTTACCAGGTGTCCTTATCGGGTCCCGCGAGAGGAGCTGTAATTTTGCGGGACGGTTTAAAGGGTCCACCACCATTAGCAGAGCCTGTTAACCTGTTCCGCTAAAGTTATAATGAGGCCCTTAGTCACTTATTATCAGAAGCCACCCGGTCACTACTATGGCCTTCTGCCCCATCCTTTGATGACTGTTTTTGGGCCGTACAGAGCTTTCCTACTTGTTCAGCCAACATTTTCACTTGGGCCTCGAGACACTGGAATCTTTCCATCTCTCTACAATCTTCTCTCTGCGGCCTATGCCGATATTGGTCATTCTCCCCTGGTTAAATCTATTCTGATATCTCTCAGGAGAATGATTTCTATTGGAGTTGTTTCTGAACTCTTGATTCATGTGGAGGTGTACCTATCCTTTGGTTGTAATCCCCTGGCGGCGGTGATTGATTGTATTGACATGGAGCATAATTCATACTCTGCCTCATGTCCTGTCTCTCATTTTGGGAGTATTGTCCCCTATGTTGATTCTCATTCTCAGTAAATCGATCCACATACCGGGGTCTATCCTGATTACCATATATCATGGTGTTGGGGTCAAATCTGCTCTGTGTCCCCAAGGTCTGCTAGGGACTATTACTTCTTTGGTCTTGATTTAGTCTCTGATTATTGTTCATACCTGACATATCAGGCCGATATCCTGCCCGGGGCCTGTCTCCTAAGTACCTAGGGCTAATGTAGCTCTCGGTATTACCAGGATCATGTGACTGAAACATCGGTGCAGATGGCGACAATCTCTGTGGAGTACCCCTTTGTTCAGGTGTTACATTATTTTTGCCTGGACATTGAGCGGACTCAAGTGACATTTTAGCTGACCTGATCTCCATTACCGTTGCCGAGGATTCTTTAGATTTTGATCTGGTATCTTTCATTTTATCACTCTCTCTACCCTGACAGTATAGCACTTCATATAGTTTTGTACTTTGGTGCACAATCCACTCAAGGGACTTCTCACGATCAAATCTGCGGACTAACTGTAATATAATTTCTTTCTGCAATCCATAGAAATATGCAGTCTTAAACTCACTGGAATTGGGATCAAAAGATACATGAAAATGAGAAAAAGCTGTCTTTAAGTCTTGCAAAAATTGACGAGGGGATGTTTTTGGCCCAGCTGTAATCGTGTATGCAACTTTCTTTGCCTCCTGTAATGACTGGAATGGAGAAAAATGACGTCTAATCTCTTTTTCAAACTCTGCCCATGTCATGTTCTGCTGTTCATTTAATCCTCTAATGATACTGGCTGTGGGAGCTATTATCTGGAGGGCTTTAAATATATTGTGCAACGCTTCAAAGTGGTCCTCTATTCAGCACTTTTTGAATGGTTTGATCAAGGCCTTGATTGATTTCATTATTTTGATAGGGCTACTTGGTGCTATGCTTGCTATGCTTGGGATTGCACTACTTTGTGGCTCAACCCTTTTCTCAGGTGTATGGGATTGGTGGCGACCCCCAATGGGTGTGTCAAACCCCCCAAAGGTGCTGTAACCAAGCTCAGATACCGGCACAACCACTGGGGCACTATCTCCCCATGTAGAGATGGAATTTACCTCAATCCCATTGAATGTGGTGCCCTGACGCTTATCCTGGGACCTGAAAGTGCATATCTGCTGTTCTAAATCCTTGTACTTTTTAAGGAGTCGATTTACCTCCTTAAGCAAGTCATTGTTTTCCTCACCCATCTTATTAATCACATTTTGCATATCACTCATTTGCATTTGGCATTCATTAAATTTGTTGTCTCTCTGGAAACATTTTAACTATCTCTTCTTCAACATTCTGAAGCTCTTCTTCTTTCTCGAAATGTTCTTTTTGTAAAATTTGCATCTCCATAATAACCTTGTCTTTATCTTGTCTAATATGATCTACCAATCCTTTCAAATGTTTTAATTCTTGCTCACTATCCTTAAACTCTTTCTTTCTTTGGGACAATTGAGTATAAAGATATTTACACTTTGACTGCATGTCCTTTTCACATACCTCCAGTTCTGCTCTTAGCTTTTCCTCCTGTTCACTAGCTCCATCTAATTCAACTATTAGTCTGCTAATTAGCTTGGCATCATTGTCTTGCATCGGTAGGGACCTATTTAAAATGAACCATATTTTGGCACATAGCCGTATCAGACAATCTTTCTCTGCATGTTTATCAGCAGCATTTAACAATCTCAGAAGACAGACCTGAATTATGCTACTTTCTGCAAAAATGTAGTGCAATGGTTTTTTTTGCACTTTCCCATAGATGTGGACATGCCACTCTGGCGTTATTTGATGACCATGTTCTATGTGCATATAATTTTGCCTACAGATATTGCACTAACTCTGGGAATGTGGCCTCCATTTGAGAAATTCTGAGATTCACTTCCAGTGTTACAATGTTCTCATAAAGTGGGTTCCCTTTAATGCATGTATGGTAGTGTTAGACACACTTGCCACACCCAGTAGGTGCTCTACAGCCACTTTCCCGGCCAACGCACCATTATTTGTAGGAGATTTTGTTTTATTGGGGTAAATTCGGGATTTGGCGGTATTTTCTTACCGTAAAGATATTGGCGGTAATTTAGTGGTAAATTAGTCTTACATTTAGAATGGGTCTGGTATCACACTATTTTAGTGACCATACCATGTTAACTTGTATTGGTGGTAATTTTAGTGGTATCTTATTTTGTGGTATTTTATTCCCGTGGTATAGTGGTGAGCATGGTTTCTTTTTATACTATAACCCCATCATAAAACAAACCTTCCTTTCTATTAGAATACCTTCTAGTTGTCTGTAGAGAACCCCAGGCTTAGCACATCTAGTAGAACCCAATGATTTTATTCATAGCACCACCTACAGTTTTTGGCTGGTGTTACTGGCTTATGTATAACTAGTAATATATGTGTCATTAGGCATTACTGGCTTATGTATATCCAGTAATCTATCCATCAGATTAGACAACTTCCCATCAGCATGCAAGGAAGGGCTCACTCATCACAAAGCACACAACCCTCTACTTTGTAGCTGTTTATTACTAACTTTCTCTTGTTTGCTATTTTAGTTACAGTGGTAAATTGGTAAATGCACTACTGCACTGATATGAACCTCCCCTCTGTACTTCGCTTATGTAAATAATTCACAGAGGCATGAATGACACAAAAATCCCAATTGTTTTATATATGCTTTTTGTATTGCATCTCATTTACAAGTCACCAGATATTACCATGTGTTATTTACAGCATCATCTGCAATATAAAAGAACAAACAGAACAAGCAGGTATTTTGTAAACATGGATTAATGTTCCCACACTTTGAATATGGAGAGAGAAATAAACATGTAATTGTCCTAACTTCCCTGCACTGCAATAAATCTTAGTCACACATACAGCATTTTATCTGGTCCTCACTTAGCACTTATCTTACCAAGGCCGGTAATTCTTTGAAGTCCCTGCACAACCTCGCTGTGTTCGCAGATGCAGACCCAGCGCAAAACTACTCTGTGTGGGGGAGCGCCAAATGATTAGATCCCAAAGTCAGCGCTCGACCCTATGAAAACTCTGTCTTCCTGTCTCCTGAACCCAGCACAAACTAACTCCTCTCTTCTAACTTCTTCTTAGGAAAACTTTTACCCGTCACTTTATTGACGTGGCTTGTCTGTCTACATTTTTCTACCAATCATAGTAAAAAGAATGTGCCCTGTTCCAGCCTTCATTTTCAAAACAATGAAAGCTTCATGATTATAGTAACTGTTTCATTTTGCTTCCTGCATCTGCTCTCCACAAGAAGCTGAAAAAAACGCCAGTGTGCATTTCTTCATGAAAAAAAAGAATTGACTTTTAAACAGTGCCCAAAACATATATTGTATTTCATTGTGCATAGAATACTGCATTTTAATGTTAGATAAGTTAGAATTAGTATTTTAGTAATGTTAGTACAAGGTTAATCAGATGTATTCTAATGCAGTTTTCACACATGAAACATAGCCTCTTTACTTTAACTGGCAGTACACTGTTTTTTTGTATGTGTTCTCTGAATGCCTGCAGTTTCAAACTGGGCCTGGCTGTGTACTTTGTATGCTAGCAAATATGCTATATACTGGCAAAATGCTACCTACTGTATGCTGGCAATAACATTTCTATACTTTGTATGCTAGCAAAAATGCTATATGCTGGCAAAATGCTACCTGCTGTATGCTGGCAATAAAAATGCTATATATATATATATATATCTGTACAGGACAAACATTTATAAAATTCACGCTCTGTTCATCAGTATGTTATTTTCATCAGAAATATCATCCATATACCAAACTAACTAGTCCCCCAAGTCTATATTTTCAGGCTCCTTGTGTGACTGTTTGTTAAAGCAGTGTTATTCTATCCAACTTTAATGCACAACATTTATCTGCGTATGTTGCCTTCCCTGTGTGTGCAACAATCCTTGATAGCCTTGGGGCTAGACACAGAATCCAAGATTGAGATGATGCTGTTGTCAATTGTTGGATTTGCTATTTCCTAAGTCATTTGTTTGCCTACAGGCCGGCCCCACATCGATCCTAGGTCTTTGTTTTGGAACATATGAATTTTCTTCTTAGATTTTTCCATATTTTTCTTTGTCATCTGCCTTTATACTTGATTCCAAAACCTCAGCATAATTACTGTGAACATACATTATGTCTGTTTGTGTGTTAGGTATGCCATCCTGCAGCATGTTTTGATAAAAACCTCTGTTGTTCATTTTTGTGTTGTTTTTTCTTTTTTATTTATCATTTCTCACGACCGCCTGATATTTGCTTCTTCTCAGATTCTTTTTTCTTTTATGGCATTTCCTTAATGGGATGGTTTGTGAGACCTTCTGATGATGTATGTCTATAATGATTGCAGGTGTTGAACATACTACATCATTTTTGTTTAAGACATTGATGAGGTTACAAATTGGGCTTACCAGAATTTCCACTTCTAAGACCTCATTGTTGAGGGATACTTCATGCTCAGGATTGCTTGCCTTAACGTTATGGTGAGCCTCAGAACATGGTCTGTGACTATCTTTCAATAACTGGTTACAGTTTAAGTTAACTGATTCTAAGGCAACTCCTTGGCAACTGCAGGGCTTTTGGGACTAGGTGTAAAACTCACTGTGTGGACGGGGCCAGTATTTTAGGACTTGTCTTGAGGGGTTGATCCCCTGTTAACAATATGCTTAGAACAGGTGAATTTGATAAATCAGTTAAAAGTATGTTGTTATCATTTTTGCCTGAACCTTCGCTGTCATGATGCATGATAAATGGTCTCTGAGTGGTCAAGAGATCACCCTGGCCACATTCCTCCTGATTAGTTTCATTTCCCATGCCAATATTGTTTCAGGTGTAGGGCCGAAACCACCCTCCTTTTGTGTTTCAGACTTGCAACGCACAGTTCTGCAGAGGTGCTGTGGGGCAGATCTTAGCAATAGTGCACACGTCTTTTGTTCACCGGAAGTGATCTTCATTAATTTGAGACAACCCACTATCTCCTCACCAGGGGCGCGCACTGCACCCGAGTACTTGTTTTGATAGTGATAATGTGGTTATTAAGGGTGGAGGGAAGAGTGACACTTAGATCTGTCACTGCAGTATGCTGGCATTTTAAGTTGTAATTGACATTTTCTCCTCACTGTTACTCAAACAAATGTAGAAATGTCTTACTGCAGTCTGAAGATCACACCGGTTTATAATCCAATTCTTTGAGCACCTAAATGCACACAACTGCAGGGGGCTCGTGTTTGCTTGCGCAGGGGCAGCCAGTGTTTTGTGAATGTGCACAGGTGACACAATCACAAAGGCAGACTGTTTGCGGCAGTAAGTCCTTACACACCTGGATAACATGCCTTCTCCCAACTGCACACAACTGTGCTTTGCTTTCGTTGAGAGCTTATTCCCAGTGTTCACCTAAGGTTATGGTACTTTGTATGCTTTAATTTATTATATAATTAAATATTTCAACTGCATATTTGGTCTAAGGATGATAAACAGAACAAGTTTGGTGCTCTATACCATTGCTTTAAAGATATGTTTATGTCTCCTCAGAGATTAATTGGATACCATGGTCATATTAATTACTGTGAAATATCCCTCCCTTCCAGTAATGTCATTTTACATCCTTTTTGCAAATATTTTGGGCAAACCACACTTGCACCATTGTTGTTGACATACTTATAAGTACCATTTGATATGACTGCTTTGTTTGGCCTTCTATAGGTCCCACCATTTAAAAACATCACTCTCCCCATTGGTATGCAGAGTATGGTTGTGACCATTATGGTATTAGTTTGAGTGGTGTATGATTTCTCACTGTTCTCGCTTGCAGCAAATTCTTACAATTCTCTCCACTTGTACATCAAATGCAGGACACAAAAAGACCTGTCTCAGTTGAATGATTCTGGTTCATACACCTTCCGGATAAATGATTTGATCCCCTCTTATGACAAAGCCTCATTCTATTTCTAATTTATCTTTGGCCCTCCAAAATGCCTCACAGTTTGACTCTATATCACTGTTTTTGCTCAAATACTATCTCAGAAGTAGATTTTATGTTGCTAAGTGCAATGACCTTCCGCATTGCTGTTTCCCCCTCTTCTTAGGAAGCAATCTTTTGCTTGTTCTATATTGAGAATATGTGCTTCCTCTTTTGCTTTTTTATTCTCTTACTGATTGTGAGTAGGCCTAGAGAGACAGTCTGCAGATCTGTTTTTGTTCCTGGATCATGTTCCATATACCATGTGTATTGTGCTTAGCTGGTCACCCATTTCCTGATCCGCAATGATACATTTCCCAATCCTTTTGTTGTCATTATTTCTTTCAATGGTTTGTGTTTCAAGCATATTTCAAGCCTGTTGCCTGATAAAAAGGGGTGAAACTTTACCAGAGCAAATAGGATGACAAAACCTTTTTATTGTGTGGTATTTTTTTCCACATCTCTTAATGCTCTCAAAGCAAATTCAATGATATATTCCATTGTTCCATCTTTTTGCACCAAACGTGCCTACAAACCCTCATCACAGGTTCTACATCATTCTTCCTATATATATATATATATATATATATATATATATGTATATATATATATATATATATATATATTAATCTTCATCTTGGAAACAAATGGCACCCTCCTCCTCTTTATACATAATCCTTAGTAATTCAGTTGTCAGTGATATTAATCAAAAAGGCATCTTCACGGATGAAACAACCCCTCTGGTGTTAGAAACATTGCTAACACCCTGGATTGAGAAAGTAATCTAACATGGTGAGATGATGACCTGAGACCCAGAGTGGAAAAAATAGTTCTCAATAGTACTCAACAATTCTGTGATGTTAAGTAGATGATGTCTATATAGGATGGTGAATTTGTTAAGTGCTCTGAGATCAATGCACTGAGATCATTACACAATCTCAATTTACCATTGGGTGTCTGTACAACCGCAAAAGGAGGCAGCTAGTCGGCTTACTCTACTCTCTCTATTACTCCATGCTTTTGCAGGGATCAAAAGGTGTCTTTCCTTAACAATGTTGGTGTATTCCTGGCACTGCACCACTCATTTGAAGTATTGTATTCTGAGAGAAGCAACCACAATTCTGAAAGGTTGATCGTGGTTTACCTTCCAAGAGTAATACGAGCTGAGTCACAGTTCATGCATTTTACAGTAAGGCAATAGTTTTAGAATTAGAGGTTTCCATGAGATTAATAAAGATAAAATATATTTCAGGAGTAACAGCAAACAATTTAAATTCATGGGGAAATTAGTAAACATTTGGAAATAAATCCCATACTATCTGGTTGAGACAAAACCTATTATGGTATGAAAGAGTGGTCAAGAAACAGTAGTGACAGTGATGTGACAACAAGGGTAAAACAAGAGACAACAGGGTTTTTGCTTGCACAGATGGCAGTGCAGGGTGAAGAATAGGCAGACCCACTAGCCATGACCTCCTATGAAATTCACATATATTGCATTTTTTTCTAGTGACCTGCAATGGCCAAGAATGTTGAAGAAGTCAGAGGAAGATAAAAATGGATTGATTCATTAATTCTGATCATATATTTTCCTTGTCCATTGACTTAATAAAGAGCATGATTATTCACAAAGGACAGGGTGCACATCTGTGTTGCAAACATGGTGGAGTGCACCTGACCTCACCACAAATCGTCTGTTGCAGTGACAGCATGGCGTGAAACATGTGCATGTCAATGAAGATAAAACAGAAGCAAACTTCCTTGAACCTTAGAAAGAATCAGTGGTCACTAAATATATGCCAGTGCTTTTAACTAGTATATGTATTCATGCAAGCTTGGTATGGGCCTGCGCTTTCATGCACAAGTAATAATATTGCTCAGAGTCTTCCAGAGTGCCTGCTATTCTGTGGTTCCATGTGATAATGTCCAGGTAGACGACTTTTTTCTCCTGACCCATAAAATTCTTTCTCAAATATTCTAGGAGGGGTAGGATTATATATTAATACCCAGCGAAAGTCAAGCAGAATGCAACACGCATTTTGATTGGCTCTCGCCGGGTCCTTACCCGGCCGAGAATCCTTCCATTCTCGGCCTGAACTCCAGCTGCCTTGTCCTCGGCGGAGGGGCGTGGCAGCCCCTCAGCCAATGAGGAGGCTCAAAGCGGGGCCATCCCTGCTCCGAGCCTCCCCACGGCTGAGAGGCTGCCTCGGCCCCCCGCTGGGGGCTCGGGTAAGCTTTTTTTTTTCTTTTTTCCCTTCCCTCCCTCCTCCCTACCCCACCCCACTTACCTTCTTGCTACTACGTCCCTGGTGGGGGACGATGGCAGCCTCCAGCAGTGTGGAGACTCCGCGCCTCCACACAGCTGGAGGCTTCCATCGTCCCCTGGCATGGACAAAGGTACATTTTTATTTTATTTATTTATTTATTTATTTCTCCCCCTTTCCCCTCCCTCTCACCCTCCCAACCCCACTTACCTTCTGCTTCTTTTTTTTCGGGAGCGGACGAGCTGGGAACACTTGTGTTCCCAGCGCGTCCGCTCCCGAAGGCCGCCATGGAAAGAGAAAATGGACTCCCATTGTCCCTTTCCCGGCGGCCATTTTCCTGGTCTGATTTTTTTTTTTTTCTGTCCCGAAACACAGCGGCTTTTCGGGACAGAAAAAAATGCTTTTAGTGCCCCGGTCACTTCGCTCGGGCCTATAACTATGGGCCCCGGGGCATTACCTGAGTCGGTAATGCCCCCGCCGCTAGGGTCATATTGCTTAATTATTACATCCAATCATAGAATATTTGGAGAAATTGTTTGATTGTCTGGAGGGTGCACTTCTAGGGAATTGTCGCCACCTGGCGGTCATTTTCACAGTGACATAATCACGGGATACCCCATTCGGTTTCGTTAAGAACCTACTTGTGTGCAAAAGTTAGGACATTAGAGCCACGCAGAGATGATTTAAGTGTAAAAACCACTATTCACATTTTTAGGCCTGCATTACATTTTCATACCTGTGTAAAACTAATAAATTCCTACGAAGCCTGCTTCAAATTAGCAAATGTAAGTGGTTTCAATGGGTCATTTTCAAAGCATAATTTCTAGGTGTCATTAACAGGTTTTACAAACCAGATGAATCAGCAAATGTGATTTCACCTAAATGTACACTTTCCTTTTGCACTGAATGTTGTAAAGGTGTGAAATTGCATGCATGGGACCCACTAGCACATACGTGTTAACGTGGCGGTCCAATGCATGCAATGCCCAGAATTATCAAAACATTTAGCCCCATTGTGTCTATATATAGAAATTGTATGCTTTGCTTTTGCCACTATTTGCATCAAAACATTTTTTGTTATAATCCGAATCTGCAGATGAGTATTTGCAGGCGTTCTGCTTTTTGCAGCAGGACATGTGATCTTTCCAGACTATTTCAAATGGAAAGTTCATAGTAGTCGTGAAAGATGAAAACGCTTTTTTAAAAAGTCATCTAGTGTGTATGCTTGAAAACACAATTTTCCCAAAGTCATTTCACAAATGAAGGGCATTAGAAAGGATACTGTAGCATTACTATGTAGACAATAATAAGAGTAAAGGGAATTCCTTTGCTCATGTCTCTTAAAACTGACTGTAGTTGTTTAATTGATTAAAGTTATTGATTCAATATATGTTTGTAATAGCAGTGCAGTCAAGAGTGACATGGTTATATGAAGTTTGACATGCAAGATTATGATAATATGGCTCTGATTCACATAGATTCACATAGCAGCAGATGTGCATCTATTTCAGATGATCCAGTATGGAAAATATACAGATCTCTCTATGGAAAAGTTAATCTGTGCATTTCCTGTGGGCAGCACACTAGAGCACATGATGTGCTTCCTAGCACTCAGGAAGGAATAATTGTATTTAGTGATTCCCATTACCAAAGTTGGTTTTGAGGGGAAATCACCATCAATATTATACAATTACAGGCGGTTGAACTCGGAATTTCTCTTTTTATCTAACTATGGTTTTTACAGGACAAAACAGTTTAACAATCCTTTATGAACTGTGACATGGTGTTTATCAGTTCACAACTCCATGTGAAATGGTGTACATCAGTTCACAGCTCCCACCTGTGAAAACACAGAGCTTTGGTTTACCTAACAATTGTTAGAGTAGAATGTATATTTCACACCAAACATTTTCTATGTGTATTTTAAATCACTTCCACTGAAAATGCTATGACATTCTATTGAAAGACATGTTTCCAATGGTCCTTCTTGCCCCATTTACGCACAGATCTGCGCCAGGTTTGCCCCGCACAAGGGCCATGTGAGCCCATGTTTTAAGACGTCACTGCATAATGTTACTGGAAACTAATTTTAAAGTAATTTTTGCCACATCGTACATTTCCAGAGGATCCTTATTAACTTCTTAGTATCCTTCATCAAAAATGCTCCCTGGGCCTGCAACACCAAGGACTCCATCCTGCCGGAAAGAGTGGATGAACACTATCTTCAGTATTCAGACTGGCTTCTAGACGGTCATGCGATGGATCAGGGACATCTCATCACACTTGTATTTGCTACTAATTGTGGTGCTTTGTATGGGGGGCTGGCCATTCGTAACTCCCTCCCACATCCCCATCCTTTTTAGTACCCCAAAAATACATTTTTAAAGCACAATAACCCAGCCTGCCTCAAAAACAAACACTACATAAAATGCAACAAATCAGCCATTTTACTGATTGCGGTGAAACAGCTGCAATCAGATGCTGCTTCCCTTTTATTGATTTACATACAGCATTTACAGGAACTGTGCCTCCATCCTGACAGGGAAAAGTGGAAGCCTTTGTCACTATTTTGACCCAATGAGTTGTGTTTATGTCCCTTAACCCTCTATCTCTCCTCTCCCTTCTTCAATGACAACATGAAAATGCTGTCCTGCCCCGTTCCTTGATGAAGTAGGCACCTCTCTATTTTCTCTTTTATGTAGAAATTCCTTTTTCATTAACCATGTTTTTTTATGTATTTCACTCTTTATTTATGTCTCCCTTTGATCAACACTATCCTACACACACATTCACACCTTCCTGTTTTCAGCCCTGGATCAACTCTGAGAATCAAAACCTACAAACAATTGTGAAATGACCAGCAAATGTGGGGCAAGACCCCAAACCCCTCTCTACTCATCGCCAACTACACCACTCACCAGCAACATCATGGACACTGCATCATAGCAATCTCACCCTTGTCACCACAAACCCCATAAGCATTCCATCATGCACCACTGCACAAAAACTGTTTATTGTCACTTCCTGCTCAGCAACCAACCATGCAGCAGACATTGTCGACCTCAACACCCCACATATGCCATCTTCATTACTAAGACCTGGATGACATTGACCCCCATCAACATCCTAGATGCCCTCATCCTGCAGGGCTACAGAATTCTACAAAACCATACAAATAGGATCAGTGAAGGTCTTGCCATAATTTTGCAAGATTAATGGCCATGCACCCAACTGGATGTCATCAACATAAGCTATTTGGTAAACCTTTCCTGCCACTTCACACTCTCCTCATTGAACACAGTCACTTTTCATCTCATCTACGGACCAACCAAGTCCAACAGCTCCTTCATCATTGACTTCACGAACGTGGCCCCCACTATGTCTCTCACGCATCCCAACAACATCTATCTCAGCAACTTCAACATCAACATCCCAGTCAACCCAGCAAACAATGAAGGAAGATCTCCACTGCGTACTCAACACTCTGTACCTCAGTCTTCTACAAACCAAAATTCAACACGACCATAAAGGTAAAACTGGGAGAATCAAGAGATATACCTCTTCTGCCTTTTGTGGTAATTCAGACTGATTGAAGGCTATACTTTTAAGAGGGGTGTGAAGGTCAAACAGTACTGACCCAAAGAACACAGCATCACAGTCCAAAATAAAGGGAATGTCCTATCAAGGCTCTATAAAAATATAAACACTTCAATAAAATAAAACACACCATCTACAAGTAGAACAAAAAGAGATTACTATACAAAAATCCAACCCAAAGCAAAGAATAGAGAAGATGCAACAAAAATAGCACTGAGAGCGTAGTTCAGGGGTGGTAGGTAAGGTAATACTATAACAAGGATATTCTGTACAAAACAGGTGTCAGCAATACCTAACCAGTTTCCAGGGTCCAAGTGGGCTGAGGGGGTAGTACAGTGTCACAGTACCTGGATTCAGTTCATGGTTGGCTGATGCATCAGACCCAACATTGAACGATGATGAGAGCTGATAAGGCTCAGTCATGCACATATTTTCGTGAAGGCACTGGCAGAAATCAGGCATTGAAAAGGGTTGAATGCAGGTACTCTGTGTGGTAAAACCGTGGTGGTGCAATGATGCAGGCCAGGGCGGGCCTAACAAAACTATGAGTTAGACTTTGGCCGCCTGGAGAGGCCAGAGAGTGAAGCTCCAGCGGTTCAAGTTGACGGGCGACAGTCATTGAAGTGGTGATCAATGGTGCGTCAATGTGCTATCAATGAAGCCACGATTTTTGGGCTAGCTGGTCTAAGCTGTGGTTGTAAACCCCAGTTATAGCCAGCGAGTGACACTCCAGATACTCAATTTACTTTCTGGCATTGAGCAGATGATTAAGGACTAGCAGCTGACGTTCTTCGCTAGGACGTGATTCGGTGTCAAGTTGGTTTAGATGCAATGCAATAGTTTGGCTGGTTGGAGGAATGCAGACACCAGCAGTAGCACCTTCCCTATTGTTCAAGATGCAGAGAACACAGATCAACCTGTTCAGTGCTAGAGAAAAGAGAGCTTTGGCTGGTCTGGCTCTGCGGTTGCTGTGAGGCCTTCACAAAGTACTTGAGGACAAGAAACTCCTGTCCAGGGTCTGCTCTTCTGGCAAAGATGATCTGTTGAAGAATTTATGGTCCTGGTCCACAGCACTGGGCACCCCCAATGTTGCCTGGGAGTTATTAGGGGATAGATATTCCTTCTGTTTTGGATGGCACCTTTTTCACCTTCGGCAGAGGACTTTAGACAGTTCAACTGTCACACATGAAATCCAGATGAGATTGTTCAGAACATCTCTTCATCCTTAAAGGATACTTGAGGAACTGAGGGAATTCTCCTTAAGGGGTGCAAGACTCCTCCTTTTAAGGGAACACGTCCTCCTGTGATTGATCTAAAGTTAGCCTGTTTTAGGGGACCAATTCATGTTACTGGCTGGAATGGACTTTGCCCGGTTGGTCTTGAACCCTCAGAGGAAGTGGAAGAGACAGGAAAGGGAAAGAGGGACAGTGAGGAACAAAATGGTGCAAGGAGGCTTTGTCCATTGTCCAGAGCACTACTACCTATCCTACTGCTGCCTCATCCCTGCTACCAGCAACAAAGCCCTTTGGATATACAACACCTTGTTGTGAGGCTTATCCTCCTGAATGGGTGTGCTCCTTTGACACCTGGGTCCAGGACAGCTGCCTGCTGTGCAGCTGTCTCTGGGGAGGGGGTTATTGGCCCTCACAAAGACAATTGGAGAGAGGCTGTGTCCTCTGGGTGTATGTCCTGCTGTGTGGCAGTATCAACACGCCTGACCCTAATACACTGACACATGTACAATAACAATTGGGATGTGGCGACCATGATCATAGTTATTGCCATGCACTATGCCTAAAATCAGGCATAGCTTATTATTAGAGCTTACCCTGCCACCAACATGGGTTACTCATGATAATCATAGTTTGGGTACCGGAGACATATCGTAAATGTTGCCCCTGTGTAGCAGTGACTTTGCTGCCACTGCAGTAATCGAGTGGTCACTTTGGGACCTCTGACCCTGCTCTGCACCAAGAGCAGGGCGGGTGCAGCGGATCAGGCTGCTGATGCCGCAGGGCAGAAGTGCCCTATGATTTTGGCATGGATTTGCGACAAATGGGGATCTGGTTAGCAGATAACTCCTTTGGAGATGGAATAATCTGCATCATTTTATATACAAATAAAAATCAAAAAACCAATACCCTACAACCTTTCCAGATGGCAATTCCTCACAAGCACACACAGTGCACAAAAGACTCAACTCACATGAACCTTATCATCACCACCCTGACCACCCTCCATCATAGCTCTCCAGTCCTGCTTGACTGGTCAGACCATCTGACTGTGTCCTTTGACATTGGTCACACCACACCAGTCAAGCAAACACATCACAACCCCAGCAAGGAAGCCTCCAGATCCTTTAAGAGCTTCCCAGTGGATTCTCTCATGGATGACCTCACCAACCTTCACTTCAAATGGTCTGATCACTCTCTGACGAACCAGGACTGTGACTCACTTTTCCAAGAACTCAAAACCATCCTTACAACCAACATTAACCACTGGGCTCCAGTGAAGAAAACGAGGCTGAACCTTCTGCACCCTGGTACACTCAATAACTTTACTTCAACAAACGAACCATCAGAAAACAAGTAAAGACTTGCTGAAAATCCAGAAGCCCATCTGATCTCACCCTGCTCAAGAAGTTCTGTGCTACACACAGATGACTGATCACCACTGCCAAGGCCACCCTCTACAAAAACACCATAGTGAAGGCCAATAATTAAAGCATAGCCTTCTTCACAGTCATCAAGCACTGCATCAGCCATCTGTTGGATCCTCCCATACTGCACCCCATCAAATCATCCACTGCCATACATTCTTTCTTAATCAACAAGATAAGCATGAC
The DNA here is from genome assembly GCF_040938575.1 of Ambystoma mexicanum. Lineage (NCBI taxonomy): Eukaryota > Metazoa > Chordata > Amphibia > Caudata > Ambystomatidae > Ambystoma > Ambystoma mexicanum. The sequence continues at coordinate 533,770,959 of NC_090939.1, forward strand.
CTGCCAACAAATAGACACCAAAGGTATAACGGACAGCATTCTACACATCCCATCTTTCAAAATCACAGCTACCTTGACAATTATCAAGACACTCAATCTGGAAGACCTCACTGCCATCCTAGTATTCCTCAATACCACATTGTAAATGGATCACATCTTCCCTGACTCAATATTCAAGAGTCGTCTGACTGAAGCATTCCTCCCTTACCTGATATTGCTCAACAGCTCCCTAACTCAAGGCACCTTCCACTTGACCCTCCAGACACGAATAAACCTCCTGCTTCTCAAGAAAACAACACTGAAGCCTGACAACCTCAACTACTACTGCCCTATAACTTATCTTCCCTTATTAGGTAAGATCCTTGAGAAAGCAGTAGCCAAGCAATTCCTCTAACACATAGAAGCCAAAAACCTCCTTCCGACCTACCAAATATGGCTTCAGACATAGATGCAGCACCGAATTGGCTACCATCGAGATGATCGATGATACCATGAAAATCATTGATGATGGCCATCCATGCCCACTGGTTGTCAGCAGAATTGAACAAAGTAGACCAACGGACACTCACTGACAATCTACATCACTGCATGGGGATCAGCATGATTGTTCTCAGCTGTTTCAAATCTAACTTTATTAAGCACCACCAGTTTGTTCAAATGGATTCCTCCAGATAATCAACTCTACCCATCACCTGTGGAGTCCAGCAGGAATACAACCTCTCTCCTTTTTTCTTCAATCATTACATGGAACCCTTTGGAACCCTACTTGCTTCACTGTACATCCACATCCACCAATCTGCAGATGACACACAGCTCTACCTCAAGATATTCTCTATCGGATACAAGGCCTCCCTCCCTCCCTCTCATTGATCCAGTCAGGAATTTCCAGTGCTTACATGAAACTCAACCCCGCCCCCAGAAATGGATTCCTACTGCTGACCAATAACACTAAACACACAGATATCCAAACCTGGCTCTCTGCTATGAACCTCATGACTTCACACCCCTACTGGCTATCTAAACCACGTCCCTTGGCTTTAACATTGACAGGCACCTCTGCTTCAATCAGTACATAGCATGGAAAAAAAACAAATGGCTTGGTACCAGCTCTCCCTCCTGTGGAATATCACACCCATCATCCCAGAAAACAACTTCAGGTCTGCTGTCCAAGAATTGGTCCTCTATGACCTTGTTGGTGGTGATGCCCTTTTGGGTGGCTTTTCAGTGACTAGCCTGGCAACCCTGAGATGTGTCCTGCAGCACAACTCCTCAATGGAATGCACACATTTGACCATGTCACACGACCCACATTGTACTTCACTGGCTTCCTCTGCAAGCCCATTTCCTCAAATCCTAATGCATATCTACAAGTCTGTCACCCTGATGTTTCAAGGCTACCACACTGAGAAACCCAGCAACTCTCTAGGCCTATAATCCACCAGAAGCAAGGAAATATGTAGATGTGATCTCCACTTGAGCAGCAAGGATGGAACTAGAAAACAGGCCATCTCTGTCTATGGCCTAATTTGCTGGAATATCTTCTCTGGCAAAATCACACTTGCCTCTTTCCTTCTACAGTTCAGGAAGGAGCTGAAGTCCCTCCTCTTCAAGGAAATGCTCCTCCTTAACACTGAGGTCCACACATCCTCCTCAGCCCATCCTACCTGAGACTAGGTAGCTACCTTGTTTCTCAGCTTCCCTCTCCATGTTCTTCCCTTTTTATTCTAAAGTGCTCCATTGCTTCCCAGAGCTAGATTTGTGCTCAAAGAAGAACCCTAGCCTATACAAATACACTTGCTGCACTATCCTCTGCACTAGAGTGTGTCAAATCACCCTGCTTCAAAATCCTAATCTCCACTCTTTGAAATTACCCCAACAAATTTTAATCTACCCTCCAACCTTTCCTTAAAATTCCTGAGCCGCTAACCATTGCCTCCGCCATCTTCGCTAATGACTTTACTTACTAACATTATTCTAAAAGCTCAGAAATGCGTGACACTACTGTAAAGGTGTGGTCCCCCCAAAGCATTCCAATGCAATAAAACAAAAGTAATCAAACATGGAGTGCACAACTTGCAAGAAAAAACAGCCCGTTATTCACAAAAATACATCTGGGAGAATGTCAGACAGCTCTGTGGAACCGAACTGCAAACAAATCAACACACCCATTCCAGGCTACAAAATTTAAGGGTGAAAACAGCAGAATTGTAATACTCTACAAATGCAACATTAATTACAACTTGAGCGTTTGTCATTGGTTAATCTTCATTGGCCCCCTAAAGAACACTGTACATTGAACGATCTGATTAAGGGTCTTCCACTTTGACGTGACAATTAAAATACCACCCGCCATCATGACCAAATTTAATAGTCAGGTAAAAATGTTGCACTCCCATTGGTTGGCACTGTTCATATAACAATTGAGAAAAAAGCTCTGCCCTAATTGGACAGTGATACCTGAGACAACACGGGCCATAGCATCCCGCCAAGATGGACCAATAATAGTGTGTGTGGAAATTAGTGAGGTCAAAACATTGTTGCATCCCCTGGTAAAAGAACACTCCCTTCCCCATGATTGGCCCTTTGGCTTTCCTCCTCTTGCATCTGCAGCTTCCATCTCAAGAGATTTTGCCAACTCTGGATGTGACCTTCTAATTATCTTGTTCACATTGCGTGAAAAAAAATGTGTGCGGCCCTGCTCCTGGAAACTAATTTCCTCTATTCATCAGCTTTAACATTGCAATTTTACCTGTGGACCAAATGACAGCGCTCAGTGGGGGCACTGTATTCACATCTGATTCTTCAATTTGGCAATGGTACTGTGCACGCGTTCTTGTCTGTCTCACTCTGTCCTTCATGGCCTTATGTTATCATTTGACAATCATCTGGGAAGGCAGCTGCTGCCTCAGACCACATTTCAGGTTCCTAGGTACTTTCCTCCTCACAACAACTAGCTGAAAACTATTTGGCATCCTGTCACATTTGGACCTTTGCTGCTTTCAACCTCCTGCCCAGCAGCAAAATAAAATTTCAAATAAATGACTAATGCTCCAAAATGTGGCCTATCATCCTAAAATGGTAGGATCAGCGGCCTGTAACAATGGTATGCTTTAGAATGACATTTGTCTTGCTCAATATAACTAACACTTATACTTAGTAAAACTCAATCTACACATCCCAACTAAACACAATCCACATTAATTAATCTAATAGCATACGAATAATACAAATAATTCAAGAAAATATAAATGGGTTTGGTGCATGCATGTTCGTATGTGCAGCATGCAACCTAAAGTCTGGCAAAACTACATCTACATTTCTTACAATGTCAGACTAAAACAACATGTTACATCTATGTCACCACCAGGGGTATAAAACCTTTGTAGACAAGTATTCTTATTTTATACTTGTGCACACCTTTACGCCGTTGGACCTGCATATTTACACTATGACTGGTTGCTTATGTACGCGACTACATTGATGCAGCTGGATACGTCACCGTAATATTTATAGGCAGACAAGTGACCAACCAGCCCAAAGCCTCGTAGCTAGGGATTCGTGTAAATGACATTGCACTCAAGAAGATGGGATTGGATCACATAATTACTATAGAAATGACCATGTGGGAAAATAAAATGCTAAATAAAGTCAGAAAATCTGGCATGGGCAGGGGATGGGCAGACAAGAAGATTGTTCAACTGAAAGATGTGGTGGTGGATTTGAGGATTATCTCCTTCGAGAGTCTGGCAAAGACTAATGATTTACAACAGGCAGAATAATACTGCTACATCCAGTTGACACATGCCCTATGGGCCCAAATACCAGATATGGAGGTATTCCTGACACAATCACCATTCGAAGCAAAAGTTAAGTTGCAAAAGATACCAACCAAAGCTTTCTTTATGCTGTACCAGGCGATAAAGTTATTCACCTCCCAAGCGCACTAACTCATTCTAGGGAGTATATTATCCCAGCCAAGTTATATTTACAGATTGTGCTATTCTCGGGACAAGCATCACATATGGGGTGGAGCACCCACTCCCAGTTGCCCACGTTGCAAACCCGCCACTACCACATTCATACATACTATATGGGGCCGCCGTGTAACAAAAAAAATACTGGTTTGTGGTGGTCGCACATCTTTCTGCCATTTTGAATTAACAAATACTGATCAATCCTAAATTGTTTTGAGTAGTTATGTTTGGGAGGTGCAAGTGGGATGGCATGACAAATTATTCCTGGCAGTATCAATTGGTGCAGCAAGACAAGTTGTCACACAGGGTTGGGGTGACCCGACTAAACTACGCATCACCAAGTGGAAAAGGGCAGAGGACACCTGCATGGCACTGGAGAAAAGGGTTTATCGAATGCGGGTTGTCCTCAAAAACACAATACGATTTGGCACAAATAGGAGGAGACTGAGTGTATATGTAATCTGTGTTATGTAGGATGGGACAGCTTGGACCTCAGGGCTGAAGGTTAATAATTATTGCCACATGGATCGGGCTGGCTGGGTCTCTAGCCTTCAACATCGGCTGCTCTAGGCCTATGAGCTGGAGACAGGGCAAGGTCTATTACTGGGTGGTGTTCACAGGTGGGAATGGTGCGGGTTGCGAATTACCAGGGGTAGGACACACCGGTTGTGGGTTTCTATTAGAGGAACAATGGGCATACTTCTGAATAATGACATGAGTATTTGAAAATTGTGGATGGATGTAATGCTTATTATTGCTCGTCTGTTTGTTATGTTGTTGGAAAACCTAATAAAAAGATTGGTAAAAAATAAAATGTGTGATACTATCACAGCTCTGCTTTTTCTCCCTTACCCTCCTTCATTCCACCACTTCTCCACATCCTTTTTTACTCTTGACTAGATCTCCCCTACCACTCCTAACAAACTGCCACTGATCTTTCACAGTCCCAGCCCATCAAGTGCTCCCATTGACATATTTTCTCCTCAAACAGTCAAAGTGTTAGTCCTAATCACATACCCTCATCTCTCTGATCTCTGTAACCTCTCTCTCCACTGGCAATGTCCCTGTCTCCTTCAAATCTGAAACTGCCCTATGACTTTTGAGAAAACCCAATACTGAGCCAAACATCCTGATGAACTATTGCCTGGGTTCACTCCTTTCTCATTATCCAATGGTCTTTTAGCATGTGATCTTCCCAAAGTATGTTGAGGATAATGCCCTTGGAGATCAACTCCAATTTGGATTCTGCATCACACTATCAACCACTCCAAACTCTCTTCTATTATCATCCTTTGGTCCTTTCTGCCACTTTCTACACCATCAACCACACCTCTCTCCGCACACTCCCGGATCCTGTATTTTTTTAATCTGCCCCTTCCTGTATTGCCTACTACTTGGAAGTTTAATTCTTCACAACCTCCTGGTAATCTCACACCTCTGACCATACCAATCTCACTGCTAGTGCCTCATAGATCAGTCTGTGCACCTCTGCTCTTTGCATTCATTCCTCTTTTATAAGTAGACATATATTATCCTTTGGCTTTCACAGCCTCCTCTTTGCTGATGAAACTCACATCTTTTTCTACTTTCCCTACCATACACCAGCCATCTCAAAAGTTATTAGACACTGCCTCACTGCAATCCATCACTGGATAGCCCTCTGCTGCCTCAAGCAGAACTTTTTGAAAATGGAACTCACCTTTTCTCCTGGGTTCTAAAACCATCCCAATCTTACATTCTCCTATCTCCTTCTGGTCTGTCCTCTTACTCATCCAAGTGTCAGAACCTTGGGGTTCTTTCTGATAGCGACTTCTGAGTGCACACATGTGTGTATTGTTGACCATATTATGAATGCTCTAATCTCCAGCCTTGTGCTCAGCAAACTTAACACATTTTCAGGACTACTCCTTCTTCCCTCTAGACAAAGTCCTCAAATTTGCTACCAAACTCACTACAATCTGCACAGATCCTCCGCCATTTCTAACTACCAACACTCATGCTAGATGGCTTGTTCAAGATCCTTTACCTGCAAAGATATCAATGGTCCTGCTACTCAGTACCTGGATGTCTGAATATCTGTCTATTCACCATCTGGTGGCCACTGCTCCTCCTCTGCACTTGGCCTCACTGCCCTATTCCCTCCCTGTGTCTACTGTCACTTATTTTCTTTATCCCTACTTGCCCCACTCATCAGCCTGACTCCACCTATTGGACAAAGAGGGATCTTTACCCAGCACAATCTAACCCACTTGACCCCAACATCCTCTCCAGTGATGCATACTAATGTAATTGTATTATATGTACAGTATCTCTCTTTAGTGTATACCACTTGCCCTCCTAGGATTTTGTTATCTTTGTAAGTTACATTTTTTTATGTGTTGGATCCCTGTTCTATGTCGCACTTTGTTTACACCAGCATTAACTGGCTCAATATTATTCTCATTGCCACACTATTGTACACGCACCCTTACAATGAAGGCATCCACCATGTGCTGTCCTGAGTCATTTCTGCCCAAAATTGACATCCCAGGTCGTCAAATAAATAGAAATACAAATTAAAAACCACATTATCAGATCTATGGGCCTCATTAGGACTTTGGCAGTAGCCATGCCGGTAGTTACCGGCATGGCTGCTGCCAGAGTCATGAATTTACTGGCGCCCGGGAATGGGCAATTTCCGGGGCATTACAGCCCTGGCACCCTAGTAAATATTAGTCCCCATTCCCATTTGAGGCCAATTGGACTCAATGGGGAGGGGGAAGCCGGATGCACCAGCACCATTCCTGAATGGTGTTGGTGCATCAAACATGGTCTGCAAGCGGGTACAGTTCCACCCGGCAGCTCAGACCTGAAAGGCACCTGCTTGCAGACCTCGTAGATTGGCAGTCCAGTAACCACGGTACAAGCATGCCTGCCAGTAACATTGTTACCAGATCAGCAACCTTGTAATGAGGCCCTATGTCCATATAATTTTCAGCATCCAATATAAGGGTTCCTGGTGAGCCTTGAACGTCCACAGAAAATCGTCAAGGCTGTATTTTGTCACAATCCCGTCTTATTTAGTTTGTTTCAGGACAGTACTCTACACACTTTCCAGTATTTCACAAAAAATCTATTTTATTATTTCAGTACTAACGAATCTTGTAAACATCTTTCTTTACAAGGAACACATTTTCAAAAACAATTCATTCATACACATATATTTGGCCCAACAAAAGCCTTCTCCCATAATATTCTCCACAATAAAAACATATCAATTTTCTTAGACACAATCTGGAAACTGTTAAATTACAATGTCATTGTGATTCATTTCCTTTGTTGTGTATGGCATGTCCTTAATTGATGCAGTGCTGGTGCTTGCTGTATAGGAAAGTCAACACAGTATATTTCGGCCGTCCTGTCACCAACTGAGGTGAATTAGATAAGCAGCCTTCATCAGGATGATAGCGTGATTCTCAAGTACACCAAAGTGTTTACAATGTGTCTTATTTCGTGGTGGCCTGTCCCATTTTGCTACAGGTGGGAATGCCTATTAAAGGCGAAGTCCAAAAAATGGAGGAGCAATATGTCACAGTTCTGTGAAGGAAGTATGAGTCACAAGTAAGCCTCGTCATGGGGATCCGGTGTACAACCCAAACAATGGGAGTGGGGATAGAAAGAGCCGCACAACAGTCTTGTTAGCTATTTGCTTGTTGTCATATAATTTTCAGTGCTGCATCAAAGAACAGCAGTATCGTCACTAGTGATTACAAGCTTAACACAAAAAAGGCATAAACTCCAAACATAAAATAGAGCAAAACAAACATTGTTCATTCAGTCATCAGAACTCTGGGATTCTGTCAAAAATTTGCAAATACACCACACGACAAATTCAGCAAATCACAATGACAGGGAATATAGGGAATTATATGCACGGATAATGGCAGATTTTTGGGGCAGATGTGTCCTCGTACACATTCTCCATCTACCAATATCCATGCCAATCGGTTTTTGCTCCAAGAAATATCGTTCAAGTCCAAACCTAGAAAGTGAGCAATTACTTAATGGAAATTTCTTTTGTACACCACTCAGCAGGAGAATGTGAGGCTTTTGTGCACGTGGAAAAGCAGGCTCAATTTTGGAATAAAAGATGTTCTTGCCCGTGAAAGCAAATTCCCTCTCTCCTGACAGATTTTGTTCGATTGCCAGCGTGTTTGAAAATCGGAGCATCGGAATAGGTGCATTTGTGATGTGCGGATGCAGTCTCTCGTTCCTGAGTTGGCAGCATTTTCTCAACACAATGACAATGTGTGAGCACATCCCATCACTGGGATGAAACAAAAAACACCTTCGAGACTCGCGCCCTTTCTATGTCTTCACACATCCTGTTATTGGATGTGTGTATCTGCAGCAATCACAGACAAAATAATCACATGTCTTGAATTACGAAGGAAAGATATTGAGATTGAAGAAGAATCACGTGTTGTGTTAGTACATAGTACATTTTTATGAAAATCAAACTAGTTAGTCACAGACGAAAGGAGCAATTTTAAACATATGTGTTTTTTCTGTATGATTTAGCGATCAAGTCATGCAGTGATTTACTACGAGAAGCAGCATTGTGGTATTATTAAATCTGTCACTGAACGCATTAGAACATATTTCTGCATAGCGTGATGCTAAATGTCAAACTGTCTACAGAATGAATGTGTATTAAAACACGAAAACCAAGTCAGCAATCATCAGCAAAGATGTCTTCTCATATTTCCAAGCAACAGAAGGCTCATGTGTTTTCTAGTTTGGCACGCATCTGGCAGGTAAGCGTTCTGCACCACACAAGTATGCATAAAAAGAAGCAAATTCACAAGTTGAGACATGCCACAGAAATGGCCAGGAAACGTTCACGAAAGGGCGTTCATCTTTGTTCCCTAAGGTTCATGAGTGATCGGCCAACACTTTCTTGCTTCTGAATCAAAATCTACTATTATAATTCGTTGTTGGTGCTTTCCTCCCTAAGGACAAAAGCGTAGCTATGGCAGTATCCTCTTCCACTAGCCTCACACAAAAAGATGACATTGGGCCTAATTACAAGTGACCCGGTCTGGAAATAAAGGTGCCGGTAACACGGTTACCAGCACCTTTTCTGGACCGGGTCACTCCAACTTTGCCGGTAGGGGCACTGAACAACCAGCAGGCCTGACCTACCGGTAGTTCAGGCCCCTGCCGGCAAAAATAATTCACGAAGCAGAGGCACCGTTAGCAACAGTGCCAGTGCTTTGCTGTTCCCATTCCCATGGAGTCCTAAAGAACTCCATGGGAATTGGAACTTACCGAACATCCACCTGTGATATCCCGTAACACCAGGATCTCAGGGGGCGGAAACAGCAAGGCGAGGTTAAGGGCAACCTCGTAATGACGCCCATTTTTTTGTATTTTGTATTTTATTTTTAATAGTGCAAACCTAGCTCAAGAGCAGCAAATTGCTTTATAACAGGATGGTGAACATTTGGATTGGCATTTTTTACATTGGTATCGTACAGTTGGTGGAGGGGGACCTTGTTTTTATTAAGCTGGCAGGTATTGTTGAAAGAGCCACAGCGTTTTGAGAAAGTGGAGGATGGTGCGGCATTCCAGTCTCTGCCGAAAGTGACTTTCAGATGCTTGGGCCTGGGAGGAGACAGGCTGCCTTTTAATTGTTTCTTTACAGGCAAGTTCAGACTCCAACCTTTTGATAGTTTTGCTTTGTGAGATGCAACAGCCTCCAGAGGTGTTGAGTTTAGCCACTAAATATATTGGTGTTCCATTTGAGACTGCTTTTTAGGTGATACATACAGTTTTGATTATGGTCCCGGCAGGGAGAGAGAGCCATTGAAGTGTAGTGTTGGAAAGATGCTGTCAAATTTGCGGATACCTGTAATAGGGCGGGCTGCTGCATGGTGGGTTGCCTTGAGGGGGCCAGGTGGTTGGCTTCAAGCCCTTTATTGAAGGACGTTGATGGCTGACATTGAAAGTGCTTGGACCACCATGCAGATGTCATTTAGGGGGATGAGGGTTTGATTTTGCAGAGTAAGGAGATTTGTAGCCACACAGTTTGTGAATTTTTGGATACATGTTTTTGGAAGGAGGGTTTTCTGTCCGCAATTAAATAAAATATAATTAAGCTAATGAACATAGAATTATATGTTCCCCCATATAACACATTCATTCAGCTTCACTACCTGGTAGATGCATATGTTTAAAAGGGTGAAAGAAGTCATATTGAAAAAACCATGGAGCCTATCTTGTTCAATTCCACCTGCTAGAATTCAGTGCACTCATCCACACATCACACATAGTGCTCAATGAGAATTAGAGACAGGCAGGGACAGATTTATTGAAGGGCAAAAGGGGTAATTGCCCTGGGCCTGACATTTGGGGTGGCCTCCGGCTGCCTGATGCAAATACGTCTTTGCTCATTTGTCTTGCCTAGAAACACTTTGCATAGGCACATAATGCCACATCATATCATATCAATTTTTTAAAAATCATAAATAACTTGTGTCAGGATATTGTGTGTGTTGCTGCTGAGCCTATTCAGCTATGCTGGTGTTGAGATGGACATTGCTTTCAGATCAATTAATCTTGTAATGTTTCCTGTGTTCACTGTAGTGCATACGATTTGTGTGTTAAGTTCAACTCCTGTAGCATTTTCAAGTTGGTGGCAAGATTTTGTTAAGTTGAAATGCATATTGATACATTTGAGTGCCATTGTGCTGCAGAAGAATCTCAGTGTGTTATGAGCTTTTTTACTGAGATTATTGTACTTGTTGTACACAGTAACAAATTCTGGCAAGGCCAGCTCTGCCTATCCTATGTCTGAGGAAAAAAGTGCATATGCATATGCATTGGGAATAGTAACACCAACTGTGTTACAAAACAATGTGCCTACACTAGAGTGGACGAGCTATACAAATTGACATATCTTCAGTATGGCACACTTCTAGAGCTCAGTTCCTCCTCAAGCGGGGTGTACAAATTGTGCAGCAACCCCCAGTGCAAAGCATAGAGTCTTAGTTGGGCGAGACAATTAGGTAGCCAAATTCAAGTTTGTTTAGCCAAAGTGTTGAGGATCATATTCCTGCTTTACCTCCAGATGTTATGGCGACCCAGGAAAAAATGATCTTCTCTCACTGCATGGTAATGTCCTGTCTTCTGTGAAAATGTTTGCTCTCTCGCATTCAGGCAAAGTTGCTTAGGTCATGTCCTGATCTATCGATTCTTGACTCAATATCAGAGGCCTGTGTCAAGTCAATGTTCCGGTCTGCTTATTTGTTAAAGAAACACGGTTTGCCTTTTTGAACAATTTCAAATGTTCTGCACATCATGAATAAGAATCGACAAGTCTGGGTATTGGATGATTTCAATGCAATGGGAAAATCCAGATGTAATTGTTATTGGCTTGTATCAGTTAGTATTCTGGTGCTTGTATACTTTACATTTATCATAGCATGCTTCTATAACGTTTTATTTTATTTTCATTGTATTTTTCAATGAGGGAATATCAAGTATTGTGTGTACTTTCCAGGTCAGGTCTACAAAACAAGGTAACGTTTTAGTTCATGAAATTCAAACATTCACAAATACGTACACCTTGCTATATGACACAAACTGGAAAGTAGTGTGGTCACTTTCAGAAAGTACACATCAGGCTCAAATGCGAGCTTCACCTTATAATTAAAGTATGTGAACTTGGGTAACTCAGTTAACCTGTCACTTGCAGTCACTGAATATTTCAAAATTGTCAACCCCTAGCAGTGATCAAAATCTTAGGGTACACTTCAAAAATCTCTCACACGTGGTTGAACTAGATATACTGTTGTGTCATATCTAATAATAGTGACCATTGATATATCACACACCACAACTTCATTAGTTTCTTTGCTCACTAAAAGAAATGACAATTTAACACCATTAACAGTTCAGTCTATGTCATATGTGCATCTTCCTGTAGCTTATAATCTGTATCTGCAATCTACAATATGGTATGTCCACTTTTCGCATTGCTTCCAATCTTACTCCTGGATCTATGCATGAGCACTTTTATATTAATTGAGACTGGTGATAGGAGTAATGTGTCAGTACGGGGTATGTGTTTCCTTTTTATATAGTTAGTGATCTGTGTACTCCCTTTACACTATGTCCGGTATTCCTTCCTCGTGGTGGCTACTGTTAAGAAGTGCCCTGTAGCTATACTAGAACACAAGTCTCCTAGTTGTGAACTGATAAGGTTGCCCATGAAATGCCACTAGTTTATTATTTTGATTCCAATGATGAGGATGAAGAGGGCAAGGGGACTTCAAGGGTGTACCCTTGATTTTTTTGCATGACCAGAGGTTTTGGATCCTTTCATTTCTTTAGTTTGAGGGTGGAGGGGAGGTGCCTAAGGTGTCTGTGACCCAGTCACCAGCATTCCTTAAGATCACTCTGGAGCCAGGCATTATTTGATTTCATGAAATGTAAATGTTTGTTTTTCAATGTTATGCAACACATATATTAGGTGGTTGGCCTGTCTGGCAGGTAAGTTCCATGAAGGACAACCTGTCTTGAGCGATTGATAACAAGGTGTTGCCAAGTATTGCTGTGTACCGCGGGGACCTAGCTTCTTTGTATGTCACCAGGATCTGTAGAAGTGGGTCAAATTATTATTATCTGGCACCACTAACTTTCCCTAATCTTCCATTATTAGTAATAGCACCCAACTAGGGGATATACCCAAAGTTCTGACAGAGAGAGTGGTATAGAGTAGTTGTTAGAATTCCTGGAAAGGTACATCACTAATGTATTGTGAACACCCATGAATATGATAAAAATATGTTAAATGTTACCTTTTTCTCCTAAAGATATCTGGAACATATTGAATTATATTTTGACATTTCTATCCTTGATGATAATGACGCTAGTATATACTAATAAAAGCAGGTTATACAATTATAACGAAAAACCCAGTTCCTATAGATTCACTGAATGAGTCTGGGCCATTTTCATGTAACCTGTAGAGTTAAAAAATATAAAAACAAAGAGTTAGCTGTTTAGTAGCTAAATTGCTTTGTATAGTTACAACAATGATCTACAGAACCAAAAAAAGGATAAATTACCTTTAACTGGTGCCTGTGGGGGCTCCCAACTTCTATGAATCAGTTGGAGTAGGTTGAAGAATCAGTCCTACAGAGTATTAAATACAGGAAAAGCCACTAAGTAGGCTTCTCAAATAGCAGTATCAGAGATCACACACTAATACTGCATAGGTAGGCAACAAGCAGATAGAACATGATATGGAGCCTATAGATGCTCACCTGCCAGTATAAATAAGGGGCAGGTCATCAGCGGGCTAGGATAGATTCCAGCCTTAAGCCACGGTCCGCCATTTATAGATTGGCAGTATTAGACTAACCAGGCATCACCCATCACAAGAGGTTGTGCATCCTACAAAAAAAAAAAAACAACACTAGTTTTAGGGTAGTGGTCATAGGATAATGGGGCTGTCAATGCAGGACTGGTCTAGCGATAGGGGGGTTACATACATGGCTGATGTAAATGTGCCAAGCATTCCAATTGCAATTAAATTGCCAAAGTGGATCAACTAGATAAACTATAATACCTTTAGAAGGGGGAGCACCTTCGATGTAGAGTAGAACTTGTATTGAGATTTGCTGTGGCCCGAACAAATGGGGCTGGTGGAGCTGCAAAAGGAAAGAGCTCGAGTAAATGACAAATATTGCCATGTGAGTATACAGCACTCTGTAGTGTAGTGTAGTGTACTTCTCCTCGACCTCTCTGCGGCATTCGACCTAGTGGACCACAAGACCCTCACCTCACACCTCTCCCACTCCGCACATTTCTCTGACCAAGCCACCTCCTGGATAACCTCATTTCTTGAAGGGAGGGCCATGAAAGTCTTTTCAAACATTTCGAGCGCAACACCATCCATAATACACTGCGGTGTCCCTCAAGGCTCCTGTACAGCACCTACGCTTTACAATCTATTCACTAAGCCCCTATTCGAGAAACTTGATGCACTTGGGATTGCCTACACCAACTACGCCGACGACACCCAAGTGCTCCTCCCTCTATCAGGCTCATACCACAAAGACGCCCTAGCTCTAAAACTCATATATGCCACCATTCAAGCCTGGATGGCCACTAACGGCCTATGTCTTAACGGGGATAAGACTGAAATCCTTATCCTCGGCCAAAAATCCACACTGGCCAGGCTAGACAGCTGCTATGCCAATTTCAACATCGACAACTGCACTATCCCAGTCCTATCCTCTGTGAAAACGCTAGGGGTCTACATTGATGCAACCCTGTCCATGGACAAACAAGTTAGTGCCATTGTCTCCGCATCTGCACTAAGCACTAAACTCATCAACGCCATTAAACCATTCCTTTCCAAAGAAAACTGCCTTTCAATAGCAAGAGCTACCATAGGCGCTAAACTTGACTATTGCAATGCACTTCTAGCCGGCACCTCTGAAAAAAACCTAAACAAACTCCAGGTCACCCAAAATAACGCTCTAAGAGCAGCATTAAACATCTCCAAAAGGGACCACATCTCACTGGCAAGGCAATCAGTTCACTGGCTCCCTGTCAAAGAACGCATCACCTTCAAGGTACTGACTACTACCCACAAATGTATCCACCACACTGCACCATCATATCTCTCAGACACCATTCTCAGACAGACCTCATCCAGACCTACCAGACTCTGCTACACTAACCAACTCACTGTACCACGCATCCACAAGATTACAGCCGGGCGGCTGGGTTTCCCCTACATAGCACCAAAACTTTGGAATAATCTCCCCCACGCTCTAAGAGCAGAAGGCTCCCTCACAGCGTTTAGAAAAAAACTCAAAACCTCTCTCTTTAACTAAAATTCCTCTACCTACTGCCATTCAGGCACACACTGCTAACTATTGCTACTGCCCAAACTGTATGCATGTATGCCTCTGTATGCTGTAACTAAGACGCGCTTTCCCTGTAACCAGCGCTATTCTGTAACCAGCGCCACGATGCCTCAGGGCTGATTCTGTGCGCTTAACAAATGCGAATAAATAAATAAATAAATAAATAAGTGTGTATACCAGACTTATAAAGCGACAACATGTGCCTACAACCTTGGGACCACATACCTGTAGCCTATGAGAGTGGCAAACAGGTCAGCCAAAAAAGGTACAGCACTATAGAAAGGTCTGCAGAGTTTATGACCGCCGCTCCTTAAATTACTTGATGCGGTAGGGACGGTGCCGGCGTGCTGAAAAAAGCAAAACACCGTCAGGATAATAATGCCGGTCTTCATGTCAATAAATTAACGATTAGCCTCAGGGAGGAGGAGTGTGGCCTACCTGAGTGCCAAGGTCCGGTGGCAGTCTTGTGTCGCGCTGGACAACGATAGGCAAGGTAGTCATGCCCCATTGAGACAAAAGAATATGTAGTCATGGTAACACATAAAGTCCTACTTTGATGTTGGTGCTCCTACCTAAAGTAAAAGGCGGAGGTCATGATGAAATAGTAAAGTCAGTCGGCACGTATAGAGTGAACACAATTATTCTAAACCTATGAAAAGCAATAGGCAATTCAGTCTTGCCCCGTTGAGACAAAAGTAGATGTAATCATAGCAGCACATAAAGTCCTACTTAGGTGTTAATACTGGTACCTAAACTAAAAGGCAGTGGCCAAGCTGGAATGGTTAAGCCGATTAGCCAGAATAGAGAAGAAAGAAACCATGATTCTAGACCTATGTCAGGTTTAGTAAATGGGTAAGATGCAACTAGGATCTTAAATTAGTAAGACACTGTGCCGACAGTGCGGCCGGAGGAGGGAACCCTGTAATAGTTACTCCACCAATAGGGGGAGAGTCACTAAAAGGGTAGGTCAAACTCGAAAAATGGGGGGGGTAACTATCCGGGTGGCAAATAGAGTACCCGTGTGTAGCTTACTGGAAGGTATACATATCTCAGATAAAAAATGGCAGATGTCCGGTACCAGAGGGCTAGATTGAGCTAGGGACGACTGCTTCAGTACGGTCTAAAGATAAAACAAAAGTAGTGAGAGGAAAAATAATGAAAGGAAAAATAAATGAAAGAAAAAATTATGGCTTGTGCAAGTACTGTTTGAGGAGTTGTGTCAATACAGGGGTTTTTGTTTTTGGTAGTGGGCAAGAGGAGGTACTGTCATAGAGGTGTGTGTGTTGCTTGCCTTGGTCCTTTTGTTTGTCCTTTTGAGAGGAGTAGGTCATGCTTTATAGAATGTGTCAAGAGCACCGATATTTGTAAATGGATAAGGTCTACAGCTTGTGGGATATATTGTGGAACTCGGCAAGGCTGCACATTAGCCGCCTCATCATTACTCTCTTCATAGAATGAAATATTTCCAATTACAAGAGCTTGCTTCTGAGGCCTGTTCCCAGATAAACCGCTAAATCGGTCTAAGGATCTAGCCATTTTGATCACAATAGTTATTTCTCACTTACGGGAAAGCAGTACGAGAAATAAATGAGGACAAATAATTTCAGACTGCAAGAGATGGTTCAATTCAAATCTCCCTCCGTGGGGCAACATCGGAATGAGTGAAATGACTCTGCTCCCGAAACCTCTGTATTTGATTAGTAAGTTACCACTGCCTCCCCAAATAAACAAGAATAAACTATACAAAAAACCTTTAACAACTTAATGTTGAGGGTTGGAGCCAGACCGCGGATCCCAAAGTTAATTCTTGCACTTGCGGTCAGAGACAGCGGTTTTGGATTTCCCAAAGCGAAGAAGTATCATGCAGCGTTTAAGCTGAATGCTGTAAACAATTGGATACAAATGATCGAATTACTGCTCCAGCCTGAGCCATCATAGAGCAGAATTATGTAAACCCCACACCTCTAGACTGCTAAATCTAAGAACCTTGGTGGGCCCTCCGTCCGTTTGCCATACTGTCAATGAATAGAAAGACAAGACAGTGAAATTGTCAAGACATATTTACACTCTGAAGAGTCAAGCTTATGGAATAATCCTTCAATTTTATGGGAAAACAGAACATTGAATTGCTGTTCATGGCAGTCAGCAGGCAAAGGATATTTTGGATAGAGACTCTTTCATGGATCTTGTTTTTTTAGTGTTTAAATACAAGCTACGGGCATCAGAGACCTTGAGATAAGATATTCTGTCACCTGCCCTAATCGTGTTGTTCTCAACATTTATGTATGCATGACTCACCACAGCTGTATCTGATGTCACATAAACTATGTCTCTCAGCATCAGCTATTTATCAATTGCTAGACTGCAAGATCAGAGCTGACAAAGTGGAATAATGAAGTGAGCATTTTCATTAATGTATGAAATTGTTTTAGAATGTATAGAAACATGACACACATGAGGATCGACTTGGAACTGTGATACACTCATCAGCAAATAATTCATCATCTACAACAAACAGCCTAAAAAATGAAAGACTGTACATTTCTACCAAATTATATATATTGGTCATTTGGGAAAGCACCAGGCACGCATTTACACATTTTATGGGAATGTAACAAAGTTTCATGCTAGTGGGATGATATCCTACAACAACGAGTTAGGCGGAAATGAGGTAAATAATAGCCCTAGGGAATTACTGTTACAGCCACTTGGTCAGGCGGAATTTCTGCCTGATTACAAGTGGTGGTGGCGGCGTAATTCTCCATTTATTTTGGTTCCATTGGACCCAATGGGGCGTTTTTTGCACAATTACTGTGGTGGAATTACCGCTGCAGTAATTCTGCCAATTCTGCCAATTTTTCAGCGATGAGTGGGAAGATTCACATCCAGGGTTTTCCTGGAGGTAAATCCTCCACTCAAAACCCAACCTCATAATTTGGCATAGTGGTAACATTGGCAGTGACTCGGTTAGCGCCAATTTTGCCACTTACCGCCTAACTCGTAAAGAGGCTGTTTATGCTTTGTGTGTTGGGCCTCTTTCTACCGGATCATCATCTCTCTTATGGAGTTAAATCCTGGATATGCTGATCTCTAATCTTTGCTAAAAAAACAATGGAAGTGGAAAAGTAGTTGTAGACCAGATAGAAATATTGGGTTCAAGGGATGATTCTTCATTCAGCAAGAGAAAATGTTTCTTTCACTAACAGACAGTCCTTGCAAGATTACATATCTATTTGGGGCCCCTTTAACAAACTATATACCTGATGATTGGATCATACAAATATCACTTGATTTATAACAATGACTCGTTTTTTCTCACAATTCAGTCCTTCCCCCACTACCCACCCTGCCTCATGTATTTTGTCTTGTTTACCCATTGGTGAATTGATATATATATAGAGCTGGTTAAGGTTCCCATATAAGATCAACTAAGTGTTTTCCACATTTGGTGTATGCAAATTGTTATTTTTATGTACCTAGGGTTTTTATTTCTTTTGAAAATAATAAGATATTATTTTTTTAAAAAAATGCAGAAATAAGGTAATCTAGAGCTGGTAACCCAACTCTCAATAAAAAGAATAATAAGAGCACAGAGTAACTAAATATTGTCTTTGCTTGGCCTATATGTCAAGAGATAGAGCATTTTTGTTCTTAACAGGCACAGGCTTTATCCATGCTCATTCTTTTAAGATATATAGAGATATGACATGGGCTGTGAAAGATATTCTAAAACAATTGGAGTCGCAGGGTTGACTTGTTCTGTCTCAACTCGCTATCTTGTAACACAAAAAAGACAGGACCATTTATTTACCAAAGTTATTTCCAATGCTATATTCCCTGCAAATGACTAAGCGTCCCTAACGATCCCTCTGGCGGATGTCCTGACCCTAGAGAGCATAACTTGGACGCCTATCTAGTGTGAGGGATAGAAAACTACTTTCACTGGATGCTAAAAATAGTGTGCACTGTTTGGGAGTCGAAACTTTCGATTTGATTTCATCGCTTCCAGGCTGTTTGTCTTATTGATTCCTAAGTAGCTCCATTCTAAATGAGACAAATTTATAAAGAAATCCACTATTTAGATGGAGCTACTTAGGGATCAATAAGACACACAGGGCCTTATTCCGAGTGGGGAGGTAAGGGATACCGGGCACCAGTAAGGAGACCGGTGCCGGTAATCCCTTAGTTCCCTACTACGAGTTCCCTTAGCGGGTCCCTTATGGACGGGATCTGTTAAGGGAATTCAGAGCCAATGACGGCACCACAATTTGCGGTACCGTTATTAGCACCTTCCCCATTCCCATTGAGCCCTATGGGGGCTCAAATGGGAATGGGGAATGGCTTTTTCAATGGGGAATTACCGGTCCCGCAAAGGTCGGACTACACTGGTAAGTCCCCATTGAACGAGACTGGTGCCAGACACATTTTTGGTGGCCGTCATGGCGCAAATAGCGCCATGACTACCACCAATCTCGTAATGAGGCCCACAGTCTGGAAGCGATGAAATAATGACCTCTGACCACATTGATGTCATAGACACCAATACGTATTGTTATTTCTGAATGTTGTACCCTACACATAAAAGCCTTGAGAAATGTATGTTCATCCCACCTACATATTGTTCAAGGAAAAAATCTTTTAAAAAATCTTAATAATGAAGGCTTTCATAGTAAGAAAAGATTGCAACTGTGCTATTGTTTGAAAATAACTATGACCTTGCTGTCCAAGGAGCATGTGTCCTTTATTTCATATCACAAGAACATCATACTGTGGCAGTTGGATATGGTCCTTTACAAAAATAGGAAATGTGCACAATAATAAGATATGGTAGGAGGAAATGTCTATCGGATAGCTGCAAGAAGAAAGAACAATAGGAGCATAGTTCCAGAATTATATTGCCACCATAATAGCTACTGTAAAAGAGGAGAGTGTCCACAAGAATGTTGGGCCAGAACAAAATGACCTACATAACCTACATAACTCGATCTGTTTCATGGCTGCAGCTTAATTTAGAAGGCCTGCAGCATATATGTGGGTGCACCAATGGCTAAGTGCTTTGAGAATTATGGGCAGGCTTTTGGTTGTACTAGCAAAATAACGTGATGGTTGTTGGCTGGCGTCTGTTCACTCAGGGCTTGACTTAGTGTCTCAGTCAACGATGCATGTTTTTTTCATGATTACATTTCTGATGGCTTAACCTATTGAACATCACTTGAGGAGGAGGAAGACCACAGGTCAGTGGTACTTAAATCCTGTTCTGATTGATGCGACTGGTTGGGGGTTGCCAGGGTGCCTTGTGTCCGCGATGCTGTAGCACGTCAACACCAAGCTTGATCATACTGAAAAGGAATTATTCTCTTCCCTGTCATGTTATGCTACGTCATGTGCTAGCTGATCTGATAGTTACTTTGATTTTCTCTGGCTACTTCATTTTCCCCCCAGCAAGGGGGCCTCTTTTCATGGTCAGGAGCATGGCAAGTGGGCCAAAGGCGATGGCCAAACGTCATGGCTAGTGGCTACTACATTTTACTGCCAGGTGTTATGGTTTGTCTAAAGGATCTTCCCCAGGCAAAAGTCAGCACCGGTCATGAGCAATGCTCACCTTAGGAAGAAGAGACACTTGTGCGACAGGTATTTCTCTAATGACTGCTTTAAGTGGTTTTGTTGGGCTGGGGGCAAGGCCAAAGGTCATGGCCCTGCTAAGCGACCATTTGCCATGGCTGCAGGTCATGGCATATGCCCACCAGAGGTGTCTTTGGGAAAGTTGGAGGCCGGGCCCATGTCACTGCCAAGTGGGTACGTTGGGTGGCTGAAGGTTTCCCATAGCATGACTGAAGGCCTTGACCCAGTCAAATTAGTCACTTGACATAGTCTTTGGTCACACCCAGTTGGGTGACTAGGAGATTAGAGTTGAAGGCCATGTTCTGGTCAAACTAGCCACTGGACGTAGCCACAGGCCATGCCTACCTGACATATAAATGCTTGGGGCAATGCCAAAGGCCCTATCACAGTCTCAGTAGCCACTAACATTGCAGTTCATGGTGCTGGATGAGCTATAATTAATGTAAGATGCCGTGGTAAAGTGGTGGTAGAAGAACACAAAAAGATGATTTTGAAGAATTTGAATGTTTTCTTACAGGGAATACAACCATAATATACATTTCAGCAATTGTGTTCACTGAATATGTAAAATGTTGTGAGTTCTCTCAATGGACACCAACTTCATAAAAAGGCCCTCAAAAATTGCATTTCACTTGAAACGTTCATAGGGAATGTTTCCTCTCATCCGGAGAGGATAGCTCAGCGGCAACGTGTTCGCCTTGGAAGCAAGATGACATAAAGCAACACAGGTTTGATCCCCGGGTCAGCACTTAGAAACCTCTGGGTATTTAAGTGCGTTATAAATACGCAACTAAGACAAAAAAATACAATTACGCAACTAAAAAACAAACAATTCCTGTAACAGCGGCTCGATGCCCACCGCTGTGTGAGCACTTTAAAAATGCAAATAAATAAATAAACATGAACATCATACTGTCGTCTGGGCCAATTCCTCATCTTTTCTTGATTTCTTGAAAATTAATATAGAATTTCTCATAACCAAAACTAAAAAATAATAAGTCAAAAGATGGCAGAAATATATTTAAGATATCACAGGCCTGTGGAGCAACCTGCGAACCACATGTCACGATTAAAGAAATTGACTGATTATGTTCTTTCTTGTTCTTCAGCATTTATAAATGATGGAATATTGATTGTTAATAAACGTACTGTCATTGTGCAAGCAATTTGAGTCGAGTCTTAGGTTGTCGATGATAATCAAAAATAATGTAATTATCACACTTGTCTTTCTGGCACTGCTGCAATAAATTATACTATTTGTTCATGTTTTCATATAGTCTCTTATAATGCATCAATTTCAAGGACTTATTTGTTTTCAATATATATTGTTTTCCTAATAGGATACTTTTTTAATAGCCAAGTGGAATAAGAAGGTTAGTAATCATTTTTATGAAGAGAATCAATTGTATTCGTCCACATTTTAGTGATTTTTGATAAATGTTCACATGAACGTCTGTTTGGTTTTCCACGTTTCATGGCGATTATATTTAATATGAGTGATGATCTATGAACAGCTAGTGTATCCCGCTTCTATGGGCTTGCATGATGTAATTAACAGATCCTCCTGAAAACATTGTGCTCCAGTGCTCCAGTGTTCCACCTGGCCATTCCTTGATCCCAATGTATATTTCTTTGGTTTGCATAAATGTCTGATTCCATTTTAATTCAAAAGCACCACACATTTTAGACCCATTTAAACCGAATGATGTTCGGTTTGTAGAAGTGGTATTTATCTTACCAGGGTGACTCCTTCCTCATTCTTCTCATTGATGCTTCCTCCATTTGCCAAAACATTTTTGACATCAACCATCATAGTTGTTTGTCTCTGTGTTTTCATCTGACGGAGACAGTTGACATCGACACCTAGAAAAAATATCACAATTAAAAAAACTACAGTTTTAGTGAGTATATGTGTAAAGTAGAAACACATTGGACTTGTAAAAACTAACAACAACAGGAAATTCTGGGCCTATTATAGACAACATTCTACTAACATTAGTGGCTTGGAGACAAATGTCATACCCAAGTGTTTCTGGCTGGAACATCTAGGTGTACTATACTGGGATAATTATTTTCAGCAAACCAATTCCTACTCTAAAGGCCACTATGTAGACTTTACACTTAACTGGCATACTGACAATAGCGTGATGTCAATCCTCAAATTGAAGTCCTCCAAGGCCCCGGGCCCTGATTCTATGGCAAATGTGGGCTTGTATGCAAACTCCGAATTCTGGGCATCCCAATTAAGTGAACTATTCTAACATATTACTTCAAGCGCTTGATACCTCATAGGTGGAAGGAATCCATTCTTGTTCTGGTTTTTAAAAAAAGTGATAGAGGGCCCCCTCCAACTATAGACTTCTTGTCATGCTTGATGCTAGTATGAAGATATTTGCATCACTACATTTGAAGCAACTTTCACAGTGGGGCGCTGATAATCACTGCCTTATTAAATGCCAGATTGGCTTTAGAAATAGTCTTAGTACTAATCATTATCTTTCTCCTATGCACTATCTGGCCGAGGAGACCACCAAGGAGACCACCAAGCAAACCGATGGGTGAATATACCTATGCTTTATTGATTTTCCTAAAGTGGTTGATTCTGTTTTATTTTGGCAAAAACTCAGAACCTGGGGCCCGGATCCTACACTATTGTTTTCTATACAGGTCCTTTATACCGCTACTAGTGTGACAATAAGACTGAACCAGGAGGGATCCTTGTCTAAGAGGATTGATACTAATCAGGGATTTAAACAGGGGTGTGTCTTGGCAACACTGCTTTTCAAGCTCTATATTTCCGACATGGACAGTGCCTTTGGACTGGTCCGTAATTTACGTATAGGAAAATAATTAGTACTGTGGCTACTCTATGCAGATGACACTGTTTTAATGGATTGGAAGCCTATAGGCATCCAGTGATCTATCAGTGCTCTCTACACACATTCAATGCTGAACCACTTTACCATAAACAGAACCAAAACAAAAATTCTGATACTGGGGAACCGACGCACTAAGTGAGTTAAGTTCATGAGGACCTTGGATCAGCATGTATTGGAAATTGTGGACAGATATGTGCAGTTAGGCTTTCCTTTAAAATCCTCTCCTGCCAAATCTTTCTATGAAGAGTACATTTTCTCTAATAAAACTTGGAAAAAGTGGATTGTAGTTAAAAAATGTATTACATTTGAATACATGGTAATAACATTGAATTAATGCTGACAGTCTATTGCACTAGCATAGTGCCTGGGCTATTGTATGGTTTAGAATTACTGCCAGAGAGATATGTTGATTGGCTAGACTGAACAGAAGGAACGTTCTTGTGCTCCATTTTAGGGGTACCTCAGTCAGTTCCAGTAGAGGTCACTAGATGCGAGTTAGGTGTCTACTCGATTAGGTCTCGCTAGTTAATTCAATGGTGCAGGTTATATTTTCAGTTAGCAGCCTGTCCTTTAGAAGACCAGTCCTTAATGGGATGATTGGCAATGAGTTTAAGGCCCCCCCCCATTCAAATGGCTTCCTTAGTGCTTTGAGGGAAACCGTTGGTTCCCATTTTGATACCTTCCTCTATAACTAGGACCAAATGCAGTCTTCACTCAATGCTGAGCTGATTTTGAAAAGAAGGTCACGATACTGGGATAACGTGGAAACTGTAAACAACTTGCAGAGCAAGAAGCGTTATAGTGAGCATATCCAACAGAGCTTCTCATTTGGAACTCCCTTTACTTATTTGATTAAGTTGTTTAATGGGAAATTAAGAAGGTTTATAATATACCTTCGCCTTAACATCCTCCCGATGACGGAGTAAACGGAAAGCTGGTTCAATCTACCAATGGAAGAAGGAAGCTGTAGGCTTTACAACATGGCAGTAGAATCCCCACATCATGTTTTAGCAAGTGGTCCTATTTTGCAAACTACCTATTTGAATGGCTACCTAGATTTATCAGCCAAGAATGATTTTATCACAACACACCATTGTTGGATTGCTCTCTATTCAGTTATCTCTTTGGTCACTTCTGCCACTGCATTTTGTATCTTGTAGAAATGATATCCCTACTTGATAAATCTCAACGGATGATTAATGAGTTCTAGCATTACTAAACTTATTTCGTAATGTGGTCTATTGAAATAAATGCTAATGATGTAATTTGGAATGTTATTAATTATGAAGATGTATGTGTCATCTTCTACTGTGTTCATTTAACTGTATTGTATTGTTTTTATTGTACTTGTTTGTCTCTGTGCCTAAGGTTATTATTAACCAAGAGCATGAATAAATTAAACAAAAGGAAACACATTGTTGAATATGTCTAAAGCCTTTTTCAATGGAAGTTCTGTACACAGCATGGTGGTTTATGGACCTTCTTTCAATAACATGGCATCTCAAATGTAGGAATATGTTATTCTTTGTTACCATTGTAACCATAGTTATTCATGTGCCAAATGTGTCAATAATAAAATGAAGCACCAGTTTGTGGTAGTTAGCAACACAGTAATTGTAATTGTTAAGGAAATGTGTATATCATATGTTGTTTCAAAAGTAAAACACCCTTCCATATTGTTAGGGAGATATTTCTACAGTCCTCTGGTGAGGGGTGTGCAACCATATATCCTGGGGGTAAGATGGACCATATCAAAGGTTAGACCAGATTCTCTAAATGAGTGGCTCTGGCAGAATGACCTGGTGTCACTCAAGGGTGTGGAGAAGACTGGTGGGCATGTACATTTAGTCCCAGTAGGCAACCCAAGAGAATATGTTACCCTGGTATACTGATACATGTCCATTCTTCATTGCAGAAGTACGTATAAAGTAATTATCAATTCAAATAAGTACTTTAAATTTGGCAGAACACAATGTAAGCATACAAACTGTAAAGGCCAGACCCCTCCCACTACTGCAAATCGTGTAAGGCGGTATGTGTAACACATTATAACACTAAAGGATGGGGAGCAATGAGATTCCTAAGCAGACAGGTAAAGCCATAGAGATATTCTGGAGATATAGAGATATTCTGGAATTGCCATGCCAGTACAACACATGAACAATTATTCCCAAAAACCCTCTAATTACTTCATAGATCTCTTATATCTAAAAGGAAACTTTGCTATGCATATGTAATGCTTTACACAGAGGGAGCAAAAGGCTAAAACAATTAGAAAGCAGGCCCAGAGAGACATCCAAACGGGCATATTGAAGTCTGAATTCACCATTTAGAAATTCTTAGACACACAATAACACAAATTGAAACAATGTGTTTAATACTATCCTATGGGAAATAAGTGAATAACAATGATGTATGACGTACATTCCCTAAAAATAAAACTGGTGATTCCTAAAGTTATACACCAAAGTAGAATTTTCAGTAGTTTGTATGTGTTCAAAAGTTTAAATTATTTGTCTTTTTGGTCCATGTAAAACAAAGGGACAAATCATATAGGCAATCAATGGTTATGAGTTAAAACTAGGTAAGTAGTCATTCTACTCCACAGTTGCAACCAAAAAGCAAACAGCCCCAATGAACACTAGTGGAGTCCCCCTTAAGAAACACTAGTACTAGGGCCAGGAATAAGCCAGTTGGAGAAGGATGAAAGCAAAGCAGGATTGAGGCCAATGGAAGTCAGCAGTGATATAGTAGATGGGGGTTTCAAATGTCCACTGATCAGAACCTACTTATGACATAAAGACAATTCTAGAACATATCAGGAACCTAGGATCTGGAGACAAGTACTTACTGAACCAGTCATTGTCACCAACGTTTAGTTTCAGAGACAGCTGTAGACATCAGTTAAGTACATGACTTCTTTTAATGTATTGAGACAGTCTTCCGCTACCCACAATCTTTAGCCCCAGACCAGCAATGAAACACAAAGATGAAAAGAATAATAATCCATACTTCAGGAATGGTGATCCACCATTCAGATGCAAATTAAATGACAGAGAAGGGATCAAGAACAAAGAGGAATTAGATCATGAAGATCTGGGTTCTCAAGGGGCAAGGCAGGGCATCCAGTCAACAAATATAGATCTCATCGTCTGAGCAATGGATGGAGATTACCCAGGATAGACCAAGATAGAGATGTGGAGGAGATGTTACAAACCACCACTCTTATAATTAAAAAGGGCTCTCTGCTTCGAGATGCTTCACCCCAGAGGATTTAAAAGAGAGCATACACATAAATGACTAGCAATTAATCCCAATTTGGGACTGCCAACCCAGCCTAAATGAAGGAGCAGGGACAGGATGAGAAACAACACAGCAGGGATTCCAGCAGCCAAATTTGCAACCAGGGGGAAGGAAAAGGGGAGCAGTGCATGGCCTGTATGCCCTTATGTGGACCAGCCATTCAAGTAACTGCCTGAGAAATGGCTATGCTCTCTACTAGATAAACAAATTTGCTCCGGGCCTAGCCTAAGCCATCACTACAATCCTACTTCACCAGACACACAAATGTTCTGACAGCCAGCCAATCAGGCTGGCCCTAAAAACCAACCACCAAATACTCAGGTTGCATATTGGGCTTGTCTGAGGCAGAACCCATGTTTCAATAAATGTCCCTCTGTTTGCAAAAGCAAAGTTAAAGGTCATCTAAAAATCAGCAAAGACCTACAAAAACATTAAAAACATTTGGGGGCCCATAAAATGGTACAATAGAACCCTAAAAATGTAATTATCAGATGCATAAAGATAACAAACAAAATAATTAAACTATGGGAAGACTTATTATTCTAGAACAGCTTCTTTTGTATTGAATCAATTGTAAAACTTTAACATTTCAATGGCCATCTACATGCTACACTAACTAGTTACAGATGATAATCTGTATTGGAAAATGCTAATTTTAGAAAAGAACATGTCATGATTATCGAGGTACGTGCATGATCTGGTTTTCCATTTTGACACACAATAAAATCCTCCTTGATGGCTATAGGACTTCCATGTAGGACTTCCATGTATGGCTGCTATCAGCTAAACCCCCAAGCCTATCTATATGTATATAAAATGGGGGAGCAGATGATACTCTTACATAGAAGTCAAATAACCATCTGCTGAACACTGGTTTTTATATATTCTTTGGAAACAATTTGCATATTTGTGTGATCTCAGTGAAATTATGGGTTTATGCAGTACACCTCTGTATATCTATGCTAAAATGTCTTTCACTTGTGATGTTACAGCATGGTACCTTTACTTTGTAAAATTTGAAATCCCTATATGTCGACAGGCCGTCTACAAGAGCCACAGGATTAAGCGTAACAGTATTTTTCTCATGGAAGAAGTCTGGCCTCAAGTCGATTTATTATTGTGATTGTCTGCTATGCCAGTTGGTTGTCTTATCTGGTATTCAAAGAAGAGCAACTTACTGGTGTGATGTTGGATTTTTGGGCCGTAGCACATCAACAGATTGGAGGATGCTTTGTGTAAGTGATTGTGCAGTGCATTGCAGTTTAGCAGTGGACTTGGCTGGGTTCTGCTACATGCTGGCTGAATTTATTGTACCTCGTTTGGTCTCCTACATATGCCCACATCACCTGACAGTGATATCAGCTGCCTACACCTCGCTTTGTACACGCGCCTTGTGGAAGGGCGTGTAAAGTGAATCACAGTTTGGCAGTTCAGCTATGAGAAAATGTATATCTTACCAGTGAGGAAGTAAGCACTTTTAAGTGTACTGTTGAAGTCTGCCCCACTCTTGGTGACTGGTAATTTGTATATGGAAACAACTATGCCTGTGTGCAGGAAAAATAAACCAGCCAATTATAATCTTCACCCAAGACAAAATGGAAATTGCAATAAGAATTGTAATTGTCCTCCCATGCTAGCCAATGAAGGGGGGAAGCAGCCATCTGATATTTGTGAGACACCAGTTGTAAACAAGCACAGAGGGCAAGATAACACATTTATTTCAGGTGGAAATGAACGCACACCCAGAAGAGCAAATATTTTTAATAACCTCAGAAGGAAACACTCAAAATCAATCCAGATCTATGGATATTGATAATAACAACTAGCTGCTCAAACACTGCTATTCACTGCAAAAAAGTATAAATGGGCATTGTGAAGAATCTGTGGATGTGGTCCCTTCTCCCCTAGGGGGGACCTTAACCATTGGGCCAGGACGGTTTGTCCACAGTACAATAGTCACCCTGGGGTGGTTCACCAGCGGAGGATCACATGGGAGAGGAAGCCCCTTATTGGATTAGGGGAGACCAATCCCAAAGCACTCAGTACTCCTCCACTTTATTAGACCAACCCTCTTTGCCAAAGCCAAACTCGTCTTCCCTTTTCCCAATCACTGCCAATGTCTTTTATTGTGAGGTCAACCAACCTGACATATTAGACCTGACTAGCAGCCCTGAAAATACCAACTCTTTCTCATATAACTCCAATACAAGTACTGTGAAGAAGAAGATGACCAGGGGTATGATGATCACTCCAGAGAACTGGAGTGACCGGTCTGGTATCTCACCGCATTTGATTGGCCAAGGTAAATGAAAAACAGCGGAAGGGAACCCACATGGAGACAGCCATCCTTCAAGGAAGAAGCCTGGGAGACGCTGATCCGGCGAACAGGCGACCACAGCAGGAGACGCTGTGCACAGAGTCAAACCGGAGCGTTAAGGTAGTCTGCAGAGAAGGAGCTACTTTGTTTGCAGCTTGAACAAACCTGCAAGAGTCGCCAGGCCCGGCAAGCCACTGTAAAGCAAAGCTTCACTCCACGAAGGGAGAACGACAGATGGACGCACCACCAATGACAAGAGAAACAGAGAAACCTGAATGCAAATTGACCATCAGGAACGCCGCTAAGAATGCCCGAATGCTGCCAACGCCTCGGAGGGAAGCACAGCAGGTCAGAAGATGCAAACCACAGAAACAGGTACACAGGCAAACCGAGACATGCTGGAGGTCTTGGAGGAATCGGGGAACAACTGCAGAACACAAGATAAGAGGGTCTGGGACCCAAACCTACATGAGAGCAAGGGAGGGTCTGGAACCCTGAGAGAAGCAGAGACAGTACAAAAGGGGGCATATCATTGGTAGAACAGGAAACCAAGGTATTGCAACAGAGCTTTGCTACTCTGGGACCCACACGCACATGAGAGCCAAAGAATATGAGGGTCTGGCAGCCTGAGAGAAAAGAGACAGTCCACAGGAAAGCATACACTTGACAGGAGATTAAACCAAACTATTGCAACAACACATTGTGAGTCTGGGACCCACACCCACAATATAGTTTGAGAACAAGAGGGTCTGGGGCCCTGAAAGCAAAGATACAGATCAGAAGAAAACCTATGTTTGGCAGGAGAATACACCAAGCTGGCATAACACAGAACTGCAAATCTGAGACTCACACCCAAACACTAATATAAAAGTACAGTGACATTCACACAGGAAAATATGAGGTCTGTTACCCAAGAAGATAAAGAAAGGAAAGTAGAACCAGAAGGAATCCAGCGGAAAGGAGCTAACACCTATTCTTTGGAGTTGTGCATTGTGGGACATTTCTTTTGTTGTTTTGATTTCCCGAGACATTGGGAACTTTCAGTTGGCAAGAACTGTCATTGCCACTTTACTTTGCAAGCGAGCCCAATTGCACGTTTAATTTAGGTAATTAGTGTTAGGATCAGAAGTAGGTTTTTGGGACAGGACAGTGACACACTCTATATTTCGCATCCTGAAATGTTCACTAGTTTTCTTTGAGGCAAGGATACCCCTCTTAGTTTTAGGGACAGAAAGGCCATTATTCCAACCCTTTTACTGGTTAATACAAGTTTATAACCAAAACTATGCCACCCTTGTATCCGAGCCTTACTTCTGCACCCTTACAGCATCCGCAAGCAGTAATGGAGGGCACTTTTGAGCTCAAGCCTGCTTTGGTGGAATTGGGTCTGCAGTTTCCTGAGAAGCTGCCACTGTGCTTTCTGCCTCACCAATGCTGTTTGCTGATAATGAGGAAGAATTAGATAAGTGGAGTAAAGATGCCACTCATAATGAAAACCCTGCAATAGAAACAATTCCATTTTCAATGAAGGTTCTCTTAAGACTGTGCAATAAACTTTATGAAGTCATCAATCTGCAGGGGGCAGCATTGACGCGTATTGAAAAACGGTATATCTCCTGGTGCAACACATTTGATAATGATAGGGTACAGGAAGATTCCATAAAAGGGCTGGAGAAAGCTACCAAAGAGCTAAACCAGGTAACAGATGTGCCACTGGTTTTTGCTGTTGAGGAGGAGGATGAACAGGCAATAAACAAGCTAGATGACTCCAAAGCAAGTGGTGACAGCACTGACTTATCCAGAAGAGAAAGAGACAACTGAGGAGGGTTGCAGCCTTGAAATTTAAATTGGCTCTGTCCGGTAAGCCTACCCATGTTCACACCAAAGATATGGAGTAGAGTAGCCCATTGATTACGAAAAAAGCAAGGAAACAGGCGAATAGAAAAAAAAAACTGTTGAAAAGAAGAATGGAGCTCGTGAACATGCATAATGCCACGACAGAGAAAGCAGTGGAAGTAGTAGAAGACAATAGTGATATGGAAATTATTGACAGTCTGGATGAAGATTTGGTTCAAATGGGTGAAGGAGCTACTCCAATGCATGTGGTATCAGAAAGGGCACTAATGAGCACAAACATTGAGCCCAAACAAGACCCAAAAGAGAGAAACACTGACACAACTAAAGAGGGAAGCACAAGATTTGTGGCACATAATCTGTTCCCTAGTCCTGTTGACAAATGTTTGAACAGGCAAGTAATAATGAAAGTGATGAACTTGATTCCCCAACCTCGCCTTATAGAGTCTAGTCATTTGGAGTATGTGGACCAGGTGGAGGAAGATAGAAATGTGACTGTGATTGTTCACTGTTACGCCTTTAACTCAGTTGACTTGATAGAGCAACATTCATTGCAACTTCATAAAATGGGGTATGACTTTTATCTACAAAACCCCCTCCTTTTCCTGCATGCAGGTGGAAATTGACAACCTGAATGGGCAACAGGAAAATCATCAGTGGAAAATTGTTAACAACAATCAACTGCTATCAACCGGGGAACCCAAAATATGTGTTGGGGCAAGGGTTGCTGCCCTCACCAACACTACCACGGGTGAAGGAAAAAAGGTAATGGTTGATAAGGAAATAGAGGCCATCAATGCCACTCTTTGGTTATCAGGATTTCCACGAGTTAACAGCTTAAACTGCTTGTGATGCGTTAACATTTTGTCTTCAAAGGCCCCTGGCCACAGTAATTTTAGACACAGATCAAAGGGCCATAAAATGTTATATGATTATGATGTTTTCCTTTTGCAAGAAACATCAAATCATGGTTGGATAAAAACATTGCGGCCATGAAGATTTCTTGAATACCTTGATGTTTGGAGAAATCCTGCCTACTGCTGAAGTCACAGATGAAGAAATAGCTGCCTGCAATACATATGTGTATAGAGAAAATGTCAGATGCTATGATCTGTAAGAAAGAAAGTCAAATGCCAGTTACCCATAAACCCATCATTATCCCAGTCTTTAAAAAGTTCAGACAGGAAGAGCTTTCTAACTATAGACTATTGTCTATGTTGGACTCGACTGGGAAATTATTTGGGGCACATTGTTTAGATTGGCTAAATAGCTGGGCTGAAGAAAATAAAATAATAGTCCATTTTCAGAAAGGCTTTAGATCTGGCTCAAGTACTGTACATAGGCTCCTACTATTAAATTATTTGTTAATGAAGGCCAGTAACCATGGAAACCTGCAGGGGCATTTATGTTTGCTGACTTAAAGTCAGCATTCGATACTGTCAACAGGGACAAGCTACGAAGAACGTTTGAAGGTTGGAGGATGCCTCGAGATTTGTTGCACATCCTCCAAAAACTTCAATTCAGGTACTGGCGTGCAAGTGAGGTTGGATAGCATGGGTTCCTGTGCTTAAGAGATTCAGACTGTAAAAGGATAGAAGCAAGGCTGTGTGCTGGCACCGAATATATTTTAACATTTACTTGGCGGACTTGCCTTTCCATCTTTCTAATGGAAATAATGTCCTGCCAAAGATTGGGGAGGGGGGTCATCAGGTTGTGTGGATAACGTATGCATATGATGTGGCCCTATTCGACCACACCAAAGTAAGCCTGACCCGTTTGGTGAAAAAATTGGTGCGTTATTGTAGAGGAGGAGCCAAGTGCCTCTACCGGAAGTCCGGCCCCCATTTTGCTTATATGTTGGTAGCCAGAAATTGAGACATGCAGGACGCCACTAATGGTCCCTATACCGCGAATAATCCTCGAAACAAGGTATCCATTGAGAAAGGGCTAAATGATATACCCATGGAGAAATGAAAGTCTCTTAAAAGAGGTTCCGGAAGAAGTGTGAAAATAAATGAAAGAGAAGACTGGTGATATCACATGAAGAAGAAATGACGCACCCAGAAGAGATGCCAATGAAGAAGGTAAATAGACCTTATGGAATCTGATGGCAAAATGAAGAATTGAGCAACATTTCATGTGAAGAACGAAGATTGCACATGCAGAGAGCACTGAAGAAAATGCAAGGTGTTTTATGATTGTACAGATGCTGAAATGCAAGTAGACTAAGTAATCATGAAGGCTTGGCTATTTGTAGTTACTAGACTGCAGGCAGTGCCACATATATATTACATGGACGCGGTAGCATCCATGTAGTTATGGTTAAGTTGGTGTTTCCATAGGAAGAGCGGGGGCTTGGTCCAGAAAGCGTGCTTTTGCAAATCCGTCCAGTAGTTTTTTTTAAAACGACCAAAACGTAAGGCAAAAAAATGTGTGATATCTCCGTTTGCTCTGCGGACGGACTTCCCGGTTCACTCCGCAGACAGTGCCCCGATTGGCCGAGAGGCTTGCGTGATGTCCGCAGACATGCAACGTGTTCTCTGATTGGACGGCGTGGGGCGTGGAGCGCGTCAGATTTTCTGTGGCGCCCACCATCTTGCATTCGCCGACGACCGCGGACAGCGCGGTGAAACTTGGATTAAAAATTGTATTTAGTGGAGTGTGTTGGTGTGTAAGAGTGTTTGGGGAGGGTGGGGGAGTATGAGATAGGTTTAATGTTCTGTTTTTTTATGTGCTAGACGCTTTTGTTGTGTTGGATTTGTCTGCGGACAACACGGTTGTTCTGAAATTTTCTAAATAAACTAAATGGTGAGGTGTTCTGAGGACGGAGTATGTTTCTGTTTTGTTCGCAAGCAAGCTAAAATTGAGCTAAGAACACTCGCAGTGTCCTTAAATGTTCGTACATAAACAAAACGGGGGTGTCCTGAGGACGCTGTCCATATTGTACTCTGGCAAGTTGAATGTGCTCTAAGAATATATATGTATATATATTTATATATACATATATAGAATCTGGATGTTCTACGTCACGTTTTAGCAAACTAGGACCCCATGAACAGAAGGGCTGAAAGTGTGGCGCAGTAGAAGAAAACAGCTGACGATGAGGGAAGATTTGAGAAAGCTTGTCTGGCCTGGTTTCAAAGATTGGGGCAGCCAAGAAACTGGTTATCTATTTGAATGTGAGAAGCAAGGCAAGCTCCTGTTTAGGTGTAATGAATAAACACTTGGTCTAGATGAAAATCGACTTTGGGCAAGATACACTGAGATTTGAATATAAGACGATGCTCACACTCCCTTCAATTCTCAGGCACAGTGATACTTTGCAAGGCCGAGTTCCAAAACAATTTGAATGGCAGACAGCAGGATTGATGATGGATGATGGGCTAATTGGGTGGGGAGGCATGGTCAAGTCCACCCACAAGCACCTGGGATTACAGATTGCGTGCTGCTAGCGAGTGGAATATTCCAGAAGGGTACAAGCGGGCCACATAGCAAAGAGCCCTCTAGTTTGAGGCCCAATGAAACATTGTGTATTTTATGACACTGAAGATCACTTGCACTAAGTGTGGGCATAGATGTCCACCTGACCTTAGAGACCCAATCACAATCCTATCCCCCATATAAAGTATACCTAGATGTTCACCATAGACCAACCACAATCCAACTTAGGTTTTCTTATTTTGTCACGTAGTATGACATCAATGATGATGAGTTTTTACTATATAACTGTGTTTTTTCATGAGAATCATTGAGAGACTTGAGCGAACGTCCGTTGATGTCCGTTGTACTCCCTGTTTTAGATAATTGTTAATAAAACAGCTACTAAAGACTTGTCAACTTCCTGAGTCGGTCTTATTATTGGTGTAAGAGTAAAATTTGCATCCCCATCATCCCATATAGCGCTACCTCACTTAAAGGGCCTATGGGTTCACATGGAACAGAGGGAGGATGGTTCAAAGACCCATCAATTAGTAGGTTTCCAGTGCTTCAGATGATTGGATACCCTCCGCCATCTAGCCGGAAGATCGCAAGGTTTCCTGTGGAGAGTGGCTGATATAGAAAACTTGCAAGATGATTGACACAGGTGGGATGGGTCCCTCTTTGACAAAATCCCTCTTGGTTTCCACAGGCACTGAGTGGACTTAAGGTGACGGTGGTCGATTGGAGGCTGGTACCGAAGGCCTTGAGCTGAAGTGTGAATGGTGAATAGATTGAGGGGACTGGCAAAATAAAGGAATGGGATTGTGGTAACACAGAAAAGTAACGGGGGTTGTCTAGTATAAACAAAGAGCATTTAGCATATAACGAGGAACATTTAAACGAGGAGTGTTTTATAGAACTGGTTTCCTACCTCAAGGCAGGTCTAGAAGGAGTCATTTCAAAATCCCAAGAGGGTAACTAGGCAGCACATAAACAAGTTTATGATAGGGAATGAGACTCAAACTCCCATGAGAGTATTTTTGGGGCTAGGAGAAAATGAGTACCATGGTGTATATGTGAAAAGTCAACTAGTCTGTCTGTGTATTTTATAATAGAAAAGAGGTGTTGAAGAGCGACAAGAATAAACTATGAGGTTAAAGAAGAGATACAAAGTTATTGTCTACTTTAGGTGATTGTCAGCGCGACTGAAAAGATAGATTGAGATAATTGAGAAGCAGAGGCTTTGAGCAGCGAAGGTTGGAGCGCTCTGATATTTGTTGTTTTTCTGAAAAGTATCTGTGTAAATAAGTATTGACAGTCAATTGAGTCACAATGGGGGATGTTACTCCACTGATGCATCTGCGTAAAAGTTGCCAAAACACAAGCCTAAGCTCAAACAGTATAGTGCAGAGTAGGAAAAAGGGCACAGCAGACAACATGTTCATGCCATGACCAAAAGGGGGATTGCTGTCAAAGGCAGTTTTGCAACACAAGACCACTTACTTGCACCCTTCATACAGAGGGAAGAAATTGGAGACAAGGTTAGTTATTTTAGAGCTCTGGAAGATGTACCAGGAGGAGTGGGAGGATCCGCAGCCTTAGGATTGGATGCTTAATCAGTGTCGGGAGGAAGGTGTTGAGCCGTCTGCTCCCCTTACCTCGCAAAGTAAATGATGGCAGTACAGACAATGTAGGATTGTATCTGTTAAAGGAACTAAAAGCGGCCTCAGGATATAGTAATCCGATATATGAACCGCCTGCCTACAGCAGTGAGGATAGTCCGGAAGAAAAAGCAAACGACTGAATGTGACCACAGACATAGAACGGCAGATTTAGAGATGCAAATGGGAAAAGGATAAAGCTGACAAGGTAACGCACGTACAGAATGAATGGGTGGGTGGACAGATATTGCTCAATTTCCATGGGAAAAGTATCAAGAAAGTTAGGCAAAGGCAAGATCAAGACGAACAGGATAGAAAAGACAGGGAACGAGAGAAAAGACTGAAGATTAGCACAAGAGAAAAATAGGCAGAGACAAGAACAGATGTATCAGGAAGAACAGCAAAAGAAAGAGGAAAGGGCAGAGGAGCAAAGGAAGTATGACAACAGGCAGAGAGCAATCGAAGAACGAGAAAGGGAGAGAGAAGAGGAGGAAGCTCAGAAATTAAGGGATACAAGTATGCAGAGAAAAGCGAAGGGCGAAGGGAAGAAGGGAGGAGAGAAGACATGAAGAGGAAAGTGTTAGATGGGAAGCGAGAAAGCGAAGAGAATTACACAAAGAAATGGAGTGACAAAGGAGACAAAGGGAACGCAATATTGATCACATTCAGAACAAGTTTATGGAACACAGTCCAGTAATATCATGGGGCAATATAGAAGTGTTCCTCCCGCCACAGGGAGCAATGTCAGGGCCATCTAGGGTAGCCCTTGAGGAGAATTTCGGCATAGGGAGCATCAGAGAAAGGATCGATAAGGCCTATCAAGACTTAAGGGAAAGCATCAAACTGGGAAGCCGAGGGAAGGGAGAACAGTCCCAGGCTCTCGAATCACAAAGCTAGGAAAAATACCTGTTTAGTCTCAAGCACAG
This sequence comes from Ambystoma mexicanum, assembly GCF_040938575.1. Taxonomy (NCBI): domain Eukaryota; kingdom Metazoa; phylum Chordata; class Amphibia; order Caudata; family Ambystomatidae; genus Ambystoma; species Ambystoma mexicanum. Next base: position 533,807,840 of record NC_090939.1, read on the forward strand.
AGCCTTGTCCTTAGACAGGCTGACTTTAAACAAGGGTGAAGGGGATGAAAGCCGTACTAGCTGGGGACTAGATATGTCAGACGGAGAGAGAGAAACCTTCCGTGGGGAGGAGGTAGGAATTACATGCGATCCTGAGCATGCCTGCAGACAAGTAAGTAAGATGGTCTGATTTATAGCAGACAAAGGATAGGATGCCAGATCCTATAGCGTATCCAGATTGACCTAAAGGACGGTCGCATAGCGAGAAGAGAGAGCTGGCACCATATGTGAGCAGGCTGAGGTCATTGCCAGGACGAAGGCAATCAGGAACCACTGTCTCCACTATTGATAGGCAGACAATGGGAGCCGATTACAGATTTGGGTTCACACAGTTCCCTTAATTGGAAAAAGGAGGGGCCAGACTGCAGTATATTTTATGGTCACAAATGGATAAGGACAACTTAAGATGTAAACTTCAGAGTTTAACGGCGGGTGCAGGAAAATGGATTTATGAGCTAGAAAAGATGACAGGGGGAAATACTCTAGCAATGTGGGACATTAAGGATCTCCTACGAGCCATTCTTGTGGAAAGGGCCGATGACATTTGGTCGAGAGGAGGATATTCAAGTGTCATGGCACAGAACTCAGCACACGATGGTTCGCCATTTAACAATTGTAGAGCAGATGTCTGGAGAGCACTTAGGGTGCAGTATCCAGACACATCAGGTATGGCTACAATTATGCAGGTTACATGAGAGAAGACGAAGATCCACTTGCTTACATTCAAAGCATTCAGGAACGGTGGACTCTTGAAAAGCGGGAACCATAGAGGAAGACAGTGGTGGTAGTCTATCACATCTTATGTCAAGGATTGCCAGAGCAGGTACTGAGACAGCTTAAGAAACTAGTGGGAATGGAAGCAAAGCCATGGCCAGAAAAACAGTTGACCATAGTGCATCACTGCCGTTACAAGAGAAAAATCGGAAGAAGGAAGATCTATAAAACTTGAGGTAGCCATGTTGGCTCAGAAGAAATTGTCAAAGTACGCCATTGAAGTGGCAGTGTTGACAAGCGGAGAAGGATTGGGAATCCAGCAAGCAGTGGGTGCATCGCAGGCGAATAATCAATGCCAAATCGATCAAGGAGGGAATGGGTTTATACTGCAAAACAGAGGAATGGGCTACAGAGGAAGCAGTGGTTTTCAGAATAATCAAGCGGGGTTTTCTGAATATGCAGAATGATAATCAGAATATGCAAGCAGGATTCAACCAAGGGGGGCTAGTCAGAAGAGCTCCTCCTGTATGTTGGACATGTGAGATGACAGGGCACATTGCGCGCACATTTGGAATCCATGGGTATGTACAGAATCAGCAAATCTCAAGAGGGGAGACAGCTTATCCTCCAGAATATAGCACACAGACTAGGGGCGGGTTTGCCCAAGATCAAACAGTGTATCAAGCACAAGCGCCGCAAATGCAACAGACATTGCAGCCACAGCAAGCACCATTAAATCCTCTGCAGGGGAAGTCACAGCACGCACTCATACAGATAGAGCAGAATGCAAACATGGGTGTCACCGGGGTAGGAAGAAGTCATTTTACAGGTACAGGCATATGCATGTACCCACAAAAGGACAGCTCACAGCGTTACTTGATGTGTTCCGTACTATCAGTGACACCAGACCCCCAAAGGGAACCAAGGGTTGATGTGACGATAGGAGGCAAATCTTTTTCTTTTTTAGTAGACACTGGGGCTACTCGTTTATGTATATGAGAGGGAAAATATCCAATGTCGGGAAATGCCATGCTCAAGGTTTCTCTGGAGCTACAAGCAGAGTTCCTTTTATTGATGAATAGCCAGTCTCTATGGGAAAGTGTGACATGTATGTGCCATTATTGTATTCAAGGCAGACACCAGTTAATATTTTAGGACGAGATTTAATGACAAAGCTTAATATGACAATTTATTTTACTGATGAAGGCATAGTGTGTTCGACTTCAGGGATACATTATATGAATGTGGATGAATTTATATTGGCGTTTACAGGGAAAATCGCTCTGCAAGGAATGCCACTAGAGCCAGATGTTTTTCTTTATGGGGTACACATTCTGTTAACATGGCTACCCGGATTAGTGGGAAAGGTTTTGAGATTATGTGATGCACTTTTGTTCAGGCCACAGATAACTATGGACGAAGAGGAGTGCAGACTATTCCCCTCGAGTTAAATGCAGCCATAGTGTGAGGGGAATTGGCAATGCTCAAAGGAACCAATGATGAGGACAGACCCTGGGGAACAGTGATTGCCATTGGGGAAGGGTAAAGATTGACTGACATCACTGACGTGGATATGTTTACGGATGATCCATCAGAAGATTAAGTAATATTCGAGATGAGTATTACATATTGGATCAGGATAGAGAAAAGAGAGATCCCACAGTGAATGGTGATAGTGCAGCAGCGTCCAGCATTTTTTCGATGAAGATTTGGAAAAGTTACCAAATTCTTTGTGGACTACAGGCCCTTATGGCGAAGGCCCATTGAAGGGGGTAGGGGGGTTCAGATTTAGCTAAAGCCAGGAGCAATTTTACCTCGAGCAAGACAGCCCCATATCACGAGAGGCAAATGAGGGCTTTTAAGACTATTTCGGCTGTAATGGAACAGGGGATCTTAGTGACATCAGAGTCACTGTGTAATACTGCGGTGTATCCTGTGAAGATATCTAAGGGAGGGTCATGGAGAGTCATACAAGACATGAGACCGATTAACCAGATTGTAGAGGCAGAGTTTCCTTTAGTTCTGAATCTGTCAATGATACTATGTAATATCCCAGTAGAAGCAAAGTATTTTATGGTGATTGACTTGAAAAATATTTTTTTCTCAATCCCGTTGCATACAGACTCGGAAGACCTGACATGATTTACGTTTCGCCAAAGTAAACTGAAGAACACTTGTTTGCCCCAAGGGTACTGTGAGTCTCGATCGATCTTTAATAGGGTCCTGCAGATGGACTTAGGCAATATTGATTTGGAAAGCGTTGTGCTACAGTACATAGATGATATTTTAGTTTGTAGTACAACAGAAGATGAGTGCAGACAAGACCTGATTCAGTTAATGACTATTTTAGCAGACAAAGGACATAAAGTGGATAAAGAGAACTTGCAATATTGTGAAGAAGAGGTGCAGTACGTAGGTCAGTTGATTTCAAATGAGGGCAAGAGGGTCACACCTGAAAGAACTGAGATGATTATGAAAACAGCAAAACCGCAAACAATAAAGCAAATGCAGCAATATTGGGTATTATGTAACTATGTTAGAGCGTGGGTATTTGATTATAGTTCATGCACAAGACCCCTTTTGCAGGCTCTGAAGAAAGCACAAGTGAATAAGGGAAAAATACAATGGACTGAGGAAATGGAGGGAGGAATTGAAGAATTGAAGAAAGCAATTTGAACAGCTCCAATTTTAAGAATTCCCAACTATGACAAGGAATTCTTTTTGTTTTCACATATGAATGGGACAGTCATGAGAGCAGTGCTTGCAAAGAGGACTACATTGTGGTACAGACCCCTGGCATATTACAGTGGAATTTTAGATCCAGTTATGAGAGGGCACTTTCCTTGCAAAAATTCGCTGGCGGCAGTCACATTCGCAATAGAGAAGTCTACTAGAATTGTGATGGGGTTCTATATCATTGTTTGTTGAGCATGCTTTGTTTGCCATTTTGGAGAAACCTAAGGATACACTGGGTCTCATTACATGGATGGCGGTAAGGGTTTACAGGTACCGGTATTTTACCGGTACCGGTAAATCCTTACCGCCTTACTACGAGGTCCCTTTGCGGGTTGGGGAATTTAACGCCTGCTTTTTGCAGGCGTTAAAAACCAACCCGCAAAGGGACCCAGGGAGCTAATTACGGTACCGCAGTTTGCGGTACTGTAATTAGCGCCTTCCCCATTCCCATTATGCCCTATGGGGCAAAAATGGGAATGGGAAAGGGCAATGGTGGAAGGGGGAATTACCGCCCCGCCAACCTTGGAATGGGGCGGTAATTCCCCTTTCCACCAAGGCGGTGCCAGTATTTTACCGGCATGAACCATGGCGCTAATAGCGCCATGGTTCTCTGCCATCCGTGTAATGAGGCCCATTGACATCTCGGAGGGCTTCTCCATATGGGTCGGTTATATCGAATCCAGTGATTAAAATAGTCAGGTGTAAAATAGTGAACCCTGCCAAGTTTGTAGCCGAACCTGTGGTAGAGGGTGAGCATGTGCATGATTGTGCTAACTACGAGGAATTCTATGATGACATCCCACACATAAAGGAAAATGCGTTAGCAGAAGGGGAGATTCTCTTTATTGACGATTCTTCAAAAATGTATCAAACTGATGGGGAAAGGTGTTCAGGTGTTGCCGTGGTGAGGCATAGAGCAAACAGGTAATTTGAGGTTGTAGCAAGTGCAAGACTACCATTTCACTTTTCAGTGCAAGCAGCAGAATTAGTGATGCTTATTGTTGTGCATGAAAATCATGCAGGGCAATAAGTATCGTTGTACAGTGACTCCGCCTATGTGATGTCAACCATGCACGAAGGGCTAGCACGTTGGCAAAGGAAGGGCTGCCTCTGAGTGGATGGCGCTCCAGTGCAACACACAGAGTTATTGGACAGGCTTATTAAGGCACTCCAACTCCCAGTAGCCATTGCAATAGTTAAATGTGCAGCACATACTAAGCGAACTGACTTTATCTCTCACGGGAACGAAGCCGCAAACAAAGAGGCCAAAAGGGTTGCATATTCACCAGAAGTTTCACGTTTTGATACTCTAGATGTAAAGGAAAAAGTAGTCCTGATTATGATTGTAAATGAAGGGTTTAATCATTTGTCAAGAACACAGTTGATGGAGGTTCAAAGTGGTGCACCATAGAAAGAACAAGAATTGTGGAAACAAAGGGGTTGTTCTTTATACCCCTCTGAAGCATTGTGGTGACAGGACAGCACTGGAAAGCTGGTGATGCCTGTAACCTTGTTAAGGGTAGCGCTTGAACAGCTGCACTACCCTGCGCATGTAACAAGGGAAACCCTCACAGCAGCTATTGCGGAGGACTGGTTTGTACCGAACCTGTTAGAACATGGTTCATTTTAAGCAGTAAATTGCATTGTATGACAAATGTTTACTGCTGGACATAGACTGTGAACGATCAGAGGAGTGAGTCCTCGACCAAACTGTCCTTTTCAGCATTTACACATTGAGTATGTCAATATTCTGCAAGTATGTAGTGGATACAGGTATATGATAGTGGTGGTGTGTGCCTTTTCTAGGAGGATCGAAGCAGGTCCTTGTACACACCCTGATGCCACATGCACAGCAACGTTTTTAGTCCGAGAAGTCTTTCCAAGATGGGGAGTGCGTGAGGTGTTGAAATCCGAAAATGGACACCATTTTGTTAATGAAGTATTTGAACAGATTAGCCTATTATTAAGTATAAAGCAAAAGTTTTCTTCTGCTTATCACCCGCAAGCAAATGGACTATGTGAGAGACTCAATGTTCTACTTAAAGAGAGAATTGCAAAATTGAAATTGACATTGAAGAAGGGATGGCTGTATTGCCTGCCCTTTGCATTATATGTATTTTTATTTTTACATTTTTTGCGTCCCAGGAGGATAGCTCAGCGGCAACGTCCTCACCTTGGAAGCAAGACGACATGAAGCAACACAGGTTCGATCCCCGGGTCTGCACTTAGAAACCTCTGGGTGTTTAGGCGCATTATAAATACTCAACTAAGACAAAAAAACAACAAAAACAACTACGCAACTAAAACAAACCATTCCTATAACATCGCCTCGATGCCCGTGGGCTGTGTGAGCACTTTAAAAATGCAAAATAAATAAAAAAATTGCCACTAGCATCATCACTACAAGAATAGAGAACTAGAACAGCTGCCACTGTGTTTCAATCTGGGCAGGACTGGAGCCATTCCCAACAAGAGACTAGATACATGGTTGCCCCCCTTACCATACAATGCAGCCACTTGAATGCAATTTGCTCATTACTGGCATTTGTGCCTTTCCAATTGCATGCCACAGATACAAAGTGTTTGCAAAGGAATTTACACTAGCGCTAATGAAAAACTACATGCTCAATTGTCATTTGTGAATGCGCAAGATGCAATCGAATTGCTGCAAATGTAAAGTAACAAGGCCCCCTGAGATCCTGAGAGGAGGGGGAGAGGGAGACAAGGTAACAGAAAGAGTTAGCGAGAGACACAGAGAAAGAGAGAAAGAGAGAGAGAACGAGAGAGATAGAGAGAGAGAGAGAGAGAGAGAGAGAGAGAGAGAGAGAGAGAGAGAGAGAGAGAAGTATACAGATAATTCAGAACTAAGGTCCTAAGAACATGCAGCATCCTGCATCGCAAATAAGAAGTTTGTCCCTGTCCAACTGACACCTATACATGATTAACTCCCTATGGAGAAGATAAAAGTCACATAGTGCCCCAAGGGTACTATCAGTCCGGCTTTGTATATAAGGGACCAGTTTATCACTTGACATTAACTGTGCCGTTAATGGGTATGGTGGCAACCGTGAATGCAGACAAGACTCTTTCCAAACTAGATTAACTTAGTTGTAATCTGCACATCATGTTTTACCTTTACTGTATAAAACATATTATATCCTTAAAGACGAAGGAAGGGTTCATCACTACAGGATAAGGACCCGCCACCATGCCTCGGGCCATAGGTTGGGGAAAGGCCCTTATAAGTCCTACAGAGGTGTATACGGTTATTACCACCTTATGTTGGTAGCAATACATATGTTTGAGTTTTGTTGGTGAAGTAAAAACATTGAGTGTATAACGAGTAAAGTAATTAGAGAAACAGAAGTAGGGCTTGATTCACAGAAGCATTTTACAATGGTGCAATTCCATAGGAAAACACTCTGTGAATCAGGCCCTTAGTGCGTTAATTGTGTTTTTATGTTGTAGTGTTTAAATAACTAGGCTGTCTTTATAAATTAAGTCTTTCAATTGCAAACTAGGTTTAACTGAAGTGCGTTTAAAATATGCAAGCTTAAGGCATCATGTAAAAGTAAACAGTTTATCTATTAGAACGTGAAAGCATATTCCCATGTTATCACTTTCTCTTTGGTGTGTTAAACAGGATTTTGCAGGGTGGAAAAGGGCATCCTAGAGTGCGAGTGTCTTGTTGCAATAGATCTTGCATTGTTGTTTCACTGTGTTAGGCATATGCAGTACCCTCTGGGAACACCCCACACAATTAAGACTACAAGTGCAAGTACAAATTCACCTTTGGTACAAGCCTGTACTACACAGTAAAGTGGTAGAGATGGCTGAGCAGCCAGACTTATCTCAAGAGTAAAGTGAGCAGTATCAGAAGTTACACAAAGGACAGCAATGACTATGGTTCAAGCAAACACTGACTCAAGGTTTCTGAGTAAAAGAATATACATTTATTTACCCATCAGTTGTAAAACAGTTCACTAAAGTCAAGCAGAAAAATCACTATCTTAATACACTACACACCACCTAATGAATTCTGGACAAGTTCAGCTCAAAATGAAGTGTGAACAAAATGGCACTCCAGCAATTTAAAAAGGGAGGGAAAGACAAGGTTATCAACAATTAATCAGCACCAACGAGTAAATAGTCAGGCAATCTAGAAAAGGCTTATTACAACTATGATTCAAGTCAGCTTACTACAACTATGATTCAAGTCAATAGGCCTGGGCCAATGTTAATGGTTCAAAGTCTTTTCTCAGGATCGCACAGTTCAGAATAGTTCGCGGTTAGGTCTTTGCTAAGAGTTTGAAACGAAGTTGGTCGGACAAAAAGTTATTTAAAAGAGTAGAGAAGGACCAGCTCTCGGATTAGCGAAAGATTTCACACACTTTCACTGCGGTCGGATGGAACGAACGACCGGATTTGAACAGTACATTAATAGAAGAAGAATGCTGTAGCTGAGGCAGAAGTTCCTGTCAGGACCTGCAGGCTCACGGTTCCTGAAGCGAATATCGGATTGACAAGAAGGAGGAAGACTGGATGGTCCTGCACTGCCCAAGGAAGAAACCAGCAGCAGAGCAAAGCGACAAATACAAGGCGCGTTCCTTAAAACCCAAACAGGGTCTGAGCCTCCTGGCTATCCAGTTCACTGCAGCTGTGCACAGCAAATTCGACCAGGAGAGAGAGGCCTTGCTTGGTGTTTGGCAAACTGGATGGTCCCACCAGCTCAAGGAAAGAAGATTCCTTGCAGATCTTCTCTGTCATCGAAGTTTGGAGATTCGGACCCGCAGCAGGGCTTCACCGGGTGGTTCGGTCGTGATAGTTGTCCTCTTCCTTCAACTTCTCTTCGATTCTCTCGAAAGAGTGGCGACTCTGCCGTCCAAGTCCCAGAGACCTGCTTTGTATGCAGTTTTCCCCCATTCACACAGCCTGGCTGTCAATCACACAGCAGGGTGGCTGTCCTGGCCAGACAATCACCAAGCCAATCAAACAAGAGTGTGATTTGAGTCTCCAAGGAGACCCTGTGCAGGGGATCTAAAACCCCTCCCTCACATCCTGTCCACCCCAGACGCTCAGGGGTGTGCAGAAGCCCACCAAAGGACGGCGAACAAAGGAACCAAACCTGGTTTGGCACGCAGAGTAAAACACTTACAAAAAGAAATAGCGAATAAACCCAGCTGGAACCAAATAAAAGTAAATGTGGTTCAGCGGGTTTAAGTTCGTGGCTACTAACATAGCCTAAAACAGTACCAACGCTATTTCCATAGACCGCGGTAGGAAAAAAATGGTAGATACCACTGCCACCAGCCAAATCTTATTGAAAGGGGAACAAAATAATGTTCAATGAGAGACAGACAAAAAGGGATAACTATTAACCCTTTCCAGTACTCTATGTAAGATAGTTTGTACTGCGTCTGTGAATTTAAACAGATGAATAAAGTCAATGGTAACTTTACATGTTTTGCGAGACAGTAGTCAGTCCCAAAAAATGGAGTTTGAAGTGGAAAGTCTAAGGGGCTGATTAATGGAATTATGTGCGCCGAAAAACAGGCTTTGTGCGCCATTCTGCCCGCAAATCCCTGATTTACAAATAGGGATTTGCAAGCAGAATGGCGCACAAAACCTGTTTTTTGGCGCACATAATTCCTTGAATCAGCCCCTAAAAGTCAACCCTGTGTCACTGTACTAAAGGTGCTGTGTGACAAACAGTAAAAAGATGATGCCTATGGAGTAGGTGAGACTCCAAAGTCTATGAACACAAAAATGTGCCCACATAGCCTAAAACACATGTAAGAGTGGGAAAAAAGGCTGACACTCTTACCAAGTGAAGAGTTTAAATCCCAGAAATCCAGCAAAGCTGCTGAGGGAATCTGTAGGTAAGGAAAATTAGCCATTCTGGAAAATTCACACTAACACCCTGACTGCTTTTGAAGACACAATGTTCTGAACACAGTCGTTCCCAGTTTTCCTGACTGAACTCTGAACATTCTGATTGACTGAGAGGAGGTCAAAAACAATCACCATGTGCTAATATCTCTTTGTGAATTTTCCAAGTAGTACACTCTATCTTGAAAGCAAACTGCTCCACTCCTTCGTGGGGACCGTAACTGCTTAACCATTGGTACCAATTTGTGAATCAGGGAAAACTTGACAGAGACCCTTTGGCCTTCACGTGGGTGAGTCGCTTACACCGTGGTCACCAAAGTGAAACCATCCCAATACACATAAATTAATTGACTTACCATGGTCCATTCTAACCCCTATCTTCTTAAATGAATCTATTCTGAAAAATAGTCATATGCTAGAGCGTATTCTTGAAGGGGTGGACAGGGAACCAAAATAGGCTGTGGAAATAATTTCCAAAGGGTCCCATATTACACACTCTGGGCAAATACAACCATTTTCCATTGAGAAAAATTGGAAATAAAATAGGTAACCACACAATAGAGTCCCAGTGTGCAGAGACCCACCAGGAAATCTCCAGACTTCCAGTCCACCCCTGGTTCATTGTGGGAAACAAGCTTAGCAGGTGAAATGACAGCAACCCAATCAGAGGTATTTCACTGTGATGAAGCTGAGAAATATGTGACATTACATCTAGTGAGAAATTGTAACAGGACCAACTAATAACATGTATTTGATATGGTTTAACACTTACAATTTTCTTCTAAATATGCTAAAAGAATACAACTAGATTCCGTTCCATCCATGGCATAATCTAGTGGAATATTCCCATTGACATCCTGCAGCAGAGCATTGGCGCCAGCCTAAATTGAAAGAGAGAAAGAAACCCATTATATAATTTCCCAATTTGAACAAATACATTTGAAAAAAAACTTTAAATGGTCTCATTAATGCATGTAAACATGTGGCACTTAGACTATTTGATACAAACGGGAGATGTAGAAAATACTTATTTTCGGCACGATTGAAAAAGCCCCCCAAAAAAGGTGCAATAGTATTTTGCAAAACTAAGCATAGCTTTATGTTGAATGTTGGGGAAAAAACGACTTTGATTGACAGTGTCCAAAACATGCTGTTCAATCAGTAAAAGGGCGCTCACGTAACATATATGGTACTACCCAATACCCACGTACAGCATAACAAATGACGTTTTGTGATTCCTCAGTGAGGTATATTTCAACGTATTTGAATAAAACACTAATATAAAACAAGAGAACTTGTGATAATGTCGGTGGTGTAGTATGTCTCATCTGTGAAGCACATTAACATTGAACGTGCACGTTAAACTAGTGTTTCATCCACTATTCAGTCATTATGCATTATTTTAAATATTACTCAGAAGAGATCACATGCCTCAAACTCATTCTAGCATTTTAGTTGTCTGAATTCACTGTTTTCTTGAAACGACCAGTAATTATGCAGCTTTTCTTATTGTCAGTGTCTCAGTCAAGTTGCCTTATTTAGAAAAGCATTTTTCCCAATTGAAAAACGTGTTTGTAGATCAGACCCAATAAGTCCTATTACCTCCCGCATTATATTAACACTCGGGTGCAATTGTGTTGGCGCAGTGACAGTCGCTTCCTTGGAACACTGGCTATTCTTCCATCTACATTTCCGCATTTTACAAGGAAGCTGACAGTGCTTCCTCAAAATGAACATCCATGTACTGCTTAACTAAATCATCGCATTGACACCGTTGTGCCATCTGCCTGTTCTACTTTGTTCATCCTTTGCATTTTTAGTTTTGGTTCTAGTTGTTACTTTAGCGCCAACTCTAAATCAAACGTGTACAGATTAAGGGGCCGATTCATGGAACAAACGTGCGCCGAAAATCTACGCGCAAGCAGGCGCAAGCAGGCGCAAGCGGAAAAAAAGATTCATGTGCGATCCATGGAAGTCCCTGCGTGTGTCTTCCTCGGGATGTGCGCCAAACCCGTGCATGGCGCACACGTCACTGCAACATCCCGAAAGACGTGCGCGACGCGCACAGTGAAAGCGCACAACCTCTGCGCATACACTAGAAAGTGGGCGGAACACGGGGCGTAACGCGCGGAATGGGGAACAACTTGCGAAAACAAGGGCGTAACTGGGGATGTACTGCAGGGAAGCAGAGGGAACGCCCACACGCACCCGAACCACACGTATTCATGGAACCGAATATGGCAAAGCCACGCACAGCGAAAGACACGCACAAGCCGATACACGTCCGCCACACGAAGGCAGGCGGTAGCGTCCCTGCGCATTACAAAAGAGGCAACATACAGCAATTGTGCGAGCGGGGCACGTGTATTTCAGGGGTTCGCGTGAACTTTTCCACGCGATCGGGCCTGGGGGAGCGGGCTATGTAAATTTCAGGGGTTCACGTGAACTTTTCCACGCAATCGGGCCTGGGGGAGCGGGCTACGTGTATTTCAGGGGTTCGCGTGAACTTTTTCATGCGATCGGGCCTGGGGGAGCGGGCTATGTGTATTTCAGGGGTCCGCGTGAACTTTCTCACGCGATCGGGCCTGGGGGAGCGGGCTACGTGTATTTCAGGGGTTCGCGTGAACTTTTTCACGCGATCGGGCCTGGGGGAGTGGGCTACGTGTATTTCAGGGGTTTGCGTGAACATTTTCACGCGATCGGGCCTGGGGGAGCAGGCTACGTGTATTTCAGGGGTCCGCGTGAACTTTCTCACGCGATTGGTGGAAATCCACGTGTGTTCTGTCATCACGTGCAATGAGGGAAACACCTGCGCGCGTCACGTCACTTACGCGCATAGGCCCTTACCTCGTATTACACGCGAACGTGCAGTTTTCCACGCGCGCTGAAATGCGCATGCACGTCTGTACGCGTCACGTCACAGGGGCGCTTGCGCTTGAGGGGCCTTCTGTCCAATGAAAATGCGTATGCGTGCAGACGCGCTTGCGCGCTAAGGGCCTTTCCTCGAATTACATGCTGACGTGCAGATTTTTCACGTGCCAAATCACTCTGTATCAAGCTGGCCATGCGAAAACACACGGAAGACCACGCTCCTGCCCAGAAGGCCGAATCACTGCCCCCCAGTGCCCCGAGCAGCCTCCCACATGCCATCTGCTGCTGCCTGCCTGCCTGCCTGCCTGCTGCCACCGTGCCCTGCCATTTGGTGCCTGCACATCAGCCATCTGCAGGGGTCCAGTTGCTGTGTCCACCCCTGCTGGTACAGAAGACTCCCGACTCGAATAACATCGCTCCACAGCCCAGCCCCAGGACCCAGTTGCCCACCCACTCCTGCCCCTGGGGTGGCCATGTCGGGCACATCCACATCTGACCCCAGTGGCAACCCCCGGCCAGAGGGGCAGAGGGGCACCAGCTTCACTGCCACCGAAGTTGGTGTCCTGGTGGAGCAAGTCCTGGGGCAGTATGATGCCCTCTTCGGATCGTCCCGCGCCAACAGGGAAGGACGGGATAGGATCTGGGCCGACTGTGTGGTTGCCATCAACGCGGAGGGGGTGGCAACCCGCACCATCCAGAAGGTCAAGAAGCGCTGGGAGGACTTGAGGTCCAGGACCCTCATGAAGGCCCGGCGCCTCGTGGAGGGGGGCCGGGGCCGCATGAGTTCCATCCAGTTGAGGGTCCTGGAACGCGCACACCCAGCGCTCCACGCCCAGGTCCTTGAGAGGGAGACCCGTCTGGAGTTGAGCGGTAAGTGGCCAAGCATTGCTGTGTGAGACAGGGCATGTTGCAGTGTGCTGGTTGTCTGATACTTGCCTGCATGTGTGACATAGGCCATGTACGCATGTATGTGTGCAGGGACATCATGGTAATGCATGTGCGACCTGTAATGTGTGAACCGCATGGTTGTTGCATGTGTTTGAATGCGACATGGGGAGCCCTGTGCAGATTGCACACATGAGAGCATGGCAGTCTCTGTTCCTGGACATGGGTGGGGGCGAGGGATGGGTGCTGATGCCAGATACATATGTGGTATCCATGTCTGTGTGCCTGACCTGCGTGTCTGTGACTTGTGAGTGCCATGGATGCATGACACATGTCTGTGACAATGTACAGATTCACTGATGCAGCCTAGTCATCCTTGTATGCACTGTGATTCGGGTGTACGGGGCCAGATGGATGTGACTGAGGTGAAGTGTGTGCATGTGATAGGCATGACCCATGATGCATGTGAGTCCCATTACATTGTATGATTCGAGAGTCCATTGGACATGCATTGAAATGTCCATGGCACGCACCATGACTGTCACTGTGTGTGTTTTGCCTGGACTGACACATGTGTTGTGGTGTGACATGATGGAAGTGTACTTTGACAGTGGCACTCATCTGCTATTGCTTCCTGTCTAGGGGACCATTGTACAGTACCCTGATGCTTGTGTTCTATATCTCCCTCTACGCAGCGGCTAGTGAAGGAGAGGGCGGAGACGGCGCTGTGGAGCAAGGCGGCAGGGATGCCCCCACGGCTGCAGCGGAAGGGGTGGGTGAGCCCCCACAGGGGCCTGCTACGGTGGTAGGCGGCGAGGAGCCATCCAGGTTGGTGGTTTCCACAGAGGAGGAGGCCGCCACTGAGGCGCACATGGGGCCTGGTGGGGGCATCCCTGCTGGTGCAAGTGGTGCAGTCCAGGGGCAGGGGCAGGAGACAGCACAGGTCACCGTGGAGGGGCCTGTGCATGTCGCTGTCCCTGAACCTGTGGGTGCACCACCTTGCACCAGCAGGGATGCCCCGTCCCAGGCCCGTCCGCAGGTAGAGGGGATGTCCATGTCATCTGACTCCCCTCCACCTGCGGACGAGGGGACCCCTGGCCGTGTGGAGAAGGTGCTGATTGGGGTCGCAATGCGCACAGCTGTGATTCGTGATGGCGTGCATGCTTCTCAGGAGGAGCACGCACGTCATCACGAAGAGCACTGTGCCGACGTGGCCCAATTGGGATCGGCCATGTTCGGGGGTTTCCTGCATGTGTCGGCCAATCTGGCGGCCCTCTCCTCCTCTGTGGAGACTATACGCCAGTCGTTCTCCTTGCCATCTTCCGGCCCAGATGCCACCAGGGCCCCCTGTGGACCTGCCCTGACCAATGCAGCCAGCTCGGTGGGGATCCCATCCCTGCCACAGTCGGGAGTCAGAGGTCCAGCAGGGGTGGATGTGACGGCATCATCGGGCAGGGCACGTGCACGACGGCGTCAGTGGTTTCCATCATCCTGGATGCCGTCGTGCTGGCAGAGGCAGTGGCGTCGGAGGCAGCAGCAGGCTCGACGTGGGAGGCATCATGGCTCGGGGCCATCAAGATCAGAGGGGCAGGCATCGGCCGGAGGGCAGGAGAACCCTGGGATGGTAGTGTCTTCCGTGTGGGAGCAGTTGGTCCAGCGGATAGGTGCGGAGCGGCAGCGGGCGGAAGAGGAGCGGCTCACCATGGTCAGGGCGGAGTTCTCCATGCGTCGGGCGTTGAGGCGGGCTGAGTGCCTCGAGGAAGCTCGCAGGGAGTTTGAGGTGAACATGGGGTTATCCCTGCGAGACCTCGGGGCCAGGACAGAGTCCCGCCTCCAGGACATCGACATGGAGTTCGATGATGCCCTGGCCGGCAACATCAACAAGTGAGCCGCAGGACTTGCCCGCTGCCATTGTATATAGTTATATAGTTAGTGGTAGGTTTCCTTTAAATTATTTTTTTTTTATTTGGTTGCGATTGGACAATGCGTTACTTTTTTGTATATAGTTCAGTTTTTAGTTAGTTGACATAGTTAGGTTTCATTTGGTTGGGCTCATGGACCCGGGATTGTCTTGTATATAGTTCTTCTATGGATTGTTGGATTTTTTGGATTTTTTTCATGGCATTCATCTTCTTGTTGTTGTTTTGCTTTGTGGTTTTTCTAATTTCATTTCCATTCTTGTTGATTTTCAATACATTTTTATTTTCATCCTTCAATGTGTCGTATCATCTCATTACTTTCATGCATGTCATGTTGGGTGTTTTAACATTCACTTGCAGCCATTGTGTGTGACAGACATGTGTTCATTTGCATTATTTACATTGGGTGTGTAACATGTAATTGCCTTTGATATGTGGGTGGATGTGATAGTTGGTTGGGCCTTTTGGCAGGGGGGGATGGCCATTACGGACATGATTGGGGATTGTTGGGACCCAGGTGCAGGGGGGCATGGATGGGACATGGGTGGGGGCCTGCTGGCAGGTGCCCCACAGTGCTGGGGGGTGGGGGTAGTGGGAGACATGAGTTGGACATGGGTGGGGGCCTGCTGGCAGGTGCCCCACAGTGCTGGGGGGTGGGGGTGGTGGAAGACATGGGTGGGGGCCTGGTGGAGGCTGCCCCTGGTGACTGGGGGGGTGGGTGTGCTGGGAGACATGGGTGGGGGCTTGGTGGAGGCTGCCCCCGGTGACTGGGGGGGGTGGGGGTGCTGGGAGACATGGGTGGGGGCCTGGTGGAGGCTGCCCCTGGTGACTGGGGGGGTGGGGGTGCTGGGAGACATGGGTGGGGGCCTGGTGGTGGGTGCCCCTGCACTGCTGGGGGGTGGGGGTGGTGGGGGACATGGGTGGAGGCCTGGTTGAGGCTGCCCCTGGTGACTGGGGGGGTGGGGTGCTGGGAGACATTGGTGGGGGCCTGGTGGAGGCTGCCCCTGGTGACTGGGGGGGTGGGGGTGCTGGGAGACATGGGTGGGGGCCTGCTGGCAGGTGCCCCGCAATGCTGGGGTTGGGGGTGCAAGGGGACATGAGTTGGTGATCATTGGTGCAAGGAGACATGTGCCTTTGCTGGGGGGCATGCCCATGTTGGGTGGGCTGCTTGCGGGACATGACCAGGGATGCAGGGTAGTCCCCAGTGGTGTGGGCTGCCTGCAGGGGCCGTGGAGGGTGTACAGGGAACACCTGGGAGGACCCACACTGGCAAATCACATGTAGGACTCCCCGGCACCCCTGAAATACACGTACCCTGCTGAAATCGCGTGTAAAACTTTGTGCGCACCCCTGTAATACCCGCACGCAGCCCAATCACGTGTGAAACTTTGCGCGCACCCCTAATACCCGCACGCAGCCCAACCGTGTGTGGAACTTCCCGCGCACCCCTGAAATACACGCGCCCAGGCCAATCGCGTGTGGAAATTCCCACGCACCCCTGAAATGCACGCAGCCAGGACAATCGCGTGTGGAACTTCCCGCGCACCCCTGAAATACACGCGCCCAGGACAATCGCGTGTGGAACTTCTCACGCACCCCTGAAATTCACGTAGCCCGCTCCCCCAGGCCCGATCGCGTGAAAAAGTTCACGCGAACCCCTGAAATACACGTAGCACGCTCCCCCAGGCCCGATCGCGTGAGAAACTTCACGCGAACCCCTGAAATACACATAGCCCGCTCCCCCAGGCCCGATCGCGTGAGAAACTTCACGCGAACCCCTGAAATACACGTAGCCCGCTCCCCCAGGCCCGATCGCGTGAGAAAGTTCACGCGAACTTCTGAAATACACGTAGCCCGCTCCCCCAGGCCCGATCGCGTGAGAAACTTCACGCAAACCCCTGAAGTACACGTAGCACGCTCCCCCAGGCCCGATCGCGTGAAAAAGTTCACGAGAACCCCTGAAATACACGTACCCCGCTCCCCCAGGCCCGATCGCGTGAGAAACTTCACGTGAACCCCTGAAATACACGTAGCCCGCTTGCCGTGCTGGTACAGGGTTAGCGCAGCCCTTTGCGCTGGATTGGGGATTTTGATGGCTTTTCCCTGCGCGGAAGGCGTTCTTGGGGGCGTAACTGGCGCTGCTGCAAGGTCGCTGCGCCACTGTGCGCCACGGCTGGTTTTGGTGGCTGGAATCCATGAATACGCTGTGCGCGGAAATGGGTTTTGGCGCACGCAGCTGGCGCAGGGATTCGCACGCGCACACTGTGCGCCAGCCGCGTGCGCCACTTGTACGCTGAATTCTATGAATTACCCCCTTAATCTAGATTCAGGACGGCTTCAATTGTGAGGAGGGGCACAAAGATTATTGGGTATTGTTTGGATATTAACCCACCCATTGACTGTCCAGGGCCGCATGAATTCATTTGGCCATTTCCGCCTAGCACCTACCCCAACCTGTACAAAACACATCCTCCTGGGATCTCTTTGACCGATCCTTCAAACAGCAACATCAAACGTTGGGCTGCCAGTTGTATTTCTAAGGTGTCTGATGAGAGTTAACGACATAATTGCAGCTGAAAAATGTGCTGCTGCCGTAATAAAAATGTCTAAACCAATTGTGCCGTCAGCCACATGATTTATGTATGCACCTTGCACTGAGGTCTTGTTAATAACTAGCATTGATTAAGCAAACAGTTTTATCAGAATTTCGTCAACTACTCGCAACAGACATGGGGCAGTATGAGAGTTGTATAATGATTCTTTGCCTTAAAATGTGGTGATTCAGACATGTATTTTTTTTTTTTTCTGGGCACAAGAACATGTTCTGAATTGTGATTGCTCATGAGTAGCTTTAAAGCGGTGGCGCCAATCGTACACTAAAGAAGTTCTAGTAGATGGCATTTTTCAAGATGGATTTTAAGAATAGTTGTTCTGTATTTCCCTGCATGTTTTCCATGTCTCATTTTCTGGTGATGTACAGTAAAGATAGCCAATATTTTTGGGTTCATTTGAAAATGTCTCCAAACAATTGATGAACATTTAGTGCTAGCACATGGAACCCGTTGACCTGTATTTCTAGAGATTTACGATGGAATTTAGGTCTGTTTTGGGGGTTGGCATTTTTCTTTCTGCTGTGTTTTTGCCAAGCTATTGGTGATTTATTTTGTTGTTCTCATAGATGCACAATATTGAACATTTGTGCTATTAACATTTCCACTCCCCTGTCAATCAGCGTTTTGAGTTTCACTTTCTGCCCAACCTTTCACAGGAGCAGCATCTGCAGTGTCTACATCGAAGTGCGATGCCTCTCGACTGTGATCAGGATTGCCTGCTGTTCCACCTTCAAATGACCCCTACTCATTTGAGGACGGGTCAGATTAAGATCAATTGCTGCTATAGCTGCGGACAATGCAACAATTATGGCTTTTTCTTTGGTTGCAAATTGTCTTGCATCAGTATTAGGCAGTTGTTGCAGAAATGTCTTGGTCACCTACCACACTTTCAGTGTGAATACCTTCGCCTCACACATTTTGACAAGTTCATGTAAAGCATTAAACTTATGTATTTTAGCCAGTCTTAGGGAATGATGATTGAGCGATATCTCAAGCCATGTTGCCTTTAGGCATGATGGCATGTACATAGTAAAATGCATTGGAATGTATTCATGCATTAAGCATACATCTGTGGTTATGGACAGATGTTCCCATTCATTTTGAATGCCTGGGCTTTAAGCCAGACTAATCAGTTGTTTTGGAAAACACAGGTACAATACAATAGCAATACATCTTGCACTCATATGGTATGGTATGTGTTCCAATGATATGGTTTGTTGTAGTAAATAGTTCTGAATGTACCCTTTAACAATAAAAAAGTCTGCAAGACTACCATGGACTACAAGGCTTCAAAGCTAGGCCGGAAGTGAGGGAGATTGTTAACTGATGGGTCTAGTGATAATTTGGCTTCAAGTCTCAGGGATAATTTGGCTTCATGCTGTTGGCTTAGGGCTGCTGGGGAGGAGTAAACTTGGATTAACAACAGTTATGATGCTATAAAAGGCTGACTTCTGGTAGTAGCAGCAGTCAAAGAGCTGTTTATGTTGCAGGATGAGACAAAGCTGGATGCAGGCGAAGTTGAGGGACCCGTAAGCAGACTGGAATAACTCTCCCCATGATAGCCTATGTAGAGGGGAGGGAGATCGTCCCTCCTTTTTCTGCTCGGATTTTAAAGCATCTGACATTGCATGTTTGGGCTCCAGATTGATTTCCGTTTGCTTTTTGAGAATAACTACTCTTTTTGACTGAGCTGCCTGCATAGAGAAGCATTCCTACCTATGGCAAACAGCTCCAGACACATGGACATATTGTATTCACAATTTTCTGTTGTTTGCATCATGGTCAATACTAATTCACATTCAATCTTTTAAGGCATTGTTCTGCTTTTAGCTAAAACACCATGATTCTTTTGATAGGTGTGTATTTCCAATTCAATTTGATATTTTGGGATTTTTCTTGGTCTTAAATTGTGCAGACCACACACCATCATCCAGGCTCCAGGCATCCACCCACAACTCCCTTCTCCCTACCCTCAGAGGACAGTAGTGAGTATGTGAGCCTGGTTTACCCATTTCTAATATCACATTGGGAAAGAGGAGAGGTATTAAGAAGGCAGCTCATTCTATATGGTTGTCTAGTGAGAATTAATGAAGCTGTCAGTTTCCTTTGGTGTACCTATTATTCTTCTGAGATGGTTAACTGGTCTTGAGTGGATATCGAGGCAAAGAAGATGATATCTGCATATTCATCGTTAACTTTTTGCATATTGAGTGTGTTATGTGTAGTTACAATAATAGCAGCAATGTTTCTTAATTACTTATTTATCATAATACAAATAATTACACTTTACAGGAAAGTGTGAAAACATTCAATGAGTGTTCACTATTGAGAATCAAGTGAGAAGCATTTGAGCATATGTATTAGGTGTTGGGCATCTATTTGAAGTACTGAACTCCTGTATACAGTGCTTGCTTCAATAATTATGGGGTTTGCAGAAGGTTTGAGCTGTGGACCATCAATAAAATATATGACATTAGTAAATACGTCCTGTGTGGATATGTGAGGAGTCTAAACCTCTGCAGGGGTTTGATGCCTACTCTCTCTTCTGATGTAGTGACATTTACATATACATGCTTTTCTCTACCTCTATTCATACAGCTCCTACTGGGAGGTCTAGGAAACCCCCCTTGGGGTGGAGGAAAGGCTGTGAGGTGGAAGTGATACAAATCATGTCAAAACATGCTTGGCTGCCCTTTTCTAGGGCACATCTTCTGTCTACTGCAACATTGTATGTTCCTTCTGTGTGCCAACATATTATGATGTTGTAGCCCTAGCATATTATAAGTGTATTTTGTATACAGCTCTCTCACAGTGGCTTACACATTGTCCAATAGTGTTGGCTCTCCTTCACATATTTACAACCCCACCCCTCTCTCTAATTTTGTTTGACATGACATGATATGATATGACATTTGTAAGGTGTTTATACACAACTGTTTCTAGACACAACAAGACAAGGAGGGAGAAACAAGGGAGGACGAAATAACAATCTTACTAGGCCATGTCATTCAGATCGCACAAGTGCGGGGAAGAGGGAAGGGGAAGTGCACTTAACTCACATGTGCCGCCAGCGGGTGGCTATTAAGTGCAGAGAGAAGGGACTGTAGGGTTGCAGATACAGACCCTTAAGTGCTGGAGGGCTTGGAGGCAGTGCAAGGGCAACTGGACATACAGGAGCTTGGGCCCGAGTTCAGAGGGTGACCAGGTGACCAGTGCACAGAGCAGTCAAGTGCATCAGCAGAGCAGAGGAAGAGAGAAAGTGGAAGCGAAAAGGAAGTGTTTGAGTTGCATCTAGAACCGGAGGTGGCTCTGCTCAAATTTGAGAGAGGCAGGGAGGCTGTTCCAGTGGGAGTCCCCGGCCGAGGAGCTAGATCTGCCCCCAATTCTCTGCTTGGAGAAGCGTTTGGCCCTCAGCAAGTTGGAGGTGGATGAGCAGAGAGCTTGAGAAGTAAGATGTTTTTGAAGAGAACATTGGAGGTAGAGTGGTACCAGGCCCCAGAAAGCCTTGTGGACAATGCAGAGGGTCTTGAAGTTGATCCTTGCAGCCACAGAGAGCCAGTGAAGAGATTTCAGAGCTGGAGAGATGCGATCCCTGGGCTTGAGGCCAAGGACAAGACTCGCATTCCTGTTCTGGATATGTTGTAAAGGTCGCAGAGTAGATGCGGGAAGATTTAGAAAGAGGCTGTTGCAATAGTCCAGCCTAGACAGGACCAGAGCTCTGGAGACTGTGAGCTTCTGGGGGAAATTGAGAAAAGGAATAATAACTCTGAGGAGGTTCAGCTGATAGTTTGACTACTTAGAAATGTCAGAGATGTGAGGAGAGAATGAGAGGGTGGAGTTGAAGATGACAACAAGGTTCTTAGCCTCGCCGGAAGGAGAAGGAAGTAGCGAGAGAGAGAGAGAGAGAGAGAGAGAGAGGAAAGGAGGGAGCAGGTGTCCTAATGAGGAGGATCTTAGTCTTACTGGCATTAAGGCAGAGATCATTGGCAGCACAAAATTCCTGAATTGTGGCCAGACAGTCTGGTAAAAGAGAAGAAGCAGAGGTGGCTGAGGGGAGCCTGAACGAGAGCTGAGTGTCATCTGCATATCATTGAAAATTGGTTTCATAGGGGATGGTGAGACAAAAACGACTTTAAAAATAAAATTGATAAAGTTATAAGACCATATAGTGTTGTCGCATGGCTAGTTTGAAATTCCTCCATGTACCAGATTTATAAATCTCAACACTTATTCAAACAAGTTCTCGGCACCTTCTTTGACTTGACTGGCAGAGTTCGGCAAATGGTATCCGACTATGGTATTATGTGTATCTCAGTGCTCGTCATAGAATTACTATCTGCATGGTACAGTTGAAATGCAAATGTGAAAGATTGAAAATAATTGTCTTGGGCTACAAGACTTTAAAATGCATTTTCGTGTGAACAACTCTAACATTCACAATCAGCTCAACTATTCATCAACACAGTCAAGGGTACACTTAAGATTAAAATAATATATTAGCAATAGTCCACAAAATAAATAATAATGACTGTCTCATTCCAGCTGTTCATCGATAATGATCACTGAAAGTTGCACTAGCACATGGACGTCATGATTGACCTGCTCGGGGCCTATCAAAATGCTTGAAATCCAATTCAATAAGTCATGCTACTAAGTGCACCTCCAACATGGCAGACATCATCCTACTTAACACACCAAAGTGAAAGTTAAAAAATCGAAAAATGCTTTCAGTTTACATGCTTTCATATAACACCAAATGCACGGCCATGTTAAAAGAATTCCAGTTCAGCAAAGTTTAAAATGGTTATCCTTTAAAGACAAACCTGTTACTTTAGATCTACAACGTAAAACAAGCTTTGAAGTTACTAAGATGTCTTGTCCATTTACTTTGCTCACTGATAAAAAAAGGTTCTTACTTCGCCGCCAAAAATGGGAAAACTATTTTGCTCTCAGCCTTATGAATCTTGGGTGGGATCATTATCGCTTGGAGTAACTAGTCTTCCACAAATGATGACCCGATGCCAAGAAACTAATTCCTTAATATATTCTAGCTATAACAGAACATTCAACTATTCCAATTACTCTCTAAATGATTCACCTAAAACAATAGGTGAAACTCCTACTGACAAAAGGACA
Organism: Ambystoma mexicanum; assembly: GCF_040938575.1. NCBI lineage: Eukaryota > Metazoa > Chordata > Amphibia > Caudata > Ambystomatidae > Ambystoma > Ambystoma mexicanum. Next base: position 533,830,641 of record NC_090939.1, read on the forward strand.
AAAGGATTAAGAGATGATGGGGGATAAAAGAAATAAATAAATAGCCCCTGTGAATTACAGTCATGTTCCAAAACTCACCATTTCTTATAAATGTTTTTGGAGAAAGGACATGTGGTACCAACATCTGAAATGTCATTTAAGATTCGAGTAGGGATCTGTTCACAATACTATCGAGGTAAGACACAGGTCTGTTAAGACCATTTCTAAAAAAAATCTATTTAGAGATGTACAAGAGATTGAATTGATAGAAGGATCTCAAAAGGAATTGTGTGCCAATATGGATTTCATGCAATAACATGTGCATCCCATCTGTAGCTTCCTAAGGAATCTCAAAAAATGTAGCAGGAAATGTTTCTCCAGCTTTGTATAGATGCACAAAGAAAGTGGTTAAGATTAGGGGATGCATCCAAGTTATAAGGTGAAGATCAGAACAAAAGGAAATCATGCTTTAAATACCAATTTGGCTGGAAACACTTCTTCATGTGTATGTCCCTTTCACCGACAACATGCGACCTGCAAAACTAGAAGGTGATGGATGGAAAGCGTTGATTTAATTATATGTATTAGCATTCAACCTGGATAAATATCCTTTCTGTCATTTGTCAGCCTCCTATTAGATTGCATCAATGGAATTATCGTATAAAATCAGGTTTGGTCCCATCACATAGTGGGCAGTGCAGCCGGAATTGCTAGCTTGCATCTTTTCTGCATGAGACCAAGAAATCCCAGACATGTTTTGGCCTCATTGTGGGATCATCAGTCAGTGTAGCTTAGGTACGTAAGCATTGCAAGTTTAAATCCCACATTTGGCAATACTAATGGAACTGAGCAATAGGCCCTAAGCAGGTCAACACTGAAGAATGATGAAGTAAATGACTTTAATTATTCCTAACCAATGACAACATTTACGGGAAGTTGCCATTTACATGCTTCATGGATGCCAACAAGAATCATGCACAGATCTGACCTTGCACTCTTGTGGTTAAAAGTTCCACCCATGTGTTCATGTGTGTTGTTTCAGTTTGTTTCCATGCACAGAAGCTAGGCCAGAAATTATACAAGGAAATGATTTGTTCATGGTGAATAGAGAGTTAAAACCTTCCATGAGCTTCATGATGTGGGGAAGACAGAAATGGGAAAAGAGTTGGCTGGTAGCAAAGAATCAAGATTGTTTGTTTTGTTTTACCAGTGGAGTTAGTATAAGTTCAAGGAGTCCTCATGTGTCTGAAAGTACATATTGAGACTTGTACTAAGTGACTGCTTTACTAGTTTTCAAAGTAAAATCACGTTACAGAATTATGAGTGTGGTGAGGCAACCCCTTACACTAATTAAATGATCTCTTGATATTTTTGGTCAGCGGTTTAAATGCCTCACCTTCACAAATTGCTCAGAATGATACATAATCTAATATGTATTTAATGACATTTGAAACCAATGCCCCACTTAAAAATGCACATCAACGAATCATATTGTACCTTTTTTGTAGAGATATCTGAATATGATATTTTGTGATACTGAACCAAGTAATTAGCAAGTATGAACATCAGAATAAAGCCAAACCTAAAACAAAACAAGACATATTCCTGCTTTCAATCGTTCAGAAAGCATAGCACTTAAAAGTCTACAGGTTCTCTGTAACTCTTCCACCTAATGATTCTAAGAGGACAACCTTTGGCATAAATCCCTGTAGGTAAAATAACTTCCGGGGTCTCCTTCAGGAAATATTCTGATTCTTCTCACTGACTCCTGGAAAGGAAACACATATTCAACTGTAATCACCGATTATACACTCATATACTTTCTCAGTGCCACTTTAGAGGGGCAGATATATAGCAAATAGGTGTACCAGAACCAGATAGATAGTGTTTTCTCGAAATTGATCTGCAGCTTCCTATAACCACAGACCCCTCTGAATGTGCCTTAGACACAGTGAGACGTTGTGTAAATTTTGTCCTTATGGGCTTCTTTCATGGATGAGCCAGTGACATAGTTGCATTACTTGCACTATGTTAACTGAGCAGATTCACAACCAAACTCTATTGGCTAGATTTACAACATGTTTTTCAATGAGGCTTTCCCATTGAAAACGGTTTTGTAAATCAGGTCCAATTTCTATGTTTACATGTGTTATTTTAATGAGGTATGCATGCATTCACTTTTATAAAGTGTTACACTTATTTGTATTTTTTTGTTTAAACCACAGAACTAGCTTGAGAGCAGTGAATCACAGCAGAGAGTGTTTTTGGACTGGCATCTTTTAACAGTAGTGCAGTATTGTGATTGAGGTCTGTGCGTCGGTATGTCCTTGGTCAGGTGTTGTTGAAATAGCCATGTTTTTAGAGATTTGTGGGGGCATGCTAAGCCGATACCAGGATACATATTATCTGTAATGTCAGTGATGTTCTATGTATTGTGTTCCTTTGTTGAAAGACAGGCATTCAATATTCATGTGGTACATGTATGCATGGTTGGATCCAATTGATGAACATGTTTACATTAGACAGGTGGTTGGTAATTATCTTTGGTTCTGTGGTAATTAATAGTCGAGGCAAAGTATTGTTTTGGAAATAGATGCTTGAGTAAGTGGATGAGTAGCAAGGTGAATGATCCTGTCTTGGCAATTTGTTGCATATAAAAGACCTGTAAGAAAGTTTCGATATTTCTAATCTTGCAAACACGAGTAGGTTGGTTACTGTTCTGACCAAGCTATCAATATCAAAGAAAGATTTGCAAAGCAAACACATCAGTGTTCCCAACGAGATTTGACAGGGAATTGCAAAATCCAAGGAAGTGGAGGGATGCATATTGTTTTCGAGTTTGTCAATGATTGGTCGGGGGATGGGTCATCAGTGGCAAAGCTATGGGGAAGGGTGGCCTCTTTCACCCTGAGGCAAAACCACATGTCCTGGTCAGTGTGAAGGGTTTTGACCCATGCTGAATCAATAAACTGGGTAGATGTGGGGATGAGCTGTTGCCGCCCATTTTTCTATCCCAGAACAAACTAAATCAATACACTGGGTGGATGTGGGGATGAGCTATCGCCGCCCACATTCACGCCAGATTCCAGGAGAACTGCGCAGTTGGCACAAAACCACTCCAAAGATACAACCTTCTTATGGGGGGTTCCACATCACCACTCTACTGTAAGGATGGCATCAAAACAATGTTAAGCAAGGGTCATATACTATCAAGCAAAAGACCACTCTATTGAAATGCAGTAATTCAAGACAGATCCCAAAAATGGATGCAATACCGGTACTCACCACTATCAGAAAGCGGGCGTTTTAAAACCACCAGACTTTTGTGTAAAACTGAACAGAGGAACCCAAACCAGGCCAAGGAAAGACTTGCTAAGAGGTGGACACAATGTAAAACTATATTCTGAAATGACTTGAAGGAAGTAATTATTTAATGTATATGTAAAAATTGTAAGTTTGATTTAAACTGGGAACTAAAGTGACATTTAGCTGAATTCTGCCTGACAACTACCCCCGACAGGAGAAACCTGCTCAGCCACTCTTCCCAGGCCTAGCTGCATCCTGCTTCCCCACCAAAAGGAGTTGACACCTCTCTGATTAGATTAGGGGAGGGGCACCTGCAGGAGGTTGAACAAAGCCTTGTCCTGGACTCAGGAAAATGTTATATTGGGGGGGACGTAAAGTGGCTTCCTCTTGGGAGAAGTGGGAGGAGAAGTGCCTCTGGGAGCCACCCGAGCTGGAGATGGGGGCAGACAGAAGCTTCCCTATGTCCTTTGGAACCTAAACCACACCCATCTGGGCCAGAGCATAATTTTAAAAAAGATGGATAATTCATAATACGGACTTGTCAGAATTATATAAGTAATATCATTATTCTTGTGATTTTTCTGTGCACATTTTAAGAGGTGTTAGGACCCTGTGGTGTATGCTGGGTGGTTGCTAGCGGAAAATAGGGTCTTACTCCAAATGTCTGCATGTTAAAAATCCGACACTTCATCAATTAATGTCCATACTCCTTGCGCACATGTGGGTAATTTTTGGTAAATGTCCGATATTGGTAAACCAGTCAAAAAGCGCAAAATGTTGTCATTTTTGAATGCAAGCCCCAGGAAGATCAGAGGCAGACAAGCATGGACCATGAGGAATATATAATGTGTACATGTAATTTCAACAAATTGTGTATCTGGGAAATATGTATTTGAATCAAATATAGATGTGTGGGCAAATTGACTAGGGGAGGATCCTCTGACCCATAAACAGACCTCATCATGATGACAATCCATTTCCTTCCCCCAATCATGGGAGAGGGGAGAATTGGGCCAATGACAAGTAGAGGGGGGCAGGCTCAGTTATGCCACGCACACACCCACTTCCAAAACACATAAAAAGAGACTGCTGGGACAGGTAGAGGATTCAATTCCATTTGCTGCGGAGCATGCTGACCGACGACTTCACATCCAGGGATCCAACACTTAGACTTCCAAGCTAAAAAGAGACTACAGAACTTTGAACCAAGAAGGCCCACTGCAAGCAAAAGTATTTGTCAGCAGGCCTCAAAATCTTTTGCAAACTATTCCACAGAACTTGCCAAGAACTTTTGCCAGTACCCAGAAAGCAGTGTTACATCCAGAATCCACTTGATCCGGACCGGAAAGCAGAGCAGTATCCAGAACCAGAGGCCGCTGTATCCAGAGAGACTAGACCAGCAGAGCAGAGATGACCCAGACGCTGTGAGCAGAACCAGAGATCCAGATCGCTGTGAGCAGAACCGGTGCCTGATTGACCCGCCGAGCAGAGAGAACCGCCGTGGACGTGTTGACCAGATCGGTGACGAGGCCCATTCATTTCAAAATTAGGAGTGAGTATCCGCCAGAACTGTGCAGAACCCAATCTCTTAGTTAAAATAATCTAATCCAAACTATTTTAACCTAATTAGAACAGCCTCCTAGAAATCGTGTCATCTGTCATTTTTAAAGCTGCACAACTGTCACCTGTCAATTCTGCAGCTGCAAGCTGTCACCTGTCATTTTGAGTTTACTTTAAATCCGAAAAACTACCTTTATTAAATCATCCGTATCTCTTGAACCGTTTGGGCTAGGAACGAAATCTAACTTTCATTGTAAAGCTGTGATTGTAGGCTTTCCAACGCACCTGGAACCGACTTCCTACTCCCTACACTTTTTCCGCAATTGCGATTTACGCACTCGCAAAATTTACCGCGATTTGCGATTTGGCTCAATTTCTCCATTTGTCAAAATAGCAGCTCCATTCCTTCCTTTGTTAAAATCCGTTTGCAACCTGGTAATAACTCACAGAGCATTGCTAAAGTGAGCCTGAACTAATACCAACAAGCATCTCTCACTCACCCCGAATCTCTAGAGGGAATTAAAATCAGTTAGCACCTTTTCCCATCCATTGCCATCACATTTAAAAGCATTTTGGGCCTGTGTTTTAAAAAGCTACCTGTTTCCTCTAAGCTTGCTGGGGGGGAACTGAATTCCGTATTGTATTTTATTGTATTCCTGAACACTGTCAGGGTAATTCATAGAATTTCACAGAAAAGTGTCGCAAGCGGCTGGCGCAGAGTGTCCGCGTGCGATTGTCTGCGCCAGGCACGTGCGCTAAAACCGATTTCCGCGCACAGCGTATTCATGGATTTTAGGCTCCCAAACCAGCCGTGGCGCAGAGTATCGCAGCTACCCTGCAGCAGCGCCAGTAACGCCCCCAAGAACGCCCTCGTGCAAGGAAAAGCCATCAAAATCGCTAAATTATCGCAAAGGGCTGCGCTAACCCTTGACCAGTTTACAGGGCTGCCAAACAAGGAACGCAAAGCGGGTAACGTGCATATCAGGGGTACGCGTGAAGTTATACACGCGATTAGCCAGGGTGCCAGGGTACGTGTATTTCAGGGGTGCGCGGGAAGTTCAACACGCGATAGTCCAGGGAACGTGTATTACAGGGGTACGCGGGAAGTTCAACACGCGATAGTCCAGGGAACGTGAATTACAGGGGTACGCGGGAAGTTCAACACGCGATTGTCCAGGGAACGTGTATTACAGGGGTACGCGGGAAGTTCAACACGCGATTGTCCAGGGAACGTGTATTACAGGGGTACACGGGAAGTCTTACATGCGATTAGCCAGGGCACGTGTAATACAGGGGTACGCGGGAATTATCACACGCGATTTGGCAGGGTACGTGAATTACAGGGGTGCGTGGGAATTATCACACGCCATTTTGCTGGGTACGTGTATTACAGGGGTGCGTGGGAATTATCACACGCGATTAGGCTGGGTGGGTCCTCACAGGTGTTCCCTGTACACCCTCCACGGCCCCTGCAGGCAGCCCACAAAACAGGGGACTACCCTGCACACCTGCTCATGTCCCCCTGCACCCCCACCCCCCAGCCACCAGGGGCACCCACCACCAGGCCCCCACCCATGTCTCCTACCACCCCCACCCCCCAGCAGTGCAGGGGCAGCCTCCACCAGGCCCCCACTCATGCCCGACTCATGTCTCCCACCACCCCCACCCCCCAGCACTGTGGGGCACCTGCCAGCAGGCCCCAACCAATGTCACCCACCACCCCCACCCCCCAGCAGTGCAGGGGCATCCTCCACCAGGCCCACACTCATGTCCCCTATCACCCCCACCCCCCCCGCCACCAGGGGCACCCTCCACCAGGCCCCCACACATGTCTCCCAGCGTGCTACGTGTATTTCAGGGGTGCGCGGGAAGTTCCACTCGCGATTAGCCTGGGCGCGTGTATTTCAGGGGTGCGCGGGAAGTTCCACACGCGAATAGCCTGGGCACATGCATTTCAGGGGAGCGCGGGAAGTTTTACACGCGACTTCAGCAGGGTACGTGTATTTCAGGGGTGCGCGGGAATTCTCACACGCGATTTAGCTTGGTACGTGTATTACAGGGGTGCGTGGGAAGTTACACACGCGATTAGGCTGGGTGGGTCCTCACAGGTGTTCCCTGTACACCCTCCATGGCCCCTGCAGGCAGCCCACAAAACAGGGGACTGCCCTGCACACCTGCTCATGTCACCCACCACCCCCACCCCCCACCATCCAGGGGCACCCTCCACCAGGCCCCCACTCATGTCTCCCACCACCCCCACCCCCCCAGTCACCAGGGGCAGCCTCCACCAGGCCCCCACTCATGTCTCCCACCACCCCCACCCCCCAGCAGTGCAGGGGCAGCCTCCACCAGGCACCCACCCATGTCTCCCACCACCCCCACCCCCCAGCAGTGCAGGGGCACCCTCCACCAGGCCCCCACCCATGTCTCCCACCACCCCCACCCCCCAGCAGTGCAGGGGCAGCCTCCACCAGGCCCCCACTCATGTCCCCTATCACCCCCACCCCCCGCCACCAGGGGCACCCTCCACCAGGCCCCCACTCATGTCTCCCACCACTCCCACCCCCCAGCAGTGCAGGGGCACCCTCCACCAGGCCCCCACTCATGTCACCCACCACCCCCACCCCCCAGCAGTGCAGGGGCAGCCTCCACCAGGCACCCACCCATGTCTCCCACCAGCCCCACCCCCCAGCAGTGCAGGGGCACCCTCCACCAGGCCCCCACCCATGTCTCCCACCATCCCCACCCCCCAGCAGTGCAGGGGCAGCCTCCACCAGGCCCCCACTCATGTCTCCCACCACCCCCACACCCCAGCAGTGCAGGGGCAGCCTCCACCAGGCCCCCACTCATGTCTCCCACCACCCCCACCCCCCTGCCACCATGGGCAGCCCCCACCAGGCCCCCACTCATATCTCCCACCACCCCCACCCCCCAGCAGTGCAGGGGCACCCTCCACCAGGCCCCCACTCATGTCACCCACCACCCCCACCCCCCAGCAGTGCAGGGGCAGCCTCCACCAGGCACCCACCCATGTCTCCCACCACCCCCACCCCCCAGCAGTGCAGGGGCAGCCTCCACCAGGCACCCACCCATGTCTCCCACCACCCCCACCCCCCAGCAGTGCAGGGGCACCCTCCACCAGGCCCCCACCCATGTCTCCCACCACCCCCACCCCCCAGCAGTGCAGGGGCAGCCTCCACCAGGCACCCACCCATGTCTCCCACCACCCCCACCCCCCAGCAGTGCAGGGGCAGCCTCCACCAGGCCCCCACTCATGTCTCCCACCACCCCCACCCCCCAGCAGTGCAGGGGCACCCTCCACCAGGCCCCCACTCATGTCCCCTATCACCCCCATCCCCCCGCCACCAGGGGCACCCTCCACCAGGCCCCCATCCATGTCTCCCATCACCCCCACCCCCCAGCAGTGCAGGGGCACCCTCCACCAGGCCCCCACTCATGTCTCCCACCACCCCCTTCCCCCAGCAGTGCAGGGGCACCCTCCACCAGGCCCCCACTCATGTCTCCCACCACCCCCACACCCCAGCAGTGCAGGGGCAGCCGCCACCAGGCACCCACCCATGTCTCCCACCACCCCCACCCCCCTGCCACCATGGGCAGCCCCCACCAGGCCCCCACTCATGTCTCCCACCACCCCCACCCCCCAGCAGTGCAGGGGCACCCTCCACCAGGCCCCCACTCATGTCTCCCACCACCCCCACCCCCCAGTCACCAGGGGCAGCCTCCACCAGGCCCCCTCTCATGTCTCCCACCAACCCCACCCCCCAGCAGTGCAGGGGCAGCCTCCACCAGGCACCCACCCATGTCTCCCACCACCCCCACCCCCCAGCAGTGCAGGGGCACCCTCCACCAGGCCCCCACCCATGTCTCCCACCACCCCCACCCCCCAGCAGTGCAGGGGCAGCCTCCACCAGGCCCCCACTCATGTCCCTTATCACCCCAACCCCCCCGCCACCAGGGGCACCCTCCACCAGGCCCCCACTCATGTCTCCCACCACCCCCACCCCCCTGCCACCATGGGCAGCCCCCACCAGGCCCCCACTCATATCTCCCACCACCCCCACCCCCCAGCAGTGCAGGGGCACCCTCCACCAGGCCCCCACTCATGTCACCCACCACCCCCACCCCCCAGCAGTGCAGGGGCAGCCTCCACCAGGCACCCACCCATGTCTCCCACCACCCCCACCCCCCAGCAGTGCAGGGGCAGCCTCCACCAGGCACACACCCATGTCTCCCACCACCCCCACCCCCCAGCAGTGCAGGGGCACCCTCCACCAGGCCCCCACCCATGTCTCCCACCACCCCACCCCCCAGCAGTGCAGGGGCAGCCTCCACCAGGCCCCCACTCATGTCCCCTATCGCCCCCACCCCCCCGCCACCAGGAGCACCCTCCACCAGGCCCCCACTCATGTCTCCCACCACCCCCACCCCCCAGCAGTGCAGGGGCACCCTCCACCAGGCCCCCACTCATGTCCCCTATCACCCCCACCCCCCCGCCTCCAGGGGCACCCTCCACCAGGCCCCCATCCATGTCTCCCACCACCCCCACCCCCCAGCAGTGCAGGGGCAGCCTCCACCAGGCCCCCACTCATGTCTCCCACCACCCCCACCCCCCAGCCACCAGGGTCACCCTCCACCAGGCCCCCACTCATGTCTCCCACCACCCCCACCCCCCAGCAGTGCAGGGGCACCCTCCACCAGGCCCCCACTCATGTCTCCCACCACCCCCACACCCCAGCAGTGCAGGGGCATCCTCCACCAGGCACCCACCCATGTCTCCCACCACCCCCACCCCCCCGCCACCAGGGGCACCCTCCACCAGGCCCCCATCCATGTCTCCCACCACCCCCACCCCCCAGCAGTGCAGGGGCAGCCTCCACCAGGCCCCCACTCATGTCTCCCACCACCCCCACCCCCCAGCCACCAGGGTCACCCTCCACTAGGCCCCCACTCATGTCTCCCACCACCCCCACCCCCCAGCAGTGCAGGGGCACCCTCCACCAGGCCCCCACTCATGTCTCCCACCACCCCCACACCCCAGCAGTGCAGGGGCAGCCTCCACCAGGCACCCACCCATGTCTCCCACCACCCCCACCCCCCTGCCACCATGGGCAGCCCCCACCAGGCCCCCACTCATGTCTCCCACCACCCCCACCCCCCAGCAGTGCAGGGGCAGCCTCCACCAGGCCCCCACTCATGTCCCCTATCACCCCCACTCCCCTGCCACCAGGGGCACCCTGCACCAGGCCCCCATCCATGTCTCCCACCACCCCTACCCCCCAGCAGTGCAGGGGCAGCCTCCACCAGGCCCCCACTCATGTCTCCCACCACCCCCACCCCCCTGCCACCATGGCCAGCCCCCACCAGGCCCCCACTCATGTCTCCCACCACCCCCACCCCCCAGCAGTGCAGGGGCAGCCTCCACCAGGCCCCCACTCATGTCTCCCACCACCCCCACCCCCCTGCCACCATGGGCAGCCCCCACCAGGCCCCCACTCATGTCTCCCACCACCCCCACCCCCCAGCAGTGCAGGGGCACCCTCCACCAGGCCCCCACTCATGTCCCCTATCACCCCCACCCCCCCGCCACCAGGGGCACCCTCCACCAGGCCCCCACTCATGTCTCCCACCACCCCCACCCCCCAGCAGTGCAGGGGCACCCTCCACCAGGCCCCCACTCATGTCTCCCACCACCCCCACACCCCAGCAGTGCAGGGGCAGCCTCCACCACGACACCAACTTCCCTGGCACTGAAGCTGGTGCCCCTCTGCCTCCTTGGCCGGGGGTTGGCACTGGTGCCACCTGTTGTAGTGGCCGACATGGCAACCCCAGAGGCAGGAGTGGGTGGGCAAGTGGGTCCTGGGGCAGGGCTGTGGGGCGACGGAAAAGCAGTCGGGAGCCTTTGGTTCCAGCAGGGGTGGTCACAGCAACAGCACCCCTGGCTGATGTGCAGGCAGCAAATGGCAGGGCACGTGGCCAGCAGGCAGTCAGGCAGCAGCAGATGGCAGGTGGGAGCGTGCTCAGGGCTCTGGGGGGCAGTAATTTGGCCCCCTGGGCAGGAGCGTGGTCTTCCGTGTGTGAACGCGTGGCCAGCTTGATACGAGTGATTTTGCACGCGAAAATCAAACACGTCTGCATGTAAATCGACGTGCATGCGTAGGAAAATGTTGCTTGACACGTCCCAGTGTCAAAGCGTGTAATAGTTGAAAATGGACCTACACGCAGAAGTGACAAAGCGTGTGATTGGTGAAAAAGGACCTACACGCAGAAGTGACAAAGCGTGTGATTGGTGGCAATGGCCCTAGCACGTACACATCGCGTAAGTGACGCTGTATGTGTGGGCCTGCATATAAGGTACGTGTAGAACACCATTTCCTTGTACGTGCTTTTCGTGGAGAGCGAGTGGGTGAATTCTGTACTTCTTGTCGTTTCACACGCAATTTACTTCACGGCGTTTCCAGTTCGTACTCCCTGTTACCTCTGACAGCTTTTTCTCTTTTTTCTCTTGTACTGGTTTACCTGGGCCTGTTCCCTCAAACAGTGTCCCCTTCTACTGTTGTCCTGTCTCCTCAGACAGCGTACAAATCTTCTTTTGGCGGGGGTGTTGCCAACCAAACGCGCTCATTTTTCACACTCTTTTACCGGGCAGACGGTGAGTCACGCACGTATCTAACTTCTGTGCTTGCCCCGTGTGTAGCCTACCCCTTCAGAGGTCATTCTAGGCTGCGTGTGACACGCATACGTTCATTCTTGTGTTACTGGGTGCCACAGCGTAGTGCAGGTTTTTCTTTCTGCACACGTGGTCTAGGAGGGGTTGCGTGCACGTCATCTCCCTTTTTTGGGCCTCCTGTGCTTTGCGTGACCTGTCATCTTTCCCCAGGGGTTACATTCAGCCTTGCTAGAGCACTAGGGTACAATTACCATCTGGTACCCAACCCCTTTGACCCCCAATTGCCCAGGACAATAGTCTACATCCACTCCCATACGCACATTAATATCAGTGCCATGGCTGGGAGGCGAGGATTCCGTAAGGGTGGCAAAGGTGGAAGAGCCACAAGTTGTGGCCGTGGTGGATCCGGTAGGGGACGTGGTCGTAACTTGCAGGGTGAGCCTGTCCCCCCATGTGTGGAGGACCAGTCAAGGGCACCCATAATCCCCCCCCCTTCCCCCCTCCCCCCCTCCCGTTGAGGCTGATGTGGCTGACACCATCCATGCTCAGCCCTTGTTGGACCAGCCCATTGTGGCACCAGACCTGGCTGACTCCATGGCTGACTTCCAGGTCAGCAGGGCTACGACACGTGCGCTGGTGCACGTTGATGCCATCATGCCACTTGGATCTGGGGCAGCAAGGTCATCTGCTGCCCCAAGTAGGCAGGGCGGAGAGGCTGCAGGGGCAGCTGCGGCTCCATCCACCCCAGCTCTCACACACCCAGCCAGGACAGTGTCGGTCCTAGTCCATCCTGCTGACATTCCCCCTGACACCATTACACTAGAGCCAATGCCTGCACCAACTCCCATGCTGAGTGTGCAATCCCACACACCTGATACAGAGCCCACCAGGGCTCCTGCCCCTAGTGTCCAGAGCGGCGCAGGACACTCAGGATCACCACCACCTTCCAAGCGGAAGAGGAAGAGTGCTCGTCCGGCACAGGCTGATGCCCCAGACACGGCTACACAGTCCGGCCCGTCCAGGAAGCCCAGCTTCACGGATGACGAACTGAATGCACTTGTCCAGTATGTGTCCGGACATGATAACGAGATGGTCATTGTTGCAGGATCCAAGACCACACCTGCATAATGCCAGGCACACTGGCAGACCGTTGCGGACATCGTAAGTGCCCTTGGAACCGTGAGGCGCACAGCCAATGATTGCTATACGCGCTGGAATGACCTAAAGCGCAGGGCAAAGAAGAAGCTGGCCTCAAGTCATGCCGCAACTCTAGTGACTGGAGGTGGGTCTCAGTATTAGACATGGAACTCACTCCACATGAGTCAGTCGCTGGGACCTACGTCACGGAGGAACAGATCCAAGGCGTGGGAGAACTGGCTGATTACGAGGCATTGTCCGGTGAGTGCACATGCATGTGTGTGTCATCCATGTGCATGGTGTGTGTGTGAGGGCATCTGTTTGTGTGCCAGGTGAGAGTGTGTGCGCCTGAGTCGTATGGGTCAGCCATGTGCTTCATGCAATACATCCTGCGCAGCTGCATTTGCCCATTGCAGTATCCCTTCTGCCAACCGTAGACATCTAGCCCAACAGCACCCCAGTTGCCCTTGTAGTGTCACCTTGCCACAACATTGTTGCTTATTTTTCTATGTTCAATCAGACAGATTGTTTGCATTCCACCACTTATACTAGGCATTCCTCAGTCCTCTGGTCACATGTCTGGCATGGCTATGGTAAAGTGGAGTGACTTTGTTACCTGGATATCATATGTTCACACATGTCCCTGTGCAATTGGACCATATTGGACTGGCAGCTCCAGGTGAAAAATCAGACCTGTTTGAATTAGAAAAGCTATTGCATGCGGGAACTGGACTGAATGAATAAGTGCTGCCCTCCTCTCCATCTACACTCAATAGCAATGGTACATGGCAGCTGTGTGATGGCATGTGTGTGTCACCTGGCAATCACAGGCCAATGTGTGATGCCACTGCCAGGCAGCATGCAGAAAATGTGTACATCTTCCATCTTTGTGTCATGAGTGTGTGCCATTTGCCTGCCCTTCATACTCAGTGAGGGTGCATGCATGGGAGGGTCTTAGTCATGTGGGACATGTGTCAATCAAGTACTGGTTCTCTTGCTTCTCAGCCCTCATTGTGTGCCATGGTGCTAATGCGTGTTTCCATTTCTTTGTCATTATGTCATTGCAGGGGAAGACGCACCTGATACTGCTGGGGTTGTGGAGATGGTGCAGAGCCAGGAGGGGTCCGAGGGCCGACCAACCACCAGTGAGGGACGTGGTGTGCTGGTGGGTGAGAACCCACAACTGCTGCAGGTCGTGCTCTCAAGGGGTGTCTCTGGCTGCACCTCCCCCGAGCTGTACTCAGCTGTTGACTCGGATGATGAGACCTACGTGCCGTCACAGGTGAGTGTTCCAGGGAGGGATTCTGTTCTGTCCCACCCACCTGCACCAGGGTCAGAACCCTCAATGGGGATGTCAGTGTTGGCAACTAGGCCTTTGGTGGTTACGGATGCAGGGTCACACTCCGCGACATCTGATCCTGTTCCTGGGCCAGCAGATCAGAGGAGGAATGCAGTCCTGCAGCCTCAGGCAGTGCCGGCACAGCAAGGCGCAGTCCGCCTTGCCCCAGACAGGTGTGGTGCCCGCCGACGTGGTGGCCGTACGCCACCTGGCAATACCGCATGGGAGCAATCCATTTACGGTATGGCTACCCAACAGGCAGCATCATCCGAGATGATGGCTCAGGCCATGGATAGGGTGGCCACTTCCATTGTCCCCCCTGAAAGGCTGATGGAGCGACTAGAGCAGGCAACCAACTCCATCTGCCAGTCACACAGGGAGGACATGTTGGCGTCCAACAGGGACAGGCGGGCGGCACTGGCGACTCTGCAGGAGTCCATCTCCATATAGTCCCAGGGCCACAGGGAAGCCCTGAGGCAGGAGCTACATCAACTCAGGACGACTCTTGTTGAGCTTGAGGCTTCAACACACCAAAGGACAGAACAGCAGCTGGAGCGTCTCACCCGTACGCTCTCAGCTGAGATGCAAGCAACGAGGGCGGAGGTCCGGGCATCCCGTGAGTTGTTGCATGGGGACCTCCGCACCCTCATCCTCCAGAACGAGACCTACCACACCCTCATGCTTGCAGCCATGGAGGAACAGAGTAGGGCCTTGCGTGGGCTGCCTCCCATAGTGCAACCACCTCCGGATGCAGCTGCACAGGGTGATAATAGCGACAGCAGTGATACTCCCACAATAGGGTAGCCGTGTGGGCCATGAGCCCATGGAGGTGTTTTTTTTTCCCAGGATCCACACAGGTGGGTTTTGGTGTGCACCCTGACCTCGGACCTCCTGGGTGGCCTCCCCAACCCCGCCGGGCCCTTTAATGGCCATTTTTGATTTTTTTTAATTTTAATTTTTATTTTTATTTTTATTTTTTATTTTATATTTTTCCCAATTTTTTTGGGACAATTTGTCGGCTCCGTGGTTCCTGTGGGCATACGCTGCATTGTGGCTGGGCACATGCAGGCTTGTCATGTATTAGGTTCAGATGCCTGGGTTTGAGTCACACACACCCCTCCTGCTTCCCGTTTCCATGGGCTTGCAAAGGGTGTGCCCAAGTGACGTTGAAGTACATGGTGACATTGTACTCCCACTACATGTGTGGGTAGTCTAGTCAATACTGTGTATACATTCCTAGTGCATATTGCTGTTGTGTTGTACACTGCATGTTGCATTGATGTGTAACTCATCATCTGTGTCTGCCTCCCAATTTGCAGGTCCCTACCTCATGTCTACACAAGGCCCTCTAGTCTGGAGATGGGGTCCTTGTTGGCAGCAGTGCACCTACAACTCTACATGGCGCCAACACTGTTCAGTTGGAAGTGGTGGGAGTGCAGGCATTTCCAGGTGGTGAGACTACTGATTTATCACATTAGTGAAGTCATGTCAATGGTAGTACCTGCTCAAGTTTGTTGTTGGTCCTGCATTACAGTGAGTATTTCAGGTGTAGCAAGTTTCAATTGGGGACACTGTACATCGCAACACTTGTCATGTTGTGGGGATTACTTTGTTTACCTGCACATAGCATGACATGGCACGGTGTGTTGTGTGGCGGTGCTGGGGATGGGTTGGGTGACATGGCACTGTCCTCTTGTTGCATTTAGCAAGTGGGTATTCATTTTAGCTGCTTGAATGTGTTTCTTCACAACACTGCATTGGTGGTGTGTGTGGGTAGGGATGCACACATTGTAACACTTCCAGGTGAACAATCTCAGGCTGATATGCTTTTCACGGTTGAATCTCCAGACATTCAGGATCAGTGTCAGGTTGAGTCATCATTGACTGTCAGATGGAATGTGCCAGGCCAGTGTGCAGTCCACAGGGGTGTGATTACTATGTGAAGTAATTAGCCACTAGCTGTGTACGGGCTGCCTCCCCCCGTGCCCTTTCCCCTCCCATGCGCAGCGGCTGTGCATGTGGTTGGGGATGTGGGGCCACCACCATGTCCACGGCCAGGCCCCGGCGTGTTGCAACGTTGTGCAGGACACGTGCTGCCACTATGATCCTGCACACTACTGGGGGAGCGTATAACAGCTGCCCGCCAGAACGGTCAAGGGAGCGAAAGCGTGACTTTAGCACTCCGAATGTGCACTCCACTATGCCCCGGGTTGTAATGTGGGCTGTGTTATATCTTACCTCGGGTGGCGTGGTGGGGTTCCAAATTGGCGTCATCATGTGGGGGCTGAGAGGGTAGGCACTGTCCCCTGTGGAGGTGGTGATTGGTATCATTGGTGGGGTTGTGACCTTGCTCAGTATCCAACATGCATGCATGTGCAGTGGCATACATACTCACCAAGCAGCCATGTATCGCCATGCCGCCCAGCATCTAGGTCCCGGCATAGGGTGGACATTTGGTAAATGAAGCTGTCGTGGGTGGAGCCGGGATAGTTTGCATATACTGAGGTGATGATTCCCTTGGCATTACATACTACCTGCACGTTGATGGAATGCCAGTGCTTGCGGTTCCTATAGATGTGCTCAGATGCCCTGGGGGGACGTAGAGCCACATGGGTGCAGTCGATGGCACCTAGCACTTTGGGGAATCGTGCCACACCGTAAAAATCCAGGGCTGCAGCATGCCTTTCTGCAGGTGTTCTGGGCAGGTATATGTGCCTGCGGACTGATGGGCGTGCAGTGATGATGTTCAAGACCTGGTGTAGGCAGCGTGACTGGGTGGCCTGTGACACCCCACCCACTATGGCACTTGTCCGCTGAAATGATCCAGTGGCTAAGAAGTGCAGTACATTGAGGACCTTCTCCAGGGGGCTGAGTGCTTGGGAGCACAGGGTGGGTGATGTGAGGTCATCCTCCCACTCACTCACCAGGTCCAGTATTATGTGTGGTGGAAACCTGTACCTTCCATACACCTGGTCATCAGGCATCCCGAAAAGGCTGGTTCTGGGTGTGAATATTCTGGCCCTGACTATCCTCCTCCTCCTCCTTTGGTAGCCCACTGCCACTGCTGCTAGGAACGGTATGTTCATCCTGGCGTCTGGCTTGTTATTGTTAAAGTGCGCAAATTTTTGCTTTGCGCGTGTTCTAGGCGAGCGTGTGACCCGCGCACCCCTGGAATCCAGTTCCCAGTCCAATAGCGTGTGGAAATTCACAGGCACCACGGGATACAGCGTGTGACCCGCGCACCCCTGGAATCCAGTTCCCAGTCCAATAGCGTGTGGAAATTCACACGCACCACGGGATACAGCGTGTGACCCGCGCACCCCTGGAATCCAGTTCCCAGTCCAATAGCGTGTGGAAATTCACACGCACCACGGGATACAGCGTGTGACCCGCGCACCCCTGGAATCCAGTTCCCAGTCCAATAGCGTGTGGAAATTCACACGCACCACGGGATACAGGTTCGCTGACGTACTTGCGTGTGTAAGTGCCCGCGCACCCATTAAATACACGTACATAGGCCAATCGCGTGTACGCACACTTTTGTCCAATTACACGCGATGACACTCTGACGTGCAGTATTTCCACGTGTGCCCCGTCATCACGTGCTGAGTGGGGAACACCCGTGCGGGTCACGTCACAGACGCGCTTACGCGCTTAGGGACTCTGGTCCAATAGAATCGCGTATGCGTGCTGACGCGCTTACGCGCTAAGGGCCTTTCCTCGGATTTCACGCTGACATGCAGGATTTTCACGTGCCAAATCACTCTGTATCAAGCTGGCCACGCGAAAACACACGGAAGACCACGCTCCTGCCCTGAAGGCCGAGTTACTGCCCCCCAGTGCCCCGAGCAGCCTCCCACGTGCCATCTGCTGCTGCCTGCCTGCCTGCCTGCCTGCTGCCACCGTGCCCTGCCATTTGGTGCCTGCACATCAGCCATCTGCAGGGGTCCAGTTGCTGTGTCTACCCCTGCTGGAACTGAAGACTCCCGACTGGGATTACATCGCTCCACAGCCCAGCCCCAGGACCCAGTTGCCCACCCACACCTGCCTCTGGGGTTGCCATGTCGGGCACTTCCACATCTGGCACCAGTGGCAACCCCAGGCCAGAGGGGCAGAGGGGCACCAGCTTCACTGCCACCGAAGTTGGTGTCCTGGTGGAGCATGTCCTGGGGCAGTATGATGCCCTCTTTGGATCGTCCCGCGCCAGCAAGGAAGGACGGCAGAGGATCTGGGCCGACTGTGTGGTTGCCATCAACACAGAGGGGGTGGCAACCCGCGACGTCCTGAAGATCAAAAAGCGCTGGGAGGACTTGAGATCCAGGACCCTTGTGAAGGCCCGGCGCCTCGTGGAGGGGGGCCGGGGCCGCATGAGTTCCATCCAGATGAGGGTCCTGGAACGCGTACGCCCAGCGCTCCACGCCCAGATCCTTGAGAGGGAGGCCCGTCTGGAGTTGAGCGGTAAGTGTCCAAGCATTACTGTGTGAGACAGGGCATGTTGCGGTGTGCTGGTTCTATGATACTTGCCTGTATGTGTGCCATAGGCCATGTATGCATGTATGTGTGCAGGGACATCATGGTAATGCATGTGCGACCAGTGATGTGTGACCCACATGGTTGTTGCATGTGTTCAAATGCCGCATGGGGAGCCCTATGCAGATTTTGAACATGAGAGCATGCAAGTCTCTGTACCTGGACATGGGTGGGGGTGAGGGATGGGTGCTGATGCCAGGTACATATATGGTAGCCATGTCTGTGTGCCTGACCTGCGTGTCTGTGACTTGTGCATGCCATGGATGCATGACACATGTGTGTGACAATGCACAGATTCAGTGAAGCAGCCAAATTACCCTTGTATCCGCTGTGTTTGGTGTGTTTGGGGCCAGATGGATGTGACTGAGGTGAAGTGTGTGCATGTGATAGGCATGAGCCATGATGCATGTGAGTTACATATCATTGAATGTTTCAAGAGTCCATTGGACATGCATGGAAATGTCCATGGCATGCACCATGCCTGTTACTGTGTGTGTTTTGCCAGGACTGACCCATGTGTTGTGGAGGGACATGATGGAAGTGTACTTTGACAGTGGTGCTCATCTGCTATTGCTTCCTGTCTAGGGGACCATTGTACAGTGCCCTGATGCTTGTGTTCTTTGTCTCCCTCTACGCAGCGGCTAGTGAAGAAGAGGGCGGAGACGGCGCTGTGGAGCAAGGCGGCGGGGAAGCCCCCACGGCTGCAGCGGAAGGGGTGGGTGAGCCCCCACAGGGGCCTGCTACGGTGGGAGACGGTGAGGAGCCATCCAGGTTGGTGGTTTGCACAGAGGAGGAGGAGGCCGCCACCGGGGCACACATGGGGCCTGGTGGGGGCATCCCTGCTGGTGCAAGTGGTGCAGTCCAGGGCCAGGGGCAGGAGGCAGCACAGGTCACCGTGGAGGGGCCTGTGCATGTCGCTGTCCCTGACCCTGTGATTGCACCACCATGCACCAGCAGGGATGCCCCGTCCCAGGCCCGTCCGCAGGTAGAGGGGATGTCCATGTCACCTGACTCCCCTCCACCTGCGGACGTGGGAACCCCTGGCTGTGCGGAGAAGGTCCTGATTGGGGTTGCGATGCGCACGGCTGTGATTCGTGATGCCGTGCGTGCTTCCCGGGAGGAGCACGCACGTCATCACGAAGTGCACCGTGCCGATGTGGCCCAATTGGGATCAGCCATGTTCGGGGGTTTCCTGCATGTGTTGGCCAATGTGGCGGCCCTTTCCTCCTCTGTGCAGGCTATCCACCAGTCGTTCTCCTTCCCGTCTTCCAGCCCAGATGCCACCAGGGCCCCCTGTCGACCTGCCCCGACCAATGCAGCCAGCTCGGTGGGGATCCCATCCCTGCCACAGTTGGGAGTCGGAGGTCCAGCAGGGGTGGACAACACAGCAACTGGACCCCAGCAGGTGGAAGATGTGACAGCATCATCAGGCAGGGCACGTGCACGACGGCGTCGGTGGTTTCCGTCAGCCTGGATGCCGTCGTGCTGGCAGAGGCAGTGGCGTCGGAGGCAGCAGTGGGCTCGACGTGGGAGGCATCATGGCTCGGGGCCATCAAGATCAGAGGGGCAGGCATCGGCCGGAGGGCAGGGCAACCCTGGATGGTGGTGTCTTCCGTGTGGGAGCAGTTGGTCCAGCGGATAGGTGCGGAGCGGCAGCGGGAGGAAGAGGAGCGGCTCGCCATGGTCAGGGCGGAGTTCTCCATGCGTCGGGCATTGAGGCGGGCTGAGTGCCTCGAGGAAGCTCGCAGGGAGTTTGAGCTGAACATGGGGTTATCCCTGCGAGACCTCGGGGCCAGGACAGAGTCCCGCCTCCAGGACATCGACATGGAGTTCGATGATGCCCTGGCCAGCAACATCAACAAGTGAGCCGCAGGACTTGCCCGCTGCCTTTGTATATAGTTATATAGTTAGTTAGTGTTAGGTTTCCTTTATTTGTTTTTATTATTTTGGACCGCTCGGACAATGGCCACTTTTTTGTATATATTTTTTTCATTAGGTAGTAGTAGGTTTCCTTTATGGTGTTGGGCTCATGGACCCTGGTACATTCCTGTATTTAGTTTGTTTTTTGAAGGAACATTTTCTTTTTTTCATTATTGTGTTCACCATGTGGAAATGGTTTTTCATTCTTTTGCTTCTACTTGATATTGCTTTGGTCAACATTTGTTTTTGTATTCCTTTTTCGTTTTTTGATTTTTACTTTTGTTCTCCGACATGGACCATTTATTTTGTTATCCACATAGTTGTATGTTTGATTTGTTTACTTATTTTTAATCTTTAATACATTTTTTATTTTTACTTCCACTTGTGTTATTTTGTCTTTGGTTTCATACATGTCATGATATGGGTTTTGACATTCACTTGCAGCCATTGTGTATGTGTGTGTGACGGACATGTGTTCATTTACATACTTGCCATTGGGGTTGTGTCATGTAATTGCATTCACTATGTGGGTGGATGCAATCCTTGCCTGGGTGTTTGTGCTGGGTATGCTGCCCATTACTGCCATGATTGTGTATCGTCAGGACCTGGGGGCAGGGGGACATGGGTGGGGGCCTGGTGGAGGCTGCCCCTGGTGACTGGGGTGTGGGGGTGGTGGGAGACATGAGTGGGGGCCTGGTGGAGGGTGCCCCTGGTGGCTGGGGTGTGGGGGTGGTGGGAGACATGGGTGGGGGCCTGGTGGAGGCTGCCCCTGGTGGCTGGGGGGGTGGGGGTGGTGGTAGACATGAGTGGGGGCCTGGTGGAGGGTGCCCCTGCACTGCTGGGGTGTGGGGGTGGTGTGAGACATGAGTGGGGGCCTGGTGGAGGGTGCCCCTGCACTGCTGGGGCGTGGGGGTGGTGGGAGACATGAGTGGGGGCCTGGTGGAGGCTGCCCCTGCACTGCTGGGGTGTGGGGGTGGTGGGAGACATGAGTGGGGGCCTGGTGGAGGGTGCCCCTGCACTGCTGGGGTGTGGGGGTGGTGTGAGACATGAGTGGGGGCCTGGTGGAGGGTGCCCCTGGTGGCTGGGGTGTGGGGGTGGTGGGAGACATGGGTGGGGGCCTGGTGGAGGCTGCCCCTGGTGGCTGGGGGGGTGGGGGTGGTGGTAGACATGAGTGGGGGCCTGGTGGAGGGTGCCCCTGCACTGCTGGGGTGTGGGGGTGGTGGGAGACATGAGTGGGGGCCTGGTGGAGGGTGCCCCTGCACTGCTGGGGTGTGGGGGTGGTGGGAGACATGAGTGGGGGCCTGGTGGAGGGTGCCCCTGTTGGCTGGGATGTGGGGGTGGTGGGAGACATGGGTGGGTGCCTGGTGGAGGGTGACCCTGGTGGCTGGGGGGTGGGGGTGGTGGGTGACATGAGTGGGGGCCTGGTGGAGGGTGACCCTGGTGGCTGGGGGGTGGGGGTGGTGGGAGACATGAGTTGGACATGGGTGGGGGCCTGCTGGCAGGTGCCCCACAGTGCTGGGGGGTGGGGGTGGTGGGGGACATGAGTTGGACATGGGTGGGGGCCTGCTGGCAGGTGCCCCACAGTGCTGGGGGGTGGGGGTGCAAGGGGACATGAGTTGGTGTTCATTAGTTCAAGGAGACATGTGCCTTTGCTGGGGGGCATGCCCATGTTGTGTGGGCTGCCTGCGGGACATGACCAGGGATGCAGGGTAGTCCCCTGTGGTGTGGGCTGCCTGCAGGGGCCGTGGAGGGTGTACAGGGTACACCTGGGAGGACCCACACTGTCAAATCACATGTGGGACTCCCCGGCACCCCTGAAATACACGTACCGTGCAGAAATCGCGTGTAAAACTTCCCGCGCACCCCTGAAATACACGCGTCCAGGCTATTCGCGTGTGGAACTTCCCGCGCACCCCTGAAATACACGCGCCCAGGCTATTCGCGTGTAAAACTTCCCGCGCACCCCTGTAATACACGCGCCCAGGCTATTCGCGTGTGGAACTTCCCGCGCACCCCTGAAATACACGCGCCCAGGCTATTCGCGTGTGGAACTTCCTGCGCACCCCTGAAATACATGCGCCCAGGCTATTCGCGTGTGGAACTTCCCGCGCACCCCTGAAATACACGCGCCCAGGCTATTCGCGTGTAAAACTTCCCGCGCACCCCTGTAATACACGCGGCCATGCTATTCACGTGTGGAACTTCCCGCGCACCCCTGAAATACACGCGCCCAGGCTATTCGCGTGTGGAACTTCCCCCGCACCCCTGAAATACACGCGCCCAGGCTATTCGCGTGTGGAACTCCCCGCGCACCCCTGAAATACACGCGTCCAGGCTATTCGCGTGTAGAACTTCCCGCGCACCCCTGAAATACACGCACCCAGGCTATTCGCGTGTGGAACTCCCTACGCACCCCTGAAATACACGCGCACAGGCTATTCGCGTGTGGAACTTCCCGCGCACCCCTGAAATACACGCACCCAGGCTATTCGCGTGTGGAATCCCCGCGCACCCCTGAAATACACGTGCCCAGGCTATTCGCGTGTGGAACTTCCCGCGCACCCCTCAAATACACGCGCCCAGGCTATTCGCGTGTGGAACTCCCTACGCACCCCTGAAATACACGCGCACAGGCTATTCGCGTGTGGAACTTCCCGCGCACCCCTCAAATACACGCGCCCAGGCTATTCGCGTGTGGAACTTCCCGCGCACCCCTGGAATACACGTAGCCCGCTCCCCCATGCCCGATCGCGTGAGGAACTTCACGCGAACCCCTGTAATACACGTAGCCCGCTCCCCCAGGCCCGAGCGCGTGAGGAACTTCACGCGAACCCCTGTAATACACGTAGCCCGCTCCCCCAGGCCCGATCGCGTGTGAAACTTCACGCGAACCCCTGAAATACACGTAGCACGCTCCCCCAGGCCCGATCGCGTGAGAAACTTCACGCGAACCCCTGAAATACACGTAGCCCGCTCCCCCAGGCCCGATCGCGTGAATAACTTCACGCGAACCCCTGTGATGCACGTACCCTGCAAATCGCATGTGAGACTTCCCGTGCACCCCGGTATACACGCACACGTATTTTTTGTCAGCGGGTGTCCGTGTTTGTGGGTACCCCTTTGCATGTCATTTTTCCTGGAGGGCCACAGTATGGGACATTCATCATGGCAGTATGTAGGTGCTATTTGTTGGCGCACCTTTTGGCGCACATTTCTTACAGCCGCAGAGACGCTACCGCCTGCTTTCTTGTGGCGGTCGTGTTTGTGCCTGTGCGCTGGTTTGAGCGTGCGCTTTTTTCCCCTATTCTATTCCATGAATACGTGTTGTAGGCGAGCGTGTGGGCGTTCTGCGCACTTGTGCCCTGTACTTCCCCCGTGACGCCCACGTTTTGGCAAGTTGTTCCCCATTCCGAGTGTTACGCCCGTGTTCCGCCTACTTTTGTTGCGTGCGCCGCGCTATGTGCGAATTTCGCTGTGGCCTGTGCGATTTTCGCTGTGACCTGGTGCACGCTGTTAGATGGCCTGTGCGCCAACGTGCGCCGCGCACTTTTTTATCGCACATCCGCTGGTTTTCTCGCGCACGGCCTTCCATGAATCGACGTGCGCTGCTTTTCGTGCAATTTTCGCACTTGCACTGCGATTTTCGCTATTCCACTGCGATTCGCACGTTTTTGCCCACTTGCGCCGCGCTAATTATTCCATGAATCGGCCTGTGTGTGTGTTACTTCCATCTCCTTACATTGCATATAGGGGGGGGGGGGTAAATTGCCACCAGGGGAAAAGTGAACATATTATGGGCCTCATTACGACCCAGGCGGTAAGTTACCGCCTGGGTCGTACCTTTACCACCATGGCGTAAACTATGTTTACGCCATGGTGGTTGGCGGACTTACCACCCCATTCCGAGGTTGGCGGGGCGGTAAGTCCCCAATCCCCATTTACCCTTCCCCATTCCCATTTTTGCCCCAAAGGGCATAATGGGAGTGGGGAAGGCGTTAATTACGCCACCGTAAATTACGGTGGCGTAATTAACATCAAGGTCCCTTAGCGCCATGGATTTTAACACCTGCTAAAAGCAGGTGTTAAAACCTCCATGGCGCTAAGGGACCTCGGAATCAGGCGGTAAGCGTCGGCGCTGTTTACGCCGCCGTAAACCCCTTACCGCCTGAGTCGTAATGAGGCCCTATCTCTTGTGAAACCATATCAGTTTATTTTCTGTACTGCAGTTATTGCACCTTGCATTTCCTTGAAACCATAAAGCATTTCAGCTACCTCATCCTCTATCCTACTTCTAAGTAACCCAAATCAGTTTACCAGTAGAACGTTATCCATTGTTGATCACTGTCATATTTTAAGTGTGATATCCAATATTAAATTATTATAAAAGTGTGATAGATATATATTGTTATATTTCTCAAATAAACCTTTTAAATTTTCAAAAAAGAGCTACTTCTTGGCTCCGTGGGGTCAGGGGGATTCTAAGAGAGGGGTGTTATATAAGGGTTGTCATCCAGAGTACATGGACCTAAAAATATATCAATAAGGGTTTCCCTCAGCATCCCAGACTAGGCATTGACTTAGCTGTAGTGTTGAAGTGAAGCCGCTTAACATCAGCTAGCTTTGCCATCTGCTTGGCCAGGACATCAGGTGGTGAGTTGAATCAGATATTTGCCCAATTTGAGAAAAGTGTCCAATACAGCAACAGACCTAGTAACACGACCTGCACTTCAAATCACTTGCATTACATGGGTTTCTTAGATGTTATATCTAGAAGGTAGAAGCTGTATCAAGTTTGAGCGGTATGTCTGAGAGCATGTGTCAGTGTGGTGTTTGAATGCTGATGCTGGAACATTGTACTGGCAGGAGAGGAAACCATAACCATATGGAAATGTCAGTGTGAAAAATAAGGTTGTGTGGTGTGTGTGTGTATGGGTGTTTGTGTTGTGAATACATTGCATGTATTTTGTATGTGCATGTCTGTGAATGTATGTGTGAGTATGTATGAGGGTGCAAGTGACTCAGTGTGTGACTGTTTGTGAGTGTGTGTGCGTGTGTGTGCACAACTGTTTGGCAGGGAAATAAGGCCATGTCAGTAGCATGAGTGGATACCAGATGATTTCAAAGGGCAAAGTTGGCATGTTTTTGGCCCACACACTTAGCCAATAATCTAATTATGGCAAAACAGGCACAGCCAGCATGAACATATTTTACAGTGGAAATAATGGCACATATTTGGCACAGCCAACATGCTAGGTTTTACACCGGCCATGGTGGCATATATTGTGTGCACAGCATTATGGAAATGGGGATAAAAAACACAATAAAAGGGAAGGGGCACAGCAATAATACAGAGCCATTCATCATTGCATTGAAACTAAATGAAGTTACATCTATACAGTTTCTGTTGTTTTTAATATTTAGGATAATGGACATCATTATAAGTTGGCAGGTGTGGAAATAACTTGCCAGTATTAACATATAGCTGCACGATTCCACACTGACCAACTACAAGTTTGCGGGTGGGGTGGAGGATTTACGCCCAGCTAAGAGCTGGAGGACATTCTGTCACCATACCGCCAAAAAACATCGGTATTACAGGTGCCATTAATAATGGCGTGTTATGCTGTATTGTCCTATCCTGTATTTCTGCTGGCCATCTTTGTGCCTGATGGAATGTTGCTGTGAGTTGACTGACAGCTTGGTGGAGTGTTGATGTGTGATTGTAGGTGAGAGTTTTACGTGTGTCAGTTGGGCCCAAGCTGTAGTGGTGTGAGGATGGCCGGTGTGTGGTGGTCGTAGTGTGCCGTGTGTTCTGTTATCAGCCTGAGTCCTGGCCTGTGTTGTATTAACCTACAAGTAACTAGAATTTGTACACATATATAAATATAAGCATAAAGCCTCCTGGAGTCTAATTCCCGACTCTGCAGCAGGTCTGTGTCTGACTGTCTGAGTAAACAATGTACCTCTTATTACAACATGGTGCCTCTAATACCGGTCAAGTCCCCCATGGAATCCTATGGGACTTTATGGAATGGGGACTAACGCTGCATACCAGCAATTGTGTGCCAGTATCAGTATTTCAGTTTGTATTTGTATTTTTTTTTTGTATTTGTTTATTCATATTGCACAACCTGCCCAGGGGCATCAGGGCGCATGTTTGGAAAGGTAGTTACAAGAACAGTGTTACATAAGAGAATACAAGATACGGTTATTTAAATATATACATAAAATTTACAACGAATGTGGAACACGATGAGGGACCCTCCACGAGGTTTCCGAGCTGCAGGCAGCTACAATATATACATTTGTCTAGTCAGTTAGCAGAATACGAACAACCAGAATTACAGTGAGGAGGCCGATGCAACATCCTGTTCGTAAAGCCACCGTTTGGTACCGTATTTGAAGGTGTGGAGGGATGGAGTATTCCTGAGCTCATTGGGTAAGGAGATCCAGAGCTTCTCTGCAAGAACTGGGAAGCTCGTACCTTTAGCTGTCTGAAGATTGAAGCAGGGAATGGTTAGTGTGTGCGATTGTGCAGATCTCAAGGGTCTGGATGCTATGTGTTGAGTGAAGCGCGCAGACAAGTAGGCAGGTGCAGCATTGTTCTGTGCTTTGTAGGTTAAGACAAGTGCTTTGAGGGCAATGCGCTGTGTAATGGGGAGCCAGTGTAGGTTGCGCCTGATAGCTCAAATGTGGGCGCATCTGGGTATGTTGAGCGCCGCTCTGATGGCGTTATTTTGGGTGACCTGGAGTTTATCAAGGTTCTTTTGACTCGTCCCAAGGTAAAATTAATTCCAATAGTCGATTTTCGACAAGATAAGGGGCGACAGGCAGTGATGAGTTTACATGTGTACGAGGATGCTGAGACAACTGAGTTAGTTTGTCGGTTGAGAGAGAGGGTTGAGTCTAGCTAAATTCCAAGCATTTTTGTGACGTTAGTGACCTTGATAACATTACCATCAATGTTGAGGGAGACATATTTGGGGTCAAGTTTGGTGAGTTTGGACTGAGAACCTAGGATGAGTAACTCAGTGTTCTCGTCGTTGAGGCATAGCCCATGGTGAGCCATCCAAGCCTGGATGACAGTGTAAACTGAATTGAGTGCTTTAACATCATTTACATAATCGCCATTGATAGGGATGAGTATCTGGTGTCGTCCACATAATTCGTGTAGGTGACACCCAGATGGTCAAGAATATCAAATTTATAATAAATAAATAAAGCGGTTTTGTAAATACGTTATAAAGCATAGGTGATACACACGAGCCTTGTGGGACTCCGCAGGGCACGTGGGCTGGGTCGGCTGCAGCTAAGGGGGAAAAGACCCTCATGGATCTGTTTGCCAGGAAGGAGCTGATCCATGTGGTAGCTGCATCCGAGAAGAGGGCGGCACTCTTAAGGTGCTGGCAGAGGATTTGGTGATCGACCAGATCGAAGGCCGCAGAGAGGTCGAGTAGGAGTAAGACCACTTGTTTGCCCTTGTCTTTCAAGTCCTCGATTTGTGTTTTTGAATTGATTAAGGCTGTCTCAGTGCCATGCCTCGGATGGAAGCCTGATTGCCTAAGTCCTAGTAAGTTGTTAGAGTCCAAGTAATCTTGGATCTGGAGGTATACTGCACGGTCCAGGATTTTGAGAAGGTAGGGTACCGTAGTGATGGGTCTGTAGTTGGTAGGAATGCTAGGGTCAAGATTCGTTTTTTTAATTAAAGGGATGACCCACACATCCTTGAGGTTGTCAGGTACTGTGCCAGATTTAAAGGAGGAGTTGATGAGGGAGGTGATGAAAGGGGCCAGGTCATGCGTTGCTTCCTTTAGAATTGGCGCAGGGCATGCGTCGCCTTGGCAGTTGGATAGTTTTAACTTTGAGATGATGTTTTCCACTTCCTTAATGGAGAGTGGTGAGAAGATGAATGGTTTGAAGGAGTGTTTAGGGGCTGGGGTATTTTAGGACTGGCGGTTACCTGCTGAATCCAGGAGGTGGCTTCTTTTAGCGTTGATTTTGGCTTGGAGTACATCAATTTTGTTTAGTAGTGCTTTTTGTATATTGGAGCACCATTCAGCATCAGGGTACATGTATCCAAAGGAGCGACAGGAGACTCTAGTTCCTTGAGGATCTTAAAGAGTTCCTTGGTGTTAATTTGAGCTTATATGATCCTTTTCTTATACACTTCTTTTTTAGCCGCTAGGATGGCTTCTTTGTAAGAGAGGGAGGCTACTGTGAGGTTAATTCTATTCCTAGGTGTGGGTGAACTTTTCCACTGTGACTCAGCTTTTCTTTTATCTTTGGGCAGGTCGCGTAAGTGGGGGGTGTACCAAGAGTTAAGGTGGTTGCAGGGTTTTTGTTTGCGCAGTTTGAGAGGGGCAATGGTGTTGAGAGCTTTTAACATAGCCCGGTTGTAGATATCCACCAGGGTTTGTCTGGCGGTGGGCTAGAGTTGATGGAGAATATTATTTTGTGATGGTCCGACCACTCACAAGGTGACACAGAGATTACATTTACTGCACAGTTCAAGTCTGCAACCTAATCCAGGTGCGACCCTTAATATGGGTCGGTACGCTGACATGTTGGGTGAGGCCGAAGTGAGTCAGAACAGTGGCTACGTCACTGGCTTTAGAATCATTTGTATCCTGGTAACCCAAGTTGAGGTCTCCAAGTATAATGATTTGGGATTTGGGTTTAGCGCTAGAGGCTAGGATTGTAGAGATGTCCTCTACAAATGTAGAGGTGGGACCTGGTGGCCTGTAGATGAGGTGTACCGAAGTGGTATGATTGGGTGAGATAGGAAGTTTAATAGAGAGTAGTTCAGCTGAGGGCAACTGATGGGTGTTAGCCACTCTAAGATTAAGCGAACTCTTGAATATGAAAGCTAGTCCACCCTCCTTAGTTTGATGAGTATCTCTGTCACACCTGATGATGGAATAGCTGTCGGGAATAGCAAGGGTCAAGGCCGGGCCCGAGGCCGCATGCAGCCAAGTTTCAGTGATCGCCAGGAAGTTGAGGTTTTCGGTCAAGATGAAATCTGCAATGTCTAATGCGTGCGTAGGGACAGAGCGTGCGTTAATGAGTGCACCTTTGAGTTTGGTAGTAGTGTTGGAATTATTGGTTGTGGGGGTCACGTCAGTTATTGGGATAGCTAAAGCAGAGGAGTTTTTCTTGATAGGGTTGGCACCAATGATATCCGTAGTAAGGGGATTTGCGTGGTAGGACCAATGGTGACATCTGGCTGCTAATCTTTGGTTTCTGACTGAAGTGTCGCATGGTAGACTCAGTATATTTGTTGTTGAACTGCTAGGTGGAAGGGGCAGTGGAGAATTAATCACAGCAGGTATTGAGATACCTATGTCGGACCTAGCGAGAAGGTGGTGGGGAGAGGTGATACTATTGCAAGGTGTGGTATAGGTACCTGGTGTGTGGTGCAGGCAGGAGCCAAGCCTAGCATTCCTGATGCTCGTATGGCAAGGTTGGTTGGGTGTGGGTTTGGAGGCAAAGTGTTGTAGCCAAAGGGCAGGAGCATTCAGATATGGGTTGGGCACTGCCGTGTTGCAGGAGGGAGGTAAGCACGGTAAAATTGTACATGTTGTGGAGGCCAGTATGTAGTGTGGGGCCACAGTGGGACAATGCTGTGGTCTGGATGAGGCAAAGGTGGTGAGCATTGTGTAGAGTGTGAGAAGTAAGGTAAGCAGCTGGGTTCGCTTTTGGGGGCTGAAGTCTGAAGCTAGGTGGTGCTGGTGTATATTTGGTGTGCGGTGCATTATAGGGGATGTTGTAGAACTAGGTACTACAGTGGGCTAGGTATACAATAGCCACTGATTGGCAGTGTAGCGCGGCACAAAGAGCCAACAGGTATCTCGAGGTGGGCATGTATAACAGGCATGGAGTGACTATGGAGGCCTGGTGAATCAATCAGCAAGTGTCGGGCAGTGACCAAAGCATAGCATGGCATAGGAAAAACAAACGTGCAACTGTCTGCCTGGCAGTGCCTGTGGTACTCAAGTAAATGTTGGCCTGGATGCCACAATGTGTTTTCAGGAGTCCGGAAATGTCAAGATAGTAAGCTTAAAATATATAGGGTTCACAGCGAGTACAGGCGCCTAACTAACAATGACCAGAGTTGTCCAGTGCATGATGACATAGGGGCGCTTAAACATTGACTAAAAGTGCCTAGTAATACTCACATGAACCGAGCAAATAGTGCCCAACATGAGCAATCAAAGGCAATGCAGTACACGGAAAATGCCAGTGATGGGCAATCAAAAGGCCAAACATGAGTAATCAAGGCAGTGCAGTGCACGAAAAATGCCAGTGGTGGGCAATCAGAAGACAATGCAGTACATACGTAAAGGCAGGCAGTGGTAAAAGGCAATGCAGTACGTAAGTAATGACAGAGGTGAGCAATCAAGGGCAATGCAGTGCACGACTAATGACAAGGGCTACTGTGGGGAACACATACAACGTGTTCTGTGACTGGAGTGGGGCCGACTAGGTTAGTCCATAAAGCAAGGTGATTAGACCATCGGTGCAGGAGAGAAGGCTGACAATGTTACTGGCTGCCCTTTCGCATGTAGTAGATATCGGGTTGAGCGGATGGGCATGGATACGGTTCGTATAAATTACAGCAAATTGGGGGGAGTAAGACACGGACTCAGGCGGTTACATTGGCAGAAGAGAGCACAACAAAACAGGGTACATATGAAGGCAGATGCACAGACATATCCGATGCGGTTTCTTACAAATGTCAGGGTGTGCATCGCGATCGGCTGGGCGGCATTCAGGCACTTACCCTGATAAGACTCGTATGGATGTAGTGTCCATACTATGGATTTACAGGGCAACGGGCAGCGTTCATGGCCCCTGGCTCCATCGGCTCACAACAGGCTCCAGGCAGGAAGCCTTTGTGTGTGGCCTTAGGGGGTGGGCCGGCGTTCGCCTGCCGGAGAAGGGAGATTGGGTGAAGAGCGGTTGTTGGGCAAATCAGGCCAGGCCTAGGCCAACAGCAGGCTGCTGTAGGACGGCGAAGAATGGCGATCGGCCATGTTGGAAGTGGGTTTGCCGCCTCGAGGCTAATGGCAGCGGTGGCGTGATTTGTGCTTTTTCAATCAGCAATTGCAAGGATTTGCAATTTAAACACCCAAAAGCAGCTTCCCACAAATGATGCCTCACAAAGCAGATTCGAATCTACTCGAGGTGCTGTTGTGATAAATGAGGATCGGCGGTCTGAGCAGCACGGGACTTCATCCCTGGCCTCACCTAGACTGTAGGCAATGCTGCTCCAGTCGTGGTGGGGGTCCCCTGGCACTGCCAGGCATACCAGTTTGCTGGTATCCTCTTGGATTTACTGCTAGGATACTGGCAAACTTATAATGAGCCCCGTCTTTTAAGCTGATACTGAAGCCTGTACCAGAGATGAAGACTTGATTTTGTAAAGAAGTTAAAGCTTTTGTCACGCTCTCTGCTACTTCTCGACAAAAATATTTTAAAAGGAGAGGACACAGTCATCGCAGTCAACACTGGGCAGAATATGTTTACTAGGTCATTTCATGTGTGGTTTAGTGAAGGATTAGACGTGTTTTCTTGAGCTAGTATGGTAGTGAGCCAGAGAAAGAGATGTTGATATGCCATTGAAGTATGTTGGAAATTAAGGCACTGGAAACAAGATTTGCAGGAGATGATAATCGAGTTTGAAAGGAAGGGAAATAGGGTGGGTTGACGTAGATTTTTTGGGGGTTTGGTCCGGTTAGACTATGGAAGTTCAGCTGGTGCTAAGTTATTTTTTTGTGCAGAACTCAATGCTTTGCAGCAGCAGAGATATATGAATGGGTTAAACGTTTTCTTCAGAAGAGGAGGATTCTGACGTTTGTTATGTAGCAGTTAGACATGCCTGTATAATCGTGATGAAGCGGCACTGGGAATTTGATGAGGTTGTTAGTTTCTTTGAGAATATCAGTACAGTCAGTTTATATTGTTTTCCACAATGGGACTGTGTGCCTGATCGGGATCTGAGATAGTGGTGTTCACAGCAACAGCATATCACAAAGACAATGCTTTAGTTGGTGTAGCAGGACCAATGATTCGCCAACCCCCTTAGCAGCAACCTAAACATTCTTCTGGTTAAAGAGGTATCAACTCAGACCTAAGTGCAACTAAGAACAAAGAGTGCATGCCCAGTTTCTGTCTGCCATACAAACACAATCAATTCTTAACTTCTGAACACTCACAGGGCATAGTACGTGTGTCTCCCCTTCCCTCTACTCTCAATATGTACTATTAATGCAATTATTTTCCTTGCTGTAATTCATTTTCTACCTTCCATGTCCCCACCCTGTTTGCCCTGTGGGCGCTTTGAAACAGTGTTGCCAATTATATAAGAGCCTAACAAGTATCCAATAAATAAATAAATAAATAAATTCAAAGCCACTGATCTTCTAGTAAAAAAAACAAGACATTATCTGTTTGGTGTCACCTGCTTATGAACAGGCCAGCTATGACAAAGACCATCAGTTTAGCTTGATAGCGAGTGTTCTATATTTCCCCACTACTTTCTTGTTATAGTCACATTGGCTTTTCAGGCACTCATGCGTGTTGGGGCACTTACAGATCCAAACCCATACCTTCAGGGCATCTGATTTGGAGCTCGAACATATAAACAACATTGAATGCTGGTGCTCTGAAAATGAGCTGCCAGTCATACAATCTTCTGTTAGCAAGTGGAACCTCTTAATTCTTCATGCAGATTCATCATAATCAAGGAGCTGTGGCATTATGATACGAAAGAGAGATTCTAAAAAAACGAAATGCATTTGTGATGTGTTTATTTGTACTGGAGAAGTGTTGTTTATATGAGATGTGACTTAAGGGCAACGTTTTTCCTCACTAGTCAATCTAAAGATTGAAAAAGATCTTTCACAAACATTGCATCAGTAATCTGAAATAATGATTCACTCTGCTGTTTTACCATACTTTTATCAATGTTGTTTAATTTATGAGTCATCATTTGGAAATATGTGAATTATATTTTCAAAAATGTTGTTTGTTTCATTTTCTTTCTTATGACACATAGTTCTTCCAATTAGATTAAAGCCTGAACTTTCACTCAGAAGTAGGTCAAAAGGTAAATACTTGAGAAATTGTCTTCAAAATCATCTACGCCGAATCAATTAAAATAATCTACTGCTATATCTGTGAGAGTAAAAATGACACTGCATCCTTAATGTCTATGTTTATGCAAGTAGAGTTAGAGAGTGATGTTAACAAGTAACTTTTTACCAGCTATGGAATTGAAGAGCTGCTAAATGAAAGACTCATCATATATGTATTAAGCATCATGGTAGCGCAACAGAATATCTTGTTGTCAACAGCCTCAATTAAAAGAGCCTGACTTATTTCTCATATTTTAACTTATATTCACATATCTTGCACCGAATTGCAGTAGAGAGAAAATGGCAGGCATATTATATCAGCCCAGAAAGAATGCATCACATGTGAAGAGGCGGGAGAGAACTTCCTCAAATATGATTCTCTGGACCCTGAAAATCTCCAAATATAATTCGGGTAGGTTTGTGTGTTACAACAGATTTTTCTTACAGCTCGAATTTGGCCAACTCTCCATTAAGAGTCACACATCTTCATGGACTTTTATCAGACATTTGTGCATGTTCAGGTATATTTTTAGAGAAACTAAAAACACAAAATAACTTCAAGTGCTGGGGAAAGGGTGTGCAAGGTGAGGGGAAAGGGAAGGATTGCTTTGAGGCTGGATAAAAAGAAGAGCAAGAGGAAACAGGGTTATGTGCTCAAATGTCTTCATGATAACCTGGGCCTCACCAATCAGGCCCTGGCCTGACTGATCTCTTTCCTCTCTGATCAACCCTCACAGGTCCAACTTGCGTCCTTTCTCTACTCTATCTCACTCTCTAACTGTGGTGTTCCACAGGCAATAACCTCTCTCCTTGGTGGTTCAACCACTACTTGGCACCTCAAGCCCACTGCATTGCCACTCTCTACTCCAGCTTTCAGTGCGATCAGGATGGCACTGAGCTCGTTTTCAGGCTCCCCTCTGCCACCTCTTCTCCTTCTCTCATTTCTGACTGTCTGTCTGCTATCCAGGAGTGGTGTGCCACCAACAATCTCTGCCTTAATGCCAGTAAGACAGAGATTCTCCTCATTGGCACACGTGCACCCTCCTTTCCTTTCACTCTCGGCCCCCCTTGGCCCTCTTCCTGCTCCCACATGTGAGTCTAAAAACCTAGGGGTCATCTTCGATTCCACACTCTCCTGTTCTTCTCATATCTTTGACGTCTCTAAGAAGTCAAACTACCAACTGTACCTCCTCAGAGGTATTATTCCTTTCCTCTCCTTTCCCCAGAAGCACACTGTCTCCAGAGCTCTGGTTCTCTCTAGGCTGGACTACTGCAACAGCCTCTTTCTAAATCTGCCTGCTTCTACTCTCCGGCCTCTGCAACTCATCCAGAACAGGACTGCAAGACTTGTCCTTGGCCTCAATCCATGGATCTTATCTCTCCAGCACTGAAATCTCTGCACTGGCTCCCTGGGGCTGCAATGATTAAGCTCAAGACATTCTGCATTGTCCACAAGGCCTTTGCGGCCTGGGTCCGTATTACCTCCAACTCTCTTCATAAATACCTTCCTACACAAGCTCTCCGCTCCTCCACCTCCACCTCCTTCAGGGTCAGTCTCTTCTCCAAGCAACAATCTGTTGGTAGATCTCTTTCGTCGGCTGGAGCCTCCCTTTGGAACAGCCTCCCTGCCACTCTGAAAATTGAGGAGAACCATCTCTGGTTCTGGAAGCACCTCAAGATGTTCCTCTTTGATACTGCCTTCTCTCTTCCTCTCCCCTGCTGATCTCTGTCTGTTTCTGCATTGGGCATTTGGCTACCCTCTGGTTTTAGGCCCAGATCCCATGCCCACCCTGCTACTTACACACACTGCCTCTGGCAACCCTTTCTCGTGGGTCTGTAGCCCCTTCACTGCACTTATTAGACACACGTTGTCTGTACTTAAGTCTTGCACTTGCCTCCTGATCGCCGCACTAGCAATTGTTTTGATCCTGTGTTTTGCACTTTCCACTCCGCCCCTGCCCCTTGCACTTTCCCCTTCCCTCTCCCCTGCACTTGCGCATTCTCAATGTCACTGGTCCTAGTAAGATCGCTGTTTTTTCCTCTCTGTACCCCCTCCCTTTCCTCGTTGTACCATGAAACACGTGTGTATCTGTGCGATATAAATAGAATATCACATATAATCTATGAATGGTATTCAGATAGGACAGCATTTACAATCGACAGTAAAATATCTCATTAGGTTAATATACCTGTTGGAGAAATCTTTATGTAACATGCAGCTCCCAGGTTTCAATCTGGATAAGAAAGGCTCTGCCATTAATGTTTGGAACATAATAAAATTAGTAAAGTTGACAGACTAGCAGAGTCAGTCGCATGTCAGTCATCCATGAATCTGTTTTTTATCCTTCATCAGTTGATACATTGACTATTATTGAGGTGTATATTATTCCAATATAAGAGATTTATATTAGACATGAAAAGACTAGAGGGCTGAGGAAAATTCTCTCATGCATTCAGTCTGCAAAATGTTATATCCTACTAAGTTTCATTTTTGAGAACCAATGGGATTCAATATTTTATAATAGGAAAAGTCCATAGCTGCGAGTCAATAACTATTGAAAGGTCAGTGGGGCTGAGACAGGGTTAGTCACATATCAAGCATTCATAATGCAGACGATCTTCCTTCTGATGTTGCTTGAATGAATATCATTTAGTCGGGTAGTATTAGAATGCTATGAGCTCTGTCCCCGGGGGAAACACATACCGTATCTCTCCAGTAAGTTTTTCTTTTTTTCTTAATTGTTAACTTGTGTTCACATCAAAGAAAGAGTTAAACAGCCTTGTGCAAACCATTGTCAGCTAAACACTTTGATTTCTTTGCACATTCTAATTAGGAAAGGTTCTCAACCTTTCTTTGCGTTTGTATACATTATTTGCTTTGAACATGTGCCGGCATAATAGGGTCTGACTGTCAACTCAACTGTTTACAGCAACATTTAATAAGCATTAAATTGTCACAAGCCTAACCTGAATCTGTCACCCAACTCTCTTAAAAATGTGTTAAACCCTGGCAACTCTGAATACAGTGAAATGTAGGTGATTCAAGGTTAGACCAATTTCTTTTGTACAGGCTGGCTTGTAATACATTTGTCAGACACTTATCTGATGTGTATGGCAGCTAATACGACTCCCTCTCACTTCACTCCTACATAATATTGAGTAAACTCTGGATCTTGGATTTAAAGAATGAGTGCACTACCTCCATTATTACTAACAATGGCACTACATAGCAAGCTTTAGTTCAGTTCATTAAGGAAGCTTACATGTAAAGACAGCAATTTGAACCACAAAGAACTCTACAGTCAATCCGCTTTTTCATGTGAATATTTGACGTCTGGACAGTAGTGCAGGCCCTTGTGGTCTTGCACATTGATAGGGAAAACACTCTCTTGACAGGGCTCTCAGCTGCTCACTTGGCTCCCCTAAAAAAGTCTACCATGCTGCAGCACATCTTATTATGTGAACACAAAGACTTGACCAAATTACCCCATCCTACGAGAACTATATTGGCGAACTACATTGGCTTCCACTCCAAGCCAGGATACTGTACATGTATCAGCTACAAAGCAGTCACGAGTAGCACACTAGTCTACCTGGTGGTTAAGTTCCACCTATCCGGTGGCACACGAACCTCGCACAGCTAATTGACCAACCAAATTCACTCAGACACATCGGTTACACCCAATCGCTTTTTTATCGCGCAAATTCAATCTGGTGTAAAGGTATTACATGGTCACAGAATGGTAGTTACTAGCTGTACATATGACATTTCAGGATTGGATGCATTATCTTCAGGGAACACTCCATCAAGTTATTGTTTAGTCAGGCCACTGTAATCTCCAACCATTGGCTTAGTTGAAATGCCCCAATGCCAGATAAGCCTGATGGCATATAGTATTCCCATTGTTCAACTTCTTTGTTACATACCAGCCTGGTGGACTCCACCAAAAGGCTGATGCTCTTTCTGGAATTGGGGAGAGTCCCCTCTTAAATGAGACACATGATTATCTACTCAGTTCCGGAAAAGCGTTCTGTGCCTGTACTCCGTCCATGAATCTGCTAGAATCAGTGAAGACTTGGGATCAAACACATATGGATTCATTAGTGGAATCAAACACCTGTTTTTAACTCTTGAGACAATGGTGACCAACTCTTAAGAGTGACGTAATCGATTATATAAGGGAATGTTCTGTTCCGTTTGAACCCAAAGTAAAGCCCCTCCCTAAAAGCTTGGGAGTCTTTTGCAAAGTATACCCATTCCTCAGAAGCCATAGCTCTGTCTATCTATGGATATTATTGTGGATCTCCCATCTAGTGAGGGGTATGATAATATGTGGGTAGTCATTAACTCCCTCACTAAAATGGGAATGTTCATACCATGTCACGGTTTACCAACCGCTTCCGCTTTGGTGTCATTATTCTTTTGCCATGCGTGCTGTACATTCAGTTTGCCTTCTGTGATCATTACTGATAAAAGGGTCTCAATTCACTTCACGTTTCTGGAAGGCTTTTACCACGATTCGGGGAGTAGATGCAAGATACTCTTTGGCCTACCATCCGCAAACTGACGGGCAAACGCAGTGGACCAACCAAACTCTTGAACAGTATTTGTGTTGCCTGTGTATACAACAACAGGGATCATGGTCTCCTCTCATTCCATTTACTGAGTTTGCCTATAACAATTTATGTAATTCTTCTACAGGGTGTTCTCTGTTTTACACCCTAAATGGAAAACATCCTAGAACCTTACAGGTCGAGCCTCTTGCAGACACTGCCAATCCAGCAGCCACATATAACGTCATGTGCTAGTTTCAGATTCAATCCTCCATCATGTTGCATCTTTCAGAGGCCCAAGACAGGCATAAAATGGCAGCCAATCACCACGGGCGAGCCAGCCCCTCCTATCAGGCAGGGGATCGTGTTTGGCTGTCCACCACTAATGATCAACTCTACAGCAAGAGGAAGTTCCTACCTAGATATATGGGTCCTTATGTTATGACCTGCATAATCAATCCAGTGGCTGTTCACCACCGATTGCCTATAATGTGGAGAATACACCCATCCTTCAAAGCTTCTATGTTAAAACCATTTGTCGCCACTACACGTCTCCCTAAGAAGCCTTCTCACATCTGAATCTAAGTTTCCTAGAAAACTAACTAAAAGCAGTACTGGACTCCCAATGGATTTGGGGCAGCTTGCAGTTTCTGATCAATTGGAAGGGTTATGGGTCCAAAGAAAGGACCTGAGGTGCCAACCTGGGGTGCCAGCTTGCTGTGTGCTTTCACCTCGTTTGATCGCCCTCTTTCACAGACTACATCCTTATTGCCTGTGTGTTTCACAGGCTTTTGAGAGGGGTACTGTCATGGCCCCAACAACATTGCATCCCATGTGGCATCGCCACGCCACTTGGAAGTTGCGTTGGTGACATCAAAATGGACACATGCACTACAATCCCCAGAAGGGGTTTTTATCACTCACATCACAATGTTCCATTGCATTCACACTTGTGGAAGTAAATACTGTGAATCTCTGACAGATGCTGCTACTCAATGTGATCTCCATTCTAGAGAGCAGTGTTTGTTTCGGATGTGTGTTAATTCACTCTTCCTCTGTCTATTCATCTTCTGAACTCCTCCAAAGGTCTGCTGGTAACTGGCTTGGAGCTCTCTCTTTGGCTGTGACGTTTTGATATTTTTTATGTTGCAACTTTTGCCTTCTACGATTAGGCTTTCCACTAGGATTGCACTCTAAAACATGTTACTTTGTTGTGTAACACTGGTGATTTCTTGGATGTGCTTCATCTTTCAGATTTGGACTTTGGCTCCTTTTGGACAGACCTGTTGTACCTTATGGATTTTGTGTTCCTCAGAAGATTTCCCAAGATACAGTCCTCTGACTTCTACCTTTTCTGCTCTCCATTTAGCACTCTGTCCGCATGCCGTTCAGGCCAGGCCTCTTGCATGTATCTTATTTTCTTTTCCTTCTTTTGGGGGGCGGGTCATCTGGTCTCTGGACCTCCTGCTTTGTCTACATTCCTATATCTGAACTGTTCTGCTTAGGTGCTAAGAGTGGTCCAAAAGTTGGTGGTTGGCATCACCGTCTTTGTGCCAGGAATCTCCCGTTAATGCTGTCCTTTTTTCTTTGCAGCTCTGAGGTGGTCCATCAAGGGCTTCCTTCGCTCCCCCTCCGCTCTCATCCTCTCCATAGGCTGTTTCATTTAAGTTGAGGAGGAAGGTCTGCCTCTTCCCCAGAGCCTTCAACATTGCCCCTTGACAGAAACGTTCCTATTCTTCCAATGAACAAAAGTAGAATCCCTCCTGACATGTCCTGCAGATTAGTATTATTTTTGGGATCTGCTGTATTGCTGGAAAGACGGGGATGCAGAACATCTTTCTTCCACGTGGTAATGTTTTCTTTGCTAAACATGCTTGTCCATGACTGGAACAGAAGGGTAGGCTACCCAAAATAAACCTGGTACCTCAACACTTAACCTGACTGGATTCCTTGGCATTAATAAGGCACCCCTCGGGGGCACCACTCCAAAGATGCACAACGCACATGCATACACTGAAAGAACACATGCTCCTGGGATTAAAAAATATTCTCATACATTAGGGAGCATGAGAGCTAGCTTTGCTGCACTAAGCCACCGTAGTAAGCATGAATTAATCTCTGTACAATCTTGCAACCTGCAGCACCTACAAATGAGAGCCCTCAGGCCATATTTGGTCCTCTTTCCTCCTGATATACTGCCCAGTCATAAACCCTCACCGAGCAGGGCCCCTAGGAGCCACTGTTCCTGCTAAACTTCTGCATCTCCTTCTCTCACATCTGGCAGAGAGAAGTACCACAGGTGTGCTCAGGTCATCATCAAAGTCAGGAAGAGACCCATCCTCCAAAATGAATCCCCCCACCTCTATAATCAGTAAGGAATGGGGCAAGACAGAAGGATACGCTAATGCCCTGGCAGAGCTCACCACAGTGCCTCATATGAAATAGCCAAAAAGCTTAAAGAATAATGATGAGCAACCACCAGCAGGAAAGTTGTAGAGCCAACCATGCACTGTTATTGTCGAAATAGGGACAAAGGGAGCTAAGAGACGGCGGGTGGGAACACTTGTGATGGAAGCTTTTTATCCCCAGAATAATTAGATACTCTAAAGTATCACAAACACGGCAGAACAGAGTTGCTGCATTCTGGAGCAGGTAGTGAAAATGTCCATGTCCACACAAAATACCAGTAAGAAGAGGGGGGAATTCAATGTACTGCATCCTCGAACCTGTAGAGAGTATTCACAAGAGCACATCATCTACCATTGAGAGTTGTGGGAGACTTATTTGCTGTACCCTAGAACCTGCAGTGAATGCTCCTACGTGCAAAACAACCACCATTGAGAATTGAGAGCAACCCATTGCACTGCATTCTGGAACCTGCAGTGATTATTCCAAAGCACACACCAACTGTTACTGAGAAGATTGAGAAACCATGTTCAATGCATCCTGGAACTTGTAGTCAGCATTTCCAAGACTATAATACACATTTGTTGCAAGGAGAAATACCATCACCGATTTTGTAACTTTGCGTTCACATTTATATGTTTACTGCTATAATTTAACTCGATCAGAAAAGAGAGGAAGTGGCTCCATTATCTGGAAGCGGTAGATAGAATAACGACCTGAATCACATGCTGAAACCAGGAGTAAAGGTTTGAGCATGTGCAACAATTGCTAATGAGCAAGAAGGAGCAACACCTACACTTGGAACATGAACAGAAGGATTACAAGTGCACAACAGTAACTGAACATCATCAGATAATACAGCAAGTGGTTCCAGATTGTGGAACCTAGTGTGAGATTCACAATAGGCAGAAAGAGAACACCCCGCATTGCATTCTGGAAACTGGAGTGAAAGTTTAAGTACATGCGATACTTAATGTACGCGGCAAGAGAGAAGTGTTGATACACGGGGAAACAGGTGAATAGCATAAACTGCGTTCTAGAACATTGACTGAAGGGCTACATGTGCGTACCAATAGGACTCAGACATTCTGAGAGAAAAAGGAGATGCTTCTGTGGTACTCTCCATTAGAGGAACAGACTTTGGGCCTCATTACGACCCTGGCGGTACAGGGTAAACAACGCCATAAAAGGTGCCGGCACCATTTACGAGGTCCCTTTGCGGGACGCAGGAAGCAACGCCTGGTCAAACCAGGCGTGCTTACCGGGTCCCGCGAGGGGTAGAGGGAGCAAACAACGGGCCAACTCGTAATGGCCCTTGTTTGCTCCCTCTCCCATTCCCATTTAGCCCTGTGGGGGCTGAAATGGGAATGGAAAAAAACCAGGTCCGGGTCCTTGGAGGGAGGAATTACCGGGCCTTCCGAACTCGGAATGGCCCGGTAATTCCTCATTCTGAGGACCCGGACGCGATTTCAGCGGGAGCCATGCCGCCAACGGCGGCATGGCTACCGCTGAGGTCGTAATGAGGCCCTTAGACTTGCCATTAAGAGCATTCCTTAACAGCAAACATGACAAGGAGTAGTTTGCATGACAGCAACAACCCATGCGACTTGTGCGACGCTGCCCTACACCAGTGGTTTAAGTGTTCGAAAAGAAGTAGTGGAACTATGTTCCCTGCTGGTCTGCCCAGCTCCCCACACACCCCATTCCTGCACCCCCTCCCAAACACAATCCAAACCCCCAAACAAACACACCTGCTATTTATGGGAATGTGCAGTGCAGCACTGAAGTACAAGCTTCAACTTCTTTCTACACTTTTATTTTAAAACAGAACCATTCCAGAACAATATTCTTTTTAAAATAAAAATATAGGAACAGTGATACTTAAAAATAAAAGGTATGGGAATACTGCTCTCAACCGCTCCCGCCCACTTCGACCTCTGCCCTACACGGGATCCTACAGGGCTGTTGTCTCTAGAGTTACTATTTGCCACAAAGCCATATTTAATTTAGATGCTCTAATTAGCTTGTATGGAGCAATCAGCAGAGGACTCAGGGAGATAATTGTGAATCAATTCGGATTTTGTAATTTCTGTTTCAGGGAAAATGCTGCATAATATTTAAACAGGATTA
This sequence comes from Ambystoma mexicanum, assembly GCF_040938575.1. Classification (NCBI taxonomy): domain Eukaryota; kingdom Metazoa; phylum Chordata; class Amphibia; order Caudata; family Ambystomatidae; genus Ambystoma; species Ambystoma mexicanum. The sequence continues at coordinate 533,873,326 of NC_090939.1, forward strand.
CCAAAGGAATCCGTTAATATATCTTGGCACTCATGTGCTGGTATAGAAATATTTTTTCAGAAATAAAGTGAAATTGACTGATAACATCTGGCGTTCAAAGCACATTTACAAGTCCTAATCATGAATTGCTATATGGCCAGTAATTACAAATACAATACACACCAACAAGGTTTTCTCAATTAAATCACCAACCTCATCGGAACAGCACCCATCAACAAAATAATTAACATCATTCTCAGTGACCACAACATGCCCGAGAGTAATGTCACTGTGAAAACCAATGAACTCTATCTGAACATTTTGATATCATGGATATCAAGCAACTCAGCACAGAAACAACCCATTAAAAAAACAGCATACCTGATCTGGTAGTTACTGCTTCTTCCATCTGTGTTTCAACATGCCCAGGTTCACCAACACACGGTAGAAGGCTCAAGGTCAGACCACTGCTGAGCCAATGAAGTGCACTGCATCCTTAAGCACTGTTCACAGAAGCACACGCCTTGGGAATGATCAAGTAAAATAAATTCATCTATTTGTATATATATATATATATATATATGTATAGTTTTAAAAAAGAAACTCTATTTATTTATGGAAGCCACCAGTTGTTTCAAAGATGAGCCTTCATTCTTCCACCAAAAATCAAAAATGACCCACATGTTCCTTCCTCTGGCCAAGAGAGATATAATGTCTTAATTAAAGGAGTAATGGCACCTCTTAATGAAAGGAAACAACAACTTTCCCATGGTAGAGCAAAGGAAGCTTGTTAAATGTTCAAGTGAATGCCTGGATAACTAGCAATCATATTCCAGAAGAAGAAGACCTGGGCAAGACAACCATGATGATGATCCTCACCATTTTCCAACACAAGCAGCAATGCACTGGCCCACAGAAATGGTTAAGTTCATGGAAATCTCAAGTGTGATCACCTAGGCACAACCTAATAGATAATGCCCTTCACAGATTACCCACCCTCATATTATTATCAAAAATCCTTTATCAAACAACAAAGCATATTCTTTGGCATACAGGATTGCATTACTGAGTAGCTTCAAAGCATCAAGAAAACTATGTCAAGACTTTGTCTCATACTGAAAAGAAGGAAATACATAATGCTAGATCTAACATCACTGCACTCAGACCTGGTCAAGAAAAGGATTAATGTAGAGCACTTTCCACAATCCAAAGAGTTATGCAAGGCTATGGCACCACATCCATGCAAAGAAAGATCATAATTTACCAGCACAGTGGAAAGCGAGATCCTGCAAGGACACGCTTGAAGAGGAGTGAATCCTACCCCTCTTTGATGACAGACAGATGAAAATGTCATGCAGGGCATGTGCCCCGCCTTCCTTCATTGAGGCAGACAGGCTGCCATTATTATAGTCAGGTACACAAGAAAAGAGGTCACACTGCACACATGTATTTAGGACAATATAAACCCATACAGGAATGCTTACATTGCTGCATATAACATAATTAACAGAGAATATTGATTTGTTTTATAGAATATAGGTCAGCAAAAGGCAGTCATTTTGTCCAAAATGAATGTCACATCACGCATTACAGATGGCTATAGGTCTTAACTGTCATGGAAAATACAAAAGTGCTGGAAGCACAAAAATATAGTGATGTGTGCAACTCAGAAAGGCAGTGTTTGGTAAGAAGCAGAGGTGCAGTGATTCAGTAGTTTAAATGTTAGGAAAATACAGTTTTTAAGGCTGATGTTCATAGGTTTTTTATAAATAAAATGTGGCAGTCGGCTGAAGCAGATAATCCAGGCCAGGTAACCAATAGGAAACGAAACAGCTAATCTATGTCTTCGACAGAATGTGCTGAGAAGTCTGAAGCAAATATGTCACCCTCAGAAGTGCTATTTTCTAGTTTTAAAGTTGTGAAAACATGTATTGTGATTTAGAACATTTGGAAAACACCTAGTCATGCTAATTAGCATACTATGAGGTCATTCAATTATTGTGCAATGCTTTATTGTCTGTAAAAGTGTGTTCAAACTAGACCAGCTCGGAGTCCTTGATGTGCTAACATCTTTGGAATGGGTAACAGCTCCCAGCCAGCTGAAGAAAAATTCAACTTTTTTCTGTTTGCACAATTCTGCTTCTGAAAGGGTTTTCAATGAGTTATGTTGAGATGACACCTCCTCAACATGCTCCTTGTAATAACATGCCAGGCTCGACATAGATATGGGTTGTTTGGTTTCTCTAAAATAACAGCAAAAGTCTGATGGTCCATCACAAACAAATCTGCACAACCCATGACCACATGACTTCAGTCAATCCTTGAAGATTTGAATTTTTATTGCACAGAGAAAGCCACAGCACTAAACCTCACAATGAGCCACCAACAAACCAATCAGATGTTTTACGACACCTACCCAACCCTCCACTAATATCATGTGCTAACATTTTCAAGTCCTATGCTCAAACAGAATCAGCATACCAGCTATACCGACTGTACATAGCATACTATACATTCATCACATCAGACTTCAAATGCCACAATAAAGCACCACTACAACAAACTAGCATACCACACCCCTAAACAAAGCTTAATAGCAAAAACATGCACTTGAGGTTCCTCTCTGGGAACAAATGGCGTTGTGCCCCTGACAGATAGCATCAAGAAACAAACCCAAACACTCTCAGTGTTCTTCCAGTCAGCATGCATCAACACAAAAGCAAAGTAATCTTGAATCTTCCCACTTCCCACTCTACCTAAACCCGCTCCACTGTCTCAGAACTTTTAGAGTGCTTGCGGACAATGAGAATGTCAGTGGTGTGCAAAGTACATTCCAGTAAGATAACATAATATAACACAATGCTCCATAACATAAAATTGAATAGCTCAACCCTCCAATGTCCAAATCACTTTGATTGAATAAGCCATGTTCTATCCTACAAAAATCTGCTTGTGACTTGCCTGTCACTTTATTTACATGTTTTATAATCAAGGTCCAGTTTCACCAATCGTTTTCCTCACTTTTGATTCCTTAGTGAGAACACAAGTGAGAAAAAAAACCCTGCATTTTGCAGGTGCCATTTTTCACAAAATTGAAACTAGCTGTGCCAATGACTTGCACAGGCAATTTCATGCCAAAAAAAGAATATGCAGCATGGGGGTATGTCAGAGTAAAATACATTTTCCAGCTCAAATCGTTGATTCAGCATTCCCTGCCATGTGGATTACCCTGTTTTGACAAAGAGGAGGGCCATGTGCAATACAGGCTGATGACTTTCAAGACAAGTCTGCACTGCTGTGCACAAATTGTAACATGAATGCCGAGCATAAGCATTTCTATGTGTTTACATTTCAACTTCTGAGAAATGAGTGGACATCTATAACGTTAGCATTACCCATCATTTCCATTGTGAATCAAGAACCTCAATTGGTGGAGGCTGAACAAAGCTCCAAAGTAATTCAGGTATTCATACCCCACACATGTGTGCGTATTGGGCATACAACCAACACTTACATGTGCAGGTACAGTCTGTTGGTGGATCCCTTGCTCATGCAGCCAATGCCTCCTGTTGAACACAATGCCCATCAGTTAATTATGGGAGTTGTGCACAATGGAATGTGGTTGCAGGATGTGATCAGCACTTTGCTCATTGTATTATGTCTTCAGGGCGCTCCTTTACCTGGTGGAGGATGTTTACTTTACAGAGTGCCTTACCTTAAAACGTGCATTCAATTTTAAAATGATGTATTCGACTTTTAAACAAAATGCATTAAAGAAAACTATGAATTTACAGGCAGCTTTGAAAAAGACAAATCAAGCGATGCACCCCGTATTCTAGGTGTTAACTTAAGGAGCATTATCCTTTTCATTCCAGTAATTTGAGCGGCCCCACCATAAAGGAACACCTTATGAGTCCGGTGGTAACAACAATATCACGTGGCATTTAAAGTACCTCCTATTGTTTAAAGAGCACATAAATATGAGTTACATCCGATTTATATCACATGCTGTTAATATCATATGCAAACCCAACTCATAAATAGGTGGTTATTTTAAAGAAATACACTTACTTAAAATATGACATGTTTTTCCCTTCCACCATACGCATCATGATGTTTTCAAAAGGTTGGATCAAATGTAGTTAATATATATAGGAATTGGCTTCCCATACTTCTTGCAACTTTTGTTGTTGCAGAGCTTTTCGTGGCATTGCAGTTTTGAAATCAATAGTGTTGCTTCTAATTAAGACTCTTAGCTAACACGTGTCAATAGAGGAAAAGGATTATATGTGCGAGAATATAGTTTTAGGACCATTTTACTAAACAACTGTCAGGTAATACAAAAAAGTGGATTTGTCAGTTTCCCAAAAATACAACATTCCCCAGTTACAAATGTAGAATGGTGGACAGATATTTGCTAACCCAGATATTGGAAATGCCTAGTGACAAGCAATGTAAAGTCAAAATAAAAAACAAAAATTTCAGAAAATGGCAATGAATAAGGTTTGACTTTAGTAAAATGTACAATATAAATACATATATGACATACTGCAAAGGCATCATCCACAAGGGTGTCTGGGGCCTGGGACCTCTGTACATTCAGCTTTCCCTCCCTAAATACCTCCCTGAAAAAGTTTGTCGGTCCTCTGGCTCCAACTCTCTGCAGGTCAAATGTTTCTCCAAGCAGAGACTGGGACATAGATCCCTGTCCTCGGCTGGTACCTCCCTCTGGAACAGCCTCCCTTCCCTGCTCAGACTTGAGCCAGATCTTCTTAAGTTCCAGAAACTTCTTAAGACTTTATTTTTCTCCTCTACCTTCCCTTTCCCCATCCTGTGCTAAACACTCCCTCTGCAACTGGGGCCTGGTCCCTTCTGAGTCATACAGGTGCCAGACCACCCACCGTACTAGTCCCCCAGAATCCCCTGCCAGCACTTGCCCTCTTGCTCCCTTTCCTGGACTAGCCCTAATCTGGTCCACCTTGTCCACCACACTCACCCACCTCCCCCTTGTTCCCCTGGCACTTGCCGCCTTGGCCCACCCAGCACTTGCCCACCCCCTCCATTTGGGCACCCCACTTCTGCACTTCTCCTGCTAACCCCCTCTGCAATTACCTCCTTGTCTTGTACATACACGGTAGCATTGCCACAAGGCCAATATAACTCTTTTTATTGTTTTCCTAGGTCCGCCCCCCCATTTGTCTTGTGGCGGCTGGAAACACGTGTTTATGGGCACCATACAAATGTTCAATAAATAGACAATAAATAAACAGGCACATGTTCTATGAACTGCTGTGAAATAGACTGGAGCCAAGGATAAGTTAATGTAGGATGTGCACACCCAACAGTAATGTATCCAGCCTATACATTTCCTCTGATGGGTGACTCTCTAGAAATGAACGGGTCACCTTTGTAAATGCGCCGACCTGAATATCAAACTCCCATAGGAAACCCAACAAATTGAATTGCTAATAATTTTTGACTCGTGCAATCGATTTGGCCAATATTCTGAAGACAATTAGGGACACGCTTCTGGACCACCAACCACCTCCTCCCAGTCCCCACTGACTGCCACATTTGGGAGTTCCTTTAAAAAATAAAAATGTTATTAAGAAAATAAAAAAGAAAGTTGCAGCCTATTCCCCATTCATTTTCCCATAGACAGAAAAGGTCAGTCGTTGCTCAACTGTACAGCCCAAACCACTGGACAGATTTAGACCGGGTCCAAAACAACATCGGCACGAAGCATTGACTCACAATCCATGTGTGGTTTGCAATTATTCCATCCAGTAGTTTTTTAGATAGTTGATGGAAAAGGGGTTGCCCCCTTTTTCACAATGGATAGCTATATCTTGGGTAAATTGCAGAAAAAACGTGAGTTTATAAGTTAAACAGCCTCCGTCTTTCCTTTTCTCGATGAAAGAGACAGCCGTGACTTTAGGCTAGGGTAAAGTAAAATGAAATACAGGAAAAAAAGGCTTTTGCAGGTCAACAAGCATGTTTAGAGGTGGGGGGGTAAGAGCACACAAAATTAAATTTGGGAGTTGGAGGGGGTCTAGGGACTGAGTTTACAACACAAAGCTTTTCTGTAATCTCGGCTCTCGGACAGAATAACCACAAATAGCTGAGATATCAAAACAAACCGTGTAACAGAAACAGCATGTGTTATGGGGGAATGGGAGAGGGCAGGGGAAGTGAGGGGGCCATCATGTGTGTGTGGGGAGTAGGCACAGAGGAGGGGAGCATTTGGTGAGGGCCTGGGGGACAGGGAAGCATTTTTTGTTTTCAGCCGTTTTTCCGAAATTAACAGCTAAAATGATGAAAGATAGCCAAGGGTATCTGTTGTTCTGTACCCGCGGCTATAGGAAAAAAGTAAGAAATAAAATAGATATTTTTACAGCTACTGTGACGTTGGGAGTACAAAATCACTGGCTATGTCATCCGGGACTCCCATCCATGCAATAATTGGGATGGATCTGGCTTAGCTTCAAAGTGAGGAAACAGCCTGCCCCCTCAGACCATGTTGTCTAATAAATGCGCATAAGTTACAAGACCACTTAGAACAACATGGCCTGATAGGGCCTGCCCCTTCCATGCTTTCAAACTAAGCAGGGTCTGTCCGGTCACTGCACGGATGGGAGACAGTCCACGCTTCTGAATGCTTTGTGTTTTCTTAGTTTTAAATATCTTATAACACACCAAGAAAACACACAGCATATGCGTTATTCTTTTAAACCAGGCTACTGTCAGTCCTTAAAAGTATTGCACTCAGAGACATTTTTATTTTACCTTTTTCTGAATTACATTAAGGTATTTGTTGTCTCTTGGTCAAGATAGGGGGAACAATGTCACAATTGTTCGCTTTTGTGCCCAGCATAGTTCTATATGGATGTATATATGTGAGTAACACTATGGTATGTGTACTTTTAAAGTTAACCTTAGAAAGCAGAGTATTGTTGAAAGCCAGACACGGGGGTCAGGAGGGGAAATCATGCGAGAGCAACCAAATCATGAGTATTTGCCCAGGATGTGGCAAGAGATGTTGCAAGCTTAACACTGGTCGAGTTCTTTTCGCCTGATTGTGTCTGCTTTTTATGGCACAAGTAACATACACAAGTGGTTGGACAGTGCAACATTTTTTCAGAGGGCAGACGCATCCCCTTATTTATTTATTTAAGTTTATTTAAGTTGCTAAGCTTGCTCATGTATTTGGCAACCGGGATTTTATTCAGGTTGTCATGTCCCCAGTACAGTCCCTTATCCACAAGTCCACAATCACTTGTCTCAAATGGGATTTTGTTTTCCAGGGAATATTTCACTATAGATTGCTGGGTTTAAAAGGTGAGCACCTTTTATACTTTGCCAGCATATATATTGAAACATTTCCTCTCTCAGGTTATTTTTCTGGTGTGTGTTACTTTTTTTTTTTTAAAGTCCAATGCTATTTTGTCTTGAGCACTTTGTTCTAAAGGGAAGATCAATTGAAATATATGTGTATATTTCGCATTACGATATATATATATGTTCACTTACTGTGCATATATTCATGGGTGCCAGCTTTTGATTTGTGCTATGAGGGCAAAAGAACCTGGGCATATGTTACAGCCAGTCATTATTCCCTTTTCTGTGATGCTCAAATGCAGTTAGTTGGGGTTGTGTGATGTATCACAACAGTCACCATGAGACTGACCATAAAACTAGTGGCATGTAGCACACTGCTCAACCAAAGTGTGTGATCCTTGGCAAATCATTTAATCTCACTGCACATTACCTAAATAATTGTGCGTTCTCACACACCTAGTGGTGCAGTTCCTGCACAATTGTTAAGTTTGGTCGGTCCTCCAGGTCCTGACAGAGTTTGGAAAGGGTGAGAACGATACAGGGTGGGTATGGTGGGAATTGTCAAGTAGCGTTGAAATTAGTATTTATGTCTCTCAGGTACCTATTGGTGAGGAAATGTTAGATGTATGCAAGTGGATTTAAATGAAGTTGGTAAAAAGGAAACAGTGTGCCTTCTCAAAGCCTGCCATCTTTTAGTCTGTGATTAATGAATGTCTTTATGTGATGGGTTGCAAGTGTTTTAAAATATGGAGTGGGCATGGCCAAAGGCAAAGGCTAGTGGTCTGGAAGTGTTTTCAAATGGACAGTAGGCACGTGCAAAGGACATGCACACTGGCTATGGCCAAAGTCCATGGCTATTGGTCTGGTAGTGTTCTAAAATATGCAGTGTGCATGGCCACTGACCATAGCTGAAGGCCATGGTTAGTGGTCTGGTAGTGTTCTAAATGCCATGCCTACTGTTCTAAAATGGACAGTTCTCAAAGCCTGCCATCTTTTATACATAGCAATACCACTGTCAAGACAGGTAAAAATCCTTCTGTGATTGATAAACGTCTTTGAAGGATGGGTCTGGTAGCCTTTTAAATGTACAGTGGGCACTGCGAAAGGCCATGGCCAGTGGTGCGGCAATAATCTATGAAATAACAAAACCCTTGAAATTCAAGGAAAATATTTTTGTTGCAGGGACATTAAGGTGAGAAATTAACACAACAAAACCCCTGAAATTCAGCTAAAGCCACAAACTTTGCACCCCTTATTGTGCAGCCTAAAACCTCAATTATGACACCACAAATGACATCCCTAATGACAACTAATGACATCACTGTTTACATCACGAATAACAGCAATGATTACATCTGTTATGGCATCAGGCAAAATATAATTTATGCCTTAGCTAATAAAAGCTTTGATTAACTAAATACCAATTTAGGCCGCTGCCTTTGCCATAACCAAGGCTGTGGGCACTGTGCATGGCCGATGGCCATGGCTAGTGACTGTTGTAAAATATACAGTCCCATTTATAAATATCCAGTTTCTTGTCAAATTACCTGAGATATAACTATCTATTTTGGAGAAGGGGGCACCCCCTTTCCCATCAAATATTTGAAAAAACTACTGGATGGAAAAATCCCAAACCACAAAAAGGCCTAAAGTCAATGCTTTATGCCCAAGTTGTTGTGCACCTAGTCCATATCTGTCCAGCAGTTTGAGTTGTGGTATCTCGCAAAAGTGTACCTTTTTTTTAACAAATCATTCCCAAACATTGCAATCTGGGGGTTGGGGGGCTGTCACAGAGATTGCTCACTGTCAAATGTACCTTTGTAACCTTAAAATGCAATGTATCGCCTGTTTGGGCTTCTCTTGAAACTACATGGATCTTCCTTTTCTTTATGGCTAGCAAGAATTCCAGTAGCCTCCTTCTTTCATGGTCTCTGTTTATCAGCTCAATTGAATATCAATATTACACTTGTGCATGCTCCTGTGCCCATGTCCCATCTGTATTGATCACCATATTACCTTCACTTTTGTAAGATTAGCCTTTTGACCATTCTTTGTCTTGGAATTGCCCATGCTATGACTGCTAAATCTGTGTATGCTTTTTTAATAAATTTAGGTTTTGGGCTTCAAATGTCAAAACCTAGCTGTTGAAGCTTTTCTGGAGGCCTAAGAACATTTCAGCTGTGAATGCTATGTATTTAACAAAACACTCATGGGTTTCTGACACCTCTCTTCGAGAGTGGATTAATACACAATCTATTTAATTTGCTTTAAATGGGCACAGTTGTGATTCGGCATGCAACAGCACTGTAATATGTGATCTTCTCAATGGTTGATCTACCGTTGAAACCAGAAACACTGATGTGAAGGCAATCACATCTTTATTGCCACTGTCTTCTCTGAAGTTATTACTCTACTTTTCTATTCATTATTCCAGTGTATTATCTTTGTTTCTGTCATTTTTGATGGAATGATTGTGAAGCATTTTCTTAGATTGAATAAGCTGATGTTTGCTTTCATTTTATTTCATTTTTATTGATATTGATTTTAAAATGTGTTCATTTAGTTGTAGCTGTAGTGTACCCATTCCGGCATAGTCCCTATGGCTTCCATGCTGACCCCAACAAGGAAGCCATTGGATTGTTGACCAAAAAGATGGTTGCCATCCTTTTTTGTACCTTATTACAATGTTACTTTCTTGCAGGGTGTCATCATTATGGTTATAAGCTGCACAAACCGGGGTTCAAAGTTAAGGTGGCTTTAGCTAAATTTCAGGGGTTTTGTTGTGTTAAGTTCTCAACTTAATGTCCCTGCAACTCAAGATTATGCTTGAATTTCAAGGGTTTTGTTATTTTCATAGATTATTTCCGCACCTTTGGCCGTGCCTACTGTCAATTTTAAAACACTAACAGACCACTAGCCATGAACTGGCCGCTTTCACTCTATATTTTCAAACACTTGTAACCCATCCTTCGCAGACGTTCATCAATCGCAGAATGATTTTGACCTGTTTTGACAATGGTATTGTTATATATAAAATATGGCATGCTTTGAGAAATGTCCATTTTAAAACACTACTAAACCAGTAGCCATGACCTTTGGCCATGGCCAGCAGGCATAGCCTTTGGCCATGACCAGGCGGAACAGACTTCGGCCATGTCCATCCTTTTTAGAACACTACCAGAACACGCGTCATTACTTTTAACCATGGTCATTGGACATGCACTTTGGCTGTGTCCATGCTCAATTTTAAAACATGCCAACTACATATTTTAGAACACTACCAGTCCAGTAGACCATTGAATGTGATCTCATTTTGAGGTAGGTGGAGTCAAATTATTCTCTTTGTTAGAATTCTATAAATTTCATAATTTCACAATTGCATTTAAAACGTGTTTATAAATTAACAATGGGATGGTGTCGAACATAAAGAGACATTTGGAACAAATAATCATTTTCACTGCATTAACCCCCTTGACATATTTAATGTGTCCCATGGTTTAAGCAATTTCTGACTTTGTTCATCATCTTATTATAATAATAATTAGCATTTATATAGCACTACGAACCCTCAGGTATCTGAGCGCTGCTTATTATTACCCACGGTGTGTGGTGCTCATTTATCGACCTTGGAACGATGACAGGCTGAGTTTGGCCCTGAGAAGATTTGAACCTGCGTTAGCAAGCTCTGCACAGATGTCAAAGCAAGCACTCTACTCTCTGTGCCACTTGACCGGCAATCATTCTTATGATGGAGCTTCCTCTCAATCATCCAACATAAGGGGCTGATTCATAAAACAAAAGCAGCAGGTAAATATATGTATACCCATATTCAATTTAAAAACCAAAAAAAAGTAAGACTTAAGGGAGAGTTAAGGTAATCCGATTTAACACGCCAAAACCCCTAAAATCCAGCACTCCCATTTCAAGCAAGACCACCTTAACTATGTGCCCTCTGTTGCACAGCGTATCACCACAATGATGAAACCACAGAAGGCATCACTGATGAGATCACTGATTACATCATATGTCACATCACTGTTTTGTGTCATGTATGATATAATTAGTGATGTCACCAGTGATAGCATCAGTGATATTCTTCTCAAAGCTAATGATAGCTTAGCTTAATCAACCCACGACAGGCATTTCTCAAGGCCGCAAGACCACTACATTCTTTTTTTCACCATTATCAGGGAACATCAGTGCAGTATATACTTGACAGCCTTGTAGTTGGAGCATTGGGGCATGTTTACAAAACACCAACAAAGGTTATGGTGGGTTTAAAAAGGTTTGAGGAAAAAAGCTTTTAGCTGAAATGTGAACGTAGGATAATACATTTGAGGCATGTCACACATGCCACAACACAACCAATAGCATGGAATTACACCATGACAGATATATTGTCTCCAAACATAAGTCATTAATGTATACTGAGTCTATTGAATGAATAGCTAAGTGATCACCAAATAAAATCACTGATTAGTGCAAACAGGCTCTTTCCCACAGTAAACACTTACACAATAACCCAAACATTTGAAATGGACAATAAAGTCAGGAAACAAAGATAATCCTCCACTTGTTTAACTAGGACGATGTGAATGTGCACATCGTCCTAGTTAGGCATATGTTATTTGAGTACACTGACACTGGAAGTGAAAAATGAAAGAATGTTAATGATATTTCTTGGTGGTGCAGACAGCGAAATTCATGGAATCTTTTAATTTTTGTACTACAAATGATGCTGCTCAAGGGGCATTGCACACAAAATGAGAAAAAGCAACACATGAAGAAAAGAGTGCACAAACTGCAAGAAATAACTGATATAGGCAAACATATAATAACAATATAAGAAATACACTTGTTTATACACCAAATCACAATTTATAGAGAGGACAATAAAAAGTATAGTGAGCATAAATATTGCAAGATACTTGCTAGATCGGGAGAAGCAGACAAAACGAGCAATTGAAACAAAAAAGAAGAGTAGAACAGCCCAATATGTAGTGATATGAGTAAAAAGTAGATTATTGAGTTGTGGTCACAGTGATGACACCACAACTGACATCCCTAATGATATAACTGATGGAATCACTGGTGACATCACTGTTTACATCATATATAACAGCACTATTTACATCTGTGATGGCATCAGCTATAATATCATGTATATATGTTTTAGCTAATAAAAGCTTTGATTAAATAGCAATGTAGGCCCCGGCCTTTACCATAGCCAAGGCTGTTGACACTATGCATGGCCAATGCCATGGCTAGTGGCTGGTTATTGCTGTACAATATACAGTCTCATTTATAAATACCCAGCTTCTTGGCAAATTACCTGACATATAGCTATCTATTTTGGAGAAGGGGCACTCCCTTCTCCGTCAAATATTTAAATAACTACTGGATGGAATAACCCCAAACTACAAAAAGGCCTCAAGTCAACTCTTCATGCCTAAGTTGTTTTGCACCTGTTCCATAGCCATCCAGCAGTATAGGTTGTGCGATCTCACAAAAATGTACCTTTTTTTAACAAATCATTCCCCAACAATGCAATCTGGGGCTTAGGGGGGCTGAGGAGCTGTGCGTCCCTAATTGTCTTCATAACTTTGGCCAAATTTGTTGCATAAGTAAAAGGTTTTTAGCAATTCATTTTTTCGGGTTTCCTATGGGGGTTCAACTCACGTTAATTACAGGGCGGCGACCACTACCCTATAATTACTAAAGCAGCTATGATTATTTTTTCAGTAGATTGCTACATTCTTCCGCTTCTGGCAGGATGGTGGAGATTCTGAATGCCTTTAATTTCATTAGCATCATACATGACACCAACTAGTGATGTCACATATGATGTAATCAGTGATCTCATCAGTGATGACATCTGTGATGTCATTATTACGAAGATACGCTGCTTGATAGAGGGCACATAGTTAAGGTGGACTTGCTTGAAAGGGGAGTGCTGAATTTTAGGGGTTTAGTTGTGTTAAATTGGATCACCTTAAGTTTCTCTTAACTCATATCTGTTTACTGAATATATATATATATATATATTCAGTGAAAAAAACTTTGTTAAAGGAACGTTATGGTTAAGTTGCGCTACTAAAAACCAATGAAATTCAGTGAAAAAACTTTGTGATGTCATCTTTGATGTCCTGGGTGTTAGTCTTAGCAGTGCACGGTGGTGGCGCGAGTTATGGTTGGTTAGCTTACCATCACCGGTGAATTTCACCGGTTTTTCGGTTTTACTTGGAACCATAACGTCCCTTTAACAAAGTTTTTTCACTGAATTTCATTGGTTTTTAGTAGCGCAACTTAACCATAACTTCCCTTTAACAACGTTTTTTTCACTGAATTTCATAGGTTTTTAGTAGCACAACTTAACCAAAATGTCAGTTTAACAAAGTTTTTTTCTCTGAATTTCATAGGGTTTTAGTAGCGCAATTTAACCATAACGTCTCTTTAACAAAGTTTTTTCACTGAATTTCATAGGATTTTAGTAGCACAACTTAACAATAATAACTTTCACTTTATGTACATGTAATATGGAACATACTGAACCCCTTCTACTGAATTTAATGTCCGTGAACTTTTTTGATGTCCGCGGACATGTTCGGACAACATTACCACTACCTAAAAACTCTGGGGGGGTATGTTTAATTGTTATATCATAACATGGTAACATTTGAAAAATTCACAAAGCAGCACACATACATATTATATGTAGTAATACATAAGAAATGTAACCCATATATGTAACACACTAACCATTCATTTAAATACAATATGTTCTAAAATGGAATATACCAAAAGAAGATAAATCGGCTTCCAACAAAATTACCTCACAGACACTCCACAACTAAGAGCAAGACCAGACCTACCGAGTACTCAGAACATATCTTACCTGAAATAGTAAGTGTACTTCATTTTACTCATATATTTATGAACTTTCGGTATTAGATAAAAAAAATATATTATCTTTTTTTTTTCTCACAGAACTGTCTAGTACTCTGGAATGGCTAGAGGAGCATTTACCACATGAGGAAATGTCAGAAGATAGTGAAACTAATGGTACACACTTTACAATATAAACCATTGAATTATTTTATTTTATATACATTTAACATATATATTTTTTTTGTAGAGAGCATACCAAAATAGAAAATACCTCTGAAGAAACTGTCACGGATAACACTCTTGACTGCATAAAAGAAAAAATGGATATATTGTTGACCAACTTTAATAATTAGAAAACTTGGTTTGAGGAGCATTTTAAAACAAAAACCTCATACCATTGTCCCACATGTACTTGTCCCCCCTCACCATATCCCAGTCAATTATCCCCAAACCCTCTCCATAACGAAAACGTTGTGATGAGACTTCCATCCCTTCTTCACCTGCTACCAATCATGTTGAAACCCCTAATTCTCCTGTTTTTGTTTCTGTTTCTGCCTCACCTTCTCTTTCATAAATTGTTAATATATGTTAAATAAAGTTACATTTTTATATTGTGTTGTGATTAGTTTCAGTTTAAAAAAAAAAACAATTTAAGATGAAAATGGAGGTCTCCTGAAGAACACTATACCTGTCCATACTGTTCGCTAGCAAGTTGAAACTGTTCTAGAACACATGCGGTGTCCTGAAATGTTCGTAAATAAACAAAAATGGAGGTGCCTTGAAGAACACTATACCTGTCCGTAGTGTTCGCTGGCAAGTTGAAACTGTTCTAAGAACACAAGTGGTGTCCTGAAATGTTTGTAAATAAACGAAAATGGAGGTGTCCTGAAGAACACTATACCTGTCCGTACTGTTCGTTAGCAAGTTGAACACATGCGGTGTCCTGAAATGTTCGGAAAGAAACGCAAATGGAAGTGTCATGAAGAACACTATACCTGTCCGTAGTGTTCGCTAGCAAGTTGAAACTGTTCTAAGAACACACGCGGTGTTCTGAAATGTTCGTAAATAAACGAAAATGGAGGTGTCCTGAAGAACACTATACCTGTCCGTACTGTTCGATAACAAGTTGAAACTGCTCTAGAACACACGCGATGTACTGAAATGTTCGTAAATAAATAAAATGGGGGTGTCCTGAAGAACACTATACCTGTCCGTATTGTTCGCTAGCAAGTTGAAACTGTTATAAGAACATAAGTGGTGTCTTGAAATGTTCGTAGATAAATGAAAATGGAGGTGTCCTGAAGAACACTATACCTGTCCATCATGTTCGCTACCAAGTTGAAACTGTTCTGAGAACACAAGCAGTGTCCTGAAATGTTCATAAATAAACGAAAATGGAGGTGTCCTGAAGAACAGTATACCTGTCCGTACTGTTCGCTAGCAAGTTGAAACTGTTCTAAGAACACACGCGTTGTTCTGAAATGTTCGTAAATAAACGAAAATGAAGGTGTCCTGAGGACGTTATGTCTGTCCGTATTGTTCACAAGGAAGTTAAACTGTTCTAAGAACAAACGGTTGTCCGTAACTGTTCGTTTGACGTGTAACCCACTTTTAATTACTTCTGGACCCGAACAGTGTCCGTAGAACATCAAGGCACATGCGCAAACCAATGTCCGTGCATTTGGTGTCCTGCGGACAGCCGCTTCGTTCGCGAAATTGTTCGCAAAGCGATCATGTGACCTCGCCCATGCTGAACGCATATTCTGAATGTCGACACTGTTAGTGTCCCCGAACAATTTAAAAGTACATTTTCAAGTAATCCACAATATTTCTCAATTAAAGCTCACCATAGCACAAGTCCCACATACAAATCCTGAGTTTCTACATACTTTTTGAAAGTTTTTGAACCTTTTTTTGTGTTTGATCTCTCCGCAGACAGCGCGCATGTCCACGAACTGCGTACAAGCACCCCTATAAAAGACCACGCCCTAGAGTTTATTCTCATTGTGTT
This sequence comes from Ambystoma mexicanum, assembly GCF_040938575.1. Lineage (NCBI taxonomy): Eukaryota > Metazoa > Chordata > Amphibia > Caudata > Ambystomatidae > Ambystoma > Ambystoma mexicanum. The sequence continues at coordinate 533,889,542 of NC_090939.1, forward strand.
ATTGGCTATTCTTCAGAGCACAGCTATTTTTCCTGCAACTTGCAGATTACACCATCATCGAGATGGCATCCATGGCTGCACTACTGCCACCTGGTGCATTTGCCACCTGGTGCTGCACCTGCTTCAGCACCACCCCCACCCCCTCCAACTCCTCCACCTCCCTGAGGGCCTGAAGAGGGGAACAGGAGTGAGGATGCAGAGGAGGAAGAAGAGGATGACAAGAATGAGGTAGTGGAAATCCCTACTACCTGCACTCGCCGTGAGTCTTGGGTGTGGTGGTTATTTACCATTCATGGGGATGGTCCTAAGGCTTGTGCGAACCGAGTCACCTGCAATGGTACTCAGTCACGGGAGGCATGGTTCGTACAGCTTTGGGACCACTACCATGAAGGCGACACCTAAGGTCATTTCACTATGGGGCCATTCGCAAGGTTGTACCTTGCGAGGAGCGTAGTAGGTAGATTTCCTCTACTTCATCCTCCGTTTCTGATCCTGTCACCACAAAGAACACCTCTGTGGGACAGCCTCTTCCTCAAGCTGCCTCACAGGCCATACATAATGCTGATGACCCTTACCTTTCGAGGGTCACAGTTGTGTGTCTGTACTGTGACACAGTACTCTGCAAGGGGGAGCGACTTCGTAGTGCTTTTGAGACTACCGTCTCAGAGCACGAGAAGACCTGCTCACTACCCAAATAAAACCCACTCTACATCTTCCTCTCTCAGCTCGACCTTTCTTATCCCTGTGGTTGGTGTCCCCCCCTTTACCCTCCTTTCCCCTCCTCTCCTAGTGTGTCATGTATAAAAAACCCAAAAAAATATAAAATAACAAAAATCAAAAAATAATAAGGCTCTTTTTAGAGCCGCCTTTCACAATTAAAAAATAGAAGTGAAAATAAATGAAGCAGGGTCCTTTGTATTTATTAGAAGTCCACGGACAGTCCGCGGACATCTAAAATTTTGAGGTGCTACCCTATCATAACCATTGCAATTTTCTCTAGGAGGAAGTGGTGGCTCTGAAAAGAGCCTTTGGGAGGTGTTTGTGTTTCAAAAATTATAACTACTCAACACCTACTTCAAAATGCATGCTGTAATTCTAAAAAAGGTCACAATGCATTGTGTATGTTTCTTAGAAAAATCTGATTGCCAGCATAAGTTAGATGGACTCCATCTCTGCGAAAAATGTTTGTACTGCGAAACATAATATTTTCATTGTGAAAAGAGGACATGCCAAAATCTTTTAGAAAGGCACAAACAGCCTTATTGATATTGTGCCTTGTGGACCAAATGAAGAAGAACAAAGCCACATTTGTCTCTGCGCAATCCGTTAAAAAATTACTTGAGAATTTGGAAACATGTCCATGACCTTCCCAAGTCCTTCTTTCATTGCAAATTGCAAAGAAATTCCAGACACATGTCCTAAACTGTTCCCTCCACAATGAATTTTAATTATATCTGGATGTTGCTCTGTCTCCAAAGTAGCACAGAGAGGTAACAAGTCCAACCACTTCATTCCACGTACTCCATGCCAGTGTACTTCCACATGTGGGAATCCAAGATCTACAGATACTCCACAGGTTTCTGCATGCACTTTCAACCAATGTATCCACGAGTCACCCAAAATCCAAACACTCTGTTTTCTGAAACATACAGCCATAGGTATCTGTTCTTCTCTCAGCAAAAAGAGTATCTGAGAAACTCTCTCCTGGCAAAACACACCCACTGAACTTTCCTGACCAATCCCTTTCAGTGCTCATTCTCATTTGCATGACAAAAATCCCTGGATGTAACACCCGATGTCCTCGAACTACCACCATGTCCGCGGACATATCGTAACATGAAAAGCCCTTCTACCATTTCCAGTTCCCTCGCTGTGCCATTCCCGCCTTTGGATGTAGCAAAGAAGTCACATGACCATCCAGCAATCACATTCAAGACCTCTACATCTAACTCCATCATCATAGATCAGCACTGCAAATGTACTGTGAATCTCTCTGAGTACAATTGTCATATCATTGGCAAGCACCATCTACAAGAAATACTGTACAAGTCTCCAAGATGTCTACTTGCAGCTCCATGCATATCCATATGCAAGAACACAAACTACAGGTATGCATATTTTCTGTACAGTACATGAACACATTTTCTAACTGACTTTTAGCTTGTATAATCTGTAAAATTAATCTACTGTCTTTTTTTCAATCTCCTAAAATCAACTGTCACTTACAAAAATGTATACTATTTAATTTCTACATACACACACACACACTCAAATCATGTTAAACAAACATTTTTTAAATGAAATATATAGACTATATATAGTCAAACAAAATTGCATGCACACTCTACATTCAAATCTCAAACAATAATAATTGTACAATTACATATTTTTTTAATGTATTTATTTATTTAATTACTTACATTTATATAAGACAAGCAGCCCATGACATTGAGGCACTATTACTTGCAAGAGCTTAGTTACAGGAATAATGGTATTCAGTGGTACATAATGAATTCCACAATAAGTAGTAAAGATATTTTGTTTGCTACAGTTAGTCATTGCAATACAATGTGTTCATTAAGAACATATCATATGTATTCAACTGGTGTACCGTATTTTATGTAAATCAGATAGTTTTAATGGTTTTGAGGAAGGCGCTGAGGATTTCAATTAAAAAAATCAATGTCTAAATTAAAAACAGTGCTATATACAAACAAAATTACTAATTTGTTTCTTTTACAATTGCAGTGAAGACCATTCTCCTGAAAAGAAGCAACCGAATTTGAAATGCAAAGAACAACTAAGAAGTAACCTGTTCATTTTAGAAAAAAAATAAGTAGAATATCACCATAATATTTGTATTATTACTCAAACACACTATTTCTGTGCCTAAAAATAGAGATTCTGCACCATTCTGTCCAAAAATCCCCATGTCTTAAACAGCGATTTACAGCCAGAATGGCCACAAGTTCCTATTTTTCGACACACAAATTACACAACTCAACCGCTAGAATTTAGATGTTATAGAACAAACAACTGTTTTAATTGTACAGCATTAGATATTCTATTTATACTTCTCCACACCACTAGCTTACTTTTTCGGTCATCTGATCCCCAGTTTAGTAACACATTAATTCAAGAATACCCATCCCTACTAGTTGTAGTTCCCAATGCACAATCACACACCATTACATACATCTTTATCATCTTACTCAAACACTCATGGACACAGCACATATACATTGCAGAACACCCCAACCCATACCTTCTTTATTTTTTTCAACAGACCCTAAAGAATGCCTACCAACAATCAAGTCCGTAGAAAGCAACACAGAAGTAGAGCAAATGAAAATAAAAGTGTCCAACATAAGCATCCATCTCTAGCACAATTTGTAAAAAAGGTTGAAAAAACAGCTAATACAGTCATTTAGTGAAACAAAAGAAGTTTCAAGTACAAAAACGTTGCCTCCTCTATCAAAATGTAAACCAAACCAAAATACAATTAGCAGAAAATCAGCTATCACTACAGATAAAACTGCTTCTTTAAATATTGATATAGTTCGAAGTAAGCATACCAAGAAAAGTATTTTAGCCAAAATGTTCTGTCACAAAATCTTATAAAAACAGAGAAACCAGGTTCAACGCTTAAAACCTATTGAAGGAAATTAATCTAAGAAGCGTTGATAGTGCAATTCTTCTCAAAAGAAAGTTATTTATTTTAGTGTTAAACAAAATGAAACCACTAACAAAACTAATAACTAAATTACAAAAAAGACTTCTCAATAAACGAAATGTCAACAGAAAGAACTTCTTAAGTATCTGCAGAGGTGAATGGAGTCACACTACAAGCACAGAACCATACTTTAATGAAGAAGCGTACAAACAAAAGCGAACAAATAAAATTGGCATACATAGCAGTGATCGAGGTTATGAAAAAGTTAATAATACCATAATGGAACAAGAAGTATCCTTACAAAAATATGTCCTGAAAACTTAGAATTACCCCTCCATTCAACTGAATCAGAACGTCTCGTGTACAAATGGCCATGCAAGTCAATGTATAACATTCCCAAACAATTTTTCAAGTCTTTACGCCAATTCCTCAATCAATATGTGAAAAGCAAAGACAAAATCAAAATTAAACTACTGCAAAATATGGATACCTGTCCAGTACGCAAGTACACAGGACTACAAGGACATTCATTGGCCTGCATTACAGAACCTACTTGCAAAACCACCTTGCATGATATCAAAAGGATATCAACACATCATTCAACTATAAGAAATCTAGTTTATAAACTGTACTATGCTTATAGTCCTGCTTTAGCACTAGCCAATTTAATAACATTCTTCTACATGGTACAGCAAAAGACATACTAGAAGAAATCGACTATATCCAGAAAAGATATTTTGGAAGAGAACCCCAGTTACAGAATGAAATAGCTGTAAACCAAATTAGTAACAATTCTACACATGGCGACTTTATACTACACACATATAAAAAAGAAATACTAAACTTTGAAAGTACATCAGCTGAAGTACCAAACCATGTGTGTGTATGTTGCCGCAGAACTTTTTTTATAAAAGTAACACAATGTAGACCCATCATCCAAAATAGAAGACAATGAAGATTCTAAATGGTTTGAATTAGCTCTCTACCTTATAGCAGAAAACAAATACGAAATAACTGACCCCGTAATACTTTGTAGTTACTGCACTATATAACTTGACAACAACCAAACTCCTTCACGTGCTATCACAAATAATTTGGAATTATATCCACTACCAAAACCCCTTCAACAACTTAATTTGTATGAGAGCATCATAATTCAAACAGTGCACCCATTTCAAGCAATAATACGCCTTCAACCAAAAACTGCAAAATTACCTCCCTCTGAATTAGTGAAAGGTATTCGTGGAAAAGTAGTGTATTTACCATTAGATCTAAAAGAAAATGTGCACACTCTAGGAGTGCAACGTCCAATGCAACAATCTTTAATTATCTTGGTAAATGGAGTACCTAAAAAAGACAAAAAAATTTGACAACAGCTGGTAGATTTACAGAAAGTTAGAGAAGCTTTGCAACATCTTAAAGAGAATAATGACTATGACAAAGAAAATAATATTGAAGAAAACTTGAAGGATACAACTGAAATAATTCAAGAGACACAAGAAGCTGGGCAATTTGAGCTCCTAGATCCTGCTACAATATCAAACACTTTAGACCATTATACAATTCATCCATTGCACTCTAATGACACCATAGAAGATGTACTGGAAACGTACCAAATGCGTCAAACAAAAGGATCACCAATCAGCATATGGGAAAAAAGTATAGAAGCATGTGCTTTTCCTCTACTCTTTCCTACTGGCAAAGGAGGAAGGTACGATGACAGACCTATTAAAATATCAGCATCAGAATATCGCTCATTACGGATGTATTCTGAAGATCCCAGATTTAGACAAAATGTGAAATACATATTCTACCTACTCTTTGATAGTGAACTAGCAACTTTATGTTACAGAGTTGCACACATATTAAAATCAGGATCACACTTTCTAAATATGACAGCTACACAATTATTACAAAAAGTGCAACACAAAGATGAGGTTTTACAATCAAATATTACAAATCTATTAGCAAATATGCGTGGTACTAAAGAGTACTGGTTTCAACGTCATGGAGATGTACGTTGTATGATCAGAAACCTTGGCCCACCCACTTGGTTTGTTACATTAAGTTGTGCAGAATATGCATGGGAAGATTTACATGATTTCCTACGCATATCAAATAAAAACAAAACAAACATAGATATTCTAACACCTGGAGAACTTTGTTCTTTGGATCCTGTTAATGTTTCAAGATATTTTCACCATCGCTTCATTGCTATGCTACATTTTATTTGTAATAAAACTGTTCCTCCCCTTGGAGAAGTGCAACACTTCTTTTGGAGAAAAGAATACCAAGCCAGAGGAGCACCACATATCCACATGCTTTTATGGATTAAAGATGCTCCTAAATTTGCTCAAGACAGTGATGCCACTGTTTTACAGTTTATTGAAAAATATGTCACTTGTGAAATTCCATCAGAAGCCACAAATAGTGATCTTTGTGCACAACTTTTACAATTTCAAAGACACAAATGTGGAAAATATTGTCGTCGCAAATACAAAAACAAAGGCAAATACTACACCAAATGCCGATTTGGTTTCCCTAGACCAGTTACAAATACAGGTCAAGTAAACAACCTCATGTCTTCAGTTAGACATAGTGTTAAAGGTAAGTCACCTAAAAATGCATATTACATAAAAAGAAAAGAAGAAGAAAAATATATCAATGATTATAATGCAATCATTGCCCACTTATGGAATGCAAACATAGATGTGCAGTACATTGCAGACAATTCTACTGCAGTTGCACGATATGTCACAGCATACTTAACTAAAGCAGAAAAGACAGAGCTCCAAGACCTCTGGAATGACCTGTCATCAGATAAAACAGTATCTCAGAAATTATACAGCTTGGGCATAAAAATACTCACCCATAGAGAATGTGGATCTTATGAAGCAGTTGATCGTTTAACTGGTACTTCATTGTATGGTAAATCTGAAAATATAGTATGGCTAAGTCTTGGTCCAGCTGAATCTAGAAAAGGAGTTCTAAAATCATATGAAGATATAGAAACAATAGCCAAACATGATCCCAACAGCCAAGACATTTTAAAAAAACAATTTATTGGACACATACTACCCAAACAGAAGTAACACTTTGGAAAACATGTGTCTATACCAAATAGCCCAAAACTACACATACAAAAATAATATGAAACCTGATGAAAAAAAGGTAAATATAGAGTGACAGACTGTGAAGGCAGCTTAGTTAAACTCACTAAACCAAATTTAATTAATCATATCAAATTGTCATTGAAGACTCCTCAACATAAAGGAGTATATTACATGTCCCTGCTACAACTGTTCAAACCATGGAGAAAAAAGAACAATTACTAGATAACTATGACTCATATGAGGATGCTTTCAAAGCAAATGAAAGCACTATAACTGATGTAAACTTTACACAGTACAAAACAATGTTACACAATGAACAGCAACATGAAGAAGAACTCCAAGCCCAACTAGATAAGGATACTCCTGACAGTATTCAACCTTCTTTAACAGGAAGCCAAGAACCACTGGGAGAACCACTAATAACAAATGAGGCAGAATGAGCTATGATAGAAGTAGAAAACACCATGTGTCAGTATGAAGATAAGGAAGACTTAACTATACTACAATGAAAACTAAACAATGAGCAAAGTAGCATTTTTCAAGAAGTAACAAAACAAATTGCACATGGTGTAAAACATGAAAATAAAGAATGTTCCTGCCATAATTATAAACCTATACTACTGTACGTCAGTGGTGAAGCTGGTTCTGGCAAAACATTCCTAATCAAAATCATTAGTAAGTTCCTTCAACAATTGACAAACAACAAACTGTCAGCTGTTGTCACTGCCCCCACAGGTTTAGCTGCCTACAACATAGGTGGTGTCACTTTACACCGATTACTACTCCTGCCAGTAGAACACCAAAACAAGTTAGATTATTACAAACTTTCTGCAGAAGCTGCAATGGAAGTATGCAGAGTATTGAAACAAATGAAAATGCTACTAATAGATGAAGTGAGCATGGTCTCCAACCTGATGTTAGCTTTGATTCACCTCAGATTACAAGAAGTACTCAAAACAGACTATGAAGAGCTCTTTGCAGGAAAACACATTATTGTTTTTGGAGATGTGCTTCAATTAACACCAGTAAAAGGTGAACCTATTTTTAAAACATTAGGGCACAAACTCTGCCGTAAAACTGTTGGCAGCATTGGAAATGTCAACCTTTGGAAACATTTCCAATACAGAGAATTAACAGAAAACATGCGCCAATCTGCAGATCTAACTTATGCCAACATTTTAAAAAGTTTGAGAGTTGTTATACTTTCTAAAGAAGCAGAAGCAACATTGAAAACCCGGCACATTAATGCACTTTATGGTGATAATGCATGTGCTACAGATGTTATGGAACAATTAGCCCACAAAAATGTCAATTGTATGGCCTTAATGCCAACTCTTGCAAGCTGTCTCAAATTCAATGAAATAATGTTAAGTAAAGAAATGCAACCAATAATGGAAATTAGCGCCACAGACAAACTAGATGTACATGGTATGACACTACCCATGTGTGACCAAGCCACAACAAGACTAAATAATTTAGAAAAATCAATCTCAAACACAGCAGGCTTAGTAAAGATGTTAAAATTATCCTTAAATTGCAGAGTAATGCTTAAACGTAACCTTGACGTGGACCAAGGACTAGTTAATGGAGCACTGGGTACAGTTGTTGGCTTTCAAACATACCCACGTGACAACAAAATTCAGTTTGTCAATATACTCTTTGACAAACTTTCAGAAGTAAAACGGATAGGACGCTCAACAGCTAGATTCCTTCTCTTCAAAGATATGTATTTACGCAGAGAACAATTTTCTCTAACTCTTGCATACGCAGTCACGATTCATAAATCACAAGGTCTTACCCTAGACAAAGCAATGATAGATATTGGTAACACAGTCTTTAAAGAAGGTATGAGATACGTAGCACTATCACGCTTACGTACACTTGACGGTCTATTTCTAATCAACTTTGATTAGAAATAGACCTCATATTCTGTTCATATTCTGTTCCACAAAAACTCAAATGTTGTAAAAGAAAACTAAATCAAACAGAAATGCAACAGGACGTCACTGCAAATCCTCCAAAGAGAGTAAAAGAAACTAATACTTCATCAAGTACCACAAACAAAAAAGAATCAATTAGAGAAAGTAAACCAGGTACTTCTTTAAAGAAGGAAGACAAACTCCAAAAAAAGCAGTTAGATACAGAACTAACTGGACAATTTAAATTCTCAAATATAGTTGCTGTAAGTTGCTATGCAAATGTAGCAATTAATATTCTATTTCAATTACCACCAATTGTTGACAACATTTACTTACACAGTACAGACCCATTGTGTTTGTAAATGTTAGTACTTCACAGAAATGCAGCAAACAATCCTGACAACACATATAGTGTTTTTGGAATAAGACGACAATTGGACCACTGTGCTGGAATGGTGAAATTAACTATAAACTCACAGGAAGATCCACAAGAATTTCTAATGTACTTACTACAAGTACTGGAAAACAAAAACATACCTATAAATGAAATGTTTCAGATTTCATACATGTGGAAACATACGTGCACTCTCTGCAACAATGTGACACAAGAAGAAATCCCCAATGAACGCTTCATATATATATCAATACCAAATTGTGAATCCATTCCATTTCAGCAACTTGTACAAAATGCAAACCATGGTAGATTATGCTCTACCTGCAATTCAGATAATCGCTCCATGTTAGTAATACAAACACATAGTAAATACGTAATACTAATGCTTCTACGTTACAATGCAGATGGTACCAAAAACAACTGCAAGCTGACTGGATTCACACATGGTCAAATATCACTTGGTAAGAAAACCTTCACAACAATAGGTATAATCTACCACGCAGGAGCCACAACCAATTCAGGGCACTACACTGCATATATAAAAAAGAAATGTGGATGGTTTGAATGTAATGATAGTACCATTACTATAAAGCAGAGATTACCAGCAAATCTTACAAACGCTTATTTGATGTTCTTAAAACCAAAATTTGATAAATAAACTGTATTTAAACCTTTAAGTAAATTTGTGTTAAAAAAATATAAACTTTAGAATACTCCAAAAGCTATCTAACTGCTCAAAGATTCTACAACAACTAATCAGATAAATGAATACCACTAAATTAGACCAGAAAATACATAGTTAGAATACGCCAATTGGTATCTAACTGTCCCAAAATTATAAATTTGTGTTAAAATAATATAAACTGTTAGAATACTCCAAAAGCTATCTAACAGCTCAAAGATTCTACAACAACTAATCGGATAAATGAATACCGCTAAATTAGGCCAAAAAATATACAGTTAGAATACGCCAATTGGTATCTAACTGTCCCAAAATTTAACAATATCCAAATAGATAAATCAAAACCACTAAAAAATATAAAAAAAAATAGACAGTTAGAATACACCAATTGGTATCTAACTGCTCCAAAATTTTATAATATCAAAACAAATGAAGAATCTGTTACTGCTCCAAAAAAAATACAACAAAGCAAAGTATAAAGCATTAGCCAGAAACAACAAGTGAACACTGAAAACAAACAAACAAATAAACTGTAGCATAACAGAAAAAGTTTTTTTTTTTTTTAATCCAACATGGATTTTTTTTTCTCACTCAGACCCAATGATTTTAGCAACAAATACAGAAACTGAGCAAATTGCACAGTACTCTGATTTGTACTCTACTAATTATGAGGGTCGAAAAAAAATAAAAGTATATTGCTTATACAATGTAATAAGTCATTACAAAATACTAATACTAACATGCTATTTTCTTTTATCACAGAAATGAAGAAGAAAAACATGGACTCCCATTTCTAGACCAAACAGTATACAATAATAAGGACAACCATAGCAGCATATCACATCCATAGTATCTAATACCTTTGTTCCTTATACATTTGTTTTTCACCCAAAGTTATAAGCAAATATGAATGTGATATGCTGCGGTGGTTGTTGCCAGGGCATAGAGTCTTGGGTGCATGGCCAAATGGCCAAATGGCCATGCACCCAAGACTCTATGCCCTGGCAACAACCACCGCAGCATATCACATCCATAGAGTCAAACATTTCAACTATGATCTATGGGAAACCTTTAATGTCCGCGAACAATGTGAGTGTTCTTAGAACACTTTGAACTTGCCAGCGAACAATACGGACACCGTTTTCAGGACACCCCCTACGAACATTTCAGAACAACGCGATAGTTCTTAGAACACTTTCAACTTAACAACGAACAATAAGGACAGCGTCCTAAGGACACCCCCAACGAACATTCCAGGACACGGGGAGTGTTCTCAAAAACGTCTTCAGAACACCCCCATTTTGTTTATTTGCAAACATTTCAGGACACCGCGGGTGTTCTTAGAACACATTCAACTTGACAGAGAACAATACGGACAGCGTCCTCAGGACACCCCCTACGAACATTCCAGGACACCGGGAGTGTTCTTAGAAGCGTCTTCAGAACACCACCATCTTGTTTATTTGCGAACATTTCAGGACACCGCGAGTGTTCTTAGGACACATTCAACTTGACAGAGAACAATACGGACAGCGTCCTCAGGACACCCCCTACGAACACTCCCCGGACACCGCGAGTGTTCTTAGAAGCGTCTTCAGAACACCCCCATTTTGTTTATTTGCGAACATTTCAGGACACCGCGAGTGTTCTTAGGACACATTCAACTTGACAGAGAACAATACGGACAGCGTCCTCAGGACACCCCCTACGAACACTCCCCGGACACCGCAAGTGTTCTTAGAAGCGTCTTCAGAACACCACCATCTTGTTTATTTGCGAACATTTCGGGACACCGCGAGTGTTCTTAGGACACATTCAACTTGACAGAGAACAATACGGACAGCGTCCTCAGGACACCCCCTACAAACACTCCCCGGACACCGCAAGTGTTCTTAGAAGCGTCTTCAGAACACCCCCATTTTGTTTATTTGCAAACATTTCAGTACACCGCAAGTGTTCTTAGGACACATTCAACTTGACAGAGAACAATACGGACAGCGTCCTCAGGACACCCCCTACGAGCTCTCCCCGGACACCACGAGTGTTCTTAGAAGCGTCTTCAGAACACCCCCATTTTGTTTATTTGCGAACATTTCAGGACACCGCGGGTGTTCTTAGAACACATTCAACTTGACAGAGAACAATACGGACAGCGTCCTCAGGACACCCCCTACGAACATTTCAGGACACCGGGAGTGTTCTCAAAAACGTCTTCAGAACACCCCCATTTTGTTTATTTGCGAACATTTCAGGACACCGCGGGTGTTCTTAGAACACATTCAACTTGACAGAGAACAATACGGACAGCGTCCTCAGGACACCCCCTATGAACCCTCCCCGGACACCGCAAGTGTTCTTAGAACAGTTTCACTTTGCTTGCGAACAAAACGGACACATATTGAGTCCTTAGAACACCCCCTAGTCAGTTTATTTAGAACATTTCAGAACACCTGTGATGTCCGCAAACAAATCGAACACAAAAAGAACGTCTAACACATAAAAAACACAACTTTCATCCTATCTCACACACACCCTCCCTCCCCAAACACTCTTACACACCAACACACTCTACAAAATACACATTTTGAACAAAGTTTCACTGCGCTGTCCGCGGACGTCCGCGAATCCAAGATGGCGGGCGCTACCGAAAAATCTGACGCGCTTCACGCTCCACGCCGTCCAATCAGCGAACAAGTTGCATGTCCGCGAACATCACGCAAGACGATTGGCCAATCAGGACACTGTCCGTGGAGCGAACAGTGACGTGTGTCTTCGAACCGAACACAGATATCACTAATTTTTTTTTACCTACTTTTTGGTCATTTTAAAAAAAACTACTGGACGCATTTTCACCAAATTTGCAAAAGCATGCTTTCGGGACCAAGCCGCTGCTCCTCGTCCAAATTTGGTGGAAATCCGTCCAGCGGTTTGGGCTGTAGGCGCGAGCAAATTTTTTTTCCCATTCAGTCTATGGGAAAAAGAAAAGTTTTGGGACCCCCCTATAACTTTGCCCACCCTGGACAAATCCTCACCAAACTGTGCAAACAAATTCAGAGTGACCCAAATACTTTTTTTGCAAAGTTTGGTGAGGATCCGTCCAGGGAGAGCGAAGTTATAAGCCACCCAAAAAGTGCTCTTCCTATGGAAACAGCAACTTAACCATAACTACATGGCCACTACCGTGGCCATGTAATATATATATATATAGAAGAGATCAAACAGCGAAAACAACGTAAATTTCTCTGCGATAAAGAGGACTATGAAAAGGGCCGAGTCCTCACATTTGCTAAAAGATTTGATACTTTACGGAGAACCTTTCCAACAACAACATCTCAGGCTGAAAAAGCAGCATCAAGCATACCATCTTCCTCAGAGGTAGATTCCACGGAAAGTGAAACTGAACAGCCCCAAAGAAAATTAAATTTTTTAGAAGAAATGAGACTCTTAGGGATGGATGGCAGGGGCGGAACCAACAAAAAGACAAGAGGACAAGGTTGAGGAAAGTCAACAAAGTCGCGAGGAACAAGAAAACGAGGAGGAGCAATCGCTTCAGATACCGGAGCAGTGGACAAAACAGACAGACAGACACGCTCTTGGACAAAGAATTGATGATGACACAAAATACATCAACAGATATGTCAATTGTAAATTTAACATCACGTACTTTCTTGTCAGAAGAACAACAGGTGTTTAGACTTGGATTAAACTTTTGCCCTTCAACGTCATATAACTATGCTGAAACAAGAATAGATTTTGACAAATATATGCGTAAGATCCTCCTCAAAAAATTCTTTGCTGTCAATCCACCCAAAACTAAAAATGAGGAGCCCCGATCGGGATACACTCCCCTGATAATTGAAGACATGAATGCTTTACGAGATCTCGTTTATCTAGAAACCGAGTGGCAAGATGATGAAGACATAAGCGACCCTCAGTAGGAACTTATGAACTTTAGCACTGACTGGCCTAGTAAGAGCAACTTGAGACTTAAATCACGTTTCAATCCCATGTTCAACCCTGGTGGCAACATAGAGGCTTTTCAAGATCTGGTGATAACTGACCTCAAAAAGATAAGGAAAACTAAAACCAACATTTCTAAAAATAACTTAACTCGACAAGAACTAGAGATCCTTTCAAGCATAAACAAATTGGATGATTACATCATCAAACCCTCTGACAAAGGTACCAACATTGTGATTATGAATAGGTCTGATTACATCACTGAGGCCAATAGACAAATGAGGGATCAGAAATGCTATAAATTGCTTGACAAGGATCCAACATTAGAAATGAATAATCAACTTTTTGAGTTGCTGATGAAATGGAAGGAAAAAGGTCTTTTGGAGGAAGACATGTGCAAATATTTGCATCCCAGATTTCCAATGATGCCCACAATTTACTTCTTGCCAAAAGTCCACAAAAGCAAAACCAGACCTCCAGGGAGACCCATAGTGTCTTTATGTGGGGCACTACTCGAAAATGTGTCTAAACTAGTAGATGAGACATTGATAACATTTGTCACAAGCTTGCTGTCATATTTACAAGACACAAAGGATTTCCTAAATAAAATTGACGGCATACCTTGGGAAAGGACATATCTACAAGCCACATTAGATTTTGTCTCCCTGTACACTTCGATCAGACACACAGATGGATTAAAGTCCTGTGAGCATTTCCTAAACACCAGATCATTGAATTATCTTGAACATGGTAAGATGATTTTAGAAATGATCAATCTCTGCTTAGCAAATAACAGCTTTTTATTTGACAACAAGTTTTATACCCAGTTGCAAGGTACAGCCATGGGGACTACGTTTGCTCCCTCATATGCAAATCTAATGATGGGACGGTGGGAAGAATCTGTAGTGTGGGTTCCTTCCAACAGTCACTTAACAGATAAGGTGGTCATGTGGCTGCATTACATAGATGATTTATTTGTAATATGGGACGGACCCGCAAACGAATGGTTGGAGTTTGTGAAGTTACTTAATATAAATGAATACAATCTTAAGTTCACCGAGAGCCACAGTAAGACCACCGTTGTCTATTTGGACATACTTGTCAATGTGGTCAATGACAGTTTGGTGACTGAATTGTATAGAAAACCAACTAGCTACAACACACCATTGCATGCTAAGAGCAACCACCCCACCTCATTAAAATGGAGCATTCCCTATGGTGAATTTATCTGCATCAGACGGAATTGCTCGCAATTGGAAACTTATGACAGGGAGTGTAGACTCATGGCACAAAGATTCCAACAAAGAGGTTACCCAAAAAAAGTGTTGGAGAGAGCCTTTCATAAAGTACGGCAAATGGATCGCAAGACTTTGCTAATGCCCAAGGCTCATATTGCAAATGAAACAGAAGAACAAGAGACACGTCTCATTTTGACATACAACAAAGCCTCTAAGAATATTCGCCAAAAAATACACAAACATTGGCATATACTTAGGCAGGACGAGCACCTGGGACGTACCTTAGGGCCTAACATCAACATTACTTATAGGCGCTCAGCCTCTTTGAAAGATAATCTGGTATCAAGCTATATGAGCCCTAGAACAGTACTTGTGACTTTAAGCTGGTTAGGTACTGCCCCAGAGGGTTTCCAAAGATGTACCAAATGTAAGGCTTGTAAATTTGCTAAAAACATCAAACAATATCAACATCCTGTTCTGAACAATAATGTGATCATAAAATCTTGAATCACTTGCGAAACAGAGTACGTTGTGTATGTCCTTACCTGCCCGTGCGATAAGTGGTATGTAGGGAGTACGATCGGCAAGTTAAAACATAGAATTTTGCAACACATTAGAGCAATTAAAAATGTCGATCCAACATACCCAATGGCCCTACATTTCCAAGAAAAGCATGGAGGAAAACTCGACGGTTTTGGATACTTTGGAATATATGCTTTCCAAAAAACAGCAAGGGGGGGAAACCGAGAACTCCTCTTGCGACAAATGGAAACCAGACATATCTTGGACTATGAGACAAAGAAACCCCAAGGCCACAACCTAGATAAAGAATTATACACATTCCTAGGAACTTAATAGGTCTAAAAAGCAATGAAAGTAAAACATTGATCTGCCAAAGATGATCCCAAACCGTGGCATGTTGAGTTGGGTTCCAGTTACCTCTAACATTATGTGCACTTAAGACCTTCCTCTTTGTTTATAAGATATGTATTTATAGGATTGCGTCAACCAACATTGTAAATGTATTTGATTGTTTTTGGCTTTTGGTCTGTTTCAAACATGGGTGTTATGTTTTCTCACAATTGTATCTCGAAATTGTATTGATTTGAGGGTCTATTTATTTTTTTTCTTCTGCTATTTCGAGATTCACTAGAACTCTAGACCTCTCTTGTCTTTTAGTTTTTATTTTTTCACTTCTTTTTCTTGTAAGGGCAACCAACAGATATTCTTTGTTGAAGTATCAATGTAACACAATGGAACAACAGTGATATGCACATTTTTTTAATTTCTTTAATTTTCAATCTGTCTCTTATTACCATTGGTTTATTATTGATTTTAGGGTCATTTATATTGTATGGTGGTGTTTTGAAAGTGAGGTTTTATTATGTGGAGGCAATTTCCCAAATAATGATCTGGTAAAACTGTTCTTAATTCATGCTATTTATAAATGATTCAAGTGTAAAATACATTTGTTTCTAAGGATGCACTAAGCACTTTACCATATTCCGACATAGGATTCTGTCGCGCTGCTAAATGCACTAGGCACTTTATAAACTGTAAAATTAATTTTCAGATTATCATATATGGGGCTGTTTTGAAAGTGAGGTTTTATTAAGTATAGGCAATTGCCCAAATAATCTGGTAAAACTGTTCTTAACTCATGCCTTTTACAAATGATTCAAGTGTAAAATACATCTGTTTTTAAGAATGCACTAAGCACTTTATCACATTTGACATAGGATCTTGTCGTGCTGCTAAATGCACTAGGCACTTTACAAACTGCAAAATTATTTTTTAGGTTATCATGCACATAGCACTTTAACAACACTTGTTGTACTTTGAAAATTTTGCATAGCTCGTGAATACCGGTTCAGGTGTCTGTACGGGTTAAATTAAGTACACTTGAATCGAACAAATTTGAAAGAATAAGTGCACTACGCACTGTATTTTAGATATTGCATGTAATTATTCATTCATTCATTTTTACCAGAACTTACCTTACATAAAGCGGGCTTTTTTGTCAACAATAACCATTTGCCCTGGGTTAGCCGAGCATGTCCATATAAGCATGTTTTGTTTCTCTTTGCTACTGAGCTTTATTAGTTATAACACGCTTTAACACATTCCAAGATGGCATACTTCTTCAAGAGACAAGAAAAGAAAGTGTGCACGACTCTCTACACAGAAGTCATAGAGTTGATGACTGTATAAATAGTCCTTCCATTGTGTTTGTTGCCTTAAACATGAACAAGCGGTCTGTTACCGCGAAACGCGTCGTTATTCGTGTTTGTTTTTCCCGTCCTGGACATTTTATGAATTAAAGTATTGATTTTTGGCTGACATCACCTGGTTTCCTGCCTCAGTGTTTTGCTGTGACTATTGCAAGCAAGACTGTTTATATATATATATTTACCGGATGCTTTCATTTTATGACTCAGACCCTTATGTTGGATGATTGAGAGGAAGCTTATTTCTAAAGGCCTAACGCCACGTGAGTAATGCGGTTTCACTCCTAGGTAATGTCCAGTATAAAAACGATCTTAATAAGACAATGAACATAGCCAGAAACTGCTTAAATCTTGGACCAAATTAATTATTTCAATAGGGTTAATGCAGTGAAAATTATTATTTGTTCCAAATGTCTCTTTACGTTTGACATCATCCCATTGTTAATCCAAATGGGAAATTATGAGATGTATAGAATGATAACAATCAAATTACCACCTCCAAATGAGGTCACTTTCCATTGGTCTACAACACTGTTATGTCTGATATTATGTTTTATGCTAATACAACAGAATATTCCTGGAAAGTATCAGTCCCTGAGAACACAACCTGGGGTTAGAGGGAGTGATTCTCGGCAACTGCATGAAGATGAAACTTAAGATCTAGCATGTAGGTTTCCTAATGTCATGTTTTTGATTTTTCAACATATCCATTTGGCCAGGGTGGGAAGTCAAAAGAGGCAATCTCTGGGATAAAAAGAAAGTTCAGCAAGCCATGCTTAGTGGCGAAAATCACATCACATATGCTTCAGAGTATACAATGTAGTGAGTGCAATAAAAGGCACTTTGGATCTGGTGTAGATATTTACCCAGCTTGGGCTTCACACAAAACTTCAGAATCCTTTGTAATCTCAATTGGAATGATTTTCCAATCAATGGTTAAGCATGCACATTTATGATCGGTCATAAATGACATTGACACAGGGAGTTCCTCCAGCAATTGGACTGCCGTAACACAAAAAGTTACACAAATAGGGAAGCCTGGACATCCAACATTCTGACAGTCCTGGCAGGATGCTGTTTCAGCTGTACGGTATCTAGAAGATCCTACCATAGAGAGAGGTTTCTATGCCATAGGTGACAACTTCAAAGTGTTTCAACAAAACACCATCTTCCTGAGGGATGTACTTGTGGATAGGATTGGAACAGTACACCAACTTCTATCCATAATAGGAACTGACCAACAGGCCTCTGCAAATCTTTTAAAAGTGACCGGCTTGCTGGACACACACTCAAGGGGTATTCCAGATTAGAAATCACTGGATTTACCCATTCAAATCAGGAAGCAACATCTTAGTACAAAAGCATAAAAACAGGTTTTCTCACGCACTGCATACACACTTTTTTAACACATGTTTGGAGTGACATTTTCATTATTTAGATAGATGCAACATCTTTTAAAATCCAGAGTCTCACTTATTTCAACAACTGCAAATTCCATTATGTTTTGCGAGGCCCTACAATCCTACGGTAGCCTATCTCAAGTTAGGCAACAATTGATAAAGGATTCACATGAAAATATCTACACACATGCTTGTGTGACACATGTGGATAAAAGTGTCAGCTAGTATGCCCTTAAAAAGTGTGTTGGCATAAGACAATGTAAGTGCCAAATTATGACAAACACACAGACCTGTGAACTGTCAACACATTCTACGATCTGCAACAAGAGTAGACTAAGTCTTGAACCATTTGCAAGCAGTTCTTACCTGACACCAAATGGCTCTCACTCTGTTTAGTTGTGCCTATGGGAATTCCCATCCTAATCACTGTCATCCATGTGGTCATATGATGTGGAACATTTTTCCAACCACCAGTTCATATTGAACAAGTGCAAATGCAAAGGCCTGAAGCAAAACTCAGGCCTCTTCAGTATACACTACTGTGAGTGCGGTCGGCATACCTCAAAAACTGAGGAAGTATTTCAAGATGCAGCTGAGAAAGCAAGGTTCCTGACCAATTCCATCCTGGAGGCACTGAAACCTCATCAGATGGTATGAGCAAAATCCTGAAAGTGCTACCTTGTCTGGAGTCATTCTGATTCTAGAAAAAGCCACGAGTGGGTCACAAACTATAGCTTAAATACAGGATGAGACATTCTGGAGTTCCTGTACAGACTGTGCACAGGCAATTCACATTTAATGTACACATTTATGGGCGTACGGATTACCAACTATCTTTATAGTTGACACGTTTGTCTATGATGAAAAGGTCATGTTCATATTCATAATGAACATTAGGCTTGTTGTTCATTTCCTTGTTCACATATATACTGATTTGGACAGCCACAGGATTTGATATTAGGACAAAGGTATCCAAGGGCTGTGCTCCATGATTAATTTTAGCCAGAGTCTCATATTAAGGATTGCTGTACACATGACCAGTTCTCAAAGCACAGACTACCAAAGAGAATCATTTATATAGGATATTGTATTATATTTATCGAACATTAAAGATGATGTTTTCCCAATGGGGTTTAATGGTAACAACTCTGAAACATCTAATAGTAATTAAGAAAAGACCATACCTAGGAGGTGATAAAACATGGCTACTTATTGGGCAATATACTAATCATAAACTGGTAACAACTCTGAAACATCTAATAGTATTTCAGAAAAGATCATACCTAGGAGTTGATAAAACATGGCTACTAATTGGGCAATATACTGATCATAAACAACAAAAGGCAACCATATGAATACAGAGAAACACTAGAATTTAACATTAATTCATATGAAATGAGCAGCTTTGCATAATATATGCCATATAAATAAAATATCATATTATATCATACATTAAAAACCATAAATATATACAACATCAAACATCCTTAAGAAACAGCACCTGAAATGCAGAAGTGTCAAATCACCCACATCAGAGATAACATACAAACACAATGTTCAACACTTAAGTACATTCATCTATCTCATCTATCTAATGATGAATGCACAAATGAGTCATAAATTACTTCATACACATAATCACAGTGTTATTCCCCAATCCAGCTTGTTTGTGTCCATGAACCTATAAATGTAGTACATTCCTCAGGAGTTTATATGTTGTGATATGTCTCCTTCCAACTTAAGGTGATGAAACACTCACACCAATAGATGTTTTGTGTAACTTTCCCAGTTGCAGAAACACAATAATCTGTTCAACCAGAATGGACTAATGTTGGTCACAAGAATACAATGTAGTATTGATGAACCAGAGAGTGAAAATTGGGTACTCCCTATTTTTTAGTAAAAGGTTGTGTCAAATCTGTACAACTGGGAGAGTATACATGTACAAAAGAGAATAGACAGATTGACTAACCCTCTCTATAGTCCTCTCATGGACATAAGGCAGTTTAATCATTTAACCTCGTTACATATAGTAGATTATACACCAATTTTGCTTAAGACACTTGACTGCAGGTTTTTACAATTTTATTTACTCCTTGCAGTTTGCTATAAAACACATAAAGATAGACATGTGATCACTTACAACATGCTTTTAAATCTAAAAAGACATTTTGCCACATATCCTTATAGTTGTGGCAAGACATTTTGTTTTCTTTTTCTCTGTGTAAACACTATTTAGGGGTATCAAACATAAATCACATTACTTTCCTGGCAAAACATGATTTTGTATTGCAAAAGAGAACAGGAAAGACAAATGGTTGTTTCCTAGCTAGTCGACATATGCTTTGGCCTCTATTGTGTGTACTGCACCATCTCAAAATGCTGTCAATCAATTCAGTGTTTGGGCCATCTTCAGGACAAAACCGTGTATTCATGGAGTTCAATCCAATCCCCAATTGAAATATCTTCTGATCTAAAATAACAAGTGAAAACCAATTTATTTGTAATAGTGTAAGAGTGTTAAAAAATACTTAAAAACTGTCAAAGAGGTGATGTCACACATATTCTCGAAATATGCCGACATGATTACTGACGTGTTGTCCACACATGCTAAATAGGGACATCTGAGAAGAAAGCAAAGGCAACAAAAAATATGTTCTTGACTTCTGAAGTGTATTCCATATTTTTTCAAATATACTCATTCTAAATTCGTCAGTTACGTATATAGAGTCCGGCTGGTTGTTAAATCCAAAAGGACTTTGCCCCAATCCAGATTTATTGGGTTAGATGAAGGTTCCTTGACGTCTGATTGATCGATTTTCCAACAGAATGGACCCTTTTGTTTGGTCACATCAATATCTGCATGTGTAGAGTAAAAACACTAAATGACTTTCCCCGGCTTATGTGGTCTCAATGAGTGTGTATGCATTATGAAATCCCATTTATTCTATCTTTTTCTGTTTCAAAGGCGATTAATGCATTGTAAAATTCATGGTCATCGAAATAATGTGCTTTTTGAAAATTGTTTAAAACTTGACTTGAACAACTTCCTTTTTTAATTTATGGAACTGTCCGGTATCATCCAGTGCCATGTACAAAAAGTCCCTTAGTTTGCCATAGGTCTAACCATATAGCCTTATGTGTTGATTCAGATTTTTCGTCCAAAATCAGCCGGTTCGCAAAAATGCCCAATTTCGAAATTGGGCCATGCCGTGTGTCTGTCTCGGCCAATACTACGCGATCTGACTTGATCATTTACTTATTTTCTTACCTTGGAGGGACCAGTGAGTACCGTCTGTGCGCTCTCGCAATATGTCGTTTTTACTTCGCGGAGCGCGTCTCTATCTGATTGTGATATGTGTTGAACACACTTCAGGTCACGTGACTTCCAAGCTTATGGTCATGTGATGATGATCTATATCCCATATAGAGTGTATGTCACAATTCTTACATAACAAGTCGAACCTGTTGCCATATTGTGTGGTATATCACTGTTTGTAATTGTTATTTACTTACAAATTTAATGGCTTTACCGTAGTCCTCTGTATATAAGCCGTGCGTTACTTTTTTTTTACCATAGTATTTGGTATAGGAGTGTCTCATGTTTTCCCTAAACAGCTATGGTTCTTTTTCAATTTTTTGTCTATGGACAGAAGGGGAGCATCATACTCAAACATTGTTACCTAGGTCCCTTGTATAGTGAAAAATTGTGAAAAATGCCTGTGGTTACTCTCTCTAGAGGGCATTTATGTCAATTGGAGAAATATCCCAATTTTGAAGGAAATCCCTGTCTATTTTTCATTACCTCTGTTGGAGAAAGTAGGGATGTTATCGCATTTGTGATAATCATAGCTATTTATCTGTGATATTACATTCAGTTACTAAGAGACAACATGTTTCTATTAGTGTATCTTGTAGACCATATGTAATAGGCCTGATGACACCCTATGTTTTTATGTGTATGTCCCCAGTGTTTGTCCCCCAATTTCAGAGGGACGTTTTTTACTCACATATGGCGTGTGGGTATATAGTTCACGAAAACACAACACTTGTTGCACAATTGAAGCCAATTGTCTCGGATGTAGGAAAAATCATGACTGTTTGTGGTTTATCGATCTTAAATGAACACATTCCACTCCACTTATACGTTGAGACCGTGTTTTACAGTGTTTAGATCATAGATCCATTTCTGTTCATTTTTCTGTAGCACCAGGTCTCTATTATCACCTCTAGGGGATTGTTTAATCACTGTCTGTGCATTTGTGTTGTTTCGATATATAGTGGGCTACAAGTGGTTTTGTGTCTACTTGGTTTCTTATGCATGATTTGTGTTCACAAATTCTCTGCCTGATTTACCTTTTTGTTTTGCCAAAGTAGACCAGATCACATGGGCATATTATTGCATACACCACCCATTGTGTGAGGCAGTTTGTGAAACTTGTCAGGTTGATATCTTTGTTCCTTGACATAATGCTTTTCATGTCTCTGGTTTGTCCACAGATGAAACATTTTCTGCATCTAAAATGTCCGATCACTGGGGGAAGGCCCCACAGTGCTGGTCATGGCTGTTTTTCTTGTATTTGTTCTGAATACATGTGTACCAAATTATCTTTTAGATTTGTCTGCCTTTTAAAGGCAAAACGCAGTGGCAGAGGTTTGAAGTCATCTGTTGCCATCATGTGCCAGTTTTTAAGGATAGTTTTCCTTAACTGGCTACTTATGGGGCTAAATGTGCTCACACATGTTATCTTGTCTAGTCTGTTCCTCTTCATAGACTGTAGACAGGTATCTCTATTCATGTGTTGTCCTCTCTTGTAGGCATGATGTATTGTGGTAGCCGGATAGCCTCTATCTTTAAGCCTAGTTTTAAAAATCTTTCCATGTTCTTTGTATCTCTCCATTCGTGTACAATTCCTGCGAATCTGCACGAATTGCCCATAGGGAAGACCTTCCTTTAAGCTCCGTGGATGAAAGCTTGTATAATCGAGAATCATGTTTTTATCCGTTGGCTTTCTTTAAAGGACTGTTTCCAAACTTCCTTGGTGATTTTTAGAAATTTCAAGATCTAAAAATGAACTAGTCCATTCATTGAACTCTATGGTGAATTTTATGAAAAAATTGTGTTCATTAAGCTATTTGTGAAACACTGTTAGTTCGTCTACTGTTCCTCTCCAAACCATATATATATTATCAATATAACTGAGCCACGCTATAATTTTAGGACCAAAAGGGTGTTCTGGTGGTAAATCAAGTTCATTTTGAGGTGATCCATATATAGGTTTGCTAGATCTGGGGCAAAAGTGGCCCCCATGCTGGAACCTTGTAATTGATTGTAAAACTTCCCCTCATATAGGAAGAAGTTTTCCATCACAGCCAACCTTATGCACTCAAGGGTGAATGCTGTGGGAACTTTAGTCAGAGTGATGGTTCGGTAATTTAGGTATGTGGACATCACCTCTATACAGTCTTGTTGTAGAATACTTGTGTCGAGAGATGCTACATCTAAAGTGACCAGAATATCATGTGTTCCTATCTGTAGTGATTGAATGATATCAATCATGCAGGTGGTATCTTTGACTTATGATCTCATCTTTGAAACAAAAGGACGAAGGAACCAATCTGAATAGACCGAGAGCGGATCAAAAATGGAATTGATTGCTGCCACGATCGGTCTGGTGGTAATAGTGGGTCCTTAACGAGGGGTAGTCGATCTTTCTATTCTCTTTTGGAATTGATGAACCAATCCACTTAATGAACACATCTAGACAGGGATTCTAAGGACAACAAAAACACCAATTACCAACAAATGATGTTCTCTACTAATAAACTGACCTTCATCACTAACTCATATTAATTGAATTTAAATCACAGCTCTGCAAACACCCAACAATACCTCTTATAAGGATTGATCCTATAACAAACTTCACAAAACTTATGAAATGTTCCAGACTCATAGGCACACCAAATATATAGAGTCAAAACATAAACAACCTGGAAATCCTAATTGCATGTATCTGACTAGGCAGCTGCCACCACTGAGACACTGGCCTAACATGACAACAATCAGTGAGAGATGTGTTCAAAGAAATCACAAGCAGATGGATGGCCTTGTCCTCTGTCAGTACCCAACACAATAGTGTCAATTTAGGAAGACCATTCACCACTCCCCAAAGTGATCTACTGCCAGGAGAATTCACCCTTCTTATGTCAAATATCTCAAGTGTCATAAATGCACACCTTCATTATTGAGGCATAGAATCCTCAGTCTCACCACGGGGACGAGGCCCCACGTTACATAAATATAACATTCAACTCAATGTTGGAAAATTATGAGTGATTAAAAGGAAAACAACACATTCCTCTTAAATGTAAGCATTCCCACAGCATGGGGATAATTCCAAATGGCATTCTCGCTACAATGACTGTTGTAAAGTTGAGATCCAATGCTGCCAAGGGCGGCACATGTACCAGTTGTGCAAATGATGTGGTGATGTCAAGAGTAAATCGTGGGCGACATCAGGGGTGGAGACTTAATTAAATGCAGCGCTGCTTGCATAAAGTGACACCAAGGCAGGCGCAGCATGAGAAGTCTCATTGTGGAACTCAATGGGCCTCATTACAAGTGAGGCAGCACGGGTTAACGAGACCCTCTAAAGGAGGCACACCCGTTAAACCCGTTCCACCTCATTACAAGCTCCCCTCGTGGGACCCGGTAAGTAACTCCTGGTCAAACCAGGCGTGCTTCCCGGGTCCCGTGAGGGGAAGTGGGAGCAAACAACGGGCCGCTCGTAATCAGCCCGTTGTTTGCTCCCTCTCCCATTCCCATTCAGTCCTATGGGATCTGAAATGGGAATGGGGAAGGTCTGGGTCCGAGTTCCTGGAGGGAGGAATTACCGGGCCCTCCAAACTCGGAATGGCCTGGTAATTCCCCATTCTGGGAACCTGGACCCGGACCCGTTTTTGGCGCCAATAGCGGCATGGCTACCGCCAAAATCGTAATGAGGCCCAATAAGCGGAGGGTGTTTTGGGCATAAAAAGCGGTGTTGTATAAGGCGGGCACTGTGTGGGGGTGCAAGATTCTGTAGGGGGCAAGTGATAGAAGGGATCTGAGCAATATGTGAACAGTGGAGGAGCCATTTTGTCTATAGGCCCACTTTAGTGAATCATTTCTCACAGAAAGGTCATAAAAATGAGCTGCAATCCTTTGTGTGACAAGCAGTATGTAGTTTTTGAGCACTCAGCAGAAACAGGGTGCTAAAATGTTGTACGGCTGAAGTTTCCTAGGAGTACACAGCCACAGCAAAGTCAAGGTAAAATAAATTGTTTGAGGCCAATGAGCTAGGCACCTGGGTACACGAGGAGAATTGGCAGAGAACTATAAATTAAATACCAATAATTAAACTCCGTCCATGGTGTGGTATCGTTTGTTCAGACTACACATGTCAGCAAGGTGTGAGAAGGGCGTTGGGGCTTCAGAGAGTTGGGCTATGGGCTATGGGGCATTGGACAAGGAGCCATTCAGCGTGGAGAGGTTTTGGTGTCCCTAGGGTGCAACATTGTACCCCTCACTGATGTCCACGGGGCACACCACTTGTCTGACTCAGAGTGAATGTCTCGTCCCTTGCCATCTCAAGCCATATTGTACATTGAACATTGCCAACCAATGACAAACAAGTGTTTTTGACTGATCAGCACAATCACGTAATTGAGGGGTGGTGTGGGAATGTTTTGACATCACAATGGGTGTTAATGTAATTGTGGCCAAAAGGGTACTGTCCAATTAGGGTCACTCAAAATATGTAGGGGAGTGACATAGTCCCACCAATCAGCTCCTATGATCTGCCATGAAAATGTAACTCAAATGTATGATCATTTGGAAAATTATGTATACAATGTTCAGACGCATTGTGCAGCGTCAACAGATTGCTTCATTCATTTCAGTTCCACTGGGCCGTCTGAACCGGGCTTCCCAAATGTTAGGGTCCAAAAAATGTGCATTACTTCTTGCTTGGTGTACACTCCATTTCTTTTGGATTACTTTGATTCCCTGGAGTTTCTTTCTGGTGGAGGTGGACGCATTTCAGTTGTAGAAAAACAACAGAAAACACACACTACCCTCTCCTCCTGTTCTTGTTGTAATTTCAAAAATAGTAAAATCGTGAACCTTCCAGCATTTTCCTACTATTTATGTATATTGAAAACTACAAACATTGTTTATAGGAAAATATATGTAAATGTAATATTTGTTGTTTATCCAACACATATATGTTTCTTCTGATTTATTATAAACTACAATACATACATTCATACAAATTGTTTGCAAAAAAGGGGGTTAGTAAAAGTGCTTATTCATACAGCAAAAAAACATTTTTGGGCGCATGTACACAGATCCAGTTGAAGCCGGAAGACAAGAGCTGGACACGGAGGAAAGCAGAGGTCCTCTGACACTGCTCCCCACTGGGTCCAAACTACGCAGCACCGACAAGATGCCTCTACAGCTGTGATCCTACCTTTCCCCATTGACTCAATAACCACATAAACCCACAGTTACCCATACCTTGCTGTCAGGTAAATGTGCCATATCAGTGCAGCTTGATACATGCCCAGCAGGACCTCTCTGTAATGTGAGTAACTTTGATCCTGCATAAATAAAGCACCTACACCTCCTTACATGCAGTGTTTCATTCAGAGGACACAACAGCTATTATGAAAATAATATATTTGACTGCCAGGAAAATTGGAAAGCCAAAAGGTGTTGTAAATGGGAATCATACTGAGTATGTTTCTAGCTACTGATATCTAGGGCTTGAATTGACAACCATTGAAAACTATGGCAAAATCATCTCAACCCAAAATAGGGAGCCTGTTGTGTTAACCTCTATCATTGCAAACTCCATGGCAGAGTCCCCAGGATTCAGCCTCGTGGGTATCCTGTTATTGTATAAACAGTGCATCTGTGCCACTATGTTTTATGGCCCAGAGGCATTAATGATGCAGGCTCTAACTTGGCTGAAGGTGATCGAAGGCACATTTTGGAGCCGTATGCTTGGAATGACCCCATCCAGTTGCAACGATTAGAATTGGGCTTGATGTCACTCCCAGAAATGCCATTAAAACTGAGAGGTTTGTCCTTTACAAAATCATGAACCAATCCTAAACGTCCCTTATTAAAACACTTGGGTCAGGTATCCGAAGCAGGACACATCGAGAATGATAAGCTAATGGTGCACTTTTGAGATGATTGACTTGGCCTTGCCCCAATTGTGGGAGTGAACATTACAAGGTGGAGAAAAAGTTCACCAAATACTAGAAAAGTGGGACTGGCTGAATAAATATGACCATATGACCAGCTTAAAACTATTTCAAGCCATATAGGGGGATATCTATAACGTTACAAAGCCTCAGAGATACCTTTTGTTATGTCCTGCCCAAGTTTGAGTAGATTTATACTGCTCCTGCACACAAATAGGCTTCCAGTGTTGACTGTTATAGGACCTGAAAAATGTATTCCCAACTCTGGAAGAAAATGCCATATTTGTAAATGATCAACTATGGAGGAATTTGCAAAGCACGTGCTAACAGAGTTTAGGGAATAGGGGCCACTAAACATGTCTCTATTAGGTGGTATTGTTAATTCTTATGATAGCATAAAAGATGCCCATTTTTGGATCTACCGCTTGAACAGTGAGAACATGGCGCTGCACATAGCTTTGCACTGTACATGGAAGCAGGCAGTCATTTTGTTGTTGAATGGAAAATAGATTATAATTAATTTTATGAATGTACTCAATTCTCCTTTGAAGCTGAACTGTCATGTTAATGGTAATGGACGTATTATAGTGAATATGAATATGATGAATAGAAATATGAATAGTACTGAATTGTTCCATATATTGTATGTTTTTTTTTTTTATGTATGACAGTGATTTACTGTGCTTCGATGAATTGTATTGTATTTTATGTGTTATAAATCTGATATGTGTAAAACTCAATATGAGCTAATTACATTAATAATATATAAACATGTTTATATAGCTCTTCATCCTCTTTCCCCAGAGCCCATTCTGCTTCCTCCGGTTCCTCAATATCCTTCCCCTTCCAAGCTACACTCGGTCTCTTCTCCCTTTTCAACTACCTCTTCTTTTCCTCTTATTCCCCCCTCTGCCTTACTTCCCTGAGCTACCACCTCTTCTAACACCTCTTAACCTCCAAGAAAGGCCTTTAACTACTGCAAGCACTCAGCTGCATGCTTCAGCATATCGCTGAGTGTCAACGGGAGTGCTGCTACATCCACTAACCCCTCCCACTGTTGCACCAGTTCAGAAAATTACATGTTGATAACTTTTGCAATCGGCTCATGCCCCAACAATTGTTCACTTGCTCTACAGCCTGACAAAAGCTTCCTCCTATAGTGGTCCCCAAGCCCCTCCCTTATCTTTGTTCCAAAAAAAATCTTGTTGCTGTGCAGGCAGTGGTACCTAACCTGAGATCATAAAATCATTGTGCTTTGCTTTTCGACACCCGTAACTCTGACAGACCCTTATCCAACATTAGCGCACATCCACCAAATCCCCATCAGACAAGCTTTCAATGTCCATTTCCCAATGAGTAGAAATGTTGTACGGATGCACCCCCAAATCTCCCATATCAACCTCCTTTTAATTGTCTAATGCATGGCACCCAAACAGTTGTCAGAACACCTTCTTAATGTCTTCGTAGCGACTCCCAACGCTCTCCACTAAATTGAAAGTAAAAGTGAATACAGAAACCCGAATACATATGACAACAAAAAGGTACACTGTAAAACATGTAAAGACAAGTTAAAGAAATGTAAATAAACAGAGGTTAAAGGCAGACATTAGGGGAAGGGGGAGGAACAAGATTGTGGTGAAGCAACAAGGAGGGAGATGTTCATGGAGAGGTGATGCTGAGAGAGTGATTGGAACTGGGGAACTTTCGGAAAGCCAGTAGGCAGGTTAGGATCCCCAGGAGGATATGAACTCAGCCTCAGCTAGCCGACGCCCCAGAAGAAGACTGCAATACTCCGTTCAAGTAGCATAGGAATAATGATTTGAACTTTCACTAACCAGGGATCAGGAACTCCTTCAAACCCACACTTGGAAGACCCATGGAGAGATCACCACAGCTGAAACCCCAATGGCAGAAAGAGAGAGACTGATTTGGGAAGTGAGCCCTCGTGGGTGTGCTGATGACATTTCGAGAGAGTTTTTAGATACCGTCAATGTGCCTGTTTGTTGTTCTGTCCCAAACCTGTACACCAATCATAAATAAACCTTTATTTCACTTTAAGTTTGAGTCTAGCTGTCTGCTGCTACCCATTGTCCATCCTGACAATGTATAAAATAAGCAGAGGGAACAAGTGTATCACATGAAACCACGTTCTAACTCAATCATTAATAAAACATGCTAGAATTAACATTACATTGCCATCCGGTATGATGTAAAAAGGGCTCAAGTGAGTCTCTAGAAACAATCATAATATACTAGTCTGAGACACACATCTTTGAAACACTTAGGAACTGTGCAGTTATACATGGCAGAGGTGTTTGAAAGGAAATGGGTTAAGTGAAGAATGAATTGATGTTTGTGGAGGAACTTCAGCCCAGTGCTGATCGCAGGATGATATTGCTAGAAAGTCTGAAAGGTTTACTCCACATTCTTGCTAGTAACCAAAGAGATCATTATGATAATGATGAGAACAGGTATGTTTAGTTGATTGCTGATATGCTCATGCACGCCTTATTCTCGACCAGGTCACAGACTACCGGTTGGGCGAGGCTCCAAAGCCAGGAAAAAAATTACAATTGACAACTGCACTACGGTATTGAAATTAAAGCAATGTAAGAATGTTAAATATGCTTAAAGGTTTTCTCTTGCAAGGCAATTTACCAAGCAAAGTTTAGGTAACCTTGAATGCATAATTAGCCAAAGCCAACAGAAAGGTTGACTTTCTCGGTTTAGCAAACATTGCCAGTTTCATGATAAGAGATCTGCAATTGCTTGGCAATCAATCATAAACATATGTCAAATAAGGACATGCATAGACAGCAACAGTGCAGCCTAAACATGGTCCATTTCGTGAGTACTCTCACATTTTCATGGGATGGGGTGGGGGATTGTATGTATCTGCATCATCTGAGTTTTTTAATGCCAGCATGCTGCTGTGCATGACTTCCATGAGAACCTCTTACACATACAGAGGTTTCCTGTTGTTTTGTCTTCTATGGTACTCAGGTATTTGCATATGGAAGTCCATATTCAATGGAGTGACCTCACAGTATGGAACAATTCCATTGTATTTGGTGTTGTAGGGAAAAAAGGAGAGTGATAAAAGAGGGAGTTGTGTGATGGGGTAATACCTTATCTACTTTTGTTTTGACAAATATTGTGCACACAACTCTCCAGCATCTACTCCATGTACTTCTGTCCAATGTGGATGGTGTGGAGCTCTACTTGTCCAATACACAAAAAACAATTGCAGTTGATCACCTATCTACAGTGAAGTACATTTTAACTTGTGTTACTGAGTGACATTGTAGATCACTCGAGCTTCACTCTCCATGGGGGACATTACGACCCAAGATGGCCACCATGGAAAGGGAAAGCGAGGGTTCCATACAGGGCCCCTCTTCGCTTTCCATGGCAGCCTGCAGAAGGCAAAAAGAGAACCCTATGACCATATTACCACAAGCACATTTTTCTTCCCTTTCAGATCTATCCTACTTTCGAATAACTTTACCACAAAGCCACTTCCAGGTGACATGGCCTGTTTAATCCTATGTTTTGTCCCTTGTGGTCATGGCCAGTAGTCAGATTGTCCGGATGATGACCTTACTCCATGACCCGGACAATCTGGTCACTGCCCATGGCCACAGGCTACCCCTCAGTCACTAAAGGAAAACCGCAAATGTTTGTATCTACATTATGACACTTGTCAAATAATAAAACACTGGCACATTTGCAAAACCATGCTTGTAGGTCCTTGCCAATGCTCCTTAAGCAAGTTTGCTGGAAATCCACCCATGTTTTATTTTTTCAAAAATGTCAAATGTATGCATATACAATCGTCATATAACCTAGCCACCACTTGATAAAATCCATTCAGACTTTACGAAAACATCTATATCTAGATCTATATTCTTTTTGCAAACCTTTGTGTAGATTTGTCAAATGGCACCACATTTATAAGCCTTTACAATATTTTGGGACCCCCTCTAATTGTGCTCCCTCTTGACAGAATCCGACCAAACTTCAAAAAAACATGTAGATCTAGACCTATTATCAGTTTGTCAAATGATATATAGATTTGTCAAATAGCACCTCATTTATAAGCCTTTACATTATTTTGGGACCCCCGCTATAATTTTGCCCCCTCTTAACAAAATCCCACGAAACTTTGTAAAAACATTTATATCGAAATGTATTATCAGTTTTCCAAATTAAGTGTAGATTTGTCAAGTGACACCTCATTTATAAGCCTTTACATTATTTTGGGACCCCCTAATTTTGCCCCCTCATGACAGAATCCCACCAAACTTTGTAAACTCACTCAGAATCAGGTCAGAAATATACATGCAAAATTGCATGCAGTTCCATTAAGTGTCCCAAACTTATAAGCCATCCAAGAACTGCATTTTACCAACCCTGTAATGCTGAGGTGTTCGGGAACTTTACAGGACTGTTTGCGAACACCAAAACTGTTTGTGGACTTTAGTGGCAAAAAACACCTGTTTTTCTTGCTTCTTGCAGCCATATCCCATCCCATCCTCATCACACCTCTCCTTCCCCGAAGATGATTTGATAAGTTTGACAAGTGCGATGTTGTGTTTTTTAATATGTATTTACTGCGAGTCTGCGGACAGCGGCCACTTTCCGCAAATCCAAGATGGCAGGCGTTTCCAAAAATCTGACCCACTTCATGCTCTTCACCATCCAATCAGCGAACATGTCGCATGTCCGCAGACATGACACAAGCCGATTAACCAATCGGTGTCCTGTATGCGGAGCGAATAGGGAAGTTTGTCTGCGGAGCGGACATAGATATCATAATTATTTTGTAACCTACTTCTTGGTCGTTTTTAAAAAAAATACTGGACAGATTTTCACCAAATTTACAAAAGCATGCTTTTGGGACTAAGTCGCTGATCCTGCCGCAAATTTGGTGAAAATCCGTCCAGCAGTTGGGGATGTAGGCGTAAGCAAAGTTTTTTTCCCTATTCAGCGCATGTGAAAAAAAAAATGTTGGGACCCCCCCATAACTTTGCCCCTCCTGGACCAAACCTCACCAAACTTTGCAAAAAAATTCAGAGTGGGCCATATATCTTCCTATGAGATGAGCAACTTAACCATAACTACATGTCCGTGTAATTCAGTAAAAAATACTTTGTTAAATGGACGTTATGGTTAATTTGCGTGATTAAAACCCTATGAAATTCAGAAAAAAAAACGTTGTTAAAGGAACGTTATGGTTCCAAGTAAAACCGAAAAACCCCTGAAATTTGCCAGTTATGATAAGCTAAGCTACCAGTGCGGGTGTCCATGAAGCATGCCCCAGCATCTCTATAAAATGCCACACCTTAGAATTGCTTCTCATTGTGCTTCTGGCTACCTCACAGAGCATTGCTCCTTACCTGCATTGACTGCATTGCTGGTGACTTCTGCCTGCTGTCCTCCAAATGGCAACCATGGCTGCTTCAGCTTCATCACCACCCCCACCCGCTCCACCACTACCACCTCCCCAAGGATCTGCAGAGGGGAAAATGCGTGAGGATGCAGAGGAGAATGATGAAGAGGATGAAGAGTATGAGGCAGTGGAAGTCCCTACTGCTAGCAATCATCATGAATCTTGGATGTGGAGGTTATTTGGCAATCTTGATGGAGTACCAAAAGCACGTCTAAACAAGGTGCGCTGCACTCAGTGGCAGATGGTGCTGAGTTGTGGCAAGCCTGGTTTGTATAGCTATGGTACTACATCAATGAAGCGACAGCTAAAGTGGTTCAACGGTGGGGCTATTCGTAAGGTTGTACCTTGCGATAAACGTAGTAGGTTGAGTTCCCATGTAGCATCCTCCGTTTCTGCTCCTTCCACCACAAGGGACAATCCTGTGGGACAGCGCATCCCTCCAGCTGCCTCGCAGGCCATACGTGATGCTGTTGACACTTACCTTTCTGGAGTCACAGTATTGTGCATGTACTGTGATGCAGTACTCTGCAGGGGGTAGAACCTTT
This sequence comes from Ambystoma mexicanum, assembly GCF_040938575.1. Taxonomy (NCBI): domain Eukaryota; kingdom Metazoa; phylum Chordata; class Amphibia; order Caudata; family Ambystomatidae; genus Ambystoma; species Ambystoma mexicanum. Next base: position 533,923,398 of record NC_090939.1, read on the forward strand.
GAAGTGCTTTCGAGGCTGCGGTCAAGGAGCATGAGAAGGACTGCCCACTCCACAACCTGAATAAGGCACACCCTACGTCTTCCTCTCTCCACCTGCCCCTTCTTATCCCCGTGGTTAGTGTCCCTTCCTTACCCTCCTTTTTCCTCCTTTCCTTGTGTGTCGTGTTTAAAAAACAAAAAATATATAAAACAAAAACGAAAAACAAAAAAGGCTCTTTTCAGAGCTGCCTCCACAGTTCAAAAATAGAAGTGCCAATGAAATGCTGCAGGGCCCTGTGCATTTTTTAGAAGTCCGCAGACAGTCCACAGACTTTAAAAATGTTTGGGGTGCTGCCCTATCAGAACCATTGCACTTTTCTCTGGGAGGAAGTGGTGGCTCTGAAAAGAGCCTTTTTGTGGTGTTTTTTTGTGTTTCAAAAACTTCAAATGGTCAACACCTATTGCAAAATGGATTGCTATGATTTCAAAAAGGGTTCCAATGCTTTTTGTATATTTTGCTGAAAAATCTGATTGCCAGCACAAGTAAGATGTACTCCATCTTTGTGAAAAATGTGTGTGCTACCGAACATAATATTTTTATTTTGAAAAGAAGACATGCCAACATATCTCAAAAAGGCACAAACAGCCTTGTTGACATTGTGCCTCGCTTTCTCCACTTGTGGACCAGATGAAGAAGAACGCTGCCACATCTGTCTCTGCGCAATACGAGAAAAAATTACTTGAGAGTTTGGAATAAATGTCCATGACTCTCCCAAGTCCTTCTTTCATTGAAAATTGCAAAGAGATTCCAGACACATGCCCTAAACTGTTCCCTCTGCAATGAATAATAATAATGTCTGGATGACGCTGTGTCACCAAAGTAGCACAAAGAGGTATTAAATCTAGCCACTTCATTCCACGTACTCCATGCCAGTGCACTTCCACATGAAGGAATCCAAGATGTGCAGCAACTCCACATTGATCTGCATGCACCTCCAACAAATGTATCCACAAATCTCCCAAAATCCAAACAATCTGCTTTCTGAAACACACTGCCATAGCTATCTCCTCTCCTCTCAGGAAAAAGACTTTCTGACACACTCCCTCCTTACACATCACACCCAGTAAACCTTATTGACCAATCCCTTTACCTGCTATGTCTCATTTTCCTACCTCTCTACATCAGAATCCCTGTATGTAATATGCGCTGTCCACGGACAACCACGGTGTCCGTGGACAAATTGAAAAATCTGAGAGTGGGGAATGAAAATTTAAATAGTGTGCCCCATTTCCCCTTTCAGGTTGGCCTTGAAAAGAACCTTTTCTTTTGTTTTTTTCTAAGATGCTTCAGAAACACCTTTTATTTTGTATTTTTTGTTTTTTCTTTCCTTATTTTCCTCCAGAAATCTTTCACATTAGCTTCTTTCAAGCAATCCTTATGTTCCAAAACAGCATGGCAAATCCCATAAAAGATAAAGACATGCCATCTTCTTTAAAATAATCAACATTGCCAGAGTCAATGTTGTCATTGTTGCAAAAGACCATGCCAGCTCTAAGCATAAAAGCAAACATGCCTCGGTTGATTAAACAATTAGCAATATTTTGCTGAGGACAAAAAACAGAACTATTGTACCATATTGCCCTAGGTACCAAACCAGAAAAAATTACCTTGGCATTTGGAACTGGATTCATTACTGAATCAAGTTGTCTACATTTTTCAACAAAGTAGGGGCACTCACATAGCCCAAATATAAAGCACCACAGTGCAGAACAACCACATCTGGACTGTTCACCCTGCCCATATCTTCACAAACTGCAAATTGAAACCAGGCACAGTGCTCCACACCACCTCCACTCCTTTTAAATCAACATTATTTGCCACATTCCTACATTTAGCATACTGCCCCAAACTATCAACAAGCATATCTCTCAGCACTGACACTCTGCCTTTCTCCACCTCTGCCATCTTCACTACACACAGCCTCTTTCAATACAAACCACAAACCTCAACACCTGATTGGCTGATCCCTACAGTCCTATTTCCATGCCAGATATATTGAGAATTCCTGTATGTGGCACACCCAGTCCGCGGACAGCCACGGTGTCCGCCGAGCATGTAACAATGGGGCAGACCTTCTACCCTTTCCACTTCACTCTCTACTCCATTTCCTCATTGGCTACTGTTAAGCTGTCACACAATCATCCACCAATCACATCCAAGAACTCTACATTTAACTCCATCATGACAGTTCAGCACTTTAGATGTATTATTGAACACTCTGAGTACAATTGGACTGTGACTGCTAAGCACCTACACCTACAACTACTATAAAACTCTCCAAGATTTCTACTTGCAGATTCAAGCACATCCATATGCATGAACACAAACTACAGGTATGCATATTTTCTGCACAGAACATGTACAGCTCTTGTATAAATTCATATAAACAGAGTAACTGCCACTAACCCTGTATAACCTGTAAAATAAACATACTGTCATTTCTCCCACATGCTATGTTCAAGTGTCACTTGCAAACATGTCTGCTCTCCAAATGTTTGTTTACACACACAGCTATGTAGTGTGTTATAAAATGACACACAGCCAGGATGAGTACATGCATCTTTATTCATGCACAGTGATAGACAATATCATTAGAAAGGCTCCCAGCTGAAACAACACCACTGACTCTACATCAGACCTTTCTGCTTTATTTGCCACACTATCACAAATGCATACAATGTATGCTTTTCTGTACAGTTTCTGCCATTTACCCTGTAAAAATAGCAAAAAAGCATATGATTATTTCTTCAATCTCCTAACATCCAATAACACAGCCTTAAGAAGCCAAGTGTGCTCTGTACGCTTACTAGTGTAATAATTTATAAAGCATGTTCAACTAACAGATTCCAAGTAAAATATACAGGATGCACATAGGCAAAGGAAAGTGCATGTACATGCTATGCTCAGTTATCAGAAAACACAACTACTGCAACAACAAAAAAAATCAATGTCTACATTAACAACAGTGCTATGAACACACATATTAACTAACTTCTTTCTTTAACAATTGCAGTGAAGACCACTCTTCTGACAAGCAGCAGTGTCTGAAGTACAAACAAAAGTTTAGAGGAAACCTACTGTTTCCATACAAAAAGTAAGTACAATACTACCATAATGTTGTAACTGTTACTCAAACACACTAGCATTCTAGTATTATAGAACAGACAATTGTATTAGCCCTGTAACATTAGTTTTAGTATTAGTGCTTCCCCTCACCAGCTTCATACTTTGTATTGTCATCTGAACCCCAGTATAGTAACACAAAAATACAAGAATAGGCTTCCCAGCCTGATGTAACTGCCCATTGCACAATCACACACCTCCATATACATCATTACCATCAGACTCAGAAACTCAAGAACAAAGCACACATACACTGCACAACAGCCCAACCCAGACTTTCTTTTTTTTCTCCAACAGACCCCAAAGTATGCATACCAAAAAGCAATTCCGTAGAAAGCAACGCAGAAGTAGAGCAAATCAAAATAAGTGTCCAAAATAAGCATCCACCTCTAGCAGAATCTGTGCAAAAAGTTCAAACAAAACAGCTAATACAGTCATTAAGCAAAACAAAACAAGATTCCAGTACAGAAACGTTGCCTCCTCTTTCAAAATGTAAAACGAAACAGAAAGTGATTAACAAGGCTTCGGCTACCACTACTGCTAACACTGCACCTATAAATCTCGATGTAGTGGCAAGTAACCATACCAAAAAAATTATCTTACAAAAAATGTTCTGCCACAGAGTCCTTCAGAACCTTATAAAAAGAGGAGAGAAATCATGCACAACACTGAAAACCTACCGTAGAAAATGAATCCTAGTAGCTCTCATAGACAGTGCAATCCTTCTCAAAAGGAAGTTATTTATTTTATTTTTAAACAGAATGAAACCACTAACAAAACTAACTACTAAACTACAAAAAGACTTCTCAATAAACGGAATATCAACAAAAATAGCTTCTTAAACATCTTTGGAGGTCAATTGAGTCACACCACGAGCACAGAAACATATTTCAATGAAGAAGCATACAAACAAAAGCAAACAAACCCAACTGCCATACACAGCAGTGGACGAGGGTCTGAAAAACATAGTAATACCATTATGAAACAAGAAATGCTCACAAAAATATCCCCAGAAAACTCAGTATCACCTCTCCATTCCACTGAACCAAACTGTCCAGTCTACAAATGGCTGTGAACATCAATGTGTAACTTTGCCAAAAAATCGTTGAATTCTTTACGCCAGTTCTTCAATCAGTATGTAAAAGGCAAAGACAAATTCAAAATGAAACTATGAAACTACTTCAAAATATGCATGCCTGTCCAGTGCGCAAATACACAGGACTACAAGGACATGCATTAGCCTGCATTTCAGGACCTATTTGCAAATGAACCTTCAATTATATCAAAATGATATCAACACATCATTCAACTATAAGAAATCTGGTCCATAAACTCTACTATGCTGAAATTCCTGCTTTAGCACTAGCCAATTTAAATAACAATCTTCTACATTGTACAGCCAAACAACTACTCAAAGAAATAGAGCATATCTAGAGAAAATATTTTGAAAGCCACTTACAAAATGCAATTGCTTTACAACAAACTAGCAACAACTGTACACATGGCAACCTTCTATTACACACATAAAAAAATAAATACTAAAGTTTAAAAGTACATCTGCTGAAGTACCAACCATGTGTGTGTGTGTTTCCGCAGGACTTTTTTTTTTATAAAAGTAGCATAAAAACTGTAGACATAACATACAAAATAGAAGACAATGAAGATTCCAAATGGTTACAATTAGCTCTCGACCTTATAGCAGAAAACAAATATGAAATTACTGACCCCTTAATAAGTTGCAGTTACTGCACTGCAAAACTTGATAACAACCAAACACCTTCACGTACTATCACAAATAACTTGGAATTATTCCCACTACTAAAACCCCTGCAAAAACTCAATATATATGAGAGCATCAAAATTCAAACAGTGCACCCATTTCAAGAAATAATACGCCTTCAGCCAAAAACAGCAAAATTACCTCCCTCTGAATTAGTGAAAGGTATTTGTGGCAAAGTAGTTTATTTACCATTAGATCTCAAAGAATATGTACACACTCTGGGAGTGCAACATCCAATAGATCAATATTGACAGGCCGATTCATGGAATAATTAGCGCGGCGCAAGTGGCCAAAAACGTGCGATTCGCAGTGGAATAGCGAAAATCGCAGTGCAAGTGCGAAAATCGCATGAAAAGAGGTGCACATCGATTCATGGAAGGCCGTGCGCGAGAAAACCATCGGATGTGCGCTAACAAAGTGCACAGCGCACGTTGGCGCACAGGCCATCTAACGGCGTGCGCCAGGTCACAGCGAAAATCGCACAGGCCACAGCGAAAATCGCACATAGCGCGGCGCACACAACAAAAGTAGGCGGAACACGGGGCATAACACTTGGAATGGGGAACAACTTGCCAAAATGTGGGCGTCACGGGGGAAGTACAGGGTGTAAGTGTGCGGAACGCCCACACGCTCGCCTACAACATGTATTCATGGAATCGAATAGGGCAAAAAAGCGCACGGTCAAACCAGCGCACAGGCACAAACACAACCGCCACAAGAAAGCAAGCGGTAGCGTCTCTGCGCCTGTAATAAATGTGCGCCAAAAGGTGCGCCAACAAATAGCACCTATATACAACTATGAAGAATGTCCTATATTGTGGCTCTCCAGGACAAATGACGTGCAAAGGGGCACCCACAAACACGGACACCCGCTGACTGAAAAATAACGTGTGCGTGTATTCCGGGGTGCGCGGGAAGTTTCACACGCGATTTGGCAGGGTACGTGGATTTCAGGGGTGCGCGGGAAGTTCCACATGCGATTTGGCCAGGTACGTGTGTGGGAATTTCCACACGCGACTTGGCTGGGTACGTGGATCTCAGGGGTGCGCAGGAAGTCTCACACGCGATTTGGCAGGGTACATGGATTTCAGGGGTGTGCGGGAAGTTCCACACGCGATTTGGCGGGGTACGTGTGCGGGAATTTCCACATGAGATTTGGCTGGGTACGTGGATCTCAGGGGTGCGCGGGAAGTCTCACACGCTATTTGGCAGGGTACGTGGATTTCAGGGGTGCGCGGGAAGTTCCACACGCGATTTGGCCAGGTACGTACGCGGGAATTTCCACACGCGATTTGGCTAGGTACGTGGATTTCAAGGGTAAGCGGGAAATTCTACATGCGATTTGGCTGTGTGCTCGCAGGTATTCCCTGTACACCCTCCACGGCCCCTGCAGGCAGCCAACACCACAGGGGACTACCCTGCACACCTGCTCATGTCACCCAGGACCCCCACCCCCCAGCACTGTGGGGCACCCTCCACCAGGCCCCCACTCATGTCCCCTATAACCCCCACCCCCCAGCATCCAGGGGCACCCTCCACTAGGCCCCCACTCATGGCACCCTGCACCCCCACCCCCCAGCATCCAGGGGCACCCTCCACCAGGCCCCGACTCATGTCTCCCACCACAACCACCCCCCAGCAGTGCAGGGCACCGTCCACCAGGCCCCCACTCATGTCTCCCACCACCCTCACCCCCCAGCATCCAGGGGCACCCTCCACCAGGCCCCCACTCATGTCTCCCATCACCCCCACCCCCCAGCATCCAGGGGCACCCTCCACCAGGCCCCCACTCATGGCCCCCTGCACCCCCACCCCCCAGCATCCAGGGGCACCATCCACCAGGCCCCCACTCATGGCCCCCTGCACCCCCACCCCCCAGCATCCAGGGGCACCCTCCAAAAGGCCCCCACTCATGTCTCCCATCACCCCCACCCCCCAGCATTGCAGGGCACCCTCCACCAGGCCCCACTCATGTCTCCCATCACCCCCACCCCCCAGCAGTGCAGGGCACTCTCCACCAGGCCCCCACTCATGTCCAGCTCATGTCTCCCACCACCCCCACCCCCCAGCATCCAGGGGCACCCTCCACCAGGCCCCCACTCATGTCTCCCATCACCCCCACCCCCCAGCAGTGCAGGGCACCCTCCACCAGGCCCCCACTCATGTCTCCCATCACCCCCACCCCCCAGCATTGCAGGGCACCTTCCACCAGGCCCCCACTTATGTCTCTCATCACCCCCACCCCCCAGCCCCCAGCATTGTAGGGCACCCTCCACCAGGCCTCCACTCATGTCCAAATCATGTCTCCCACCACTCCCACCCCCCAGCATCCATGGGCACCCTCCACCAGGCCCCCACTCAAGGCCCCCTGCACCCCCACCCCATAGCAAACAGGGGCACCCTCCACCAGGCCCCCACTCTTGGCCCCCTGCACCCCCACCCTCCAGCATCCAGGGGCACCCTCCACCAGGCCCCCACTCATGTCTCCCATCACCCCCACCCCCCAGCATTGCAGGGCACCCTCCACCAGGCCCCCACTCATGTCTCCCATCGCCCCCACCCCCCAGCAGTGCAGGGCACCCTCCACCAGGCCCCCACTCATGTCTCCCACCACCCCCACCCCCCAGCAGTGCAGGGGCACCCTCCACCAGGCCCCCACTCATGTCCCCCTGCACCCCCACCCCCCAGCATCCAGGGGCACCTCCACCAGGCCCCCACTCATGTCTCCCATCACCCCCACCCCCCAGCATTGCAGGGCACCCTCCACCAGGCCCCCACTCATGTCTCACATCACCCCCACCCCCCAGCATTGCAGGGCACCCTCCACCAGGCCCCCACTCATGTCTTCCATCACCCCCACCCCCCAGCAGTGCAGGGCACCCTCCACCAGGCCCCCACTCATGTCCAACTCATGTCTCGCACCACCCCCACCCCCCAGCAGTGCAGGGGCACCCTCCACCAGGCCCCCACTCATGTCCCCCTGCACACCCACCCCCCCAGCATCCAGGGGCACCGTCCACCTGGCCCCCACTCATATCTCCCACCACCCCCATCCCCCGGCAGTGCAGGGCACCCTCCACCAGGCCCCCACTCATGTCTCCCATCAACCCCACCCCCCAGCATTGCAGGGCACCCTCCAACAGGCCCCCACTCATGTCTCCCATCAACCCCACCCCCCAGCATCCAGGGGCACCCTCCACCAGGCCCCCACTCATGTCTCCCATCACCCCCACCCACCAGCAGTGCAGGGCACCCTCCACCATGCCCCCACTCATGTCTCCCATCACCCCCACCCCCCAGCAGTGCAGGGCACCCTCCACCAGGCCCCCACTCATGTCTCCCATCACCCCCACCCCCCAGCATTGCAGGGCACCCTCCACCAGGCCCCCACTCATGTCCAACTCATGTCTCCCACCACTCCCACCCCCCAGCAGTGCAGGGGCACCCTCCACCAGGCCCCCACTCATGTCCCCCTGCACCCCCACCCCCCAGCATCCAGGGGCACCCTCCACCAGGCCCCCACTCATGGCCCCCTGCACCCCCACCCCCCAGCATCCAGGGGCACCCTCCACCAGGCCCCCACTCATGGCCCCCTGCACCCCCACCCCCCAGCATCCAGGGGCACCCTCCACCAGGCCCCCACTCATGTCTCCCATCACCCCCCAGCATTGCAGGGCACCCTCCACCAGGCCCCCACTCATGTCTCCCATCACCCCCACCCCCCAGCAGTGCAGGGCACCCTCCATTAGGCCCCCAATCATGTCCCACTGCACCCCCACCCCCCAGCATCCAGGAGCACCCTCCACCAGGCCCCACTCATGTCCAAATCATGTCTCCCACCACCCCCACCCCCCAGCAATGCAGGGGCACCCTCCACCAGGCCCCCACTCATGTCCCCCTGCACCCCCACCCCCCTGCATCCCGGGGCACCCTCCACCAGGCCCCCACTCATGTCTCCCACCACCCCCAGCCCCCAGCATCCAGGGGCACCCTCCACCAGGCCCCCACTCATGTCCAACTCATGTCTCCCACCACCCCCACCCCCCAGCAGTGCAGGGGCACCCTCCACCAGGCCCCCACTCATGTCCAACTCATGTCTCCCACCACCCCCACCCCCCAGCAGTGCAGGGGCACCCTCCACCAGGCCCCCACTCATGTCCCCCTGCACCCCTACGCCCCAGCATCCAGGGGCACCCTCCACCAGGCCCCCACTCATGTCTCCCACCACCCCCACCCCCCAGCAATGCAGGGGCACCTTACACCAGGCCCCCACTCATGTCCCCCTGCACCCCCACCCCCCAGCATTGCAGGGCACCCTCCACCAGGCCCCCACTCATGTCTCCCATCACCCCCACCCCCCAGCATTGTAGGGCACCCTCCACCAGGCCTCCACTCATGTCCAACTCATGTCTCCCACCACCCCCACCCCCCAGCAGTGCAGGGGCATCCTCCACCAGGCCCCCACTCATGTCCCCCTGCACCCCCACCCCCCAGCATCCATGGGCACCCTCCACCAGGCCCCCACTCATGGCCCCCTGCACCCCACCCCCCAGCATCCAGGGGCACCCTCCACCAGGCCCCCACTCATGGCCCCCTGCACCCCCACCCTCCAGCATCCAGGGGCACCCTCCACCAGGCCCCCACTCATGTCTCCCATCACCCCCACCCCCCAGCAGTGCAGGGCACCCTCCACCAGGCCCCCACTCATGTCCCCCTGCATCCCCACCCCACAGCATCCAGGGGTACCCTCTACCAGGCCCCCACTCATGTCTCCCACCACCCCACCCCCCAGCATCCAGGGACACCCTCCACCAGCCCCCACTCAAGTCCAACTAATGTCTCCCACCACCCCCACCCCCCAGCAGTGCAGGGGCACCCTCCACCAGGCCCCCACTCATGTCCCCCTGCACCCCCACCCCCCAGCATCCAGGGGCACCTCCACCAGGCCCCCACTCATGTCTCCCATCACCCCCACCCCCCAGCATTGCAGGGCACCCTCCACCAGGCCTCCACTCATGTCTCACATCACCCCCACGCCCCAGCATTGCAGGGCACCCTCCACCAGGCCCCCACTCATGTCTTCCATCACCCCCACCCCCCAGCAGTGCAGGGCACCCTCCACCAGGCCCCCACTCATGTCCAACTCATGTCTCCCACCACCCCCACCCCCCAGCAGTGCAGGGGCACCCTCCACCAGGCCCCCACTCATGTCCCCCTGCACACCCACCCCCCAGCATCCAGGGGCACCGTCCACCCGGCCCCCACTCATGTCTCCCACCACCCCCACCCCCCAGCAGTGCAGGGCACCCTCCACCAGGCCCCCACTCATGTCTCCCATCAACCCCACCCCCCAGCATTGCAGGGCACCCTCCACCAGGCCCCCACTCATGTCTCCCATCACCCCCACCCCCCAGCATCCAGGGGCACCCTCCACCAGGCCCCCACTCATGTCTCCCACCACCCCCACCCCCCAGCAGTGCAGGGCACCCTCCACCAGCCCCCCACTCATGTCTCCCACCACCCCCACCCCCCAGCATCCAGGGGCACCCTCCACCAGGCCCCCACTCAAGTCTCCCATCACCCCCACCCACCAGCAGTGCAGGGCACCCTCCACCAGGCCCCCACTCATGTCCCCCTGCACCCCCACCCCCCAGCATCCAGGGGCACCTCCACCAGGCCCCCACTCATGTCTCCCATTACCCCCACCCCCCAGCATTGCAGGGCACCCTCCACCAGGCCTCCACTCATGTCTCACATCACCCCCACGCCCCAGCATTGCAGGGCACCCTCCACCAGGCCCCCACTCATGTCCAACTCATGTCTCCCACCACCCCCACCCCCCAGCAGTGCAGGGGCACCCTCCACCAGGCCCCCACTCATGTCCCCCTGCACACCCACCCCCCAGCATCCAGGGGCACCGTCCACCCGGCCCCCACTCATGTCTCCCACCACCCCCACCCCCCAGCAGTGCAGGGCACCCTCCACCAGGCCCCCACTCATGTCTCCCATCAACCCCACCCCCCAGCATTGCAGGGCACCCTCCACCAGGCCCCCACTCATGTCTCCCATCACCCCCACCCCCCAGCATCCAGGGGCACCCTCCACCAGGCCCCCACTCATGTCTCCCACCACCCCCACCCCCCAGCAGTGCAGGGCACCCTCCACCAGCCCCCCACTCATGTCTCCCACCACCCCCACCCCCCAGCATCCAGGGGCACCCTCCACCAGGCCCCCACTCAAGTCTCCCATCACCCCCACCCACCAGCAGTGCAGGGCACCCTCCACAAGGCCCCCACTCATGTCTCCCATCACCCCCACCCCCAGCATTGCAGGGCACCCTCCACCAGGCCCCCACTCATGTCTCCCATCACCCCCACCCCCCAGCATTGCAGGGCACCCTCCACCAGGCCCCCACTCATGTCCAACTCATGTCTCCCACAACTCCCACCCCCCAGCAGTGCAGGGGCACCCTCCACCAGGCCCCCACTCATGTCCCCCTGCACCCCCACCCCCCAGCATCCAGGGGCACCCTCCACCCGGCCCCCACTCATGGCCCCCTGCACCCCCACCCCCCAGCATCCAGGGGCACCCTCCACCAGGCCCCCACTCATGGCCCCCTGCACCCCCACCCCCCAGCAATGCAGGGGCACCTTACACCAGGCCCCCACTCATGTCCCCCTGCAACCCCACCCCCCAGCATTGCAGGGCACCCTCCACCAGGCCCCCACTCATGTCTCCCATCACCCCCACCCCCCAGCATTGTAGGGCACCCTCCACCAGGCCTCCACTCATGTCCAACTCATGTCTCCCACCACCCCCACCCCCCAGCAGTGCAGGGGCATCCTCCACCAGGCCCCCACTCATGTCCCCCTGCACCCCCACCCCCCAGCATCCATGGGCACCCTCCACCAGGCCCCCACTCATGGCCCCCTGCACCCCCACCCCCCAGCATCCAGGGGCACCCTCCACCAGGCCCCCACTCATGGCCCCCTGCACCCCCACCCTCCAGCATCCAGGGGCACCCTCCACCAGGCCCCCACTCATGTCTCCCATCACCCCCACCCCCCAGCAGTGCAGGGCACCCTCCACCAGGCCCCCACTCATGTCCCCCTGCATCCCCACCCCCCAGCATCCAGGGGCACCCTCTACCAGGCCCCCACTCATGTCTCCCACCACCCCCACCCCCCAGCATCCAGGGACACCCTCCACCAGGCCCCACTCATGTCCAACTAATGTCTCCCACCACCCCGACACCCCAGCAGTGCAGGGGCACCCTCCACCAGGCCCCCACTCATGTCCCCCTGCACCCCCACCCCCCAGCATCCAGGGGCACCTCCACCAGGCCCCCACTCATGTCTCCCATCACCCCCACCCCCCAGCATTGCAGGGCACCCTCCACCAGGCCTCCACTCATGTCTCACATCACCCCCACCCCCCAGCATTGCAGGGCACCCTCCACCAGGCCCCCACTCATGTCTTCCATCACCCCCACCCCCCAGCAGTGCAGGGAACCCTCCACCAGGCCCCCACTCATGTCCAACTCATGTCTCCCACCACCCCCACCCCCCAGCAGTGCAGGGGCACCCTCCACCAGGCCCCCACTCATGTCCCCCTGCACACCCACCCCCCAGCATCCAGGGGCACCGTCCACCCGGCCCCCACTCATGTCTCCCACCACCCCCACCCCCAGCAGTGCAGGGCACCCTCCACCAGGCCCCCACTCATGTCTCCCACCACCCCCACCCCCCAGCATCCAGGGGCACCCTCCACCAGGCCCCCACTCAAGTCTCCCATCACCCCCACCCACCAGCAGTGCAGGGCACCCTCCACAAGGCCCCCACTCATGTCTCCCATCATCCCCACCCTCCAGCATTGCAGGGCACCCTCCACCAGGCCCCCACTCATGTCTCCCATCACCCCCACCCCCCAGCATTACAGGGCATCCTCCACCAGGCCCACACTCATGTCCAACTCATGTCTCCCACCACTCCCACCCCCCAGCAGTGCAGGGGCACCCTCCACCAGGCCCCCACTCATGTCCCCCTGCACCCCCACCCCCCAGCATCCAGGGGCACCCTCCACCCGGCCCCCACTCATGGCCCCCTGCACCCCCACCCCCCAGCATCCAGGGGCACCCTCCACCAGGCCCCCACTCATGGCCCCCCGCACCCCCACCCCCCAGCATCCAGTGGCACCCTCCACCAGGCCCCCACTCATGTCTCCCATCACCCCCCAGCATTGCAGGGCACCCTCCACCAGGCCCCCACTCATGTCCCCCTGCATCCCCACCCCCCAGCATCCAGGGGCACCCTCTACCAGGCCCCCACTCATGGCCCCCTGCACCCCCACCCTCCAGCATCCAGGGGCACCCTCCACCAGGCCCCCACTCATGTCTCCCATCACCCCCACCCCCCAGCAGTGCAGGGCACCCTCCACCAGGCCCCCACTCATGTCCCCCTGCATCCCCACCCCCCAGCATCCAGGGGCACCCTCTACCAGGCCCCCACTCATGTCTCCCACCACCCCCACCCCCCAGCATCCAGGGACACCCTCCACCAGGCCCCACTCATGTCCAACTAATGTCTCCCACCACCCCGACACCCCAGCAGTGCAGGGGCACCCTCCACCAGGCCCCCACTCATGTCCCCCTGCACCCCCACCCCCCAGCATCCAGGGGCACCTCCACCAGGCCCCCACTCATGTCTCCCATCACCCCCACCCCCCAGCATTGCAGGGCACCCTCCACCAGGCCTCCACTCATGTCTCACATCACCCCCACCCCCCAGCATTGCAGGGCACCCTCCACCAGGCCCCCACTCATGTCTTCCATCACCCCCCCCCCCCAGCAGTGCAGGGAACCCTCCACCAGGCCCCCACTCATGTCCAACTCATGTCTCCCACCACCCCCACCCCCCAGCAGTGCAGGGGCACCCTCCACCAGGCCCCCACTCATGTCCCCCTGCACACCCACCCCCCAGCATCCAGGGGCACCGTCCACCCGGCCCCCACTCATGTCTCCCACCACCCCCACCCCCAGCAGTGCAGGGCACCCTCCACCAGGCCCCCACTCATGTCTCCCACCACCCCCACCCCCCAGCATCCAGGGGCACCCTCCACCAGGCCCCTACTCAAGTCTCCCATCACCCCCACCCACCAGCAGTGCAGGGCACCCTCCACAAGGCCCCCACTCATGTCTCCCATCATCCCCACCCTCCAGCATTGCAGGGCACCCTCCACCAGGCCCCCACTCATGTCTCCCATCACCCCCACCCCCCAGCATTACAGGGCATCCTCCACCAGGCCCACACTCATGTCCAACTCATGTCTCCCACCACTCCCACCCCCCAGCAGTGCAGGGGCACCCTCCACCAGGCCCCCACTCATGTCCCCCTGCACCCCCACCCCCCAGCATCCAGGGGCACCCTCCACCCGGCCCCCACTCATGGCCCCCTGCACCCCCACCCCCCAGCATCCAGGGGCACCCTCCACCAGGCCCCCACTCATGGCCCCCCGCACCCCCACCCCCCAGCATCCAGTGGCACCCTCCACCAGGCCCCCACTCATGTCTCCCATCACCCCCCAGCATTGCAGGGCACCCTCCACCAGGCCCCCACTCATGACTCCCATCACCCCCACCCCCCAGCAGTGCAGGGCACCCTCCACCAGGCCCCCAATCATGTCCCACTGCACCCCCACCCCCCAGCATCCAGGAGCACCCTCCACCAGGCCCCCACTCATGTCCAACTCATGTCTCCCACCACCCCCACATCCCAGCAGTGCAGGGGCACCCTCCACCAGGCTGCCACTCATGTCCCCCTGCACCCCCACCCCCCTGCATCCAGGGGCACCCTCCACCAGGCCCCCACTCATGTCTCCCACCACCCCCACCCCCCAGCATCCAGGGGCACCCTCACCAGGCCCCCACTCATGTCCAACTCATGTCTCCCACCACCCCCACCCCCCAGCAGTGCAGAGGCACCCTCCACCAGGCCCCCACTCATGTCCCCCTGCACCCCCACCCCCCAGCATCCAGGGGCACCCTCCACCAGGCCCCCACTCATGTCTCCCATCACCCCCACCCACCAGCAGTGCAGGGCACCCTCCACCAGGCCCCCACTCATGTCTCCCATCACCCCCACCCGCAGCAGTGCAGGGCACCCTCCACCAGGCCCCCACTCATGTCTCCCATCACCCCACCCCCCAGCATTGCAGGGCACCCTCCACCAGGCCCCCACTCATGTCCAACTCATGTCTCCCACCACTCCCACCCCCCAGCAGTGCAGGGGCACCCTCCATCAGGCCCCCACTCATGTCCCCCTGCACCCCCACCCCCCAGCATCCAGGGGCACCCTCCACCAAGCCCCCACTCATGGCCCCCTGCACCCCCACCCCCCAGCATCCAGGGGCACCCTCCACCAGGCCCCCACTCATGGCCCCCTGCACCCCCACCCCCCAGCATCCAGGGGCACCCTCCACCAGGCCCCCACTCATGTCTCCCATCACCCCCCAGCATTGCAGGGCACCCTCCACCAGGCCCCCACTCATGTCTCCCATCACCCCCACCCCCCAGCAGTGCAGGGCACCCTCCACTAGGCCCCCAATCATGTCCCACTGCACCCCACCCCCCAGCATCCAGGAGCACCCTCCACCAGGCCCCACTCATGTCCAAATCATGTCTCCCACCACCCCCACCCCCCAGCAGTGCAGGGGCACCCTCCACCAGGCCCCCACTCATGTCCCCCTGCACCCCCACCCCCCTGCATCCCGGGGCACCCTCCACCAGGCCCCCACTCATGTCTCCCACCACCCCCAGCCCCCAGCATCCAGGGGCACCCTCCACCAGGCCCCCACTCATGTCCAACTCATGTCTCCCACCACCCCCACCCCCCAGCAGTGCAGGGGCACCCTCCACCAGGCCCCCACTCATGTCCAACTCATGTCTCCCACCACCCCCACCCCCCAGCAGTGCAGGGGCACCCTCCACCAGGCCCCCACTCATGTCCCCCTGCACCCCCACGCCCCAGCATCCAGGGACACCCTCCACCAGGCCCCCACTCATGTCTCCCACCACCCCCACCCCCCAGCAATGCAGGGGCACCTTACACCAGGCCCCCACTCATGTCCCCCTGCACCCCCACCCCCCAGCATTGCAGGGCACCCTCCACCAGGCCCCCACTCATGTCTCCCATCACCCCCACCCCCCAGCAATGTAGGGCACCCTCCACCAGGCCTCCACTCATGTCCAACTCATGTCTCCCACCAGCCCCACCCCCCAGCAGTGCAGCGGCATCCTCCACCAGGCCCCCACTCATGTCCCCCTGCACCCCCACCCCCCAGCATCCATGGGCACCCTCCACCAGGCCCCCACTCATGGCCCCCTGCACCCCCACCCCCCAGCATCCAGGGGCACCCTCCACCAGGCCCCCACTCATGGCCCCCTGCACCCCCACACTCCAGCATCCAGGGGCACCCTCCACCAGGCCCCCACTCATGTCTCCCTTCAACCCCACCCCCCAGCAGTGCAGGGCACCCTCCACCAGGCCCCCACTCATGTCCCCCTGCATCCCCACCCCACAGCATCCAGGGGCACCCTCTACCAGGCCCCCACTCATGTCTCCCACCACCCCCACCCCCCAGCATCCAGGGACACCCTCCACCAGCCCCCACTCAAGTCCAACTAATGTCTCCCACCACCCCCACCCCCCAGCAGTGCAGGGGCACCCTCCACCAGGCCCCCACTCATGTCCCCCTGCACCCCCACCCCCCAGCATCCAGGGGCACCTCCACCAGGCCCCCACTCATGTCTCCCATCACCCCACCCCCCAGCATTGCAGGGCACCCTCCACCAGGCCTCCACTCATGTCTCACATCACCCCCACGCCCCAGCATTGCAGGGCACCCTCCACCAGGCCCCCACTCATGTCTTCCATCACCCCCACCCCCCAGCAGTGCAGGGCACCCTCCACCAGGCCCCCACTCATGTCCAACTCATGTCTCCCACCACCCCCACCCCCCAGCAGTGCAGGGGCACCCTCCACCAGGCCCCCACTCATGTCCCCCTGCACACCCACCACCCAGCATCCAGGGGCACCGTCCACCCGGCCCCCACTCATGTCTCCCACCACCCCCACCCCCCAGCAGTGCAGGGCACCCTCCACCAGGCCCCCACTCATGTCTCCCATCAACCCCACCCCCCAGCATTGCAGGGCACCCTCCACCAGGCCCCCACTCATGTCTCCCATCACCCCCACCCCCCAGCATCCAGGGGCACCCTCCACCAGGCCCCCACTCATGTCTCCCACCACCCCCACCCCCCAGCAGTGCAGGGCACCCTCCACCAGCCCCCCACTCATGTCTCCCACCACCCCCACCCCCCAGCATCCAGGGGCACCCTCCACCAGGCCCCCACTCAAGTCTCCCATCACCCCCACCCACCAGCAGTGCAGGGCACCCTCCACAAGGCCCCCACTCATGTCTCCCATCACCCCCACCCTCCAGCATTGCAGGGCACCCTCCACCAGGCCCCCACTCATGTCTCCCATCACCCCCACCCCCCAGCATTGCAGGGCACCCTCCACCAGGCCCCCACTCATGTCCAACTCATGTCTCCCACCACTCCCACCCCCCAGCAGTGCAGGGGCACCCTCCACCAGGCCCCCACTCATGTCCCCCTGCACCCCCACCCCCCAGCATCCAGGGGCACCCTCCACCCGGCCCCCACTCATGGCCCCCTGCACCCCCACCCCCCAGCATCCAGGGGCACCCTCCACCAGGCCCCCACTCATGGCCCCCCGCACCCCCACCCCCCAGCAATGCAGGGGCACCTTACACCAGGCCCCCACTCATGTCCCCCTGCACCCCCACCCCCCAGCATTGCAGGGCACCCTCCACCAGGCCCCCACTCATGTCTCCCATCACCCCCACCCCCCAGCATTGTAGGGCACCCTCCACCAGGCCTCCACTCATGTCCAACTCATGTCTCCCACCACCCCCACCCCCCAGCAGTGCAGGGGCATCCTCCACCAGGCCCCCACTCATGTCCCCCTGCACCCCCACCCCCCAGCATCCATGGGCACCCTCCACCAGGCCCCCACTCATGGCCCCCTGCACCCCCACCCCCCAGCATCCAGGGGCACCCTCCACCAGGCCCCCACTCATGGCCCCCTGCACCCCCACCCTCCAGCATCCAGGGGCACCCTCCACCAGGCCCCCACTCATGGCCCCCTGCACCCCCACCCTCCAGCATCCAGGGTCACCCTCCACCAGGCCCCCACTCATGTCCCCCTGCATCCCCACCCCCCAGCATCCAGGGGCACCCTCTACCAGGCCCCCACTTATGTCTCCCACCACCCCCACCCCCCAGCATCCAGGGACACCCTCCACCAGGCCCCACTCATGTCCAACTAATGTCTCCCACCACCCCCACCCCCCAGCAGTGCAGGGGCACCCTCCACCAGGCCCCCACTCATGTCCCCCTGCACCCCCACCCCCCAGCATCCAGGGGCACCTCCACCAGGCCCCCACTCATGTCTCCCATCACCCCCACCCCCCAGCATTGCTGGGCACCCTCCACCAGGCCTCCACTCATGTCTCACATCACCCCCACCCCCCAGCATTGCAGGGCACCCTCCACCAGGCCCCCACTCATGTCTTCCATCACCCCCACCCCCCAGCAGTGCAGGGCACCCTCCACCAGGCCCCCACTCATGTCCAACTCATGTCTCCCACCACCCCCACCCCCCAGAAGTGCAGGGGCACCCTCCACCAGGCTCCCACTCATGTCCCCCTGCACACCCACCCCCCAGCATCCAGGGGCACCGTCCACCAGGCCCCCACTCATGTCTCCCACCACCCCCACCCCCAGCAGTGCAGGGCACCCTCCACCAGGCCCCCACTCATGTCTCCCACCACCCCCACCCCCCAGCATCCAGGGGCACCCTCCACCAGGCCCCCACTCATGTCCCCCTGCACACCCACCCCCCAGCATCCAGGGGCACCCTCCACCAGGCCCCCACTCATGTCTCCCACCACCCCCACCCCCCAGCATCCAGGGGCACCCTCCACCAGGCCCCCACTCATGGCCCCCCGCACCCCCACCCCCCAGCAATGCAGGGGCACCTTACACCAGGCCCCCACTCATGTCCCCCTGCACCCCCACCCCCTAGCATCCATGGGCACCCTCCACCAGGCCCCCACTCATGCCCCCCTGCACCCCCACCCCCCAGCATCCAGGGGCACCCTCCACCAGGCCCCCACTCATGGCCCCCTGCACCCCCACCCTCCAGCATCCAGGGGCACCCTCCACCAGGCCCCCACTCATGTCTCCCATCACCCCCACCCCCCAGCAGTGCAGGGCACCCTCCACCAGGCCCCCACTCATGTCCAACTCATGTCTCCCACCACCCCCACCCCCCAGCATCCAGGGACACCCTCCACCAGGCCCCACTCATGTCCAACTAATGTCTCCCACCACCCCCACCCCCCAGCAATGCAGGGGCACCTTACACCAGGCCCCCACTCATGTCCCCCTGCACCCCCACCCCCCAGCATCCATGGGCACCCTCCACCAGGCCCCCACTCATGGCCCCCTGCACCCCCACCCCCAAGCATCCAGGGCACCCTCCACCAGGCCCCCACTCATGGCCCCCTGCACCCCACCCCCCAGCATCCAGGGGCACCCTCCACCAGGCCCCCACTCATGTCTAACATCACCCCCACCCCCCAGCAGTGCAGGGGCACCCTCCACCAGGCCCCTACTCATGTCCCCCTGCACCCCCACCCCCCAGCAGTGCAGGGGCACCCTCCACCAGGCCCCCACTCATGTCTCCCATCACCCAGGTCCTCACAATCCCCAATCATGTGCGTTATGGTCAGCCTCCACAGCCAAAAGGCCCTACCAAGTAACCCATTCACCCACATGGAAATGGAAATTACATGTTACACCCCCAATGTTCATAAAGCAAATGAACCCATGTCCGTCACACACAATGTTTGCAATTGAATGGGAAAACAACCAACATGACATGCATGAAACCAATGAGATGATACCACACAGTGAAGTATGAAAACAACATTGTATTAAAAAAAATTGAATGCAAATGAAATGAAACAAACTACAATGGCAATGTAAAAAAGATAAGCTGCATGTCCTTAAAAAAAATTAAAACTACAAATCCAAATTCAAAAAAATGTTGTCCAAAGTCACATTAAAAATAAAATCAATCCGAGAGAGAAAAAGAAATTGGACCATTGCTCCATGGTGAACAAATAAAAAAAAAAAATTCAAACAATCCAATGAAGAACTATGTACAAAACATCCAAGGGTCCATGAGCCCAACTGAACAAAGGAAACCTACAAAAAACCCTAACTAAAATGCAACTTTATACAAAAAGTGGAGCAGTGTCCGTCGACTCCAAATCATAAGAAGAAACAAAAGAAACCTAAAACTAAAGAACTATATACAAAGGCGGTGGGCAAGTCCAGCGGCTCACTCTGTGGTGTTCCGGGCCAGGGCATCATCAAACTCCTCTTCGATGTCCCAGAGGCGGTCCTGTTCCATGGCCCCGAGGGTCCGCAGGGACGACCGACGCCATCTGCTCCTCCAACCCCCTGCGGATTGCCTCGAGGCACTCGGCCCGCCTCAGGGCCCTCCGCATGGAGTTCTCCGCCCTGAACATCGTGAGCCGCGCCTCTTCCGCCCGCCGCCGCTCGGCACCCATCTGCTGGCCCAACCGCAGCCACACGGAAGACACTTCCCGTCCTGGGTCCTCCTGCCCTCTGGCCGATGCCTGCCCCTCCGATGTTGATGGCCCCGAGCCATGATGCCTCCCACGTTGACTCTGCTGCTGCCTCCGACGCAACTGCCTCTGCCAGCACGACGGCATCCAGGCTGATGGAATCCACCGACGCCGTCGTGCATGTGCCCTGCCTGATGATGCCGGCACATCCTCCATCTGCTGGGGTACAGTTGCTGTGGTGTCCACCCCTGCTGGACCTCCGACTCCCGACTGTGGCAGGGATGGGATCCCCACCGAGCTGGCTGCATTGGTCAGGGCAGGTCCACAGGGGGCCCTGGTGGCATCTGGGCCGGAAGACGGCAAGGAAAACGACCGGCGTATAGCCTCCACAGAGGAGGAGAGGGCCGCCAGATTGGCCGACACATGCAGGAAACCCCCGAACATGGAAGATCCCAATTGGGCCACGTCGGCTCGGTGCTCTTCGTGATGACGTGCGTGCTCCTCCCGGGAAGCACGCACGTCATCACGAATTGCACCTGCGCGCATCGCGACCCCAATCAGGACCTTCTCCATACAGCCACGGCTCCCCTCGTCCACAGGTGGAGGGGAGTCAGGTGACATGGACATCCCCTCTACCTGCGGACGGGCCGGGGACGGGGCATCCCTGCTGGTGCATGGTGGTGCACTCACAGGGTCAGGGACAGCGACATGCACAGGCCCCTCCACGGTGACCTGTGCTGCCTCCTGCCCCTGCCCCTGGACTGCACCACTTGCACCAGCAGGGATGCCCCCACCAGGCCCTATGTGTGCCTCAGTGGTGGCCTCCTCCTCCTCTGTGGAAACCACCAACCTGGATGGCTCCTCACCGTCTTCCGGCGTAGCAGGCCCCTGTGGGGGCTCACCCACCCCTTCCACTGCAGCCGTGGGGGCATCCCCGCCGCCTTGCTCCACAGCGCCGTCTCCGCCCTCTTCTTCACTAGCCGCTGCATAGAGGGAGACATAGAACACAAGCATCAGGGTACTGTACAATGGTCCCCTAGACAGGAAGCAATAGCAGATGAGTACCTCTGTCAAAGTACACTTCCATCATGTCCCTCCACAACACATGGGTCAGTCCAGGCAAAACACACACAGTAACAGGCATGGTGCATGCCATGGACATTTCCATACATGTCCAATGGACTCTTGAAACATACAATGATATGGAACTCACATGAATCATGGGTCATGCCTATCACATGCACACACTTCACCTCAGTCAAATCCATCTGACCCCATACACCCCAAACACAGCGGATACAAGGATAAGTAGGCTGCATCAGAGAATCTGTGCATTGTCACAGACATGTGTCATGCATCCATGGCATTCACAAGTCACAGACACGCAGGTCAGGCACACAGACATGGCTTCCATATATGTACCTGGCATCAGCACCCATCCCTCACCCCCACCCATGTCCAGGAACAGAGACTGGCATGCCCTCATGTGTAAAATCTGCATAGGGCTCCCCATGTCGCATTTAAACACATGCAACGACCATGTGGATCACACATCACTGGTCGCACATGCATTACCATGATGTCCCTGCACACATACATGCGTACATGGCCTATGTCACACATACAGGCAAGTATCAGACAACCAGCACACCGCAACATGCCCTGACTCACACAGCAATGCTTTGCCACTTACCGCTCAACTCCAGACGGGTCTCCCTCTCAAGGATCTGGGCGTGGAGCGCTGGGTGTACGCGTTCCAGGACCCTCATCTGGATGGAACTCATGCGGCCCCGGCCCCCCTCCACGAGGCGCCGGGCCTTCACGATGCTCCTGGACCTCAAGTCCTCCCAGCGCTTCTTGATCTTCTGGACGTCGCGGATTGCCACCCCCTCCGCGTTGATGGCAACCATACAGTCGGCCCAGATCCTCTCCCGTCCTTCCTTGCTGGCGCGGGACGATCCAAAGAGGGCATCATACTGCCCCAGGACATGCTCCACCAGGACACCAACTTCGGTGGCAGTGAAGCTGGTGCCCCTCTGCCCCTCTGGCCTGGGGTTGCTACTGGTGCCAGATGTCGAAGTGCCCGACATGGCAACCCCAGAGGCAGGAGTGGGTGGGCAAATGGGTCCTGGGGCTGTGGAGCGATGTTATCCCAGTCGGGAGTCTTCTGTTCCAGCAGGGGTGGACACAGCAACTGGACCCCTGCAGATGGCTGATGTGCAGGCACCAAATGGCAGGGCACGGTGGCAGCAGGCAGGCAGGCAGGCAGCAGCAGATAGCACGTGGGAGGCTGCTCGGGGTACTGGGGGGCAGTAATTCGGCCTTCTGGGCAGGAGCCTGGTCTTCCGTGTGTTTTCGCGTGGCCAGCTTGATACGGAGTGATTTGGCACGTGAAAATCCTGCATGTCAGCGTGAAATTCGAGGAAAGGCCCTTAGCGCGTAAACGCGTCAGCACGCATACGCGATTCTATTGGACCAAAGGCCCTCAGCGCGTAAGCGTGTCTGTGACGTGACCCGCACGGGTGTTTCCCTCATAGCACGTGATGACGGAGCACACGTGGAAAGACTGCACATCAGAGTGTCATCGCGTGTGATTGGACAAAAGTGCGCGTACACGCGATTGGCCTATGTACGTGTATTTCAGGGGTGCGCGGGCACTTACACACACGAGTACATCAGCGCACGTGTATTCCGGGGTGCGCGGGAATTTCCACACGCTATTGGCCTGGGTACTGGATTTCAGGGTGCGCGGGAAGTTTGAAACGCTCGCCTACAACACGCGCAAAGAAACACGTACGCCAGTAGGAAGCAGACATACGTCGACCCGCGACGCATAAATTTGCGCGCAAAAAACTAACAAGCTCAGATGCCAGGATGAATATACCGTTCCTAGCAGCAGTGGCCGTGGGCTACCAAAGGAGGAGGAGGAGGATAGTCAGGGCCAGAATTTTCACACCCAGAACTAGCCTTTTCGGGATGCCTGATGACCAGGTGTATGGGAGGTACAGGTTTCCACCACCCATAATACTGGACCTGGTGAGTGAGTGGGAGGATGACCTCACATCACCCACCCTGTGCTCCCAAGCATTCAGCACCCTGGAGAAGGTCCTCAATGTACTGCACTTCTTAGCCACTGGATCATTTCAGCTGACAAGTGCCATAGTGAGTGGGGTGTCACAGGCCACGCAGTCACGCTGCCTACACCAGGTCTTGAACATCATCACTGCACGACCATCAGTCCGCAGGCACATATACCTGCCCAGAACACCTGCAGAAAGGCATGCTGCTGCCCTGGATTAATACGGTGTGGCACGATTCCCCAAAGTGCTAGGTGCCATCGACTGCACCCATGTGGCTCTACGTCCCCCCAGGGCATCTGAGCACATCTATAGGAACCGCAAGCACTGGCATTCCATCAACGTGCAGGTAGTATGTAATGCCAAGGGAATCATCACCTCAGTATATGCCAACTATCCCGGGTCCACCCACGACAGCTTCATTCACCGAATGTCCACCCTAAGCCGGGACCTAGAAGCTGGGCGGCATGGCGATACATGGCTGCTTGGTGAGTATGAATGCCACTGCACATGCATGCATGTCAGATACTGAGCAAGGTCACAACCCCACCAATGGTACCCATCACCACCTCCACAGGGGACAGTGCCTACCCTCTCACCCCCCACATGATGACGCCAATTCGGAACCCCACCACGCCACCCGAGGTAAGATATAACACAGCCCACATTGCAACCCGGGGCATAGTGGAGCGCACATTCGGAGTGCTTAAGTCACGCTTTCGCTCCCTTGACCGTTCTGGCGGGCAGCTGTTATACGCTCCCCCAGTAGTGTGCAGGATCATAGTGGCAGCATGTGTCCTGCACAACGTTGCAACACGCCGGGGCCTAGCCGTGGACATGGTGGTGCCCCCACATCCCCAACCACATGCACGCCCGCTGCGCATGAGAGGGGAAAGGGCACGGGGGGAGGCAGCCCGTACACAGCTAGTGGCTAATTACTTCACATAGAAATCACACCCCTGTGGAGTGCACACTGCCCTGGCACATACCATCTGACAATCAATGATGACTCAACCTGACACTGATCCTGAATGTCTGGAGAATCAACCGTCAAAACCATATCAGCCTGAGATTGTTCACCTGGAAGTGTTACAATGTGTGCATCCCTACCTACACACACACCACCAATGCAGTTTCGTGAAAAAACACATTCATGCAGCTAAAATGAATACCCACTTGCAAAATGCAACATGAGGACAGTGCCATGTCACCCAACCCATCCCCAGCACCGCCACACGACACACCATGCCATGTCATGCTATGTGCAGGTAAACAAAGTAATCCCCACAACATGACACAAGTGTCACAAAGTACAGTGTCCCTAATTGAAACTTGCGACACCTGAAATGCTCACAGTAATGCAGGACCAACAACACATTTGAGCAGGTATTTAGCAATAACACTTATCAGCTACTGACCCTCAAAACTACCATTAACATGACATTACGAATGTAAGGAATTAGTAGTCTCACCACCTGGAAATGCCTGCAGTCCCACCACTTCCAACTGTACAGTGTTGCCACCATGTAGAGTTGTAGGTGCACTGCTGCCAACATGGACCCCATCTCCAAAATAGAGGGCCTTGTGTAGACATGAGGAAAGGACCTGCAAATTAGGAGGTAGACATGGATGATGAGTTACACATCAATGCAACATGCAGTGTACAACACAACAGCAATATGCACTAGGAATGTATGCACAGTATTGACTAGACTACCCACACATGTAGTGGGAGTCCAATGTCACCATGTACGTCAATGTCACTTGGGCACACCCTTTGCAAGCCCATGGAAACGGGAAGCAGGAGGGGTGTGTGTGACAAAAACCCAAGCATCTGAACCAAATACATGACAAGCCTGCATGTACCCAGCCACAATGCACCGTATGCCCACGGGAGCCACACAAGGCAACACACTGTCCCAAAAAAATAAAAAATAAAAAATGGCCATGAATGGGCCCGGGGGGGGGGGGTTGGGGAGGCCACCCAGGAGGTCCGAGGACAGGGTGCACACCAAAACCCACCTGTGTGGATCTTGCGAAAAAAAAACACCTCCATGGGCTCATGGCACACACGGCTACCCTATTGTGGGAGTATCACTGCTGTCGCTATTATCACCCTGTGCAGCTGCATCCGGAGGTGGTGGAACTATGGGAGGCAGCCCACACAAGGCCCTATCTGTTCCTCCATGGCTGCAAGCATGCGGGTGTGGTAGGTCTCGTTCTGGAGGATGAGTGTGCGGAGGTCCCCATGCAACAACTCACGGGATACCCAGACCTCCGCCCTAGTTGCCTGCATCTCAGCTGAGAGCATACGGGTGAGACGCTCCAGCTGCTGTTCTGTCCTTCGGTTTGTTGAATCCTCGAGCTCAACAAGAGTCGTCCTGAGGTGAAGGAGTTCCAGCCTCAGGGCTTCCCTGTGGCCCTGGGACTCTATGGAGATGGCTTCCTGCAGAGTCGCCAGTGCCCCCGCCTGTCCCTGTTGGACGCCAACATGTCCTCCCTGAGTGACTGGCAGATGGAGTCGGTTGCCTGCTGTAGTCGCTCCATCAGCCTTTCGGGGGGGGACAATGGAAGTGGCCACCCTATCCATGGCCTGAGCCATCATCTCTGATGATGCTGCCTGTTGGGTTGCCATACTGTAAATGGATTGCTCCCATGCGGTATTTCCAGGTGGAGTACGGCCACCACGTCGGCGGGCACCACACCTGTCTGGGGCAAGGCGAACTGCGCCTTGCTGTGCCGGCACTGCCTGAGGCTGCAGGACTGCATTCCACCTCTGATCTGCTAGCCCAGGAACAGGATCAGATGTCGCGGAGTGTGACCCGGCATCCGTAACCACTAAAGGCATAGCTGCCAACACTGACATCCCCATTGAGGGTCCTGACCCTGGTGCAGGTGGGTCGGACAGAACAGAATCCCTCCCTGGAACACTCACCTGCGACGGCACATAGGTCTCATCATCCGAATAAACACCTGAGTACAGCTCGGGGGAGGTGCAGCCAGAGACACCCCTTGAGAGCACGACCTGCAGCAGTTGTGGGTTCTCACCCACCACCACACAACGTCCCTCACTGGTGGTCGGTCGGCCCTCAGACCCCTCCTGGGTCTGCACCATCTCCACAACCCCAGCATTATCAGGTGCGTCTTCCCCTGCAAAGACATACAAGCAAACAAATGGAAACAGGCATTAGCACCATGGCACACAATGAGGGCTGAGAAGCAACAGAACCAGTACTTGATTGACACATGTCCCACATGACTAAAACCCTCCCATGCATGCACCCTCTCTGCGTATGAAGGGTGGGCAAATGGCATACACTGATGACACCAAGATGGAAGATGAACACATTTTCTGCATGCTGCCTGGCAGTGGCATCACACATTGGCCTGTGATTGCCAGGTGAAATACACATGCCATCACACAGATGACATGTACCATTGCTATTGAGTGAAGATGGAGAGGAGGGCAGCACTTATTCATTCAGTCCAGTTCCCTCATGTAATAGCTTTTCTAATTCAAACAGGTCTGATTTTTCACCCGGAGCTGCCAGTCCAATATGGTCCGATTGCACAGGGACATGTCTAAACAAATGATATCCAGGTAACAAAGTCACTCCACTTTACCATAGCCATGTCAGACATGTGACTAGAGGACTGAGAAATGCCTAGTAAAAGTGGTGGAATGCAAACAATCTGCCTGAATGAACAGAGAAAAATAAGCAACAATGTTGTGGCAAGGAGACACTTCAAGGGCAACTGGCGTGCTGTTGGGCTAGATGTCTACTGTTGGCAGAAGGGATACTGCTATGGCCAAATGCTGCTGCGCAGAATGTATTGCATTAAGCACATGAGTGACCCAAATGACTCAGGCGCACACACCCTCACCTGGCACACAAATAGAAGCCCTCACACACACACCATGCACATGGATGACACACACATGCATGTGCACTCACCGGACAATGCCTCATAATCAGGCAGATCTCCCACACCTTGGATCTGTTCCTCCGTGACGTAGGTCCCAGCGACTGACTCATGTGGAGTGAGTTCCATGTCTTCTACTGGAGACCCACCTCCAGTCACTAGAGTTGCGGCATGACTTGAGGCCAGCTTATTCTTTGCCCTGCGCTTTAGGTCATTCGAGCGCTTATAGCAATCATTGGCTGTGCGCCTCACGATTCCAAGGGCACTTACGATGTCTGCAACCGTCTGCCAGTGTGCCTGGCGTTGTGCAGGTGTGGTCTTGGATCCTGCAACAATGACCATCTCGTTATCATGTGCGGACACATACTCGACAAGTGCATTCAGTTCGGCATCCGTGAAGCTGGGCTTCCTCGACGGGCCGGACTGTGTAGCCGTGTCTGGGGCATCAGCCTGTGCCGGACGAGCACTCTTCCTCTTCCGCTTGGAAGGTGATGGTGATCCTGAGTGTCCTGCGCCGCTCTGGACACTAGGGGCAGGAACCCTGGTGGACTCTGTATCAGGAGTGTGGGATTGCACACTCAGCATGGGAGTTGGTGCAGGCATTGGCTCAAGTGTAATGGTGTCAGGGGGAATGTCAGCAGGATGGACTAAGACCGACACTGTCCTGGCTGGGTGTGTGAGAGCTGGGGTGGATGGAGCCGCAGCTGCCCCTGCAGCCTCTCCACCCTGCCTACTTGGGGCAGCAGATGCCCGTGTTTTCTTTCTCCCTGTCTGCAGCGTCAACTGATGAAGAGGGCGGAGAGGGTGCTGTGGAGCACAGCGGCAGGGGTTGCACCACCAGCCGGAGACGCAAGGCCCAGATCCCCTCCCAGGTTCTGATCTCGTCGGGGAGTGAGGAGTCCGGTGCCGTGTCCCAGGCCGCAGCTGCCGAGGGGAGGTCCAAGAGGCGGAGGTTGGAGTTGGACTCCTCGGCAGCAGAAGGGGCAGCTGGGACCCCACAGGGCCCAACAGAGGAAGATGGCACGGAGTCATCCAGGTTGGTGGTGGGTTTGATGGAGGAGGAGGCCGTGCAAGCGACAGAGGCGGGATCTGGAGGTGGGGATTCCACTGGTGCTAGTGGTGCAGTGCAGGATCAGGGACAGGAGGCAGCACAGGCCGCCGCGGAGGTGCCTGTGTGCAATCCTGTCCCTGCTCCTGTCACTGCATCATCTTGCACCAGCGGGGATGCCTACCTCCAGACCCGTTCTCAGGGAGGGGATTGGCTTACAACACCTGGCCTTCCTCTCCCTGCGGATGTGGCTATCCTGCACCAGGTTGAGCCTGTCCAGGGTGGGGTGGCGTTGCATCAATGGGCCATGCGAGCTGACCTGCAGTCTTTTCATGATGAGTCTGCACGTCTTCTCGCATGGCTCGTTGACCGCGTTGACCCACTGGGACAGCTCACCAAGGCTGTATTCCTCCATTTCCTGGACCTTGTTCCGACCCCCTTCTCCAGAAAACCCCCTATGCCCCAGTCGTCCTCCATGCCATCTTCCCACCCATGTGTCACCTGGGTGCCCTGTGGAGCTGCCTCCGACCGTGCGGCCAGGATGGTGGAAAACAGATCCCTGCCACAGTCGGGAGTCGGACGTACAGCAGGGGTGGCCACATCAATGACTGCACCCCAGCTGGAGGAGGATGTGCAGGCACCATCGGACAGGGTACATGGACAGCAGCAGCTGCAGCAGCAGGAGGCTGTAGGTGGGAGCCACGATAGCTCGGGGCCTTCAACATCAGAGGGGCAGGCATCGGCCGGAGGGCAGGAGGACCCTGGACGGGCAGTGTCTTCCGTGTGGCAGTGGTTGGGCCACGCCATAGATGCAGAGCGGCGGCGGGTGGAAGAGGCACAGCTCACGATGGTCATGGCGGAGAACTCCATGCGGAGGGCCCTGAGGCGGGCCAAGTTCCTCGAGGCAATCCGCAGGGAGTTGGAGGTGAACATGTTGGCGTCCCTGCAGACCCTCGGGGCCATGGAACAGGACCGCCTCCGGGACATAGACGAGGAGTTCGATGATGCCCTGGCCCGGAACACCACTGAGTGAGCCGTTGGACTGGCCCGCCGCCATTGTACATAGTTATCTAGTGATAGGTTTCCTTTATTGTTTATTTTTATTTGGAGTCGACGGACACTGCTCCACCTTTTGTATATACTTCCATTTTAGATAGGTTTTTTGTAGGTTTCATTTCTTCTGTTGGGATGATGCACCCTGAATACTTTGTACATAGTTGGACTTTGCATTTGGATATTTTTTTTACTATGAATATTTTTTTCCATGGAGCAATGGTTTTCTATTTCTTGTTTACCTTCATTTCCTTTTTATGGACTTGAACTTTGGAAGACATTTTTTTGGATTATCATTTATTGATTTTATTTTGAAAAGGGACAGCCAGCTTAATTTTCTTTATTTTATACTTGTGTATATTGTTTAATTTTGATTGCCATTACTGTTGTTTTTAATACATTATTTTGATTTTTTCATTCTTCAATGTGTGGTTTCATCTCATTGTTTTCATGCATGTCATGATATGGGTTTTCAGGTTTACTTGCAACCATTGTGTGTGTGTGAGACACATGTGTTCATTTACATTGTTTCCATTGGAGTAGTATCATGGGCGCATGTAATACTTGGTTGTGTCTTTGGGCTGTGGTGGCTGGCCATGAAGCCCATGCTTGAGGATTGTCAGGGCCTGTGGGCAGGGGGACATGTGTGGGGGCCTGGTGGAGGCTGCCCCTGCACTGCTGGGGGGTGGGGGTGGTGGGAGACATGAGTGGAGGCCTGGTGGAGGCTGCCCCTGGTGGCTGGGGGGTGGGGGTGGTGGGAGACATGAGTGGGGGCCTGGTGGAGAGTGCCCTGCAATGCTGGGGGGTGGGGGTGGTGGGAGACATGAGTGGGGGCCTGGTGGAGGCTGCCCCTGGTGGCTTGGGGGGTGGGGGTGCAGGGGGACATGAGTGGGGGCCTGGTGGAGGCTGCCCCTGCACTGCTGGGGGGTGGGGGTGGTGGGAGACATGAGTGGGGGCCTGGTGGAGGCTGCCCCTGCACTGCTGGGGGTGGGGGTGATAGGAGACATGAGTGGGGGCCTGGTGGAGGCTGCCCCTGGTGGCTGGGAGGTAGGGGTGGTGGGAGACATGAGTGGGGGCCTGGTGGAGGGTGCCCTGCAATGCTGGGGGGTGGGGGTGGTGGGAGACATGAGTGGGGGCCTGGTGGAGGCTGCCCCTGGTGGCTGGGGGGTGGGGGTGCAGGGGGACATGAGTGGGGGCCTGGTGGAGGGTGCGCCTGGATGCTGGGGGGTGGGGGTGGTGGGAGACATGAGTGGGGGCCTGGTGGAGGCTGCCCCACAGTCCTGGGGGTGGGGTGGGTGGAGACATGAGTGGGGTCCTCGTGGAGGCTTCCCCTGCACTGCTGGGGGTGGCGGTGATAGGGGACATGAGTGGGGGCCTGGTGGAGGGTTCCCTGCACTGCTGGGGTGTGGGGGTGGTGGGAGACATGAATGGGGGCCTGGTGGAGGATGCCCCTGGTGGCTGGGGGGTGGGGTGGTGGGAGACATGAGTGGGGGAATGGTGGAGGCTGCCCCTGCACTGCTGGGGGGCGGGGGTGGTGGGAGACATGAGTGGGGGCCTGGTGGAGGCTGCCCCTGGTGGCTGTGGGGTGGGGGTGGTAGGAGACATGAGTGGGGGCCTGGTGGAGGCTGCCCCTGCACTGCTGGGGGTGGGGGTGATAGGGGACATGAGTGGGGGCCTGGTGGAGGCTGCCCCTGGTGGCTGGGGGGTGGGGGTGGTGGAAGACATGAGTGGGGGCCTGGTGGAGGGTGCCTTGCAATGCTGGGGGGTGGGGGTGGTGGGAGACATGAGTGGGGGCCTGGTGGATGCTGCCCCTGGTGGCTGGGGGGTGGGGGTGCAGGGGGACATGAGTGGGGGCCTGGGGGAGGGTGCCCCTGGATGCTGGGGGGTGGGGGTGGTGGGAGACATGAGTGGGGGCCTGGTGGAGGCTGCCCCACAGTCCTGGGGGGGTGGGGTGGGTGGGAGACATGAGTGGGGTCCTCGTGGAGGCTGCCCCTGCACTGCTGGGGGTGGGGGTGATAGGGGACATGAGTGGGGGCCTGGTGGAGGGTGCCCTGCACTGCTGGGGGGTGGGGGTGGTGGGAGACATGAGTGGGGGCCTGGTGGAGGCTGCCCCTGGTGGCTAGGGGGTGGGGGTGCAGGGGGACATGAGTGGGGGCCTGGTGGAGGGTGCCCCTGGACGCTGTGGGATGGGGGTGGTGGGAGACATGAGTGGGGGCCTGGTGGAAGCTGCCCCTGCACTGCTGGGGGGTGGGGGTGGTGTGAGACATGAGTGGGGGCCTGGTGGAGGCTGCCCCTGGTGGATGGGGGGTAGTGGGAGACATGAGTGGGGGCCTAGTGGAGGCTGCCCCTGCACTGCTGGGGGGTGGGGGTGGTGGGAGACATGAGTGGGGGCCTGGTGGAGGCTGCCCCTGGTGGCTGGGGGGTGGGGGTGGTGGGAGACATGTGTGGGGGCCTGGTGGAGGCTGCCCCTGGTGGCTGGGGGTGGGGGTGGTGGGAGACATGAGTGGGGGCCTGGTGGAGGGTGCCCTGCAATGCTGGGGGGTGGGGGTGGTGGGAGACATGAGTGGGGGCCTGGTGGAGGCTGCCCCTGGAGGCTGGGGGGTGGAGGTGCAGGGGGACATGAGTGGGGGCCTGGTGGAGGCTGCCCCTGCACTGCTGGGGAGTGGGGGTGGTGGGAGACATGAGTGGGGGCCTGGTGGAGGCTGCCCCACAGTCCTGGGGGGTGGGGGTGGTGGGAGACATGGGTGGGGCCTGGTGGAGGCTGCCCCTGCACTGCTGGGGGTGGGCGTGATAGGGGACATGAGTGGGGGCCTGGTGGAGGATGCCCCTGGTGGCTGGGGGGTGGGGGTGTGTTGGGAGATATGAGTGGGGGCCTGGTGGAGGGTGCCTTGCAATGCAGGGGGTGGGGGTGGTGGGAGACATGAGTGGGGGCCTGGTGGAGGCTGCCCCTGGTGGCTGGGGGGTGGGGGTGCAGGGGGACATGAGTGGGGGCCTGGTGGAGGGTGCGCCTGGATGCTAGGGGGTGGGGGTGGTGGGAGACATGAGTGGGGGCCTGGTGGAGGCTGCCCCACAGTCCTGGGGGGTGGGGTGGGTGGAGACATGAGTGGGGTCCTCGTGGAGGCTGCCCCTGCACTGCTGGGGGTGGGGGTGATAGGGGACATGAGTGGGGGCCTGGTGGAGGGTGCCCTGCACTGCTGGGGGGTGGGGGTGGTGGGAGACATGAGTGGGGGCCTGGTGGAGGATGCCCCTGGGGGGTGGGGGTGGTGGGAGACATGAGTGGGGGCCTGGTGGAGGCTGTCCCTGCACTGCTGGAGGGTGGGGGTGGTGGGAGACATGAGTGGGGGCCTGGTGGAGGCTGCCCCTGGTGGCTGGGGGGTGGGGGTGGAAGGAGACATGAGTGGGGGCCTGGTGGAGGCTGCCCCTGCACTGCTGGGGGGTGGGGGTGGTGGGAGACATGAGTGGGGGCCTGGTGGAGGCTGCCCCTGGTGGCTGGGGGGGGGGGTGGTGGGAGACATGAGTGGGGGCCTGGTGGAGGCTGTCCCTGCACTGCTGGGGGGTGGGGGTGGTGGGAGACATGAGTGGGGGCCTGGTGGAGGCTGCCCCTGGTGGCTGGGGGGTGGGGGTGGTGGGAGACATGAGTGGGGGCCTGGTAGAGGGTGCCCTGCAATGCTGGGGGGTGGGGGTGGTGGGAGACATGAGTGGGGGCCTGGTGGAGGCTGCCCCTGGTGGCTGGGGGGTGGGGGTGCAGGGGGACATGAGTGGGGGCCTGGTGGAGGCTGCCCCTGCACTGATGGGGGGTGGGGGTGGTGGGAGACATGAGTGGGGGCCTGGTGGAGGCTGCCCCACAGTCCTGGGGGGTGGGGGTGGTGCGAGACATGAGTGGGGGCCTGGTGGAGGCTGCCCCTGGTGGCTGGCTGGTGGGGGTGCAGGGAGACATGAGTGGGGGCCTGGTGGAGGGTGCCCCTGGATGCTGGGAGGTGGGGGTGGTGGGAGAAATGAGTGGGGGCCTGGTGGAGGCTGCCACACAGTTCTGGGGGGTGGGGTGGGTGGGAGACATGAGTGGGGTCCTCGTGGAGGCTGCCCCTGCACTGCTGGGGGTGGGGGTGATAGGGGCAACATGAGTGGGGGCCTGGTGGAGGGTGCCCTGCACTGCTGGGGGGTGGGGGTGGTGGGAGACATGAGTGGGGGCCTGGTGGAGGCTGCCCCTGCACTGCTAGGGGGTGGGGGTTATAGGGGACATGAGTGGGGGCCTGGTGGAGGGTGCCCCTGGATGCTGGGGGGTGGGGGTGATGGGAGACATGAGTGGGGGCCTGGTGGAGGGTGCCCTGCAATGCTGGGGGGTGGGGGTGATGGGAGACATGAGTGGGGGCCTGGTGGAGGGTGCCCTGCAATGCTGGGGGATGGGGGTGATGGGAGACATGAGTGGGGGCCTGGTGGAGGCTGCCCTGCACTGCTGGGGGGTGGGGGTGATGGGAGACATGAGTGGGGGCCTGGTGGAGGGTGCCCCTGGATGCTGGGGGGTGGGGGTGGTGGGAGACATGAGTGGGGTCCTCGTGGAGGCTGCCCCTGCACTGCTGGGGGTGGGGGTGATAGGAGACATGAGTGGGGGTTGTTGGAGGGTACCCTGCACGGGTGGGGGTGGTGGGAGACATGAGTGGGGGCGTGGTGGAGTCTGTCCCTGTTGGCTGGGGGGTGGGGGTGCAGGGGGACATGAGTGGGGGCCTGGTGGAGGGTGCCCCTGGATGCTGTGGGGTGGGGGTGCAGGGGGACATGAGTGGGGGCCTGGTGGAGGCTGCCCCTGCACTGCTAGGGGGTGGGGGTTATAGGCGACATGAGTGGGGGCCTGGTGGAGGGTGCCCCTGGATGCTGGGGGTGGGGGTGATGGGAGACATGAGTGGGGGCCTGGTGGAGGGTGCCCTGCAATGCTGGGGGGTGGGGGTGATGGGAGACATGAGTGGGGGCCTGGTGGAGGGTGCCCTGCAATGCTGGGGGGTGGGGGTGATGGGAGACATGAGTGGGGGCCTGGTGGAGGCTGCCCTGCACTGCTGGGTGGTGGGGGTGATGGGAGACATGAGTGGGGGCCTGGTGGAGGCTGCCCCTGAACTGCTAGGTTTCGACATGAGTGGGGGCGTGGTGGAGTCTGCCCCTGTTGGCTGGAGGGTGGGGGTGCAGGGGGACATGAGTGGGGTCCTCGTGGAGGCTGCCCCTGCACTGCTGGGGGTGGGGGTGATAGGAGACATGAGTGGGGGCTGTTGGAGGGTACCCTGCACTGCTGGGGGTGGGGGTGGTGGGAGACATGAGTGGGGGCGTGGTGGAGTCTGTCCCTGTTGGCTGGGGGGTGGGGGTGCAGGGGGACATGAGTGGGGGCCTGGTGGAGGGTGCCCCTGGATGCTGTGGGGTGGGGGTGCAGGGGGACATGAGTGGGGGCCTGGTGGAGGCTGCCCCTGCACTGCTAGGGGGTGGGGGTTATAGGCGACATGAGTGGGGGCCTGGTGGAGGGTGCCCCTGGATGCTGGGGGTGGGGGTGATGGGAGACATGAGTGGGGGCCTGGTGGAGGGTGCCCTGCAATGCTGGGGGGTGGGGGTGATGGGAGACATGAGTGGGGGACTGGTGGAGGGTGCCCTGCAATGCTGGGGGGTGGGGGTGATGGGAGACATGAGTGGGGGCCTGGTGGAGGCTGCCCTGCACTGCTGGGTGGTGGGGGTGATGGGAGACATGAGTGGGGGCCTGGTGGAGGCTGCCCCTGAACTGCTAGGTTTCGACATGAGTGGGGGCGTGGTGGAGTCTGCCCCTGTTGGCTGGAGGGTGGGGGTGCAGGGGGACATGAGTGGGGGTGTGGTGGAGGGTGCCCCTGGATGCTGGGGAGTGGGGGTGCAGGGGGGCATGTTTGGGGGCCTGGTGGAGGCTGCCCCTGCACTGCTGGGGGGTGGGGGTGGTGGGAGACATGATTGGGGGCCTGGTGGAGGCTGCCCCTGGTGGCTGGGGGGTGGGGGTGGTGGGAGACATGAGTGGGGGCCTGGTGGAGGCTGCCCCTGCACTGCTGGGGGTGGGGGTGGTGGGAGACATGAGTGGGGACCTGGTGGAGGCTGCCCCTGGTGGCTGGGGGGTGGGGGTGTGGGAGACATGAGTGGGGGCCAGGTGGAGGCTGCCCCTGCACTGCTGGGGGGTGGGGGTGGTGGGAGACATGAGTGGGGGCCTGGTGGAGGCTGCCCCTGGTGGCTGGGGGGTGGGGGTGGTGGGAGACATGAGTGGGGGCCTGGTGGAGGGTGCTCTGCAATGCTGGGGGGTGGGGGTGATGGGAGACATGAGTGGGGGCCTCGTGGAGGGTGCCCCTGGATGCTGGCGGGTGGGGGTGATGGGAGACATGAGTGGGGGCCTGGTGGAGGCTGCCCCTGGTGGCTGGGGGTTGGGGGTGGGGGGAGACATGAGTGGGGGCCTGGTGGAGGCTGCCCCTGCACTGCTGGGGGGCGGGGGTGGTGGGAGACATGAGTGGGGGCCTGGTGGATGCTGCCCCACAGTCCTGGGGGGTGGGGTGGGTGGGAGACATGAGTGGGGTCCTGGTGGAGGCTGCCCCTGCACTGCTGGGGGTGGGGGCGATAGGGGACATGAGTGGGGGCCTGGTGGAGGGTGCCCCACACTGCTGGGGGGTGTGGGGGGTGGGAGAC
This sequence comes from Ambystoma mexicanum, assembly GCF_040938575.1. NCBI lineage: Eukaryota > Metazoa > Chordata > Amphibia > Caudata > Ambystomatidae > Ambystoma > Ambystoma mexicanum. Next base: position 533,959,846 of record NC_090939.1, read on the forward strand.
ATGAGCAGGTGTGCAGGGTAGTCCCCTTTTTTGTGGGCTGCCTGCAGGGGCCGTGGAGGGTGTACAGGGAACACCTGTGAGGACCCACCCAGCCTAATCGCGTGTGTAACTTCCCGCGCACCCCTGTAATACACGTACCCAGCCACATCGCGTGTGATAATTCCCGCGTACCCCTGTAATACACATACACTGGCTAATCGTGTGTAAAACTTCCCGCGTACCCCTGTAAAACACTTACCCTGGCTAATCGCATGTAAAACTTCCCGCGTACCCCTGATATGAACGTTACCCGCTTTGCGTTTCTTGTTTGGCAGCCCTGTAAACTGGTCCAGGGTTAGCGCAGGCCTTTGCCATGATTTAGCGATTTTGATGGCTTTTCCTTGCGCGTTCTTGGGGGCGTTACTGGTGCTGCTGCAGGGTCGCTGCGATACTCTGCGCCACGGCTGGTTTGGGGGCCTAAAATCCATGAATACGCTGTGCGCGGAAATCGGTTTTGGCGCACGCGCCTGGCGCCGACAATCGCACGCGGACACTCTGCGCCAGCCGCTTGCGACACTTTTCTGCAAAATTCTATGAATTACCCTGACAATTGTCTTAGTAAATGGTGTACCTACAAAAGACAAAAAAGAATTGGCAACAACTCGTGGACTTACATAACGTTAGACAAGCGCTGCAACATCTAAAAGACAACAATGAATACTACAAATAGATTAATATTCAAGAAAATCTGAGAGAAACCATAGAAATAATCCAAGAGTCACCAGAAACTGGTCAATTTCAACTTCTAGATCCTGCTACAGAATCCAATATTGTAGACCATTACACAATTCATCCATTACATTCTAAATACACTGTAGATGATGCACTGGAAACGTACCAAATGTGACAAGCCAAAGGATCTCCAATCAGCATTTGGGAAAAAAGTAAAGAAGCACGTGCCTTTCCTCTACTCTTTCCTACTGAAAAAGGAGGAAGGTACGATGAAAGACCCACACAAATAACAGCATCAGAATACTGCTCTTTACAAATGTTTTCTGACAACCCCAGATTCAGACAAAATGTGGAATACATATTCCACCTTCTCTTTGAAAGTGAACTAGCAACTCTATGCTACAGAGTTGCACACACATTAAAATCAGGTACCCAATTTCTAAATATGTCAGCTAGGCAATTACTAAAAAAAGTGCAAGAAAACGATGAGGTTTTACAGTCAAGTATTACAAATCTTTTACCAAACATGCCTGGTACAAAAGAATACTGGTTCCGACATCACGGAGATGTACGCTGTATGACAAGAAACCTTGGCCCACCCTCTTTGTTTGTTACATTAAGTTGTGCAGAATATGCATGGGAAGATTTACACAATTTACTTTGCATAGCAAACAAAAACAAAACAGACATAGATATAAAAACACCAGGAGAACTCTGCTCTCTAGATCCTGCAAATGTATCAAGATATTTCTATCATCGCTTCATTGCTATGCTACACTTTATTTGTAATAAAACTGTTCCTCCCCTCTGAGAAGTGCAACACTTCTTTTGGAGAAAAGTATACCAAGCAAGAGGAGCACCACATATCCACATGCTTTTATGGAGTAAAGATGCCCCTAAATTTGGTAAGGCCAATGATGCCACTGTTTTGCAGTTTATCCAAAAATATGTCACTTCTGAAATTCCTACACATACAACATATAGTGACCTTCATGCATAAACTTTACAATTTCAAAGACACAAATGTGGGAAATATTGTCATCGCAAATATAAAAACAAATGAAAATACTACACCAAATGCCGCTTTGGTTTCCCTAGACCAGTTACAAAAACAGGTCAAGTAAAACAACTTCATGTTTTCAGTTGGACATAGGGCCTCATCACAAGTCTGGCAGTAATCCTTAAATGCGGCAGTAGCGATATTACTGCTGCATTTCATTGTCTGCCAGATCATGGGTTTGGCGAATTTGCCCCAGGCTCTAAGCTGGGGGCAAACCCACTGTGATTTTGCTGATTTTTGGTGCTATTACCACCGGGGCTAATACCACCAGCGGAAATAGCATGAAAATTCCCCATTGGGCCCAATGGGAATGGGCAATTCCTGAATGGGCCCAATGGGAAATAGGAACCAACCATTCTGCCAAACCTGTGATCCAGCGCTAATAGCGCCGGGGGTTTGGCCATAGGGATAATAGCCCTGGTGGTAATACCGCCGGGGTTACCACCCAACTCGTGATGAGGCCCATACTGTCAAAGGTAAATCACCTAAGAACACATATTACATAAAAAGAACAGAAGAATCAAAATAGATCAATGATTGTAATGCAAACATAGATATGCAGTACATATCATCTGACAAACACTGTCACCGAAATTGCACAGCTTAGGCATAAAAATGCTCTCTCATAGAGAATGTGGCTGCTATGATGCTGTAGACCATTTGACCGGTACTGCCTTGTATGGAAAATCTGAAAATATAGTATGTCAAAGTCTTGGTCCTGATAAATGTAGAAAAAGAGTTCTAAAATCATATGAGGACATAGAAACAATAGCCAAAAATGATCCCAACAGCCAAGACATTTTGAAAAACAATTTACTGGACACATACTACCCAAACAGGAGTACCACTTTGGAAACCATGTGTCTATACCACATAGCCCAAACCTTCACAGATTCACAGACAAAAATAATATTAAACCAGATGAAAAGAAATGTAGATACAGAGTGGCAAGCTGTGAAGGCAGCTTAGTGAAACTTACCATACAAAGCTTAATAAATCATATCAAATTGCCATTGAAAACTCCTCAACATAAAGACCTGTATTACATGCCCCTGCTTCAACGTTTTAAACCATGGAAAAAAGAAAATTTACTAGATACCTATGCCTCCTATGAAGACGCTTTCAAAGCAAATGAAAGTACTATAACAGACATAAACTTTACACTGTACAAAACAATGGTGCACAATGAACAGCAACACGAAGAAGAACTCCAGGCCCAGCTAGATGTGGACACTCCCGACAGTAGTCAACGTTCTCTAACAGGAAGCCAAGAACCACTTGGACAGCCACTAATAGAAAATGATGCAGAATTAGCCATGAGAGAAGTAGAAAACACCATGTGTTAGTATGAACAATCTAGAGAAGACTTCGCTGTACTGAAATCACAACTGAACAATGAGCAGCGTAGCATTTTCCAAGAAGTAACAAAAAAATTGAACATGGCGTGCAACATGAAAATAAAAACTGTACCTGCCAAGACTACAAACCTATACTCCTATACGTCAGTGGTCAACTGGTTCAGGCAAAACTTTCTTAATCAAAATCATCATCAAGTTCCTCCAACAATTGACAAACAGCAAACTGTCAGCTGTTGTAACTGCCGCACAGGTTTAGCTGCCTACAACATAGGTGGTGTCACTTTACACTGATTACTACTCTTTCCAGTAGAACACCAAAACAAATTAGACTATTACAAACTTTCTACAGAAGCTGCAATAGAACTATGCAGAGTTTTCAAACAAATGAAAATGCTACTAATAGACGAGGTGAGCATGATCTCCAATCTAATGTTGGCTTTGATTCCCCTCAGATTACAAGAGGTCCTCAAAACAGACTACAAAGAGCTCTTTGGAGGAAAGCACATTATTGTTTTCGGAGATCTTTTTCAATTGACACCAGTGAAAGTTTAACCTATTTTTAAAACCTTAGGGCACAAACTGTGCCGTAAAACTCTTGGCAGCATAGGAAATGTCAACCTTTGGCAACATTTCCAGTACAGAGAATTAACTGAAGAAATGTGCCAGTCTGCAGACCTCAGAAATGCCAACATTTTTAAAAGCATTAGGGCCTCATCACGAGTTGGGCGGTAACGCCGGCGCTAATAGCGCTGGTGCTATCTGCCCTATCGCCAAACCCACTGCCTCTATTAGCGCCGGATAACCGGTTTGGCGGATTTGGAATTCCCCATTGTGCCAATTCGGGAATGCCCCATTCCCCATTGGGCTCAATGGGGAAATTTTGCGCTCATACCGCCGGCAGATTTCCCGCTGGCGGTATGAGCGCAAATTTTTGGTGGATTTCCCGCCAGCTCAGAGCGGGGGAGAAATCCGCCCAAAGCCCTGATTTGGCAGACCCTTAAATCTGGCAGTAACAGTGCTACCGCCGGATTTAAGGGTTACAGCCAAAGTCGTGATGAGGCCCTTAGAATTGGTGTATTATCTCAAGAAGCACTCAATATTAAAAACCAGGCACATCCATGCACTCTATGGCCATAACTCATGTGCTACTGATGTCATGGAACAATTAGCACACAAAAATGTCAATTGTATGTCCTTGATGCCAACTCTTGCAAGCCGTTCAAAATTCAATGAAACAATGTTGAAAAAAGAAATGCAACCAATAATTTGAATTTGCTCCACAGACAAACTGGACGTATGTGGTATGACACTACCCATGTGTCAACAAGCCACAACAAGACTAAAAACCTTAGAAAACTCTATCTCCAACAAAGCTGGTTTGGAGAAAATATTAAAATTATCTTTAAACTGTAGAGTAATGCTTAAATGTAAACTTGACGTGGAGCAAGGACTAGTTATTGGAGCACTTGGTACAGTTGTTGGCTTTCAAACATACCCACGTGACAACAACATTCAGTTTGTCAATATTCTCTTTGATAAACTATCAGAAGTTGAAAAGATAGGGCGCTCAACAGCCCGTGTCCTTCTTTTCAAAGACATGTATGTACGCAGAGAACAATTTTCACTAACTCTAGCATACGCAGTCACGATTTACAAATCACAAGGTCTTAAGAATTGATAAATATTGGTAGCACAGTCTTTAAAGAAGGCATGAGCTATGTAGCACTATCACTCTTACGTACATCTGACGGACTATTTTGAATCAACTTTGATGCAAGTAAAGTAAATGCTGATATTTCTTGCATTCTCGAATACAATAGACTGCATTAACTCTACACCCCCATCTAAAAACTTGTTCAGTTCCGCAAAAAGCAAAACTTTGTAAAAGAAAACTACTTCAGACTAAAACAATACAGGATATCACTTCAATTCCTCCAAAGAAAGTAAAAGAATCTAATACTTCATCAAGTACCACAACTAAAGAAGAATCTACTACTCAAAGTAACTCAACTACTTCTTCAAAGAAGCAACACACACCCCGAACAAATGACTTCGACACAGAACTGTCAGGTCCATTCAAATTTTCAAATACAACTAGTGTAAATTGCTACGCAAATATAGCAATACATATTCTATTCCAATTGCCACCAATTATTTACAACATTTACTTACACAGTACAGACCAATAGTGTTTGCAAATGTGAGTCCTTCATAGAAATGCAATCAACAATCCAGACAACACTTACAGTGTTTCTGGAATAAGGCAAGAATTGGACTACTTTGCAGGAATGGTCATATTCACTATAAACTCGCAAGAAGATCCACAAGAATTTCTAATGTACTTACTACAAGTACTGGAAAACAAAAACATACCTATACATGAAATCTTCCAGATTTCATACATGTGGAAACATACATGCACTCTCTGCAGCCATGTGGCAGAGGAGCAAGTCACTAATGAATGCTTTGTGCATGTATCCATACCTAACTGTGAATCCATTCCATTTCAGCAACTTGTACAAAATGCAAACCATTGCAGATTTTGTACTACCTGCAATTCAGATAATCGCTCACCTTACAAATTCAGACACATAGTAAATACATAATGGTCATTATTTTACGTTACAATGCAGATGGTACCAAAAACAACTGCAAGCTGACTGGATTTGCACATGGTCAAGTACCACTTGATAAGAAAACCTTCAAAACAATAGGAATAATCTACCATGCAGGAGCCAGAACCAATGCAGGTCACTACACTGCATATATACAAAAGAAATGTGGATGGTTTGAATGTAATGATACTACCATTTCTCTAAAACAGAGATTATCAGCAAATCTTGTTAACGCTTACTTAATATTCTTAAAACCAAAATTTAATAGCTAATCTGTGCATAAACATTAACAGAACTTCAATTTCAAAACTATAAACAGTTTGAATACCCCAACAGGAATATAGCTGCCGCAAGATTCTGCAATAAGCAAACAGATAAATGAATACCACTAAAATCAAACAAGAAATATACAGTTAGAATATGCCAACAGGTATCTAAGTGCCCCAAAATTCTGCAACAGCCCAACAGATATATGAATTGCATGAAACTAGAAATAAACAATTAGAATACGCCAACAGGTTTCTAACTGCCCCAAAAATCTGCAACAAGCCAACAGATAGAAGAATAGCAAGAAACAAGAAATAAACACTGAAAACAATGAAAGAAATATATTGTACCACAACATAGAACATTTTATTTTTAATCCAGCATGGATTATTTTCCCACAGACCCAATTATTTAATAAATAAACACAGGAACTGAGCAAATTGCACAGTATACTGGTTTGAACTATAGAACTTCTAACGTACTAACTATGAGGGTCGAAAAAATACAGAAATGTCTATTATGCAATGCGACAACTCATTATAAACTACCTACACTAACATATGATCTTTTTTTTTATCACAGTGATTGAAAAGAATGTCTGCTCCAATTACCCATGTCATGAAAAAACTGCATAGAACCACAAAAAGTCAAAAAGTAAGTATATAATAAATGGACTCACAACCGCAGCATAACACAACCATTCAAGCAAACATAGAACACAATTCAAAATGTTTACTTCCATGGGTATCTTACGCTGCAGTGCTTGTTACCAAACCCTACAATCTTAACTGCATGGCCCAGCCAAAACTTTGCATAGGGCCTCTACAAATTAAACAGTACATAAACTTTTGAAAACATATATCTCTTATAAGAAGCCAACATACCACAGCACGGCCATGCACCCAAGACTCTAGGCCCTGGCCACAACCACCGCAGCATAACATGCTCATGCTACCAAACATTTTGACTGTGGTATGTGGACTTCTTATAGGGGATATTAATTACAATCAATGCTCTTCTAACAACCCAAAACCAACAAAATACTAAAGTAAAATAGCTAGTAGTGTGCCCAATATTTAGTATGTCCATGGACAGCCGCGGTGACCGTGGACACTGCAAACACATCAAGGGATCCTGCCACCTAAACAAATACAGCATTTGACAACCCATCTCTTACTCCCCCACCCTCCCCAAGCACTCCTACACACCAACACACTCCCCAGAATTACATTTCTCCTCAGTTCGACGCCGTACTGTCGGCAGATCCAATATGGCAGGCGCATCGAAACAATGTGACGCACCTCACACCTCATCCCAGCCAATCGGAAAACATGTTGCGTGTCCACGGACATGATGCAAGCCGATTAGCCAATCAATGTCCTGTCCATGGAGCGACCAGGGAACTGTGTCCGCGGAGCGGACATAGATATCACTAATTATTTTATACCTGCGTTTTGGTCATTTATTAAAAAATACTACTGGTCAGGTGTTCACCAAATTTACAAAAGCACATTTTTGGGACCAAGCCGCTGTTCCTGCCACAAATTTGGTGAAAATCCATCCAGCGGTTTGGGCTGTAGGCTTGAGCAAAGTTTTTCTCCATTCAGTATATGGGGAAAAAAAGGAATTTTGGGACCCCCTTATATCTTTGCCCCCCCCAGACCAAACCTCACCAAACTTTGCAAATATATTCAGAGTGGCCGATACACTTTTTATGCAAAGTTTGGTGAGGATCCATTCAGGGAGAGCAAAGTTATAAGCTACCCAGACAGTGCTCTTCCTATGGGTTTAGCAACTTTACCATAACAACATGGCCACTACCGGAGGCCATGTCATATTTGTAAGGACAATGTGCACTGAATAGCAACACATACAAAACATAAATTCATAAATTAGGGCAGTCCTGAAGGCAGGCAGTTTACAATATGTTTGAATTATGGAGGATGAACTTGTTGATAAGGGTGTTAGTATATCATGGACGATACAGTTAAATAGATTGAAATGGGAAATTGACAAGGAAAAGTAGGTAGTTTAAACTTAAGGCTAGAGATTAGACAACCAAGATGGGGTGCATGTTCAAGAAGTAGGAGATGACATTAGAGGGTTACTTAAATCCCACACAGTATATGACTAACTTCAACATTTGTATTGTGTAATTTAGAATACTGAAAGCTGAAAGATACAAAGCCGCATTTCAAGCTACTCAAAAAAGCTGAAAGTTAAAACTGCATTTTGAGCTATTGAAAAAGTCAAAAGTGAAAACTATTTCTTCTGCCATCTAGATTCGATTTTTGCTCAGGTGCCTCTGCTCTTGGGGAAACGACAAACATTGTGTTATGTAGATGCGACTGCATTACATTAACGGACCAGAACTACTATGTGGACATGGCAGTATTTAGCCCCAAGGGACCGTGACACCGCAACCTTGCACCTCGCTACCTACCACATACCTACACGGTTAAGAGTACCACTTTGAGTGGCATACCCATCTTTGCCGCTCCCCTGATTAATTTGTTTGACCATGGGTCTTCCTAATGCTCTAAACTTAGTTCTGGCCGCCCAGAAGGCGAGACGTCTTAGTATAATCACCAACACCTTACTTGATAAATACGATATGTAGCCTGAAGATGATGATTATGTTACGCCTCCCACAAACAGATTTATGAATATTTGATATGATATAATGATATGATATGGCATTTGTAATGCTCCTATACACAAGTGTTTCAAGGCGCAATGAGGCAGGGAGGGGGGAACAAAGGGGAGATAGACAACATTCCTACTAGGCTAGGTGTCATTCTGATCGCGCAAGTGCAAGGGTAGAGGGGAAGGGAAAAGTGCAAGGGGGAAAGGAAGAGGGGAAAGTGCAGTACAGGGTTGGTAGAATACAAGTTAAATAATAAGGGCCCGCTGGCTGCAAGTGCAAGGTAAGTGCAGACAAGTGCTGGGAAGAGGGGCTGTAGGGATACAGAGACAGTCCCGCAGTGCAGGGGTTGCCAGGGAGGCAGTGCAGGGGAGAGTGGCTGGGCCAAGGACCGAGAACGGTGAGTGGCCCAGTTGCAGATTCAGTGCAGTTTCAGTAATTAGGAGTAGAGAAGGAGGGAAAGCAGAAGCAAAGAGGAAGGTTTTGAGGTGCTTCCAGAACCGGAGATGGTTCTCCTCAATTCAGGGAGGCAGGAAGGCTGTTCCAGAGGGAGGCCCCTTCTATGGAGAGAGATCTACCCCCAACTCATTGCTTGGAGTAGCGGCTGACCCTGAGGGAGTTGGAGGCGGATGAGCGAAGAGCTTGAGAAGGAAGATATTTAGGAAGAGAGAGTTAAAGGTATTTTGGGCCCAGGCCCCAGAAGGCTTTGCGGACAATGCAGAGGGTTTGAACTTAATCATCGCAGTCACTGGGAGCCAGTGTAGCAATTTCAGTCCTTGAGAGATACGGTCCCTGGGCTTGAGGCCAAGGACAAGTCTCACAGTCCTGTTCTGGATGAGTTGCAGAGAGCGGAGAGTAGAGGCAGGCAGATTTAGATAGAGGCTGTTACAGTAGTCCAGCTTCGAGAGAACCAGGGCTCTGGAGACAGTGAGCTACTGGGGGAAGGAGAGGAAAGGAAGGATACCTCTGAGGAGGTGCAGCTGGTAGTGTGACTTCTTGGAGATGTCAGATATGTGAGGAGAGAAGTAGAGTGTGGAGTCGAAGATGACCCCAAGGTTTTTTGCCTTGCAGGTAGGATCAGGAAGAGGGCCAAGAGAGGACGGCCGGAGAGCTGCAGGGAAGGAGGGAGTGGGGTTGCCGATGAGTAGAATCTCAGTTTTACTGGCATTAAGGCAGAGGTCATTGGTGGCACACCATTCTTGGATAGCAGAGAGACAGTCAGAGATGAGGGAAGGAGAAGAAGAGGCCGAGGGTAGCCTGAAAATGAGCTGGGCATCATGCGCATAGCACTGAAAGTTGGGGCAGAGAGAGGCGATGCGGTGGGCAAGGAGTGCCAGATACTGGTTGAACAGCCAGGGAGAGAGGTTAGATTCCTGGGGGACACCACAGGTAGAGAAACAGATGTCAGAGAGGAAGTACCCCAGTTGGACCTGGGAGGGTCGATTGGAGAGGAAAGAGGTCAGCCACGCCAGAGCCTGACCAGTGATACCCAGGTTATCACAGAGACACTTGAGCAGGATTGCATGGTTGACAGTATCAAAGGCAGAATAGAGATCGAGCAAAATGAGAACACACAGTGTGTTAGAGTCAAGGTTCGAGAGCAGTTTCCGTGCTTCTGGCAGCTCTGAAGCCAGACTGATGGTCATGAAGTCTACCAACAGATTCAGCATGGAGATTAAGATGGGAGATGGCCAGTTTCTCCAAGAGCTTGCCCAGGAAGGGGGTGATGGAGATTGGGCAATAGTTAGCCGGTCAGGAGGGGTCGGAAGAGGGTTTCTTAAGAAGAGGGTGCACAAGGGAGTGCTTAAGGGGGGATGGGAAGACTCCGGAGGCAAAGGAGTGATTGCAGAAGTCAGCCAGGGCAGGAGCCAGGGAGTCGATGTCGCCTTGATAGTTTTGGAGGAGCAGGGGTGGACCTGTTTTGATGAGACTTTCATAGATCGGACTTGTCTGGAAACCTTGTCAGCAGAAAAAAGTGGAAAGGCAGAGAAGGAGGGAGGAGGGGTGACTGCAGAAGGGCCAGAGGAAGAGCAGGCAATAGAGGGGGAGAGGTGATAGAAGGAGATTGAGGACAGGACGTCCTGAGTTTTTGAAATTAAGTGAGAGGCTAGTGCCGTGCAGAGGGCCTGGGAGGGTACAGGAGAGGTAGAAATTGCAGCAAGGTTGGCCAGCTCCTTGCAGATTTTAAAGAGTTCGGCCGCATTGTTAGATGCCGCAGAGATGCGGGCTTGGATAAGGGCTCTCTTCTTGAGAAGAACGGAGCACCGGTATTGCCTTTGGAGCAGGCGGCAGGCCAGTTTTTCAGAGGATGAACATGAAGCACACCATTTCCTCTCTGCCACCCTGCACTTGCGTTTTAGGGTAACGAGATCTGAGTCATACCAGGAGTTACATTTGGCTTTGGGCTTCAGGTGGATTCTCATGGCAGGGGCAAGGATATCAAGAGTATCAGATATAGCAGAGTGGAGAGTGGAGAAGGATGTGTCAGGGTGGGAGTCAGCCAAAGGGTGAGGGGGGGGCGAGAAGGTGGCGGCGAAAGCCTCAACTGACACGCGCTTCATGGGTCGGATGACCAAGAAGGAGGGTGGCAGTGATGAAGGTGGCTTTGCCTGAGGGGTAGGTAAGGTGAGGTGGGAGGATAGGAGAAAGTGATCACTCCAGGAGAGAGGAGTGGAGAGAGGGACAGAGGGGGGAAGGTCAGAAGAGATCAGAGCATCAAGAGTGTGCCCTGCAGAATGAGTCAGCCCAAACGGGAGAATAGAGAGTGAGAGAGAGTCACAGAGGTCGAGAAAGAGTCCAGAGGGGGGACAGGAGGCATCCAGGTGGATGTTGAAGTCTCCAAGAAAGAGAAGTTGAGTGGTTGAGGACAGGAGTGAGGAGGAGCGGTCCGCCCACTCGGAGAGGAAGGAGGAAATTTGACCGGGTGGCCAATAGATAGTAGCCACAGTAAGGGAATGGCTAGGAGAGAGAGAGAGTCAGCAGACAAGGCATTCAAAAGAGGAGTAGGTTTGCATAGGAGTGACAGTGGCAGGAATCCACTCAGGGAAGATAAGGGAAACACCCCCACAGCACGGAGGGCCTGGGCAGGCGAGGATCTTGTAACCGTCAGGTAGGAGTGTGTCAAAGCTGGTGACAGAGCTGGCCATGAACCATGTCTCAGTGAGACCAAGGACATCAAGGTCCAGTTCCTCAAGAAGGCGACAGATAGAGGCATGCTTGACGGCAGAGCGAGAGTTAAGAGTGGCATTGTGGAGAAGGTTGCCATCCTTGAAGGACTTCGGGTAGGGGTACAGATCAGAGGTACGCCCTGCAGAGGTGAAGAAGGAGCACGAGAGGGGGCAGGGAGGGAGGGTGCAGGCAAGGAAGCTGAGGACAGAAGGAAAGGAAGTTGATGAGGCGTGGGAAGCATCTGTCAAAGAGGTGAAGGTTGGCCTGAGGGCCTTGGACCAAGACGGTCCCATTAGTGTAGACATTAATGATGGCCTTAGAGGAGTGGAAGGAGGCCAAGAGGACATCCCCATTAATGGGAGAGGAGGAGAAAGGAGAGAGCACTGAGACCACATGAAGGGTCCATAGGTCAGGTGAAGGCACGAAAAAGAGGAAGTCAGTGAGAGTTTCCTTGGAAGAGGCACTAGTGTAGGTGTCAGGATGTCCTTTTTAAACTTTTTCCTACCAGATTTAGTGAGGAGAGCAGGATAGTCAATGGAGAAGCAGTTAGAGAAGATAGGCGAGATAGAGAGCACCACAGAGTAGGCAGGAGAGGTGGAAGGGAGAGGGGGAGACACTAGAAGGGACAACTAGAGCAGGCAGACAGGATAGCGGGAGGCAGGCAACTAGTGCAATGGGACAAGACAACACTCAGGCTTAAAGAGTTCACAAAAAACACATGAAGACAGGAGGGAGACACAAGTTTGGGAATCCTGAATAGGGGAGAAAGGCCTAGGTTTCACGAAGCAATTTATTTTTTGTACTCAGACAGTCAAAGTTAAACACCACCTAAGTTTGAGAATCCTAAATAGTGGGAGAAAGGCCTAGGTTTCACAAAGCAATTTTTGTACTCAGACAGTCAAAGTTAAACACCACCTAAGTTTGAGAATCCTGAATAGAGAGAGAAAGGCTTAGGTTTCACGAAGCAAAATAACTCTTCCTGCTTAGTGAGTAATGTTTCAGACTCAGCAGCGTACACACGAAGCACTAACAACAACTTCAGTTAGAAGCTGACACACTCCGACTCACCAGCTACTCTGGATCCCACAGGGTATCCAGAAGAAGCTTTCATAATGACTACCCCACTTTTCAAAGCTACATGGGGTGACCCCAGCACTTTCAACTTTGCCACTCCTGTAGAGTCCACTTTCCCTCCAATCTGGGACACTGCCTTAACACTGCCTTGCCCGTTTGTCCTGCCCCCCACTGGTTTAGACTTAACCCACAAAGTACACCCTGTTTCCAGCCATCCCCCCTCTACCCCTGATATCCCATTGAAGGTTTTAGACCCTCCTTAATTAGAACCCCTGAAGTGTTTGTTATTGAACACCTGGTCCCTAAACAAACATGCTATGGCCATCCATGAGTACATCCTTGCTAAAGATGATAACACTGAGGAATCACAAAGACCATATTCTTTTTTAGAAGAATACAAAAAACACAAGCAATGGAAATCTCAAATAATGACCAGATCACAATTCATAATGGACAGTCAAACCAAAGATCTAAACAAAGAAATAAGACTAAAAGAGGCCACAGGGGCCGAGGGAGTATCAGGAAGCAACGCAAAAGAACAAAGAGTCTTGGCAAGATCAAAGAACCTACAACCAAAGAAAGCCTAATCCTTAACATTTCAAACAATCAATGTTCCAAAGCTCTAGAATCAGCGTTAAATAAAGGATTATCGTTCAGCCCCTCTTCCCATTCAGATTACTTCGAAGAAAATGTGGATATATTCAAATTTGGAAGACGTCTCAAATTAAAAAAATTATTTGCAACAATAGATGTAACGAAGAAACAGGTAACAAAACCCATTCCATCAAGCCTCTGTGTCTCACACTCAATCAACACTATTGAACTATTAAACATTCAAGAATTAGAAGACACTCATACTATTGAATCATTTGCAACAGATCTAAACGTGGAACTCGACCAGCGGAAACCACATCCTTAAAAAACAAATCAACATTTTATCCTCAATTATCAACTGGCAACATTGTGGTCATCTTTCAAAAAGCTGTATTGAATGATCTAAGATCCAACTACCTCAAGACAAAAAGAAATAAACAGGGTCTAAATTTCAAATCCAATTTAACTCTCTTGGAGAGAAAAGCCATACATGAATTGAAACATGATACAGATCTAATAGTGAAACAAGCTGAAAAAGGGGGAAAAATAGTCCTGCTGAACACCAAAGACTATCTTAAAATGGCTGAAATACACTTAAATGATACAAATTGTTATGAAAAACTCAAGGAGAATCCTATTCCACAACTCCAAGAACTATGGACCATTATGAGTAAAGAATGGAATGATGCTGATCTTCTGACAGATGGCGAATTTGAATTCATGAACAATCAATATCCAACTATCTCAAACATCTATTTTCTTCCCAAAATTCATAAATACTTCGAAAATTTACCAAACACCAGACCAATCATTAACAGCATAGGATCCATGACAGAACCAATCTCAGCATATATTGAGACTCACCTGCAACCATTGGTACAAAACTTATCATCCTTTATCAAAGACACAAAAGATGTGATTCAGCAGCTAACTTTCATAAACTGGTAGTCTGATTTCAGACTAGTGACTTTTGATGTTACAGCACTGTATACAAGTATAATTCATGACAAAGGCATCCAAACTGTTCTATCATTTCAACAAACACGGTCAATGTCCTATTTAAAACAAAATGAGATGATCTGCAAAATGTTGGAATTTACCTTAAAGAACAACATATTTTTATTCAACAAAGAAATCTATAGACAGAAACAAGGCACAGCAATGGGCGCCAAATTTGCCCCTCCTATGCCAACTCATACATGGGATCCTATGAATTAAAACATGCATGGAATAACAGTTAATTCACGGACAATCAACAAATCCTATATTGGGGAAGATACATTGACGAAATTCTTGTCGTCTGGAAAGGTGATCAAAAATCACTCAAAGAATATCATAATCATCTCAACAACAATGACTATAATTTGAAACTTACTATGACTGAAAGCACTGAAAAAATACAATTTCTAGATTTGGAACTGTAATTCAAAAACCATGAAATTCATTCAACTCTTTATGTGAAACCCTCTGCTGGAAACAGCATATTGTATGCAAAGAGCAACCATACCTCCCACATAATCAATAACATCCCTTATGGGGAATGTTTACGCATCAAACGTAACTGCACTGAATCTGAAGAATTTGAGAAACACAAAGATTTTGCAACAGAAAAATTTCTCAAAAGAGGATATCCTAAGAAGCTTTTGAAAAAAGCACAAACAAAAAACTAACATCAGAACACAATCTGACCTTTTACAACAAAAGGAATCTCAAAGCACTAAAATTCAGTCACAAAAGTTCAGATTCCTTACCACTTACAATTCAGAAACAAAACCACTTAAGAAAATCCTATCAAAGCACTGGTACCTTCTACAACTAGATCCGGATCTACAGCCATTTCTAGATGATCAACCCAAAATTACTTTCAGAAAAGCCAAAACTCTGAAGCAAATCATCAGTTCATCACATTTTGAATTACATCGGAAACAAAAGGGACTCACACAACTTTGGAACAAGACTGCCCTAACTGGTAATTTTAAAGGTGGAACATGCAACATGTGTCAGTATTCCGGCAATGGCATCTCAAACATCACAATGCCAAATGGACATAACCATAAAATTCAAGATTTCATAAATTGCAAAAGTAAATATATTGTATACGCAATAAAATGTCAATGCTCGAGGCTGTATGTGGGAAGCACAATCAGAATGCTGAAAACAAGAATCTCAGGATACATAAGAACTATTATCAGCAAGGATCTCAGATTTCCCCTTGGTTTACGTTTTTTGACCGAACATTCAGAAACTCAAATGGACAAAATAAAAAAATTTGGAATAGAAAAAGTCACAATGTCACAAAGAGGAGGAAATATGGAGAAAAGACTAAGACAAGGGGAAGCATTCTGGATCTGCTCTCTGGACTGCTGCAATACAGGTCTCAACACAGACACGGAACTGGGTCATTTCTTATAAGCACTGTCATCAATTACCTTTATTATCTCATTTAATAATAAAGGGTCATCAGCAATATATTCAACTGTTTTGAAGCTACATAAAATACATTTTTCTTTGTTGTTTGCATTCCAATAATTTACAGTTAACTGTTCCAGACATTCTTCATATCCATTACTGTGGTTATTTAACATATTAGTTTCAGTTTAGACCCATTAACTTGTTCACCTTAGTACTATCCACACTACACTTTAATGTTATTCATTAACCTTTGAGACTAAAATGCACAGCTAAAAAATCACATTCTCTGCTCAATCCTGCATGTTACACAGTAACATTTTTCCTCGAAAAACATCTAATCCTACATTAAAAACATATGCTCATTTGATTTCACATATTCTGTCTTCAACAGTTTATACCAATCAATGACCTAACACACTTAACACTGCATAGGCATTATAATGTAAAACAAGCCCGACCGACTTTAGAAACTAGGTAAGAGGACGATTTCCAGAAGGCAACATATTGTGAAAAAAGCCCAACTGACTTTAGAAACAAGGGAAGAGGATAATTCCCAGCAGGCAATATAATGTTAAATAAGCCCAACTGACTTTAGAAACAAGGACAGAGGACGATTTCCAGAAGGCAATATAATGTAAAACAAGCCCAACCAACTTTAGAAACAAGGAAAGAAGACGATTTTCAGAAGCTCTCAAGTCTCAATCGAAAGACTTTAAAGGTAAAAATAATGTTTACATGTATTCCTTTGGCAATCCAATGTGCATATACAATAATATTTCCTTTGAAACACAGACTTTCCAACTACAGCTGACATCCACCCCAACAGCACCTCATCTTTTCCTTTTCTTTTTCCTTCTTTCATAGAAACTCCTATTGGGGTAAAACAGCACAGGGGAAACCCCAAACACACATGTTACCAAGACCACTCCAATTTCAAACTAATTTTGAATCTAAACATCGACCAAGCTCTCTAGATGAATGCAAATATTTAATTATTGGGTAAGATTACCAATGTTATGCATAACAAGGAAATATGCTAACAATATGTTAACTTTCATTCTCAAATGAATTTACTGCCTGTTTTTTCTCAAGATTGAACCTAATTTTGCGCCAATTGTTATTTAATATTGTTCCTTTGCTTTCACAGTGCTAGAGGTGCATATCAGTTATATATATATATGATTTTCTTTTGTTTTCTTTTAGGCATGTTTATATCTAATCAATGAATTTGAATTGAATTTTCTGTTATAAATCCCTCCTGATGAGCCAATAGATTTGGTGAAACACGTGTAGAGGGCACTACTATGTAAGAACAATTTTTGGAGGATCATTTTTTAAATAAAAAAGCCTCATGATACAACAAACATGATTTTTGGAACATCATTTAACCTATAGTTAGCGTTAACTTCAGGTGTGCTAGAAGGTGACTTGAAAATTCTGTTCTTCATATCCTTGACTCTGACTTAGACATCTTTTGCCCTACTGAGACTTGGATAACTGAGACAAGTGGCCCCATGATATTCATTGCTGGCCCAATAGAATATTTTATTATCTGGAAAAAACGCATACATGGCCATGGGGGTGGGGTGGCGGTTATCGCCAAAAAACACCTGAAATTCTTGAAGTAAACTAGCAACTGCCAGAACTGTGAAATTCGACATCTAAAGACAAACCCCACACCACAGAGCTGTGTCAATCTAATTGTTGTCTATCGGCCGCCTGTTCACATGCTGGATTTTAACAAGGAAATGTTGCATCTCTACAGAGGGCTAAGTGGCCCTAACCTTTCTACTCTTCTAGTCGGCAATTTCAACAGATGGCTCTCCAACAACAAGGACAAAGAAGCTGCTGCTTTAGAAGCCGGTCTGAACAACCTTGACTACATCATTGCTAACAGCAACCCAACCTCAAAGAAAAGTAATATTCTTGACTGGGTCGTGACGAGAAACGCAACAGTCCTGATAAATTAACATATCCCCATGTATTTGGGCCAACCATTACATAATTGACTTTCTCACTCAGTTTCCGGATCTTCCGGAAAAACCTCAAGAATCCACGTAGAAACGTTTCTAAGTGAAACTACAGTCAAATAAATGCCCTTGATCTTCAGGAATGTACGGACAATGTCATGGCCTCTACTCTGAGCACTGACTCCCCTAAAGTTCTCGTTAATATATTCAACTCCACCCTCAGTTGCTTAATAAAAAGACTTGCACCTATAAGGACAAGAACCGTTAGGGATAATCCTAACCACCATAAATGGTTTTTGACACACCTTACCCTTTTGAAAAAAAAAAGGAAAGCTTGGCTCAGGCAACAGTATGAAATAAACAAAAACAAATGGAAAGACCTGGATTAAATTTACAAATCCTCAATTTCGGACAAAAAAAAATACTTTTTCAATCAGCAGATCTCCGAAGCCAACAACAATCCCAAAAAGCTATTTGAAATTCTTAAGTCCTTGAAAAAGCCAGAAGCTTTACTTACAGACTTTACTCCTACTAACCAAGATTGCATAAAGGTCAAACTGGCTTTTGAAAGAAAGATTGTTACAGAGGGAGGATTAAAAACAACTTGTCTAAGGAGCCACCATCTCATCCCCTGTCCCCAGCCTGTGATGGAACAGCATTGCAGGTTCTCTTTTTCGACTTTGACCACCTCTGAGATGGTTAAAATCTTAGCCAATATTTGGCCTTCCTCGTGCACAGGTAACATTACTCCTCCCAAACTAGTGCTTGCTCTGTTCTTTGCTCGTTTTGTTAATATCTCCTTCTCTTGGAAACAAGTGCCCTTTTCCATAAAAGCAGTTACTGTCACTTCCCTTGTGAAGAAGTCTGGACTAGATGCCACGGATCCTAACAACTTAAGACCAATTTACAAATTGTATATTCTTACTAAAAACCTTGGATAAGATTGCGACTACCCATTATCAAGCTTTCTTTTGAAAACATGGGTATTTTTTACCACAGACCATCAGGTTTCAGACCACTTCATAGCACCAAAACAGCCTTCATTGACTTGCAATTACACACGCTTGACATTACTGATAGGGGCAAAGGAGACCTACTGGTCCTTTTGGACCTGTCGGCTGCTTTTGACATTCTTGATCACGATCGGATAATTACTACCCTTACAAATGTCGGCAGATGTTGTGAAGGCTCCATTACCTAGTTCCAGTCCTTCTTATCCCAATGAGTTTCAAGAGTGTGCTAGGGCAATGCTCTGTCACATGTTTCCCCTATTACTTGTGGTGTTCCACAGGAGGCCTTTCTTTCTCCACTTCTTTTTAATCCTTACATCAGACCCCTTTGTGAAGTCCTGGAAATGAATATGATTTGTTTCACGTACTACGCTGATGACTCTAGGTTCCTACCTGAATTCCTCTCTCAGTGCAGACACCTGGGTTAATCAAACCTCTAAATCTTGCTCATACCATCTCTGCATACTTGAGAACATTCGTCCTTTTCTCTCGGAGACCAACTGTGTTTCCATTGCACGTGCCACCATTCTCTCATGTTTGGATTACTGCAAAACACTGCTACTCGGCATTAGCAAGAAAAACATGGCCAAACTACAAATCACCCAGAAGGATGCTGTGCAAATTGTTAAAGGCAAATCTAGGAGAGATCACATCTCTAGTAGTCAGAAATCTCTCGATTGGCTACCCGTGTGTGCCCATATACAATTCAAATCAGCATTGCTTGTCCACAGATGTCTCCACGGTCATGCCCCAGTATATCTTAAAACTTGGTGACCCCCCTCACCTTTCAGCAATAGTCCTTTGCTCCTCCAGCCATTCACTGGTGACTCAACCCACCTACAAGTGCATAAATGGGCTAGGGAAGGCTTTCCCTGGTACTTTAGTCCGTCCCTGGAATTCACTGCCTTTATCTGTGAGACTCGAAACAAATCTGTCCAGCTTTCGCCATCAGCTGAAAGCTTACTTAGCATTAAGGATGGCCTTCAGCCATGGCCAGTGTGCATGTCCAAATATATTTTACCACATGAATTGCTACTAGTCTTGGTGCCTCATCACGACCCTGGCGGTAGGGGGCTAATGGGGCCGGTAGAGCTGCCGGCCCCGTTAACCCCCTACTTCCTTATGACAAGGTCTGCTCGCGGGACCCGCTAAGGATGCCTGGTTTTACCAGACCTCCTTAGCGAGTCCCACGAGTGGTCCTACATACTAACAACAGGCCCGTCATTAACGGGCCCATTTTTAGCATGCTCCTCATTCCCATTGAGCCCTATGGGGGCTCAAATGGGAATGGGGATGGACCGGGTTCCTTGAATGGGGAAATACCGGGCCCTCCAAGGTCAGAATGGGCCGGTATTTCCCATTCAGGGAACGCAGACCCAGTACCCGGAATCGGGGTAGCCATGCCGCAAAAAGCAGCATGGTTACCTCCAGGGTCGTAATGAGGCCCATGGCCTTCAGTTATGGACAGTGGTCACAACATTCACCCAGGTGCAATGAATATTTTAAAACATTAACAGTCTACCAACCATAGAGTGCGGCCTTTACCAGTGGATACAGTGCACTGTGCATTATATACAATGATCAGGCACTAGCCATGGACTTTAGCACAATACTAACTAGTGGCCACAATCTTTGGCTGGGCCCACTATATATTCTAAAATATAAATGGCCACTAGCCATGGCCATTGACCTTGAGCAGTTTGTACATCTTTTGGCCATGTCCACTGTATATTTTAAAATAATAAAATGGAATACGTGATGGCCTTCAGCTGTGCCCACTGTGTAATATGCAACACTAACCAGACACTAGTTATGGCCTTCAGCCGTGCCCACTGTATATTACATACACTAACCGGCCACTAGCTATGTTTTTCAACACAATATTAGCCATTGGCCACAGCCTTTGGTTGTGCCAACTGCATATTGTAACACACATAATGGACACTAGCTATGGCCTTTAGCCATGACCAATGACTACAGCTTTCATTGTTGCCCACTGTATATTTTAAAACAGTGATGGGCTACTAGGCATGACTTTTAACTATGCACATTGGTATTTTTTAACACTAACTGACCACTAGCTATGGACTTTGGTGCTGACCAGTGACAACAGCCTTTGTCATGGGCAGGTCCACAGCCGACATTGTTATTAAGGTAATCAATGTTTTCATGAGCTTATTTATGAATTATGTTATGTCTAATTCCATTATTGATGTAATCAGTTATATTTAATGTAATTAATGTTGTCGCCAGTGATGACATCAGTGATGTGCTTTGTATTGTCATCAGTGTTCTCATACAACATGTAATTAGTGATATCAACAGTGATGTGGTCTGTGAATCGTTGTGGTCATAGGCTGTGCAATAGGGGACGCCAAGTTAAGGTGGCTTTAGCTAGATTTCAGGAGTTTTGTTGCATTACGTTCTCACCTTAACGTCACAGCAACTTAAGTATTTTCCTAAAAAAAAATATATGGTATATGGTAAATCTAACAGAGCATAGTACACATGTCTACCTTATCTTTTGCCTCTTGCAACGAAATAGAAGATAGAGCTGCATTGTTGATCCAAGAGATCCAACATTTAGCTTATGTTACTGCCACTCACCCCAACATAATTGCAGATGATCGCCAGTCCCCTTCAGGCACAGGTTTTTCACCAGTATCCTATTTAGACAAAGACACTTCACTCGACGAGGTAAAAAAATAACTTCCCACAAGAAAAATAATACAATCGAAGAAAAACATTGTATTTAATGGTGTCTGGGTAGCTTCTTACTGAATAGAAAATATACTACACAATTGATTGCATTGTGTTCCTAGTTACAAGTCCAATATTTCTAAGAGCAAGTGCATTAGTTTAAACCCAATAGAAAATTGAGGATTAATGGTTTGCTAGGGTAAAACCTACAAAGTCAGTTGTTTCATTTACTATGGATCGTAAAGAACGTTACACTGAAATTGCTTTCAATACATTAACAAAACATGAATTAAATCAATTATTTTTATGCATCTACATTACAAGATTCATATAGAACAGTCCATGAAGACTTTTACCATATGAATACGTTATTCAACTTAGCATCTAACAATGACATACCCATGAAAACTGCTAAGTGGGAGATATTATGATCCTTTATTTATCAAAACATAATGCTGAATGTGTTTGGCAGTTAGATAATTCAACAACTCTTTTGAAAATAATTGGAGAAAGTATGGATATCTTCCAATATGGTGTTTTCTAACTAAACAACTACCATAACTCAAGAGTTCAATTTGCTTCTGAAAACTCACAAAATATGAAAACATCGCCAAACCAGTCCTTGGCTAGTGACCACATAATATCTCCTGGAACCGTTAGCATAATATTTAGATAAAATGTTACAGTCTTTCATTGAAAACATATCTACATATTTGAAAGAACCTGAGGATTCTATAAGATTTTTGAATTATCTTAATTTTCATCTTCTACCAATATCTTAGAGTGCATGTTCAGGGATTATATACCACTATCCAACATGAGGGTCTGCATGCGGTTTTTGTTTCAAAAAGAAGACATGGGTGTTAATAACATCTTTTTACTTACAGTCCTATTGTTAATATGAAATATTAACTATTTTAACAGTAGGTATTTTTTAAAATACACTGATTGGCGACCTCGTATTTCATCAGACAATCAGCATTTTTATTACAATGTATACAAATTCTCTTTGAAGATGAATGTTTTGTCACATAACTTCATATGAAGTCTGACTTTTTTATAATTATTTTGGATTCGTAATGTGTCATACTGGTAGGGAGTACATTGACCATAAGGAAGATTAGTGCTGTGTTTCACAGATAATGCTAACAAGAGCAAGACTAGAAGTCCACACATTAAATAGAACATCTTGATAATATCAGGATTCTATACAGTGCTTTATAAAATGTATCAACTGGCTCCAAGCACTGTAATGATAACTGTTGATATTACATAATTTAAGGGTGATCAATTTATCAACTCCCTAGGAAGAAGGCTTAAGACAGATCTGCTGGTATTTTAATGTGTGAAGCGCAGGCTCTCCCACTGCCAGAGACATATACTTAACCCATGGCCTATCCACCCAGAGAAGGAATTACCCAAATGCTTAGTCATAGGGTTAATTCATCAAGACAAGAATAGAGTACTGGGGGCATGAGGAAGAATGCCAGTTGACAAAGGCTCAAATCAGTAGCAGAACAACTCAAAGGAGGTTTACATTTTCAAAGTGATGCAGTAATCTTGATAATTGCAAATCAACAAAAGGATCAGTTAAACAATTAACTTTGTGATTGTCATCCAGAATAATGCCCTACATGCTGCCCTTGGCCTCTCCAAACATGATCATATCAGAGATGCCAGAAAAAAGCACATTGGCTCCTGGTCCGGGAACACATCAAATTTAAAGTGCTCACTATCACCCGCCAGTGCCTCTTTAACACATCTTTGCTCTATCTCTCACAAAGGCTCACAAGCGTACCTCCACTAGACCGACATTTGCTGCATACTATTACTGCCACTGCCTCATTGTCTGCAGATTTAAGTGCAACAGAGCAGGAGGCATCAGCTTTCCTGTCATTGCTCCTATGCTCTGGAACTCTCTACCGCTTTCCCCATGATATGAGCCTTCCAACTGGCTCTTCAATTAGCATTTTGATCCCTGACCTTCTTCTCGGACTTGGCTCCTCCATCAATCTGGTTCTTGCAAACACTGCCTAGGTGCCTCTGGGTTTTGGGTGGTTCAAAAATGTAAAATAAATAAAAAGGTAAGACGACAATGAATTATTCGTAAGTGTAAGGAACAAACAAGCATATTGAGAATAAAGTGCTTTGCTGAATAGCAGTGATTCCCAGTAATGATGACCATACATTTAGATATTTTCATTTCTTCAAAGCTTATACAACTCCCACGCTGCCAGGCATAGAATGTAAATGATGTCAAACTAGAACACATGGTATTATTGCCACAGCTGTATCCTTCACTTTAATCAGCAGCATATTTTCTACTGATTTCTGCAGACATCACTGTTCTAAAATTGCATTTCATTATTTCCGTTGCCACAGTGAATTACATTGGAACTAATGTGCATGAGTTCTACAGGGAAATGAGCGTTTCCCCTGCCAAGACTGGCTGAATAAACATGCGTTATAATAAGATGCCAAGCAGACAGGGATTAAAGCCGTGAAATGGTTCTGTTCAATGTTATCGTACTTGCCTCATTGGCTACAAGATTGCTTTGTCAAGGTTTAAGGTAATTCTTATTGACCAATGACCTTCGTGTGTCCTGCACTCAGACGGCCCCTCTCTCCACATAGTCTTTGTCCTTAGAGTACCGTGTTCTTTAAAGAAATACATGACAATCTGTAGAGTGGCACATGCATTTGATCTAACACGTTGAACGTTAATGAGTAAACATCATTACCACTGATGGCCTACACACCATACACTCCATTTGGTCTTTTATCTAGGATTGTTTCACCCCTGAATGAAGGGAGGGTAGATACACACTCACATAGAAAACACTTTTATTTTAGCTTAAAGGACTACCAACAAAATTCAGAATAATTTGATATGGTAAAGGCAACATTACTGTAAACGTGACTGTGATCAAATGTTAAATGGAAAAGACGTGTTACTTGCTTTGTTGGAATGAGCTTGGCCATAGCCCCTAAATTTAGGGAGGAACTTGCTTCATAAACAGCTGGGAGGGGTTGTTACACCAATTATCAAGAGTGCTTTGATTCTTTTGCAGGCAGCATTCAAGAAGGCAGGCAATGGATGGAAACATGTTGGTGAACAGTAAAATAGGCAAATAATAAAACGCTTGGCACCAGGGACATGTATGGACAAAGGATCTCAGATTCCACTTGGAATATTTTACCACATGTTTCTACATCGTATAAACAAAGGTACAAGGGGAGAGAAAACGTGGGAATTGTGGTGTTGAGGTTGTTTGTCAAACAGATTGGGATGGAAGTATCCCTAGTCAAGATTTGCCACGGTACAAAGCTAAATGTTATCCTGGGCAGTAGAGTCAATTTGTAGTAGTAGAACTCCAGATCATATGTAGTCCACAACAGTTTGTATGCTTAGTTAAAACAAACTGAAAGATAATAATAGATTTAATGTAAGGGATCTTTTTTCTAAGTCTTGGAGGGCAAAGAGGAGTAATCAAAGCAATGCATAACATGTTCATGCCTTTCTTTTACACTGGTGATATTTATGGTATTTACCTTTCTGACATGCATGCTCAACTCGTCTTTAGATAACTCCTGGTTTTACAGCAGCATGTGATTTTTATGCTCGTTTTAAATGCTAATTTAAATTTAGAAAGTACATTCTGTCTCCCATGCATGAATGACAGACAAAATTAACACATTTTTGCAAAAGGGTGAAGTGGTAAAATGGGAAAATACCCTCCACCCATTCTCAGAGGAGTACGACCCATTCACTTGATCACCAGACAACAAAACCCCATGTGTTCATAGCCCACACGCTCTGCGAGCCTGCCCACTACCACGTCCTGGTCAAGCCGACGTCAGCCTCATGGACCAACTCGATTAGACAATAGCCACAAACACCATCATCGTTAGAGATGCCATGACGACATAGCCAACAAACAAGAACACATGTGCCACCATGCACACTGGTCACTCACACACCAACCCATACGAAGAACATACTCAGTGCTATGACGCAGAGAACTGGTACACCCACAGACACGCATCGTTGTTATTTTTCACATAGACCTCCTACAGCACTGCAGAAATGCAAGACGCCCGAAGAGCTCGTGCATACATGCTTGCAGATGCTTTCTCACTACCTATCCCTATGAAGACGCCACCCTATATATTTACCGTTGCTTGTGACACTCTGTCACCCCTCATGACCCCATATTATGGATTGTGTACCGCCACCCAGAAGCTAGGCCCAAGGTAGGCCGCAAAAAGCAAGAGTACCCAGGCAGGAGCCTCTCGGACGAAAATCCTCTCAGATGAAAATGCAAAGCGCTGACCATGCAGAACGAGTCCCAACGAGAGCCCACAGCCAAGGCTGCGATGTTGCAACCCACATGCCACGCTCCCAGCGCCAAAGTTACACCTGCCATCACCAAGCGCTCTCAGAGCCGAAATACAAATCAAATGCTCATAATTCTTCTCCACACGTGACCAAGCCGAACTGACAAGATGCTAAGCTTACGAGACAGAAAGTCGCCAGAGTCCCACGTCTGGGACGCAGGTTGCAACAACGAAGTGACAAGTTGGACACCTACAGCGATGGGAAAGACATGCACATCAGCCACCAGTCAAACCTGTCCATTATCTGCCACTAACACATAGTTGCACATTGTTGCCAGCATCAGGTACATTGCGAGCTGGGAACGGTGATGGTCCCAGGCTTGGTGGCTCGCGAGGGAACCAATTAGAATATGAGGGGCTCACCACTGATGCCATTTTGGCTAGCCAATCACCAAGTGCCCCCTTGTAACAATTTCAGTGTAGCGACTGTTAGGGACAACCCAAGTGTACCACCTGGCCTCTCCTATCCAATAATCCTCTCTGCTATATGTAACCATTCTGACCCTACCACTCAGGAAGTCAACCCGAAGTGCCGCTAGGTTTTGTGACTATTTTCCCAGGTGACTAGTGTGTCATACTACGGTAAAAAGGGCATGCAAGCCCCACTAACAATGAGAGTCTCTCCGGATGCATACGAGCTGAGAACTATCCCTGCCGTTACTGTAATAAACAGCAGTAATTACTTTGCTCTTGTGTGTGTCTCATACTCCTTTTGGGACGTGGGAGTAGTTGGGGCCTCGCCAGCCCTGGAGGTCCGTGGACGGCTCTGCTGACACCCGGGAAATCACCCCGACAAGTTGGATGCACTGCTGAGATCTGTTTGAGAAATGGTTAGAAAAGGGGGGATGTGTCCTGGCTGTAAGAGTCAGAGCTAGTTACAACTTGTTTCTTGCAACTTAAAGTTATTAGACAATACACTATCCTGTGGTGGCACAGTTTAAGCATACCTAGGGTAGGAGTGCATGAAAGAAAATAATAATCCACATGGGCTAAATTATTAGTAGGAAGTGGAAAAGTTTTTATTAAGTGACTGTCCTCAACCATTGAAACATTTTATGAAAGAATTATGCGTTCAATATACAGAAGTGTAAACATTCCACCTAACAAACCACAATTTCAAACAACAAAGGTGATCAGCATGGAACGGAGACCAAAACAAATTGATACATAAACATGCTGTAGGATAACCGTAGGAGAAAAAAGACATGAAAGACATGAATACGAAGGCATCATATAATTTGTAATGCATTCTGTCTTCTCATTGTTACCCATGTTTTGGTAGGTACTAAACATGTTTAACCAATCAAAAAGTGGAACTAGCAAGACCTATTCTTCTAAAATGAAGACCTTGGGAGGGGTCTAACATAGCCAGGCTAAAGGGTGACCAATATTGATGATTCAACGTCGCTGAGGTAAATCCAAACTAAGATTAAAGGGGGAACCTAGCAACACCACACGGGAGGATGAGTCCCAGGACGTTTCGGCTTTCAGTGGGTCACAGCCTTCTTCATGGAGCCAAGGAAAAGGAGTCCCCTGTAGAGAGTGAAGGGGAACTTAGGGTTACTAAGATTGATGTGTGAAGGTAAAAGTCATAGCGCAGTGGTTAAAAAAGCCATGTACATTAACATGTCATATGTCAAAAATACAGGACCCAATTAGTTAAAAGATTTTAGATTTACTCGTATTGTTGGTCATATACTGACCTTACACCGGACTGGGTCCTAGGTGGAAGCCAAGGGCTAAGGTTGGTAGAGGTTTGATGGAGTCCTCGTCAGAGAGGTAAAGAATACATCTGCAGCGGGGTGCTGGGAAACAAAAGAGGGGAGGGAAAGAAACAGACAGAGGCATGGCTCTGATGAGTGAAATGACCCATGTTTCTCTGTAACATGTAGTGACAAGCACCAGTCAGGTGCGTGCAATGTAAGAAATACCAAGAAATATTTAAAATTAAATATACCAGCAGGGCAGGAGGTACCTTTAGGTTGTGTAATGTAAACACAACGTTGACATCTGTGTTGGCTGGGCGAAGCAAGAGCTAGAAATGCTTGCTGGAAGCGCCAGGCGCGGGGTGCACGAGCGGTGCTGCAAGCGTCTAAGGGACAAAGCAGAGATACAAAAGAGGTTTGTATCAAGACGCACTGGGAAGTGGAACAACTAGCCTAATGCTGGCATGTAATTCACGGATTGTGTACCTGCTGTTCGGGAGCTGTAGAGCTTGCGTGGGCTCACTGGAACTCAGAATGAAGCTGTGTTCTGCTCGATAGCACTGCGCATGTGCCGTGGTAAAAATGCTTCCCACATGCACATGCGCAGTGTGAATGAAGTCATGGCAACCGGGGATAAACAACATGGACGGGAGAAGCTCGTAATCTGTTGCTAATGTTGTATGCAGTCTGTTTGAGGTCTACCTAACCTGAATTTCAAATACAAGGCCTCTTGCAATGAGGCAACCCGGCAGCGCGGCCCCCTCTGCCGTTGCCACCTTTTGAGGTCTAAAGGACCATCACGGAACTGTGAGACGACCGGACAGCGCAATCTGGACATTGGCCATTGGGAGCCGTCTTGAGAAGTAGCCTGCCCGCGGTTGGCTAGTGATCAGACGTGGTCCAGACGAGGGGAGGTGGCAAGCTGCTTTGGAAGGGTGCCCGCAGTCAAGCAACCCTGGCTCACAAGGACTTGGTGAGTATGGCACACCCAACCAGCAATGTAACGTTGTGCAGGAAGCGGGAGGAATTGTAAAGAGGGTGGCAGGTGGTTGTTACATTGTGCGGAAACTGATTTTGACTGATAAGCGGCGATAGATATGTAAGGTGTAGCGGGACAGGCACGAGGGCCGTATGCTACATCGTCACAAAGTAGATTGGGTGGGGCTTCAAGCACCCACGTAGGACTATTAGGGGCGCAGATTTTTCTAGATCACAGACACCTGTATAAGGGAGGTGTGGCTTTCCTATGAATTAACGTTGTAGATCAATGAGTAGATGTGGATCCCTACTAATTGAGTGTTGAAGCTCGTTAGGTAGATGATGTTTTCCCACAGGAGGTAGCTAGATTGTTTGCCGAGTGCAGAAGCTAATTGGCTGGTTAAGCTCCCCTAGGGAGGGGCGTCTCACACGTGAGCCGACGCAGTGTGCGCAGTCCGATTATACTAAGTAATTGATTGTTGGTTACTCCACTCCAGACATAGTGGGAAGATAGCTGTGGGGTTAATGGGGAATAAAAGTGTCAAAGGATAGCGCGTGTTCATAAGGTTCTAAAATCGTACGTACTTGTAATATCTTGTAGAGGTTGTTGACGTCACCCATAGGGCTTGTATAGGACTAAACGACTGTCTCGTGTTCATCCTGGGGTGGTCGAGGGCAGGAGGTACGAAAGGGTAGGGTCGAAGGTGGAGAGGCGGCCGCACACAGAGAACGTCAGCCGCGCTCAACAGGGGAGGAGCCGAGGGGGTGGTGGCCGTGCATGGAGAATGCCGGCCGCACTCGATGGGGGAGGAGCTGAGGGGGAGGTGGCCATGCACGGAGAACGCCGGCCACGCTCGACAAAAGGGGTTGCACAAGAAGAGGGAGGGGACTGAGCAGGTAGTGGAAACAGGCAGGAGGAGGAACTAAAGTGAAGGTGTGCCAAGTACAGGCGGCACAGAAAAGTGGGGCAGCTCAAAGGCATGCTGCACAGGGCACATAGCCGCAGGGGCTTTGTGCGCCACAGCCGAAGGGGGCCTTAGGTATAACATCGGGAAGTAAGAACAGTAAAAGCAACTTATTGTAAAATTGAGATTGCCTTCCTTTTCAGCGGACTGTTGAAAGTCCCCAGTTTACGGGGCCAGGGAAAAGTTTGACGTTGAGAAAAGTAAAATTGTAACATGGCCACGTACCATGGGTCGGGGCAGGAGCAGGGTTGGGGTTCAGAGCAAGTGCTTTAACTACACCACTCCAGCACATCTGCACAACACTGTCACCACACAAAGAGAACATTATAAAATACAGTATTGAGTGGACACAAGGAACATACAACAAAATAAGGGTATCATGACCACCCAACGACAGCTTCGACACGTTTACCCAACACTACTTGCTGACATACCTACATAACACATACAAAGGGAAAAAGTTAGCAAACCATTTAGAGATTTTTGATCTCTGGAAGATGTTCCAGGGAGGTACACCAGGAGCCCTGGGGATGTTCGCAGTACAGAGGGTGAAGGAGGAGAAAGGGATAAGGGAAGAGAAGGAGGTAGAAGAGGAGAAGGTGAAAGGAGGGGGTGGGGGTACATCACATAAAAGCCCGCCCAGCACTGAAGAAAGTGAGGAGGAGGCAGAAGGATCATTCGTGGTAGCAGGGGCAAAGGTAGAAAAGGAAAGGGCACATGGCTAAGGTAGTGAAGAAGGAGGAGGGGGATTATATCCAGTAACAGAACTTAGAGAAGCTGCCCGACAGCAACTAATGGCTGCTGAGGGGTACTCAAACCCTGCATACAGCCCTCCACCATACGTCCCAACAGATAGTTGCCAAAAGGGGATGACGGCGACGGGCGAGATAGATTCAACAACAACACAGACAGAAATGGGGGCGGAAGAAGAGCTCTGGGAAACTTCACAAACATAGGGCCAGATGAATGGATAGCAGCGCAGGTGCTTCTGAAACTCTGGGGGACACTAACAGGGGAAGAGGAGGGTGCAGTGAGGAAGAGATGGATCATGCACAGACAGGGCACGAGGTAAGTAAAGGAAGAGAAGAGCGGCTGTCACAAGAAGAGGAAGAGATGTTGCAGGAAAGGTTGGCAGAATTGAGGGACGTACGGAGTGCACTGATCAGACAGTTCGAGCAAGAAACACGGGAAAGACAGGAGGAAAAGAAAGCAAATTAGGAAGAGAAGGCGAGTATGAAGGAACAAACAGAAGAAAGGAAGGAGGAAGAAGCGCGCATCCGGGCAATAGCAGAAAGAGTGGCGTACGCAGAGCAAAGGGAGATGAGAAGGAAGGAGGAGGAGCGGGAAGAGAACTACAGGGAAATGGGACTGTGGAAAAAGAAGATTATATCATAAAGCGCACGGAAATATGAAGAAGAAAATGTTACAGAGAGCATACTAAAGAGGGAAGGGGAAATATGGGGAGAAAAGAAGAAGAGGAGAGAATATTAGCAAAGGTGAGTGAAGAAGTAATAGAAGAGCTTTATAGGAAATGAGCGGAAATAGGCGGCAAAGTAGCGAAGAAGAAGAATGATGAAAGGGGTGAGAGGAGAGTACAACATGGAGCAAAAAAGTATACACGCCAGGATAAGGAGGTGGTAACAACATCAATGCAGAGGGTTGCGGTCAAAGGGGGCGAGTACACAGACATGGACTTAATAGATTTAAGGACAGTGACAGTGGGGGGAAAACGCACAGAGTGGGGATTGACATTTCCAGATGGATTTTGCAGTGAGGAGGAGGAACAGTCGTGTGGAGGTGGTGCAGATGGGAATAGGGAGAGTTTAGATAAATTATACATAACGGGCACTAACTGCGAATCACCATGGGCATGCGAGACACGAGGAGAAAAAAACACAGAAGAAACGAAAAGCAGAGAAGCGAACAGGAAAACGCCACGTCCACTAACACCAACACCTGTACACACTCCATATGCCGACAGACTTAGGGACCTCCCAGGAAGCAGACAGGAGGTGCGAGCAAACACACCCATGATGGGGCAAGAGGGTAGCAGGAGGGGAAGGAAGAACATAGGAGGTGATAGAGTAGACTACTGTAACATTGATAGTATTGAAGAGTTACCATATATGGAGGAAGATGATGAATATACTAACATAACCCCACACAAACGGACACCGGGAGAGGTGAGGGATTACAACCTAATGGCACTACTAGAAAGGGGAGGAGCTAGACCACAATATGTCCCCTGGAAGCACGCCGATAAGAAAATATAAAATGCAGGCTTCCATCACTAAGTGGGGGAGCAGGGAAGTGGATATATGAGATGGAAAAACAAACCGCGGGGCAATAACTAGCGGTGGTGGATTTAAAGTGGCTGCTCATTTCGATACTGGGGGATGCTGCAGATGATATTTATAAGAGGGCGGGATTCCCAGGGGTAACAATAAGCGACATGTCACATGATGGAGCACCATTCGCCAACTGTAGGCACGCGCTCTGGCAGGCGTTGAGGGTCCAATACCCAGACAGATCGGACATAGGAGCAATAACCTCATGCAAGATGCACGAGAATAAAGATCCTGTTGATTACATCCAGTAGATCCAGGAGAAGTGGCGCCTGGAAACGCGGGAGCCATGGGACAAAACACTAGCAATTCTTTACCACATACTAATACAAGGGCTCCCGGAAGAGGTACAGAGACATTTGAAGAAATTAGTGGGAATGGAAGCAAAGGCATGGCCAGAAATACAACTAACAATAGTACACCACTGCAGGAGGTGGCAAGAAAAGATGAAACAAAAGGAGGAAGATAGGAAGACAGAGGAAGCGAAATTGGTCCAAAAGAAACAATATGGTATGGAAGAAGCACTGATAACAGCACCCACACCCACACAAGCCACTGTAGCACAAGACACAACCCAAACACAGGTAGCACCACTACAACAAGCACAGATAATGACGCACCAGATGCCTCCACCCCCACCATACACAGCGTGTGGGAGGAGGTTATATGCAACCGGGAAATGGGTACTGGAATATCTACAGAGGGAGGGGCAGCCAAGTGAGGGGGAGGGGCTATGGTCAACCAGCACAACAACAAGGGGGAGGGTTCCGGGGCAACAACCAATATGGACAGCAGGGGTACTTAGATACAACTTAGATCCATGGCAGACCCGGGAACCACCAGTATGCTGGATATGTGGAATGGTGGGGCACATGTCACGCACTTGCAGAATGAGACTGACACAAGCAGCCTGGGGAGAGCAATGGCAGCAAGGGCCTATGGGGGAACAACACATCTACCAAAAACTGCAAGAAACCCAGCAACCACTACAACTACAACAAGCACTGATGTAACAGCCCAGTTACAAATACAAGCATACACACAGCAACCAGAACTGCCACAGCAACAGGCATAGCAAACACAACAGCAGCCACAACTACAAATACAAACATACGCACCACGACAACAACAGATACAACACCAACCACAGCAGCAGGTGATTGCAAAACAACAACAGGTTCAGACAGTGCAGCAGCTCATGCAAATACAGGACAATGCAATATAATCGACTGACACACCTGTAACACAGACACAGCTAGGGAGGGTGACAATATTGGGTCACAACGCTTACACGGGCAATGGACAGTCACTATACCCACAACAGGACAGCCCACAGATGTCTTTGATGTGTCCCATCCTATCAGTAACACCTAACCCTGCGGAGGAACCACGCATACAGGTGGCAATAGGTGACAAAAAATGTTCCTTCCTTGTTGACACAGGGGCCACTAGGTCATACATAAGGGAGGGAAAGTTTAAATTGTCAGGCGAAGCTATGAACACTCAAGGATTCTCTGGGGCTCGAGGGTTGGTTCCCTTCACTGATAACATCTCCTTATCTGTAGGAGATCACAATATGTCCCTTCCACTACTGTACTCAAAGCAATCACCAGTAAACATACTAGGTAGAGACATCATGAGCAGACTAAATATGACCATCTCCTTTACCGAAAAGGGAAAAATATGCTCCACACCAGGCATTAACATGCTTACCGCATGACAAATACTGCAGGCCTATTGCGGCAAAACAGTGACCAGAGCAGAAACAGTGGATGGAGACATCTTCCAATGTGGGACAGACATGGCAATAGCATGGCTACCAGGAATTGAAGGGAAAATTTGGAGGAGACCAGCAGCTTACCTTTTTAGACCCGAAACACCAGCAAGTGAGAAGGAAGGGGCAATGATATCAGTGAGCATTGAGGGCATTGTAGCAACACCAGACTACATTGCCGTACATGCACAGGACAGGGAAGGGAGAGCATGGAGAGCAGTAATAGCACTCGCAGAGGGGTGCCGACTAACACAGGTATCAGATGAGGAGCTCTTCTCGGACGATAATGGTGAGGGGGAGATGGTGTTTGAGATGAGCGTTCACATCTGGGTGACAGTGACATACAAGGAAGTAGCACAAAAGATGGCACTGGAGCTAGAGGCACCAGCCACTACAGCTGTGCCATTTTACGAGGAGGATCTGGCAGCAGTACCACCAGTCCATATGACGTGGGCTGTATCAAAAGCATTGGAGGAGTAAAAATAAAATTGAGGAAAGGAGCAATGCTGCCAAGAGTAAAACAGTACCCACTATCAAAGGAAGCAGATCAGGGGATATATGAAACAATAACAGCCCTCATAAATAGTGGCATACTAGTACCATCAGAATCTCCATGTAAAACTGCTGTGTACCCTGTGCGCAAAGCAAAGGCAGGGTCTTGGCATTTTATCCAGGATTTAAGGCCCCTCAACCACATTTTAGAAGCAGAATATCCTATAGCGGCCAATCCAGCCACTATACTATGTGGAATACCAGCAGAGGCCTCACGGTTCACTGTGATTGACCTCAAATATGAATTCTTCTCGATACCTCTGCACCCTGACTCACAAGATCTGACAAGTTTTACAAACCACAACACAAAATGGAAACACACAAGGCTCCCACAGGGGTACTGCGAGTCACCATCCATTTTTAACAGGGTGATACAAATGGATTTGGGTAACATTGACATGGAAAGTACGATGCTGCAATATGTAGCTGACATCATCATCTGCAGCACCACAGAGGAGAAGTGGAGGAAAGACTCTGTCAAAATGCTCACGGTGTTAGCAGAAAAAGGGTACAAGGTAGACATGGAGAAGTTACAGTACTGCCAAGAACAAATGCTCTACATAGGCCAGCTCATTTCACAACATGGAAGGAACATTGCACCACAAAGGGCTCTGGCCATAACCAACACACCACAACCACAGACAGTGAGAGAACTGCTGCAGTTTTTGGGCCTATGCAACTACTGCAGGGCATGGGATTTTTGACTACAGCACTTACATAGGACCACTGCTTGAGGACCTCAGAGAAGCACAGAGGGAAAAGAAAAGGTTGAGATGGACCAGAGAAACGACAGAAGCATTTGAGGAATTAAAACATGCCATATTGACAGCACCAGTACTGGCCACCCCAAACTATGAAGAACGATTCTTCATCTTTTCACATTGTGGCTCAACAGTGATGAAGGCAGTATTGATACAAAAAACTAGCATGGGACACAAGCCAGTAGCATTTTACAGTGGACACCTGGACCCTGTAATGTTGGGTCATTTCCCGTGCGAACAGAGCCTGGCCGCCGCAGCTTTTGCGGTAGAAAAATCATCCTCAATAACAATGGGCTGCCCAACCACGCTGTGCATGGAACATGCCCTTTTTTGCAATCCTGAACAAACCAAAATCAACATTTACCACCCAAAGGGCATCAGGTACAAATTGATCTTGTCGAGACCAGAATTAAAAATTGTGAGGTACAGCAACGTAAACCCAGCAAGGTTTATAGCAGTGGCAGTAGAAGATGGCAACTACGCTCATGACTGCACACAGCCCATTGAAATGTACTCCAGCACGAAAAAAGTTGAGGAAAATGCCCTAGAGGTGGGAGAGATAATGTACATTGATGGGTCCTCCACAATTGACCAGAGTGATGGGGTACGCAGAACAGGAGCAGCAGTGGTGAGACTGAGAGAGGATTGGACCTATGTCCCAGTAAAATGTGTTCAGTTACCACAACACTACTCGGCCCAAGTAGCAGAATTAGTGGCCCTAATTTTAGCTCTAAAAGAAAGCAATGACAAAAGAGTAACCATATATTCTGACAGTGCATACGTCACATCAACAGTCCACTCAGGTTTAATTAAATGGCAGTGAAGAGGGTTCAGAAGAGCAGACGGCACCCCGGTACAACATGCTCTACTACTGGCTGAACACATTGAAATAATTGAAGACCCCAAAGAAATAGCCTTGGTGAAGTGTCAGGCCCATACAAACGGGGATGATGCCATTTCCAAAGGAAACGAAACAGCAGACGCACATGCTAAACATGCTGCATATTTCGGCGAGATTTGGACCCCCCAGAAAAAGAAAAAGATAAGGGGAGGGCAGGGGCAAGACAGATGTTGATGAAGGATGGGTACACACACACCTATGGCAGAGAAGGAGCTATGGGTTAAAAGAGGATGCAAAATGTCTCCCACAGATGCACTATGGTGACAAAATAACACAGGCAAAATGGTAATGCCCCTCGCCCTATTGAAAACAGCATTGACCCAACTGCACTATCCCACACACACAGGAGAAGAGGTGATTGCAGCATGAATAAAAGAGGCGTGGTTTTGTCCCGAGCTAAATTCACACGTTGCAAACTTCATTAGCAATTGTCTCACTTGTCAACAATTTATGGCCGGTCACACGCTGCAAGTGATCAAAGGTATAATATCCCGCCTGAAGGACCCTTTCTGCACCTACATATTGACTATGTTGACATGATCAACATATGTCAAGGATACAGGTATATGATTGTGGTAGTATGCCCTTTTTCAAGGTGGATCGAGGCCGGTCCATGCTCCCATGCAGACGCCTTCAGGGCAACAAAATTCCTAGTCAGAGACCGGCTTCCGAGGTGGGGGATATGCGAGGTGTTGCAGTCTGACAATGGCTCACACTTTGCCAATGAAATGTTCCAACACATAACCGCCCTCCTTGGTATTAAGCATAAGTTTGCATGCACGTATCACCCACAAGCAAATGGCATCTGTGAATGCCTCAACGGTCTCCTAAAAGAAGAGGTAGCAAAAATTCAGCAAACAACCAAGAAAAGTTGGCTTTACTGCCTCCCCTTGGGCCTATTCGAGTTATGAACCAGGCCAGGGTCAGACCACCACCTCACAACCCACGAGGTGGTGACCGGACGCCAAATGCACCTTCCACTCACACCACCATCAAGAGCTATAACAGACTGCCATGCATCGCAGAATGTTTTTGGTGAAGAAATGTACGAATATGTATCTTGGTTACTAGTGTCGCCTTTATCTCTCAACAGATCGAACGGAGCCGGGGCGGGTCGAAGAACACCCAACAGGAAGGAAATACAAACAGAGAACTGGAACAAGTAGCACAGTGGACAGTAAAAGAGGGGGGCCATGTCCTTCTGTGTAATTTTAACTGCCGGTGGAACAGCCCCGGGTTCACTGGGCCTCACCAGGTGGAGAAAACAGCTCCCAGAGCTGTTAAACTTAGGGACAAGAACGCCTGGACCCATCTGTATGACATCAAGCCCTACAAAGACCAGACCTGCCTTTGCGTCGATGACAGGGCCAACGCACCAGCAACAGAAACCAACGACAACAACAACACAGCCCAGCCCCAGTCACCGAACACCCTTAAAGACAGAAGTGAACAATCACCCACAGCCCACCCCAGGGTCACGAGATCCCAGAGTAAAACAAACACTGCCCAAACAAGCCCCACTCCAGCCACTACCTGAATAAAGAACATTTTTCAACTGATCTGAAATTTTACACCACACTGTGTAGACACGTGCATGTTCTCCTTTTGTCTCGCACATGCAGGTACTGCACAGTACTGGTATATGTAGAAAAAGCTCAATATAAGCTACTAACACATACTTCATTGCCCATAGGTAAATTCTGCCTGCGGATGACAACACCCCAGAAGCATTGTCACACCAATTTGTTTATGTTATAAAAAGACCAAAACACTTAAGGAAAAGAAGAATATGTGTGTATTATAACACATTCCTTTTGATCATAGGACAATCATTCCCACATATCCACAAACACTTACCAGTCCTAAGAGATAAGACGCTAGGAAAGCGTGGGAACAGCTTTTCACCTGGGCTTTCAATGATTATATGATAGGGAGAGCTTGAAACCACTAACAAAATAAGGCATTATTTGAGGAATTTCCAGGCGGGCATCTGTATCATCAAAAGAAAAAAAGCTGCAGGTCTGTAGCAAAGGTAAGAGAACTATGCCAGTGATATTAGCAATTGTAATAAAAATAACAGCAATATTTTTCATCACTGGTCTACTTGCTGCCACTGTCTGGCAGGTACAATATGCTTCCTATGTTCTGGAATCCCCTTCTACAAACAAACCCCCCACCACGGCTGCAACTGATACGGTGTCGGGTGGTACAAGTAACTCAAGAGAAAGCAGGAAAAGGGACAAACGTAGTGTTTCCATTGAAAACAACGGGGTAGACACATATCTTACAGAATCTGCACACATCTCAAATAACATGTGGTACAAGCGCATGTCCAAAATTGGTAAGGGAACAACTAAGGACAACTGCTATGTGTGCTCGTTGATCCCATACGCCATGAGCACATCCAGAACATTTGTGACGACTGAGGTACCTGCACATCAGTGGAGTGCCTGCTATACCTGGCCCTGTTCCAAACAAGAGGATGATTCCAAGGGAGATTAGCAACGCTGAGATGGAAATAAAGGGACACGTACCCGTATGAAAATAACTTCATAAAAACACTACCCATGTATGACAACTACTGGCAGCATACACAAGGACTCCAATATGTGGCAGATGGACCTGATAAAGGAGAAACAAAGGAAGTAGCATTGAATTACCTACCATGTGAATGGTGCGCAAGAGAAGTTCCTGGGATAACAGGGTGCTGGGAAAGACCACTGATATTAATATATGGAAAGGTATACACGAAAGAAGGATGGGTAGATGGGGTTGTGGGAAGCAATATGATAACATTCGCAAAGGCAACAGTAGTAACAGTAAATGAAGAGAACAATAAATGCTACAATGGATGGACAAGGAGCGCAGCAATAGTAACATGGCTAGAGAAGGACAAAGAACCAATAAAAATACTTCCACTAACTGCACCTACACTATGTTATCAACACAATGGGAATGTCAATGTTGGAAGAAACAGCAACTGCAAAAGAACAATAATGATAGCTGAGGGGGTGCCGGTACAGCAGTTCTGATGGATCACTATTGGGCCTGCGGAGAAAAGGCATAGCACAGCTTGCCACCATCATGGAATGGAATATGCACTATGGTACACATCAATGTACCATCCCTGGTAGTACCGCAGAAACATGTCAACCTGGGGAACTTCCGTAAGATGGACGAGGGGAACAAAAGGACGAAAAGGTCACTGAAGATAGGATGAGGAAGGGAA
The DNA here is from genome assembly GCF_040938575.1 of Ambystoma mexicanum. Taxonomy (NCBI): domain Eukaryota; kingdom Metazoa; phylum Chordata; class Amphibia; order Caudata; family Ambystomatidae; genus Ambystoma; species Ambystoma mexicanum. Next base: position 533,999,038 of record NC_090939.1, read on the forward strand.
AGGAACAACAAAGCAAGCCTGCCGAGAGTGAAGAGGCAAGGAGAACCTCTGACAGGGAACTACCTGTGGGGAAGATCAGAAACGGCTCTTAGTGACATCCCACCAGAACACAGACTATTCAGCAGAGCAGCAATGTTCTTCTCCTCCATAATACATCCAGGGATGCAGGCATATGCAAATGAGAATTGGCTCCAGATTACAAGATGGGAACTAATGATGACAATCAACTCCACCGTCAATGGATTCAACATAATAAAGGAAGAACTGAGGGCAGTACGAATGGTGGCACTCCAGAACCGATATGTGTTGGATCTCCTAACAGCAATGGAAAGAGGAGTTTGTGCAAAAATTGGGAGCTCATCTTGCACATTTATCCCTGCCAACAACGCAGACAATGGCATGCTTTCTGAGGCAGTATCACAACTTGCCAAGATGAATGCCAAGATGGAAGAGGAAGCAAAGGGAGTGAAGAGAGATGGTAGCTGGTTTTTGGACTTGTGGTCATGGATGCCATCATGGCAGTGAGACGGTCTTAAAATCATAGAAGGATGCATAATATTGGGAATGGCCGCCGTGCTGGGAATGAGGTTATGGAAAACAAGATCAGCGCGTACTATTGATGAAATGATAGAAATTATCGGCATGCAGACCCAATGCCAGCTGAAGACGACAAACATACAGACATCATCATAAAGGAAAGAGAACGGTTACACCAGCAGATAATAGAGGCAGACTTATATCCACCATCAGTGAAAGTAGAAATCCCAAGGAACCCGAATAATTATGTTGGAAGGTGGTTTTATTGCAAACCTGGTGGTGGATGTGTATACATGTACTGGTCATTTGAAGATCACGTTAACCAATATGGACACCTAGCAGGAATAACTAAGGTATGGAGAGTATGCAGAGACAAGAGAGCGGATAATTTTGTGGTTGACAAGTCGACCAGAGGGGGGACTGAAGTGGGAAAATGGGAAAATACCCTCCCCCCATTCTCATCCAAACCATGGCCCAGGACATCAAGGCCCAAGCACCCCTCGCGAGAGGAGTTCGACCCATTCACTTCATCACCAGATGACAAGACCCATGTGTCCACAACCCACACGCTCGGGGAGCCTGCCCACTACCACGTCCTGGCCAAGCCGATGTCAGCCTCATGGACCAACTCGATTAGACAATAGCCACAAACACCATCATCGTTAGAGATGCCATGATGACATAGCCAACAAACAAGAACACATGTGCCACCATGCACACTGGTCACTCACACACCAACCCACATGAAGAACATACTCAGTGCTATGACGCAGCGGACTGGTACACCCACAGACATGCATCGTTGTTATTTTTCACATAGACCTCCTACAGCACCGCAGAAACGCAAGACGCCTGAAGAGCTTGTGTATACATGCTTGCAGATGTTTTCTCGCTACCTATCCCTATGAAAACGCCACCCTATGCATTTACCGTTTCTTGTGACACTCTGTCACCCCTCATGACCCCATATTATGGATTGTGCACTGCCACCTAGAAGCTAGGCCCAAAGTAGGCCACAAAAAGCAAGAGTCCCCAGGCAGGAGCCTCTCAGATGAAAATCTTCTCAGATGAAAATGCAAAGCGCTGACCACGCAGAATGAGCCCCAACGAGAGCCCCCAGCCAAGGCCGCGATGTTGCAACCCACATGCCGCGCTCCAGGTGCCAAGGTTACACCTGCCATCACCAAGCGCTCTTCAGAGCCGAAATACAAATCAAATGCTCATAATTCTGCTCCAGCCACGGTCTCTCCGCACGTGACCAAGCCGAACTGACAAGATGCCAAGCTTACGAGACAGAAAGTCGGCAGAGTCCCACGTCTGGGACACAGGTTGCAACAATGAAGCGACAAGTTGGACACCTACAGTGATGGGAAAGACATGCGCATCAGTCACTAGTCAGACCTGTCCATTGTCCACCACTAACACATAGTTGCACATTGTTGTCAGCACCAGGTACATCGCGAGCTGGGAACAGCGATGGTCCCAGGCTTGGGGGCTCGGGAGGGACCCAATCAGAATACGAAGGGCTCACTACTGATGCCATTTTGGCTAGCCAATCACTAAGTGCCCCCTTGCAACAATTTTGGTGTAGCAACTGTTAGGGACAACCCAAGTGTACCACCTGACCTGTCCTATCCAATAATCCTCTCTGCTATATGTGACCATATTGACCCTGCCACTCGGGGAGCCAACTCGAAGTGCCGTTAGGTTTTGTGGCTATTTTCCCAGTTGACGCAAGTAGCGTGTCATACTACGGTAAAAAGGGCCTGCTAGCCCACTAACACTGAGAGTCTCTCCGGATGCATACAAGCTGAGAACTATCCCTGCCGTTACTATAATAAACAGCAGTAATTACTTTGCTCTTGTGTGTGTCTCATTCTCCTTTGGGACGCGGGATGTGTTTGGGCCCCCCCAGCCCCGGAGGTCCACAGACCGCTCTGCAGGCCCCTGGGAAATCACCCCAACAAGTGTTTGTGAAAGAAAGTCATGAAGGCAATTTCAAAATTGCCTGTAGGAAATCCATCAGCATTTGAGTGCCAATGTGGGCAGAAACCTCAATGCAATGAGTACTTTCTTTGATAATAACCCTATCATGTGTCAATGATTCAGAGACAGGTAGTTCAAAAGAAACTTAAAAAACAATTGCTGGTTGGTGCTACACAATTAATTTTTCAAGCGTGCTACCAGCCATTGACCATTGGACTCCACATCGAACTTTGGTTTGAGAGCTTAAACTGATGACACAATACTCTGGCTGAAGATCAGCGTTACAATTTCTAGAACTCTCTTACGCTCTCACATAGATTTCAACAGAACATATTGGGCCTCATTACAACTCAGGCGGTAAGGGTTTTACGGCGGCGTAAACAGCGCCGACCCTTACCGCCTGAGTCTGAGGTCCCTTAGCGCCATGGAGGTTTTAACACCTGCTTTTAGCAGGTGTTAAAATCCATGGCGCTAAGGGACCATGGAGTTAATTACGCCACCGTAATTTACGGGGCCCTATGGGGCAAAATGCCCTATGGGGCAAAATGGGAATGGGGAAGGGTAAATGGGAAAATGGGGATTTACCGCCCCGCCAAGGTTGGAATGGGGCGGTAAATCCACCAACCACCATGGCGTAAACGTAGTAACTTACCGCCTGGGTCGTAATGAGGCCCATTGTAATTCAGAAAATCAGTTAAAGCACACCTGTCCCACAACACCCAAGGCCCCCAAGGAGAATCACAGTCCGTTGCATCCTGTGCAGAATACAGTACTCCGCAAACATGTAACTCACTCCAGGTTGTTGCACGGTGAATGGACAATGTGGCATGCGGTGTATTTTAGAAAATCATAACAAAATACACCTACATTAGGCATTAGGCATAGATATTGTCATTAGGATTCAGGTTATGAGGCATTAATTTCCTGTAAATGACATCATGAGTACAAGGAGGTATTCAAGAAAGACATGGGGCCTCATCACACGGATTGCGGTAAGGGAATAATGATACCGGTAAGGGAATACCGGTATCGTTAAAAACCCTTGCCAATTACGACCCGGCCAACCGCTATTAGTGGCACCGCTAAGAACGGTGCCACAAATGGCGGCTAGTCCGCGTGCGTGCGATCCCTCCTCCCGTAAATAGCGGCATGGCGCTATTAGCACACCATCACAAGCCATGTAGACATGCTAATAGCGGCATGGAATAGCCCCAAAAAGCCCAGACCGGCATGGCGTAAATACCGGCATCGCGAACCACCCGTTAAGAGAAATGAGCAGTGTCCCCACCTGCCACAGGTGGACACAATCAGCACAGATGGAGGCAATGGAGACTGTGGCAGCACAAAAGGAGCACACCACACCCCTTCCCACACCCCTTCCCACACCAAGATGGTTCCAATACTAGCAGCATTACATGGGCTGGAGGACATGATTGCATTGCAGCACCAACAACAACAGACAGCACAGAGGAGACGCAGGAGGAGGAGGGAGAGACAGGCGCAGCAAGCCCCACCAGGGCACCTAGTAATACCACAGAGGCAGCCACCAATCCCCAGGATCAGAGCCAGTCCATTCAATCTAACCCCTGAGCAGATACACACCTTGTACCGTCTGGACCGGGATACCATCACCGGCATCGTGGACATGATACATGACGACATTGTGAGCCTCATAGACATCCAAACTGCCACCCCCCCCTCTACTGAAGGTGGTAACTGTGCTCCACGTCCTGGCCATAGGCACCTACCAGCATACAGTAGGGCAGATGCATGGCATCTCACAACCAGTATTCTCACGCACGCTGACCCAGGTGCTCGATGCCCTCCTGAAGCACACAAGTGAACACATATCCCTGCCATGGACTGCCCAGGAGATCTCCCACACCAAAGTTGGCTTCTATTCACTGGCAGGCATCCCAAGTTGCATCGGGGGCCATCGACTGTACCCATGTGGAATTGGTGGTCCCACATCACAATGAAGCAGTCTACCGAAACAGAAAGCAATTCCACTCCATCAGTGTCCAAATGGTATGTGACTCAAACAAGATAATCACACATTGTTGTGCCCAATTTCCCGGATCAACCCATGATTCAATGGTCCTGCGGAACTCAACGATACCACACTACATGGAGCGACAAGCCGGACAACGTTCATGGCTAATTGGTGAGTAGCAGGGCAAGCACATGGCAGTGTGATGAGGGGTGTGATGGGGGGGGGGGAGATGCATACTCCAACTGGGTGTGATTGGGGGGAGAGATGCATATTCCAACTGGGTGTGATTGGGGGGGGTGCATACTCCAACTGGGTGTGATTGTGGGGGAGATGCATACTCCAACTGGGTGTAATTGGGGAGGGATGCATACTCCAACTGGGTGTGATTGGGGGAGGGGGAAAGATGCATACTCCAACTGGGTGTGATTGGCGGGGGAGAGATGCATACTCCAACTGGGTGTGATTGGGGGGAGAGATGCATACTCAAACTGGGTATGATTGGGCGGGGAGATGCATAATCCAACTGGGTGTGATTGCGGGGGAGAGATGCATACTCCAACTGGGTGTGATTGGGGGGGAATGCATACTCCAACTGGGTGTGATTGGGGGGGAGAGATGCATACTCCAACTGGGTGTGATTGGGGGGAGATGCATACTCCAACTGGGTGTGATGGGGGAGAGATGCATACTCCAACTGTGTGTGATTGGGGGGGGGGGCGAGATGCATATTCCAATTGGGTGTGATTGGGGTGGAGAGATGCATACTCCAGCTGGGTGTGGACTGTCTCACGTAGAACAAATGGACATACATTTGTACGCCAAAGTCCACCAAGGCAGGCCACAATTGACCGGAAACAAAACCACATGCAATGTGAAGCTACACAACATTGAAAAAAATCCAAGATGCCAAACATGACACATCCATCCACATTGCACATCATACCACACCCCATATGACGCAAATCAGCAACATGGCGCCAATATGCGAATAGAAAATTTGCGCTGCACAACATCACTACAGCTACGCGCCCTTGAGTGCATGCAAAGGGATCACCTCTAGCCATTGTACTGAACCACACCCCTACACCACTATTGAAGTGACGCTTCACAGCATGGCGACATCGATTTCAGAATGGCAGTAAACTAGCAGTGTGGTACCAAATTTGCCTGGGCCCAGGAACACCTAAGACCTGTCCTCACCCAGGACATGGCAATCACTGCCGGAGGCATGCATGGTGCATGTCCACTTGCAGGGACTAGCTTATCTTCTCACATTGCAGTTACACAGATCGTCTCCATGTATGCTGGGATTTGTGGATGCCAATCACAATGCAAAGTTGATTAGTGTGATATGTATAGGTTGCACTTGAGGTGAACAGTAACAAGCGTCCATTGTACCACCCATGCACGTGATGCTGGCTATCCCCTGAAGAGGTGGCTCCTTACCCCTGTACGGAACCCACAGAACAGGCACAAAGAGGAATACAATCATGCACATACCCGTACCCGCGTTGTGATTGAGCAGACATTTGGCCTTTTGAAGGCACGGTTCCGGTGCCTAAGCAGGTTGGGTGGGGTTCTCCTGTACGGTCATGAGAAGGTGGCCAAGATCACCATGGCATGTGTCATGCTGCACAATATATGTATCAGACAGAATGTGCCACTGCCCCCTGATGTTGAAATGTAACCACCTGATGAGGATGATGATGGGGATGAGGAGGAAGGGGACGGGGCTGCAGGTCATGCAAGAGGCGATGCCCAGGAGGGATGCGATGTGCATCAGCACCTGATCAACCAAATATTCTGAATCACATGGTTCAACTCTGTTGGATGGATGTGGGTATCAGTGCACTGGTGTTTGTGGTGAAGCGCACAATGGGCACTGTCCCCCAATAAAGTTCACATACACAATGATGAAGTCCAAGCCTGTGTTTTAACTTGTCACCAGTGTATTAAACATATTTTGAGAAGAAAAAGTGCATGGTCCCAACTATGCAACCACCCTTTCCCCCCTCCTCCCACAACACTCCCAAAACACCCTTTCCACTCTCGCCCCACAACACTCCCAAAACACCCTTTCTGCTTCCTCCCAAAACACTCCCAAAACACCCTTTTCCCCCTCCCCCCACAACACTCCCAGAACACACTTTCCCCCCTCCCCCCACAACACCCCCATGTGTGGCTGGTACAACATTGCTGTCCTGCTGTACATGTGCCAGCTACATCTTGCTGGCCCTACTTCCCATCCCCACCACCACCATTAGGAGGTTGGGAGGGTGTGTGCTTCGTGGTGCGCAAGGAGCAGCGGCAGAGGCTCGTCTGCCTCAAGCTTGCAGAGGAGGAGGTGCCTGGTTGTTCCTGTGGTGGTGGGGGGTACTTTCGGTCCATAGCGTCCGCAATGTGGGTGAGGACCTGCCTCAGTTGTGCCATCTCCTCACAGAGCATGTTGGTGCAGGCTTCCATGCCCTGTCTCGTCTGCCTTGCATTCTCCATTAACTCCTCCCTCTGACGGGCTGCCTCATCTACATGCTGGCCAACCAGCGCTGTGATCTCCTCCTGCCGCTGTCGGATGGTTCCCAGGTCATGGCCACTGTGTCCTGCTCGTGGGGTGGGTGCCGCACCTTGATCTATGGCTCGGCCATCAGGTGAGGGTAGCTGTGGGTTCCAGCACCCTGCCATGGTCTCGTCGTCAGACTGGCCATGGCTGCTGGATCGTGACGTTGGCTGTGGGCTTGCTTCACTGGATTGGGTGTGGCTGGGGGTGTGCATTTGCATGGGCAAGTCACAGGTCTCCTCCACGTCGGACATCGGCGTGGTGGCTGCTGCGTCACCGGTCGAACTGTTGGCAGCAGACAGTGGGCCCTCCATGGGTGTTTCCTATGTTGGGGGGGATCACTGCATTGGGTGCAGCAATTGTTGCAGCTGTAGCTTCATGTCTTGGTGACGTGGGTGGCTTGCTTTGATTGCCCCTCTGCAGGAGTGCACTCCTCCCTGTGCCCCTTGATGTGCTGGTGGTGTTCCCTGGCTCCTGTGCCCTGGCTTGTTTCTTGGCAGGGGGAGCCTGTCTTGCAGTGTCCGGCTCATCGCTGTCGGTCTGTGAGCCTGTGGGGGACAAAGAGGGAGATGGCATTGGTGATGGATCAACATGCTTCATGCAGATGTTGTTCATCATGCTGTTCTATGCATTGGGACTTCATTAGTGGGCATTCAGGTCACGTGACTGTCGGGTGGGTCATTCATGCATGGGTCAGGGTGGCACGTGTCTGTGGTGAGGCGTGCATGTGTGTGTGTTGGGGTGTGACACTCACATGGCAGGGTTGTGTGCATGTATGTTTGTGGCCACATCCATGAGCTCATTCTGGGCTCACATTTGGGGGGTGCATCACCTTTCACAGTGCATTGTTTTATGTGGACACTCACCTCCATCTGATGTTGTGGGCGCACCACGTTCCATGTCGCCAACTCCCTCTATGCATTCAATGCCAATTGTGCTCGCGCAGGTCTCTTCCCACTCCCTGAGTTTGATGGGTGAATCTCCGCCACCTCCTGTGGCCATGGCCAGGTTCCGATTTGCAGCCAGTATGCTGCGGACCTGGAGGTGGAGATCGTCCCACCGCTTCCTGCAGTCTTTCACAGTGCGTGTGGTGGTACCCACCGCACTGACTTTCTGGGCCACCTCTGCCCAGATGGCCTTTTTTTTATCAGGGTCTCATGCCGCATGTCATCCCCGAAGACCACATTCGCATTTGCAGCAAGCGTCTCCGTGAGCATGATGATCTCCTCATTTGTAAATTTCTCTTTCCGCTGCCGATCCGCACCTTTCTTAATTAATTGACAAAGGCATTGTCAGGGGATCCTTGATGGTTTGGTATGGCACTGGTGTGGAAGCACGTCCTGGGGGCAGAGGATGGCAATGGATTGTGTTTTTAAAGATGGCCGCCGTGCTCTTTCCCGTTCCTGTGCGATGACGCTATTTCCGTTTCCTCAATTTTACGGTGAACACTAATAGCGGTCACCGCTAACAGCGGTGACCGCTATTAGCGTGTTGCTGGAGGTTGGAAGTGCTATCAGCGCTTTCGTCGGTGCCGCTAAGGGTCTTTACAGGGTCTTTAGCGGCATGGTGGTAGGATCATTACCGGCATGGCACTATGCTTGTGTCCGCGTACTCGTAATGGCATGCAATTAGCAGCCTCTTGCCAAGGCGGACACGTTAATAGCGCCATGCCGGTAAGGGCGGTATCTTACCGCAATCCGCGTAATGAGGCCCATGGACTGTTATGGGAAAGCTCTACAGCTCTGCATGCTGAATAGTTATGAACTGTTCTGGTGAAGCTTTACAGCTCTGCATGCTGAACAGTTATGAACTGTTCTGATGATGCTTTACAGCTCTGCATGCTTAACAGTTATGAACTGTTCTGGTGAAGCCGTACAGCTCTGCATGCTGAAAAGCTATGAACTGTTATGGTGAAGCTTTACAGCTCTGCATGCTGAATACCTATGAGCTGTTATGGTAAAGCTTTACAGCTCTGCATGCTGAATACTCATGAACTGTTATGGGAAAGCTTTACAGCTCTGCATGCTGAATAGTTATGAACTGTTATGGTGAAGCTTTACAGCTCTGCATGCTGAATATTTTGTGCACTGTTATGGAAAAGCTTTATATCCCTGCATGCTGAATAGCTATGAACTGTTATGGTGAAGCTTTACAGCTCTGCATGCTGAATACTTATCAACTGTTATGGTAAATCTGTACAGCCCTGCATGCTGAATAGCTATGAACTGTTATGGTGAAGCTTTACAGCCCTGCATGCTGAATAGTTACATCTTTGCTGCTTAGGATTTCATAAAGCACATATGTCAGTGATCAGCCCAAATTCCTCTCATGTGTCTTTCCACCAGTAACCCATCCCCCATACAAAACATTTTTACAAGCTTCTTATAAATAGTTTATAAGAACGTGGGAGAAACTAGTGGTATGTTGGGAACAACAATAAGAACCTTATAAGAACGTATATGGCACCCAAAGACTTTTTGAGTTCTTGTTAAATCTTATCAGTTTGAAGCATGATTTATGTAAGATCTTTTAGGATTCTGATTTGATCCTTAATAGAAAATAAATAACACATGGTTGTATGGGGCTAGTCCTGATTCATCTACTGTTTTGCCTTCCAATTTACTCTTTAATCATTCCCAGCCACACTCTATCACTTGTGACCCCGATTTGACTCTTTGATTTACTTTGAGTTGGTTAGGTATGTACTGGGGTTACTTGCTTTCTAAAAAACCTGTACATGCTTACTTTTCTGATAAATGTCCTACATATGTATAACAAACATGCAATAAACAGTGGAACATCAGGCAATGGAGCAAAACGTAAGCCCTGCTGAACAGTGACATTTCCTTCCTGACTGCTTGATAAAAATACAAAATCTAACACCAAGAGACGTTAGGATCTCCAATCAACTAAACACCACCTGTACCATGGCATATGCTGAGCAAGTATGTAAGAAAGCATCAGATTACAAAAAAATTATCTCATCCACCAAATCTACTCCAAGAGAATTAGACTGAGGAAATAGATAATCAAACTCACAGCAAATCTGCAAGAACAGATATATGACCTAGCATAACATCTTGAACATGATCTCACACATACATCAGAAATCTGAAATCTTTATTAATTCTGAAGAAAAAGAAACTCCATGACCTGCAAGTTATGTTATGTTTTATGGCATTAATATAGCACCTACTGCCATTGCTATGGCCTAGAAGAGGTGTGAGGATGAACTCCCTTTGGAAGACCGCAGCCAGTGGCTTGTGAAGTGATAGCAGGAGGTGTGAAATGTGTGTGTGCATTAATAGCTGTAGCGAGGTAGGTAGGGAGTGACTGGGTCCCTAAAAACAACTCAAAATTATCAGATGAGGGGATGGGTGCTGGCTGTGAGAAATTGTCAAAAGAGTCAGAGAAGCCTTAAGAATCAAGAGTCAAGCTATGTGAATGGCTGGACCGAATTTTGGGTGGCACTCAGATGCATTCTATTTGATGTGGCACTCGGCTGAGGTAGATGAATGTTTACGGTGGCTGTGGTCAAACAGTTTGTATCACAGAAGTGTGAGGGTATGTGGACTGAACACCTGATGGGACACAGCTGCATTCCCTGGAATGTAGTTCTTGAGGGTCTTGTGAAGATGGACTGACACAAAGTTTGATTTAGTCATGCAGAGCGTATCATTTTGGTGTGCTTAAGAAGTGTTATTTCCAACTGAGCTATACTTACTCATGTGGGCCCAAATTTGCCAGGAAAAGGTAGGTGATAGTTCACATGTATCTGCGATATAGGCTAAGTAACAACAGAAGGCTCTGTTTGCAGTGGAGGAAGGAGCCTGGCTCCCTCTGAAACAGGGATGCTGAACACAAACCATGGCCAATGCTGAAGAACCAATGGTAGTCCTCACCGTCAACCAACTATCAGTACCAAACCTCTTTGGGGATAAATTTACATGTGCTGAGTAGTCTGTTTTCCACAATGGACTGACCTTCTGCCCCAGTTAGGAACTAGATAAAATTCTAATTTTCTGAGAAAGTGAAGACGGAGCATGATACTTACGTCTCAAAGAATTCTTCCATAGGCAAAATACTGAAAATATGTCTCGCTCAGTTTATTATGGCGCAGTGAAACACTCACAATGGTTACCTCCCTATGGCAATAGCCCAAAACGTGCACCATGCATCAACAATCTCAAGAAAACATGCATGATCTAGCATACTCAAAAAGCAACAGGTAGCTAAACAGAACCTCAACCCTCAGAAAGAAGTCCAATAACAACAATCCAAATAAACAAGTTAATTGTATTAAAATAATCTGGCAAAGGTGACACAATTGTGATCATGGATACACAGAAATAAAAAAGGGAAGCACACAGACAGTTCTTGATACAAATCATGACCACCCCGAATGAGGACCATGCAATACAACTTACTCTGGAACAACACCTGATAGCAAACAATCTAACTTTCAGGATATTCCATATGCTCCCAAAGAGCCACAAACCAAAAAACGGTTTAGCTCTTTGGTAAACAAAATCCCCAAGCCACTTAATCACCCTTGGAGTAAATACATCAATGAAAGCCTAATCTGAATATTTCCATCCTTAGAGGTAGAATGTGTACCACAAGATGCATTCCTGACAATGTTGAATGTCACCTCAGTTTATTCCAACATCATACAATGAGATGGATTATTCGTATGGCAGATATTTCCCCCGAAAAGGTGAACACAAAGCTAGACATCCCAATCATGCTAACCTTTTCATGTAGACCACCAAATAAGAGTTCTTGAAACAGGAAGCCCAGAACCTGTGATACACAGATGACAGCCTCTTGATTTGTTTATTACAACAAAGGATAATCCCAGGATCAAAATGTCCCATTGCATTGGGGGATAATCTTCAAAATCAAGACATAGACAGTTAGGCCTATTCATAAATATAACAACCAACTATACATTATCTACAAGCCCTAAATATTGTAGTAATAGTCAGCGGATGTGTCATTGTGGAAACTCCCTGAATATCCTCTTCTTACCAGTTAGAACCTCCTAGACACATTGTTTATAAACAGTTCACATTATCAAAAATAGATTTATTTCAGTATTATTAAAAAAACAACATCACTTTTGTTTCTCCAGAAAATACAAATCTCCATATTGTAAACAATAATACATATTCAGTAAAGTACAATAGGGTTGCTATATGTGTGAAACATACAAACTATCAAATAACCTTTTCCGAGAGGAACAACTAGTGGTGTGTGCTGTGGACTATCATTATCATTGTATGAACACATCACAATAAAGGGGAGTTAATTAAATGGAGAACAGGAGTGACTTTTGTTCTGATGAAGACCGGATATAATTGATTTACTGGGAAAGTGGATTGTTCTGCTCCCAGGATTTAAGGGCAAAACACACTTTGACACCAGCTAATAGATGTTTATATACATGATTTTGTATGTCACCTAGACGAAGCATCTATCCCACTGGAGAGGAAAGGACTCTGTAGATACTGGGATAGAGAGTGATTGTGGAAGAGACTGCATTAAATAAACACTTCTGTCCATGATAACAGGATATAACAGATAATGGTATGTCAGACTCTCAGAATGTAAAAGATGATTTGATACTATGTATGCTGAACACATGTACTAACCTGATTGCACTTTAATGAGTGAATACTGCTTACACAATGAAGATTTGTATTATTTAGAAATAGGTGTGATGTAATTTTTAATAATCTGAATTGTCATTTAACAATCTGATTAGGAGGTTCTAGCTTGTAAGAAGTAAATATTCTAAGAGTATCTTATTTAATCTAAATCACTAATGGTTTATGGTCTTGTAAAACAATTGGGAGAAAATCAGCGCTAACACTATGAATTACAAACAGGGTTGAAAAAATGGTTCTGACACTATTAGAGATTCGTAATTTAATGATGGGCTGGGTTATAGATTGGGAAAGGACAAGGTGAGGCAAAATATGCTATGGTTCACTGTGATTCCTATTTATACTTTATTTATACTTTATATTTATACTTACAGTCCACTTTAAATTAAGATTGGACCGTCAGGGTTCTGGTCATCCAGATCGGGTCTACAGGCAGCAGGGCACTTCAGGCAGGATGGTCAGCTGGGCGGTTCTGGTCAATTTGACTGCACCTCAGACTGGATTGGATTGGATTGACCCTTCTGGTCACTGGATACTGTAGATTAGCAGGATGGCGAGTTTCAGCAGGCAAGCATGAATGTTAGCAAGCTAGACTGGATCAGAATCAATTCCCTGAAGTGTGGGATGGTTCAGGATTTGGGCATAGCTGAAAAGGAGTTCAGCAAATGCTGAGGCCTTGGCTTGGTCAAGAAATCTGGAATCGGTACAAGATGTCGAATTCTGGAATACGATGAAGAAGTCAGGAACAGAGCGTCATGCGGAAATCAGGATATAGTCAGGAATCAGTGTGTGTCTGTGTGTGGTGAAGTTCCCTTATTTATCATGCCAAGTGGCATCACTAAGTTTATGGTAGGGGCAGAATTACAAATCACACCCCCATGGCTGTGATAGGTCAGAGGCACTTGCCCTTTTTTGGTTGGAAGCCAGAAAGAGCTGTCATATTTTATGATTTGACTTGGGAACTCCCACAGTTATTTGAATACAATGTTACTTTGCCATAAATACACATTTCTATAATTATGCCCTCTGATAAAATCAGACACATACATTACATATTGTGTGGGTTACCTTTATGTCTAACTCCCATGTCAGTGAGAGCTGGCTTTGTTGTTCTGTGGTATTTTGTCAATTTTAATCATAAAGGTTTGGCCTAACAATTCCTAATTCAGTACATATTTGTGCAATCATCCCTATAACACGGGTGTACAATATTATATTTGCAGATTCAAAAGTCTTTGCACAATTAATCTTTCTGTGTAACTTTTGTTCCTTATGTAGTACAGTGTTCAATCACGTCTTCAAAGAAAGGGCATACAATTAGATTTATAACTACCAACTTTTAGATTAGTCCTCCTTCATCACGCAAAGTTAAAGGTTTTTAAAGCTCAGTTACACATAGGCATTCAAACAACAAATGTATTTTAGCATTTTTCTTTCTTTCTTTCAACTGGCAACAGCTGTCAAATTCCTTAGATCAGGGTGGGGGTCCAAAGGGAAGTTTCCTGCCTCTCTCCAGTAGTGATGAGTGTTCAGCCTGCCATTGTCCTGGGCTGGGCCATAAGACAAATGTCTAATGAGTTCATTGTTGTGAGTATGCAAAACCTCCCCACAGCAATTAGCCTTCCTGCTAGCACTGGAGTGTCAACCATTCCCAGACTGAGCAGTCAACCCAGAATTATATATTTAATCAACTCAAGGCTGATTTTGACTTTAAGTTAACTACATCTTTCATTAACCCACATAAATGAACACAGTTTCTATGTGGGTTTTGACATTTGAAGAATTAGTCCTTTCACAAAAACATGCTTTTAAGTAGGCTAATTTTGGACTTTCTTCCTGACAAATCACATAAAACTGAGTCCTTTACATCAGCTTTTCACTGCAGTACATACATTGTATTCAGCACCAATTCTTCCATTGCATGCTGGGATTTGTTTGCAGTGTGGATGTATGTATCCAGCCTTTGCTTGGAGTTCTATCTGCACATCTAAAATTGTTACATGCTGCCATTTTTAGCCACATTTTGCCCGTGGAACTGAAACAAAATGTTGCTGGGCTGCCTTTTTCATGAGATACATTTCTTAGCTGTTGTCATTCAATGAGGCCTGGCTTCTCTGAGCCACCTGGATGATCTGTGATTTCAGTTAATTTTTAATTTCAATGGTTCACTGGAAACGAATGGATCTAGCACCAAAACAGCACTTTTCGTTTTTTAGGACAATTTTGCTGCCTTGTTTCATGTTGAATGTAATAGAACCCACCAGCATGTTCCTGCAGTGAGAATTCTGTTTTCACCCCCACTTTGACTGTGTGTGGCAGGGGTGCAGCCTTTCCTTGGTTGGGACCCCAACGCAGTTTTGCTGATTTTGACGCGCATAGGGGTCAGCGCATTCATTTTGAGCGGTTTCTTTCACCATTTGTAACATGTTGCAATGGGGCAAATTGGCATGGGTCAAAATATCACACAAAAGCCTCCCCCCCAACTTTGGCTTGACTTCCAGTTGGGGGGAAGTCTGGCACGTGGGATTTTTCTTTCGGTCCATGTGATGAACACAGGTTTCGTCCGGTGTCGGTTCTTCTCCAGTCAGTGATTGATGCTACATGCTCTTCTCGCCGGCTCTGGATGGAATAGGGACAATACCCCCGTCTTCTCTCATGCTTTCTTTTCCAGTGTGGAGCGACACTCCGGATCTCTTTGGGTTTTTTTTCCCTCGTCCCGACGAGGTCCTCCTTGGTGATTAGATTTCTTATTACCAATGCTAGAAAACAGAACATAACCCGTTATGAAAATGTTACCACTACTGCTCCCCTGGGGATTTCAGCAGTGGGATAGACACATGCATTTAGTGACATATATTCCCTGCATATATTCAATAACAATTTAAAATATTCCTCACATGTATTGAATGACAATTTAAATTTTTCTTCGGTTTCATCATTCTCTCCCTCTGGGTTTCTTGTAAGCTCTTCTATTTGCCGCAACGTATGCCTGGGATGGCAACTCTTTAGCTGGTTTATGTGGACCCACTTATCTTCCCCTTCTGTCAAATTGCCGTTGGGAATGCAGATTCTGTAGGCGACTGGTGAGATTTTGTCCACAATTTCAAAAAGTCCCTGTCAGCTGGGCAAAAATGTTCACTCCTTGGCTTGGTTCCTTTGGAAATTGTACAAGTAGACCCTGTCCCCTACTTGATATTCCTTTTTGGTTGTCTTAATGTCATAGTGGGTCTTCATACTGTCTGCAGATCTTTCTAGATTCCGCTGAGCATACGCAAAAGCATGTTGAAGGTGTTTTCTCAGATTCTCAACATACTCATGAGTTCTGGAGACATTTTTCAATGTTTGCTCTTGGGTTCTATAGAGCAGATTCTGAGGTAGCACCAGGCTTCATCCAGTCATCAGCTCAAATGGAGACATTTTAGTTGCAGAAGAAGGGGTAGATCAGATGGCCATCAGGACAAGGGGTAACGAATATCCCAACTTGGCCCACAGTCTGCCACAATTTATTTTAATATGCTTACAATGGTTTTATTATACCTCTCAACTACAACAGTAGAGGACTGGCGGTATGCAATGTGCAATTTCCTTTTTACCCTAAGTATCTCACACATCTTTGTCATCACTTCGCTGGTGGAGTGACTACCTCGGTCTTACTCAATCCTTTGGGGCGGTCCAAAATGTGAAAAGATGTGATTGATCATCAGGGCAGCAGCTGTTTCTGCCTTGCAATTTGGGGCCAGGAGACATTCCACCCATTTAGTAAACAAGCATGTTACAGTTAACATGTACTTGTTCCCCCTAGAGGAGCGAATCACGGGCCCAATGAAATCTACTTGTAAATCTGACCAAGGCAGTGTCATCCCCCTCTTTTGGAGGGGAGCACGGTGTGTGAGTGAGATTGGCTGAAATTGTGCACACACAAGACACCCCTTCAAGTATTGGTTGAGGTCCTGCCCCATGTGTGGCCAGTATGCAACCTCTCACAAGATTTCTAATGTAGTATGAAACCCCCGATGACCGGCTGTGGCTGCATCATGTGCGTGACTTAGCATCAGGCTTTGGAATGAGGTAGGGACCACCCACTGGTCACAGCCAGATATTGATCTCCTCACCAACAAACCGTCTTGGATTCAGAACATTTTTGGACATTTCATAGACACTCTGAGGTCGTCTTTCCCAATGTAATCGGTATCTGTCAGGGGAAAGTTCTCATGGTCCTCAATGTGTTGATAAAACTTACCAATGATTGGATCCCCTTTTTGAGCCATGATTAAATCAGCACCTGGGGTATCCTTACTCCACTGGGCAGCTGAGAGTTCATTGTGAGCATTTGTCTGGGACCTAGTGATAGCAGTGACCTGGATTTCCCCCAACAGGGACTTGATCTCAAGTAGATCCCCTTGGATGGCTCCGGTTTTGGCCAGCTGATCAGCTAAGTAATTTCCAGTTTTGTCTGGTCCCTCCACGTTGGAATACCCTTGATCTTTTTCCAATAGATGGTAACCAGAACATCAATATGTTGCATTAATTTTCCATGTTTTAGTCGTCTGTTGTTAGTACATAGCATGCCTCTGGTTTTCCAATTAACCAGGGGCTCCACAAACCCATTCCAGACACAATCTGAATCAGTGATTATGACCAGTTTGTGGAGTTGGTGTTATACGGCAGTGAGGATGGCTTGATGAACTGCCATTAGCTCTTCCACCTGACTACTATTTGGACCGATTTTGTACCCAGTGGAAGGTAACGGGGCATCATTCACCCATGCATTCCCCATGCCGGCCACTAGTTCCATTTCCCCGTTGTTGTCAACATGGTAGGAGCACCCATCCGCATAGAGAGTGGGCATTCCCTCACACTTGTCTTCTTCATAGACTTTGTGTGGGGAATTGAGGTACACCTCCATGTTGTCCTTGATTTTAAGACTTTCCTCCTCGAGACAGTTTTCTCTGGCACAATCATGCAAGTCAGCCAGACCTTGCACGAGGGGACTCTTCTTGTTTTGGCCATATCTGACCTCCACAGGAAAGCCTTGCATTGACAGAATCCAGGAAGCAATTTGGAAATTACTCACATTTCTGGCCCAGATTCTGTCACTTTGAAGATATTGCAGAGGCTGGTGTGGAGTCTCCACTATGATGTGTTCCCCCTGGATGAACGGGCGGTAGTTCTTCAATACCCACAGTGTTGCCAGGAGTGCCTTCTCACAATCGTTGAATTTTTCCTCCACAGAGGATAAAGTCTTACTTGCATAGGAGATGACTTTATTGACCTTGTCATGCTTTTGGTATTAAACAGTGCGATCAAGCATGTATTTGAAAACCCTGTCTCCAAGAAGAACTCCTTGTTTTTGACAGGGTAAGCTAGGCAAGGTGCTTGTGAGAGGCTTCTTTTGAGTTGCATTACTGCCTCAGCTTGTTCTGGACCCCACTCCCACTTGACCCCCCCTTCAACAGATGGATCAGGGGTCTTGTGATCTCTGTGTAATCCTCAATGAACTTTATACTGTAATTAGTCAGTCCAAGGAGGCTCCTTAGCTCATGCAGAGTTGTGGGGTCTTTCAGTTTCCGGAGTTGCCCACTTTCTTTTCATGGGCACAGAGACCCTGAGGAGTTATGTCATGCCCCAAGAAATTGACATGGGTCCTGCACCACTGTGCCTTTTGGAAAGATAGTTTTGCTCCAGCAACCCTCAACTGTGTCAGAACATAACGATCTCCACTATGTGTTCCTCCACAGTTGATCTTTTGATCAGAACATCATCTACATAGGCCAGGATACCCCTTTTAACCAAGTTGGGCATGGCCTTGTGTAAGAAGATATTAAATTCATTGCCGGAGTTGATGTATCCCAAGGGAGTCCGGGTCCAGGTGTACTGCTGCCCACCAAAGGTAAAGGCCAGCTTGTATTGGTCCTCCCTACTGACAGGTACGGTCCAGTACCCATTGGTTAGGTCAATGGCAGTATATACCTTTGACCCCTGGATCTGCACCAGGCCTTGGTCAATGTAGGCAATAGGCCATCGGGACGTGTGGGCACGTTTGTTTAGCTCCCTTAGGTCAGTACAGAGTCTCCACTGTCTGTTTGGTTTTAAAATCCCCAGCAACAGATTATTAAAAGTGTTGTGGAAAGGACGAACTATCCCACGGGACTCACGTTTTTTAATTATTTCTGTGAGGGACTCCATGGATGCGAGAGGCAAGCGGTGTTGCTTCACAAACTCTGGAGTCATACCAGGGTCTGCGGGAATTGTTTCGATGCAACCACAGTCATATGAATCCACTGCAAAGAGATCTTGAAAATCTAAGAAATGTTGTTTCAACTTTTGCTTTTGCTCCAGAGTCTCACAGACATCAGCTAGGTTGACTCTCTCTTCAACCATTTGCCTAAAGCCCGGAAAGACTTCTGGTTTAGCTATCTCAGGGGCCTCCTCCAGCTGGGTGGAGAAGTCCCTGGTTAAAGTATTGACCTGGACTGAGGTTCCAGGCAGAGAAGCCAGTCCTTGTGGACCTGGAAGATTACCTCATCCCCCCTGAAGTCACAGGTCACCTCTTCCTTACCATAAGGGCAGGAAGAGTACACCAGGAAATTCCCCCCATGCCGGGTGAAGATCCTGTCTTGTGTTGTGTCATTGTGGCTATCACTGTCAAAACAGTCATTGGGGATTGGTCCTATCAGTTCATTACCTAAATTGATGGAAATATGTTGGTCATTGACCGCCATTTCAATAATGGTGCCTGTGCCCAGAGTGATAGTCCTAAGGTCGCTGTTATCCACCACCATTGGAATGGTGTTGTGCTCTATATTGACTAATGGTGTTGGGTTTAACCCCAAACCTTGACGTTGGAGATGGGCGTTGAAGTGAACATATGCATCAGGATTTTGAAGTTTCTGTCCTCTTCCAATTTTTATTAATAGTCAGGTCCGTTCTGGTATGGTGACTTCATCTCCAATTTGAACTTCAACTGCATATGGCAGCAATTGAGCTGATCGAAATGCTTTTTCTGAACCATCAAAGTCCATGGGATTACCCCCTAATCGGGACCAGGCTTTGAAGCTTATCAGGTCCAAACTAATGGCAAAGCGATTGAGAATGTCATTGCTTAAATAAAATGCAGCAGGGACATCTCGGACGACCCAACAATTATGCACTATACTTTTGTTGCCTATAGACATTTTTAGCATACACCTGCTAGGCAGGAGATGTTTGGAATTGGGAGTTTCCAGGTCCATTTCCCATTTATCTATCAATTTAAATGTGGGAATGACTGGATCTTTGGGAGTTTTCAGAACATGGCTTTGCTGATGAAGCTCTTACCGCACACTCCGGCGAGAGCAGATTTCTTCCCCTCATTTAACTGAATAGGGATGTATAACTGTTCTCTAAATTTTCTGAATGTCAGCTAAGCTTTGAGCTGGGCTCTCATCATTTTGGACTATGGAAGTGGGATTTTCTGATTGTGAATTGGTATAGAATTTCATGGTATTTCCTTCCAGTGTGGAATGCCACTGGAAACTGGAAGGAAGGTTGATTTTCAAAAATAGAGAGGAATTTCCATCACCAGTTTGTTGTCTTACAGCAATTACTGTCACGTCAGGGATTTGGTTGTTTTGAAAATGGAATTCAATATGATCCAGTTTCTGTTCAAGCATGTGCCATTTAAACTAACATGGTTGACACTATGTTTTAATTTTATTGGTCGGTTAGTCTGGGTCCAGAGGACGTTGTTTACACAGTCTATTAGGGGAGACAATCTACGGAGGATGTCATTCCCCAGTAAACATGGTGTGCCCTCCAGAGTCACGACTATGACCGGGTGTTTCACCTTGTGTTGTCCAATTTTAATTTCCAAATCCGCAGTCCCCTCGACAGGAATTTCCTTCCCATCGAGGTTCTGAAGTTGTCCAGTAAGAGGGCTGAGAGGGATCTGGTATTCCTCCCCCTTCCTGAATTCAACTGATCGAAGGCTCTCTTTGACAGAAGAGTGGTTTGGGATCCAGTGTCCACCAGTGCCAAAAATGTGCATTGCCCTTTGTGATATCCCAGAAACAGTCACACTCGCTCTATAATGCGGGCCCTCAACGTCATTCACTCAGGAAAGAGAGGGAGACAAGGAGCATTGTGAAGTGCGTCTTTATTACAGCTTCACATAACAGGAACTGACGATCTGTAACTGTCCCCCGCCCCTCCCCCTCCCACCACCCCGTGTCCCTTCACACGTGACATGGGTGAGCTCAACGACATCACACTGCCGTTACTAAACCTAAAGTTCGGTGTCTTCAAAACATTTTACTAAACATAAAGTTCCGTAATTTCAAGACATTTCTTCGATGAACCTATGTGGTTTCTTCCGAGTCCTTTGTGGTCTCCGATTATCTTCAGACAGCCCTGGTGACATGCGCGGTGGAGTTTCAGAGCTGGAGTCTTCTTGGTCTCCTTCATAGGGTGCATCCCAATCTGATGGATATTCTACAAAACCATGATGTGTAGTTGGTATGAATCCAGGCATTCTCCTGAAGTGCGAGGAGTTTCTAGTTATAGGGCCTCATTACGACCCTGGCGGTAAGGGGTTAACGCCAGCGTTAGCTGCGCCGACCCCTTACCGCCAATTACGAGGTCCCCTAGCGCCATGGTGCTTTTAACACCTGCTTTTAGCAGGTGTTAAAATCCATGGCGCTAAGGGACCATGGAGTTAATTATGCCACCGTAATTTACGGTGGCGTAATTAACGCCTTCCCCACTCCCATTATGCCCTATGGGGCAAAAATGGGAATGGGGAAGGGTAAATGGGGATTGGGGACTTACCGCCCCGCCAAGGTCGGAATGGGGCGGTAAGTCCGCCAACCACCATGGCGTAAACGTAGTTTACGCCATGGTAGTAAAGTCACGGCCCAGGCGGTAACTTACCGCCTGGGTCGTAATGAGGCCCATAGTCTTTTGGTTACCTTCAGCGTTGACAAGGGAACCTTTTGTTCCCACAATAGTGAGGGGTTCTTCGTTGAACGCAGGCATGTTCTTACGACTTTGTATTTGTTTCACAATGACAACATCCCCTGGATTTAAATAATTTTCTTGCGCCCTTCTTTTCTGATCTACAGAGCTTTTCATTTCGGCCTTCTTGGAGGTATACTGCTGTCTCATCTCCATATCTTCTGTCTATTGATCTTCTTCTGAAGAGAGGTGGGGTAGTCGAGTCCTTATATTTTGTCCAAACATTACTTCTGATGGTGCTTTCCCTGTGGTGCTGTGAGGGGTGTTGCGGTAGTCTCTCATTAGCTTATATAGTAGTTTCTCCAAAGGTTCTCCTGTGATGCGAGCTATTTGAGTGGTGCGCTTAATGTTGCACATGAATCGCTCTACTGTCCCATTTGCTTGAGGCCATAAGGGTGTAATTTTTCTATGATGGAAGCCCATATATTCCGCAAATGTTTTGAAGTCTTGGCCGGTGAAATGTGGACCATTGTCCCTCTTTAAGACATTGGGGATGCCATAGGTAGCAAACATTCTGTCTAATGCGGGAATAGTGTGATAGGCTGTAGTGGACGGCACAATCTGTAGATACGGGAAACGTGAGTACTCGTCAACCACTACAAGTATGTGTTCTCCTCCTTCCAGGGGGCCATAGTGGTACACAGCTATTTCCTCCTATACTCCTTCCGGCAACTCTGTCATGTTTAGGGGTTCAGGTCGAGTGTGAGGTTTTACTACTGCACAGATGGGACAGTTTTTTGAGTAATTCTTCCACATGTGCGTCATGTTGAGGGAACCACAGTTTTTGCCTGAGCATCCTTTTGGTGGATGCTATCCCTCTGTGTCCTTCATGTGCCAACTCAAGGACCCTTTGCCTTAAGTTGCGAGGGATTATTAGTTTTGTGCCTTTCAATAGTAGACCATCATCTTGGTTGTGACCCCAATGCAGTTTTGCAGATTATGGCGCGCACAGGGTTCAGCACATCCATTTTGAGCAGTTTCTTTCACCATTTGTAACATGGTGCAGTGGGGCACATTGGCATGGGTCAAAATATCCCACACATTGAATATACCAATGTAATTTCATGAGATGTAGAATGTACATCTGCATCTCATCCGATATTGTGTACCTCATCCTTTTTAAGACATGCCTGCAAAGAAAGTATGCAGGTGAGAAGTATGTGGAGCTGCATGAAAGGATGAACCTACATAGAGGCACCATTTCAAACCAACAAACAGAAATGCCAGTGGCTGCCACTTCTCACAGCTTGCCCCCCTACTGCAGGAGCTGTTTGTAATACGTTTTAAAGGTGACATATATCACAAATATCACACACAGCAGGACATGAGAGAACAAGTAGTGGATGATGAATAATCGAAAACCCAGAAGTGTTAGATATCGTTTTTATGGTACACTCTTTAGTCCAGGGCTAGCAAAGAAATCACATCAACAAAGTCAGAAGGCAGCCGTCCAGTACCACATCACAGCAACACCTATAGTCTCTACTGTTTAAAACCCTTAAAGGATGAGAACGCATGACATTATCAGCACAAGTGCAAATGGATGGCACCATTAATGTGCATGAGACACACTTAGACAACAGTGGATATTGTATCATTCAAACGTGTTAACATATATTGTAATTGCCACAGTGTTTGCAAACTAGGAAGCCAATGTAAAACTTGAGGTTGATTATTTAATATTTAATCCTTGAGTACATACTTTGTAGTGGTTAATTTGTATACCTAAACAGATGTATTGAAATCACTTTCCAAACAATACATAGAGGTTAGAAAACACATGTTTGACTCTGTGAGAAGCAAATGCCAAACACAGTCTGCTTTTGAACTGTGGGCCTCATTACGACCCTGGCGGAAATTGGAAAACGATGGCGGAGATGCAATACCGCCATTGAATAGCGCTCGGTGCGACTATGACACGCCACCGCAAAGTACGAAGCCATTAGCGACACCGTAGTGAACGCCAACGCTAACTGCACCAAGTACGCGCGCGCGCGCCATGCCAAACCGTAAATACCACCATGGCGCAAGGGTACGCCAATTCCGACCCTAGCGGACATGTACGTAATGCCATCAAGCATGGCGGAAAGCACCATTCCGCCATGGCGAGAAGTACGGCATCGCGAATCAACCGTAAACGGCCCCACTGAGTGCCTGTACACCGCTCCCTGCCCACAGAGTACAACTCCTCGTAGGTGCAATGAAGTCACAATGCTACCAGTGAAATGTACAAGTCACCCATGCATGCCAACGAACAAAAGATCCACAAGAGGGGCCAATGGGAGCTGCAGGGCACAGATGGCACGAATACAGAAGCCATTCCAATGGACATGACCACATACCCCCCCCCCCCGAAACGCACGCAAACACAGGCACCTGTGACCAGCAATATTCCGAAATGCACAACAATCCACCAGTCCACCTGGCTGACCGGCGTCTGTTACACAAAACCCAATCCCCCGCCCCTGAGCATGACAACATTCAAACAGTCATATTGGCAGCCCCCATCCCTGACCTCACTGGGCTCCGTAGGCAAACGCGTCCAGCACAGTACCACGCGACTATACTCCGAAACCGGAACCCAATGCATATCTCCTCACAACACATGGCTCCCCAAATAGGAAAATGCCACATCACTCGCAAAGAAGAACGCTACACGTCCCATCTCAGAATAGGAATTTAATGCACAACCAAATCACCAAGCTCATACAGCCATTAGTCCATGAACTACAATACACATATCACCATCGTGGGCTGCATCCGCAAGGAATGACCAGCTACTACTCGTGTGACGCCCTCTCCCATCATGGTACACAGAGCCACATTCACGTACGAAAAGGCAACATGGAAGCGCACAGAACCGCAGGCCCGTCCCAATGGGGAGGCACTAGTCCAACTGAAAGGCCGAAATGTTGCTCCGAGCCACTAGTACTGCGTAAGGGCATGTGGGCCATTGGCGATCGTCCCATAAGATCGTAATGCTGCTCCACTGATGAACACGAAGCAGCAGGTGTCGGGAGTACACGCCATCTGCAGGAGTGGCATACAGATGGCAGTGGCAAAAGGGCAGGAGATACCTGTCAACCAAAAGAAAAGACAAAGAACAGATTGCCCATCAGAACTACATTCGAAGAACTCACTCCAATGACCACACTAAATCCACAGCCATATGCATGCTAGCCCACTCCAAAGGATCATCACCACCCCAAAACCACTTGCGAGTCTCAACTATCGACATCGAGGTGTAAACACCATCCCAAACGAGTGTACCTGTGCATGCGTCTGTCAAAACAGATTCCATCAGATGGGAATGTCAACGTGCATGGACACAAGTGTCTGAAGGCGCGTCGAGACAGGGAGGGCTCAACAAGGCCAGATAGACGATGGTCCCACTATGGCAGCCCTGCATCACATAGCGCAGGGGAGGCGGATAGATCCCAAGAAGCCCTGTACATGGCAAACCCTGTACCAAATCACCTGCCCATGCATCCATTCATCATTCCCTCATCCTGTTATTAAAACGCCTGAATATTTACTCACAAAACATTCGGAATTTCCATTGAGTCTGTGCGTCATGCAGCCTGCAAAATCCACAGTGTCCCAGCCCGTAATTTCAGTGATGTGAAGTTACTTGAATTTGGGAACGTCCGGCCTCATCGCCCACGTCACAAATGCGCATCCCAAACTATTCATATCAATCATAGCTTCCTCGCCATGGCCTCTGTCTCAAGGACATCGAACAATAGAACGTTAGATTTCCAGTCAGACCTGTGGGCATCTCCCCGGCGCTAGCTGAAAACCGAAAGCGCCGGCCTTCGAATTCCTCATTTGCAACATCACGTCGAAAAGGCATCTGTGGCCGTCTGAAATCACAAATTAATCCATCTAGTGCAGCTGTGTGTGAAAATGTCAACTGCCTTCAGCCAGTAATGGGACGCCCCGCCCGTCGTTGCAACTCGGTACAGTGATGCATGAGGGCCCACCGTTCCTCGAATACTACGTTCCACTAACCCATCACAAGTCTGTTCGCGACTGCAAAGATTGTATGTGAAACAATGGGACCATAGCCGATTGTACATATCAACAAATGTCACACGGTCATCGGGTACAAATACATGATTGCAATAGCAAGGTGCCGTTCCTCGAATAGCAGCGTTGTGTGCGGGACGTGCTCGGCCAAAGTGGAGAGCAGCTCGCACAGGTGGAATGACTCACCACAGGTGGAGGCCATACGGCCTGAAAACACATAAAATGCACACCCAGTCTCCTCCCACAACCACACCCACTCCGAAATGCTACCGGCAGGACTCGCGATGTTGGCCCTGGGGGACCTGATAGCACTGCAAGTACTGCAACTCCAAGAAGACGACGAACACCAACTACAAGCGGCCGCACGGAGGAAACGCAGGGGGAGGAGGAGGCCAAGGCAGGGCCCGCAAGGGCCGCCAGCACAGCCACTACCACCACGCAGGCAGCCCGCAATCCCACGCCTCCGAGCACGACCGTTCAACCTCACTGATGAGCAGATCCACACCCTCTACCGTTTGGACCGGGACACCATAGCCGCAATAGTGGACATGACACAGGCTGACCTTGTCAGCATGATAGACAGCCCAACCGCCATTCCACCCCTACTGAAGGTGGTGTCTGTACTCCACTTCCTGGCCACAGGCACCTACCAGCACACAGTCGGACAGTTGCATGGCATTTCTCAGCCACTGTTCTCACGGACACTGTTGCAAGTGCTCGATGCCCTCCTGAAGCACGCAGACGACTACATCTCTCTACCACGCTCGGAGCAGGACATTACCAACACCAAAGTGGGATTCCATGCACTTGCCGGCATACCGGGTTGCATTGGTGCCATCGACTGCACCCATGTGGAATTGATCGTCCCACATGCCATGGAGGCCCAGTACCGCAACCGAAAACAATATCATTCCCTGAATGTACAGATGGTGTGTGACTCCAACAGGATCATTACACATTGTTGTGCCAGATTCCCTGGATCAACCCATGATTCGATGGTCTTGAGGAACTCTACTATTCCACGCTACATGGAGCGACACGCAGGGAACAGATCCTGGCTACTCGGTGAGTCTCATTGCATGCATGATGATGCGGGGTATGTGATGCGGAAATGACCTGGCAGGGAGGGGGTGGGGGTGTGCTTACGTAGCAATGGCATTCCACATCATACGTTTATCGTCCACATACAGGTGATGCTGGGTATCCACTGAAGAGATGGCTCCTCACACCAGTTCGGAACCCACGGAACCAGCAAGAGCAGGACTACAACCATGCCCACTCACGTACCCGTGTAGTCATTGAACAGGCATTCGGCCTACTGAAGACTCGTTTCCGCTGCCTCAGCAGGTCTGGCGGGGCACTCCTGTACCGCCATGAGAAGGTTGCAAAGATGGTGATGGCATGTGTCATGCTCCACAACATGTGCGTACGTAGAAATGTGCCCATGCCCCCTGACGCAGAACTGCAAGCACCTTATGATGGTCCGGATGAGGGTGGGGATGTGGCAGCACCTCAAGGAGTCTGCGAGGCACCGGAGGGCCGTGACATTCGTCAGCATCTCATTGATGCATGCTTCTGACACTCACGCCTGGTGGCTGATACATGGACACGGGACTCGTGGCACTGCGTGTGTCTGGGACATGCACAATATGCACTATACGCCTAGGATGGCCTAGTACATCAAGTTCATAGTCGACACATCTCATTGGTTGATCATGCACTTGTTTATGGCATATGTGATATCATGTTGAACACCCTATCCACCCGCCACCCAAGTGAGCCCAACACACCCCCTCCACCCTCCTACCTCCCCCCCGAACACCAGTGTCCAAAGATGCTCATTGTCAGTGGGCTGTCGCTATTGCAAGCCCCCTCTGCGGGTGTCAGGGGCACCCCTGCCTGTGGAGCGCAGGTTCCTCCCAGATCTACGTTGGGGGCTGCCCTGGACGGAACTAGCAACGGAAGATGTCTCTGCCTGCTCACGTCCATGCATGTCCCTAAGGGTTTGTGAGAGCTCCGTGAGCACACGGCGCACTGCAGCAAGTTCGGCACATACGTCTTTGGACGTCGCATGCAGTTCCCCCCTCAGGCTCTCGGTGCTTTTCTCCATTTGGACTCTCAGGCTCTCGGTGCTACTCTCCATTTGGAGTTTCAGGCTCTCGGTGCTACTCTCCATTTGGAGTTTCAGGCTCTCGGTGCTACTCTCCATTTGGGCCCTTAGTGTCTCTGTACCTCTCTCCATTTCTGCCCTGAGTGTCTCAGTTGATGTTTCTATGTCTGCCTTAGTGCGCCCACATTCATCGGCATGGTCCTTGAGGAGCGTGGCCAGTTGCTGCTGTTGGCCCATTAACTGGTCGAGGGACTGTTGCCTCTGCTGGGCCATGGCCATTTGCGGGGGTGTCACAGAGGGGCTGTTGACCTCATGTTGCCTTGCCACAGGGCTTGGGGGGGATGGCCAGTCCTCGTCTTGTGGGTGCCCCTGCGTGGTATTCTCATGTTGTACGGGATGGGACAGACAGGGGGATTGGGACAGGTCATGGATGGATCTGACTTCCACATCCCCGTCTTCTGTGTCGGAGCATGCTGCCATCAATGGGGTGTCACCTATGGTGCTGCTGCAACCAGAGCCAGTGCCTTCTGTGGCATCCGTTGGGGGGACCTGTGGTGGTGGTGTTGTGGGCATGCTGGCTGCTGGGGTGCCTGTTGATGTTCCCTCCTCTGTGCTGCCACCTGATTTGTGCTGCTGCCGTGTCTTGATGCGTGCAGCTGAGGTGGAGGGTCTTTGGCCGTTGGTCTTGGCCCTCTTTGCAGGTGTGTTGGTAGGGGTGTTCTGTTGCTCGTCGTTTGGATCGGACCCTGTGGTGGAGTAAAGGAGGGCGAGGGTTATTATTGGCTCTGTGGGTATTGGAATGGCATTGTATCACTTGCTTTGGGGTGGTAAATGAGGGTGATTTGGGTCGGGGCCTTGGAGGTGCTTTCATTTGTGTGTGGGGTGAGGGTGCAGTTGTTTGGCAGCCTGCAGTTAGGGTGTGCCTGCTGGAAGTGTGGTGGGTGTTTTAGGGGTTTTTATTTATTTATGTATTTATTGTGGTTTTAAGGTGCGCTATGAGGGCGATGTGTGTGGTCGTTCTCCTGGACATGTGTTTCTGTAGCACTATGTGGACACATGGTTCTTCACATGATTGGACATTGTGGATTTGGCATTGTTTTATCTGGCCCACCTACCTGATTCTTCTGATGTCTGCACTCCTTTCTCCATCCCTCCAACTCCCTCAATGCTCTCCATTCCGATGGTGGAGGCACAGATTTCTTCCCAGGGGGTCAACTTGATGGGTGACTCAGGACCTCCCCCGGTGGCTGTGGCAATGTTGCGGTTGGCAGAGAGTATGCTGCGGACGCGGATCCGCAGGTCGTCCCTTCGCTTGCGGCATTGCTGTGGGGTGCGGGGTGCGGTCCCCACCGCGCTTACCCGCTGTGCCACCAGAGCCCATATGGCCTTCTTGTTCGCAAGTGCCGTCCTGGTCATTTGCGTGGAGAAGACGACGGCAGCATTGTCCTGGAGGGTCTCTGTTAGCACGGTGAGTTCCTCACGGGAGAAGTGGACCTGCCGCTTGCGGTCGCACGCTTTCTTCGCTACTTTTCCCATTATTCTTGCTTTCGCTAGGGTGGATGACGGGTTGGGGTGTGTCTCAGGGTAGTGTTTTTGGTGGTTGTGTGGTTTTAGTGGTTTTATAGGTGTACGGCGGGATGTTTCCCGTTCCGGGGCCATGTATTTGCTTCCGTTTCCGTATATTTCCGGTCACCGTACTTTCCGGTAGGTGCACTCTGCGGTTTCCGCGGTGATGGGTGGCGGTATTGCACCTAGGGCGCCGTACGGCGGCGGTGTGGGCCGTTTTGGGGTCATTTCCGCCATCGCAGACTTTGCACTTCCGCCATGGCGTGGTGCTCGTGCCCGATGGGTCGGAATGGACCGCTCTTTGCTCCTTCGTGCAATGGCGGAAACGCTATTTGCGCTGTTGCGGTCCGGTCAGTCACTTTCCGCCAGGGTCGTAATGAGGGCCTGTGTGTTTTACATCAATATGTTTCTAAATTAACATGAGCACTCTTTTAAACTTACTGGGGCACAATTGAAGAATTTAGTGTCCCATATCGAGAATATATTAGGTTAAGATTATATAATGTGACAGTCAGGTCATTGATGCTGTCATCGTGGGTTGAGGGGGAGGGACCCTTCTCAGTCTGAAGTAGGAGGCTTTTAAAGGTATGCAAAGAGGGAGTTGTGAGGTCACCGGTCCCTGAACCCCCCCCATGAGCCAATAATGACAACACTCATGCCACTAATATGTTCTTAATGCCTCATGATACAGTCAGTTATATTTTTGTTGTGTCAGAACTACACCGCCCACAATGCAACAGCAAGCAGCCAGGAAAACCCGGACTGGAAAGATGTATACTAAAGGCACAAAATGCCGCAATTCCGGCATACTGTGAATTGGCTACACCAGCAAAGTGCATCCAATACATCAGAGAAGCAGTGTATTCACCCTCCAAGCGGAAAAACAAACTTTTACCCACCAGCATGACAGAGAAGCACCAAACTGCTTCTAAAGCTGTTCTGGAAAAGGGGGCGTGGCTCAGAGGGGTTTTTAAAGCCTACCAGCTATGTAGACTTCCTCCTGGGGATAAGGCAGGTACTGATTGGTGAAGGTAATCAGCTGAGCACTACAACCAAAGAGGGGGTGAGACAAACCCTGAATACAGAGCACTGCACTATAAAAGCAGACAGCATCAGAGGCAGAGAGTTGGTTGCATGGGTGAGGTTGCTGTTGGAGGTAGACCAAGAGACCAGGTGGAGGAAGGATAGCAGAGGAGAGTTTGTATTTCATTTTTACATTTCTTTTAATGCACAAAACCCCAAGACCTCTAGGTACTAGTTACAGAAAGTGCGTAGTAAGGTTCATAGTTAATAATGTTCAAGAATGCGCAAGCAGGTTATAGACAACATTTGTGTGTGTTGGAGCGGTGGATTTTGAAAATGTGAGGTACCTGTGGTGTTTAGCGTAGTGTTTTGCCGTGCAGGAAGCGGGAGGGTGAGTTTAGGAGTTGGGAGTGAGAAGGAAAGACCAAACATAGTGTGGGAGATAGTTTTTAGTGTGAGAGGGAGTCAGTGTTAACATAGAGTGAGGCTAGAAGGGAAGGTGTAGCAGTGGGGGGGCAAGGAGTAAGCTGTATTATGGAAGTGAGGAGGGGCTGAGTTTTCTAACAGTGTGAATTGTGAAGGGCAGAATCCCTAATAGTGGAAGGGGGTGTAGGGCCCATTTCCCTCCTGGATTACCTGCAGAATGAACACATATTCCTGGGGTTACTTGTATAGCAATGTGGTGAGCTGGGCACCATATCCCTATGTTACTTGAATAGTGGAAGGCTGGGCAGGACAACATATCCCTGTGGTTGCTTGCATAGCAAAAGAGTGTGTTTCATGAGTAGTTATGATAGCAGTAGAGCTGGAAGGGCATTCATACAGTAGAGAAAAATATCCTGCTGGTGGATCAAACTATTTCCATGTCTTAATATACCTCGGGGTCCTTTCCTCGGTCTCTGTACCACATGCATAGGTGTTAAAAGCTCACATTAATAAAATAACACCGGGATTAACACCGATTTATGTGCTTTCATTGTGTGTGCAGGTTGTGATGGAGAACAGAACAAGAACATGATGTATTCTTCCTTTCTCCCCTTTCCCCGTAATAATCAAATGGTTTCCCACCAGCATGTGATTTTTATTTTGGAAAACCACTATTCCTTTGAAATCTGCCTGCTTTTAACACTAAAAGCAGGCACATTGGAAAATAAAATCCATGGATAATGCCACGTTCAAGTGTAAATTAGAGGATGCATTTACACGTTTTGCATGATAAAATGCACAAAAGGGGAACTACCATGTTTTTTAAATTTTTTTTATATCAGGGTCAACACTTTTTGTTTGCAATTACAAAGTGCAAAAAAAGACAATAACATGTTTTTGCAATTAGTAGTGCAATAGATGAAAATTACATGATGCTCAAAGTGCATGAAAGTACAGATGTCGGTGGTCCCCTCCATTCAATATACACCTTTTAAAAAATGAGACCCACAATCGGAATAAAATCCTAAAGCAACATCAACCAGGTCAAGAAAAGTATATAACAACAGTCATGCCAAGCAGACACCAAGAAGTGCACTCAGGCTGGATGTTGTACTTGTACCAGCAAATGAACGGGCTCTGGATCGAAGTTTGGCTTTTTCTTATGCTCAGACGACTTAATTGAATCAATGAATCTTTCTCTCATGCATGTTCTCTGTACATATGTGTTGCATATGTTAAAGTGGCTTAGTCCCACGCTGACCAAAACAGAGATCATAACCATTAGAGATGTGTTAAATGTATAGTCAAACTTCCCTCACTGACCTGATTCCAGGAAAATGTTTGCTTGCTCAAAAAAGTCAAGCAAGATAACTCATACTTCTCCCAAATGTATGCAAAACCTTTTACATGCATGGGCATGTATTACCCAAGCACTGTGAAGTGAGAATGGGTTAGTGGCTGTTAAGTGCAAGAAGGCCAGCAGATAACCCTCTGATATGGTGTAAGCATCTTTTCTCATGTTTAAGAGCAACTTTGATGTAAAACTGACGCTCGAATGATTTGTTCATCCCATGCATAACATAGCAAGAGAACTCTTCCTTTTAGCGTTCCCGGGTGTTGCTAGGTCTGGAAAAGATCAGGGGTTAAGTTAATGTCGGGACTGGCGGGACTCGGGGCTCGCAAGCATTTTGGTTTTACCACCTGAGTATCTATCCGGGGCTACAACCAAAAGACCCGCGGCTAAAGACCCTTCAGCCCCCCCTCCTTCCCCCTAGCAACACCACAATGCACCTGTTACTTTTCAGGGATATTTGACCCTCCATTTGGGATTCCATAAAACACACACTTATTGGTTTTCTCCAAATATTCATGAACCCAGTATTTTGTTACACTGGTCTCTAAGGTTTCCACCCTAGGCATCACCATAGAATTTGAATATTGGTTTAGGTGAAATGTTACCAGTATATTTGACATGGGATAACATCATACTTATTGAGCAACATAACAGATTAAAAGCTTTTTAGAAATCAAACATGTTAATATCTGTCATGAGCTGAGAAGGTATATTTGCCACTGTATACTTTATAGTTTCCATTCAATTACGCCTTTAAAACCATATCTTGGAGAAGGATTGCATTGCTTCCTTCATCTTTACCTTTCGGGTCTAATTTTAGAAACATTAGTGTACAGTCGAGTTTGACTTTATAGATTCCACAGTAGTCTTTGCCAACACTAAAAAAGGGGGAAATTGCCCCTAAACCAATTGAAGAAAACAGCACAAAGTGGTCACAGTACATGCAAGGAACATTGTACCAAAAAGCAAAGTGATTGCGTTTTTTGACATATTCCCAGGATATACTCAGCAAACACAACAGCAATTGAAATGTACCTTCACCAAATATCGTACATGGGGATTAACATGACAGGTTCTGCCAGATGAAATACACAAAATGTACACTACGCAAGTGCAAATCATGCTTCAAGGAGAACAGCAACATGCAGCACACTCCACACGTGCATTCAGGGCCCCACAGCTCCATGGTCTTAAATACATTGAATGCAAATTATATGCATTGCCAGACCAAGTGGGAATGCATACAAACAATGATACAAAAAAGGTGCAGGCGCCCCTCTCTCGAAAGAACAAGGCATGATAACCTGTTCAGTGGTTATTAACCACATTGAGAGTTCGCAGCCATTGCTTTTTGCTCACTGTACCTTCACAGATGGGAAATATTAATTTGCATATCAGTCTTTGTCCCGCCCACAAGGGCAGTCCAGCACCGAAATGCTATGGCAATTCATCTCTGAACAAGAGTACCATCCGCAACCCCATACACGTGTTTCAGCCTTGTTGATCATCATCAGTGAGGTGAAGCTGAGCCTCTCTAAGCAAACAATGATACATTCACTCCCCAGGTACAGATGCCACCATCAGTAATGACCTTTCATTGTTTCATGATTTCATAGAGAAAATGCAATCACACCGTGAATCCTCAAGGCCAAGCCTGATACATTTGTGTGAGAACACGTCCAAATAAACACATTATGTCAAATCCAGAACACAAATACTTGCTGTCAGGACTGAAAGAGCATTATAAAGATCAGCAGAGTGCATGGCATGATGGACAGTTCAACAGGACATGGACCAATAACCACCTCAACGCGCACCAGAGCTGGCCAAGCCAGCCTGAACGGACTGCCCCTCGCCAACAATATTGCTGCCATCCATTATCCAATGGCTTGTTTACAAGGCATGCTATCTGGGTCTCACCTAAGGATCACCATATCCCTCACACCTGCAGCAATCATGATGGGGGTAGCCCTGCAAGACAACCGAAGCAACTTATCTGGAACCTCGAAAGGAACAGAACCGCTACCAGGGAAACCATGCAGTCCAGATGATCATGACCCCCTAACTGCCAGTAAGAAATTGACTTTAGACAATAACACAGTCCAGAGTTTATGCACACACTTGAATGCTGATGAAGTCCTCTGCAAACTCTGGCTGCTTGCAACAAGCCTTAAATACCAAGACAATCCCCTTCTATGCACTCTGTAGACGGCGGTGAGCAACTGCTACAATCCATCACAATGTATGTGCTGCACATGCCACAGAATATACACAATGGGAACAGGTGAAGGAGGACATATCAGTTTAGGCCACCATTTCATGCAGCAATGGAAATATGGAAAAACGATTTTCGAAGACACGCCACCATGAGAAGAAGGAACTTTGTTGAACTTTGTTGAATCTGAACAGTGCAGGATCTATGTCAAGATGGCGACCACATGAAAGATACCCCTTCAGACTATTCCAGCGCTGCTCACATCACTCAGCCACCCCACCTTAATCTACTCAGAATGAATCCACACCAGCTGCAGGACAAATCACAACATCAATTGCACAAACTGCACCAGCCACAGCCACCCACCACAAAGTCCTGTTATGATACAACTCTTTCGGCATACCACCTCAGAGATGGGCCAACATTGTCAGACTTCAGTAAATGTGACATGCTTCTAGTGGCCTGGGAAAGCCAACTTCAAGCCACATTGTTGCACAATGATGGAATGAAAACACAATGATGGAAACATAAAAATGCCCTGCACTCCGTCCCGTGTTCCCAGGAGTGCTGAGAAACTCAGAATAATGTAATGCCAGATCCACATACCCAATACCCATCAATGTTCAATGGAATAAAGAAACAAACACGTTTGCTACCAATCTCACTGCACAGTTATTGTGTGAATACCAAATATTCTGACTTTGTTCCCAGTGGGCTCACTCGAGAAAAGTTCTCCAGAGTGCCACTTTCTGGCACTGATGAACAGGGAAACAGGGAAAGTCCCAATGCCCATCTCTTCCACTGAGCTGAATGTGAAGCAGATGCAAGTGTAGGACAAGACAAACTTCCTTTAGGATTCCAGTGTTTCACATAGTGATTTGGTTTCTGCATATACCTTGGTGCAGACACCAATAGTGATTCTTTAGAATGGCAATGGCTCTCTTGATAGTACATCTTCTGTGGTAGCATGTCCTCCCTCTTTAGTGAATTCTGAATGGCATCATGAGACATGACTTGAGTTGGTATCTGCTCTCACCTACAAGGCACGGGATGTTTGTTATTCGACCGAAAATAACTGTCCTCATGTACTGACATTTCAGCCAAAATATGATGTGCCTTTTGCCCTGAGTTGAGACTCCTTGACTAGTCTAGTGACTTCTGCTTGATTTATTTTTTGTTTTTACATCACGGATATGGCTAAAAAGAAAGTACTCCAAATCTCCACCCTCACCACAAGGGGGCACTAGGAAGAAACCACACTAGGAATGTGCAAGGTTTTTTCCGAGCTGAGTGTATGATGACATAAAATAAGCAGACTGATGTGACGGGTGTTATGATATGATATGTCATTTGTAACGCACATGTACACAAGTTTTTCTAGGCAAGACAATAGAGGGAAGACAAAGGGATGACAAGACAAACAATCTTTACTAGGCCTTGTGTCATTCGGATTGTGCAAGTGCAAAAACATAAAGTGCAAGTAGAAGGGAGGGGGAAGTGCCAGGGAGAAGGAAGGGGGAAGTGCAATCAGGGCAGCATTGCTCTGAGGAAGTTCAGCCAGGGCAGCGCGGTTCTGTTACAGCCCCTAAGTGAGTGGTAGGCCTCGAGGCAGTGCAGGGGAGACTAATTATGGAGGAGCCTGGCACCCAGTAGACTCTGAGGGTAGCAAAGCAACTAGTCGGCGCAGGAGACTGTTAGGTCAGCTGGGGAGAGAGAGAGTTAAAGCAGAGGAGAAAATGAAGGCCTTGAGTAGCTTCTGGAACCTCAGGTGGTCTGGCTCAAGTTTGAGAAGGGCAGGGACGCTATTCCAGAGGGAGGCACCTCCAGAGGAGAGATATTTGCCCCCCACACTCTCGCTGTTGTAGCATCTCACCCTCAGAGAGTTTTTGGTAGCTGAGTGAAGGGATCTAGAAAGAAGGTATTTTGGAAGAGAAAGTTGGATGTAGTAATAGGCAATGTAGTATGCAGATAAACTCATGACTTGCTGCAAATAGTAGAAATGGGACCAGGCACGTGCAGTACTTATTACTATTATAGATAAAACCAACAGAACTGTAAAAGATCTTCAATCCATCCAATAATAATGTCAAATTTGTACCTGGGGAAAGGGCGCTTAGCCAATCAGGTGGCTGGAACAGCGGGCAAGAATACACAATCCCTACCCACTGTCACAGTCAACTGTGCCCGTCCCCGGGTGATGCTTTTTCCCCCCTTTTTCATTGAGGGGAGGCAAGAGGGAGTATCTCCTTGTTGCCTTCCCACTGCTTCCACTTACCCACAGGACCGCAGCATTGCACTCTGGTCCCAGTGCTCCTTTCATTTGGCTGCTGTCATAGAGATGGAAAAGGGACTTACATTTTTGTTTTCATTGGGAAATCAGAGGATCTCCTGATAGAAAATGTCATAAAGCCATTTGCACCCCAGACGAACCCAGCGGTGCAAATGGCTTTCATGCGCTGCCAGGAGGACGGACATAGCATTTAACGGGCCACAATCCCAGCTGAGGGCCTCACTTAGCTCAGGCAAACCTGAGCTCAGGCTGGTGGGCCGTTGAAGGACATGTCTTCCCTACTGGTAGGGTATGAAAGCCATAATACTCAGGAACATCACCACATACATGCTATAGTAGAAGGCATTGTGGGAAGTTCCAGAAGGTGAGAGCAGAGAGTGAGGAAGGCAGACGGGCAGTGAGAAACCGACACTGGTATTGATTGGCATTGTCAGCAGTATGTGGTTTGCAATGTACAGAAACGTATAGTGACACACAGTGACAAGAGAAACTATAATGTACCAGGTTTGCATGCAATAAAATATTCTATTACTGTAAGTGAAATAATCTCTGGAAAACTAAAGCAGAATAACTTGGAAAATGTATGTGTTTATATGACATGGGAGGAGTCCCATACCGAGAAGAAAATAGATACACTGGAATATTCCTTGGGCTTTTAAATTCATCCTGGCCTTCTTCAGTCTGCAGAGACATTTCTATGCTAATTGCTGTAGCCTCCCATGTAGAAACAGCTGATATTGAGATGCAATCAGGTGGGGGTAGTGGGTCATGAAAGCAAGGAATTCCTTTGTAATTACCTTTCATTTAAAGATAGTGTTCTGTCTAATACGAGGGAGGGGGGCATTGCATTTCATTCCTCTAGGCCTTCTTGCCTTTTGACGCACAGGTGAACCCCCAGCAGGAACATGGGGTTTGTATGGACTGGCTACCTTTAGCAATCATTGCTTAATACAGACAAAGGAAGTGGGTCCTTTTAATATTCACAACAGCACTGACCAGGAAAGGCATGTTCATGGTATGTTAATGCAAATAGGCCATAGGACAATTCTGTAGCTTGGTTTGAGCGATAGTGGTGTGCTGTTAAGGTCTTTCCTGTGATCAGTATACATATGTTGTGTTTTGTAGATCAAAGCCAAGGAGTCCCAAAGTGGATCCGCCTGCACCGAGAGCTGTAATGTTTGGAATGTATAGAATACCCATTTTTTGCCATAGAAGTTGAGTTCTGCAACACGTGCCTCTCTGGGTGTTTTGTACTAAAAACTCCCATTATCTCTCAACATTTACCATTTGAGGGTTGGATGATGAGAGCAGCAGTCAAAATATGTGGTGAGCCAATGTTTCTTGGTCCATGATACGTACGGTGGTAAGGAAAACCCTCACTAATTGTAGGGTATGCTTTTGATGACTTGGGTATGTTCTTCCAGTCTTCAAATGAGTCTTTGAATGTTGTGGCATTATGACCCTGATTAGTGGCATGTTCAGCTAGTTATTCTAATGCTGTCCTCTCAATGAACATAAACTGTGTGCACGAGAGTTTAGGAAACCATCACAGGCTCTGTTGTTTTAATTGTTTAGTACTTCATTGCTCATGGAATAAAGCATGGTAGCAAAGACCCATTAAAAATGTTGTGGTATACAATTGTTACATTTTTAAAGCTGCTTTGAATATACTGGGCCTCATTACAACTCTTGCGGTAGCCGTGCCGGTTGTTGCATTTTTTCCGGCACCCGCGAATGGGCAATTACTGGGTCATTACGACCCAGCCGTTGCCGGTAATTGCCCATTCGCGGGCACAGGAATGGGTAAATCCCCATTCCCATTTGAGCCGCATAGGGCTCAATGGGAATGGGATGCCTGTAGAACCGGCACAATTCAGAATTTTGCCGCTGCTACAGGAATGCTGTGCTCGCGGGTGCCGCTCTGTCCACCAGGTCAGACCTGGCGGGCAGAAAGGTACCCGCAAGCACAACTCGTAGTCTGCAGGTCCAGAAACAACAATATCGGCAAGCTTACCGGTAACGTTGTATCAGGACCCGCAGACTTATAATGAGGCCCACTGTCTTGACTGCCCAAACCACCTAAAGGCTCTGTCGGGGAGCTGCCAACAAACACACACACAGAGTTAATTGTTTTTGGAGCAACTGCAATATCTGTGTGGGAAGGGGGTCACAGAAGTGAGGCAGCAATGGTGGCAATGTTAACAGAGGCTTTTCCAGGACAACAAATTAAAACATCAGACTGGAGGCGCAAAATATATGGTACCTTGAACACATTCAACTACTTAGTACAGTACGCCACTATAGTATCTCATTGTTATAATTTAGTACTTTCATAAATACAGGTGTTTAGATAGTTTGAATTATGGAACATGGAATGTTGTAGGAAGAGGGATGCTAGAATGGAGAGGATGAAGAATGATGCACTGTAAATCGCAGTAATGTTCTGAGCTTAGAGATGACCAGTGGGCAAATCCCAATACTTAAATAAACCTTATTAATCATCAAATTGTGCGAGAGGATATTTCAGCCACTTTAAGGGGACATTAACAAAGTTGATAACAGAGGAGCAGCTTAAAGTCGAAAAGGATTGAAAGTTCTGCTCTACCACAAGAGCAGAGCTGGTGCGAAGAGGAAATAGAAGTGCAGAGCCAAAGGAGGGGCAATTACATTTGTGTCTGCGTCACAATGACCCTGTTACAGCAGGATATGATTAAGAGTTAATTACCGAAGTTGAGGACAGGGGATCAAATTTAAGTTATTTGTGAATGTGCTACTATGATGTCAGAGCAGTCAAAGTGTTGCAGTGAGAGATTAAATGTGGGTCTGGGTGGCACACTGTAAAAGGCTGGGATAGCAAGAGACAAAAGATAGAAATGTGTGCTACCTACTCAGCTGTGCTGTAAGTAAATATAACACCTGAGAAGAGCTGTATCATAATAAGTGTTAGGGAGGATTCTCCAGAATGGCTAATTTCCCTTACTTACTGAGTCCCTCAGCGGCTTTGCTGGATTTCTAGGATTTATTTTGTACACCTGGTAAGAGTGTGAGCCTTTTTTTCCCACTCTTACATGTGTTTTGCTTTGTGTGTTTAACATTTGTATGTGTTCATGGACTGTGGAGCCTCACCTACTCCAGAAGCATCATCTGTGTCACACAGCACCTTTAGTCAAGTGACACAGGGTTGTCTTTTTAGACTTCCCAACTCAGACTCCATTTTCTGGGACTGACTACTGTGTCCCAGAACATGTAAAGTTGCCATTGACTTTATTAGTCTTTTTAAATTCACAGACCCAGTACAAACTATCCAACATAGAGTTCTGGAAAGGGTTAATATTTATCCCTTTTTGTCTGTTTCTCGTGGAACATTATTTTGTTCCGCTTTCTTTAAGATTTGGCTGGTGGTAGTGGCATGTACCCTATTTTTCCTACCGCTTTCTACTTAAATAGCCTTGGTATTTATCTAGGCTGAGTTAGTAGCCTCGAACTTAAACCCGCTGGACACCATTTACTTTTATTTGGTTCTGGCTGGGTTTATTTGCCATTTATTTTTGTAACAGTCTTTCTTGTGTTTTACTCTGCGCGCCAAACCAGGTTTGGTTCCTTTGCTTGCCGTCCTTTGGCGGGCTTCTGCACAGAAGCCCTCCTTAGGTGCCTGAATGTCTGAGGGGGACAGGATGTGAGGGAGGGGTTTGAGACTCCCTGCACATGGTCTTGGAGACTCATGTCGCACTCTGTATGATTGGCTGTGGTGACTGTCCCGCTGGGACAGCCACCCTGCTGTGTGATTGACAGCCACACTGTGTGAATGGGGGAAAACTGCATAAAAAGCAGGTCTCTGGGACTGAGAAGGCAGAGTCGCCATTGGATCGAGAGAACCTAAGAGAAGCTGACAGAAGAGGACCTCTACCATGACTGAACCTCCCGTTGAAGCCCTGCTGTTTGTCCGAATCTCCAAACTTCGACGACAGGGAAGATCTTCAAGGAATCTTCTCCCCTTGAGCTGGTGGGACCAAACAAGTTCACCAAACTGCAAGCAAGGCCTCCCTCCTCTGGTCGAATTTTCTCTACACAGCTACAGTGAACTGGATATCCAGGAGGACCGGACCCTGCTTGGGTTTTAAGGAGCGCCCTTTTATTTGTTGCTTTGCTCTGCTGTTGGTTTATTCCCGGGCAGTGCAGGACCCTCCAGTCTTCCTAATTTGTGTCAGTCCGACAGTCGCTTCAGGAACCGTGAGCCTGCAGGGCCTGCCAGGAACATCCGCCTCAACTACTGCATTCTTCTTCATTTAAGGTACTGTTCAAACCGGGTTGTTCGTTCCGTCCGACCGCGGTGAAAGTATGTGAAACCTTTCGCCAATCCGAGGGCTTGTCCTTCTCCATTCTTTAAAGTAACTTTTCATCCAACCAAATTTGTTCTGGACTCTTGGCAAAGACTTAACCGCAAACTATCCTGAACTGTGTGATCCTCTGCAAAGACTTTGGTACACTGACTTTGTGCCAGGCCTCTTGATTTGATTTCCTCACTGTAGTTACTTTTTCTAGATTGCCCTGCTTACTTGCTTGTTGGTGCTTCTCAACTTTTGTCTAACCTTGTCTTTCCCTCCCTTTTAAATTGCTGGAGGGCCGTTTTGCTCACACTTCATTTTGAGCGTAACTTGTCCAGAATCTATTGGGTTAGGGTGTAGTATATTAAGAGTGTGATTTTTCTATTTCTTCACTTTAGTGAATTGTTTTACAACTGATGTGTAAATAAATGTATATTCATTTACTCAGAAACCTTGAGTCAGTGTTTGTTTGAACCATAGTAATTGCTGTCCTTTGTGTAACTATTGATACTGTTCACTTTACTCTTGAGCTAAGTCTGGCTGCTCAGCTATCGCTACCACTTTACTGTGAAGTACAGGCTTGTACCAAAGGTGAATTTGTGTTGTGACTTGTAGTCTTAATTGTGTGTGGTGCTCCCAAAGGGTACTGCATATGATTCTGCCTAACAACATGTAGTGCTGGAAATTCATTGTACCATTGTATATCAGCAAAGATTCTCTATTAAGATTGCATGCTTTGGTATATGCTTGTTCGAGTATTTTCTTTGGGTATCTTTGATTATGAAAACCTTGTGCTGTAATCGAGCATTCTTTTTTGAAGGTTTCAATTCTCGAAAAATTGCAACAAATTCTAATATTTTGGTCCCATTAAGATAGGTGCTGAATGACACTTTGTCCATTAGTTTATATTGAGAGTTCAAGAAAAACCACTAAAAATCAATGGACTCTCATGTTGATTTACATATGTAAAAGGGTACCACATTAGCAATGAATATCTAGATATGTAGTAATTTAAAAAAGTTGAAGAAAGGGTTGGAAATGTCCTGATCTACCTCTGAATTATAGTATGACTGGTAAGAAGTTAGGGACACAGAAAATATTCAGCATTGTTATCCTCTGGTATCAGTCTCACTGATACCCTACTGGACCACTAGTAGTCATTGGATGTCCTGAACATTTGTGATAAAGAGACATCTTTGAAGTAAAGCCTAATATATAATATATAATTGATGTAAGTTCTAACAAGACCAAGAATGATACTTGCCAGCTACTTGAGTATACTGTGCTCTCAGGAGCAGCTGTCAAATCAACTAAGACAGCATAATTCAATTTTCATGCACCCAGAATTTGTGCAGATTAAATGTAAATCTTTCATACTGTGAAATGACCTCCAGGCAATTATTTATGCACCTTCAGCCATTATGTTCCGTGTGAAAGTCCCAGAAATGTCAGTATGTTATTTCCAAAAAGCAATGTGATGTGACATTGATGCAGCGTTTATTAGACAGAAAGTGTTAAGTCACTGTAAACATGAAATGAGGAATGAGCTGTCACAGCTCACACTTAAAGCCAGCCTGTTATCCTGAAACAAAAGATCGCAGTGGGAGGTGATGAAACGAGAATACATTAAAACAATGTGCACATTAGAGATCCGACAATATTGCTCTCTTATTTAATACCTAAACTGTTAAAGGGTAAAAATGCAATAAAGGAAACACATCACAATTCGCCTCTACACATACATAATAAATACAGTTTATTTTCCAATCTAACATTGTAGATAAAGAATGCAGTGGTGTACTTCAATTTCCTTAAAAACAAAGACATGTTGTGAAACCAATATGTTGTATTACATCAGATGTAGTGTGCTCTATATATATATATATATATATTTATATATATATATATATATATATATATATATATATATATAATTCTGTAAAGCTGATGTGCATTGGAGAATCAGGAGATATATGGCACATGGTGTGGTGAATCTAGCAGCGTCACTTCCCATGTGGCCAGGGAAGGGCAGCCACTACCTGATCCGACCCTCGTCGTGGCTGCCTCAGGGATGACCATCTGGGAGGAGGTGGCCCTCAGGGGAGGGAGGAAGACTCTCTGGCCAAACCCCAGTATCCTCCCTTTCATTCAGGCCATAATACATACTCTCTGACTCCGCCAACCCATATGACATATTGTGATATAGAGCCAGTCCATCTACTTTATAATGACTGTGAGTCTTTTTCCTACTCGCCTTACAGGAAGACTAAGATGAGGAGGAGCAGGAGAGCAATATGGAGCACAGAACTAGAAATGTGCTCTAGTTGTTTGTTAAAACTAGAAGGTGGGGCTGTATTTAAAACCAGAAAGTGTAAAGAAGGAGGGAGACTCACTGCTCCCGACACAAGAGGAAAGAGGCTGGAGATGTTGTTGCAACTAGCCCAAGAGACAGAGGTCTACCGAAGAGACACCGAAAGTCAGGAGACCTACTGGGGGAAGTCAGAGATGTGGCAGAGACTGGGAAGCAAGCAATGCATCTACCAGACCCAACAGCACACTTTAGACCGA
Organism: Ambystoma mexicanum; assembly: GCF_040938575.1. Classification (NCBI taxonomy): domain Eukaryota; kingdom Metazoa; phylum Chordata; class Amphibia; order Caudata; family Ambystomatidae; genus Ambystoma; species Ambystoma mexicanum. The sequence continues at coordinate 534,042,674 of NC_090939.1, forward strand.
TTCGGAAGACGTGAAGTAACGTGATACTACTGCTGATAACCGGTGAGCCCATGCAAAGGGATTGGGATGGTGGGGTGGTTAAAAGGGTATGCTGCATACTGAAAGAAACAGTATTTGAAGGTTTGGGAGACCCAAAGAGAGAAGCTGGCCTCCCGGTATATTACTGGAAAAAAACACAAGTGAATAAGAAGAGGTTTGAGACCCAATGGCATACTAAAAGGGATACTAAGTTGGAAAACAGTAGGCATGACAAAATAAAGAAGAGATGGGACAATCTGAGAATTTCTGGTGAGGAGATTATACTAGGCAGAGTACCTGTGAGTCTGGGACTCACACCTATAGTGTATGAAGTGGAGGCCCTGGAAGGAGAGTATACCAGTCAGGATACATTTAAGTCAGGGACTCGCACCAAAAGTATATGAAGTCCAAAGTGTGTAAAGTGAAAGCCCTGGCAGGAGAGTATACCAGGCAGTGCAACTTCAAGTCTGGGACCCAGACCCATAGGGTATGAAGTGGAATCCCTGGCAGGAGAGTATACCAGGCAATGCAATTGCGAGTCTGGGACCCCACAACCAATTGGGCGAGAACTGTGAGAATTAAGAACAGGAAAACAACCTCTTGGTAATGTGGAGCCCCAGGGGAAGGGAGCAATACCCTCTGGATAGAAATTGTCTTTGAACTGTGAAAGTGAAGAGTAACAGAGTGCCTCTTGAGTGTAAGGAATCCAGGGGAAGGAAGAAATACTCTGTGGACAGAAAATGTGCTTCAACTGGGTAGGTCAGAAGCAATAGAGTGCATCTTGAGTGTGTATAATCCAAGGGGAAGGGAGCACTGCCCTTTGGACAGTAAATGCATTTGAAGGAGCAACAGAGTGCCTCTTGAGTGTGAGGAATCCTGGGGAAGGAAGCAATACCCTCTGGACAAAAATTGTGTTTGAACTAAAAGAGTCAGAAGCAGTTAGGTTATCTTGAGTGTGTATAATCCAGGGGAAGGGAGCACAAACATTTGAATGGAAATTGTGTTTGAATTAAGAAGGCAATGAGCAACAGGGTGCCCCTTGAGAAGTGAGGACAATCAGGAATAGGGAACCATACCCCCCTAGGCTGGAGAACTGTAAGGCTTTGAGAAAAAGCTGAAAAATGCTGGGGAAGGTAGGATCCTTCCTGAGAATTGTCAAACTTTGATTACTTGTTTCATTTTACACCTTTTCCCTTTGGAACATTGTGTTGAAATGGTGGAGAGAATCAAGATTGCTCACTTGAAAGACTATACCCCCTTTTCACATTATAATAAGGTTAAAATGTAAGGGTCAGGTCAGGATTTCGGATTTTGGAGAAATCTTTTACTTTTTGACATTTTGACAATTGACATCCTTGGTTTCATGGATTCAGGGAAAGCCCTCATAATGATAGGGCGACATAGGTATTTTTCCAAAACGATTTCGTGTTAATAAAAGTCTATAACAATCAACACAATGGCATTGTAACCTAGTCTAACTTCTAGTTTCCAAATTAAATTAAAATTAAATGAACACAAAGCCCAGTGTGTATCATGCACCTAGAGAGTAAAGCATAGTAAAGCATAGAATCTATGTATTACACATATGATTGCCAAATATGAAGAATTAAGGTAATTCTCATGTTCCCAAATTGTCTTTCGTTTTATGCAAAGAAGGTAGAAAACATCATAGGTCCTGCTTGTCCCCTTCCACCTATCCATGATATTATTTTAAAAGAGTAGAATAGGAGAGTACCAGACTGTCCATCTTGAAATTTTTACCTTCTAGGCTTTCACACTTTGATTGCCTCATTACAAGTACAATTACCACAATATAAACTGGAAACGAACATTAGAAATTAACTTTTTAATGTTAGTACAGTTAATGTTCTTCTTCAAAATAGCTTATTTTTTGCCGACTATACACACAATCTAGTTTTCTCAAAATGAGCACACATTTGGAAAATGTGCTATAAGACAAAACCCATCATATGTTTCTTCTGAGAGTACAAGCAGAAAGGCTATGCTTAGATTGCCATGCATGTATAAGGTCTGTCAGAACCTCATCAACGCCCACTGAACCTATCCCCTCACTTCCCCATATGAACAATGTGCCACCCTCAGTATGATGATGAATTCCTGCAGGGAACAAAATTACATTTTATGTCTCCAAATACCAAGCTAGTCCTCACCTTTGAGGATAATTCTGTTGCCGCTTCCCTCATTCTACCTTTAACCATGAAAACCCAAAGCAAACCTCCCCCCAACAAGATATATGGTTTTCCTATGGTCAAACTGCTGTCGAAAACATCTGTGGTGGCTTTTTCCAACATGCACCCCACAATGCACCTCTTGCCCACTGAGTGAGAGAGAGAGAGAGAGAGAGAGAGAGAGAGAGAGAGAGAGAAAGAGAGAGAGAGAGAGAGAGAGAGAGCTAGTTTCCCACATGATATGAGTGTCACAGTTAGTTCATACTTTACTCTAAAAAAGAATACGTACCATTTCCTATACACAAACTCAATAATGCTGAACTCAAGCTTTGCAAAACTGATTATGGACTATTTCCTATTTACCTTTGTTTTTCTTGAGAACTGTTTAGGTATCTCATGATAATTTAGATTTCAAGTTGTCAACCTCTCTAAACTCGGTCATACTTGGCACGTTTGTGATCATCATTAACCTTTTGTCTACAATGCAGGGCACTAGCCACCTTTTTCCAAAATAGCAGGTCTCACCGTTTTCAGAGGCGATATTAGTAAAGTAATTAAAACATGTCAACTCACCAGCAGCAGCAGCAGGACTATGTCGGGACTATCACAAGCACAGGCGACATGCATTGGAGTCCAGTAGTCCTCATCCTGATGATTTACATTAATCCCTCGGTCAATCAAGATTTCCGCAGCGAATACATTATCGTAGCGGGCACACTAAACACGAGAGACAAAGGCAAGTGATTCATTAGAAGTGTTTTTGTATGTGGGTTTGTGTTCCATGTATAATAACTATAGATAACCTCCAAGAATCACACCATGATGTCATCAGATGAAACGTCTCTATGATGTTGGTAATGGAGCCTGCTTGATGTTACCTCTTACACATGTCAGAATGATATATGAGAATGTCAGCAGTATATGGCATATGGATTTAACCAAGAACAAGTCGCTCCACAAATAAGGACATATCACATGTCAACAAAATATGGCGTTGCACTCTGAAAGGGAATTGGGTCGAAGCGTGCATGTTGACTGTGGCTCGGAGCTCGAGGTTTAATTAAAGGGACTCATACTCAAATGAATGAATTGAAGCTTCACCAACAAGACAGAGAGATTGGTTTCATGTGCTCATAATATAGCACGCACTGTCTCAGAAGTCACCTATTAGATATAATACAGGCTATGAGATGAATAACGAAAGTGACAACAATGTCCCCTGGTGGGATATAGACAAGAACTATTTGTCTGGCTTAATAGAAGGATGTTTAATGCATAACATTAAGTGACACAAACCATATAGAGTAAGGCTGCAACCTGAGGAGATTGATGAAACTCCTCAGGTTGCAGCCTTACTCTATATGGTTTGAAAGGTGACCAGCTGTTTTCTGATTGTGTATATGATTGGGATGGGCCTCATTAAAAGTTCGGCATTATTATTCTAGGTTCATTGTTAGCACCATGAGTAAAATTGCTACATTTACTGTATTCCAGGATATGGTAAATACCGGTTTTGAAGTCCCGTAGGACATCTTTGTGATTTAGAGGAATTACTGCAAGAGGTGATTATGTCCTGTAGCTGTTTCTTCCAACTATGCTCAAAACTTGTAATCTGGCAGACTGGAAAACAAGTGGCAAATCCATCACCACCAGTTGTTCCAGTCAGCAGCAAACTTGTAATGAGGCCATTGATGACTGCAATGTATAACAACACATACGGAATTTGTTTACATTTAAGGGTGCTATCAAATGTCTGTAAGATTTGCGGCTGAGAATTCCAAAGTGAGAAACTGGAATGCTTGTCTTTTCGGGAATCTGTATTCTTTGTTCCTCACTTTCCAATGTGGCAAATTCTCTGGGATGAGAAACGTAAGTCCTATTTGAATGGGGGTACTTTTGTTTGGTAGGAAAAAAAAGACAAGGTTATTTCCATAATGGCAGGTAAAGGTACGCAATTTGTGAACATACTGAGGTGGAATTTGTATTTAGTGATAGGTTTAAGTAGAATGCAAGACCAATCAAAACATTGTTCCAGTTGTCTGGGCTTCTGAGGACAATATTATTGATAAGGGTCTTTGATGAAACTGTTCAAAAAGACCCGACCTTTTTTGGAAGCGGGGGATAGACTGCTAATCATTGATGGATGCAATAGGGAAAGAATGTTTCTGCATGTCATGCTGAATGCATCACTGCTGTTTTAACTGTGCTCAGAATGATGTACTGCATTGCTTATGAGATCCAAACAGCATCCATGAAATGAGTCCTTCTCTGTTTGTGATGGATTCAAGTGATAAAAATTGTGCTTAACCTCTAATAAGTGACTGTTGAAACCAAGCAAAGAGATGGTAGCTCGTAGGTTGTGGTGTAGAGAGGATAGTGATGAAGGCGATGTGCAGACCCTGTGAGGATTCCACCATATTAGGTGTGGAAATAGGGGCAGATGATCATCATAAAATGGAATACCAATCTTCTGTTCGGTAGGAAACAAACCAGACATGGTTGTTTCCATAATGGCAGAGAAAGGCATGGTAATTTGCGAACATACTGTTATGCTGACATATGTTAAAGATATTTGCAAGGTCACTTTATTTGAGTAATGAATACATGTTTGTGGTAGGCTATGGTGAGGAAGCTCAGGCTGTATATGCAAGCTGGCATGGTAGAGCACATTAATGAAAATGTGAGGGTGCAGTTACTGGATATTATGTTCTCTCAAAAGGGGAGTGAATGGGGAACGGGTGAAACTGAGCTGGGGAAGAGAGAAACTAAGGACATATGTGGGGGTGCGCATACATAGTAGGTTTAAGAAAATAAGAACATAGAAAATAAACATTGTCTAATCAATAGATGATGGGATTAAGGATTGATCATTGATAGTTAGTATGGATGCGAATAGGAGTAGGGCTCAGTGTTTTGCAGTATTATGGCCTGGCCTGGGGTGATGTTGAAGGGCAAACATGAATATTGACTATGGTACAAGGACTTCAATAACGTGGAGAGTTATTCAGGGCTTTGCATCATAGTCAAACATGTTAACATAACCATGTGTCTAGTGAATAAAAAATATGGTTACTCAAATTGGCTCAAACATGACGATGATAAACTGGAGGAATGCTGATGCAAAGCGGCAAAGAAATAATGAGGCCATGGTGAATATATATGTGAAGTGAATTGAGAAAAATTAATAAGTGGAAGCTTGGTGCAGACAGTTATAGCAGAGAGTACATGCTTGAAGGTATTGTATGAGGCAGATCAATTCAGAATAGAATTCTGTTTCTGGTTAACAGAGTTGTACAGGAGAATTAAGTAGCATTCACAGCTGACGTCATAGTCACATGAATGAGGGAGTTGGCAGATATTCATTAGAAAATATGATTAGCGGCAATTGTTATGATGAGTGACATAAATTGGGTTTTCTCTTGAATGAGTGGCCGTAGTGTGGGTGCGACTAAGATGAACAACAGAAATCAATATGTATGAGTATGGGATACCAAAAGCAATTAGGCCAGACTACAGTTGATTCTAAAAGTGTGCACCATCTTAATCATATTGCATTATGGTGTGTTAGGTTGGTTGTATTAGGCCAATTAGCAAATCTGTTGTTTTCTCCTGCTGATGCACCTAACTCTGTCACTGTTGTGGTTTACTCAGGATTTCCTAAAGCTTCAAATAGTCATAATTGAATGCGCTGAGAGCAGATGCTTTTTTAAGCAGTGTGTGGCCAACTTACCAGCTCACTGTGGTATAACAGGCATAATCACATTAGCGTTTTTGTGTCTGTTTTTGTCTATGGTGCTCTCCTGGGAACAGGGAGCCACAATTTGAAGCATCCAGTGTCCTTGCTTTTTATTTTCCTATGCCAGTCACACAGGATTACCCTACCAACAAGGCCACCACGTGATTTAGTGTCTTCTAGGCTTACCCAACCCATATGCCTTCCCCAATACGGTGACTCACCAATAATTATGGTAAATCCTTCAGGATTAAACCTGAAAAATGGGAGAATAAAGCCACCCATCATCAGAGACATGATGCATGGCAACCTTGACTCTTGCTTGGGTTCTTTGTGATTTTCACACCCTTCTTCCTAATGTTTACTTCACCACACTGGCCCTGGAGGCTTTATCTGCATGAATTCTGGAGAATTGCTATTCTAAGCCATGCCTGGTTGATATCAGGATTGCTGTGCATGCCTTTACCTTCCCTATCCCAGCTTTCCCCTGCTTTTCCTCCTGTTGGCACTGCAAGAATGATCCTTAAGAGATCAAAGGGGATAGTAAAAGGATTATCATCTCGAGCCACAGGCCTCTATGCCCATGACAGCCATGCTCCAATGACCCCAGTGGAAAAGTATGCCTGCATATTACACATGGCTTTGCAGATACATTCTGTGATGACTAATAGGCAGTTTTAGAAAGTGTGATTAAGTCACTTCTCCCCAGATGGGAGCCTTTCCTTGTGAGGATCGGGAGGTGAGCCGGCTACGCGATACCCTCCTTAGTGGCAGAGGCAAGCAGGACCTCATTGGGAGAGGCTCCCCCCCGGGGACAAGGAATCACCCTTTTAGAGAAGAAACTCCTTACACAATTTACTGTGTTGCGTAATAAGAGTGGGAGCAGAGAAAGTTGTCAGAGGAGATACCCAGGAGCTTCAAACCAGCTGGAGAGCAGACACTGGTAGCCACAGGGAAACAATGGTTCCCAGAGCAGGGAGGATAGTGCATAGTTGATGACCAGGCTTCCCCCACTCACGTGTTTTAGGAGTGAGGACCTGCAAAGCCAAATGTAATCCCAAGAGGGACCCACAAGAGGGAAGCAGCGGTAAGCTTGGGAAGATTGAGGAGACCCTAACCCCTGCCGATAAGCTGATAATAGGTCATGCCGGAGTACGACAGAGAAAGAGAAAAGGCCAAGAACCAGAGCCCTCCTAAAAGTCACAGACTCAGCGAAGGAAGAGGATGCCAACCCAGTGACACATCCCTATTGCAGACAAGGGGCCTCATTACACGGATGGCGGTAAGGGATTACCGGCACCGGTAAAGGCACCGGTGCTGGTAATCCCTTACCGCCCTACTATGAGGTCCCTCAGTGGGTCCCGTCCTTAACATGTGGTCAGACCACACGTTAAGGACGGGGGCTGCTGATGGACTTCAGAGCAAATAACGGTACCGCTAATTGCGGTACCGTTATTTGCTCCTTCTCCATTCCCATTGAGCCCTGGGGGGGCTCAAATGGGAATGGGGAAGGGCCATGGTGAATGGTGAATTACCACCCCCGCCAACCTTGGAAGGGGGCGGTAATTCCACCATTCACCATGCCGGACTCCGGCAGCAACCATGGCGCTACTAGCGCCATGGTTACCGCCATCCGTGTAATGAGGCCCAAGGTAACAGGGAGAATGGGAGACCAGGGAGAGAAGAACATATCATTTAAAGAGAAGTGATATTCATATATTTGTCAGAAATGAATGTAACATTTGGGGTACCGCCCCTCGTATCAGTAAGAGAGACCGCTTAATCAATGGCATGATAATATGTGTCTAAGCACTAAGAATGAATATAACAATTTGCTCACTTATATAATACTCATCCCAGTGAAAGAATAAATGGCTAAGAGACTGAGAATCACTACTGGGCTAATCATAATCATCCCAGTGAGAGAACTTGCGGGCAAGAGATTGAGAATAGTTACTAGGCACATCATACTCGTCCCAGTGAACCAATACATGATCAAGAGAGTAAGAATGATAACTGGGCTCATCATACTCTTCTCAGTGAGATAATTGAATATTAAAATATTGGAAAACCTTTCTGGAACCTAGGTGTCCTTCAAAGAGGAATGCAGAGCAACCAGAAGATTGAGAGTTGTGACAAAAACCTGATCAGCAGTAATTCACAGAAGATGAATTGGGCATAAAAAAGAGAGGCATTTGATGACTGAGAAAGATAAAGTGGAAGAAAACCAAGGTCAAGAAACATCAGAGAATAATCTCCCACACATTCAAGAAAAGGGGATTCCAAAGAACTGGAAAAAGTCCTTAAAGGAATGGAACACGTTAAAACAACAGATAGCCAAAGACTATCTAAAGATTCTACACTAATATTCAGTTTTCAAGATATCCAGGTGAAGGGATTCATTCTCCTGGACCTTTAGTTGCTTTGTATTAGTGATAGGGTCAGCATAGGTAAGTGCTGGGACAGAGGACAGACTTTACTTTTGGACTTTATGATTGACGACGAGCAACCTAGTTAGTTTTGTTAAGTAGGGAAACCTGTAGCATAGGGAAATTGAGGTCTTTTTCATATCATTTGGAATAAAACTTGCTGATTATGGCAAGCTCTAGTCAGTCTCCTCCTTCTGACTCACCCATGGAGCAAAACATATATAATTTGTAGCCATATTCAATTGTACAAGTGAGTCAGTGTAACTGAGACACACACGTTCACTAAACACATCATTTTGTGCATTGTCTTTCATCTCAATAATGACAGGGAAACAAGTACACGCAAATGCCAAATAATACAGTTTCTTTCGTACATCCATGTATTGTAATATGTATTTTGCATTACGATAATTGAACACAATCTATTGACAAGTCCTTGATTACCAATTAGAAATAAGTAAAACTACACTGTAGCTTTGCTTGCTATTAGTGTATGTCACTTTAAATGTCGGAATGCAGCTGCACCTGGCCTGTACCTTTAATGCCTAGTTCCCAAGGCCAGAGAACTAGAGGTCAGCTTTGGAAGAATACAAGCACATCATGAATAACTCCAGTAACTCCATGGGGCCTAACTGAACAGCAACAGATTGCTATTCAAAGTATATTATAAGTATATTATAATTCTTACAAATGCAACTTGGATATTCATTTGCATGAGACCCTCATTTTGCAGTGTCTGACACTTTGTATTCCAGAGCCAGGTTATAATGAATGGATCTATTTCTGCAAGTTCCAAACAGCTCTCAACATAATGACCATTTGAAGTATCTGTTTCATGGATTAGAGTCTAAGGTAGACATTTAAGTTAATAATTAGCTGAGACCAGGACCATCACAGCATAGAAATGGAAAAGCAAAAGGACAGTGTATGTTTAACATGGCAGAGAAAGTAAATCACATTTTTGGTTGTAACTTTGGAACCCTTTGCTAGTTTAAAAAAAATGAAATTGGATTTGATTTCAATGAAGCCTTCTGCATAATATAAATAGAAGTACTATATATTCATATATGTGAATTATGAACACATTTGTATATTTCCATTAATTTTTCACATGGTGGATAAATATCTGCAGATTCAGAATTGTCTTTTGATTTCCAATATGTGAGACTCAATGATGGGAGAAGATCATAAGGGACAATTTGAGGGAAATTTTGATTTGAGTCCATACGGACACAAAACTACAGATGGAAGGAGAACATCTCCCATTGACACATGGTAAAATATATTGGACCAATCAAAATAAAGGGGAGGATAATTGGGAGTCGGTATGTGAGGAGAACCTATGATAGGCCACGTCCAGTAAGAAGATGTTGCATTAAGTGACTTTTCATGAGTGGAACATGCCTGTTAGTTAAGAGAAAAACACAAAGAAAATAGAGCAAATTCATGGGGACAAATGGTGCTGTGTGACAGGTGTACTGAGTGGGATTCTACCATTGCTGCAGCTGATGGGAATTCCCCTTAAGAAAGCATTTTTAAAGAGGAAACCTGATGCACACACTTTGCCAACTCAAGACCATCTGAGAGGGATTTAGAAATGAGGGAAAAGGCAGAGAGCAGTGATTTCCTGGCAGAAATTGCCTGAAGCTGTAGTTGTCCCCATGCGTCCAGTACCTTTAAAAGACAAACCATAAGTGATTGTTCCAGACCATGTGCAAGAATGTATATATGCCAGGAGTTATTTGACACTCTGGATAGCAATTCCAAGTCTTTTAAGGGAATAATTTACCAGCTAAGCCACTAAAGTGTATTGGGCTGCAAGGTAAACTATGTGGAAGTTTATTGAAATCAGTGTACATCATGGTCAAATTTGCAGAAGGCACCTACATAGTCTCTGACAGTAGGTGCAGAAAACACATTCTGCATCTGCATGGGCACCATTCAAATCTGGATTTGTGAAATGAAATGATTTATAAAAGATTCAGAGATTTCAAGAAAATTAACCATAGTTTACATGGACATAGCAATCCTGAGTGAAGCTACATCCTTAAAATGAGGTGTGAAGGAGGTTAGTTTTGTCATTTCCCAGAGGATTATGTCAATCTAAATGCCCAGTGTCATTTTTCTAAATAACACTATTGAGGAAAAAAAGACCTGCATTAAACAGACATCTAACGGCCAAAAGAAATAATGTGTTGGCTCAGTTCCTATTAATTGGTTATAGTCTCATGTTTGTGTGACTCTTTAAATAAACCCGGATTGTGCACTCTCCAAAAATAAGGCAACATCACACCCTGTATTTCAGAATTAAACTGCATTATATTTGCAGCAGAACTTTCTCGAGAGTGATGTCAAAGAAAATACTGTGTATTATATATTGCAAGGTGATTTACTTTACTGAGATGATGCGGTCAAGTAGGGTTAATATGAATGTCCTTGTCTGACAACATTGCATCAGTCCTGTTTTAGAAAAGATGCTCTGATTTGTTTTGTATGAATGGATGTTTGTGTGTATTGTGAATCCAATGAGCACATTAATAACAGGCAGGTTGCTTTTTTTCAGTAGGCAAGTGGCAGTACTTATTTGCCAAGGATATTTTAGGTGATTTCCCCACCATAAAGTTCAGGGACCACCTGTGGTGTTGCTTTATTATTATATATATATATATATATATATATATATATATATATATATATATATATATATATATATATATATGATAAAATATGTGTTTTATGTGGGTTTATATGTTCCTCATACAATTCCACACCCTTCCACCAATATGCACAGTTATCTGTTAGGACCCTCTGGACATCACTGGCTGCATTACATGTGGGGACCCCAACCCGTTCCCTGTACCTGAGCCCCTGCACACATGAGAAGGTTGCCTGGAATTGGCAGGACATCAAGGTGGCTGTACAAGGACCTGACAAAGCTCATTGCAAGCATCTGGATGCAAGAAACAAAACTCAAGGTCCTTACTGGATCTTGAAAATCACATTTCCAAGACCTGGGATGCACCGTTTCTGAGATATTTGCATTGCAATGCACTGCACCTCGCCAGAGTGAATATGTTTGTTTGTGGGTTTGTATGTTCCTCATACAAATCCACACTCTTCCATCACTCTGCACCACATTTTGCACAGTTAACTGTTAGGACCCTCCAGGCATTACTGGCTATATTACATGTGGACAGCCCACCCTGTTCCCCAGATTTCAGCTCCTGCACACCAGTGGTCGAAGTGTACGAAAAGAAGTAGTGGAGCTAGGTTCTCTGTTGGTCTGCCCCGCTCCCCACAAACCCCATTCCTGTGCCTCCTCCCACACACAATCCAAACCCCCAAACAAACACACCTGCTATTTATGGGAATAGGCAATGCAGTGCGCTGAAGTGCAAGCTTCAACTTCTTCGTACACTTATATATTTTAAAACTAAACCATTGCAGAAAGGTTTCTTTTTAAAATAAAAGTATAGGAACAGTGAAACTTAAAATTAAAAAGTATGGGAGCACCGCTCCCGACCGCTCCCGCCCACTTCGACCTCTGCTGCACACATGAGATGGTTTCCTGGAAGTGGCGGAACATCAAGGTGGTCATAGAAGGATTGGACAGAGCTCACTGCAAGCATCTGGATGCAAGAAAAAATATGAAAGGTCCTTCATGGACTGCAAAAAACACATTTCAAATCCCTAGGATGCACTGTACTGAGATATTTGCACCGCAACTCACTGCAGCACGATAGGGTGAGGTGGCAGGTGGGGAGAGCGCCCAGCAGGTCCCAGTCTGCTGCAGCATGCCAACTCTCGCCTCCGCTACATGTCTGCTCTGGGTTATGTCTGCCAGTCACACCTCCCCATTCTCAGTACAGCTTACTTCATAGTGAAAAGAACATCAAGCGATTAGTGACTCGGGACAGCGACCGACAAGATAATTGATTTTCAACAATGGCTGAGTGTTATCAGATCTGCCTACAAAACCCATACAGAGTACCTTTGGCTAGTTTTAAATAATACAGAATATTCGAATCAAAAACAGCCTTTTCCTTGTCCCAGAATTTTGGGATATGATGGTGTGGTATGCATTTTTAGATCAGCGGGTTTTTCTCTATAAAAACAACCCTTCGAAAATAGGATATTTTCAATTGAACAAACAACAGTTGGCCAAAAACAGATACATAAAAGTGGCCCAAAAACGGACTGATTGCTGGGTATGGGTTATTAAGTTATTGTAGATTTGAAAACAAACCCTGCTTTTACCACTATTGCTTTATGGGAATGAATGAAAACCTGGAGTCTAAAGAGTCTCCCAGTTTTCAACAATCCATGCTGGTAAAGCACAAAAGCTCTGCTTAGAGATTTCCACAGTTCATATTCACAGCTGTGCCCCTAAAAGGATTTCATTTTGTGTTGCCTTCCATTGTTTTGCATATGGTATTTCCACTTTCTGCAATGGCTTGGCAAGCAAAAAACAATAGTTTGGATGGCTGCCTCCTCAACAGCAGTGGTCGAGTGTACGAAAAAAAGTAGTGTAACTATGTTCTCTGCTGGTCTCCTGCATGCTACCCAAACTCCCAAACAAACACACCTGCTTTTTATGGGAATGTTCCATGCCGTGCACTGAATTGAATGTTTCAATTTCTTCCTAAACTTTTATTTTAAAACGAAACCATTCCGGAACAGTTTCTTTTTAAAATAAAAGTACAGGAACAGTAACATGTTTTTTTAGAGTAGAGGAGCACCACTCCCATGTGCTCCCGTCCACTTCGACCACCGCTTAAGAGACCCAAATCATCTCCTTAGTATCCGCCTGGGATGACCTAAAAAGAGCAGCTGATGCAGAATGCTGTGCTGTACTCATCCTTCTTGATGTCTCTGCTGCCTATGATCCCATCAATTACGCCATCCTCCTAGAAAGACTACGCTCATTAAGAATCAAAGACACAGCCCTCTCTTGGATCTACTCTTTCATCTTTAACTGCTCCCAAATCATGATCCTCAACCTCACGTCCAGTAACAGAAGGGGTCCCACAAGGAGCATCCCTTGTGGGACCCTGTTCTTCAACAACTATATAAACCCTCTGCCCGCACTGATCCGCTCCCACAACCTTACCTGCTACAACTTGAAATCCCCAAATTGTCAGGCTTCAATCATCCAGATGTCAACATGCCTCTCGGATATTGACTTCTAGATGCTGACCAACCACCTCATCCACAATCCTGGGAAAACTGAAAACCTAGTTGGTGGGAAAACAATGCTCCCCCCCAACCCATTAGATGGCGGCAATCCCTAGGCCCCCCAACGCCAACCTCAACCACAGTGAAAAACCATGGATGCACACTGGACATTAACCGTGTTTCCAGATCCTGTTTCTTCCATCTACGCATCCTTTGGCATATCTTCCCTTTCCTCACCTATCCTCAGCATTTCTCCACCATCATATTCATCATATTCTCCCGCTTAGACTATGCAAACTGCCTTTAACTATGCGCACCAGCATTTCAGCTAAGGAAACTGCAAAGAGATCCAAAACACAGCAGCCCGCGTGCTCATTAAGCGTTCTCCCAGAGAACGCATCAGCCCTACACTAAGAGTCCTCCATTGATTCCCTATTGGTCGAGGAGCTACCTTTTTTAAAAAAAAAATGTGTTTATAACACAGCACATCGGAGAACATAAACATCAACTATTGTTTGCAACCCCATAAAGTGAATCTACCATGACATTACCCCTATGTCACCCCTGTTATCCGAAGGTGTGTCCCCACTCACAGTCTCATTGGGTCAGTCCAGTGTTCGCTGGTTGAGTGGAGGGCTCACGTGATTAAGCGTGGCATGTGAGTCAGGGCTGGGATGTTTTGGTCATAGTCTAGCAGCGGTGTCCAGATGTTCATAAAGTGGTGGAGAAGGCCTGCTTTGGCCGAAGTGACCTTTTCAGCTATCACAATGTCCCAGGTTTTGATCCACCAGAGGGACAACAAGGGGCCCTCCGCGGACTTCCAGGTGTGTGCTACCGTGATTTTGGCTGCCAGCAGGAGTTGAGTTATCAGCGCAGCCCCCCTCCGTCCTGTCCTTGGATAGGAGTCTGGGATCGGAATTCCTAGGAGGACCTGCTCGGGGGTCAGTGGTATTGACGTCTGAGTGATGTCTTTTATTATGGCACGGCATTGAGCCCAGAACACTCTTACCTTGGGGCATGTCCACCACATGTGGAAATAGAACCCTGGAAGGCTGCAGCAGCGCCAGCATTTTGGGTCCAAGGTCTGCTGGAAGTGGTTAAGTCGAGGGGGGGAAATACCAATGCAACAATAGTTTGTGGGCACATTCTCGGTTAGTGATGCAAGGGGAGGCTGTGCATGTCCTTGACCAAATATCCATCCATGTATGGTCCTCTATGCCGTGACCTAGGTCTGCCTCCCAGTGGGTCATGTAGGAGGGCTTGGCGCAGAAAGGGTCCTCCTGCAGTAGTTTGTAGAGGGCTGAAATCTTCCCCCGAGCTGGCAGGTCATTTACTGTAAGTTCCAGTGGGGCAGTGGTTCTGGTCGCTGCCGCTCGAGTCTGGGGGTGAGAGCACCAGTGCCTCAATTGGGCGTGGGTGAACCGGTCTGTTTCTGCTAGTTGAAAGGTTTGTTTGCATTGTTCGAAGGTGTGGGGGTCATCCCCCTCAAAAAGCTATCCCAGTGACACAAGACCGCCTGCCACCCAGTTTCCAAAGTTCCTTGGGCTGGAGCCCGGGGAGAAGGCTGGATTAAGGAAGATAGGGGAGAAGGAGCTCAGGTCTCCCAGGATGTTTTTGTGCCTGCGGGCCCAATCCCAGGCCTTCATTGATTATTTTGTGGAGGACAGCATGTCTGGCCAAGTTCGGCATAAGGTGGAGGGGATAAATGGTAGAAGGTGGAGGGGAAGAGAGAGGCAGGATTGTTCGATCTCCACCCACTTTGGGCGCCCCAAGGCAATTCCCCATGCCTGGAAGTGGCCCAGCTGTGCCACGATTTGGTATTTATGGAGGTTTCGTGCTGCCCATCATAGTTTTTTGGGGGATACGTGCCTTTTTGCCCTTCCAGACGAAGTCAATGGTTTTCCGTTGAAGTCATTGCAGAGAGGAGAACGGAATTGAGACGGGAAGAGCGGAGCAGGCATACAGAAACCGTGGGAGAAGATTCATCTTGCCTGCCGTGATGCGGCCTAAGAGAGAGATTTCTTGTGTCTGCCAACAGTTGAGGTCCCTTTCCATTTCTTCAAAGAGGGGGGGAAAGTTTGTTTGGTATACTTTTGCTGGGTGGCCTGGGATCTGGACTCCCAAATATGGGATAGACTTGACATTCCACTGGAACGGGGTTTGTTGCTCTAGGGTCTCCCTCTCACCTGGGCTCAGTCCCACTTCTAGGGCCACCAATTTTGCAAAATTGATAGCAAATCCTGCCACTTCCCCAAAGCCTTGGATCTCGTTTAAGGACATCTTCATGGAAGCCGCAATGTCAGTGATGGTCAGAAGCACGTCATCTGTGTAAAGCGCAATTTTATGTTGAGCGGGGCCTCTCTGCAGGCCTTTAATCAGGAGTTCCGGCAAATCTGCTGGGCCAAGGGCTCCATGTCTAGAGCGAAAAGCAGGGGGGATAGAGGGCAGCCCTGTATTATTCCACATGTGAGTGGGATCTGGTCTTATAAGAGGCCGTTGACTCTCAGCCGGGTCTTGGGTGCTTGATAGTTTGCTAAAACCATTCTTTGCAAGGTCAGGCCAAAACTGAAGGCCTCAAGGGTGAGGCGTAGATAAGTCCAATCCACTTTGTCAAAAGCCTTGGTTGCATCGAAGGCCAGCAGGGCGAGTTGTTGCGTTTCCTGTTTGGCAATCTCTATCACGTCGAGGGCCCTCCGGATGTTATCTTTTGTTGACCTGTGGGTAATAAATCCCGTCTGGTCTGGGTCTATGATGTTAGGGAGGACAGGCACTAAGCGGTTGGCCAAGACCTTGGAATATATGTTAGCGTCCAGGTTTAATAGCGAGCTGTGTCTGTATGAACTGGTGTCCTTGGGATCTTTTCCGGGTTTGAGAATAAGGACTTTGGTGGACTCCTGCATGGTTGGGGTGCCGGTCCCAGAGGCGGCAAATGAGTTAAAAAGTCGAGTTAGCGGTGCCACCAGTTGGGGCCGGAATAGTTTGTAAAATTGGGTAGAAAACCAGTCTGGACCCGGGGCTCTGGGTCTCAGGCTTTTGATGGCTCCCTCGACTTCCTCGCCGGAGATGGGGGTTTCGAATCCCTACCTAGTTGCAGGCGTCAGGAGTGGGAGGGCGGCCTGTCGGATATAGGCCTGTTGTTCACTTGGATTCCTTGGGATGGCCATCATTATTTCCAAATGGTGGGCGACTGCTAGGCGTAGCGTCTTGCCTTCCACGTAGTGGGTCACTCCCTGTGGGTCGCGGAGACCAAGGATGGTGTTTCTTTTCTTTACTTTGGCCAGTTTGTTTACCAACATCCTGTTCACTTTGTTATTATTGACATAGTACCATTGTTTTGTCCTGGTCAACAGATTTGCCGTGGAATCGGCGTAATGTGCTTCCAGTCTCTTTCTTGCCACCTTTAGGGCCCTATACATTTTCAGGGACCAGCCTTTCAGTTTATGGGTAGCTTCAACATCTTGGACCTTCGCCTCCAGGGTGACACGGGCCGCCTGTTTTCATTAATGGAAGGCCGCGCCTTGGGTGATCAATTCCCCTTGGAGCACCGCTTTTATGGCATCCCAAGTGTTGGCTGGCGAGGTGTCTTCGTCATGGTTTTCCATGAAGAAGTTTCGAATCGTCCTACTGCCATATTGCCCAGAATGGGGTCGTAAAGGTTCCATTGGTAGCGAGGGGGGGGGCCTGATTATGGGCTCACTAGGTTAATGAGACTGGGGCGTGGTCCGAGAGGATCCGAGGGCCAATGGAGACATTGGGCCTCATTACACGGACGGCGGTAAGGGTTAACGGTCACCGTTAATGGCAACGGTGACCGTTAACCCTTACCGCCGTACTTCGAGGTCCCTTAGCGGGTTGGTGCTTTAACGCCTGCTTTTTGCAGGCGTTAAAAACCAACCCGCTAAGGGACCTCGGAGCTAATTACTGCACCGCAAAATTGCGGTGCCGTAATTAGCGCCTTCCCCATTCCCATAGAGCCTTATGGGGCAGAAATGGGAATGGGGAAGGGCAATGGCGGAAGGGGGATTTACCGCCCCACCGACCTTGGAATGGGGCGGTAAATCCCCTTACCGCCAATGCGGTGCCGGTAATTTACCGGCATGGTCCAGGGTGCTAATAGCACCCTGGATCACCGCCTTCCGTGTAATGAGGCCCATTGTCATAAAGGAGAGGAGCTGGGGGGAGGCCAACAGCAAATCAATCTTGGAGAAGGTGCGGTGTACATATGAGTAGAAGGAGTAGTCCTTCTTTTCCGGGTAGAAGACTCTCCAGGTATCGACGATATTTAGCGTCCGAAATAGATGGAGCAGTTCAGTTGCTAGCTTTAAGTCTCTGGAGGATGGGGGTGCGATCTGTCTTTAAAGGGTTCCGGGCCTCCATTGAAGTCTCCCCCAATGATGACTTGCCCCAAAATGAATGGGAGGAGGGACTCCTCTAGATCTCGATAGAACGCTTCCTGATGGTTATTCGGGGCATAAGCTAAGATGAGGGTGTAGAGTTGGCCAAAGATTATGCATTTAATTGCGATGAAGCAACCCTCCTGGCATTTTAGCGTGTGAGAATAGGCGTATTCAGGTCCTTCGCAAATAGAATGGCAGTGCCACCCTTCTTGGTGCCATTGGACGCTAAATATTGTAGGGGGAAAGATCTGCGTAGGCGGGAGAAGTCTGTCGGCATCAAGTGGGTCTCCTGCAGGAAAGCTACGGAGGATCGCTCATCCTGCAGCAGTTATAGGATAGACTTCCTCTTCGGGGGAGAATTTAGGCCTCTGACATTTAAGGTGGTAAACTTCAGTTTCTAGTGTGGGGGCGGTCTTCTATGTCGTCTCGCTGTGCGGGGGGGGGTGGGAGGCAGGGTCAGCCATGTTCATGGGGGATAAGTGTGTGGGGTTCTCCTTAGGCTGAGGGTTTTCAAATGGCCTCCAACAGATGTGTAAACTTCCAATTTAGGCCTCCAACGGGGGTCAACATTGTGGTGAGGGGGACTGATTGTAATCCCTCGGTAGGGCCCCTCACCACCCAGGCTGTCAACAGCCAACTTGGCTGAAATATCCTCCAACGGTAACATGGTGACATCCACCTTGGAGGAGGGTGTGGACCGCATGGGGTCTGCGGCAAGTTTAAGAGAGCTTAAATGGTTCCAGTGCTATGTAGTCTTCAGGAATATCCTTAATCGCCATTTAGGTTTGTGGGTTCTCTGCACTCTGGTCCAGGGAGCGCGTTTCGGTTTGGGGGAGGTAGTGCCCAGGGCAGGACTCATCCTGTCAGGGGGGATGACCCCGCGCCCCCAGGGGAGCCCGGGCCCAGGATGGACGCTGCATCGTCGAGGTGACTGATGATTCGTGGGGTGCCATTGTGCGAGAACTGTAGTGCTGTGGGGAATAGCCACCGGTAGCGGATCTGCTGGTCTCGCAGGAAGAGCGTGAGTGGACGAAGCATTCTGCGCTTCTACAAAGTTAGAGGGAGAGGTCCTGGAAAATCTGGAGTGGGGATCCATGGAAAGATAGTTCATCTCCTGAGCAACCAATCGCTGAAATGACCTCCTTGGTAGTATAAAAGTGGACTCTCGTGATTACGTCTGGGGGGGGAGTCCAAATCGGTTCCTCTGTGGGGTTGCAGTCTATGGGTGCGATCAAGTAAGAGCTGAGCCTCGTCAAGATTCGGCATAAATGACTGGAAGAAGCTGCCCACATACTCGGGGATTTCCCTATCAGAGATTGAAGAAGGCACCCCCCGGATACATAGGTTATTGCTTCGGGAGCGATTTTCCATATCTTCCTGTTTGAATTCAAGGATTTTGGTTCTGTCCATGAAGGTCTGCATGGTGCGTTGCACTTCCGCTAGCGAGTTAGAATGATCTCCGGCCAGTCCCTCAGCCTCGCCCATTCTGTGTTCAACGTCACTGACCCGTTGCTCTGTTTGTTCTAATTTAGCGGTGAGTTCCACCATACAGGATCTGAATTCCAATTTGATGTCGGACATGAAGGCCTGGAGGTCTTCTTTGGTTGCAAGGGTTCCTTTATCCTCTGTAGCCTTCTGCGGAGTGAGTTTAGGGGGTTCGGCTTTTTTTCCTTTCTCCGAAGCCAGCAGTATGGTGGAGATGTCCGCAGATTTAGAGGGTTTTGGAGCTTTGGCCATGGTTCCAAGGCGGGGGGGGCAACTCCTGATGGGTCTGCCTGGGATCAGCGTGTAGGTCAGTGGCTAGGATGCCAGTTGAGTCACCGGCCATCTTGAGGTCTCAGCAAAGGGGGTAGAGTGGGCCGGGGCACCCCAGGAATGAGTGGACAAGGTATATTTCTTCACCACACTGGGGTGATGAAATTGCCTTGTTAGGGGGGGTGCGCAGGGTTTCCAGGTGTAAGGTGGCTATAAGCTCTTAACTCCCCCTTTGCTGAAGGAGTCCAGATTGAAGATGGTGGAGTCAGGCCCTCCCCAGCTGATGAGGGTGGAAGGTGGGCAGGAAGCCAAGGGAGGCATCAGTGCAGCTTTGGGGAAGCCTCAGTGTGGGCTCCAGGGGCCCTGGAGTCCAAGAGAGGGCTGTTGAGGCTTAGGCAGGCAGGGGGGTGTTCATGTGGGCCCCAAGGGGGACATTCCACCCCACCAAGGCGAGGCAGGTGGTGACTAGAGCTGCAGCAGGCCGCAGAAGCCTCCCTTTGGTGGGCAAAGAGAAGGCTGGTTGGTCTCCAAAGGGCCTCTGTGTGGGCCAGATGAGGGCTCCGTGGAGCCGATGAGGCTTCAGCTGATGTGAACAAAGCAATCCCCATTCAGTGGATGCGTTCGCGAGCTCATGAGAGTGTACTCCTTTCGGGTGCCGGAATCGTCACCAGGTGGTGGCTGGGAGTCCCCCTCTAGGAGAGCGCCCAGCGATCACAGGTTCACTGCCTCCGCACCCAGCGGGGGAGGTGCAGGCATTCCATCGGTGGCCGTGCTGGCGCGTAGATAGAGGTAGAAGGTGCACAGGCTCCGATTCCAGGGGGGGACAGGAGGAAGCTTTTGGGGGCCCCCTCGACCCGAGGCTCAGGTGGCGAGGGGCCGGAGCACCCCGGCACTGGTGGCAGGTGGGTTGCGGGAATGGATCCGGGGGAGGTGAAGGCTGGCCATTGGTGCTAAAATGGAGGCGCAACTCCAGGGAGCCTCATTGCCCACGAGTCCTGGGCGGGCCAGGTCTTCAGGTCGCTCCCCAAAGCGCCTCGGATGCGATTGAAGATCAGGAGCAGAGTGAGGCAGAGCCAAAACTGGTGAAAGGTTGCCAGCAGGCTGCGGGACGCAGGTCGTGGGGTTGTAGCTGCCATTTTAGATCGAGTTGTGGACCATCACAGGAGACTTCCCTCTCCGTGTTTTCAACGTTCCCAGGAGCGTTATACTCTCGGATTGCTGCGGTTGGTGCTTCATATCATCCGCAATCTGAATCCGTCAAGTGTGGACGATGGACATGTCAGAAACCAGCAAAATATACGTGTTGCCGTGGGCCCATGCGGAGGCCATCAAAGGAGCTGCCTCATCACTGGCGCTCCAGACCACGCCCCAGAGGAACTACATTTAAAGCCATGTTCATTACCCAATGGGCCATCCACAACACGGCATGGGATTCCTTCAAGACAAAATCACTCGCTACCACCCCTCATGGACTTTCAGATCTTGCACAGCATCTCTCCTAGTGGTCCCACAGAGATTAGAGAGTTTGCTTTTGAGGAGTCTGTTTATTCTATCAATAATGCTGATAAATCAAGCACATCTGGTGTTTAATGCCAAGTAGTGCTGTGATCTCTTTGAAGTGTGCTGTTGTCGTAATTCAGTACATCACACAATTCCCATCGAGAGAAAACCTTGCACGGTAAGAATGTGCACAAGATCCGGCTTCAACCTATTGTGGAAAAGGGCATACTACAACTATTAAATATTGGGAACCATTCCATCTTTTCACTATGTCTGCATAGTCTATGTGTAACTTACGGAATGGCCCAATGGGGTGAGGTGGAGTTCCTCGTAATGTTCGGAGCATCATGCCAGTCCTGAAAGTTTGGCAGGTGGTGCAGTGTATTATCATGTGTGTGAGATGCTCTTGAAGATTTGGCGTAAACCAATCTTCCTACATGTCTGCTAATATGTGCTGCCTGAAGCTTTGCGACGGATGGTGCAGCTGATCGAATGGTATGGCCAAGAGCTATACAGGCATAACTGTCCTGCCAGTACATTCTTGCCTGGATAGTAAGTCCGTAGGGGACTGTTTACACCTTCTCTTTGACCATAATTCTGTTTCCTCATTTGGTTTCCTGCTTGCAGTTTTAGGAGTAATGGGCAGTGCCATGTATGTTGTGCTTTGTTGATCATGCGATTTTGTAGTAATGACATACTCTGAAATTATTGGGGCAGTTTGATAGGTTGCCTTTTTGGCTGCAGTATCCACTGCAATGCTCCCTAATGAAATTTCATCAGTGTTGCCGGTGTGGGTGGCGCACTTAATGACTGCTACCACAGGGAGTTGTGACAGTGCGGAAATCTGTGTATTTAGTAGTGCAGAATGCTGCACTAGGAAACCATCTGCTCTACGGAACCCTCTCCTTTTTCACTGTGACATCCCTGCATGCATAATTGTAGTGACGTATACTGAGTCTGAATTAATGGTCATGTGGCAACCTTGTCATGCATGTAGCACCTCAATGAGCACCACAAGCTATGCTCCTTGTGCTGAGTAGTGCTTGGGTAATCTCTTCATCATTAGTGTCTCATATTTTCCTCCCTATAGGCACACAACTGCCGCACCTGTATGTCTTGGTCCTGTGTCCTGGTGAACTGTTGCTGAACCATCAACAAAGTGTACTTCCCCTTCCTCTAATGGGCTTGCTTTGCTTTGGGGATGCCATCCTCTTCCCCTTCATATGTGGCAAAGTTAGGTCGATGCAAGTCTTCGTCTGTACACACTTCTTTGAGGAACGTGGTTGTATTTACTATTTTGTATCGCACAACATGAATATTTGGACTGGAGATGATAATATTGTATGCTTATGCTCTGTGTGTGGTCAGGGTAGACTTTGATGTTTCTAAGATGGCAAATACTGAATGTTCCACATACAATGGCACTGAGCATCCCATCAAATTGTGGAGCTTTTTTCAATTGCGAAGGCAGCTGCAGCAAGTGCTTGTTTGCATGTGAACTGCCCCTGCCTAACTGAATCAAGCGTACCAGTGTAGTAGGCCAATGGCTTGTGGCCCATTGTACTTTTCTGGGTGAGTATGGAGCTCACAAGTATGTGCGAGAATAGGGGATGTGGAAATGACTTCTTTCAACTCATTGATATTTTGACTTATGTCTGATGTCCATTTTAATTTGAGGTTTCCTTTCTGTACTTCCTTGAGACCCTGTAGAAATGGCGTTATGTATGCTGCATAATCTATATCCATGTTCTGTAGTAATTGCACAACCATATGAACTTTTGCATGTCCTTCACTGTCATAGTTCTGGGGGTGGCATGCACAATGCCGCTCTGTCTGGGATTATTCTCTTGCCGTTCGCTGATATCAAATGGCCCAAGTACAGTACTTCTAGTTGCCAATATTGGTCTTGTAGACCTTGTACTCTTTATGGCCAAGAGATGTAGAAGGGTACAAACAAAGCAAGTTGTCCATGTAATGGATGACCATACTAGGCACTTGTATGTTACCTACATCTGCATGTAGCATTCTGTTGAATATACTTTGGCTTTGTGAGTTGGGATGCAAATTAATTGAAAAGAAGGTGTTTTTTAAATCAGCTACTGTGAAGTGGGTCGCTTCTTTAGGGATACTACATAGGATGGTGGCAGGGTTCGGAACTACAGGGAATTTGTTCTGTTCTACATCAGTTTGAGGGCGTAGATCCTGGCTCATTCTCCAATTGCCCCCTGTGACCTTTTTTACAGGGTAGATCACAGTATTGCACAGTGAGGTGGAGGGCATATTATCCCTTGGTGAAGCAAGGCTGGTATTGTGTCTTGTATTCCCTCTTCTGCCTTCATTGACAATGGTATTATTTAACTTGTGGTAATACTGCTCAATCTTCCATGTAATTTGTACTGGGGTCACTTCCTTTAGGAGCCTACGTCATGTGGGTTGGTTGTCCACAACTGTGCAGGCACATACTCCAAGTCAGCCTCAATGAAGGGAGGTGGTGCAACAATGGCCCTCATTCCAACCCAGGTTGTAAGTTCCCTACTTTACCACCATGGTGTAAACTCTGTTTACACCATGGTGGATGGCGAATTTACCGCCCCGTTCCAAGGTGAGTGGGGCGGTAAATCCCCAATCCCCATTTACCCTTCCCCATTCCCATTTTTGCCCCATAGGGCATAATGGGAGTGGGGAAGGCGCTAATTACGGCACTGTAAATTACAGTGCCGTAATTAGCGCCAAGGACGCTTAGAGCCTTGGTACTTAACGCCTGCTAAAAGCAGGCGTTAAGGTGGAAATCAGGTGTTAAGGGTTAACTGCGCCGACGGTGCCATTAAACCCTTAACGCCTGGGTTGGATTGAGGGCCAATGGCCATTAGAGGGTAATACACTCTTCTATACTGCACCATGATCTTGCAGGGGATGCACATTTCTAATATTATCTCCCTGTAATTGTCTTTGAAAAGTCCTGCATGTGTTATTTCTTTGAGGGGTACGGTGTGATAATTACATAACACAGCACACCACTGGCATTCTTGCCTGTCAGCTCCGAGGACAACCACTCTCCTTGCAAATACCTCCAACCCTTGTAGGTCTAAGGACAATATTTTACCTGCTACCAATTCCGCAGACACAACAGGGTGGAAAATGAAATCGGTTGGCACTCTCTAGCAGGATTTGGCAATTTGTGGCACTGCTTCAACGAGTACTGTTATGCCATAGATGAACATGTCTGGGTGGACGGGTATGCCTCACACTACTACATCACATGCCATGGCATGGATTATGACCATTGCTCAAATTGTGCACATCCCCGGTGTTACACATACAATGCCGTGATCAGTAAATTATATTGTCATGTTTAATTTTCTAAGCAGATCCCTGCTGCGCAAGGAGAACTCTCAGAGTATAATAGGGGAGCATACAGCACCTTTCCCCCTACTTTCACATCCAAATCTCTAGTAACTGAACCATAGAAATAGCCCCAGAGAATCCCTGTGTGTCAATAGTTCAGCCAGACAATGGGATGACCCCTTCACTGATGCATTATTTCTCAGCACCTGAATCAACCATAAAAATGAATTGTTTGTTGCCTTTCTTTGCCCCACTGAGGGTTCCTCTTCAGGGTTGAGGGTCATGGAGAGTACCGGACACTCAAGTGCTCTCTTTAGTCTGTCCTAATCAGGGTATTATTTATTCCCAGAAATGAGAAGGGGTTTCTCTTCACCACTGTTGCGCCATGGAACGGAGCAACTGTACCACTGGGCGCTTTGTTAAAGGGGTTCATTTTTCTGTCTGCAGAAAGTTGTTGTGGAGCAAGTATTGTTGCATAGTTTGCTGTTGTTGCTGCTGTGGGGGAAGGCCTGGTACCTACAGGAGCAACTGCATGTATGCTTGGAGTATTTCATGGGGTATGGAGATCGTTCTAGGAGTCGTCCCTTGAGGGGCCGCATGGACGGTATACCATGATTTTGTTGACCGTAAGTATACCCCACTCCCTGTCTGCTTATACACTCTCTTGAAAAATGTCCCCATTTTCCACAGTTCCAACAATGTGATGGCCCTATTCCTCCCCCTCTGGGCCAAATTCCTCCAAATCCACCTAACCTTGATCCTCTGAACCCGCATGTTCCTCGTTGTTGTACTCCTTGCCACTGTGGGCTGACGCCATGGGTGTTCTGGCCCCACTGTCGAAGTCCTCTTTCTGACCACACTGCGGATATTCAGGCATTCACAAAACTAGGGGTGTAGCCTTTTTTTACTTCTGTCTGTGCTGGCGTCGATAATGAAGCCTCCACAGCGACCTTATCTAATTTAATCTGTACTAATTTAGCTTCCTTTTCTTGTCGCATATGAGTCGTTTCCTTGTCACGTTCCTTTATCCATCTGCAATGGTGTACTATTATGCTCTGTATTTCAGGCCACCCCTTTGCCTCAAACCCTACAATTTTGTATTGTACTTTCTGTAGTTCTTTGGGCAGGTCCTGTTTAACAATAAATTAGAAAAATGGTGTTGCTTGATCCCATGCATTACCTGCTTCAGGTCTCCACATCTCCAGAACCTTAATAATGAATTGAGCTGTGTCTTTGTTGTCACTCATAGTACATTGCATTATGGACTGTAAGTTGGGTGTGTCAGTAAATGCTGCTGGAGTGCATCCCATAGGTTCGCTCTTGTTCCATTGTGTGTGTCGTTACCCATGTTTTGACACACACATCGGCAGCCTGATCTCTGATAGTAGCTACCAAAAGGCTTTTCATGTCTCTTACTATTAGGGACACTCTTGACATCTGTTTTTCAAATGCATATATCCACTTCCCCATGCCCACTGGGCTGGGAGTGCTTTTATTAGATTGTTTTTGTCCATCTGGGCCCATGGCACATAATGAGGCCTGTCGGTCCCCTTATCTATGAGAGGCATATGCAGTCATGCTTTGTTCTCCCATCTTCTTCTCACTTCCCTTCTTCCTTGCTACTGCCATCTAGCCAAACCTGCTCCGTAACCTCCCATCCCATAAACTTTCCACCATGGGGTTTGTTCGGGTTCCTGTTCTTCCTCCGTATCCTCATCCTCAAACTCATTGAATGTACTCCATCCGTCAGCATTGTCATATCCTGGGATGTCTGCCTGTTCACTTCCTTCTCCCTCCTTTTCCATGTGTTTTTTGGGTGTATTATCTACCCTGAATAGGATATCTCCTGCTTTCCATCCATCTGATGCCTACTCTACCTGTATGTCAGCTTTCAGTTTGTGTTGAACTGTTCGCAGTATATCCAATTCTGCTCTTGCTGAGGCCAATTCCACCTCTAAATCAATTTATTTTTACGTTGGCATGACCTGGGGTGTCCAGAGGGGACATATGGGGGGGTGGTGGGGCTGTCACTGCTGTGGACACATATGTAGGGTTACTATAGCCAACCACGGGGAAGGCCATTACTGGGTATATCCCTCCATGCTGTGCTGTCACCCCGTCCTCTCGCCCAGAGCAGGCGCCCTTGCTAATGTCCTGTCTATTTTCCCCCTTACTCTCTTCTGTTTCTTTGAACATCTTCCAAAAGTCTAAGATCTCCTTCCTCTTTTGTAACTGTTTTCCCTTCTATTTGGCTGTTAGGAATATGGCCATGTGTTACAACAAACCCTTTTTGTGATAGCCCTGATCTGGCCATGAGCGGGCCATACCCACCCCTCTTGTCTCTGTCACCCACTGCTTTTGGTACGTCTCAAGACGGTCTCGATACATCAGTAGGGTCACACAAATATACTCTATTGGGGTTTCCTCTCCCATGGTGGTGATGGACACACCATTGTTGCCCTTATGTGTATATTAATGCACTGCACACAATGTTACAGTTTGTCAAACAGAACACAATCACTTCCCCTCCCTTCTGTCTAAAAAATCAAAAAAGTCCCCCCCTTCTTTGTCATCACACTGTCGCTCACACACTCCGCACACTCAAATATACCACAAATCACACAATGCCGCTCCTGGGCCTTCACCCTACACAATAAAAAACAATAAAACAAGCTAAAATAACAAGCTAAAATAACAATTACTATTCCCAAGCCCTCTAGTTATGCAGGGCTTCTATATATTTCCTTTTCCTCTGTTACACAGTATGATTGGTGCAACCTTCTCCCCTCACTCGGAGAGGCTCCCTACCATTCCATTTTCCTTTCATTAATATTCTCCTCCAAAAATGCATACTACCAAAAAACCAAAACAACCCACATGCATGCCACACCTATAATTTCAATATCCGTGTGTCCACACTGTTCACACTCTCCCATACATCTATCCCCTACTCGTTATCCCTTGCAAGGCTATATTCATGTGCGCGTTATCACCCAAACTCCTATGTCACAGAGTTCCAACAACACCAGCCTGCACTTCTCCTGGGAGCTGCGCCCTGCTCCAAAAAGCATACAGGAAATCTGCAGACGGCTCATGTACAGCCAATGAGAAATACAGTTTTTTGGGGCTGGTCACTGTAGGTGGGAGTGGCTCCTTTGTAGAGAGTGCCTGGACACGTCTGCAGGTATTGGGGGTGCTAGGATCACATCAGAGTCACCACATGGAGGCACGCTCACAAACACTCATGCCAGAAAAAATACAACCCGCTAGGGAAAAAAGGCCAAGATATTCTTGCAAGGATAACAAGTTTTAATCACACAAAAAATAAGTATGCCAGCAAAGAACTCTGCTTCTCAAGAATGTTCTGCCGAAAAATGGTACAAGCAGAATGTTATAAGGAACAACATTGTCATCAATGACGCACACATGTACAGTAAAAAACCTCTGTGGCTGGTTGGTGAGACCATTTACATTGGCGGCCTGCTCCATAGGGGATACCAGGCTGCTATTGGTCACAGCCCCGTTCATCCGTGTTCCATCACGTGGGGTTTGCTGGGCTTATCGGCCCACAGCACCGTATAAATAAACTCAACGAGACTTACTGGTTCTTTGCAATTGATGGCAATACCATCAATATATCTAAAGAAGTAAAAACTCCCCATTATGATCATATGTCACTTTTGGAAAAATGGAATTGTGCATACTTTTTTACGTTTCTCACAAAGACTGCTGTGAGTTTAACGTTTTGCACCATGTAGTCTCCATTCTACATTATAGTGTTGGTGGCTGCTGTGAGGGGTGGGACTGTACACAGTAGTTACAAGCTTGCAAGCCCAACCTGACAGGCCAGAGTGAGCTCACAAGGAGTGGACAGTGTTTAGAGAATGTATCATGATCACTGGCAGTAACAGGCCCCCAAGGTATTTGGTTTCAGGATCCACCTGCCGAGTGTTAAAACTTCTCTAGACCCTTACTCATTGAGAGAGTTACGTTGATGTGAATGAACCCCACCCTGCACATTGGGCACACTAGCTAGTGGGCGCACCACTTGCCCCGGCCTTTGCAGCTTACTTTTTGAGTGGACTGACAATGAGTGAGAGTTGGGACGTTACATGCCAGTCAGGGAATTGAGGCAAATTGGAAGCCAACAGGAAGCAATCTTCAGAAATATTCTGGACAACAATAACTAAAGGGAGCGTTGAAGGACAGAGGGGTCATCTAGAAGAAGGAAAACGAAAATAAAGAAGAGGTGTATTGAGTAGGAAAGTGTGGGTAAAACTGAAAACATGTTAAAACAAGGTAAATGCATGAACTGGTAAAGTGATAGAAAGATCCCGGGACGGAGGGTATAAAGTGGAGAAAAGAGTAAGGGGGAAAAGGACATGTGCAAAAGTGTGGTAAAATGAAAAGGGGAGCAGACTAGAGAGTAGAGGGTGTTGTAACATCAGTAACGAGCCACAGAGCTTGTGCTGGGTCACATGTTGGGGGTCACATGCGTGAGCATGTGACACATACTAATAAAGGTTCTGAGTGGGCTTCCACTGAGCAGTTGGATTCAGACACAGTGTCAGAGTAGTTATTGCTGCCTGGGACTGTCATGTGTACAATGCAATGGGCCCAATGGGCCGCCCTGCACGACAAGGAATCCTCACATGGGGGGGCCTTTACATAAGGCAGCTGGTGAGGTTGAAAAAAGTGGGAATCTATTGAGCAGAGATAAAGGTGACTATAAGGAAACAAAGCAACAGGGGAAAGGTGGATGAGGAAGGGAGATGACAAAGGACAAATTGCAAGAAAGAGTGGAGGAGGAAGAGGGGTAAAAGAACAAGAAAATAATCTGCAGTGGTAGAGGAGGGGTGCAAAAAAAGAGCTGAAGTACCTGTGCAATCTAAAGAAGATGGGTAATAGCATCTGTTAATGGAGGCCAGTGACTGACATCATTTCACATGTGCCAAAACCAGGAGAGGCAAGTGTTTGGACAGATGCGGCACACATATGGGTGATATATATGTGGGATAGTTTGGCATGGAAGGAAATGGTCTGCATCATTCCTGCAAAACCATGTGGGAGCTGAAAGAAGATCCCCATGGGAAGTTGGGAAAGTAGATGGGTACACAAAAAGAGATGGGACAGAGGGACACAATTTTGACAGATAAGGCTCCAGGGAACAAACAAAATATATTGGTCTGTTAGAAGCTTTGTGCGTTTCCCGACAATTGCTGAAGTTGGCATGTTCACATAGAGCAGCATTCTTTGTCTAATGTTTCTTGTTAGTATTTTGTTGAAAAAATGCCTATTTTAATAACACTGTATGGAGATGTTTTGGGGGGAATATCTCAGAAACATTTGTGCTGTGTGGAATATTTTTACCCATGCCAATGCGCTACACTACACCCCTTTGCCAATGGGGGAAAGAAAACTGCCAAAATTGGAGGTGCTAACCCCTGTGCGCACCAAATCTGCAAAACTGCGCATGGTTCATAAATCACAAAAAGGCTGCATCCCCTGCCACCCACAGGCAAAGTTGATGTCAAAACAGAACTCCCTGCAGGAGAATGCCAGGGGGTGCTGTTACCTGTCACATGAAGCAAAGCCACAGAAATGGGCTAAAATCCAAAAGTTCCCTTAAAATACAGTTTTCCCAATCAATTGCTACTGTCAAAGTTGCTGTTTTGGTCCTAATTTCAGTCATTTTCCAGATGAACTATTGAAAGGAAAAGTGAGCTGAAATCACAGACCATCCAGTGCAGTCAGAGAAAACCGGGCCTCACTGCCTGACAGCTGCATAAGAAAATTAGGTGTCAAACCCAGTTTAAAGCGTTACTTTTTCCTGAAGAAATTGCAAAATGTTCCTATTTAATGCATGTTTGTGAAGGGCTTAATTCTTTTAAATGTCAAAATCCCTTATAAACTGTGCTTATTTGTATATGTGTTAAAGATCATATGTTATTGTGAATTTTAAAGCAACCCAGTATTGGAGTTAAGTAACTGCTTAATTCTGATTGGACAGTGACCAGCATGGGAAAGTTTGACACTTCAGTTTGATACTCCCTTGCTACAGGAAGGCTAATGGCTGCTGGAGGTTCTCGCATATGGAGCACAATAGACTTAATTAGAAATGTGTCTTTTGGCTGAGCCAAGAACAAAGGACAGGCTGAGCATTGACCTCTGCTGGGAGGGGCAGGATGCTTCCCTTTACACCCCACCCTGATCAAAGGGATCTGACAGCTGTTGTTTGATGAAAAGAGAGAAAAAAAACTCTGTTCAAAGGAACTTTTTGGTGTTTAAATCTTTATTTGTGGTTAAGTTTGAAACTCTTTAACTGTGCAACCTGAAGGAGGACACATCAAAAAATTGGTAGATGTTAACCTAATTTTAGGCTTTTGCTTTGAAGACATTGATGAAACCTGTACCACCTAAGGATACAAAGTTACGGAAAAACCCTAATTGTAGCAGAACTATTATTATTGCAAGCCTAATATTGTATATTCATGATCCAGTGATAATCACCCAGATCTCTACTGAATTAGAAGGTATTAGTCCAGACTATTATGATTAAAATTGAGAAAATCTATAGAATGAGAAAGACAGCTCTCACAGGGGATTGAATGTGAATATAGCCCATCAAATATGAAATGTATATGTCCGATTTTATTAGCAAACATCATTTTAGAAATATACATTTGTGCAAAAGTTAAGTTTTGGTCAAAATCAATGTGGGAGTTCCTAAATCCCATCGTAAAGATGACAGCTCTGTTGTGACTGCCAACCAGAGCAAGGTAAGTGCCTGTGGCCACTCACAGCCGTGGAGGTGTGTTTTGAAATTCTGCCCACACCATAAACTTTGTGATGTCACTTTGGAGGATAAATATAGGAACTTCACCACACATAACACACACTGATTCCAGAACACATCCAGATTTCCGCACAGCATCTTGTTCCTGACTTCTTCATCTTATCCAGAATTCTTCATCTTGCAGCTGACTCCAGATTTCTTTGCAGAATCCAGGCCTTAGCATTGCTGAACTATTTTTAGCTAGGCCAAAATTCAACCGTCCCAAAGCTTGAGGGGATTCAATACTGATTCAGTCTGGCTTGCTACCATTAAGGCTCGCCTTCTGAAACTTCCATCCTGCTATCTACCATGTCCAGTGACCAGAAGGGCCCATCCAAAATCCAGTCTGAGGTGCAGTCCAAAATTGACCAGAACCGCCCTACTGATCCAATCCCTCCGGAGGTGCCCTGCTGCTGGTAGACCTGACCCGATCCAATGACCAGGACCGTGACGGTCCAATTTTATCTCAAGGGACTGTAAGTATCAATAGGAAGAACAGTGACCCATAGTATATGTGCATTGTTTTATCCCAATCTCAAACTATCCCATCTTTAATTTCAGAACCCTAATATTGTCAGAACCATTCTTGCACTGATTTTCTCTCATCTGTTTTGCAAAACCATAAGTCATTAGTGATTTTGAGTAACTAAAGTAAATCCCATAAAGAAATAGAGTATCCACCACGTGAAGGGTTACACTGGCCACGTAACTGCAAAGATTTATGGGTGGCATTCTCTTTTTCATAGTCATTAATATAATGTAATGAAACCAATCTGTCATTTTTAAAACCGAATTTCTGTTTTCATTTTCGCACCTATTTTGCAAAAACACCTCTCACTGAAACCTCTATAACGTCTTCAATTTTAAAGATAGAAACACAATTTCAACTCTCACTGATAGCTACGACGCTTAGCTACACCCATAACATGTTTATATTAAACATTGCATAGTAAAATTTTGCTGCAAATTTGCAATTTTCTAATGTTTACACGTGTCTTTTTCCTCTTCAAAGTGTTTCTTCAAATCCCATCCTGATCTAAAGTCTGTACTGTTGTTTATCTTGTAGCTCATGTTTGTTAGGACTTGTTTATTGATGCTTTCATAAGAATCTTTCTCCATTTAAGCATTTTTGAATGCTTTGCATTGTGTCACAAAGCCATTTTCACCTGTCAGTTTAAAAGTGACAATTTCCAAAAACGGTTTTCTCTCTTGTTTGTGGAGGGAAGATTGCATTTAAACTCCAAGCATTGTCTTTCATTCATGAATACCTGCTGATTACTGACTTCTGTGTAGGATTGCTCATTTGTACCTTAAGTACTTTGCAGGGGGAAATATTAAACAAAACGCTATCTGTTCACAAACCAAAACTATTCTTTTTCCTGTGTTTTCTATTCTGCATTAATATAAGTGAATTCAATTGCTTTACTTGTTTTCTGGATAGTATTGTCACCACTTGGTGATTGCTGCCCCATATATATATATATATTAAACACATCTTTACCTTTACAAACTAGCCTGATTCCTGATCCACTGTGACCTAGGGGGGTATTTTGAGAAGGGTGTGATATGAGTGGTACATCATTCAGAATATTGAATTTACAGACACACATAAATAAGTATTTCATTGCGCACTACATACTAGGCGAAACCTGGGTGTGTGCCTGATTGAAATCCTTAACAGCTGCAAACTTGCAAGTTGAAGATCGAAAAACACAACTTGTGTTGCAATTTCCCTGTATGCTCTTCAGTACAGTGAATGACCTTAGAAGTGTACAGTCAGTAGCATAAATTGTCATCTTGGGTTATAATTAATCCAGCCATTTTGATAAAAGCAATGAAAGTGGTCTCCATGTCTTGGAAGACATCTTGCCAGATAATGTTCAGGATGCACCAGTAATGAAGCCTTTTCTGTTAGAGGGTCAGCCCAGAGAGCCCAGAGAGTAAGGAAACCAAGGTCTGAGGGTGGTAGAGAGGTGCAATGCTGGCTTTAACAGCTGCATAAATGGTATACCATGAAGCAAAATCCAAAAGGAGGTACACATTTAAAGTGCCAGGAGTGGAAGGTGTCCACTGCACACTTTGTGGACATCCTAGTATATTTAGTCTTTGGCTGATTCAAAGGCAAGTAAATCCTTTTCAGGGAGAGACTGATATCTACTGGTGAGACATCAAGTAGTGAGGTGGAGTTAGGCCACTCATAAGCATCACTGATGAGCAGCCAGGAAGAGACAGGCTGGCCTCCAAACATATCAAGGGTGATGGAGAGTGGGGGCAGGTTGAGAGGTGTTCAGGTGGACTTTGCTGAGGGCACTGATCCTACAGAGGATATGGCTGCTGAACACTGGCTTGTTAGTGATGCAGCATTGTACGATGAGCAAGGAGAAGACTCCCAGAGAACGCACCAGTATGCCAAGTGACCTCTTGTTATCAGGAAACTGGTGATGTTGGGACACTCGAAATCAAGGACAAGGAAGCGATTCAGCCAGAATATAATGGCAGCCAACAGAACATGGGCACTGCAGGGAGGTAGTGAGTGTGGTGGGAAGAGGGCTCACGGAGGCAGTGTAAGTGGCATCAGATGAAGAGTGGGAAGCAGTCAGGTGTGGGCTGGGAACGAAAAGTGGCCTTGGAAATGTTTTCAAATGTGGCATCAAATTACAGCGTGAAAGCAATTCCAAACCCTCTGACAAGGGTCGGAGAGTTATACTACAAGAAACTTGAAAAAATGTGTTGAAATAGTGGAAAAGCACATTTGTTCCACATTTGTGGGGATGAGGAGAGATAGAAGGATGAGTTGGGATGCAAATGAGAGAGTGAGGCTAACTGGTTCCAGAATCTAGTGTACCCACACAAAAGAGGCCCATCATACAGAGGCCCACTGGTAAATCTACAGAATTTCTTGTAGGCCAATCCACCACTGGGAGCAGCTTTCAAATTCCTCAGAACACTGGGTGTGATACATGGATTCTGCACATACTGTGATGAAACTGCCCAGAGCTAATTGCATTTAATCAGTTCAGTTCAGTTCAGAAACACTTTATTTCGGCAAAAAGTCATAAAAGCAACAAAGTATAACCATTTCCTGATGCAACACAATATATCAATAGCCACAGATAATCATATTTGCATTGACCTGTATCTAGCTCTAAAATCTGATTGTAATTGTAATTGGCTATTTAAAACGCTTTGTTACTCCACATCATCTTGCTTCCAAGGCGAGAGTGTTGCCCCTGAGCAATCCTCCCGAGACAATGCCTCCCGATTGAAAATCTAACTTTACTGTGTCATCTAGCTTTGACATTCACACATTCTCCTTCACATGCACACTTCTAAAATAGGGGTGGGAATATAAATCATGCATTGCAAGTGACCCCCCTTTAATGTCTTGAGGCTATCAATTGTAATGTAGACAATGCTGCCACAAAGGTGCAGGGCTTGACCCCACCCATCTATCCACTTGAGTGAAAGCTGCACTGCCTGTCATGTGACCCACGCTTTGATATGCAAGGGGTTGGCATACAAAAGTCTTGCACCCACAGCAAATCCTTCTTTCTATATGATGTTTCCCCTCTGAAAAAGAAGGTATCTGGGTACAGTCAATGTTGTTTGGAGAATTAAATGATAGCTTTGCTGGTATCATTCTCTATATATGGCCATCATATATAGATAAGTATGCCTAACTAAACAAGTTAATTGCAACCTTTACCTGTACTCTACTCTATCTTGACTCTACTCTAAAGACGGTTAGAGAGTTGTAGTGCGTCATCACATTGCAGCAAACAGAACAACTAGTCTTCATGTTTACTCTACAGCAGGGATCTTCAATTGTTGGTTCTACAGATGTTTTGGATTATGACTCCCATGACAGTTTATCATTGACTGTGCTGTCAAAGGTTGATGGGAGCTATAGTCCAAAATATCTAGCAAACCAAAGGTGACAAAACTCTGCTATAGAGCAGAAATGTTAAACCTAGTCTAAAACATCAAATCAGCAAAAATGTGTGTTACTCTTAAAATCTAGTGTCTCTTTTCATCATGGAAATTCCACTGCAGCTTGCAAAATTGTGATCTGATCTTACAAGGCGTGCAGCACAGATGTAATGATGAGAGATCGGAAACAGGATGGCATCAAGCATCACACATTTTACCTAACAAACAAGTACGTAAATTCACCTCCCTTTTTATAAATTGTGAAGATGTTCTTCTTGAGGACACAAAATACTACTCACCCTAACATCATAGTCACATTGCCACACGCAGTTTTCCTTTGCAATATCGTGTTTCCTTGTGCATACATTAGAAATAGGCCCATATTTCGAATGTCAGCACTTAAGTCTGTTAAATTGCAGTTTATCGAACAAATACCATCTGATCTAAAATGTAGACAGTCTTGAATAAGTGGGGCCTCTACATTGTTGGTAAAGGGCCTGGTGAATGGGAAATGGATACCTGAGAAACTCCTCTAAAGGGTAAAGGACATGTTCTGCCTGGCGATTGATGTATGTGAATTGGCAGACAAAACACATCACTTAAGACGTATATCATTATTTAAATGCATGTAACTCACACGTTTTCACTTCCCCACTAACAATTTCTACTTTCCGATAGACAAGTGGAAATATATTAAAATTCTGCAAATTTTCCTAGCTTGAAATTCACAAACCTAACTGTTGGGCACACATTGACTGCATGCAAATACAATTGTGGGAATACACATTAAAGAATTGGCACAACGAAAAGTGTGGTCTATGCCAGTGGCTGTGATGTACAAAGGGATTAAGTCCCCTCCCCCATGGTGCCAGTGAATTTGTGGCACAACGCACATGTTTAAATACATAACACACCACTCAAGGATACGTCCTCAACCCTCTGTGGCTTTCATTCTATTGTAGAGTCATGCACCTTCCTTAGAATAGGGAAAGTCATTACTGAACAATCTGGGAAATGTTAAGCCAACAACTTCAAGCTCAACGGGCCAAAAACGACCTGCCTCTTTCTGACGGCAGTCCCTGGCTTGATTTGCAAATCAAGTGTTAGCAGGGAATGCACTTAATTCTGCACTTTATTCCAGAATTTTCCCTCCACAGATCTGCACAGACTTAACTTCA
This sequence comes from Ambystoma mexicanum, assembly GCF_040938575.1. Taxonomy (NCBI): domain Eukaryota; kingdom Metazoa; phylum Chordata; class Amphibia; order Caudata; family Ambystomatidae; genus Ambystoma; species Ambystoma mexicanum. Next base: position 534,079,158 of record NC_090939.1, read on the forward strand.
TGCTAATGTTGGAAGTTTCAGATTTTTGATAAAATTGCATATGAATAGATATCACATTGCATACTTTACGTTTACGTATGGCACAGAGCAAGCGCACTGTGACTGGCACTATCCCATCCCCTCCTGTCTTCCTGGGAGAGGAAAAGATTAACAGAGTGGCTGGCGTGGTTTTCTTTTTGTCTATATTCCTTTTCACCCCCTTCTCTTTAGTTGTAGAATGTGCGTGTGTGGGTGTAGGGGGGAGGGTGGGATTGGGGAGTCCATCATCTGCAATGCATGCCTCTCTGATCAAACTAGGCTATTTAAGCTATGATTTTGAAGTGTTTTTCAAAAGCTTAATTTTCACCCTGCCTGAAGAAGTGATCAAGACCACAAAAGTTTGCAAAAACTGGCCTTGTTACCCAAACCTTGCTAATGTGGCTCTGAAATGGAGGTGAACTTCCAGCAATGGTTACTAGGTGGTGCTGTGGCATGTGTTACTTGGCTCAGATGCATTATTCTACTTTCAGATTTCAGGTGAAAAGGTTTTTTCAAGCCTTTTTTTAACCCACAACACGTTGATGGTGTCTGCTAAAGATGCCAACTGCTTCAACCACAAAGCTGTCAAGATTATACTGCACTGATGATCCCTAATATGGGTGAAAGCAGGTACGTAGCTGCCTGCCGCACTGAGAAATGTCTGATTTGGGTTGAAAAAGCCATGTATAAAGTAGCACTGCCCTCTAAGCCAAAGACAATGTTCAGGAATACAATGCTTGATGTTGGGCTAATTTCCATAGGTGCCCTGCTGATGTGGCTCAAATCGATTATTCTACTTTCACATGTTTTATTAAGCCTTTTTAAATACACCACAACTTTATAATTGTGCTGATGTGTGCTATTATATATGTATTCCTGAAAATATTAAAAGGTGGTACATTACATACAAAGGGTGTTCTATTCCTATGAAATAGTACTGTGTTGCACTTCTGTTTGACAAATAAGATGTGTTTTTTTGAATTTGCTAGCTGATCCTCAACGAACTGCAATGGTGGAAGGAGACTTGTTAAAAATGTATTTCTGAAATGTTTTTCTCACGTTGATACTCACTGTATGATAACCCACACATTATTTTGGCCTCTTATCTTAAACAGTGATCAGAAATACATAAATCATTATGCAATTTAAACATGTTAAGTCCTTCATTCGTTTAGCATGGAGGCCCCCAGAGCCATTAGCACATTATTAACAAGCCTTCCCTGTGACAATCTAGTAATATAACTACTTAGCTAATTAGAATTGCAGCATATTTCTCCATAATCCCTGACATTGTTAAGATTCTACTTACCAGATGAAGCAAAGAGCCTCCAGAGGAAGTGAGGGTATTAGGGTCAGCACCGTCCTTCAGCAGTCGGAGCACTGGAATACCAAAGTGAAAAAATAAATGAGTCAAGTAAGAAGTTATTGATCTCTTGCAATAACCTGTCAATTCGGTATCACTGTAAACATGTTTAATACCATTGTGAAGCTCTAAGCACACGTTAAAAAAACATGCATTACAAGTTAGCATGCACCAGTTCTGATTCACAAAGATGTGCACTGCAGCAAATAGGGAGATGCCCATTGGAATTTCAGATACAAACCTGATACCTGGTCCAAAAAGACTAAGGGCCTCATTACAACTCAGGCGGTAAGGGGTTTACGGCGCCGTAAACAGCGCCGACCCTTACCGCCTGAGTACGAGGTCCCTTAGCGCCATGGCGGATTTAACACCTGCTTTTAGCAGGTGTTAAAATCCATGGTGCTAAGGGACCATGGAGTTAATTACGCCACCGTAATTTACGGTGGCGTAATTAACGCCTTCCCCACTCCCATTATGCCCTATGGGGCAAAAATGGGAATGGGGAAGGGTAAATGGGGATTGGGGATTTACCGCGCCGCCAAGGTCGGAATGGGGCGGTAAGTCCGCCAACCACCATGGCGTAAACGTAGTTTACGCCATGGTGGTAAAGTCACGGCCCAGGCGGTAACTTACCGCCTGGGTCGTGATGAGGCCCTAACACTTAGGAATTCTGAAGATGACTGTACCATCATTGAGAAGTACAAGTATAAATCATATTTAGAAACATTTGCTCAAATGCATCTCGTTGGTATCTCCAGATTAGCTTCAAATGTAGGCTCTGTCAATCAGGTATTCATGTAAGAGGTAGCGGGTGGACAATTGAGATGCTCACAGGCAACTTCCAATCTACTCCATTGACATTCTTGGTGAGTTAGTCCCAAAGCTGTCTATTTGTAAGTAATAGACCACCTAGGCTGTACATCTGATAACAATAACTGTTTAATGAAAAACAAAACAATATTCTCTTTCTCTCTGGACTGTTCAGAAAACCATGAAACAATCCTGTGATTTCAACATTGTTACTATTTAATGTGTAGTTGTAATATTGTTCTGAATGTGAGTGGAGTTGTTTATCTCTAGAAATAAACATGATTTCAACACCTTTTTTTCCTAAAAGGAAACATCAAAGAAAGGCAAATACAACATGGCAATTAAGTCATAAGTAAGAGATTTAAAAAACAGTGCAATGCTTACTTAAAATTCCAACGCGTATTGTACATTGAAACAGTTTTCGCCAGGAGACTGTGTCTTAGTGGGCTGACTGGACATGTTGATGTACAACAAGTTGATATAGATGTGCAATATTTTACAGAATGCAAACATTTTGCACTGACTGGGCACAACATACAGTACACACGTTTACCAGTGGCTTGGCGAAGTGGGAAATATAATGTTCTTTTATATTACAGTCAGAAGTACATGCCAAAAAAGTTGTTGCAAAAGACAGTGCATGATGGGTTTCACAATGAGGAGTTGATTCCTAAAAGGCATGGCAGTATGATGTGATGCTCACAATGTTCACCGCAAGGTGTTACTGGGCCAAGTGCCATGTCATGGGTGGTACATGTCCCAAGTCTAAGAGGTGTGCAGCCAACCTCTCTGTTAGGGAGAATTCTCAGACATGCGCTAATTCCTCTCTACCTTTGAGACCCCCATCAACTTTGCTGGATGTTAGGACTTTTCATTTTTAACCTGCAGAGAGTGAGACCCTTTTTTCCCACTCTCTCATGTATTTTAATGTGATTTTGAACACTGAGTTTCTTTTGGTTGTGGAGTCTGACAAACTCCATAGGCATCATCTTTTACATTGTGTCACATAGAACCTTCAGTCCCTTTTGAGAGGGTAGGAATTGACATTGTTGGTCCCTTAGACCCACACATTTTCAGGCAACCGATTTATATTAGTTGTGGTAGACCATGCTACCATGTTTTCCTAAGGATATTATCAATTTTATGTCCCACGACATGTAAACCATGTGGAAAAACTGTGGAGTGACCTACAAGTTCTCAAAAGCCTACCATCTCCAAACCAATGTGTTATTGGAGAACTCTAATAGAACTATGAAGAGAATTATAGGTGCTTTAGAAGTACCCCTTAGAAGAAAGTGGGACCTTTTCCTGCCATGCCTTTCCTTTGGTTATAGAGAAGTCACTCAATAGGGGGATGGTTTCAGCCACTTTTAGCTACTCTATGGTCATCTTGTTAGAGGTCCATTGGCCCTAATCAAAGAGGGGTTGGATAATGCTCCTTCCCGCAAGCCAGTGAGAGTCAGTGACTATGTGTTCGGTCTCCATAGGAGAATGACACACATGATGATAGAAGTATCTGATAACTTGAAAGCAGGTCAGGCTCTGGTTAAACATTGGCATGGCCAGAAGGCCAACATGGTCGAGTTGCCTCAAGACCATCTAGTTCTAGTTATGGTACCTACAAGGTTGAGGGCCTTGCAGAACAAATGGATTGGACCCCTCAAGGTTGTGGGAAAACCTGGAGAGGTCAATTTTTGGGTGGACTTAGGCAATCGTAAGGAGGCCCCCAGGGTCTTTCAGACCAACCACCTAAAAAGCCTATGTTGTCTCTAGACTAGAACTGGGAGCTTTGCCTCTAGCCTCTGGTCAGGAGGAGCAGAGTGAGCCTCTATCTGACCTCCTTAGGGGACAACCTTTAGATGGGAAGAAAGAAGGAGTTAATCTCTCTTCTGATCTGACACTGGAACAGCAGGAGGAGTGCAAAATTCAGTTATATCAGTTTGCCCCTCTGTTTTCATTATCACCAGGCTTGACCCCTTGGGACCAGCATGAGATTCTCACTGGTGACTGTCTCCCTGTCAAAAGCAGGGGTTACAGGCTGTCAGGACCATGTAAGAACCCACATAAACAAAGAGGTCAATAAGATGTTTGATCTTGGGGTAATAGAGGCATCTACAAGTCCATGGGCTAGTCCTGTTGTACTAGTGCCAAAGGCAGGATCCAAGGAGTTGAGATTATGTGTGGACTATTGAGCTCTTCATGCAGTCACCACAACTGATGCCCATCCTTTACTGAGGAAGATGAGTTGGTGGACAAACTTGGTTCAGCCAAGTACCTCAGTACATTTGACTTAGCCTCAGGGTATTTGCAAATGGCCCTGACAGACCATGTCAAGGCGGAAACTGCATTTCCAAGCCCAGGGGGCCTCTACCAGTTTTTGGTTATGCCTTTTGGACTAAAGAATGCACCTGCTACATTCCAAAGGATGGTGAGTCATGTTCTGAATGAGATGGAGGACTTCTGCATGACATACTTGGATGACATTGCCGTGTTTAGTCCTACTTGGAAAGAATATATTTATCACTTAGGATATGTATTGCAGGCTCTTGAGCAGGCCAATCTGACCATGAAGGCAAGTACATGTCAAATTGGTCAGAGTAAAGTGGTCTACCTTGGACATGAGGTAGGAAGTGCTGAAATAAGGCCATTGCCTAGCAAGGTACAAGATGTACAGGACTGGGCCACCCCTACTAGTCAAACCAAATTGAGAGCATTTCTAGGTCTCACAGGTTACTATAGGAACTTCATTGAGAACTATGGGACCATAGCTTCTCCCTTAAATGTGTTCTCCTCACCCACATTCCCCAAAAAGTTAGGTGGAATGAGAAGTGCACTAAGACATTTGAAGGACTTAAGAAAGCCCTTTGTCAAGCTTAAGTATTGAGAGATCCTAACTACAACCAATCCTTTATTGTACAAACTGATGCTTCCAATATAGGTATAGGTGTAGTTCTGAGTCAGCTGGATGAGAAAGACAGGAAACACCCAATCTGTTTCATCAGTAGAAAATGGAAGGAACTTGCAACAAGGTGGGCATCCATTGAACGTGAATGTTTTGCCATAGTGTGGTCTTTGAAGAAGTTTATACCATATTTGTATGGATCTACTTTTGTAATTCAAACAGACCACCAACCCTTGAGATGGTTAATGCAGATGAAGGTGAGACATCCTTAATTGTTAAGATGGCCAATCAGCCTTGAGGTGTTTGATTTTACCATAGAACACAGTTCAGGGTGTAAACACCAAAATGCTGATGGTCATCCCAGAAAGTATGACCGACGGGAGTAAGCAGATTCATCCAGGGGTGGATTAAATCCTCCTGTCCCTGAGTCTGGGGGGGGGGCGAGTGCTAGGGAGAATGCTCAGAAATGTGCTAATTCCTCTCTACCTTAGAGACCCCCAGCAACTGCTATATTTTAGGACTTTTAATTTTTAACCTGGAGAGAGAGACCCTTTCTTACCACTCTCTCATGTATTTGAATGTGATTTTGAACACTGGGTTTCTTTTGGTTGTGGAGTCTGACAAACTCCATAGGCATAATCTTTTACATTGTATCACACAGCACCTTCAGTGCAGTGGCACAGGGAAGTCTTTCAAATTCCCCAAAGGTTTAAATACCTTCTCTTGGATTAACTACTGTTTCCAAGAGCAGTAATTTGAAATTGACTTTACTTACATTGGTAACTTTCTAGACCCAGCACACACTATCTTACAATAGGGTGCTGGAGGGGTTACTTAGTATCCCCTTTGTCTAGCTTCTAATGTAACAATTGTATGTTACCCTTTCCTCAATGAATGGCTGGTGGCAGTGGTTTACCTTTAACTACTGTGTTGTGCTTTTACTGTGGGCTGCGTTTGCAGCCACGGTAAAGCACCCAAGGGTGACATTTTTGTCAAAATGGCCCTGGTCTTCTATTTTCACCATTTCTTTGTGGAAAGGTCCTTTGTGAGATTTACTCTGTGTGCCAAACCAGGTTTGGTACCTTTGTTCATTTTTGTCTTCGGCGGGATTCACGAGTGAAGCCCGCCTCTGGCTCCAGGGTATCTGGCGGGGGCAGGAAGCAAGGGAGGTGCCCGAATCTCCCTGTGGTTAGTCTCCCATGAGACAAGAATGCACTTTTAGATGAATGGCCGGCTGGCTGTCCGTTAAGGACAGCCACCCTGCTGGGTGACTGACAGCTAGGCTGGAATAAATGGCAGAAACCTGAATAAAAGGCGAGGCTTTTTGGCTTGGAAGGCAGAGTCACCCACCGGACGAAGGAATCCGAAGAAGAGATGCCTGCTGCAACTCCTAGACCATTAGTTAGCTCAGTGAAGCCCTGAAATTTGTATCGACAGAGAAGCCCGCAAGGACAACTTCTCCCCTTGAGTTGATGGGACCAATCAACTCTGTAGTAAGCCACCTGGACATACTCTCTAAGCTGGTTGAATTTCCACTGCAGTCACTGCTGGAACGGAATAGCCAGGGAGAGGAACACCAGATTGTGTGCATTGATTTTAAGCTGGCCAAGAGCTCCAGGAAGATCCTCCGGACTCCCAGGAAGCAGGACTGACCGAGCTTGAGCCACCTCAACAGAGTGCTGGACCCCAGATGCAAGGTGTTGCTATTTACGGTAGACGTGAGGAGCTGAAACACCAAAGTGCCACTTATTTGAAGATTGCTGGTTGCGGTCGGTGACCATCCCTTTGCAGTGCAGGAGTCCCCAGAAGTCCTCCCTCTTTTCCCCACGACTGAGGTACAGGAACACCTGGATGTGCAGAGCTGCACAGGAACATAAGCCATCTGCTGCACTTTTCTTCAACCTAAAGGTACTGTACAGTCTAAGATAACGTACCTCTTGTTGTGCCACCTTGCTTAATCTTAGTTGAGAATTGTCTTGCTTGCTCTTAGAGTTACTTGCATATTCTACTACTCACAAGCCTAACAGCTTATTACCCAACATTTAATTCTACTTTTGCTACAAAGATTTCAAAAACATTGTGCAAGACTTTTACTTATCTGCAAGAAGTGTTTCAGTTCACCTTGACTTTTTCTAACTTAACATTGGCTGGCCTGGCTCCCTTAATGACTCTTCTGTCCTCTGCTTATGTGTTTTGCCTTCCTTCCAAGGAAATGGTTAACTGACTTTGCATTTTTTAAAAATACTTACCTGCTTAAGAATAATTGTGTGAATACTTGTCTTATTCTGAAACCTCCTTTCTTTGGCACTCCTCTCTAGCATATTCTAAATGCAACAGTGATATATTAATGTCACCAACACCCTAGCTAGTCACCTCAGGGTGTAGGTAGTGTCTGTGAGCAATCCCAAATGGGTATTTGCTGATTTAGAAAACCAAGAGTGTGTATTTTTGAAGTGTATTTGTGTGTTGCTTTATATTGCTCCCTTCTGAAGAAGGCTTACTCAAACTGACTGCTAAATAAATTAAAAATTGTTTAATCAAGAAACCTTGTGTGCATACTTGTGACTGTGAATCTCTGTGTAACTCCCCTACATCTCACATTGACCCCTCTTGAGATAAGCCTGGCTACTCAACCACACTACCAACCTGTGTAGTACAGACTTATACCAAAGGTTGGGTTCCTATTGCCAGGAGGTCAGGGTTGTTGTAGTGCACCCAAAGGGTACTGCATACGATCTTGCCTAACACTCTCCTTGCATCCCTACGTGTTTGGCACACAAATGACACTTTAATGAGGATTATCACCCAGAAATCAAGTGGGTCCAGGTGTGCCAACCCCCTAACACCAATCTGCCATCCCATCACTAACAGGGCTTCTGGAGCCACTGAGCAGGACTTAAAAGGCCCATCACCTGAAATGCTACTTTTGGAGTGGTTGCAGAGAGTGGTCGGTTGTACCTTGCTGGGTTCTTGCTACTACGAGTATTTGTTTCCCTGGCTACTGAAAGGTGGAGCTTGGACAATACAAAATTGCCTTACACGCGTGGAGCGGTGTGCGGTGTGGTTGCAGAAAGTGAACTTATATTATTTACAGGGTGTAGTTCAGACACGTCCATGCAATGAGGGGGTGCAGGTGAGGCATGTACATTCCACTACCTCCTCACCTACAGTTGTCTCCCGCCATCCAAACACGATGCCACAGATGCACTCTCAAAGGATGACAGTAACACTAATGCTTTTTACAGAATTGGAGGAGGGAAGCGTAGTGGCAGGGCCGGTCTTTGCATCAGGCTGCCCAGGCGGCTGCCTGACGTCAGTCAGCCTCTAGGGGGCGCTGCATCAGCAGTCCACAGTGCTAGAATGCACGTGTATCACGTTTGTTTCCCAACATTATAAAAATTAATGTGCTTGTTCATTTTTATAATGTTAGGAAACGAACGTGTTACACATGTATTCTATGACTGGCACTGATACAAGATGCAGCCTCGGCCCTCAGACAGGGCAGTGCTAGAATACACGTGTAACACGTTAATTTCCTAACATTATAAAAATGAATGTGCCTGTTCATTTTTATAATGTTAGGTAATGAACGTGTTACACGTGTATTCTACCACTGGCACTGCTGCAGGTTGTGGCCTCGGCTCTCAGGCAGGGCAGTGCTAGAATACACGTGTAACACGTTCATTTCCTAACATTATAAAAGTGGATGTGCCTGTTCATTTTTATAATGTTAGGAAACAAACGTGTTACACGTGTATTATACCACTGGCACTGCTGCAGGCTGTGGCATCGGCCAGGGCAGTTTCTAGTTCATTTGGTGCCCAGGGCGAAACACTAGGAATGCACCCCCCTCCACACCCCATCCCATGCGCCACTCCCGCCGCACCCCACACTCCACTCCCGCCGCACCCCGCGCACCCCTCCCACCACACCCTGCGCACCACTCCCACTGCACCCTGCGCGCCATTCCCAAACTACACCGTTAAGGAACTCCTACCCAAAGTCAAACAGTCTGTCACACAAGGAATGAATTGCCATTTGCAATGGTGGGCCACTTTTTCACTGGTGCCCAAGACAATTTTATGCCCAAGTCCCACTTAGGCTGCAGATAATGAGGACTGGGCACACCAACCAAGAAACCATGAATATGGCACAATATGCAGTATATACAACCAACAAAGAACACAAGATGCTGAAGGGGGTTTGGAGGCAACCTAAGCCAAAAGGGCAATGACAGGGAGACACCTGAACCCAATAAACAATCACTTTAACATTCTTTTAATGGGAATGAAGGGTTATGCTTTGATGCAGTAAAGTCTTGACTGTTGTAAGGATACATGGACCAGGATTATTTATTTATTCATGCAATGTTTGTCGGGTACCTGCATATTTATTTATTTATGCAATGTGTGTCGGATACAGGTATCCAACAAACATTGCATACATAAATAAATTATCCGTCTCCAGGTACCCGACAAACATTGCATGAATAAATAAATAAACCGGTTCGTAGCTTAAAGAATATTTACTCAGCAACACTGGTCAAAACTATAATCCGCATAGTGAAGTAACTCATCACCAGTGCCATGGAAGTGGTTTAAAGTGTAATTGATATATAGTTTGGAAAAGAAGCAGCATCAAAGAAATAGCGCTGCTTTAAACTATTTTTTTTCCCATTTTCTGGGCTTGCAGGAACGCACCATGGGCCCAAACGGGTCGGGGCCCACGGTGCGTCCCTGCAAGGCACGCACACTCCCCACAGCCCACTGCACCTCCCCTCCCATCTCAATGCCAGCACGAAACCATTTAGTGACTAATGGGCCACCATTAGAAGTTTCCTGCCGGCATTGTGATGGAAGGGGCTGGTCTTAGCTGCAGGGGAACCCAACGTGTTGTTATTGGTGTGCTTATGCCCCCATCCCAAGTGGCGCAAAAGTGGTCAGAGGGAGCCTCTGACTTCTGTAATGTCACGTAGTACTTTTGTACTACGTGACATTACAGTCAGAAGGGGCAGCGTCCAGCACCTGACCTGCGGAACTTTCCCGCGTCAATGAGCCGCCCCACAAACTAGGGAATTCCATCCCCACCAAAGGCTCCAGGGACTGGGGCAATTGCGTCCCCCGGGGCTATTGCGCCCCGGGCAGCTGCCCGCCTCGTCCGGGCCAAGAAACAGGCATGGCCTCTGCCCTAAGGCAGGGCAATTGGCAAATAAATTTGCAACATTTGTTGCTTTATTACCTTTCTCCGGCCCCAGGTGGCGTCGGCGCTGCTGGCGCCAGCCAGGCCCATGGGCGCGCACTGACACTGAAGTGTGGATCGATTGGGGCTGGCTGGTTTTGTCGGCCCCGGCCATTACAGAAAAGAGGAACGAGTGGGTCACTTAATCCTGAAGTTGTTCCCATCACAAGCACACACTGCCAAGCAGCAGCAGAATCAGCAAATGCAAACAGTTTCTGCATCCTGCCCTCACTGATTGGCCTTGTTTCAGGAAACCCGGCAGTAACTACAGCCTGCCGAGGCAAGCACACTTCTTTCCTCCTGCTCCCGTCCTCGCAGGCGAGGCCTATTGCTGCATATGCGTTTTATTTATTTTAAAATGGCATTGCGGAGATGACTGTCCCATCCAAGAACAGCCTCTGGAGACCACAAAGCTAGACACTTTTGTCAAGGCTCAAGTAGTCATGAAAAAGGAAGCGAGCACTGGTGGTGGACTCTCCTCAGGAGATCAAAAGGCCGGTTCTGGGCAGAGTGTCACCGTCAGCAGATCTTAGACAGTTGCACGTTCCTGCAGGGTTGTATTGGTCGGTCCGTTGGCCAGGCCAAAATCACTTCGAGGGCGAGGCCCTGGGGGCCGCTACCACGCTTGGGTCAGTTTGGGGGTTGCTACGCCCCCTAGTTCCTGCTCCCGAGCATATTGTTCATCGTTCCCTCTTTCCTGGGCATGCAGTGCTGACTTTATTTTAGTGCAAGAGTTTCATACATTTCACTGTCCACTCAGGCTTGTCTTATACTCTTCTTTGTCGTTGTGCTTCTTTTGTTTGGAATAGCAATCACGCTAGTCTAACGAGATAAACAAACACCAACACGAACGCGCCTTGTGAATGATGGTGTGAAGGATGGATGGAGGCGGTGGACCAAAAGCTGAGCAAAGTCTGCACAGCAGCTGGCTTGGGAAAGCGACTCAGCAACTACAGTAGAAACCGTCTCCATGGACGGTTGGCCCGTCTTCCGAATAATGCAAATACCCAGACTTGTAGGATGCATGCTTCACTTTCTTTGTTCCATTGGGAGCGACATGCTGTAGCATCAATTCATGGCCTTTCAAATACCCTGCACGGTGCTGCTTCCGATCGCCTTTAACACAAACGCTGGGATATGGCCATGACTAGCTAATGCCACATTAATCAAAGCCAGGTCTCTAAAGAATGGTTCAAGTGTTGGGGAATCACCTGCTCACACTTTCTGTCGTGTGACCAACCAGTGCGCAAAAGATGTTTCAGAGCATGGGGCTCTTGATGCCAACCATTTCTGCATTTGATACACCAGCAGCTAAACACACCCTGGGGAGGCAGCTCCTTCTGCATAGTCCATTTCCCTCCCGAGCTTGGGACAATGTTCTTTACGGTGAGGGTAGAGGGCAAAGCGCACTGCGCTTGGGGTACACTGGAGATGCTTCCCCTGATACCCGCAGTACTCCGAGTCCCTTGAAATGAAATTCGTCTATACACTGCACAATGTGCAAGGGCCACTGGTATTCAAGCAGCACGCGACTAGTAATTTGCAAAAAGTAAACTTAACGAGTCCCAAGAGAAGGTCATCTTCCACCCTTTAAGAATTTGATTGTTTTTGTTTTTATGTTGGGATGGTAGGCATAGTTTTTCTTTGCGATCTTACAGTTTCATGGTGCTGTCGGGAGCTAAAATGAGTGATCACAAAGGAAACATTTCAGAATTTGGAGAGTTCACAAGCCTGAGCGAAACAAACCCCAATACTCAAACTGCCATTTCTCTTCCACGGTAATGCACTGCAGTGTGTTTCAATGTAAAGTCCACATTGTAATGTCATACTTTTAGAATGCCACCTCTCCAACATTAACATTGGGAGCTATGTTGAATTGTACATGCATGTTAACTCTCTGCATACGTTCAAAGTAGACTTTACCACTTACATGGAGTAGTGATATTGTTTACGTGTGTCCCTCCTAAATATATTTAACTTCCCGTGAAATATTTGATGCAATACATATTGCAAAAATGCATGTATTTTAATGCTGAGATAGACGAGCTTGTACAGCTATAGGTGGGTATGTTGCTGGTGCTTGCTCTTGGAGGTTTGAGTAACACTGTTCAAGACCAGTTCATCACCTTTTAAGAGTGGCTAAATGTTTGAGGTCATACGAATGACATTAGTGTAGATCTGAAATTGTCAATTCTCTGAACTGAGTCACAGCAGCAAACTGGTCATTGTTACTAAAAATGAAGAGCAAAAGCAGACTAACATAACCAGGCCTGTTGGGGTTTGACCCTCTTATTGCTGTTTTCTGAGGTTCATGAAATTCAGCAGATGCCAGCATTGAAAATTTTGTTAACTCATAGTCCCCACTCCCGCTGCTCAGCCCATGACACATGCATGAGATCACAGGTCTGGGGAGGGCGTGCGCCAACAATACTTCCCGTCTGGGGTTCAATCTGTTGTAAGACCGGCCCTGCGTAGTGGGTGAAATTGGTGATTAAAATAATGGGAAAAAGTAGCAATGTGTCAACTGCATGTGCAGAAGCAAACTTGGGCGTACTGAAATTTGCTACCAAGATTCTCCTTAATGTGTGCAGTACCATCCACGAGGAACAAAACATATACAAGGTGAACACTGGCTCATCCTACTGGGATGATGCAAGTCAAACTGCAGCTAGTCTCAAATGAATGTGTACTTCTTTAATCCACTTGCAGTGGTTCCAGTGGAAAAAAAGGGGAAATGCCTGATGAAGTTGTGGGGTCCCGTGTAAAATGAAGATGATTCTATCATAAATCAGTCAAGCAAGGAGAAGCACTTAGCAAAGAGAAGGAAACAATGTGGAGTTATTGTCGAACCAACTATCATCCTTTCTATCACAAAATCTCAAAGTGATCCTCAAAATTCGACAACTGTGCTGACTCCTTTTCAAAAGTCTAGGAAGGCCAGACACAGGGAGTCCCATCGTAAGAAAAGAACGCAGAAGGGCCCAGGGACCCTCACTAGTTGGCTGGTGAAAGGCAAGGATTTGGATTTTATAGGGGAGATTGGCTCTGACGTTGATCAATCCTCGTCCACCTACTCTCAAGATAGTAGGAGTGGAACACCTGCAGCGCTAATGCCGCATGAAGGACAATCAAAGCAAAGGTGACATGTGCAGGTGCCTCCTATCAAATTTTGTGAAGCTGTGATACCTTCAAAGGTAAATGTAAATCTCAATGAGAAGGTGTTTACTTTTGAGCCTACGTGCCACTAAAATGAAGTGTTAATCACTCAGAAACTTTACTTTTGCTGCATCAAATTCCATCACTAAGTCCTCAACTCTAGTGATTTTGACTTTGTTGAGCCTGTAGTCCATAATAATGGAGGTGTAGCTCGAGTTCACTGTGCACAATCTGAAATTGCACATGTAATAAGAGTACATCATTCTACCCTAGCCATGTATTGGCAAGAGAAGTGCCCCCATCCCCTGACACTTGTTGCTGTGATAAATGTCACTGTGGGCTAAACAATAGATCTAAGGTCCATGGGCCAAAAATCACATCACCTTCACAGACTGTAAATGAAAACGTCAGGGGATGGGAATGGCTGAAAAGCTTTTTACATGTCCATGGAGCAGAAATGAAATATGAACTCTGTCTTTGGCCTGTTGGAATAACCTGTGGCTGTACTCGTGAACTATCTGAAAATTGTTCTTTTAACATTCTCCTGACTGATGATCATAATGCTACAAGAAACCTAGTACCTGCAAAAAAGGGCCCGTGTGGACGACCTCATTTTTGGTGTGAAGCATCATTTAACATCAACTATCATAATACCTTGGCCATGGAGCTGACTAGCAGCAAAAGGGACATAGGGGTAGTATGTTGGTGAGAAACATTTACACCCCACCTGGAGGATTAAATGTTGAAGAAATATTTCCTATATTGATTCAATATGTGCAGAATGGCTAGGGAAAGCCACCCATGATACAATCTTGGTGGGGGGCAATCTTAACGCTCTACGTAGGGACCATGAGCCAAGTGCAATTTAGAGTAATGCATTTAGCAAAAGCTTGGTGACATTAAATGATGTAAATAAGCTGGGGAAACAGTGGGTTTCGTTCCTGAAAGAGTGGGATTGGACTCTAATGAATGGACGAGTGAAAGGTGATTGTCCAGGGGTAGTGACATGGGTGGGCAAACGATCATAGCCGTGCTACACTAGATTGCTTGTTTGAAAGCAATACTCTACGAGAAAGAGTACTGGAGCTGACTATTACCCTGAATAAATATAGCGACCACGTGATTCTCTCACTGATCCTTAGTGGAGGAAACAAGGAGTCCTTATCTTCCTGTAATGGTGGGTTGGAAACAAACCACACAGGAAACATCATAAACTGGTCATTAAATAACATAGTTAAGGCCACGACCGCTTTAGCACACACCCTGCATTAAGGCACGGCATTTGAGCTGGAGGATTGGTTGAGAAAACTGGCTGGGAGAGTGGGAACATTTAGGTGTAAAAGCACGTTCAAACAACTTTGATGTTGCAATAAGGGATGCAAAGAGGCACCTGAGAAGAGTTCCTAGGAGCCTTTGCAAAAGCTCCTTTTCTGCACAGCAGAAATTAGACAGGGGTAAGACAGCCAAAAATGGTTATCATAACTGGGTAAGATGGTGGAAGCTGTCAATTGAAAACTTAAACTGGCAGTGCATGGGTGCGCTACGGAGCACAGACACTCACTCCATATGGCAACTATTGTCTGCTGCCAGTGGTTACGAAATTGGAGGCCATAGTAAACCCCATTAGGGAGGAGGTGTGGTTCAGGCATGTAGAGAAGACCTGGAAATATTATCCACTTGTCTGGATAAAGATGCATCAGGTTGCTGGCCTTTGATGTTAACACAGTAGGTGATCATATTGGCCATCGAAAAATTGAAGTGTTCCAAAGACCCGGGACCAAATGGATTGGCAAATGCTGTGCTGAAAAAGGACCCCATACGGTGGGCAAAGATCCTCAGGTTGATATTTGAAAGGGTCTGTAGTGAACACAATATTCCAACATCATGGCAGCAGTCTATACTGGTACCTGTCTACAAAAAAGGTGACAGGAGGCTACCAGATAATTATTGGCTGCTTTCCATGGTGAATGTTACTGGAAAGCTTTTCTCATCTTTCTATATGTAAATGAGAAATGTGTGTATATGTGTGTGTGTGTGTGTGTGTGTGTGTGTGTGTGTGTGTCTGTTCGAAATGTTCAGCATACTTCAAAACAGGCTACAAACCTCAAATGTGGCATGCGGGTAGTGGATTCCATGGTGTAGACAATGCAAACATTATAACATAAAAATGTTTCTATTTTGTTTTTTAAGCGTTCTGCAAATGCTTCAATATGTGTGTGTGTCTGTTCGAAATGTTCAGCATACTTCAAAACAGGCTACAAACCTGAAATTTGGCATGTGGGTAGATTCCATGGTGTAGACAATTCAATCATTATAACATATAAATGTTTCTATTTTTGTTTTTTTAAGTGTTCTGCAAATGATTGGATATGTGTGTTACGTGGTACATTTCTGATTCTGCACTTTCTTTTGGTTCGAGATACATCACACCTGAAGCAGGAACACTGGCCTAATGATTTGACATAAGGACTGGCCTAAACATCTAACAGCCATGAAAGCAGATGTCGCAGAGAACCACCAGAGCACAACCAGCCCAGCTAGCTGTGGAATGCCGCAGGCCTCGCAGAGACGGGCATGAACAGCCCTCCCTTCGAGAATGTACACAGTTCGGATGCTGCTGGCTCAAGTCCCAAGGTTGATAAGAGCCTGACTTGCAAAGACAATCTGAAGTTACGAAATGTACTTGATTGCCTTTTCTTCGGCGAAATGAACTATTGTTATGAATACGTACGGCTAATGGGAGGAGATTAATATGTAGCTTTGCATTGTACATAAGTATGAGCCAGGCCTGGGAGGGGGCAGAGTCGATGCAGCCCTCCAGAGCCTGGTGTGTGTGTTAACATTACAGCACTTTTACAACCCCACTTCTGGCTTTGTGGGTTATTTGTGTCCGAGTGCCAAGTGCGTGGAATGCCTGAGACGGTGCGAGGGAGCTGGATTTGCACTAGTATCGGGGAGAGCAGGACGAACGATTGTAACATATGGTGCCGAAACCCGGGAGCTCTTCTGTTCATCAAGTGCACAGAGATAACAGCAATACAACGGGTAAGTGAAAACATTTTCGCTGACCCTGTTGCATGTTGCGGTAGTGGAATTTGGGGAATTTGGAGTCTTCAGGGACTCTAGGAATAATACAAAGATAGGGCAGAGCATTCTTAGGCACCTGTAATACAGTCAGAGCACCGGGGCGTGGAGAGTGGGTGTAGGGTCGATGCTGTAGAGGGCACAGAGTGGGAGGTCTGTCTGAAGGTTGAGTAAAAGAGGAATAAAAAGAGGAATAAAAGAGGAATAAAAGAGGAATAAAAGAGATTAAAGAATACAGATTACAGAATACAGTTTCAGTGGCAACATGGCAGATGCCGGTCCACTGACAAGGCAAGAGGCGGGTGAAGATCTGTCATATAAGTCGGGGGCAAGGGCTGTGCTGGAAAGGCTGAAGAGCATGTTGCACAATTGGGATGTGATCCCCCAGTCGGTACAAAGGAAGAAGGAGTTTGGGGCTGCCCACGAACATCAGTTACAAAGGGTGGTGAAGGGAATGGACAAGGGAGGAAGTGCTGAATCACAAGAAAAGGTACAGAGTGATCAGAGACGCTCAGATTTTGAAGTAATGCTTATACAAAAGTTCATGATCGGCACAAGATGGCAGCTGCTAGTAGAGATAAGGAGGGTGGTTGAAGGGAATGTGGAGGAAAGGTTAAGATCCGCCAAGGGGTGGGCAGACATTCTGAATGCAGCTGATGACGCATGGCTGAAAATGAAAAAAACAGTGTTAGTAAAGGAGGGGGAGGAGAGAGGACACAAAGAGGGGCAGGAATGTGAGGTGCCAGCACCAGTGCCTTTGGGGGTTGGGGTGGATGACGCACAACGCTGTGGGGATGGCTCTATGTATTTCCGAGAAAGGGAAGGAAGTGGGGGAAGATACCGGAGGGAGGACATTTTGGAAGAGAGAGATGCAATCACTTATTTGGCAAACGGGGTCCTGACAAAATGGGGGAAGGCATGTCCAGACAAAGGGGCAATAAATAAACTGAATTTCAGAAGGACAGGTGACTGTGCAGTGTGCACCTTAGACAAGGAATTGAACAAGATGATAGTGAAAGGTGTAGTGTCAAGCGAATACATGCCAGAGAATGTCAAATCACAACAAGACGCTTTCAGGGCATGTCCACCAGAGAAGCACATTGACAGGCCCACATATGAAGTTGGTGGTCAGTGTCAGCGTCACTTAATAGTGTTTGGGGGGGAAAGAGCAAAGCATGGTGAAGCACAATCAGTGGTGCTGCATCTGGGAAGAAAGATGGTAACTGCATCTGAGCGAGAGTGGCCCGTGGCACCTGACAATGATCCACAGCCAGAGCTAATGGCATCCATAGAAGATAAGGAGTGTCATTTGATGGAGGGGCCACAGCTTGAAGTGGTGGAGATTATCTTACAGAAGAGCAAGAAGCAGGATCAAAGGAAATGTGAGCGCCTCCTGGGTATTTGGAAAGCAGAGGATGAACTAATGATTAAGCTTCTCAATGCAGAGAAAGGGCAAGACAATGCATTTCAGTGCCCGACAGAGAGGGCCTGGGGGCCCACAGCAAAAGATGAGTGGCAGGAGCACATGGACATTTGTGTGGCTCAATGGAAGAACAAACAGAAAGAGGTGCCCAAGAAGGAGCAGTTCAAACAGATGGATGAGAAAGACACACAGTGGCAAGACTGGCTGTCATTTGTTCTCCATGGACTGCTGAGAGAGTTTTCAGCGACCAGGTATTCACCATGGAAGATGCTACTTGGGAAAAATATGACAAGCACTGACAAGTGGCTGCTGACACTGACTGCGGGTGCACCTAGGGAATGGGAGGTACTAGAGGGTTACTATCTATTGGAAAGTAAGGGAGAGTTTGACTTGGACAGTGCAAACAAACATGACAGGCACATGTATGTGGTGTTGCTGAATGTGAGAGTGACAGGGATGCTCAGAGCTGGAAAGGGCGGGACATGTAGTTATGTTTGTTTTAGATGCACTGTAGATTATGGCTGAGGTTAATAGGTGGCAGTGTTTATGCAATACAGTACAGTGAAGGGCTTTAGATGAGTAAAGACATAAATAAGCTGTCTTAGTTTGGTAATGTTTTTTGTTATTTTTCTGCTTCTTTATTGAGTAAGAATAGTTTTATTACAATGTGCTTATGTAGAAGTAGTGCAAGGGTTTTCGTTAGTGATTGATAGATAAAATAAGAAGAGATGAAAAAAAAGTGGGCACATGTTACGTGGTACATTTCTGATTCTGCACTTTCTTTTGGTTCGAGATACATCACACCTGAAGCAGGAACACTGGCCTAATGATTTGACATAAGGACTGGCCTAAACATCTAACAGCCATGAAAGCAGATGTCGCAGAGAACCACCAGAGCACAACCAGCCCAGCTAGCTGTGGAATGCCGCAGGCCTCGCAGAGACGGGCATGAACAGCCCTCCCTTCGAGAATGTACACAGTTCGGATGCTGCTGGCTCAAGTCCCAAGGTTGATAAGAGCCTGACTTGCAAAGACAATCTGAAGTTACGAAATGTACTTGATTGCCTTTTCTTCGGCGAAATGAACTATTGTTATGAATACGTACGGCTAATGGGAGGAGATTAATATGTAGCTTTGCATTGTACATAAGTATGAGCCAGGCCTGGGAGGGGGCAGAGTCGATGCAGCCCTCCAGAGCCTGGTGTGTGTGTTAACATTACAGCACTTTTACAACCCCACTTCTGGCTTTATGGGTTATTTGTGTCCGAGTGCCAAGTGCGTGGAATGCCTGAGACGGTGCGAGGGAGCTGGATTTGCACTAGTATCGGGGAGAGCAGGACGAACGATTGTAACAATGTGTGTGTCTGTTATAAATGTTCAGAATATTTCAAAACAGGATACAAACCTGAAGTTTGGCATGTGGGTAGATTCCATGATGTAGACAATGTAACAAGTATAAAATATACCTTTTTCTGAGTTCATATTTTTCAAGCTGTCTGCAATGCCCTGCCATATGGCTCTTTGCACCATAGTTCCGCAGTAGCTCTACGTTCATTGTTTGTAAATTCAGTAGTTCATGAAAACCTCAGCAGTTCATTGTTCCTAAATTTTCCACACTATCAGCATTCTAGCTGACATTAGCAGCACTCACTTTTGAAGTCATGCAGGGGACACAAAACAGTGCTTTTATAGTAATGCGGCTGACAAGAAATAGTGCATGTCCCTTTAATCGTGTCTGCAATGACGTCTGTCCCATTGTGGCAATTCTCTCATGATCATTACAGAAACTTTTCCCGTGGAAGTTGCTGAATATATGCCATCTCAATAGTACGAAGCTTACTTGCTTCTGCCATATACATGACATTTCAAGCTTACATGCTTCAGACCTACACATACAGCACTTATGTTGAGTTCACTGCTGCCTTGGCTGTGGATCGAGACACGCATAATGTTGCTGTGCTACCTCAATACTCAAACTCAATGCAGCTGGAACTGATTTACGGGATTCATGCATTTCTGATGGTCAGCTTAATGTGGCTTGTTCCAGAGTAGGAAACAAAGACCATATGTTCATACTAGCTCCTACGGGATAGGTCACCAATATTGTCTACAAAGAAGTATTTGATTAGTTCATTAAACACATTTCAAACTAGGACTGCAGTATGAATTACTGTGCGAAGCACAGGTACACCTGCAAGTCTTTTATACTAAGGGAACTCCAAGCTTGGGTAAAAGCCAATGACATCCTGTACCCCTTCCAGATGGGTTTTCGGCCTGGGTCTTCTACTATTCACAACATACAGCTTCTCAACAGGCTAAGTGGGCCAAAGATGTTAGATAGACCCTCGTTATATCTCGCCTACTTCAACTTTTGCTCTGCTTTTCATCCTATTGATCAAACTATATTGTGGTTAGACTAGGGATGCCCTCCATGGGTGCTATTTGTAATTCAACTTCTCCACTTTAACACCACAGCAAAAGTTCTTTTAGATAACAGGGTCTTTTTTGTATCCCCCGTTATCTCTAAACAGGCAGTCAAGCAAGTTTGTGTGCTGGCTGCCCTGTTGTTCGACCTAAATCTGGTTGTTCCCCTAAAGTGGGTGGGCACAGGGTCGCCAGCATATTATATGCTGATGACCCTGTGCTTCTAGACCACACACACTAATGAATGAACTAGCATTGTTTTCTGATGAAACAAACAGGAAGTAAACTTGAATATGAAAGTGTATGCTTGCAATAGGCAGAAAGATAAAAAGAATAGTAATGAATGTATCACTGGGAGGCATTGAATATATGAGAAGCTACAAATACTTGGAATGGGTACTGTGGCAGTCTATTAACATATAGAGGCGGCCAAAAATAGAAAGGCCTGTCAGCTTACCCATCTTCTTGCCAAGTTAGCTAGGCAAACGGTGGGATACACCACCCAGGGTATTGTGATTCTGTATAGGTAGTGTTGTTGTCCTATGGTACTTTGTGGCTTAGAGGCTTTGACTATGGTTGAGGTATCTTGGTTGGATCCTATGGAAGGTTTCTTTTGGTGTACCATTTTAAAATTACATCCCTCCACATCAATGGAATATCTAAGACTGGAGTTGGGTTTGACTTCACTCAGTGGCCAGTTATTGAAAAAGATTGGTGAAATATATATTAAATCTAAGTCCTCCCCGATATGTTTGCTTTTGAAGTCATGAGTGAACGTGTGGGCAATGAGTACAGAGCTCGGGGAAGGAATTTTGAAGATGGAAACCTCAATTTCTTTAAGAGAGTAAGTTGAATCCTGCGTTTTGACAATGATAGAAACTATGATGACCACAAAAAATCCTTCCTACAGAAGGCGGACTTATGGGGTTGGAATAAAAACTACAGCCAAATACGTAAATTGGGTGGGAGGAGGTCCAGACTGTGTACATTTTGTTAGCACCAGCACCAGTTTGGTATTGAGGTGAAGGGATGGGTAAAAATACAGGCACACATAGTACATAGAGAAGGAGAAAGAAATTGCGGAGCAAGCACAAAGGGCAGAAGAAAACCTTGTGCAGAAGAAGTTAGCTAAATTGAGCATGGAAGGAGCAATGATTACTAGGACCGCAGAAGGACAGCCTGACAAGAGACCAATACAGGGATGGGACGAGGTGTATGCAGATGACAAAAGGGAGATGGAATGTTTGAAGAGGGAAAGAGGAGGTTTTCAGAGAGGTAGATGGGGTGGATTCAGAGGGATGAGGCCTGGTTTTGGAGGAACATGTGAGAAGATAGGGCATTTTGCATGAGAATGCAGAAGCAGACCATCTTTTTCTTACGATCACCACGGATACCTCAGAGGTCCAGTGTTTGCGCTCACCTATCATCCACTATCCCAAATGCAGCCCCCATTTATCCCATATGCTGGAGGCCCCATTCACACCCAAAGCGCACCACAGCCATAAACACAACCAATTCAGGACCCACTGCCAAATGACATACAGGCGTACTTGCAGCAGCCACAGACTCTGACCCCTAGAGAGACCCCTCAACTGCTATGGGATACAACATCCCCTGCCACAAGGCACAAATGCATTACACCAGGGCTAGCATCTTAGGGAACAATCCCTTTCCACTTCAAGGTATGAATGTTTATCCACAATAGAACAGCCCACAGAGTGCTTTGATGTGCCCAGTTCAATCAGTGACGACCCGGGAGAGGAACCCAAGGTAGGAGTGAAGATAGGAGATTGAACATTCACATTTATGGTTGACACAGGAGCTACAAAGTCCTGTATTAGGGAAGGAAGGTTTCCCTTATGAGATAAAATGATTGACACTCAGGTGTTTTCTCTGGGGCAAGGTGTTTTCTCTGGGGCAATTGTATTGGTTCCTTTCACTGAAGAGGTACCCATCACTGTAAGTAGCGAGGAATTGTCAGCATGCTTATTGTATTCTAAATATATCTCAGTTAACCTTCTGGGCAGAGATCTCCTGAGTAAACTGTAAATCACTATTTAATTCAAAGAGGAAGGTATAGTATGCTCAACACCAGGCGTATACCATGCAAGGGCTGCACCATTTAAAACACAAGCGCTTTGCAGTGACAGTGCCATACGATAGTTCTTTTTAGATGGGTGCTTGAAATAAAGGATAAGATAATCCGCGTACCAGTTTTGGTTCAGGTTGTCTGTCCCCGAGGAAAAAGCACCAGGCACCATCATTACCTTAGATTTGGAAGCAGTGATCATACAGAAAAATTGACAAAGTAATATTGCCTGGTACAGACAAGGAAGGGGAGGAATGGTGCACAGTTCTGTATATAGACCCAACCCAGCCATTGCGAGAGGTATCTGATGAACAGCTGTTTTAGATTTTTTAAATGTGCATACCCTGTCAGAGCAGTACCTCACACTTTGATGATTGCTAAGACATCACCATCAAACTTGCAGAAAGATATAGTGAAGGTAGCCAGTCAGCTATGGACTAGCAACCACCACAATGTAGGATTATTGAAGATCATAGGGGCAGTCCGTATAAAGCTGAAACCAGGAACAATGTTACTCTGAGTGAGTCAGCTGTCATGGGAAGCGGATGAAGGACTATATTGCTCCATTGTAGCATTATGGCAACAAGGCATAATACAACCATTAGAATCCCAATATAACATGGCTATATACCCTGTGAAAAAAGCAAAGGGTTCAAGTAGGAAGATGGTGCAGGACTTACACCCATTGAACCCTATTGTAGAAGTAGAATTCCCAGTAGTGCCCAATCCTGTCACCATCCTTCAGAAGCAACACACTTCACAGTAATAGACGGCAAGCATGTATTTTTCTCCATCCCATTGCAACTTGACTGTCAACATCTCACAGCATTTACCCGTTAAGGGCAGAGATTTGACCACACAAGATTGCCTCAGGGGTACTGTGAGTCATAGAATATTTTTAATAGACTATTTCAAATGGATTTAGGAAACATAGAGGTACAAAGCACAACCATACAGTATGTAGACACACTTTTGGTCTTGAGCCCAATAGAGGAACAATGCAGAGCAGATTCAGTAACACTTAAATTTACTTGCAGAAAAGTGCTATAAGGTAGACAAAGAGAAATTGCAGTAGTGCCAGAAAAAGCAGTATATTTAGGAAAAACGAAATATCAGCAGGAAGAAATGTAAACCCAGAAAGAGCAGCAGCAGTACAACTCACATCACAGCCAACCACAGTAAAAGAAATGCAACAGTTCTTAGGACCATGTAACTATTGTAGGTCCTGTATATTTGACAATTCCAGTTAAACCAAACCCTTGTTGCATGGGCTAAAGAAAGCACAGAAAGCAAAGGGACCAATCAATTGGACCGATGAGATGACCAAATGTTTTCAGGAACTCAAACATTCAATAAGTAATGCTTCGGTTTTAGCAAAGTCAGATTACAATAAACAATTGTGTCTGTCCTCTCAGAAATCTTCCACCATCACAATGGGATGTCCAGTAACATTATATGTGGAACACACATTTTTTGCCATTTTAGAGAAATTCAAATCCACACAGAGAGCGTTGGGCTATGAGGTGCCAAACTCTTCCATTAATATTGTCAGATGTTGCACAGTGAACCCATTTACATTCATTGCAGAGCCCATGCAGCCAGGTGATTCAGTGCATGATTGAGTAACATACAAAGGCAGCACAGATGAGGGTACTATGGTCATGGAAGACGAAGTCGAGGAAGGAGTAGTGCTTTCTGTTGATGGGTCATCGATGATTGATCAGAATATGGGAAAGAGGCTCATGGCTGCAGCAGTAGTAAGCCTATAAATGGAGAGCATGCAGTGTTGATCAAGAAGAGGTTGCCCTTGCATTATTCCGCCAAAGCGGCAGAACTCATAGCACTCATAAAAGCATCAGGAATGTCCAGGGGATGTCACATCACAATTTATTCAGACTCAGCATAGGGCACCTTTGCAGTAGATTTAGGGTTTTCAAAATGGTGCATTACTCTCTGCATTAATTGATGTATTGGCACTTCCCTCAATGGTTGCTGTGGTGAACTGCGCAGCTAACACAAACAATACATATCTAATAACTTATGTCAATGATGCAGCAGACAGAGCAGCCAAACCTCGAAGTACCAGAGGCCAAGAGGGCCTCTGACATAGCATTGCAGATGATGCAGTTGCAAGCCCCATACAATGCAGTACACGTCAGACAGAATATTGATCTACAGAGATGAGCTTGACAACAGGAGAAAGACTTATGGATGATCAAAAGAGGGTGTTCCCTATCCCCCAGAGATTTAATTTGGTGGAAAAATATTACAGAAAAAGCAGTAATGCTGCAGGAATTGCTTACTGTTGCTCTCAAGCAATTGCACTTCCCTACACAGGTATCTAAGAAGTATATTGCAGCAGACATCCACGAGGGCTGGTTTGTCCCCAATTTCCTAGAACACACAGATTACTGCTTAGCAAATTGTACCGCATGCCACCTGTATAGTACAAGCCATACCATCAAAACGTTGAAGGAAATGTTGGCATGCCTTTTGTGGCCCTATCCGGAAGTCCACATTGATCATGTCGACGTGGTTGCCAGGTACAGTAACTTGAGTTATTTAATTATTATAATGTGCCCATTCTTCTGTTGGCTTGAAGCAGGTCCCTGTGTCCAAACTGAAGGCAAATCAGCAGCTAAATGTTTGATGCGTAAGTTATACATGAAGTCCTGAAACCTGACAATGGGACTCACTTTTTTAATAAACCTTTCAATTACCTCCCTTCTAGCTATAGGGCACAAACTGGGCTCAGTCTACCACCCACTAGCCAACTGTGTGGTAGAAAACATCAACGGCCTATTGAAGCAATGTCTAGCAAACAATGCTTTGTTTAGCCTTAGGAATCAGCCTGAGAAGAACCACCATTTAACACCTCATAAGATTGTGATGGGCAGGAGGCTGCACACACAACTCACACCCATACGCACATCCTCCAAAGCTCACAAAACAACTGATGTTTTAGAGGATGGACTTCAGGGAAATCTTAGGGACCTAACCAAATGTGTTAATGTTATATCTCAACAGCTTGAACTACATCTACAACAACCGTCTTCATTGCAGATCGATGATCCAACATCTCAGGAGCAACCACACCTCTTCTGAGGCGATCAAGTGTTTATCAGAGCATTTGTCAGAAAATGGAATGAAAACGTTTTCAAGGCCTGTGTAATGTCATCTATGCCGCACCCACCGCTATGATGGTTAAAGGACACAAGACACAGATCCACCTCACAGATGTTCAAAAGGACACCAGTTACAACCCCCCTCCCCAGAGGCAGGACACCACAGGAGGAGTGACATAAAGTTGAGGTGTATCAATATTGTATGGACATTTATGATATCAGTGTATCCCTTTGGACAATCAAAGATTAACGCTTCTTCACAGCACAGGAGCTGTGGATAGGAGCAAAAAAAATGTAGTGTACTGGTTGTTCGTTCTCTTGTTTTATTTTTCCTTTCTTATGATAAGGTTTATGGGGGTGGAGTTAGAAAGGGGGCGGGGGTATAATGGTACTAGAGTACCATCTGTGGTGACAAATCGTAGTGTATCACTGCCCAGAAGCAAAAGGGGCACTGTGGATATGGGGGTTGTTTCAGAAAGCCAAAAGGACCACTGTTTTTTTTTAGATAGTGTTGCAAATGTGCATACCCCCGAAACAGACTACTTATGGTACAATCACATGTGGGAAGTGGGAAGAGGGAAGTCAAACTGTTATATTGGTTCATTAATTCCCCATGCAACTGGCACATGCCAGTTTGTTAATTCCCAAAGAAATGCCACCTCTAGTAGCACAATGTTTAGTGCACCTGGCCCTATGTAGAGTCTGTGGGTTGTTTCAGGGACACAAGCTTCAAGCAACCGTATCAGCACCAGACAACAGTGAATGTTCTGAGAATGATGGGCAGGAGCAGTAGGGGTGCAGAATAAGATCCCAATTAAAATTGTAAGGTGCCTTGTTCTCCAACAGTAGTGGGGCAAGGGACTATCAAGCTGTAACACAGGTGGGCTGATGGGGTTTTCGGAGGAAGTAGTGGCACAAATCAATGAGAAATGTTATGATATCTGGGAATGATATGTGAAGCAACTGCCCTGGATAAAGCAACGTGAACGACCCAATGAAGTACAGATACTTACATAATTCTCCTTGTGTTTCAGGGGTACTGGCACCATGCCTGTTGGCATTAATGGAAACTGTAACAGGACACTTGAGATTCCAGACCTCAATGGAGGAATTGCAGTAATTATGGATTTTTTTGGACTTGTAGGAGCTTTGCATACCTCCAACTCCCACCGTTCTGCAGAGGGGTTTGAGCCCTAATGACTTTACATTCCCCTCTTGTAATTGTGCCAGATTCCCATCTCACCATAGTAAATTGCACCCCACAAAGTCACACCTATGTGCCTTACCTTCCAGGAGGCCTGCCGATAAAATGCTCCTCTGCCACCATAAACATTCAAACTATTTCTCTGAGGATGTTACTGAAAAGCTTAAAGCTATTCCTCAATAATAACGGTTGTTTTGCATGACTGAAACATTTTTCCCTTCCCTCCTCGTTCCAGGAATACAGATTGATGCAAATTCCAAATGGTTGCAGATTACCCACGGGGAGATCATACAGGTTGTGAATGACACTGAGCATGGTCTCAATGCTATCAGAGAAGAGTTGAGGGCCATCAAACTAATGACACTGCTGAACCAATATATATTGGATCTCGTCACAGCAATGGAGGGCAGCGTTTGTGCCAAGATCGGGAGTTTGTTTTGCACATTTACACCAGCCCATGGCTCCGGCAATGGGTGTCTGACACATGTAAGTGCGGACCTGTACAATCTACATGTTGCAATGGAGAAGCAAGGTGGGGTAATGGAACAGGAATGGCTGAATTTTCTGCTTTCCTGGATTTCTTCCTTGATGAGCATAGCCGTAAAAGTGCCAGTTCTAATCATTGCCCTGTTATTTGTCATATTTTGCTTCTATACGCATGCCCGAAGGTGCTGCACAAAGACACTGCCCAAAGGATTGCCTATAATGTCTCTAATCCTTTGACAGGACAGATATTTGGAATAGAGAAATTGAGCATTAAATGGTCAGGATATCAAATCCAGTTCGTCCCCTATGGACACTTTCATATCCCACACCCATATCAGAGAATTAAACAGAACACTGGGTAGATCTTGCAGGGGATGGGGGATGCTGCTTTCTGACATGTACCCCAGAAGAATAGGCCTGGCGCGGAGAAAGCTTACATCATGTATGTAAGGTGTGGGTTCCCAAGCATGATTTTGATAGGAATAGGGAAGCAAGATTAGTTAATGATTTAACTAAAGGGGGGATGTTGTGATGCAAGTGGAGTGTCCCAACCATGGGAGGAGGTTCAGACTAAGTACATTTTACTACCATGGAGAGATGGTAATTTAGTGTCAGTATTTTCACCATTTGATTTAGCATTTATATACCCATGCTATTTGTAGTTTGCTTCAACACACTGTAGAGAGGATTACGTGGTGAAAGGAGGAGCAGTAACAATATTGCTTATGTTTTGAGTTTAGGCCCGTAGTGGTTTAAGGTCATTGTAGTAAGTGTTAGTTAATTATTTTGTGTTTTGTTTACATGTAGGAGAACTCAGACTATGTTGCTTTGGTAGAGGGTGAAAGGGTGGCTGGGGGCCATGTAGTCTAATATTTAGTAGGATAGATGTTGATGTCTAGTAACATAAGGGCTGTCGGATGTGTTGGCAACAGTTCTGTCATTTTGGATTATGGCCCGTTAGAGGATGCAGCTTCTGTTAGCTAGAACATTAGGTTGCATTTAGGAGCTTCTGGTTTGCTCATTTAATCTGATTTCATTCTTGTTCCAAAGAGTGTTTAGAATGCCAAGGCCCTTGGGTGGGAGGGTGAAGAGATTAGCTATCATTATGATTCATAGCAACTCACAGGCGCTGGAACTGAAATTCATTACAACATTCCTGTTCCAGACAAAAGATTAGTTTTGCAGCTGTGAATGACAAATCATACTGAGAACAAGGCCTAGAGTACAGGCATTGCCAAGGCATGGAAATAGGTTGAGGTTATACTGCCCCCATTGGGAAGAGGCAAGACTTTTGGAACTGCAGCAGACACACCAAATAGAGCAGATGCATCTGAGAAATTAATCCCCATGAGCAGTGCCTCGGCTGCTGTTTTTATATAACATCTGGTTCCCAAGAGTGATAGAGAACGATGCATGCTACGGAAGCAACATGTTTCAAGATGGGAGTCGCAAGAGGTGTTGCCAAAATGTAAAGCTGCAAGGTCAAAAGAGACTTTCATGGGTTGACAAGTTGTCTCGCCTCATGGTAAAGAGGTATTGTGCCAATTGTATTACCACGCAGTGTTGTCTTCACTGTTCACATTCGCTCCATGATTGAGTCCTGTTGGGGGTATGCACATCACAAGTTTGCCAAAGTTGTGTTGACCAATAAGAGCAATTGTTGCTACAATTTACCTGAGGGTAAATTGGCCAATTAGAACACACTATTTTCTGCTGACTGCACAATTAGGTCATTCGCAAGGGGTTGTTTACATGTTGTCACAGATCAGTTGTTGACCAATTGGGTAGTATAATATATGTGATGTTTAGATTTCTGTATAGGGGCTAGACAATAGGAAATGTGGGTTTGACTTGTATTTGATAAATGTAGCATATGTAGATTTTGTGGTTTTCTGCTATAAAATGTGTAACTGAAATGGGCGTTTCAAGAGTGTTCTCAGCTTTACAGTTCTACGGAGCCGGCTGACCCTTCTGGCCATATTTGCATGTAATAAAATATGTTTTTCTTGCAGAACGTGCACTCCTTATTGGCCCCTTGGAAGATTTTTTTATGGTTTTTGGGCCAACCATTCAAGTGCTTAGCAAATGAATCGCTACAGAAAAGCCCAAAACATTGTGTTTGCTACTGCTTGTTTTTTTAAATGTATTGTGCCGCTTTTGAAATACTTATCTAATATTTGCCAAATGGATCCGAATCAAGTTGTATACACATATGAGATAATTTACACATGTCTAAGTACATTCATATATTCACATTCATTTGTACATTTCACTTATTTTTTCATCCTGTGTGCTAAGTATACAATGCTAAACTTATGTGGTTTAGAATTTAGGCTGATTTTTGGAATCTTTAACTTTTTTAATTATTTCATCAATTTCAAAAGTTTTAACAACAAAAAATATGAATTTCAGAAAGTGTTGGAAGTGGCACCCTCAAACCATGTTATGGCATTGGTCATATATTCTGTAATGTCATCAGAGTGCTTATTAACTGTGAAATTGGGTGATTTACGGTGTTGCTTCCAGCTCAGGCAGTATTTCATGGGTTTGTTGACTTTGAACGTACCAGTCTCGTCATTGAATTTCAGGGTTGTGTTGTATTGTAGTGGAGCTATTATTGAGATGTACATTTTATTGAAATATTATTCATTGGCCATACTACTAGTTAACTCTTCTTGTGCATGTTTCAGTATATCTGATTTAAATTTGTTTTGATCCAAAATATCTTCTAAGAGCTTGTCCACTTACAAATATTTGCAATTATCTTTATATAGTTCCATACTTCTTGTTTTTAATTGTCTTGTGTTTGATTCAGTATATTTGGATTTAATTTTCTTGATCCAACATATTGTCCAAGAGCTTGACCATTTAGCAATTTGCAGATTATCTTTACATAGTTTAATTCTACTTGTTTTTGATTATCTTAATACATCCTAGTAACAAACCATCTTCTATTTTACATACGCCACTTATTACCCTATTCTTCGATTCCAAACTCTTTTTGTTGCATGTTTATGTTCACAAAGAATATAAAACATATATTTTAAAATGTTGGTTCTAACAACATTAAATAAGCATTCTTTAAACCCTTTGGCACTCTAGCTTGGTGTGTGACTATAGAGTCATAACAAACAAGCCAATCTCATTCTGTACTTACCCATGTTGTGAAATGTCCACAGTGAATAGGTGCCACCTCATGAAAATAGATTAATAGAAACTTGACTATTGACTATTTACAAAATGTATTACTGACTTGTTAATTTTCATACCTTCTACACTGTATCTTCAAAATATAATCAATGCATACTATTACAAAAAAGATTTTGCAGTGTAGATTGTAAATTACAACCACCGTCGTCACTGCTTTGCATATCATGGAATGCTTTAGTTAGAAGATCAGAAAAGTGTACATTTTTCTGATCAGGGATTGGAATATATATGCATATTTTTGATTTCCACTTGCAACAGCTACTACATTTTAGATTAATATTGCCACATGTGTACTGTGTGTTTTTTCATCTACAGATATTTTAAGAAATGAAAATTCCACACAAAGCTGGTTGTCTGCTCTGAAAGCTATTTCTTGCATCAATGGTGTCATTTGAAACAACAAACACAAAGCTGCATTAGAATAGCAATCAACTCCTGTTTCTTTAATAAATTTGCAATGAGGGTATGTTATAGTTGAACATCTCTCCAACTCTGGTAGATTCTGTTGTTTTTTTAGTCTTAAGAGGAATGATTTTATTTTAACATAGTTTCACTGACTGCTTATGTTTCCTGGCTAAGTGCTTAGCAGGTACAGATATAAGGATCAGGTGAAGAGCATACAGTACACATAACCTATTACATTCTTCAATGCAAGAATTGTCAACTGTCACTTTTCTTTCATCAAAGTTTATACAAAATAAACCTTCACATGTTTTGTTTACAATGGTACAGAGCTACATATTGCATTCCTTCTTTAAACACTGTATGGCCAATGTCAATAAGTGCTGCTTCTAAAGTCAACCCTTGTGATATATGAATAGTAATTGCATATGCACTCCACAATGGAAATTGTGCTCTTTTCACAAAGATATCCTTAAAAAGCTTGAAACGTGCAGAGGTCAGAGAAATCAAATGAGTTTCTTTAACACGATCAAACTTTACTTCAACATGTGCAATATTTGTACTTTGAAGAAACAAGTGAAATGCAATCACGTATCCCATCACTACATTGACTAGACCAATTCCAACATTCAGGTTCCTCTTTAACATTACTAGTTTATTGATTAACAGATTTAAAAAGCTTCTAGAACTGCTGTTTTACAACTTGAATTCTCTATTGAACTAATCATGATTTTGCCCTCTTATCCAACTATAATGTCATAGCATGGCCATCTAAAACATCACTTGATTTTATCCCCACAATGTTTTGCTTCTCTAAGAGTAGCATTGTAGACTTAATCATGTTACACTCTGAAAATGTGCACATCAAATCAACACAAAAAATGTTTCTTTCCTGGAGAGTCAACATGACATCAGGCAGACTGCAATCTGCATGAAACATGTTAGAAATCATTCTTCCATTTAAGACTGCTTTCATGTTCTCCTCAAGAACAGCTATGTGAATCCTATTAAGCATTTCTGCATACTCTAATTCTGCAATTTGCCTCATATTAATGGTAAATTCCTGGAATATAAAGCAATGCCCACAGTTAAAATGACCAATAATTCTTATAGTTTTTGACTATCCTTTGATTGCTGCATTTTGAAAACTGGTTGACCTTTCACAGGAGTTAATTGTAACAATTCTCCAAACAAAATGTTGCAGTCAGTCTTCAAACATCTTGCATTTGCAAGTGAATGAAATCAAGACACCATGCTTACTTCATCTACAATCAAGGTATTTAATTTTCTAAGAACTTTTCCTACTTCTTGTGCGGCACTTGATACAAGTTTTTGATACTCTTGATTGTTGTCATTCTGCACTAGTAGCATCAACAGCCAATGTAAAATAGCATCTCCTACAATGAATGATGTTATACCCAATGGAACAGTGACAATACATAACAAAGAACAATCAGTTACATTTTTGGATCATACCTCTTATTGCATGAATTAAAAAGGATGTAGCTGTTCCCCCTTGTCCACTAGCATACAACAATACAGGTTTGCAGTGAACACAAGAACATTCATGCTTGTCATGCTGTAAGCCATGTAAGAACATATCTGTAATTTTATAATACACTTATTTTTGTTCTATATTAAGTTTACTATTTCATCATAATTTGCTTCTGAAACTTAGTTTGTTGCATTGCACTTTCTACTTCTTCGATAGCAAGATAGCAAGCTCAACATCAGTTTGAATATTTGTCTTCCTGTTGGAGAATCTTGACTTCCCTGAGGAGTCTATTTTGCTGATTCGACTGGCAAAAATTATTCTTGATGTAGTTAATTATCTAGTAACTCATAGTACTGCTCACATTTTGAATATGTGATTCTTCAAAAGGTTCAAGATTTCCAAGCAAATACTCTCTGCACACCATGGGAAGAACAACTGCAAAAGACACACATTAAATAACTCCTTTTTATCTGCATTTTGGCACAGTTTGGCAAGACAGTTTCATGTGGTTGATGAGACTTGCCTTGCCATGTCCCACTAAACAGCCAGTGCATCCATGTACTTTAAACCATCCTCTGTCACTGTTTGCTTCAATATTTCGACAGCATTCCGTTACTTCATATCAACAAAGATCCTCCAACTCCACAGATCGATTTGGATAATATGTATCAACCAAGTTGGGTTTAACAATCTCTTTACTGTCAGGTACAGTTTCACCTAACTGCTGAATTTCACTCAAAAGCTTCAATACTCGATTTCTAGTACTCGCTGGGTCAAGACTTAACCAAAGTAAATTAATGCCATATCCATACAGAGAATAACTAGTTTGACAATTGTCATGGCCACCAGTCAAGGGCCCAGTCCTTCTTCATCCCCAGGGTCTCATTGGACCCAGTCCTGGTAAGGCCAGCCCATCCATATGCCTTCGCTCTGTGTTATTCTGCTTTCAGCAGCGTAACGCTCTACGCTGTGCTTACCTGTGCATCACTGGATTCCTGCAGCCCCATCCAAAAGATATTCCTGAGAGCGCTCCTTACCTGCAGTCTACCGCTACATCGCTGTGCGTGCCATTCACCCCAACTACTCCATCGCTGAGGGCTCTCCTTCCTACTGCCAGCCTCTACATAGCAGAGTGCGCTCCTTACCTGTTGCCAACCGCTACATAGCTGAGCGCGCATCTTACCTGCTGCTAGCCGCTACATCGCTGAGCTCGCATCTTACCTGCTGCCAGCTGCTACATCGCTGAGCATGCATCTTACCTGCTGCCAGCCGCTACATCGCTGTGAGCGCTTCTTACCTGCAACTCATCGCGGCCGGAGCCAGACTCTTCCTCTTACCTGCATTCCATCACAGTCGGATCCAAAGTCTTCTTTCTCCCTGGCATTCCATCACGGTCAGAGTCAGAGTCTTCAACCTGCAACCGCAAATCTTCATCAAGAATCCAGACGCCATTCTTCATAGTTGGCCTGCACCTACGAGGAAATAAAAACACAACAGGTTAGAACTCATATGCATATTGAACGCACGGCCGCATCATACAAGAGACTAGAGTTTCCCTATAAAAAACAAATTACCTGTTACTGTTGAAACTCCATCAGCCTCAAAAGTCTTCGGGACTCTCTTCAGTCCCGATTTACTTCTCCATACCTATGGGAATGGATTGAGACATTGCAAGAATTATTATTAGATGAAATACAGACAGTCTAATTGAACAATAGTCATAACAAATGACTTACCTTCTAAGTGGATTGATCGCAGCTGGTCTGGATCAACACTCCCACGGACCAGTGAAGCAACTCGGTCTGTTCTATGTGCCCCTGGTAGGATAAGCAGGACGGATGGCTCAACATTACAAAACTATAGGTGATTTTATATGGGAAAGCGCTTGCGCACAGTATTTTGGCACAATATCCCCACTTCATTTTCATTGCCTCTCCTCTTCACTCAGGGGCAACACCCATCTCCCGAGCCGCAAGTCCAACCACTATCTGGAGGGGAAGGCGATTCCGAGGAGTCAAGTTAGGGGAGGACTCCAACCGTGCCCCAAGGCCCCCGTGGAAACCAGGTGAGCGTAACAACAATCTGCAGCTTCATAGCTCCACACTCTATATGTGAGAACATCTTTAGACCAAAGCTTACAAGTTTATGACTTATAATTATATCTGTTGATAAATCTGCCCATACCTCAGCTGCATTGCTCTTTTCAGCTTTTGTCATGTATGCTGTAACATAATGGGCAACAGCTGTTGTATCATTACCAATATATACTACATCAGTATTTGCATTCCAACGCTGAGCAATGACAGGATTGTAAATATTAATGAATTGGCATCCTTATCTCTAAATGATCAGTATTTCTTGGTCACTTACCAGTAACAGATGACATAAAACTATTTACTCTGACAGTAATTTCCACACAAGTGCCTTGGAAATCGTTCCACCTTGCTCTGCAGATCAGCATTACCATGCTGATCAGTAATGGAACAAGTAACATATTTTTCTATGAACTCCATCGCATAGCCATCACTTTCTTTCCCAAAGTGAGGAGCATCTTAAATCCACATATACGAATATGTCCAGCCCCATGTGCTTGGTACTCTTTGCTCCAATGGAAATGTTGCACATTGCATGATGGACCATTTTCTTTATTTCTTATTAAGTGTAACATGACTAAAAATCTGTGGTGAAAGAACTGGGATACACTTACAGAATCAATGGAACACAATTCTCCTGGTGTCAAATGTTCCATGTTTTCTTTCTGTGGATTGGTTTCACATATCCACTCAACATGATCTTCCCAACCATACTCAGCACAAGTTAAAGTCACAAACCAAGTTGGAGAGCCCAAGTTTCTGATCATGCATCTATTCTCAAAGTATCTCATATAGCAATATTCCTTAGTTCCTCTCATTGCAGCAATGATATTGGTAAATGTACCCTCTAAATCTTCATTTTTCTCTTCACCTGTTTCAGCATCTCACATGCAGAAAAATTCGGAAATCTGGTTTCCGGTCTGAAGTGTATGAGTAGCAGCATGGCATCATGTTTACAATTCACTTTCATACAATAAGTGAAAAATGTATTCAACATTGGTGTGGAATCGCAAATCCTCAGAAAACATTCTTGTAAAACAATATTCTGGGGAAGAGATTGAACCTTCCTATCATCCAATCTGCCTCCTGCACCTGTACAAAAAAGCATAGCGAAACAACGAGTTTCTACATCTTTTTCCAGACACTGATTGCTGCACCTTTCGTTTCTTTCGTTAAGTACAATTAAAAACTGTCGCCCATGACTTCCCGTGAGTGTAGAGGATGAATAGTGTAATGCTCATACAAACTATTCACTTCTGCAACAGATAGACATTGGAACTGACCTTCAATGGTTTTGTTTGTTGACTCAACATCAAGCATAGATAAGTCACACTGCCTTTGTATAAATCATTGTGCTCCAATAGAAACACCAATGTGGTTTTCAACCTTCCAGTGTATATAAGCTGTTGCAAAATGTTCTTATCTTTAGTGGCAACACCATTTAATAAAACAAACAAAGAATCTGCAATGTTGCTCTTTAATCCTAGAGTGTTGACATATTCTTCCAAATTTTAGATGAATACACAACTTTGCCTCTCACAGCTTAAACTAATGACTGTTTAGGCAGTTCTGATATCTTTGTTTGCAATCTAACAATAACTTGAAAAGGTTGAATAGTTTGCAATGCAATCACTTCAAACATGTTCAACTTTTGAAGCACAGCAGGGATATCAGGCACTACCATGTCATTCAATACACGTCTTGAAGGAATTATTGGTTCATTATAAAACCCAACACATTATGGTCTACAATCATAAAGTGGCTCACTTGTGTAAAATCCTACAAACAAATAAAGTTCTGTCAAAACATCAATGTGCGTCAACAAGATAGATAAAACAATCTCTGGTCTTTCAGTAGAAGATACAACAAACATTGCAATACTTTTTTTCTACTGTTCAAAAATCTGACCCTGTCTGGCGGTTGTCATATCTTTTGAAGATTAGCCTCATATGATTGGTGAAATTGTTTTGAATGATTTCATGTCATGTAAATATGAGGAGCAAAGTAGAGTTTGAATGGATGGAGTTTATCAGTTTGTGATGCATTTGTGGTTGACACAGTGCAATTCCAAGATGCTAAGCCTGAATGAAATCTGAGCAAAGTGTACACATCATAGTGATCATTTGTTTCACAGGCTAATAATTATTGATAAGGGATGCACAGATGAAGTGAAAGATATGCACAAACTATAGGATTTTACAGGTCGTACCTATAGAAAAAGAATCAAGGACATTTGATATGAGAGATTTATTTTTCTCACACATAACCATAGCATGACATGTACTGCTGCTTGAACCCCCTTCAGAAAACACTGAAACAAAATATGGAAAACCCTACTATAAACTGTACAAAATTACATACCAAAACATACTGAATACATGTTATATAAACAACAATTCATATTATATAGTGAACACATAAAAAAACACAATCACTGAACTTCACCATCACACATTCTTTCTTTCCAGCTTTTTCTAAGATGCCATCAAGCAAGCAACAACAATGTGGCAGAAGGAAGAATTGTGTGCAGGGAAGAAGTTTTACAATATAATATTTTAAAAAGTAGTGTTCTCTAATCTGTAGATTCAAATACTGGATATAATACAACAATAGCTGTTATCGATAATACTTTTGAAAATCTGCAATTTCAAATATGAGATGTTCCAACTGAACACATTATTGGAACCCAGAATGTTTTTAGTCAAAGTAATAAAAGAAAACCATTATCAAATCTGTTAGTAGTAAAAAAACAAATATTTTTAGAAGAAAAGATAGCCAATTTGCTATCAATTTGAAACCGAGGAATAAAGATATATATGCAGGGAAATTTACCACTCTCGAGTTTTTAATAATCTTTTGAGAAGTGTGAAACTAAAATCTAGGTATGTTGTAAAGTGTTTTTTGCAAAAGAAAAAAGTAGAAGCAATAATTTAAAAAAAAATTCATATGAAAAGAACATGTTTCATTTGTGTATTGAATAAACTTAAGAAATTACTTAAGATGACCATAGCATTCCATAGAAATATAGAAACAGTTCATGTACAAGTGACAACTTTTGTGAAGTATTAGGCGGAGAGTGGAAACACACTTTGCACACAAGACGATTTTTTAATGAGGAGAGTTACATTCAAGGAAAGAATGTGCATCTTGCTATTCATAAGAGTAGGCTTAGTTATGAAGTCCAAAATTGTGTGATTTCTAAAAAAAAGAAGAAATGCTAAGGTCTGATAATACAGAAATTGAAAGTTTAGGTCAGTCTAGAATAAAACCTAAAAAGCAAAGTGAGTTATGGACGTGCAATTTTTTTGTTTAATATTGATACATTTTCTTGTAAAGTCTTAAAGTGATTTTTGCAATTTTGCACCAAAATAATAATGTTCAAAGACAGATCAAGATGCTACAGAGAATATATGATTGTGAAGTTTGTGAAAAAAGGACTTCTAGGTCACTCTCTTGCGTGATTTTGATAAAACTAGATGTAACATTCAGTTTCATCATATACAGATGCAAGCTGCTCATCATGTTAAAATGAGATAACTTTTAGTCAAACTATCAAAACACCAAGTATGTCTCTTGCACTTTTTGTGAATTTCTGGGGGTATTCGGTTTTACTAGTAACCATAATATGAATATGTTATTATTATTGCAAAATTAGTATAATGTCCCATTGAAAAACATTTTACACTAAATTTGATAGCTTTTTAGTAGGGCAACCAAACAATAACATCCCTTTAACAATGTTTTTACACTGAATTTCATAGGTTTTTACCAGGATACCCTTAGTTTGTAAAGATGTACCTACAACATACTGAACCCGGTGGTGCCATGTTAATGCGCACAGCAGTCACGGATTATGCGTCTGGTCACGGGCATCGGGTGGCATCCAACCTGCTCAGAAAAGCAGGGGTTCACTTACATAGTGGTACCATTCAGCAAACACAAGGAACATATACAAACAGCACCATGTACGTGAATTGTAAGGGAAATAGAGTACGTCTGCAAATTGTGTTCTTATGGCACAGAGTAAAGGCATAGGGAGTACACCATAATGGAATGCACCAACAAGAGAAGTGACATCTAGCTTCTACAATCTTACCACACTGCTGCATTACATAGGAACAAAGAACGAACAGCCAGAGTAAGGACTGGAAAGTATGAAGACCAGAATGTCACTACAACGTAGTAAGAACACTAACGTTTGTATGATAATTGCACAAGTGGTGCAATATACAATAGTAGATAAGCATAACGTTTATACTTTTACGCAGCAATGGCAAGCAGCTGAGAGTGGCTGGAAGCTAATTTCCCTCATGATGAAATGACTTACGATAGTAACCCAAATGGAATGCACCGCAGTCTGAAATGTAAAATATTGAATATATATTGCTTCATGTACACCTAACAGATTTAGAGAACATATTGGAAAGGAAAGCAATGCAGCACAAGTGGCACCCCTTCCACAGCAGAATACGGGCAAAGGAAAGGAACTCTGTAAATAGGAAACTGCACAGCCTGGAAGCCAAAATGGAGGAATCACCGAACAATGTTGACACCGTAAAAGATTATGTACAAGGACATATTATGGACAAAATGAAATACCACTATCCGATTTACACGTGTACCCCTTCCTCATTTCACAGTCCCCCATCCCCTCAAATTCCATGTGATCAGAGACGTTACAATGATACCTCAATCCCTTCCTCCCCGCACATCCAACTTGTACAAATCCCCAATTTCCCATTATATGTATCCACTTCTGCTACCCCTTCCCTTTCCTAATAGTATCTATGTGTGGAAATAAAGGTTGATATGTACATTTTTGTTGAGTGTATATGTGGCTTTTCCTTTGTTTTTAAAATCCCATTATGACTCAGGGGTGCACAGTACTGCTGGGAATGACCGCAATTAAGTAAAATGGAGGTGTCCTACGGACACTGCACCTGCCCGGCCTATCCGCAATCACAATGGAGGCATCCGTATGACGCCAGTACGAACTGTCTCCACATCTTGTGAACCACCTATAATTAGTTGTGTGAGCAGATGTTTGTCCGTTGCTCAAGTACACGCATGTGTATCTATTCCTCTGTCTCCTGGTAACACTGCCCCTGCTCAGCATATGCGAAGAAACGGGTGACGAATTTTAAGTAGGTTTAGGTGCTCACCCATGTCCTACAGTTAGTTGTACACATAAACATCCCAACTGCTGTACCCTACAAACACTCAGCTTGTCCCAAAATGATCGGCACACATATGTCGCACTATTAACAGTCCAGAGATCCACCAGTGTGCATAAGACACCTATGCACATGCACACACAGCATTCCACCCAAAATGCGTCGTGCGGACAGCCGTCCCAATCAAGAACATTTGCAATGTCACCATGCGACCGCACCCATGCTGCACATGCCCTTATATCACAGACACGATCCGGACCTTTGGGCAGCGGAAAAGTACAGTGTGCTGCAATCTATAGAGTGTTATTGTGAAAGTACATGCTTACAAACACCCCACAATGTGCCATTGCACATGTATTCATTTGTTTGAAGGATGTAGGCCTATTTTCCAGTTGCAAGGTCTCCACAACAACCCTACAAAAGGCCAAACCCCACAGCAGCTCCGTATTCTGTTTCTAGCTTTTCAGAACAGAGTAGTGATCCACAGTGCTATGAGATGCAATTGATTTCGGACCAATTCTGCTATGCTACATTACCTTTGCAACTAATGGCAACCATCAGAGCCTGCTCACTATGCACAGTAATGGAAAAAAGGATAAACACCCCTTCCTGTGAACAACACCCTCAGTACCAATAATCCCTACAGTCCCATTCTCATGACCAGCATGCTGAACATGGTAGTATGTGACACGTGTGCTTCCCCAAGTACTGCGAGGGGTGTACCCCAATAAAGCAGGAACAGTCCTTCTTCCCTTTCCACTTTCTTTTTTCCAGCAGGCCCTCATTGTGTACTGTTAAATAGTTACACACACATCCACCAATCACATTGAAGACCTCTCCAAGTAACACTACCAGTTCTGTACAACACTCCTCTGCGTAGACACCACACCCAGAATTGATAGTGTGCAATCGCTTAGCCTAAACAGTCCCATTTCCATGCCTGCCATCCTCAAAAGCCCTGTGTGGATGTGGCTTGTGTGCTCTGTGCGGCAGTGGGGGAATAAATTAAAAACAGAGTAGGGGATTTTGTCTTTAGTGGTGGCTATTTTCTTTTTTAGGTTCTCTGTTTTTATATGCTTTTGTGTTTTCTTCTCCTCGCATTCTTACAGTAAACTCTTCAACGCAGCCTGTAGATTGACAAACAAAATAGCATCACCAATGGTCAACAAAGAAATACCATTTGTATGGAAAAGTACACATGCTTCTGTTGATGAGACACCTTCCAACCTCTGGCTGGGGACACTGTACATTAGGATAGTCCCATACTCTTGTTGGTGGTATGGATGAGAAAATCAGCTGGGCAGTGGGAAAAAAGCCTCTTCACTGCATTCATCAACCTCTTCAGTTGATGGAACAAACATGAACAAGCCATGTAACCCAAATGCACGCCACCATACTGCACAACGACAACATGAACAGCAAAACTGGCCACTTTTCTGCAAAGTGCAAGCACAACGCCGACATCTACAGCGCACCACAATGCATCCACTCCTTCTAAACCAAAATCACCATCAAAGTCTCTTTCCTGGGCATGCCTGTGCAGATCTAGCACAAATGCATCACCCAAAATCAACACAGTGCGTCTCTTCATGTCAACCCGCCTCACTATGCAGAGTAATAAAAAACAGAATTAGCACCCCTTCCTGTGAACCACAACCTCAATACCTGATTGGATAATCCCCACAGTCCCATTCCCATTGGCCAACATGGTGAGAAGTGCACAATGTGGCACATGTGCTTCCCCAAGTACCGCGAGGGCCGCACCCCAGTAAAGCAGGAGCAGTCCTTCTGACCTTTCCACACGCTTCTTTGCAGCAGTCCCTCATTGGTTACTGTTAAATAGTCACACACACATCCACCAATCACATTGAAGATCTATCCATGTAACACTATCAGTTCTGTACAACACTCCATATATGGAGTTACACATTCAGAGTGCAAGTCTCTTGCCGATCCCAGTACACAGTTCTGTGAAACTATCCAAGATTTGTGCATCCAGATTCATCCAAATTGGCGCCCAGCAATGGTGTATTGTAAATGACACTAAGTGTTTAAAGCATGGATTGACGCGGCTCACACGAGTTGTGTTTACAAATAATAGGGCTAGATAAAAATACTGCACGCAATCTTGCAAACAGTTACAGGGGCTCAGAAATAAGGCAGACGTTGGAGTAATGTGCTGCAATAGAAAATGCATGCTACATAGACAAGTAAATCCACAGGAGGTGTTAATGTACTTACTGCAGGTATTGGAAAGCAAAAACATACCCATGAATTAAATTTTCTCATTTCCTACGTGTGCAAACATACATGCACTCTCTGCAATCATGTCATTCCGGAAGAAGTCCCTAACAAACGCTTTCTCTCTGTATCTATACCTAACTGTGATTCCATTCCATTTGAACAGGTGGTACAAAATGCAAACAATAGCATATTGTATAGGCCTTCAAATTCTGATAATCATTCCACCTTACATATCCAATACCATAGGCAACACATAACATGAATGCTTTCAATGTACATTGTGGTTGTGAAAAAAAAGAAACTGCAACCTTACTACCTTCACACACGTACATGTGTCGTGTGGCAACAAAACTTTTACACCAATTTCCGTAATGTACCACACAGGCGACACAACTAGGTCAGGTCACTACACTTCATACATTAGAAAGCATGTACAATCTTTCAAACAGTTCTAAAGGAATTATTTTCCTTTCATGAAGCACAGGCACAACAATCTCCTTCCCAAAGGCACTAAAGTCCATAAAATGGCCCTGACAGACACATATGCGCACAGATTGCACACAGAGTCTGCCAACATACACCGTTGATTTGTAGTTGTGTCGCCATGTACGCAAAGAGAAGTTCGACGTAAGTGGAGTACTTAGCATTGGAAATGCACGATCAAATTGTAACACGTTGCCGCCTTAATTTTGTCTTTATAACTGCATGGTGGCCGGAAAACGGAAACCTGTCATACTTCTCTTTTTCCTTTTACTTTATTGCATTTGTAGTGCGCAGCCATAGACCTGTGGGTGTGAGGGCGAGGACAAGACGGACATGACGTAAAAACAAGCAGATGCTGTTCTAGGAACAAGAGAATGCCATAAAGGGGGTGTCAAGAGGATACTAGTTAAAGAGGAAGGTTTTTAGCCCCTTCTTGAAGATGCTCAGGACTGAGGAACCTCTCAGGTCGCTTGGCAGCGAATTCCATAATGATGGAGTCACAAAAGCAAAGGCGCCAAGTTGCACTTTTTAAGTTTTAAACCTAGGATGGTGGAGAAGGTTATGATTGTTAGAGCGCAAATTTCTAAGGCAAGATTTACTTTCCAATATACCTTTGTAAATATGGGGGCATCATTCTCATAAGACATTTGAAGGTAATGACCAGAAGTCTGAAGGAGATACGAGCTTCCACAAGGAGCCAATGCAGGGCTCGATGTGCTTCAGAGACATGGAACCGATAAGAGAGACCAGCTACAACTCTAACCGCTTTGTTCTGAACTACCTGAAGTCGATTAATGGTAGATTTGCTGGAGCCTGCCAACAGACTGCAACAATAATCTAATTTGGCTCCTGCAATGGCTTGAGCAATAGACTCAGCATTCAGTTTGGAGATGAACGGTCTTAGGTGGGCCAACAATTTAATATAGTAGGTGGAGGATGCGACTGTGCTGGCTACGCAGGGCTTCATATTAAGTGACTGATTCAGAACCACTCCCAAAATGTTTACTTTGGGGAGGGTGGAAATTTGAACATACCCTAACTGAAAGTTCTTAAAGGCAGGGTCAAGTTTAGCTAAGATGCCCTTGGAGCCCACACCATGAGTTTGGTCTTACCACGATTAAGTGTGAGGTTATTTAGCATCATCCACTGCTCAATGATGGAGAATATACGATTAAGTTAACTCTCATCTAAGACATGCTGACCAGTGAGAGGGATGACGCATTGTGTGTTTCTTCTGTGTAGTTAGAAATAAGTATACCTTCTTGAGCGAGATGAGCAAAGAAAGGAGCCATAAAGATATTATAGATACAAGGTGATAAACTGGCTCCTTGCGGCGCTCCAAAGAGTACCTGCATGGCAGATGCCTTCGCCTCGTTGGCACACACTATACTGAATTGGTTTGAAAGGAAAGAGAGCAGCCATTTAGTGGCGGCCTGGGAGCAATTGGCTACTGTCATGAGCTGTCCAGCAGGATGGAATGATCGACCAGGTCGAACGCCGCAGATTGATCTAGGGAGATTAGGAGTGAGATCTGCTGGTTATCCAATCTCTGAAGGAGTTGAAATTTAAGGTCCAGTAGTGAGGTCTCATTGCCAAAACCTTGTCTGAAACCCGATTGAAAGGGGTTGAGGATGGGGTGCGAATTGAGATGTTGAGCGATTTGAGAATATGCAGCCCGGTCCAATATTTTTTACAGAAAGGGGGTGTTGGTTATAGGCCTATAGTTGGTCGGGACGTTTTGGTCCAGATTAGGCTTGTTTAAGAGAGGTGTGATCTATGCTTGCTTCATCTCATCTGGAACAACGCCATTGAGAAGTGAAG
Organism: Ambystoma mexicanum; assembly: GCF_040938575.1. NCBI lineage: Eukaryota > Metazoa > Chordata > Amphibia > Caudata > Ambystomatidae > Ambystoma > Ambystoma mexicanum. The sequence goes on from NC_090939.1 coordinate 534,123,402, forward strand.
AGTTGACAAATTAGCATATGTCATGCACCAGTGAGGGAGACCAGGCTTTGATAATGGTAGAAGCACAAGGATCCCCTGTGCAGTTGATGGCTTTGAGTTTGGTAATAATGGAGGCTAATTCCTCCTCTGAGATAGGGGTGAAATCAAAAATGGGAATGTCTGGATTCCTAGTAAATTTATTACCATAACTATGAGTACCTTGGATGTCGAAGGTGCTCTTTTCTGTAGCTATGCCTTCCCGGATACAGTCTAGTCTCTTTGACATGGCATTCTGGATATCCGTACGCCAATTATCATCTTTGCTGATCGCGGAGACTACAGGCTCTGGAGAAACCTCTTGTTCTTTAAGCATTTTAAACAATTCCCTAGAATTATAGGATGCATGTGGAATTCTAGCATCCAGATACGATTTCTTGGCTTCCATTATGGCTACTTTGTAGGTGTTGGATGCTTTTTTATAATCAGATAATGCTGATTAGGATTGATTAGATTTCCAAGTATAAAATAGCTCATGGGAAGCAGCTTTGAGGGATTGGAGTTCGGGCGAGAACCATGAATTGGTTCTTTTGGATTCTGCACGTTTTTTTTTGTTTTTGAGAGGCGCAAGGGCATTGACCACCAGATTCAGGGTGGGTTTGATTTTCTTGGCTCGGGCGCCTGTGTCATCTGTCTCCAGAATCGGCGGGGCCTGTGATGTCAGGGATTCTATTCTTTCCTGAGTCAAGGATTTAGTAATGCGATATGAAATAACTTCAGAATAGTGCAACTTGACTTTAGGAATCTAAGGTACTGTAGTGGAGAAGTGGACCAAGGCATGGTCTGACCAAGGGTAGGGTGCTACCATCAAGTCATGATATGGGCTGTTGATGGAAGCTACCCAGTCCAGGGTATGACCCAGGATATGGGTAGAATCTTGAACCATTTGTTTAAAGCCCAAGTCTGCAAACACAGGAAAAGCTCAGTGTAAAATAGGCTTCAGTGCTAAGCATGAATTGTGCCAAATGTACAGGCTCAATACAATTAAAAAAAAAATCCATACACCAGTGTCACATTGTTGGCATGCATAGCTGCATAACGTTACAGTGGGAGTGGCCAAGGCATACCGTCTTTGGTGTATGGCCTACTGCCTTTGCCCATGCATCCAAGAGCCTAGGCCTTGGGTATACCCACCACAATGTAATGCAGCCGTGCATGCGAACATGTGGCCAGGTGCCAGAGCCCACACACATAATGCAGCCACCAGCACTCCTACCCAACCCTTGCAGCATAATACAGCCATGCATACAAACATGTAGGGAGGTAGGAAAATGCACAAACATAACACAGCCTCCGGCACCTCTACCCACTTCCACTCACATAGTATTTTTGTACTGACAACCAAACCACAAAATCTTCAGATCAGTGCCCCTGCACACAGCAGTCTATTACATACACAAACCCAATACAGCATAGTACCATGCAGTACTCTGTAATCTGCACCACAGCAACAACCCAACCACATAAAACATGCACTGGAACCCCATGCACTTTTATAAACACAATATTCCAACGCATCAACCAGTGGACACACTGCAGGACTGTGGCCTTCATCATTTCCAGCCATGGATGCAAAACTGTAGGATGGAACAAAAATCCCCACACCCATTCAACCAACAACAAGTACAATGGTGACACACCATAAATACGAGACAACAATGTGAATCCTACTTGCAACTAGTGCACGAGGAAGGTGTATTTAACTGGAGTACTTTACATCAAAAATGCACGATGACATGGTAACATGTTGCCACATGCCTTTGTTTTTGTACCCCCATGGTGGCAGGAAATGCAATCCTGCCATACCTCTCTATCAACAAAGGTCATTGTAAAATAGGCTTCAGTGGAACACATGATTTGTACCAAATGTAGAACTTCTAGACAATACAAAAGGAAATCCATATAGCAGTATCAGAGGGTTGCAATGCATGGCTGCATAACGTTGCGGTGGGTGTGGTCAAGGCATAGGCTCTTGGGTGCCATGCACCCAAGTGCCTATGCCTTGCCAACACCCATGGCAAGGTTATGCAGCCATGCATGTGTAGATGTGGCCAGGTATCACAACCCACAAACATCGAAAATGCACAATCACATGTCCAGCCATACATCGCAAAGGCTTCTCGTTTGTCCCACCTAACCATACTGATTGGTTTAAACTAGATGGCGAACACTCCAACTTCTTCCGCACCATCAGGAGGAAAATCTTCTTCAAAGACAAAGATTGCCCGTCTACACCAGATGACAAAAGATTGAGACCCAAATAAGATTTGAATCCTAGAGAAAAGTGAGGTTCCAGCGTCCATTGTCTCATTTGAAAAAATGTATCATATAGGAACTGAAGAAATTACAATCCACCCAGGAACATCATAGACAAAACTTGACCACAGGGGAACGCAGAGCCCTCAAGGCACTCACAGACAATACTAACCTCATCAAAGCAGCCGACAAAGAGGGTGGGATTGTAGTACAAAATACCGACCAATACACCAAAATGGTGATGGCATTACTAAATGAAGATAACAACTATAATAAACTGAAAAAAATATCCCACCCCATCATCAAATCTAAACAACAGGAGATCACCAGATACGCATTTGATAGAGAATGGATATCTGAAAAAGAAGAGGCATTTTTGTATCCCTGCATTCTATGCAGCTGGGTTGATTGCAATGAGGATAGTTGTAAAAGGACATTTGTGGTTCTTATGTGGGGCCCCAGTATCCTCCTCTGGGACCCCTTTGCCTAAAAAAGCCATCATGGCGGTGGTTGAAATTGACCCCGGTTGGAATATCTGCCTCTTGGTTGAGATTGATCATCCGCCGACTTATCTGAGCTTGAAGTATCAGAGAATGAAAACCCTTTGCATCTTTTTCCAATAGCCCCTCATTGTCTTGCTGCTCTCTCTTTTTCTTTATTATCTTTATAATCAGCTGAGAGGTAGGGGTAAACATATTCAATTCTAAACTTTTTGATGTGCATATGACAAAAATGTGTGTTTTTTTTACTGTATGTACTGCTTACAGATTTGTTCTCACATACTTTCTAAGTACTTTTTTCCTTTCTTTATAAAAAAATACACCAAATAACATCTACAGCCAAATAAAACAGGCGGATGTAACAAATCTCTGTGTATGGAGGGATTTCTCCCAGTGATACAAACTTTAATTATGTTCTACTGGTATCTTTTTGAAGGTTTGAATAATCTTTGCAAGAAATGATTCCAATTACAATTCAGAGGTCAGGACAACCCCCCCTCTACCCCCTTGTGAATACCCATGCCATGCCTACCATCCTGAAAAACCCTAACTGAGGCATGTGCGTTCATGCAAATACAGTGCTATCCAAAGACATATCATACTGTATACAAGCGTGGGGTAACACATTTCAACCAGGGTAGCAGATTTTGACTTTAGTGTTGGCTCTGAAAAGAGCCTTTTTTAATATAGTTACTTGCAAGCAAACACCTTCTTTTAATTTTTTGGGGAGATTTTCCTTTTCTTCTCCTCCTTACATTTACATTCTTAAAGGAACCCCCTCAAAGATTCCTGTAGATTTTAAAACAAAATTCCATTTCCAATGCTGGTCAAACAAATGCCATTAGCATGGAAAAGGTATGCATTTCTAGGATTAAGGATGTCATTGTCACAGTAGAACATCCCAGCTGTACACAAAAATTCAAACATGCTTCTGTTAATTAGACACCTTCCGACCACTGGCTGTGGACAAATTACATTCGGATAATCCCATACTCTTCTTGGTGGTATACATGAAAAAATGACCGTGGCAGTGGGGAAAGTCCACTTCACTGCTTTGAGCAATTTCTTGAGTTGACACAGCAAAAGTGCACAAGGCATGTAACGCAAATGCAATTCCCCATAGTGCACGACAACAACGTGAACAGTAGCAACTGTGGCCACATGTCTGCAAAGTGCAACTCAGCGCCAAAGCTGCCCCCACACACACCCCACCACAAAGCCCCGACTCCTTCCACATCGAAATTTTCAGTAATGCCTCTTTCCAGGGCATACCTGCGCAGATCTTGCACAAAGGCATCACCCACAAGCAACACAGTGTGTCTCGCAATCTCTGCAATCCTCATTCAACAGAGCAATGAAAAAAAGTGTTACCGTCTCTTCCAGTGAGGCAACCCTCACTACCTGATTGGATACTCCCCACATTCCCATTTGCACGCCCAGTATGCTGACAAGTGCAGAATGTGGCATGTGCGCTTCCCCAAATACTGCGAGGACGTGTCCTTGTGAAGCAGGGGCAGTGCTTCTTCTCTTTCCTCTACTCTTTTGCCAGCACTCCCTCATAGGGTACTGTTAAATAGTTACACACGCATCCACCACTCACATCAAAGACCTCGGCAGCTAACACTATCATTTCTATGCAACACGCCATATGTACCGTAATCCATTCACAGTACAAGTCTAGTACAATCGTAAAGCATCTGCAGTAGAAACTTCTGTAAAAGTATGCAACATGTATGCATCCAGATTAATGCACATTACCACCCACCAGCAGAAAGGACAGTTACCAATATATTGTATACAGTACTTTTTGCAAATCTGGTATAAGTGCTTCTAAGCTACTCAGGAAACATACGCTCATTTCTCCCATCACCTACCATCAAATACCACTTGCAATGGTATGGCCTTTCAAATGTTTCATTTACCCATATCAACCATTGCAATATCCAAATAGGTAATCTCTTCTTTTCTTCTGTCAGTTGTACAAGAGTTGTCCGCATTAACGTAACTCGCATAACATTCGTAAAATGCCTGCAGCAAAGTAGCACCTAATGCAGCCTACCAATACCAACCAACTACATACATTGCATGCATAAGAACATGGTGCCTGTCACTTACCTTCCGCACTGCACAGAGTATGATATTACGTATAAAAGCAGAAAAAGGTATCTGTGCATTCACAACACTAGCAATCGTAAATGAGGATAAATGAAACCAACAAGTGAAATAATTGCTCCACTCATGTGGAAAGCATATATACGCAGAAAAGGTAATGAAATTTCACACACAAAAACATTTTCCTTTCAAGCTGAACACCTTTCCGAAACTTTTTCTCACCCTTCTCCAAGTACAAGTAACCCATTTGCAAAGTAAATACTCATACAGCAATGCACACACATGCCAGAAATTGTTCAAAACAGTTCTGTAAACGGCTCTCACCAAATGTTTTATATGAACACTTTCATGTACACCAAAGCAAGCAGCTTCAACGTTGTCTTCAAATGCCAAATGCACTCAGAATGCCATTAAGAAACATATTTTCTTACTGTATTTTTTAACAGTTGCCGTAAGCACCTCTGTTCTGAAAGGCAGTGTTGTTTCACCTTGTAAATGCAACCGTTCATGTACACCAAAGCAGCTTTGCTTTGGTGTACATGAAAGTGTTCATATACAACAGTTGGTGAGAACCGTTTACAGAACTGTTTTGAAAAATTGCTGGCATGTGTAATACATCATTGATTGCTACATTTGCATAGTAATGCACACCACTTGTATTGCAAAATGTGAATGGACCAGGTAGTTTTGTGTTTGAGCACTGTTTCCTTACTAGACTTTACAATGGTGTGTTGCTAACAATTTCATATGGTGGAAGGTACTTTTGCAAGCTGGTTCAGAAATGCAGCTTACCAAGTGTACTGGTACTCCTGTGTATTTCTGCACTGGACAGAGTTAAGAGTTTGTAGTATATTAAAGTGTCCTTTCTCATTGCGTTTCATGTGGTAGAGGAACTGCTGCAATGACTTGATAGAGTTGTGCCACCCATTACACATTGATGTTTACTCTAGGTTGCATTTACAAGGTGAAACGCCACTGCCTTTCAGAACAGAGGTGCTTACAGCAACTGTGAAAGAAAACTGTAAGAAAATATGTTTCTTAATGGCATACTGAGTGCTTTTGGAGACAACGTTGAAGCTGCTTGCTTTGGTGTACATGAAAGTGTTCATATACAACACGGGTGTATATGGACACTTCCATTTACACCAAACAAGGCTTCTTGTGGCACTCCTCCAGTTTAACGGCACCAAAAGGGTACTGTATATGTGCGCTAGTTTACCACACATATTAAACTGGAGGAGTGCCACAAGAATAGGCTTCCAAAAAGCCAGTTTACAAATGTGGCGGTTGCTAGGTTGGTTTCCAACCCATCCTAGCAACCGCCACACGTATTCTGAAAGCGGCGCATCCCTTCTGACTTTGGAAGAATGCGCCACCTTCAGAATAGGTCTTAAGTACTGAAAAGGTTGTTAACCCTTTTAACGTCCTTTTCGGTACTTAAGACCTTGATGAGAATAAGGACCTGAGCCTCAGTATTGTGGAGATTGCAGAAAGTGTCCATATGTTGGGGATGCAGAGGGAATCTGGTTTATGTATTGTAAACTACAAGTTAATTAAATGTACTGGCGTGCGAGTGATAGCGTCACTCGCATGGTTAATGGTAAATAAGTGACGTGATGTGCAAAAAGTGTATGTATGTGGGGGTGTAGCCCCCTTTGTTAGTGATGTCCCCTAGATGATAGTAATAATCGGTTGATTTATGTTGTAAGTGTTGGTCTGTATACTTCTATCAGCTCTCCTAAAGAGATTGCAGTCTACGATCATCATTGCCTATCTTTCTTGTGGCTTTAAAATCACATTATCAATGTTGTTAACAATTCATAAGTGGTTATACAATAATTATATCTCCCAATCAGCTAACTTCTCAATTTGATCTAATGTTGGTCTACAATATAAGTCTTGAATACTAACGTAATCCAATTGGTGAGTGAGTCATAAGCATCACAACTACTGTGTGCAATCGTACTGTACATGGCAGGTTCAAGAATTCGCTGGATATTAAACATTTTGAGGTATATATAGATATGATGATCGTTACCAAATAGATACGGTCTGGGTCAGATCTATATGTCTCACATGATTGCATTTCCAAATCAATTAATAGACACTTGACATGACATTAGCTGTGTGGTATAGTCTTGCACATAACAAGTTCAAAGCTTCACTGGATGTAACATGTTTGTAAAGTATACATAACGTTCCATCTCCATTGGAAATAGATCTATCTCATGAAAATTTCAACACACTTAATCAATTCAATAATGTGAGTTTGGCTATCGGAAATATATTGTAAATTTGTCCTCTGTTTTAACATTAAAGGACACTTGACATGACAATTACTATATGAAATGGTCTTGTACATTACAGGTTCACGGGTTCACTGGATGTAACATGTTTGTAAAATATACGTAAATATACATTTGAAATGTCAATCAATATATTTAATGGACATTTCAACATAATTCATCAATTCAACAACATGAATGTGGCTATTGAAGATGTGTTGTAAAGTAGGACCTCTGTCTTTGCCTTTTGGGGAGTGGGTAAGCATAAACTAGGAGGCACTCACCATGTAGCTCATGTGATGTAGGTATCAATCCCTATTTAGTGCATGTACACTCTACTGTCCAACTTTAACCCTGGTCAAAGGAATGGGGCTAGAGAGAATTCTTTGTTCATACCTGATGGTTCGAATGTGTCAGGTTTATGTATCCAGAACTTTTCTCTTCATGAGATTAGCTCTAGAATGTTGCCTCTTCGTGGTGGTTTGGTAATGATTTCCAAAATTACAAATCTAAGTTGGGCTATATTGTGTTTGTTGAGTTCAAATGTCTGGCCATTGGTGATTTGGGACATTTCGCCCTAATGTTCGATTTATGCTCAGACATTCTATATTTCATTGTACTGGTGGTTTGGCCCACATAATATTTACCACAGGGGCAAATCATTCCATATATTATAAACTTGGTGTCACATGTGGTGTATTGACAATGTTTTTTTTAATCTTTTGTCCTGTTCGTGGATGTCTGATTTGATCTTCCATTTTTACATTGCTACAGTGGCAGCAGTGAGGACAAGGGAAGGTACTGTGTCTAGGTTTGTTCAGGAAGAGTTGTTTGCGATTGATAATTCTTTCTGCTTTCACCAGATAGTCTCTGATATTACGTCCTCTTGTGTATGCAGTTAGATTGATTGTTTATTTATATAGCTCTTATACACAGGTGAAGTGATTCAAAGCGCTTCAAGGTGGGAAGGAAACGAGGGGATACAATAATCATTCTTAGGCCTTGAAGATTCCGAATGACATAAACAGAAAAACTAGCATACTAGGTCAGACGACATTTCTACTAGTGCAAGTGCAGGAGGTGGAACAGTACAGACCCAGCTGGGGAGGGGGGACAGACTCACATTGAAGGGGTAGGAGGGACAGCTGAACTAAATGGTCCTAGTAAATTTAAGTTATGCTTACATCCAGACGGGGGTGCAGAGATGGATGGGGGAGGGTGGGGGAACGACAAAGAGTCCAATCCAGCAGGGCCCTAATTTAAGTGCATAGCGGTTGCCCCACTCAAGGAGCATAATCGGGAAGTGCAGTAAGTGCAGTAATGTTGAACAAAGTGCAGTGGCTTGGAAACTGAATATTAGTGGTGAAGGTAGAAATCCAGTGGACCAACGGAGCCATGTATATATTGAATAACTGGGGGGAAAGGTCAGATCCCTCTGGAAGAAATGCACTAACTGCAGACATGTGAATTCTTAGGTGAGGTGTATCAACATAGAATAGGGAAGAAAGGCAGGTTAGTGAGGTACAGTGGCAGAATGCTTTCTTTAGACTAGATATACAATTCTGTGTGGCTTATCGTCCCCATGGCTTTGACTCTACTTGTATTGAAATGTTTGCTGATTTTGTAGCTTCATTAGAGCTGCAATACACAAATGTGATTGTCGCTGGAGATTTTAATTATAGGTGCAATGACCCTTCTGATAAAGCAGCTGGCAAGTTTATTGCTGTCATGGATGATTTATCGCTGGTGCAACTTGTCACTGAGCCAACACATATCCTTGGCAATCGTCTGGATTTGGTGTTTGCTGAGCATGACATGGTTGTTGTCTTCATTCTGTTTAGGATCGCTTGGTCTGACAATTTTGTTATCCCATTTGTGTATGATTTTATTGATTGCCCTTTTGTTTCTGGCAATCAGAGAGCAAGGAAGCACAACTCACGTGTGGTTGGTCCTTCTCTTCTTGCAGCCAATATTAATGCTGACTACAGTGCGGTTCCTTCTCTGGATCTTGGTGCTCTCTCTGCGATATTTACTACTGTGGCAGATTCACTGGCTCCCCTGGTGGAGATTCGGCTGCACGGTCGACCGTCTGAGCCCTGGTTTAGTGACAACCTCATACCTCTTTGTCTTAAATGCAGACAAGCGGAGAGTAAATGGCACTCCTCTTACTCTGCTGGGGATAGGACTGCTTTCTGTGCTATTACTTCCAGCTATCATTTGGCCATTAAACAGGCAAAACAAACGTTTTTCCCTTCTCAAATTGAGAACTTTATTAATTAGCCTAAAGAGCTGTTTAGGGTTGTTCGCTCTTTGCCTGCCAAGGAGTCTCCTGCTGACTCTGCTCCTCTGACCCAAAAAATGTGTGACTCTTTGGTTGATATCTTTGTCTGTAAAATAGTCAATATTCAGGATCATATTTCCACCACTCGCAATCGTGCCAAGGTGACACCAGGTTTATCTTCTGCTTTGCTCCCGGGGCCTATGTTACCATCTGGTGCCCTATGGGACTCTTTTCCACTTTTCACGGCTGTGGATGTAACTTCAGTGGTGGAGAGAATGAAGTAATCTTTTCCTACTGAGGATGTCCCCCTGAGAACGGTGAAAAGCATCCTGCCTTTGATTATCTCTAATATCACGGCTGCGTTCAACCTTTCTTGTTCGACCGGGACCCTTCCCTCTGTACTAAAATGTGCCACAGTAATTCCTTTGCTAAAAAAAAATCTTTGAACTCTTCAGTCCTTGTGAATTCTCAACCTTTTTTTTCTGCTGCCATTTTTTATGAAGCTGTTGTAATCCCTGGTCTCCCTGCTGCTTGGGTGGTTCTGTGAAGATACGTCCTTGTTTGATGCTTTTCAGTCAGGCTTTAGGCCAGTTAGGCCAGGGCATGGTACAGTGACTGTTTTAGTCTCTGTGCTTGATAATCTGACACTCATTGCTCATCAGGGTGGAGTTGTAGCATTGATCCTGTTGGATCTCTCTGCCGCTTTTGATACTGTCGATCACTCCATCATGATCAGTCGTCTGTCTGCGGCGGGGATATCTGGTTCTGTCCTTTCATGGTTTCATTCTTTTGTTTCTGATCGCTCGCAGCTGCTATCACTCCAACCTTTTCTCTCTGATGTCTCTGCTTTGGTGTGTGCGGTACCTCAAGGTTCTTCCTTAGCTCCTACCCTTCTTTCAATACCTACATCCAGCCTCTGGTTGTTCTTATCCGCTCCCATGGATTCAGAAGTTACTCGTATGCTGATGATACTCAGATTTTAGTTCGACTGGATCATTCCCATCTGGTCCATGCCACTCAGCTGAGGGATTGTCCGCTCTGTGGTGCTGGACGAGCGACAATTGTCTAAAATTGAATGGAAATAAGTCTGAGGTTATGGTTGTTGGCTCTGCTGTAGTCACATACCCCTTGACTTTGTCTTTTTGCCCTTCCTCTTTTGGCTCCTTTCCTGTGGTTGTCTCTGCGGTCAAAAATATTGGTGTAAAGCTGTCTGCCTCCCTTTCCATGTCTTCCCGGATCCCTGATCAGCTCAGTTTGCCAAGCTGGTCACTTCCAGCTGAAGATACTTGGAAAGGTTCTGCAGTTTATTCACTCTCACCTGTGGGCTCCGGTGGTCTCTGCTTTAGTCCTTGGTCGAGTTGATTACTGTAACTCTCTTTATCTGGCCCAGTCTGACTATTGTTACTTCGCCATCAAATTCTTCAGAACTAGGCTGCCTGCCTTGCCACGGGCTCCTCCTATCGGGAGCACATTTCTCAGGTTCTTAATGCGCTGCACTGGCTGCCAGTGGATAAACGTGTGCATTTCAAATCTCTTTGTCTGGTGCACAGGGCTTTTCACACAGTTGGCCTTGAGTATTTGCAGTCGAAGTTTCAACCTTATGTTCCTGGCTGTGTTCTGCGTTCTAGGGATCGCTTCCTTCTTGCTATCCCTAGGTTTCGCTGTGCTAGAATTGGCGGCCGCTCATTTTCTGTTACGGATGCCATGTTGTGGAATGCCCTTCCCTTTGCGCTTTGCTCTCTGGCCGCCAATTTTCAATTTAGAAGGGCTCTGAAAACTTTACTCGTCTAGCCATGTCCTTCTTCCTTCAATAATTCTTACTCAGTTTTTAGCGCCAGGTTGCCTTTTGGTGTCGGCTGCGTGTACCTTTTTACAAAAATGTATAACATGACATGTTTTCCTATGAGGGTTATGCAGTGATAAATAGTCATATGTCCGATTGATAATGAAAGTCTTATAATGTTTGTCCCGCCTAATAAGTTAGGTGATAACAGTAAAAAAGCACAGTATTTCAAGTACTCAAATATTACCCATTTTAATATCACTTTCTGATTAAAACTCATGTAGTATTAACCACATTCAGTATTGTGTGTAATAGCACATTCAGTAAACACTGTATGATAAGGACTTGGACATCTACATTTGATTTTCTCCTAATTTCTTTGTCAGCCGAAAAGGTGGTGGGAAGATTCCCCAAGAACAAAATGCACAAGCACTCTTTTTTTCGTATTTGATTAAGGGATGCACCACCACATTTCTTCAATTTAAAATACTTGGATTTGTAGAGGGGCTTCCAAGACAGGGTATAAATGTGGGCATGAAAATTGCAGACCTCATCGCCTCCTTTACTACATAATGCCCGGAAGGCTCATCAGCGACACATCCATGGATTATGGCGAATACTACAGTATAGCGGTACAATCGGCTACTGTTCCCAATCCATTTCCATGCCCCAAACAGGGAACGAAGTTGCTCCTTTTGAAATTAAAAAAACACATGCAGATTTTCTGAAATGCCACATGCAGTCTCTCAGGTAATCCACATACTTCACTTGTAGAAGTCCCCAATCATGGGGAGGACATCAGATGTCCATGTGTGATAACAGTGATCTCGAATGTGGACATGTTTTCCAAATCTCTGCATACCATAATGAGGGCCTTTGGAGTGGCTGATTGCGGAGCATACTGTTGAGGGTTTGAAAGGTTCTGCTTCATGACAGCAGACATTTGACCTTTATGAATTGCAGATTTCGTGTTCTGAATCTGCCGGTGAGAAACAGGCAATGTCCAAAGAATTAAAAATATAAGACATAGAAAGATGATGCCACGAGTTTTTCAATATTGATTGATAAGAAACAGATCTTTGTGAGTGTGATTCTGAAACACAAACACTTAGTAACAAAAAAAGTATGATGTATTCAGCCGTGTTCCTGTGACGTCATTTATAGAACACACCAGCCTTACAGAAATACATCGGTTAGAATGAAGCTTCTCTTGATCACCTAAATAGGTCATGAAACATCCTTACACTTTTAAAAAAACGAACTGTGTGCCTGCATTCTCAACGTTCAAAAATAAATCCCATAGTATTTTGAATAGGAGGATGAAAAGGCAATCTAAAGACGTTATTATGTTCTGTTATTCTGCTTTTGTGTCTACTGCAAGCCTCTAGCGCCGCATCAGTGCGGAAGCAATTAAGCAAACAAGTGATACTAAACACAGTAATGAGAAGGGTTTAAGCTGTCAGCTGCTTCCATGTTTTTATAAAGAGAAAAGGGCCTAAGGGATGGAGTTCTAGAATCCTTTGCAGCTGGCCGACCCGAAACCTTGCGTCGTTAGCCTAAAAAACATGCTTAGGATGCCGACGTGCAGAGACGTTTACACGCACTTCATGGAGAGAGAGTAGTGCGCCTGTCACAAATGCGTTTGTAACACACTGTTTGCATAATTATACATAATCAGAAGGATGGCAATTTCTAGGGCCGTGGTCAGAGATAGAACGTTGATTTCCCTTCACGTGGCTAAGTGGTTTCGGAAGGCAGATCGAGCTCTTTCGTGGTATGTACTGCGGCCTCAGGTGATTGCATGACCCTAATGGACCTTAGTTCTGTAGATTCTTGAATGTGGGAGATATTCATTTCACTGGGGAATTATGTACTTGAAGTGAACAATCGTCATAGAACAAGTGCGCAGATCAAGCTGTCATAGAGAAGAGTTGCATTAGAGATTTAAACTGATATCATTCACAGACGCATACATTTGCCACATGCACATTTCTACACACTGCAGATCCTTTATTTACCTGGAACATGTCATTCAGACATATTAACATCGATTGCTTCTTTCAAGAACATAATAACGATGTCATATCATGCCATCATGTATGTATGGCAGTCAAGGATATTTGAAACGACTCCGCCAATCTACAATGAAGCTACACAATTAACCATTGTTCTTACTAGTCTGTAGGATGTGCACTATATTTTATTTAATGTACTTAAATGTTTGTTGTTTCCACAGATTGAATTGTTTAACCCATATATATATATATATATATATATATATATACATTCAGTGAAAACACATGTTAAAGGGACGTTATGGTTAAGTTGCACTGACAAAAGTCTATGAAATTCAGTGAACAAACATTGTTAAAACGCTCTGTTTACAAGTAAAACCGAAAAACCCTTGAAATTTGGCAGTTATGGGAAGCTAAGCAGCCATAACTCGCGCCACTACCGTGCACTGCTAAGACCAACACCCAGGAAATGAAAGATGACATCCTAAATGTCACTGATGACATCACACATCTGAGCCACCTATTTTTGTTCACTGCCATGTCTAGGCCAGTTTCCCCCCCCCACTAACAGTAAGAATTTTAAAATTGAAAAGTTGCTTTATATCTAGACTAAACCTTGTCATATGTTGTTAAGGTACTGTCCTTGGAGTTTGGCCGCAGCTCATGGGGCACATACATGGGGAAATTAGCATGCCTCAAACACACAATTCATTTCTATACATAATAATAAACTCTAATGTTATTGTCATTTTCTTGTGATGCTCTTTGTTTCCTTGTTACTGTAGTTTCACTGTATGTGCCTCAGATTCCAATGTATGTGCATTGTTTGTACTAACACAAGTGTGTTGTAAATCTTGTATTGTTAGCTATTTATTTCAGGTTTACCATTGTACCAAATTGTGATTGCCTTGCATTCATTATTTTGCTGACTAATATTACCAGATTACAAATACTGTACTTCTGAGGTGCATGCTGCACCCATTTCCTATCTGTATGTATTATTAGGTTCTTTTATTAACAATAATCTCCAATTTAACAGTTTGTTTAAATGAGTACATTTTTTAATACATTAAGTAGTGCATGAGAGGTCCCCCGATTACTTGTGAGTTGTTGCTACCAAGATTGTACACAAAACCCCTTCTAGCGACTTTTCATCAGAATTAATTTGATATTTGATACCTTCAGTGATGTCATCAATGACATTTCTGATGCCATCTTTCATGTCATGGGTATTTTTCTCAGCTGTGCACAGTGATGGCGCGAGTTATGGTTGCTTACCTTGCCATAACTGGTGAATTTCAAGGTTTTTTTGGGGTTTTACTTGTAACCATAATGTCCTTTTAACAAAGTTTTTTTTCACTGAATTTCGTAGTGCAACTTAACCATAATGTCCCTTAAACATGAATTTCACAGGTTTTTACCAGTGCACCCTAATTTGCTACAGCTTCCTAATATCATACTCACTTCAATATAGCAGTGCATTTGGCCAATCTAGGAAGTTTCAACAAAAAACTGTGCTTTTCCCCACCTCCTAGCAACATTTTTAACACTTCTATCAACTTTCTACAACTTTTTACACCGGTTTTTGGTTCAGCGACGTCCACAAATGTCTGACGTCATCGCAGAATTTCCAGACAGTGTCACGTGACCATACGTGGGCGTGCCCTGATAATGTGTCCTTGCTTTGCAAACTCGTCCATGCTTCACAAAAAGTTTGAACCTGCATTTTCAGCCTATCTAGACAATTTCAAGTTGAACGTTTACCCTTGCACAGCTTCTAAAGCTATTCTTACTGATTTTTCATCTGCAATCCCGGAGAGAGCACATGGTTGGAAATGTTTACCACAACTGCTGTTCAACTTAAAAAATGGCATCAGCCATGGTCATCCCTCCTCCCATGAAGGCACCAAAACCTACTGGTAGGCCTAGCCAATGAAAAAAAACACAAGGATGAAGAGAAGAATCAAGAGGACCATGAAGATGAGATAGAGGAAATGCCTACCTCCAGCACCCAGAGAGAATCATGCGTGTGGTTGTTTTTTTTACCACCGTTGGGGGTTTACTGAAAGCTCAGATTACCAAGGTGAAATGCACTGAGTACCAACTTTGTACTCAGTTGCGGATAGCCTAGGCAGTACTCCCACGGGACCACCTCCATGTGCCGCCACACCACATCCAACAACTGGGATGCTCTGAGAAAGGCTGTTCCTTTCTCAGGAAGCAGTAGGCTGTCTTCTTCTAGCTCATCTTCTGCAGCCGATACTGCCACCACAGAGTCTACTCATGTGGGGCAGAAGATCCCACCAGCTACCTTGCAAGCCATAAAAGAGGCTGTTGATCCATATCTTTCCAAGACAACAGTACTCTGTATATAATGCAACACACCTCTCTGCTGGGGTGAGCAGTTTCATAGTGCTTTTGAGTCTGCAATCAAGGAGCATGAGAATCACGGCCCCTTACCTTAGATTTAAGGCAGACCCAACATGTTCCCCAGTCCACCTGCCCCTCAGTATCTGTGGTTGGTGCCGCTTCATTCATTTCCCTCCCCCACCTTACTTCCTGGGCTCTCGTGCAAAAAAAAAAAAAAAACCACTAATAAAAATGTTCCTTTTGGAGCCAGCTTTCATATTTAGAAAAAAGAATAACAAAAAATGAATCTACATTTTCAATAAAGTAGTCAGACTCAATAAGATTCTCCAATATTTCCTAAAGCATTTTGCACTATGCTGATGGAAATAATAAACAATTGTATAGTAGAGAAAAAGAAAAAATACTTTTCTCTAGCATACAACAACGACCATAATCAATGGACCTTTATATGTATCCACAGTCTCCGTAGTACCCATTCCAGACCAGGCATCATTACAACACCCACATAACATGTGCACACCATCGCACAAGACAGCCTTTCTACCCTTTTCAATTTTTTGTTTACAACCATCCCTCATTGTCTGCTTTCAAACAGTCACACACCCTTCCAGCAATCACTTCCAAAAACTCTACATGTAACCCTATCAACATAATAAACTTCGACACATCAATTGTCACTTAACAATGTTCGACAAATATTTGCCATCTGCATTTCCTTTACTTATGTAAAAAGAAATGGACACAGTACTATTATACATGCATATATGCATTATGCAGTAAGAGAAGTGTATCAATGAAAGGGTGAGTAGGGATTGGGCAAGTGCTGGCGGGAGTCCGGGAAGGAAAAGCCAATGGGTGCCAATGTGGGAGGCCACTACCAAAGTGCTGGGGTGGAAGAGTCCGAAGGATGGGTTGTAGCAGAGAAACGAGAGATGGAAAGAGAAAGACAAAAACAGAGTTTTGAAAAGTTTCCAGAACTTAAGGAAGTCTGGCTCAAAGTCTAAAAGGGGCAGGGACACCGTTCCAAAGAAAGACACCAGCTAAACTGAAAGATCTACCTTGCCTTCTCTGTTTGGAGAAGCGTTTCACAAGCAGATAATTGGAGTTAAGGAAGCACAAGGCTCTAGCAGGGGGTATTTAGGGACAGAATGTTAGAAATAGTGTGGTCCGTGGCCCCAGAAAGCCCTGTGGATGATACAGAGGGTCTTCAATGTCATCCTTACAGCCACCAGTAGCCACTGTAGAAGTGTTAGGGCTGCTGAGATACGATCCCTAGCCTTCAGGCCAAACATAGCACTTGCAGACCTATTCTGGATTAGCGTAAGGGGTTTCACAAAACAAAGGGGGGGTTGCCGAAGAGGCTGTTACAGTAGTGCAGCCTAGGGAAGACCAGAGCTCTCAAAACGTTCAGCTTCTGAGGGAATGTAAGAAAACGTGATTGCTGTAAAGAGGTGAAGCTCAAAATGGTCCTTCATAAAAAGGTCTAACATGTGAGGAGTCAAGCAAAGAGAAGAGTTCAAAATAACCCCAAAATGTTTGGCCTCACAGGATGACAAGGATAGAGAGACCAAAAAAAGTGGCCAACATTTGGAAGGAAACAGGGCAAGGATGTCCCAATAAGAACAATCTCCATCTTACTGCCATTCACACACAGATAGATCGTTAGCTGCACACCATGCCTGGGTTGCGGTCAGACAATATGGGGTTCAGAGAGGCAGATAAGAAGGTAGTAGAGGGAAGTTTCAAGCAAAGCTATGCATCATCACCATAACACTGTAAATTAGCAGAGAAGCAGCAGATAAGGTGAGCCAGAGGGGTGAGATACAAATTAAAGAGCCACAGTGATAGGATAGAACCTTGGGAGAAACCATACTCCCAGGAATCTGCCAATTTCCAAAACAACCACCACAATAGAATTAAACAATATAGCAAGTGCGTACAATACACCTTCAAATAACAACTCCTACCCAGACCCCTCACACCCTGAATCCCACCACACAGCATACTCCTGTGGGGAAGATGATCCTGCCAGCTGCCTTGCAGGCCATACAGGAGTCTGTCAATCCTATCTTTCAAGTGTCCTAGTTCTCTGCATGTACTGTCACACACTGCTCTACAGGGCTGAGCAGTTTTACAGTACTTTCAAGGGTTGGGTCAAGCAGCACGAGAAACACTGCCCCATTCCTTACATTTCAGGCCTGCCCAAAATCTTCCCCTGTCCATCTGCCCCTCCATATCTATGGTTGATGCTCCTTCCCTCGCTCTCCTCACCTCCTCACTGGTCCTACAAAAAAAACAAGATCCCAAAAAATATAAAAGCATTAAACACATAACAAATGTTCCCTTAGGTGCAAACTTTGCTAGTTAAAAAATTGAACTAAAAAAATACACAGGACTTTTTGCAGCCTGTATGGTCTGCAGACAATACAATAGTCTATGGAGGACACCTGGAAAATTCCAAGAGTGGTGTGGGGGAATTAAAATGTAAATTATTTTTTGTTAAAAATGCTGGCTCTTTAAAGAACCTTTTTGGGGGGTGGGGGGGTTATATTCTGAACTACCAAATATTCTACTGAAGGTTTCTTAAAAACTGCTTCTAAACCTTTTCTTGTTTTTTATTTTTTTATTTATTGTAACTACAAAAAAATACTTCACAACATATTCCACGATTTCACAAAAACTGTTTCAGTGCATTTTGGATATTGAAAAAAAAAATTGATTTCCGACATCAGTAAAATTCACTCCATCTCCTCCAAAATTATTTGCATCATCCAAGATGATATTTCCGTTGTGAAAAGATGCCATTCCTAAAGCATATAAGAAGCACATACACCTCCATTCTCCATTCACAAGCTGTCTACCCTCTTCCATCTGAGGACAAAACAAATTTGGTGTCTCCATGTTTGTCATCGATTGATTTCAGAAAACAATATCTTTGCAGCTGGAAACAGTTTAATTCGGCTTCTCAGCAAATCCTTCAGTGCAACCTCCAAAGATCCTGGAGTCACATAGCCCAAACTGTTGCCTCCACAGTGCACAACAATAATATCTGGATGTTTAAAGTGAGCCATACTCACAGAATGTTAAGACGGTTACCCAGTTTAACCCACAATCTGCATACCATGAAACTTCCACTTTGTCCAATCCAATAGTAGTAGAGATGCCACAATATTCACTATAAACCTTTAATGAATGGATCCAGGAATCTCCCACCATCCACACACACTGCTTCTTCACAGTCATAGCCATAGCCATCTTCACTACACACAACAAAGAAAACACTTTGTACAATGCACACTTCAACTTCTTCTCCAGATCACAAAACCTGATTTGCTAATACCCATTAAAAGACCTGGATGTCACGTGCAGGTCCACAGGCACGACGGTACCTGGAACACTTTTATTCACCTATAAAAACAGCTCCCTATCAACTTTATTCCACTCTGCCACCCTTTCAAGGCCCTCTTCCCATCACTAAATAACCCCAAATATAATTTCCTAACTTTTCTCTCAAAGCGCTGTGTATGGACAAAAGAAGTGCTCGTGGACTCGGCAGCACCTGCAACACTTTTATTCACCTATAAAATCAGCTTCCTATCAAGTTTTTCCACTCCCTCACCCTTTCCAGGCCCTCTATTTTCCACAAAATAACCCCAAATGTGTTTTCCGCACTTTTTCCTCACTGCGCTATATGCAGAAACTGGCGGCTGTCCGCAGATCCAATATGGCAACTGTTTAAAAATACTTGACACACCTCTAATTTTTAATTGACCAATCAGTGAGCATGTATGATGTCCAGGAACATCACACTGAGCTCTGATTGGTCCAGGCGTGTCTGCGGTCCCCAGATCATGAAATGAGTCTGCGCACTAGACGCAGATATCACAATTTTTGTTGTACCAATTTTTTTGTCATTTTTTTAAAAAAATCTTCAGGACGCATTTACACCAAATTTATGAAAGAACGCTTTCATGACCAAGCCGCCGCTCCTGGGGCAAATTTGGTTAAAATCCGTCCAGCGGTTTGAGCTGAAGGTGCAAGCAAAAATTGTTTTCCATTGCATCTATGAGGATTTCCACACATTTAGGGACCCCCTCTTACTTTGCCTCCCTGAACAAAACCACACCAAATTGAGCAGAATCTTTCCGAGGGGGCATTATACTTATCTTGCAAATTTTGGTGTGGATTCGTCCAGGGGGACAAAGTTATAAGTCACCCAAAAAGTGCTCTTTCTATGAGTAGAGCAACTTAACTATAACTACAGGGCCACTACCAGAGGCCCTATAACATATATTCACTTAAAAACAGTGTAGTTAAGTTGAGCAGATTTAATGCAACACAACCCTTGAAATTCAGTGGATGTGGGAAGTCATGACCAGCTTAACTCGGTGCATTCCCGTTGCAAAGCCCATGAACACATACATATTATAAGAGAAAGGAGTCATAATGACATACACAAAGGCATTATGGGGGACATTAATGGGAGTTAAGCTGGTTATTACTTTGCACTAAAGATTTTTTTGGAAGCCAACTTCTTTCTCTTGGCGTCTGGGTCTGCAGTGAATCCTCTCTGTGCCCCCACACTTCCCAGCTCATTACTCCTCTGGGGCAGGACTGACCCCAAGGAAAGGCTTTTGTCAGTTTCTATGGTTAGTCGGCTCTTGAATCCTGAATAGTGTGTATGCTTGACTTGGTTCCGTGTAGGGATCTTCATTGCCCTGCTCAGTATTTGTGGAGCCATCTACTTGCATACTATCTGCACTCTTCCTCATCACAGTATTGTCTATCTTATCGGCATAGAGGGCTACTCTGCTTTAAGTAACTAACAGCAGAAAAAAGAGACATTGATGATGGGTCTGGTTGGGCCCTATCCTTGTTGTGTAGTGGATAATGTAGGACAGAATGGTGGCTGACATACCGTGTTCTCTCTTTATAGTCTTCCCTTCCCCAGCAGAGAGTGTCCCCTCCCATGGGATCCTCCAGCTGAGTAGCACTCCCAGCGGGACTATCGGCTAGTGGCCTCACCTCCCTGGCCGAATGGGAAGGTTCCCCCATGGAGAAGAAGTGACAACACCAAGGGATTTATCACAATATACAGACATCTGCTTCGTATTTATTATCTTCCATTCCAATTGATGAGCCCGAACAATATTCCTGGTACTCAACATATTCTGAAGTAACTAAGGCTATCATACATAAAACTGTGATAATGTGTTCCATTTAGCTTAAGTATGTTTGTTGGTTTTCTAAGCAAAAATAGGCATGTCATCTAAATTACACAGATACAAACTAATTAAGGAGTAGATAAGAGGCTCATTGTTTCTCTCACTTATTAACAATACACCTGGTGTAACCCTGGTCCCACAACACACCATTATGTTGGAATTACAAAGTGGCTGTTGGATTAGCAGCAAAGAGCTTCAGAACCAGCTAACACATATCTATAATCAAAGTCAAAATTCGAAAGGAATGTTATTTGGCATGTGTTTGAAAGACCTAACTTGTTTCCTTTTCATTAATGTAAAATGATGCAGGTAGTTCTGTTTCTGAAAGAAATGTTTGCTAATCATTCCAAGGTTATAGTGCAAAAAAGTGCATAGTTGTAACCAGTCTACTGACATGTCAATGCCAGCTCTGCGGTGGCACAGTGCAGGGTCATAGGTCACCTGGACATATAGTAACCGTGGGCATAGGTAGCAATTTTACTTCTGCTCTAAATAATAATCAGTATCTAACTAAATCAGTCTGGTGGTAGGTACATCTCGAAATAGAAGCACTGCCTGGTTGTGGCATGGAGGAAAGTGGGAGCACACAATTATAAAGCCAAATTAATTTAATACCTTACCAGTGCCAAATCTGTAAGCACTACTTAATCATGATAGTAATGAGATATATTTTTGTTTAGGGTAACCATCTCCACAGCTGCTCTGTGGAACAATACCCAGGATGCTAAGACCTTGAAACCTACCGTAGGAGGCATACCTTTCCCCATAGATACTCCACCCAGGAGGTATGGGAATGGTGATTCAGAAGCAGGTCTGAAATAGCAAAGACAACCTTACACCAGGGTACTGCCATGGTTCTGATCACTAGCAGGCCTGTTATGCCAGCAGGCAGGGGAAGGGGTGCAGTTAGTGAAGCCAGATAAGAAATGTAGGCAGTGAGTGGAGTTCCACCATTTTGATTTCAGTTATTGTGCTCTTCCTTTTCCTTTTGCCTCCAATTCCCTCAAGAAAGGCTCTCTGGGTGTGATGTCATGAGGAAAACCTCACTTTTTACAAAAAGGGAATTAGACCTCTCCTTGCATCCTTGTTTTGGACCAATCCCATATGCTTTCAAGGAGAGGATTTCCCCTTCATGATTTGGAATTTTTCGGGATGCTAAGAAGAACAAGACGTATACACTTTGGCTCTCTGAGGGGAGTGCAGTTAATTTCAATGTTCTTTACTATGAAAACAGAAGGCATCCAAGGCAGAGGGAAGCTCTGATCCTCAACCATACCCAGAGCATATTGCGGGTGAACTGTGGTTGAACCAAGGCCTCACTTCTGCAAGCCAAACTCCCTGCCGTGGGAGTGCATCAGAAGAAATCAACCGGTCCTCAAGTCACTAGATTGAGTCACCCAGCAACCTGAAAGACCAAAGGCAGCTGTAACCCTGTTTCCCCTGCTTGAGCCATATTCAAGCTGTTTTAACCTATCACTATTATTAAATATTATTATTATTATTATTATTATTATTATTGTTTTTATTGAGCGCGGGCCTAGCTTTCGAAAAGCAATGGAGTGCTATACAGAGGTATACAATACAGATACACAACAGACCACTTTTCAGAGGTAACAACAGAACAGACAAACAGCAGGGGTAGGATACAGAGGGGCAGAGAGGAGGGATACAGCTGTATAGGGTGGCAGGGAGAAGTATTTTAAGCTGCTTATGTGCACTTTCGAGTCATCTCAACAAAGAGGCTATTAGCCTAGAAAAAAATCTTTCTAACATTAGCTATTCGATTGCTAACAATGTTCCCACTATCGGTTCCAACAACCAACTTGATTGGATTATTTCCAACAACGTAGACCTCATTGTAACTAACACACAACCCTGTATCTGGAGCGATCATTACAAAATCGAAGCCACACTACTCTTGCCTTCCAGAAAAATCTATTCCGACAATTTGCCCAAAATTACCCAGAGCAGAAACCTCAAGAAAATCACGCCAGAAATGCTTTCAAGGGGGATCTCACACATCATGGATAACACCACAGACAATGACCCCTGCGACACCATCATCACTACCTATAACAACTACTTTCAAGATCTCCTAGACAAGAATGCCCCATTGAAAAACAAACTAGTGCGCCCCAATCACAACCACCAAAGTTGGTACACCACGGAACTAGCCACCTTAAAGACTATCAAAAGGAAACTTGAAAGACAGTGGCTCAAAAACCCTACAGCACTCAATAAAGACACATGGAAGAAATTGGACACTCAGTATAGAAATAAAATTAAAGAAACAAAGAAAAACCATTACAATGAGCAAATCTCAGGTGCATCTAACTCTACGGGAAAGCTGTTTCAAATCTTAAAAACCTTTGAAAAGCCACCCACTCTCACCCCTCCTTTCCAGCCATCTTTGCTGGACTGCGAAAAGGTCCAAACTGCTTTTTCTCAAAAGATCCTAAAAGCTAGAGACACTATCTTAAACTGCAACACCACTAACATTCCTTTGACTCACATCAAAACTGATCCTGAGATTAAAGTATCCAAATTCCACTTCACACCTATAACACCAGAAATCATGGCGGAGACTCTCTCTAACATGAATTGTACGTCATGCCCTGAAAACATACTGCCCCCCAAGTTCATCCTAGATAACAAAGACGTTTTTTCACCCTTTCTCTGCCGTATGACAAACTCGTCTTTTAGAGACCAGACCGTCCCCATCTGCCTAAAAACAGTCACAGTGACACCATTGGTTAAAAAACCTGGCCTGGACCAGCAAAATCCAGCCAATCTCCGCCCTATCACGAACTGCAACTTTTTGTTGAAAGTACTCGATAAAGTGGCCACCCATCAACTACAGGAGTATGTGGACAAGCATGACCTGTTACATCCCCAGCAGTCAGGATTCAGAAGTGCACATAGCACGGAATCAGCATTACTTGACCTTCAATCCAAGATGCTAGAAATTCTGGATGGAGGCCAGGCCGGCCTGCTTGTTCTTTTGGACCTCTCGGCGGCTTTCGACCTATTAGACCATGGGAAGCTCCGTGAGGCCCTGGGAAAAGCAGGCAACTGTGCGGAGGAAGCTATCAATTGGATATCCTCTTTTTTGAGTGACAGAAAATCCAAAATCACATGGGGTGGCCATTCCTCTGGCACGAACCCAGTGGATTGTGGTGTCCCACAAGGTGCGAGTTTCTCCCCTCTCTTATTTAATCTTTATATCCGTTGCCTCTGCGCCCTCCTCTCACAGCTGGGTATATACTTTACCAACTTCGCAGACGATACCCAACTGATTATAGAACTCAGCGGAGACCACACCACAGACAACAATAGACTATCAGCAATCTATAACACTATAGAAAGCTGGATGAAAGCCCACTGGATGTGCCTGAATAGTTCAAAAACTGAACTTATGACATTCGGATCTTCAAAAGCCCTATCCAATCTAGGCCCAGCCTACTCATCTTTTATTATCAAGGACTCTAACATCCCGGTCTCTAGTAAGGTGAAAACACTTGGCATATACCTGCAATCCTCTCTAGGAGCAGATGCTCAGGTCACTTTTCTCAAAAAAAACTGTCAATATTATCAGAGACTACTTCACCGTATTAGGCCGTACCTTAACGCCACAAATTGCGCCACTATCGCTAGAGCCACGATTATGTCCCGTCTTGATTACGGGAATGCGCTGATGCTCGGTTCAAGTAACTCTTGCCTTAAACAATGCCAAATAATTCAAAACAATGCTGTTAGAACCATCACCGGGAAGTCCAAGCGTGAGCATATTACCCAAGAACGCATAGGCCTTCACTGGCTCGCCATTGAGGAGCGCATCAAATTTAAATCCTTGACACTGGTCCACCGCTGTCTTTATGGCACGGCCCCCACATACCTGGTGAAGGAATTTCGCTGGTACGAACCAAGCCGCTGTCTTAGATCAGCAAAAAAAGGGCTACTCAAAGTTAGCCACACTAAAGTCAAAGCTAACGGACTCGGGAGAGCTTTCCCTACCAAAGCTATAGCGCTCTGGAACGAGCTGCCTGACAATCTCAGATGTGAAAGTAGGTACTTGCCATTTAGGAAACAGCTGAAAACGTTACTTTTTCGGTAATTTGTTACATACTCAGCATGGACTCCCTTGAGTCCCCCGTCTCCTCTTTTATATGTTGTCCTGTGATCTGTCCTCTCGTGTGCGTGTCGCGCCCTGATGCTTGCGGGCTCCGGCGCGTTATAAATATATAAATAAATAAATAAATAAATAAATAAAACACCATCTGACACCAGAGAATATCAGTGCTGCCTTTACTTTCCCATTGGTTCACTGTTTTAGAAGCTGTTTTCATGTCACTAACTGGCACAATCCAGCGGAACCATCTTTTTGACTGCATTCAACTGCCATACCGTACATGTTGGAACCCATCGACCAGCATCATCTTAAATGCTGCCTCTCTCCAAAATGAGCCTTGTCTTGAAGCTGAGTTGTCACTGGAGCAACATGACTCGCTGCATCTCTACACTGCCTCCCCCACAGGAAAGCTCAAAGAAGAATGACTCGAAGCTGTCAAGCACCCAAGACAAAGAAATACGGTAGTAAGAAGAGACTGTGTCCCTGTGGTCCCCTTTTGGTACTGTTGTCACTTGGAAACCCCCCTTCTCTTTTATCTTAGAATGTTCCTTCTGTGTTTCTTTACAGTGTGTTTTTGTTAGTTGTTTGTATTTGTAATGTGTAGTTAAAATTCTACAAGTTTATAGAACCTTAATTAACAATTCTTTTATTTTGGAGTCATTGAACTACTGCTGTTTGGGTTGCTGCCGTTATTACCTCACAGTCCTCCTGATGAGTGTAGCCTGCACTTGGCCCACGTTGCAGCAAATGGCAAAGGAGATATACATGTCAGGATGCATCTATTTTATCTTTTTGGTTGGCATCACTGCTCATTTACTAGTAGCGTGGCTGTGAGTAGGTGGTTTAGCCACCTCTCTTCCCTGTAGTCCAGTAGAACAGTCATAATTTCATTATCCATATTATTGCATCTTCTGAATTGTGTATATTTTTCAATTATTGATGCCAACACTGTGCAATAGCCTATCAATTAGAAACCTGAATGAAAATGACCTTGTGAGGGTAGAATAATTATTTTACTGGCAGCCCTTTTTTGAAGTCTCAATACTAGTCACCTCTTAATGGTTATACCTCTGGTGTGTAACCAGAAAATTACCCTATAAAAACATATAACTGTTAAGAGGCCTTTTTAATCAATTTGTATTATTATGCCAGGGGATTTGTTTCAATGCATGTGTTGTTTACACTCAGAGAAAGTGGATACCATCAATCTGGATACAGGGCAAAGTTGTCAGATTTTCAGCAATATGGTCCAGCCACCTTTGCTGGTTTCATAGCCCCAGATTGGCATTTCTTTATATTGTTAGGGTATCGATAAGAGGATAGCTCAGGGGCAACGTGTTCACCTTGGAAGCAGGAAAACGCAGAGCAACACATGTTTGATCCCCGGTCTGCACTTAGAAACCTCTGGGCATTAAGCGTGTTACAAATAAGTAATTATAATTATCATTGATTTGTATAGTCTGGGGTGATATCCAAGCATTTAAGACAGGGATCTGCAATATCTAGCTCCAAAGACGTTTTGACTGCATATCCAATAATTCCCAGCAAGCACTGCCAATGGAGCAGAATCATGGGAGATATAGTTCAAAACATCTGGAAAGCTGCAGGTTTCAGACCGCCGATTCAATGGATCAGTGTATTCACTTCAAGAATGAACCATATATTATTTTTCCAAATATTAAGGGGTGGAGGTTTTAGTTGGTTTTGCTTCCTCTAAAAGTTAGGGCGTACCTGGGTATCAAATGTGTTGACACCCTATAGTCATTATCTTCCAAAAAAGAGCTGTTCTTTAACCCTAAAGACACTAGCAGCTGATCCAATCATTGTATTAGATGTGTTAGTACATTTCCCTTCAAAAGTATTCTATAGTTATTTTCTCAAATGGCTTTCATTAGGATGCCTTCATTTATATTGTAATTTGCTGGATCGTACTCTATATTAAAAAAGAGCACACAGAGTTTCATACGTTCTGCCAGGGTTTGATCAAAATGAATCTGTTAATAAAGTAATCATTTTTTTAAATGTATCAGTTTTCCAATGAGTGATTGTAAATGTATTGTGGCAAGCCAGAAGAAGGACTCAGACCAGAGGACATGTTTGACTTTGGTTTTATTTAAATTAAAAGAAAACACCTCACTGAACCTACTACTAAAATGATGTTCCCTTCCTAACCATACTAAACTAAGGTGCTTGTCTATAGTCTAAAAATAAAAATAGTAATTGGTCCAAACATATCCTCTAAACTGGCCATACCACTTAGAGAAAATGTAAAAGAAATAGGTTGAGTGCCCTGAACTCTTGGTTCTTTACAAAGGTATCTCCAGCTTCCTGAGGAGTGCCTCCTGGGTCTGTATCCAATGGTTAGAAGCAAAACAAAATCCATTCAAAGAAAGCAGTTATTGCAAGTCTATCAAAAGTTCCTCAAAATTCCCCCAAGTTCGAAGCAAGTCTCAATTTCCTGGGAAAATGAAATTTCCAAAATTATTCCACCAACCTGTCAATCTGTCTCTTTGCTCCTGTGATATATGCATGTCACTCTGCTTATTGTGCCCCTGTGGCCCCAAAATCACACTTAGTTCTTTAGGGTTCCTATGACCCCTCTCTGCTTTTGGTTCTCTTTTCCTTGTCTAGTTCTCTCTCTTCTCTCAGGTATCTGTGACCCTTGGATGAGGCACGGTTAGTCCATCCCTCTTCCCTTCTCGATCTCTCTTGTCTTCTGCTCCCTCCGACCTGGGAAACCTGTGTACCTGCTGTGTTGCAGTGTTTTCTCTAGTGAGGGTCCATCTCGTTAACAATGGCTGTTTTCTCCATGGCTTGCCACTCTTTGCTTCTGGATGCTAGCAGTCTTTGTGTTCCACTCTCCTTGTCTCTCTGTCTTTCTCTCTCTCGCTGGCTCTCAGTCTGAGAGCATAGGACCCAGTCCTCCCTTCATTCCTGGACTCAGCATCTGTTTGCGTGATCCGGGTCCACCAAGTCCAGTATGTGGTCACGCTTCCAGGTCTGGTTTACTCCATGCAGCCTCTGCCTCTTTGGCCTTGTACACTTCCTCGTTTGGTGTACAGCATCTTCATCTGGCATCTGCCTACTTCCATGCTGCAGCCAGCTCCACTGGTCTATGCTGCTCCTCCCCTTGCTGACATTCTCACGCCCGAGACTCTGCTCAGCGGTACGTTTCTCCTCCATTCAAGGGTTGTTGGCCCTTTATTCTTGCTCCGGTATTCAGAAGGAGTGTATTGTTCACCACAGATTGTAAAGCATTTGGAAAGTTCAGCATTACCTTTAGTCAACCACATCAAAGTATTGCCAGCATTACCTTGAGCCAAGCACATAGATATAACGTCTAATACCTTGTTGGCAGTACCGATAGGGAGTTCTCCATATGAACGGGAGTCCTTGTCCCCTAAAGGGGGGTCACTCCCAGTCAGGGCCCTCTTCACAAACCCCTGGGGAGGGTTTTGCTGTGCAGGCTCTCTTCCCTAGCCTCAAATGGGATTGTTCAGCCTAGAGAAGATTTGATGAATTCTCAGGATTTGTCACGGTATGCAGGGCATGATTTGCTAATTGTTTGGATATACCTATCCCAAACCTATACCTGCTACTTATATATACCTGGGACTTCATATATTTGTAAAACACTTAAAAACAATTTTAGGGATTTTGTTATCTGACAAGCCTGTTAATGGATATTGCACTCTAGTTAAACTGTGACATGCTTCTTAATGTGTCACAAGACAAAAACCAATACCATTTAATTTGTACTTTCAAACCATGTGCACACATGAATTGGGGATCCCATTCTAGGGGTGGTCCCAATACCATTTTTATCAACAATAAAGGAGACTGCCACCACTCAAGCCCTGGCCTCCCAATTCCACAAGGTCTTGTTTCAAGATTTGTTTTCTACAGCCTAAGTACACCTACTGACTATTCTCTCCGTTCAGTAGAGAGGCCTAAAGGCAATAGCCCTGTATATCTGACTGCCAATGGAACTTTGGCATAGTATGATTGTCATGGTACCCATCTCCTTTCAATGGACCTACCTTATCCTTCTCCTCAACTGCCTCTCTCCTCCCTTCTCCATCCCACTCCCCCCTCCTCTTTCTCTCTCAATCTCTCTTTCCCACTACTGCACCTTTACCCTCCTTTGCCCTCCTGCCTCTCATGTCTCTCCCCTCTCTCTCCCTACTTTCAACAAGCCTCTTAATCGTTCTCAGAATGTCCTGTAACCACTCTCCCACTTACACCCATCTTGCTGCAAATTCTCCCTCCAAAATGACCCCAAATCGCTCTATGACTCAATTGGTACCAGTTTCTAGCCCTAACACCTTACCGTCTCGCTGTAACAACTCAAATGTCTGCTGCAAGTCCTCCTGCAGCTGTTACACCTCCTCTCATGTCCTTTGATCCTCCTGCACCTTCTCCCTGACCTCATTCAAACACCTTTCACTCTCAACTGTCTCTGCAGACTTCTTATAGACTTCCCTTTTCTTGTTCGAAACACCCCTTTGCCCCCATTGGATACTCATGGCAGCTGATTCCCAGGGAAAAAAATAAACCCATGATAATTTTGGCAATTGTTTTTTTTCTTTTTTTAAAACCATTAGACTATCTTCTATAACATAAGCGACCCAAATAGCCTCAGAAACGTTGTAGGGGAATATATACATAACACATTAACTATTCTTCAATTTGGAGAAGGCAATTCTATCTCTAAATAGACTCTTTTTTGAGTTGTGAATCACATACATATTCATTTAGCGCTTGTTCTTTACCAATGTTACAAGTGCACAACTGTTGTCCTGTTTTACTGGCAGGACCATGATGTGCAGACTGCCTAGAATGTGATAGCCCACTTGACATTCACCCATGTTTCCCATAAACATATGTCATATTTCAATACAAAAGCAAATCCATCACCTCCAACCATTGTTCCCAATCCTGCATTGTTCCATGAACGAATCTGCAATGGAGAGGAGTCTTGATCTGATCAAAGTGTGCCCTTTTTAATCAAAGAATCGGGGGGAAGATGCAGACTTTAATAATACATTCTTCCTCGGCACTAGCTCGAAAGGCACATTTTCATTCTTCATCATATTTAAAAATTATTTTCATCACAGGGGGTTGGGTTGTTCTGGAGCCTTCTTTTTGATTCAAATTGTGATCAATTGTATGATATACCAGACATATTGAATATGACAATAAACATCCATACTATTTAAGTAAATATTTGTCACTGGGTCTCATCACAAGTTGGGCGGTATAACGACTTGGATACCGCCCAACCTATTTGCGTTAGCGCCCATCAGTCTGGTGGTATTACTGCCGGATCATGGGTTGGGTGCTAACCGTTACTCCCCATTCCCCATTGGGTCTATTGGAAACAATGGGGAATTTTTGGTGCAATTACCACATGGTATAACGCCAGCGGTACTTGTGCCACAAATGGGATTTTTTTCAGCGAGTTTACACCCAGCTCTAAGCTGAGGGTAAACACGTCAGACTCGAGATTGGTTGGAGCAGTAAATGTGGTGATAATGCCATTACCTCTGCATTTAAGGGCTACCACCCAACTTGTGATGAGGCCCACTGTCAGGTCAATTACATCACGTTCTACCCCTCACTATTTCTCATATGTTGGGGTCACAAAGGACTGTGTGATATTACATAATTTAATATAGAGAGAGAAGATTGTAAGAATTGACAGTGGATTACTCGTCACCAAAAGTTCATCATGTAGTCTAACACGATCCTAGTATGCTTCTTTAAGTGTTCATGCTGACATAGATAAGTGCAATACAGGTTTTGTTCTCCACAAATAAGGATGGACCTTTTCCAATCTAATCTCACAGGACAAGATGCATATTGTTTTTCTAGTGTTATTATTGATGGAATCCTCATATGTTGTTGTGTAATGCACTTTGAAACTGAAGTTAAGATAAGTTTTATGAGTATTTACGGATCGGTTGAAATTTGATAATTGCTTGACTTTTATCTGGTTGTTATTTTGTCGTATTGTGGTTTGAATGAATGTTTATTTCTTCTTTGAAAATTTTAATATTGGAGTTTATTGACTGAAGTCAGATTTGTTCAAATGCATATGTACATAAGTTTTTCTTAAATATGTCATGTATTTTCCTTCTAAATGATAACATGTTTAAAGTTATTTTATAACTGTATAACAATAAAAAAATATATTGGCAATGATATCCAATATTCCCAGGAAAACGTGCCAGAGCCGCTGCCAGCCCTCAATTGCACTTGAACCAAGGTAAGTGATTAAATGTGTGGGACAAGCACACAAGAATCTCTGAACATCCCACAGAGGCTCAGCTGGGCAATCGAAGTGCCTAATTCTCAGAGAAGATTTTGTGTACTGATAAAGGTTCCACATTAGTTGTTGCCTTGCTGTGGGTTGTCCTTCATTTTTAGAGGGAGGAATAGGGCTGTCCCACAGAGAAAGAGGACAGGAAATTGTGTGCTGTAGTCACCTAGAGCATTTTAAGTGTATAAAATTAAAATTTAATTCCAGTCATTCTCATTTGATTTTGTATTGTGCTTTTTTTGTGATAATCCTTGAAGTTGACTCCTTCCCCTCCCATGTCTTCCTTCCACTTATAAGACAAAATAAATAACATTTGGAGAAAAATAAATTCCTACCCCAAAAAAAGAAACAATACATAAACCCTATGTGAATCCTTTTGCATTTGTTTTGTAATCCCTTTCCCTTGCACCAAACCAAAAATAGAAAAAGAGAAACCTGCCCTGCTATGATATCCTAGGTATTAGTAGAAAATATGTACAACAAATGTTCGCTTACTGCCTCACACCTCCTATAACCCCCCCCCACAATTGTTATGGACCAAGTGGATCTTTTTATCCATGGAGTGGGGGGGATGGTAAGTAGTAAGAGGAGAAATAAAAGGAGGGAGTTCAGGAGAGTTTCAAGAGATGGAATAAAAGGAGGCAGACATTGTGGGGATAGCTGGAAAAGGTACATACATATATGGATGGTACATACAATGTGGTCTAATAGGAGGATGCAGGTAAGGAGGAGCAGGAGAAGGAGGGGGAGACATGGCAGTCAGAGGATGGGAGGTGGAGGAGATTGATGGAGCTGATGCCAGTGGTCACCATCCTGTGGAGGGGTCAAGGCAGTCCAGAGGACGGGAAAGACAAAACTATATTTCATAATAATTTCTCATAGGGACCCTATTGTGTGTGGCAATATTTTACCATACACGTGGGAAAGCCACAGGGATATGAATGTGCAGTTGTGTGCAAGCTCTGCAATAAGTCAATCAAAAATACAACCATATTTGATGGTGGAATAAACTGACATAACTAAGGCATATCCCATCCATTGCTCCTGCCACTAGACTAACCACTTCAGTGGTGCAGAGGAAGTATCTACTGGAACAACCAGAGATGCAAGTCATGCTCCTTCAGGTTGTAAAACATAACAGTGCTCAAAACAATTCTAACCACAGCCAGCAACAAGTTGCTTCAGTTGGTTCACTTACAAACTTTGGTCTAAAGATTGACCTGGCAGTACATTGTGGGTTGTTTTTACCCATGCATCCAAGCCCTACCATAAAACTGTGCAGTACTGGCATGGAAAACATCATGATGGCCAGAACTCCCCAGAGAGTGCACAGGGAAAACATGAAGAATAGGCTGCCACCCATTTTTGCCTATGTTGTGATCACAGGAGGGCACTGCCTAAAACCACCATTGGGCTACACACACAGTAGCCTGAAACCATTGGGAATGGCAATTCTGATTGACAAAAAGCAACTCAGAACATTTTCTTAATCCCAAAAATGGTTGCAATACCGGTACTCACCACTATCAGAAAGCCGGCGTTTTAAAACCACCAGACTTTTGTGTAAAACTGAACAGAGGAACCCACACCAGACCAAGGAAAGACTTGCTAAGAGGTGGATACAATGTAAAACTATATTCTGAAAATGACTTGAAGGAAGTAATTATTTAATGTATATGTAAATAATGTAAGTTTGATTTAAACTGGGAACTAAAGTGACATTTAGCTGAATTCTGCCTGAAAACTACCCCCGACATGTGGCCACTTTCTTGCGGGACGCTTTGCCGGGAGACTCCAGACTTCAAATCCATCAACCTCCAGAGACCAGAGATCCAGAGAGACCAGAGATCCAGAGAGACCAGAGATCCAGAGAGACCAGAACTGTGCAGTGCTGAGAGCAGAACCAGAGACCAGACCGCTGTGGGCAGAACCGCCAGAAGTCCCGTCCAACCTGACCAGACCTTGACGGCTTATTTGAAAAATATATTGTGAGTACTCACTGTGCCAAAACCAATCTCTTAGTTTAAAATAATCTAATCCAAACTATTTTAGCCTATTAGAACTTCCTCCTAGAATCGTGTCATTCTGTCATCTTGAAAAACTGAGAACTGTCATCTGTCATTCTGAGCTTTAAAATTTCAAATCCGAAAAACTACTTTCACAAAATCGTCCGTATCTCCGGGACCGTTTGTGCTAGGAACAAGATTTAACTTTAATCTTAAAGCTAAGATTCTAGGCTTTCCAAGTAAATTTGCCGCGGTTTGACATTTTGCGCAATTACAGCCACGTGTAAAAATCAGCAGCTTCTTCCTTTCCTTTGCTAAAATTCATTTTAACCTGCTGGTTACACATAGAGCATTGCTAAAGTGAGCCTGAACTAATATAAACTAGATATCACCCACCCTGAACCTCTAGAGGGAACTAAAAGCATTTTTAGCACATTTCTCACTTCATTGTCATCACATTCAAAGCATTTTGGGCCTGTGTTTCAAACCTCTACCTGTTTTCCTCTAAGCTGGGGGGGAACTGCATTTCGTATTGCATTTTGTTGGGATTCTTGAAGACTGTTGCTCTCCTTCCATTTCTTACATTGCATAGGGGGGGGGGATGAATGGTCAAGGAAAAGTGATTACATTGTCTTTTGTTGAAGCCATATCAAGTTATTTTCTGTACTGCATTTCATTCATCATTGCGTTTCCTTAAACCATATAAAGCATTCTTTCCCACCTTATTCTTCTGTTCCTATTCATAAGTTACCTCTTGCTGATTACTGCTCATATTCACAAGTGTAATATCCATTATCAATTTATTTATAGAAGTGTGATATATATATATTGTTTAAATTTTCAAATAAACCTTTTAATTTGCAAAACAAACCTACTTCTTGGCTCAGTGGGGTCAGGGGGATTCTAAGAGGGGGGTGTTATACAAGGGTTGTCATCTAGAGTACTGAACTGGACATAAAAATACATCAATAAGAGTTTTCCTCAGCATCCCAGACTAGGCACTGACTTAGCTGTAGTGTTGATTGAATATCGCTTACAACAGTGGGGGCTCGTAGCCGGAGATTCTGGGTTAGATCTATCACTTGTGCAGATTAATACAGTGTGCTAACTGACAGGAGACATACATCCGGTCGGATCACCACGCTGTGTTATGCTGTAAAGCACTCCTCAAAAGAACACTCTAAGGAAACGGTCTGTTTTGCAAAAATAAAATACAAACTTCTGTAAATCAGGAAGGAACTCAAATTCCAGAATGACGACACTGGTAGACATCAAAATAGCCAGAGTGCACTTCTTACATAAGCTATTTGTGAGAGGTGAGTGGACTCATCAGGACCAAACGGTCTGATTGCAGGCAATCGCGCAACAGGTCACTGAAACAGGGTCAGATAAATGGAGAGATCAGGGCCCCCTACATGTGGCCCTGAGTGAACTATATATGGCCCCTAAAGCCAAAGATGAACATAATAAGATTGCAAGGATAGCGGCATATTTGCACCTATACATGGGAGCCATGCAGGACAAATGTGCTGAAGGCCATGATCTGGCAAATAGGCAACAGATGGCGTTAGAGAAGGCCCAATCTGATCTGGACTCTTCTGAGCAGAGGCTGCTCAGGAGCC
Source organism: Ambystoma mexicanum (assembly GCF_040938575.1). NCBI lineage: Eukaryota > Metazoa > Chordata > Amphibia > Caudata > Ambystomatidae > Ambystoma > Ambystoma mexicanum. The sequence continues at coordinate 534,158,344 of NC_090939.1, forward strand.
AGGAGTCAAAAAAGGACAGCAGACAGTACATCACTAAAATAAAGGAGGATATGGATGTGCTGCAACAGGAAAAGGCGGACCAGGATACCAGATTTCTGGCCTTGCAGAAGGAATACCAAGAAGGTTTGGACTCCCTACTGCAGAGCCAGAAAAAGCTGGAGCAACAGTTAGACTTCAATAGGGCATGTGCTGAGCAGGTAGTTACCCTGCAAAGCCACCTAGATAGGGAGAAGGCAGAGAGCAATAAACTGATTTTGAAAGACCTGGATACCCAGGCAGAGTTTGACCAGGAGCGCCAGAAATCTGGTGCCTACCAAAGGCAAAGGGAAGACCTGGAGGCACAGATGCAGGCTCTTAGTCAGGAAAGGGATACCTTAGGCCAGGAAGTCTGCCACTTAAAAAGGAAAATGGAAGAAAATCACCTGGCCCTCCAGGGACTGGGTGACCTCCAAAAAGAACACCAGAACTTGTTAGAGCACACCAGGAGGGTGGAGGACGCTCTGGCAAGAAAGGAGCAGGCCAATAGGGACACAGCTCAGGAGGTAACCCTCCTGCAGCAAAGACTGGCCAGGTACTCCAGGACCAATCAGGAGGCACAGAGAGAGAATGAGGCTCTCTGCCAGCACAATGATAGGCTCCAGCAACAGGTAACGATGCAGGAGAGACTGATAGAGTCTAGTAAGGCCTTAACTGAGGAACTGAAAATGCAGGCTCTTGCATTGCAACAGGAAGCAGGGGCGGATAGAGACGAGGTTCGCTGGGAAAGAGAAACTCCTGAGCATAACCTCAGGAGCCCTAGTACCAGAGGCCTTCATCTCTCCCAGTCCCTGGACTCTGCCACCCCCATGTCCCCTCGAGTACATGAGCCCAGGGGTTGCCAGACATTTGGTCGAAAAAAATTGGTCGACCAGACAAATGGTCGAACCAATTTGATCGAAAACCAAATGGTCGAATTTTTTTTATTTTTTATTTTAACCCTTTTTTTTTATTTTTTTGGGGGTTCCCCCCCCAACCCCCTTTTTTTCTCTAAAAACCCATTTTTTAACTAAACGAAAACCCGAAAAATAAATATATAAATAAAAAAAAAAATTCGACCATTTGGTTTTCGACCAAATTGCGTCGACCAAATTGCAGTCGACCAGTTTTTTTTCGACCAGTTGTCTGGACACCGAGCCCAGGGCCATGGGGATGGCAGATTACTATCCAGCTAGAAGTATGGGGCTCATAGACCAGTACCTCCCAGGAATGGATGGGCGGGTATCCGGGTATGGGCACCCAAGCACAGTGCAATTTAGTGGGGAACCCCAGGAGAGTAGGCCCATTAAGGGCATCCTGAAAACCTCTGCCCAGTTAGGTCAGTGGGGGGGTACCCATCAAATCCTGGCAGCAAGGAGGGATCTGAAGACTCCTCTGAGCATTACAGGACACAGGAGACCAGGTCCCCACATTCTGCAAGCCATTCCCAGGCTCGCAGAATCCGGGAAAACCTGGAAGATCAGACGGGCACCTCTGGGAGCAGTGCTTCGGCTTCGGAGTCAGAGGATGAATGGACCAGGGTGACCCGAACCAAAAAGGCCAATAAGGCAAAAAGGGCCTTGCTTAAGGACCCATTGAAACAAATAAAGGCAATAAGGAGTGTCATCACGCCTTATCACAAGAACGCCAAGTATTCTGTTTGGGAACACTTGGAGCTTTACGAGCAAACGATGGAGACTTTCCATTCGAAGGACAGCCAAAGCGGTATTCAATATGTAAAGTGGACCTTCTCACCAGAATACTCCAGTTTCTTTGCGGGGCTGGAGGACCAAAACCATTCAAGATGGTCCACCTACAGGGCGGCCATCTTGAAACATTTTTCTGTTCACAGAAATCCCCAAGAGGCTCACAAGGCAGCCTACAATTTACAATGTGGGGAGGATCAGGCCCCACAAGAATTTGTGCAAGAATTAAAGCATGCTTTTGCACAGACTACAAAAAGGGTGCGCACAGACAGCAAAGAGTTTGTTAATACTTTTTTCCATGCCTTGCCCAAATACATCATGACCCAGCTAGTGAGAGATTTTCACGAGAAGAGGTCACTAGACTGGGTCATTGAACAGGCTACCCGGATCTATGAGGTGCAGAAGCCCATAGAAAATAAAAATACTGCACAGAGAAACCCCAAAACCAACAGCACCCCTGCTCCCGCCAAGGTGGCAGAGGTAAAGGTTGCCCCCGTTTTAGATTTGGAGATGGGGGGGCCTAAAAACCTGCCTACACCAAATAACTCTAACACCAGAAGGCCCTCGGGCCAGTCACAGACAGGGAGTCAAGGAGGTAGTCCCACAAATGGGGTCCCTCGCTCCCCTGATTATGTAAGTCCCCGCTACAAGGAAAACCAACCCATCCTGGGTTATGTGTGGACCCCTCCAGCCCAAGGGGGGGATCCAGCCAAGCACCTGACCCAGGGAACTTCCCTCCTAACGTCCCCCAGGAGGGCAGAAATTCACCAAATCCTGGGCCCAATTTGCAGCCCCAAAATCATCCATCCTTCTTTCCCCAATTCCCTGAGCCCAGACAACCTAATCCGGGAGAAGGGAGGCCAAGGGTGGAGGGGTACCGGAATCTTCCCAACCCAGGGTATTACCAGAGAAGGGATAGATACCCTTCCCGGGATCAGCCCAGGGGAGAAAATAGAGCCCGGTATCAGCCTGAGCGGGTTTCCCAGTTAGAGCGCCAGGTCCAAAATATGGCACGGGATCTGGGTCACATACTGACGGCTCAACAGAACCCTCAGATGAGCATGCCACTGTAGAATGCCCCAAACTCTGGACCTGGTGCTCCAGAACAATGACGGGGGCAGCACCCCAATAACCCACCGGTTCCCAGGGAGGAGGCGCAAGGGGAAGGGGGGTGTAAAGCCTTGGAGGAAGCTTCCTTCCCAACTTGTAAACAGCCCCTGGAAAACCAGGATCCGGAAACAAAATCTCCTGCCCCTGAAAGCCTGCCTCCCAAGGAGCAGAGGGGGGGTAGGAGAAACAAAGGACCCAAACAGACCCACTTTGTGGAGGAGGTACAGGTCTTCCAGTTTGAGGGGCAGGGATCCTCAGAAGATCCTGGGAAAAGGATCTTCTCCTTCAGAGATGGGGGAACTCCTCCCAAGGAAAAATGGGTCCCAAGGGATGCCAATTCAGACTGGGGAGATGTGGAGACTGAGCTACCGCCGCCCATCATCTCATCCCAGAACCGATAATACCAAGATCCCATGGGTCAAACCCATCCTGATGACTGCCTCCAAAAAGGGGGGGGCGGCCCAGAACCCTAAACCATTTACAGTTGCCAACTTTTTCTTTCAGATTCCCCAGGCTCTCCACAGAATTCTGCCCAAATCTCTTTGCTAGCAATGTCCAAAACCAGAAAGTTAGCCCACCAGTTGTCCGAAAATGTGCATTATCTGTGCCCCCTTGAGGAGAAGGAGGGAAGATGTTATGCCCCGGTACAAGTACAGGGGCAGGGTACAATTTCGGCACTGGTGGACACTGGATCCCAAGCTACCCTTCTGTCCAAAAGGGCCTTTGATGAACTAAATGCAGGAAGGGGGGAGAATTACCGTATTCCCCTCACCTCTCTTCCTGGACAACTGCAGAACTTTGACGGGAAGGAAATTCCTGTCAAGGGGACTGCAGATTTGGACATTAAAATTGGGCGACACAAGGTGAAACGGCCGGTCATAGTAGTGACTCCAGAGGGCACCCCTTGTTTACTAGGGAACGACCTCCTGAGAAGGTTGTCACCCCTAATAGATTGTGTAAACAAGGTCCTCTGGACCCAGACTAGCCGACCAATAAAATTAAAACAGAGTGTCAACCATGTTAGTTTAAATGGCACCTGCCACATGGTTGAATTTCACTTCCAGAACAACCAGATTCCAAACGTGACACTAATAGCAGTAGGACAACAGACTGCTGATGGGGGGTCCTCTCTATTTCTGAAAATCAACCTTCCTTCCAGTTTAAGGTGGTATTCCACACTGGAAGGAAACACTCTGAAATTCTTTACCAATCTACAATCAGACACTCCCACTCCTATAGTCCAGAAACAGGTGAAATCAGCTCAGAGCCTGGCTCATATTCAGCAAATTGGAGGGCAGTTTTTCATCCCTGTTCAGTTAAATGATGGGAAGGACTCTGTTCTCGCCCGAGTGTGTGTGAACAACGGTAAGAGCTTCATCAGCGAAGCCATGTTCCGCCAACTCCCAAAAGATCCAGCCATTCCCACATTCAAATTGATAGACAAATGGGAAATGGACCTCGAAGCACCTAATTCCAAACATCTCCTGCCAAGCAGGTGTATGCTCAAAATCTCCATTGGCAACAAGAGCATAGTCCATAATTGTTGGGTCGTGCGAGACGTCACTGCCGCCTTTTACTTAGGCAGTGACATTCTCAGTCGCTTTGCCATTAGTTTGGACCTAATAAACTTCAAAGCTTGGTCCCGATTAGCGGATAATCCCATGAGCTTTGATGATCCAGAAAAAGCATTTAGGTCAGGTCAATTGCTACCTTATGCAGTTGAAATTCAGATCAAAGAGGAAGTCACCATCCCAGAAAGGACCCGACAATTCTCCCTGGAAGTGAAAGTTAAAAGAGGACAAAAATTGAAAAACCCTGATGCTTATATACATCTAAATGCTTCTCTCCAACAGCAAGGGTTGGGGGTAAACCCAACTCCATTAGTCAACATAGAACATGACACCATTCCAATAGCGGTGGATAACAGCGACTTAAAGAGTATTACTCTAGCCGCAGGCACCATTATTGGAATGGCGGTTGATGACCGACATTTTTCCATTGATATAGGAAATGAACTGTTAGGACCAATCCCCAAGGACTGTTTTGACAGTGACAGTGATGACAACACAACACAAGACAGGATTTTCACCCGGCATGGGGGGAACTTCCTGGTGTACACTTCTTGCCCTTATGGTAAGGAAGATGTGACTTGTGACTTCAGGAGGGATGAGGTGATTTTCCAGTTCCATGAGGGCTGCCTTTCCCACCTGAAGCCTCCAGTCCAAATCAGCACTCTGACCAGGGACTTCTCCACCCAGCTGGAGGAGGCCACTGAGATAGCCAGACCAGAAGTCTTTCCAGGCTTCAGGCAGATGGTGGAAGAGAGAGTCAACCTAGCTGATGCCTGCGTGACTCTGGAACAGAAGCAAAAGTTGAAACAAGTTTTCTTGGATTTCCAAGATCTCTTTGCGGAAGACTCATATGACTGTGGTCGCACCGACATCCACACCACAACAATTCCCACGGACCCTGGAATGACTCCAGTGTTTGTGAAGCAATATCGCTTGTCTCTCGCATCAATGGAGTCCCTTACTGAAATAATTAAGAACCTTGAGTCCCGGGGAATAATCCGTCCAGTACACAGCACCTTCAATAATCCGGTGCTGGGAATATTGAAGCCAAACGGCCAGTGGAGACTCTGCGCAGACCTTAGGGAGCTCAACAAACGGGTCCATACTTCCCGATGGCCTCTGCCCTACATTGACCAAGGGCTGGGTTCAGGGGTCAAAGGTATTCACTGCAATAGACCTGACCAATGGATACTGGACCGTGCCTGTCAGTAGGGAGGACCAATACAAACTGGCTTTTACCTTTGGGGGCCAGCAGTACACATGGACCCGGACTCCCTTCGGATACCTCAACTCCGGCAATTAATTCAACATTTTCCTACACAAGGCCATGCCCGACCTGGGTGCGAGGGGTAACCTGGCTTATGTAGATGATGTCCTCATCAAAAGTTCATCTGTGGAGGAACACATAGCGGAGATCCGTTATGTTCTGAAGCAGTTGAGGGCCACCGGAGCAAAACTTTCCTTTCAGAAAGCACAGTGGTGTAGAACCCGTGTTAATTTCTTGGGGCATGAGATTACTCCTCAGGGTCTCTGTCCCCAGGAAAAGAAAGTGGAAGCACTTCAGAAACTGAAAGACCCCAAAACTCTGCGGGAACCAAGGAGCCTCCTTGGACTGACTAATTACAGCAGAAAGTTCATTGAAGGCTACGCTGAGATCACTAGACCCCTGATTCATCTCTTGAAGGGGGGGTCAAGTGGGAATGGGGTCCAGAACAATCCGAGGCAGTAAGACAACTCAAAAGAAGCCTCTCACAAGCGCCTTGCCTAGCTTACCCTGTCAGAAACAAGGAGTTCTTCCTGGAGACAGGGTTCTCTAATACGTGCTTGACGGCAGTATTATACCAAAAGCATGACAAGATCAATAAAGTAATCTCCTATGTGAGCAAAACTTTATCCTCTGTGGAGGAAAAATTCAACGATTGTGAGAAGGCACTCCTGGCAACGGTGTGGGCATTGAAGAATTACCACCCGTTTATCCAGGGGGAACACATCATAGTGGAGACTCCACACCAGCCTCTGCAATACCTCCAAAGTGACAGAATCCGGGCCGGAAATGTGAGTAATTCCCGAATTACTTCCTGGATTCTTTCAATGCAAGGTTTTCCTGTAGAGGTCAGATATGACCAAAACAAGAAGAGTCCCCTCGTGCAAGGTCTGGCTGACTTGCATGATTGTGCCAGAGAAAACTGTCTCGAGGACGAAAGTCTAAAAATCAAGGACAACATGGAGGCATACCTTAATTCCCCACACAAAATCTTTGAAGAAGACAAGTGTGAGGGAATGCCCACTGTCTATGTGGATGGATGCTCGTACCATGTCGACAACAACGGGGAGAAAGAACTGGTGGCCGGCGTAGGGAATGCATGGGTGAATGAGTCCCCAGAACCCTCCGCTGGATACAAAATTGGTCCCTGAAGTAGTCAGGTGGCAGAATTGATGGCTGTGCATCAGGCCATCCTCACTGCTGTCCAACATCAACTCCACAAACTGGTCATAATCACAGATTCGGATTATGTACGGAACGGGTTCGTGGAGCACCTGGTTAATTGGAAAACCAGAGGCATGTTATGTGCTAATAACAAACCCCTGAATCATGGGAAGTTAATCCAAAACATTGATGATCTGGTCACCTCGAATGGGATGACAATCTACTGGAAGAAGATCAAGGGTCATTCCAAAGTAGAGGGACCAGACAAAACTGGAAATGACTTAGCTGATAAGCTGGCCAAAACCAGGGCCATCCAAGGGGATCTAATCGAAATAGAGTCCCTGTTGGGGGAAATCCAGATCACTGCTATCACTAGGTCCCAGACAAATGCTCACAATGATCTTTCAACTGCACAATGGAGTAAGGAGACCCCTGATGCTGATTTGATTACAGCTCAGAAGGGGGATCCAATAATTGGTAAGCTTTACCAACACATTGAGGACCCTGAAAACTTTCCCCTGACGGATACCGATTACATTGGGAAAGAGGACCTACGAGTGTTGATGAAATGTCCAAAAAGGTTCCAAATCCAAGACGGTTTGTTGGTAAGGAAATCCCAAGCTGGCCATGATCAGTGGGTGGTCCCTACCTCATTCCGAAGCCTGATGTTAAGTCACGCCTATGATGCGGCCACCGCCGGTCATAGGGGGTTTCACACAACACTGGAAATCTTAAGAGAGGTTGAATACTGGCCACACATGGGGCAGGACCTCGACCAATACCAGAAGGGGTGTCTTGTGTGTGCACAATTTCAGCCATCATCCCTCACACACCGTCCGCCTCTCCAAAAGAGGGGGATGACACTGCCCTGGTCAGATTTGCAAATCGATTTTGTAGGCCCTGTAATTCGCTCGTCTAGAGGAAACAAGTACATGTTGACCGTTACATGCTGGTTTACCAAGTGGGTGGAATGTCTCCCAGCCCCAAACTTCAAGGCAGAAACAGCAGCTGCCCTGATGATTAACCACATCTTTTCCCGTTTTGGTCTACCTCAAAGGATTGAGTCAGACAGGAGTAGCCACTTCACCAGTGAAGTAATGACAAAGATGTGGGAGATACTGGGGGTCAAAAGGAAGCTACATATTGCTTACAGGCCAGCTTCTTCGGGGGCAGTAGAACGCTACAACCAGACAATTGTGAGCATATTAAAAAAGTTTGTGGCAGATTCTGGGCCAAGTTGGGATATCCGATTACCTCTGGTCCTAATGGCCATCAGATCTACCCCTTCATCTGCAACTAAAATGTCACCATTTGAGTTGATGACCGGACGCAAGATGGTGCTTCCCCAGAATTTGCTCTACAGGACCCAAAAGCAGACACTGATAAATGCCTCCACAACTCATGAGTATGTGGAGAATTTAAGGAAACACCTTCAGCATGCTTTTGCCTATGCTCAGCGGAATCTAGAAAGATCAGCTGATAGCATGAAAACCCACTACGACCTGAAGACCACCAGGAAGGAATATACTGTGGGGGACCGGGTCTATCTATACAATTTCCAAAGGAACCAGGCCAAACAGCGAAAATGTTTGCCTACATGGAAGGGACCCTTTGAAATTATAGACAAGATCTCCCTTGTTGCCTACAAAATCTGCATCCCCAAAGGCAGTTCGGCAGAGGGGGAAGACAAGTGGGTACATATAAATCAGCTGAAGTGTTGCCATCCCAGGCACACTCTGCAGCAACTGGAGGAGTCATCTGCAATACCAGAGGGGGCCGCTCCAGAGTAATTCAGTTACAACCCTAAAATATCCCATACATAGTCTCTAAAATATTATGACGATTGTAAGCCACTGTCTCTGAATTATATCTTGTTTTTAAAAATTGGAATGCTATGTCTATTAAAGTATAAAATGTATATGTCGCCCCACTATATCAATAGTGGGGGAGAAATGTCTATGAATAGGTATTGCCGCTTTCCTTTGCCATCCTAGGAGAAAGAAAACATGGAGACTGACCACGGAAGGCGACCTCGAGACCAGGAGCGAAGATCCGAGGGGCCCGGGGTACCGCCCAATCCTCCCATCAGGACCAGCAAGGAGAACTGATTGTTCGACTGGAGGGAGGAAAAGATGCTGAACTGTGCCATCTATGGAATTGGAAGAAGAGGAGGCGAACATCACCAGATCTTGCGAGTTCCATCAGTGAAAGGACAGAATGGCCATCGCAAGAGGGGGTGCTTGTGGGATGTTTTTACCCATGCATCCAAGCCCTACCATAAAACTGTGCAGTACTGGCATGGAAAACATCATGATGGCCAGAACTCCCCAGAGAGTGCACAGGGAAAACATGAAGAATAGGCTGCCACCTATTTTTGCCTATGTTGTGAGCACAGGAGGGCACTGCCTAAAACCACCATTGGGCTACACACACAGTAGCCTGAAACCATTGGGAATGGCAATGCTGATTGCCAAAAAGCAACTCAGAACTGTGGGGAATTCATTTTCTTAATCCCAAAAATGGTTGCAATACCGGTACTCACCACTATCAGAAAGCCGGTGTTTTGAAACCACCAGACTTTTGTGTAAAACTGAACAGAGAAACCCAAACCAGACCAAGGAAAGACTTGCTAAGAGGTGGATACAATGTAAAACTATATTCTGAAATGACTTGAAGGAAGTAATTATTTAATGTATATGTAAATATTGTAAGTTTGATTTAAACTGGGAACTAAAGTGACATTTAGCTGAATTCTGCCTGACAACTATCCCAGACAGGAGAAACCTGCTCAGCCACTCTTCCCAGGCCTAGCTGCATCCTGCTTCCCCACCAAAAGGAGTTGACACCTCTCTGATTAGATTAGGGGAGGCGCACCTGCAGGAAACTGACCAATGGACTCAGGCAAATGTTATATTGGGGGGGCCGTAAAGTGGCTTCCTCTTGGGAGAAGTGGGAGGAGAAGTGCCTGTGAGAGCCAGCTGAGCTTGGGGGAAGTGGATAAACCAGTTCTTCCATCATGTGATGTGGGAAGCCACACCCCTTTTTGACCAGGGCATAAGTTAAAAAGATAGATAACTCATAGTGCGGACTGGTCAAAATTATATAAGTAATATCATTATTCTTGTGATTTTTCTGTGCACGTTTTAAGAGGCGTTAGGACCCTGTGGTGTATTCTGGGGGGTTGCTAGCGGAAAATAGGGTCTCACTCCAAATGCCTGCATGTTAAAAATCTGACACTTCATCAATTAATGTCCATACTCCTTGCGCACATGTGTGTAATTTTTGGTAAATGTCCGATATTGGTAAACCAGTCAAAAAGCGCAAAATGTTGTCATTTTTTAATACAAGCCCCCAGGAAGATCAGAGGCGGACAAGCATGGACCATAAGGAATATATAATGTGTACATGTAATTTCAACAAATTGTGTATCTGGGAAATATGTATTTGAATCAAATATAGATTTGTGGCCAAATTGACCAGGGGAGGATCCTCTGACACATAAACAGACCTCATCATGATGACAATCCATTTCCTTCCCCCAATCATGGGAGAGGGGAGAATTGGGCCAATGACAAGTAGAGAGGGGCAGGCTCAGTTATGCCACGCACACACCCACTTCCAAAACACATAAAAAGAGACTGCTGGGACAGGTAGGGACATTCACTTTCCACTTTCTTGCGGGACGCTTTGCCGGGAGACTCCAGACTTCAAATCCATCAACCTCCAGAGACCAGAGATCCAGAGAGACCAGAGATCCAGAGAGACCAGAGATCCAGAGAGACCAGAACTGTGCAGTGCTGAGAGCAGAACCAGAGACCAGACCGCTGTGGGCAGAACCGCCAGAAGTCCTGTCCAACCTGACCAGACCTTGACGGCTTATTTCAAAAATATAGTGTGAGTACTCACTGTGCCAAAACCAATCTCTTAGTTTAAAATAATCTAATCCAAACTATTTTAGTCTATTAGAACTGCCTCCTAGAATCGTGTCATGCTGTCATCTTCAAAACTGAGAACTGTCATCTGTCATTCTGAGCTTTAAAATTTCAAATCCGAAAAACTACTTTCACAAAATCGTCCGTATCTCCGGAACCGTTTGTGCTAGGAATAAGATTTAACTTTCATCTTAAAGCTAAGATTCTAGGCTTTCCAACGAACCGACTTCCTACTCCTTAGAGTGCCTCCGTAATTACGCTCGACGCGCGCGAGTAAATTTGCCACGATTTGACATTTTGCACAATTTCAGCCACGTGTAAAAATCAGCAGCTTCTTGCTTTCCTTTGCTAAAATTCGTTTTAACCTGCTGGTTACACATAGAGTATTGCTAAAGTGAGCCTGAACTAATATAAACTAGATATCACCCACCCTGAACCTCTAGAGGGAATTAAAAGCATTTTTAGCACATTTCTCACTTCATTGTCATCACATTCAAAGCATTTTGGGCCTGTGTTTCAAACCTCTACCTGTTTTCTTGTAAGCTGGTGGGGAACTGCATTTCGTATTGCATTTTGTTGGGATTCTTGAAGACTGTGCTCTCCTTCCATTTCTTACATTGCATAGGGGGGGAGTGAATTGTCAAGGAAAAGTGATTACATTGTCTTTTGTTGAAGCCATATCAAGTTATTTTCTGTACTGCATTTCATTCATCATTGCGTTTCCTTGAACCATATAAAGCATTCTTTCCCACCTTATTCTTCTGTTTCTATTCATAAGTTACCTCTTGCTGATTACTGCTCATATTCACAAGTGTAATATCCATTATCAATTTATTTATAGAAGTGTGATATATATATATTGTTTACATTTTCAAATAAACCTTTTAATTTGCAAAACAAACCTACTTCTTGGCTCAGTGGGGTCAGGGGGATTCTAAGAGGGGGGTGTTATACAAGGGTTGTCGTCCAGAGTACTGAAGTGGACATGAAAATACATCAATAAGGGTTTTCCTCAGCATCCCAGACTAGGCATTGATTTAGCTGTAGTGTTGATTGAATATCGCTTACAACATGATAATCATGATAATCTGATGAAAACAGCTGTTCCAGTATGCAGTCAAACATTGCTTCCCTTGTGGTTAATGTTCAGCTGGGGGGGGGGTGGAGACAGTTATCCAAGAGGCTCACTCATGTGCCTGATACCCCAACAGTTCTGCTTAACGGAACACAAGGGGAAAGATGGATAGTGGTCTAGATTATCAGAGTTGTTACCACCCAGAGATACTCGATTATCAGAGTTGTTACCACCCAGAGATACTCATACCACTCACAAATCTCCTACCATCTAGCACGCTCTTCAGACTTCCTATCCCTGGCCCATCCGCCACATTTGCTCAATTCTACCCATTCTCCATCCTTGTTCCAACACCACCATTGAACCACCACCCTAACCCTTAAAAATACAAACACCAACAACATATTTGATTTTAATTCTACCATTCAATTACATCTCCTATGTGTGGAAGGAGTTTCAGACTTTTTCAGCATATATGAGCCACCCTTGTCCCCTTACCCTAACCACCACTGTCTATATGCGTGCTGCCATCTCTCTGTTAAAACTCTTTGGTCTAATTATTGTGTCAAGATTCTAAGTTAACCTCCACCCACCATTTCCAGACAAAACATGAGAAAGATGTTATGTTTGGGCCCTTCTCGTTTCATTTAGTGCACAGGTCTGGTAGCTGTGGCTCAATAGATGTTGTGACCTGTAACTCCCATTATCCATCAACATTGACTGCAGTGGCTATGGGTGATGGCAGTTAAATTCCAAAACATTTTCAAAGCCAAAGATTTCAGACTCATGAGTTAATGCATAGAAGACTCAAAAACATTGATGTCTCTCAGGCAGAACGCAAAATAAATGTCATGTTTCTGGCTCTCCACCATGTTAAAAGGTATACTTCCCCAATAAATGCAGTTTAAAAATGTAACAGCAAGCCCTAAACCAACAGTCACACATTAGATATGTTTATTTCACAACCACAAGCTCCAATGAACAACCCGTTCAAATTTTCAGTCTGTGACTTGGTGCAGACAACAAGCCTTCATCATCAGATCTGGTTCATGGAATATAGATAGGTGTTATTTCATCGTCTTCCTCAATGTAGCAGTTGATCATTTTAATGAATGTTTTTGATCAAATCGGGGCACTGGCAGGCCTATGTTTTGGTGAAACAAAGAGTTGCTCAGACCGCACCATGAACAGGGGACAGTTTAGGGATTCTATGGCCACTTGTATAAGTGGTGATGTTCAGACAGGGTGTTTATTGAAACAGAGGATTCATCATCCCTTCCCCAAGAGTTCAAATCTTCCAGCTTTCTACAAAACAGCAAAAGGGGTTTCCTTCCACAAGAGTTCAAGTTTTTCAGCTTTCAATAAAACAACACAATTCCTTGGGATACTTTCCAGCTCTTTTGACATCCATACTTTTCACTGGCTTACATAGATAGTTCTGTTTCTTAATGTTCACATCACAAAAGTGGCTGTTGCAAAACACAAGCTTCTATATGGATACATTCCTTAGATTCTACATGCAGGTGAGCACTTGATATAGGCACAGTTCTTGGACGACACAGTCCACCCATTAAAGATCACGTAAATGATGCCCCTTCTTGACTGATTTCCATCAACAATTGGCCACTGCCTTCCTTTGACATTAAAGCCTGATTCTTTCATCAGTATTACACTATTCTAAAACTGTTCCATGGATTACTGGACCACACTTCACTTTGCTACCATTTACTGTGTTCCTCTGGCTCTTGCCAATGCAGGTTTCCTCTTAACCTGCAGTTCTTTGAACTCTTTTAGCTTTGCCCAATACTTGGTTTCTCATCTCATACCCTTCTTGGTATTTTCTTGCCTTTTTCCTCTCCTTGGGTCTCAAACAATAAATTCTGTTGTATCTGCCACATGTACCACCTTTCTTTCACTCCTCTCACAAGCGCTCACAACTTGCTTTTCCTCTGGGTGGCATTCAAACATGCTTTTAATGTCTTTCAGTTTGTTCGGTATTCAAAAGTACTTGTTTCGGCATCCACAATTGCCTGCAATAACTTCCAGTTTATTTGATGTACAACATTTTTGGATTTCAATTTTATCAGTGATCGCTAAAAAGTTATTTCCTTAAATACTAATGTCTTTCATTTCGTTTGGTTTTCCAAAGTACTTGTGTTGGCATTCACAAGTACCTTTCTTACGTTCCATGCTCAAAGTTTCATGAATATATTGCATATGTGGACAATACCGCCCCCTTGCAGTGCCTGGTCCCCCTTTCTCTGGCAGACTCACCAGATATCTTTTAGGTCCCAGGCAGACACAGTCTTGCTTTGCCTCTGAGCGTCTTGCTGTAGCAATGTGGCGATGTTCCGTGGCTTCGCTCCAACAGTTGGTGTCCTCTCAGCGGATTTGGCTTCCCAGCATGAGTCCTCCAGCTGTTGACTGCCCATTCCTCGCATTTCATCCTGAACCTCTGCCTTCCAGCAGCCTCACGTTCTGCTGCTTTACCTCTGTACCTGGTCTTGGTTCTCCAGCGATTCTTGTGCCACGGTGCTCTCCCTCCGCTCCGTTCAAGGAAGTTGATTTGCCTTCTCCACCTTTCTCTCCTGCTGCCCAGCAGATCTCCATTAAGCTCTTTAAATATCCCACGTATTAGAGCTACTCCACTCACCTTGAAACAAGTCACATGTAGTATGCATTGACTCCGGACTCCTCTTCTTTATCCCAGTACAAAAATGGAGTTTGGGGAAGCTTGTTTTAATAAATAAAGTGCACATAACTCTGTGTTGTCTCCTCCTCGTCCCAGTTTTAATGTGGTGTTTGGGGGGGGACATTTCAGAAGGGAGAAGAGGGGAAGGGCTGATAGTAGCCATTGAAGGCTTGAGGGATAGAAGGTTCATTTTTAAAAGGGAATGTGGGATACCATGTCTCACCTAAGGGTGTCCTCTCCTCACTCCCATAGCTCCCGCCACCCAGGTAATCTTCACTCGCATATCCACCCCCAGGTTCAGGATCCAAAAGCGATGGCCTTTCCCTGGCCACCTGAGAGGAAGATCCTGGGGGAAAAGAATTGAGGACACGCTCAGGTTCCTCACAGTATTCACTGATAATCAAGAAGAGGACAATATTCTTGAAGTCTCAGGTGGTAATGTGTTATGCAATCATCAGGCTCCAGCTTCCAGTATCTGTTCAAAATGAATACCCCATTTAAAGCTCATCTACAAAAGTTGCAATAATCAGTATTTGCTCATGTTCCCTTTACAACATTAGCAAAGTTAAATGCCCACAGGTACCAGTTGTGGTCTGCAAGGGATGCTGTGGTAATCTGTGGTACTCCTGAAATTGATGCTGCATATTTCTTGCACCTTCTGCTGAGCTGAGGTGCAAGCTGATATTCAGGGTGGCCACAATCATGACCTTCGTGGGATGGCAATTGCTGATAAAATATATCACCAACATGTGCAGGACTTGTGCAAAGTGAGGAGCATGCATGTTCTTGTCAATTAATAGGGCAGCAAGAACATTAATTGCAGTGCCTGCAGCAACAAAGCCCAGCTGTAGGTTTTTTGGTCTTAGGCATTGTACTACCACCACATCCAACAGATGTTAACTCTCCTCTGTTCTCTGTATTAAAACCTTCAGAAACACAAAGTGGCCTTCTGCCAGACTGAATGATCTTACTGTCCTGATGGATTACGTTGGGACTGGATTTCCTCTCAGATAGCAAGGCAATGGAAGGTCACCAGTGTGTGGTCACAGCCAGTTTCTTAATGACTGTCCACTGGTCGATATGTCCACAATGAAGGGAGCTTTCTGGCTCTTTTACTGGTTTGCTACCTGCCCAGTGCATAAAGTACCCCACTGTATAACTCTGGAAAAGACTTGTATGAAAATTAACATTGACAGTGTATTTCCTAGCAGTGAATGATGTTTCACATTATTCCATTGAAGACCAGGTCTCTTGACAAAATAATACAGACAAGAATTCCATATCCAACATAACTGCCAGATTAGCGGGGAGTAAGAGTACTTTGTCATGTATAAGGTGATATTGTTTTCCATTTTCAAGTACCTCCATCACATTGACTTTGAACGTATTGATAGTATCACTGCAGGTAACAGGGATGATGTTCAGTGTCCAGAACAATGTTGGC
Organism: Ambystoma mexicanum; assembly: GCF_040938575.1. Taxonomy (NCBI): domain Eukaryota; kingdom Metazoa; phylum Chordata; class Amphibia; order Caudata; family Ambystomatidae; genus Ambystoma; species Ambystoma mexicanum. The sequence goes on from NC_090939.1 coordinate 534,174,317, forward strand.
ACATCAGGAGTAGTTTCTGGGGTGACAGTAAAGCCTAGCAGTGAATAGTGAATGACTGCAGTGGTAGGTCTAGAGGTGATGCCATATGTGTTCATCCCAATCTTTTGCATGGTGCTGCATTATGTGGGATTATCAAGAAGTGGAAACCAAGACAGGCCTTCCACAGTGAACAATTTTCTTGCACGCATTGGAGGTGGTCAGGTGTGGTTGGTCTTTGTCCTGTTTGAAAATATTACACACTTTGAATATTAATGTTGCGCTAGGACACAACATACGATGCACTTCATGCTGCAAAGGTGAGGGTGGGAGGTTGTGCTGCTGGCATTGATGGTATGGCTACCACATACTGATGTTTTCGACTTTCAGATCTTACAAGCTGTATTTGAAAGGCACTGTAGACAGGTGGGCAAGTAGCTTTGTATTTCCCTCTGATCACTGTTACTGCAGCACGGTCCTCTTCCTCATTGGTATCATTGGTTTCCAACACCATGTGTTCATGCTGCCTGTACTTGGATATGCCTTCATATTTATCTAGCACAACATGCTCCATATACCCAGACTCATTGGGTATGACAAGTGGAGCCTTGAACCTTCCCAAATCCTTTTCTTCTACAACCTTTGTTTCCCACTGCAGTTTCCACTTCTATATTGAGTGCTGTTTGTTCTGGCTCAGCATGCTCCTCCAGACAGTGGGGGTCATTTTTCAATCCCCTAAAGCAGTAAAATTGGTGTAAAAATGATGAATTAATGTTTTATTCATGTTCTTCTATGATCTGGTCTTCCTGCAATATGTCTGCATCTGACCTCCTTGCATACACTGCAGACATGAATGTACATGTCTTTATACTATGGAATGCAAATAATACAAATAAACACATGCAAACACAGGTCTGTACTTTGCAGTCAAACCATGTATAATTGCATAAAAGGGGCTGCACTGCATTTAAGTGCACCTGTTGGCAATACCCTCTATGCTCTTTGCACATTAAATAAAACACCTCCCTTTGCTTTATTTCTTGATTCATCATGCTCTTTACACAATGTGCTGTGCTCCCTGGCTCCTCATCCACATCAAGACTGTGTGTTGGTCTTCATGGCTCACCAGTCGGGGAAATCTGTACCTCTCACCTCTTTCCGCACCAGAAATATTGAACTAAATCTCATTCTATCCCTCTCACTGCAATACATGAGCATGTAGATATCTTGTAAAGCAGGTGCTCTTGAATGTAACTTTGATGCTTATAATTTGCCATTCACAACACTGGCCTCCCTAGTGAACACAGCAGCTGCAATGCCTGGTCTATAGCACTCTCTAGCTCTATGCCTGCTCATCTCCATTACATATATGGATTATCCAGATATGTTGGAGCTTAAGAATGTAATGAAATAATATTCTCCTGTCTCCAAAGAATATATAGACTTTTAAACCCAAGCATCAAAAATATGGAATGTCCACAAAAAGAGGACACACGTAATTATAGACACTGGATGTTATCTTTGCCTGCCTCCGAGGTAGACTAAGCCATTGGAATTGCCACAGAAATATCTACTCACTCACAACATCTCCTGTCTACAAATAATTCTGAGAGTTGTCTACACAAGCAAGAAGTATGCAGACCGTCTGCAAAATAAAATGCACTCAGTAGCAGACACTGCATGCATTCTCATCCTGCACACAGACATTGGCCAGGCATGCAGCAGGTATGTGTACTGACTACAAACCGTAACTACACTCAGTTACAGGCACTGAATGTGATTTCCTCCAGATTATACAGATTTCTAAGGGTGCTTACCTGCAAGTGCATCTATCACTATATCACAAATTGCAAAAAGCATATTCAATCAATACACTTCTGCACAAGTGCAACCTTTGTCCTAGTATTCGCATGGATGTGAAATTTGCCATGGTGCAAAAATGTATACGTGTTTCACACTAGCGAAATTCTCTCCCCTGTGCTAAGTTCAATTGTGTGGTTGCAGGGTTTCTTTACTATGGTCCTAAGACGTTTCATTTACAAAAGTTGTATAGGACGTTTCTACTAGAAAAGCAATGGCAAGCATGTTAAATTTCCCCAAATATATGATGCTCTCAGTTAGAGCTGCTGAAAGCACTTCCTTGCCTACAAAGATTTCGAAAACCTTTGATTTGCAAAACCATATGAACACTTTTCATTGGCCAAATGGTTTCTAATAATTTTCAGTGGCAATCTTAATTGTAAGCCTTTTGTCTGCTGGTATATGGACAGGACTTTCAATGGCGGAGCACTTGGTTACAGGTAGAAAATGTAATCTTACAAATACCTCTGTCGCCACAAAATTCTGTTGTCCAATCCTCCCCAATCTGAGAAGCAATTGCACATGAGTTTATGTCTCCCATAGAAGTCACTGATGTTCTCTACTCCCTGATATAGCGCATGCACACTCACTTACAGCCCACAAATATCGTTTCTTCCTGCTTCGCCATATACTTTTCGTTCCATCAAAATATATGGGGCTTGAAAGAAAATCCTACCTAACTTGCCATTCAACTCCAGCGTCTGCTTAGTTAGTGCAGAGACCCGTGAGGACAACCAATCTCTAATGTGTGGTTTGTGCAGTTTAGAGATAATAGGGAAGCCAAGCTACAAGAAGCTATCAACTCGTTCCAGAGATTAATTTTGAACAGACCATTTAAAAGAAGTCAAGTAAATTTTTAAAGTACAGTGCCTAACTTTGGTTTTGTTAGAATTATTTTTTAGGGAATGTGCGATTGTAAAGGTGTTAAAAGCAGTTAAAAGTCTTTTGAGACTGCTCTCAGTACAGTCAAATATAAAAAATCATTGGCGTAACTCAACCGTTTAACTTTCAAGGTGTCAAGTTTAGGCAAGGCTAAAGCTGCAGGCGTTAGTTAATCCTCAATATCTGACATTTATAAATTAAAAAGACAGGGAGCAATTACACACCCCTGTCTGACACCCCCGAATGTTGGAATTTTAGGGGACAATCCACCTACAGTTTGCTTGTGGAGACCGATGATTAAGCACAATAGTCCTCCTGGACTGCCCCAGTTACACAATTTTCCCCAAAAGCAGCAGACAGTTTGATGGTACCAATAACGATAGAGCTATATTCTTTAACAAGGAAGTGATTGAACACACTTCAATACTAAACCATTTAAAGTGGTATTTATTTGCCTGCAATGACCTTTGCAGATACCCACATGGTGCCACCCATATTTCCAGGTGATTAAGAATCACGTTGGCAAAGACGTTACTCTCTGCGTCCAGAATGGAAATGGGTTGGTAATTTCTGGGGTCGCACCTTGTCCTTTTTATAAATTGTGACAATATGCGCCACCATCCATGATTCAGGGAATTGTTGACATACCAAGATCTGCTCAAACCGGATAGATAAAACAATTGACCACTCCCTTTGAGCACTTTTAAACAATGTATTTGATAATTTGTGGGCCAGGAGCTTGTGATTAGGTTATTTTGGCGAGAATACCCTCTACAATCTCTTGATTCATTGGGATATGGTATGAGATATCATCAAAATGCTATCCATTAAAAGTAAAAGAGACATTGGGATCTCTCTTAGAGACAGGATTTGTTTGAACATTGGTTTGCATTGTAGATCCTTGTTGATAATCCTCCAAAATGCAGAAGAATTTCTATTTTTCAGGACTTCCAACATGTTTTCTGAATCTCTTTGAAGCATCAATGCTGTATGGCTCCTCGACCAGTTTTTGTAGTAAGACTTTGCTTTCTTGATTTCAATTAAGGTTGTTAATATAGTCAAATCTTTTCTAATTTTTAGTGCTTTAATTTGTGTTCTCATAAGTTATTTTCTATCATTCACCTCTTGAACAAAAGAGATGCTATGTTTATACTTAATCTTACTATTCATAGAGGATCGACTCAGAATAGAACCAAAAAGTTAATCTAGAAAAGGTCCAAATGCATCCACTGAAAAGGTATCTAGTTTCCAAATTAAGGGTAAATCTTACAAGCAGAGAGAAACAGCAACAGTCTGATGTGGAAACTAGGGCACAGAATATCAAAACCTGAAAATGGTAGTACTCCAAAGGCATATGATGACATCAAATGGTGTGCGTACCTTGTCATGCAATTTCAATGACTCTAGCATATCTATACAGCAACCACGCATTTGTATTAGGTTATATATTTGTTTTTAAATCTATTTTGTGAATTGTACATTTGCCACAATCCAATCACTTACTATAAGTACACAGGAGGGAAAACTGGGGTAGATCCTAAACAGCAGAAAAAAAACAAGCACACACTGTACAAACAGAAACCCAAATAGTATCAAACTGAGACAATAAACATTAAACAGAAAATGGGGAATGGAAAGTGGACATTATAAAATTAAACTAACATTTGTGGCCCTGGTCATAATCAAATGTATGGGAGAAGCGAGAGTAGAAAATGCATTATAGGCAGTGCCTTAAGAGTTAGGAGGAACACATTGATTGCTTTTCTCAATATGTTGATAATTTACATGCTGAGCAAATGTATGAAGACTGATATGTTTGATAAGTACTATTGGAGTCAGCAAATTATAATTTCATTTAAATCTATCACTGAAATTCAAGAGGCTGATTCACATATACATTACCAATAGTTACCCTGTGATATTCATGCATAAAAACAATTTGATTAACAAAGACGTTACCAGTAGTACATTGACTTAATGCTTAGTTCTAAGCTAGTCTTTACATTGGAGGAGCAATATAATAGAAAGTCAAAGTTTCTCTTAGTAACATCTCTTTAAATTGATTTGTTTCTCTCTCCAGGATTGAATATAGAGTAAATCAGAGTAACAATGGGATGTTCTAAATGATTCAGCCACCAAAGACCCCAGAGAATAAAGATTGCAAAGTAATTTTGTACTCAAAGACTGAAATGCTCCTCTCAATGTTAATTTAATTCACAGACACCACTAATGCACAGAGACATCTGTTTTAAAAGTCCTTCAATTACAGTAACTGATATACTGCATCATCCACTTGAATACATCAGAAAAATCCATTGAATGTGATACTCAGAAATTAATTACCATTGGAATGTACTATCGCATAATTAACGTATAGCAAACCTTGGTGTAATTTTGATGTTTGAATTGAAAGCAATGGTTGATACTGGAGGGAACATCAATTTTAATGATCAGATTATTGTTAGGTAGTGGAAGTGCCCGTTTGCCACTGTAGATGTGTGTGCTTTGCAGCAGCATGCTAGTTTACAGCTGTCACTTACCATGTTTCATTCTGAGGATTGCTTGGGAATGAAAGATGTGTGTTGTACATTAGGCAATTTACTATCCCTTTCATTCAAATGAGCCATATAGCAACGGAATCAGACAAATGACCAGACAAGAATGAGTATCAAGGATACGGAGTAGAGCAAAGGTACGCCACATAGTGAAACAGGTGTGGCAGAACATTTAATCTGGCTAATGCATGATAATATCAATGTTTACTGTGACTGTAAGAACTGTGGACATAAAGACTACTTCTTTTGCTACGGAATGAATGTTGCATGTGGGAAGTGAGAGAGAAGAGAGGACAAGAGGAGGAGGCCAACAGTGCAGAGAAAATGGTCTTCATCGTCAGCAAAGTAGTAGTGGGAAGGAAAAAGAACACACTGTTGGCAGACATATCTGTCAAGGGGAATGCATCTGGATGTAAATGGAGTAGAATACCAAATATACTGTTGTTGACAAAAAGTCTGGACAGAAGTATTTAATCAAAAAATTGTCATAGGCGCCCATCTACGAGCACAAACACGGCTAATTGACCTTTTCTTTGGGAAGGTACCCACTCAAGAGTCCGCAGCCACAATTTAGCTCACTGTACCTTTCACAGAAGGGAAATAGTCATTTGCATATAAGTCCTTGTCCCGCACATGTGTGCAGTCCAGCACCAAAATGCTATGGTAATTCTCTTCCGAACAAGAGTACCAACAGCAACCCCAGAAACAGGTTTCAGCCTTGTTGGGCCTCAACAGTGAGGTGGAGCTGTGCCTCTCTGAGAATAGTGAGCAAGGGGTTCCCATCTGGATGATCCTAGGAAACCTAGGGTGACTAAGCCTAAGTCCCTTAAACAATCTAAAAGAATTGTCATAGGCGCCCCTCTGTGAGAAATACAGGAGACACAGCCTGGGCAGCAGAATAACGCAGAATATCCTACAGATCAGAGCGGGTATAATTTTTGGTCTAGATGAAGAGGGAATGGGCCTAGAGGAGGAGGATGAGGTGGAATATAAAACCTTCAAGGGAGAGGAGGATTTAATGGTGGACAACCAAAGCAATGTTGGGATTCTGGGAGAATGGGACATATAGTTCGGACATGCAGAAGCAAGCAGAGGAAGCATGCAACAAAATTGGAAAGCTCCAAGAGGGGGGATGGATTATGCTCCACAATATGATGTAGTACCACAGGAATATTATGCCCAAGATCACACATATTCTCAGAAATATGTGCCACAACCCCAACAAATGCATCAAGCACAGCTCCAAGCGCAATCAGAACAGGGGCAACCATAGCGGGCACCCATTCAAACACAACAAGTACAACCGTAGCAAGTACAAACTCAGCAGGCTATGGTACCACAATGGAGCATAACTTCAAGAACACAACCGGCACCTGCACCGAATGGGGAGTGTGACTGTGATAGGAGGAAATCCTTTCACAGGTACGGGAATTAATTTATATCCACAATAAGCCCACAGAGTGACTTGATGTGTTCAGTACTATAAATGACACCTGACTCCTATAGTAAACAAAGGGTCAAGGTGACGATAGGAGGCAAGACATTTTAATTTCTAGTAGACACAGGAGTCACTCCTTCCTGTGTCCGCGAGGGAAAATACCCAATGTCAGCTAATGACATGAATGCTCAAGGGTTCTCTGGGGCAAATAAAATTGAGTTCCTTTACAGACAAATTACCAATTTTATAGGAGAACATGACATGAGAATGCCATTAATATATTCTAGGCAGACGCCAGTCAATATATTGGGACGTGACTTAATGATGAAACTTAACATAACAAAGGAATAGTGCACTCTAACCCAGGGATACACTATATGACTGTGGGAGAGTTTATATTAGCTTTCACAGGCCAGAAGGCATTACGAGGAATATCTTTAGACCAAGAAGTATTTTTGTATGAAGTGACTATTTTATTATCCTGGTTACCAAGGTTGGAAAGTTACATTTTGGGAATACATGATGAATTTTTGTTCAGACCAGAAATCCTCATGGACGATGAGGAAAGGCATATCATTCTCTTAGAATTAGAAGCAGCAGTGGTCAGAGAAGAAAGGGTGATGCTGAATGGAACAGATGATGAGGGAAGGGGATGGAAAACAGTGTTAGCCCTCAATGAAGGATATAGGTTGACAGATTTGAAAGACAAAGAACTGTTTAGAGATGGCTATTCTGATATTGAGCTGGGATTTTCTGTGAGTATCATGCATAGGATTAAGGTGAAAAATATAGACATACCACAGAGAATGGCGTTAGTAAACAGAAAGCTGGCATATTTTCAGGAAGACTCAGAGAAAACGCCTGATGTTTTATGGACTAAAAGCCCATATGATGTGGGGGTATTAAAAGGGATAGGTGCAGTTAAAATTAAATTAAAACCAGGAGCTCTTTTACCATGAGCAAAGCAGTATCCTATGTCCAGAGAGGTGGATGAAGGCATATATGAGACCATCTCCGCATTAATGAAGAAAGGCATATTAGTGCAATCAGATTCATCATATAACACAGCTGTGTACCCTGTCAAAAGATCAAAGGTGGTGTCATGGAAATGTATCCAGGTCCTTTGCCCCCTAAACAATATAGTCCAGGCTGAGTTTCCCTTGGGCCCAAACCCTGCGATGATATTGTGTAATATCCTATCCAGAGCTAAGTATTTTATAGTTGTTGATTTAAAAAATGCATTTTTCTCGATTCCCCTTCATGAAGACTCACAGGATTTGACCACCTTTTTGTATAGAAATACGCATCTGAAACATACCAGGGTCCTTAATGATGGACTTGGGTAATGTACAAGTCGAAAGTGCAGTAATTCAGTACGTGGATGACATTTTGGTGTGTAGTGAGACAGAGGAAAGGTGCAGAGAAGACTCAGTAAAACGCATGACCATACTCTAAGAGAAAAGATATAAGGTATAGAAGGAGATACTACAATATTGTCTGGAAGAACTCTTATACATAGGACAGTTGACCTTTCATGAGGGGAGAAAAGAGACACCTGAAAGAGCAGAGGCAATTATGAAAACTGTAGCACCAAAGGGAGTGGGGTAAATGTAGCAGTTTCTAGTCTTGTACAATTATTTCAGAGCCTGGATTTTCGATTACAGTACATATATTTGACCACTTTTAAAAGGGATTAAAGAAGCACAGGTAGACAAGAGCACAATAGCATGGACAGATGAGATGACTGAAGGGTTTGAGGAATTAAAAAGAGCAATCAGTACAGGCCCTGAATCCCAGAATACAATGAAAAGTTTTGTTTATTCGCCTATTCAAATGGAGAAGTCATGACCGCAGTTCTTACACAGAAGATGACATTAGGGTATGGACATAAACCATTGTCATATTATAGTGGGATTCTAGATCCAGTAATGAAGGGACACTATCCTGTGAGCAATCTTTAGCTGCTGATGCATTTGCAATTGAAAAAGCTTCAATAATAACGATGGGGTGCACACTGACGTTTCTGGAACATGCATCATTTGCGATTTTAGAGAAGCCCAAACGTACATTGACCACAGATATAGCATAGAGGTATGAGGTGATTATTTCGAACCGAGTGGTTAAAATTGTCAGATGTAAGACAGTTAATCTAGCAACATTTATAGCAGACCCAATAGGAGAGGGTGATGATGTACATGATGGTACAACGTATTTGGAGAATTACAATGGCATCCCCCAAGTTAGAGAGAATGCTATTAGGAGGGGAGAGGTTGTTTTTATTGTGGTTCTTCAAAAATTGACCAGATGAATGGCAAGAGGCGTATGGGATCAGCAGTATTGAAACTTAATAGAGAAGGTGAATTTGAAGTTGTAACAAACATGAGGTTGACTTCGAGTTTTATTCAGCACATGCTGCAGAATTAGTGCTGCTCATCAAAGCACTCCGAAGCTCTGAGGATGGGGAAGTGATGGTGTACTCTGATATCAACTGTGCAGGCAGGCCAGTCACTTTGAAAAAGGAGGGCCTTCCTCCACACAGATGCATGTATCCCTATTATATAGGCTTATTGAAGCATTGAGTCTCCCATTGACCCTAGCAATCGTAAAATGCTGAGCACATTCTAAACTAGCAGATTTAATTTCCAGCAGAAACAAAGCTGCAGACCTAGAAGAAAACAAAAAAGCAGCCTAATACCCATTCACATCGAGTTTAGAAAAAGGTGATGTTAAACAAATGACAGGACAATGCATGTTTGTAAAGGAGGGCTTTAACATGCTGTCTATTGTTCAGTTAATTGAAATACAAGGTTGAGCACCACAAGAAGAACAGGATTTATGGAGGAAGAGGGGGTGTTATTTATCTCCCCTGATGCAATTTGGATGCAGGATAATACTGGAAAGCCAGTTATGCCTGTAGCATTATTAAGAGTAATCCTGGAACAGCTTCGCTACTCGGCACATGACTCGAGAGAGACTAGCTGCAACAATTGCAGAAGAATAGTTCTCACCCAATCTCCTGGAACATGTGGCACAGTTCATTGTAAATTGCATAGTGTTTCAGAAATGTACTGCAGGGCACACTTTGAGAATAGTGAGAGGAGCAATCCCTAGACCTATTGGTCCATTTAAGCATCTGCATATAGATTTTGTAGATTTGCTACAAATATACAATGGATACACATACATGCCTGTTGTAATATGTACCTTTTCTAAATGGATCAAGGAGGATCCATGCATGCACCTTGGTGCCCTGTGCATTGCCAAGTTCCCAGTACACAAGGTGTTTCCCAGGTGGGAGTTGTGCAAAGGCTTGCAGCCTGAAAATGGACCACATTTTGTAAATTACCTTTTTGAACAGATAGCACTTCTTTTAGGTATAAAACACACCTTTTTTTCTGCTTACCACCCACAGGCCAATGGTGTTTGTGAGAGGCTAAATGGACTTCTTATGGGGAGATTAGCCAAGATTAAAATCACTCTAAAGAAGGGTCTGCATTGTCTGCCCCTTGCAATGTATGGCATGAGAAATCAGCCTGGTTCACATTACCATTTGACTAGTCATGAGTTGGTGACTGGATGCTGTATGAGAACCCCATTGACTCCCCCAACTATGGTAAGAACTGATGCCGGCAGTGTAGTGAGGGCATTAGGTGATGAGATGCATGATTATTTAACAACAATGATTGCAATTGTTTCTTTTATGTCTCAACAGATAAAAACAGAAGGGAGATGTCAAAAAGAAGCAATAAAGATGATTTATCTCATGAAACTGAAGATCCACTAAAACCTCCAAAACTGTATCCAGGCAACCAGGTGCTAGTGCCAAAATTCATACGCACCTTGAGCACACCCTGTTTTGAGGGTCAGATAAGGTTGAGGAATCTAGCCACAATGTAGTAAAATTGAAGGGGCGAAGAGCGTGGCTGCATCTGCATGATGTAAACCCATACAAAGGTAAAATATCATCCCCTCCCGAAGACATCCCAACAGAAGCAAAAGAAGTAGTTCTGTGTGTGCTGATCCATCCAAACAAAGCAAAAGAAGTAGTTTCACGCATGGAGAACTGCCAAATAGCTAGGAACGAGAACAAGGAGAATGAAGTGCACACAAGCACTAGAGATTAAGATTTAACATCTTTTCGAATCAATTGAAGATAGTTGGTTTCCAAATTTCACAAGAAGAAAATGGACCTGCAGTGACATTGGAACATTCCTTCTTAGACAAGTTTCAAGGGAAAATAAGAGAAGGTGTCCAGACTTTGAAGAAGACAGAAGAGTGTACAATCACCCTAGTGTATACATTCTTATCTGTTCTTTTTTCCTACATACAACAGACTTATCTAGCTTTAATTTGAATAGGAATATGTATAATTACCTTCTTGGGAGGCCCTAAAAACAACTGTATTGTCCAGAGAGTGATAATTGCAATTCTATGCCAGTATCTGATATAAAAGTGATTAAAAAGGTGACAATAAATGTGCATAATAAAAGTGAACATACAATGGAGTGATTTCAATATTTTAGAGGTTCATTGCCATCCAGAAAGTCAATAGGATTTCATGGACTATTGATGATGTTTTGAATTGGCCATATAATTTGTACTTTTCTCCTTATTATTATGGCAATTAGAAATGTGGCAAAAGGTTACACTGATATAGAGGTTATTAATGAAACATCCATTATTGTCCCTACTAGGGGCACAGACAGCTTGTTTTCTAACATAACTAAGAGGTTATTTAAATGTAAAAGAGATATTGAGGAAGATTGTGAAGATATAAATACATACCTTGATAATTCAGCTCATTTAAAAAATAATCTATGGTACCAGTACGTGAAGGAGGTGGGAGAGTCGTACGCTGAATACTATGCTTCTACACCACAAGATGCCATGTGCTGCTATGGTTACCCAACGCAGGCTGGTACGCCGGGACGCCAGTACCAAACCCACAGTGAATAAAGGGACGTTATTTGGAGGGCGCCGGTGCGTCTAATTGAAGTAACTTCTTGAGGTTTGAACCTCTGACATTCTCCTGTGTTTTGTATCTTCCACCCATACTTGTATATATTTGTCCTCTCTATCTGGATTACGCTTTGGTACTATTTTGTCTTGACTTCCTGGCTAACGAACCTCGCTTCTGCTACATCGACCTCCCTTTTTGGATTACGTTCTTGTACCGTTTTTTCTTGACTACATGGCTAACAAACTTTGTCTATGTTCTATGGATTGACTTTTGGATTACCACTGCTGATATCAACATTCTTGTGCCTTTTTCTGGGATTGGAAAGTGAGAGACTGCTTGATCACTGGAACAACTCTGTGCACAGGACTCTGTATGCTATGCAACCTTTAAATAGCTGTGCACATTAACTGTCGATAGTGGATCCTCGTTCTGCCCGGGGCAGGTCCCATTAACCATACTAACATCCCTTCTAATATTGCATCTGCTCTCTCCTCCTCCTACCTTCTTACAATCCCCTTTTCATCAGGATTCCCACTCCGCACACCTTAGGTATGTGTCATTCATACATAATAGTTGAGCCTGTCTTGGGACTATGTTCCACATTTTTGTCTGATCTTTTTGACCTTCGAGTTAGAACAATGAGTATTGCCACCCAACGACTTTGTGAGAGTCAGATAAGTGCCCAGCATTACACACGTTAGAGCTGTCTTTAATACTCAATTCTTACTATTCTGCTTAATGCATGACACTAAAACCATATCCTTATTTTTGAAGACTGGCATGTATACCTGGCAGTTTTTTGATCGTTCACCTGGACAGCAACTCTGCCTGTCGGATTAAAAAGGGCAGAGGAGCATTTCATGAGAAAGGTCGCCCTCATCGAGGAGACCCTGTATATGTGGTCTTGGGGTTTAGAGAAGAACAATCCAATGGCCTTCTAACCTTTCTGTGAGTACTAATAGCAGGGCACCTGAGAGTGGGTTACAAAGATTTGGATCCCAAAAAAGAAGCAGGATGAAGCACAAATGCTGACAAATGATGAAGAAGAGATCAGGATTATGGAAGAAGAACATTTGGTCAAAAACTCGACCAGAGCAGGGAATGTAGAGGAGTAGGTAGATGCCATCCTGCTAGTCCCTAACCCCTCTTGACCGTGATAGTGGAATATGAAAGTGTGGATGGAAGGAAGTTACATGGAAGTATGTCACCTACCAAGATGTCAGAATGCATCAGGGAATATCGTGGATGGATGTTAAAGTGAAATCCGACGAAGACAACGTGATGTCATGAAGAAGATATATGCACCTATGTTGAAATTATATGAAAATACTATGCAACAAAGTTACTGAGGCCTTAAGAGTAACATGAATTTGAAGTTGAAGTAATCATGGATCTAAAAGAATATACAGTAACTTACTGACCAATGACTGTAAATACGCAGTAACGCAAAGTAGAAAGAAAACATATAGAAGCTTGCTATAGAGGAATATATAAAATGGCAAGGACGGCCATATCAGCAAAATGGACAATGGTTCACGTGAATGTAACTAAGCTACCTCAGAAGCAGGCCAAGGGTGCATGAATCAGGAAATGTGATAAGCCAGTCCCATGATCAGAGCCCATGATGAGTCAAGGTTGGCCCAGAACTAAGATGCTATTTTGAGGGATAAGCATAGACTACAAGGGGAGTACATGGATAAGCTTTGAATGTAGAGCAAAAGATGAAGGAGAACAAAAACATCAGTGAGAGCAAAACTATTAGTCAATTAAATGCATACAAAATTCATGTTAAATAGAGTGAGCAAGTCTCTAGACTCCAGAAGGAACAACGGCACCCTGTATAATTAAATCAAATAGCAGTAAACGGAAGGCTGCAATTGACAAATTTGCAGCCCACTCACACAGGACACAAAAGTCGAAAACAAAGACTATTCAGTAGAGCCTCAAGTTAAGATGGTGGTGTGCTCACACCTCCTTGAATGTTCCAGTATAGTGGGCAACAGCAAGCTCAAACTACAAACAAGAGTCTTTGGCTTGTGGCCTACCGATGAGAGATGATGGACTAATTGGGAAAATGGGGAGTAGACCGATGGGATCCAAGCACCTAGGTTTTGTTTCATGTACGTGCTGCTAAGGAGCCGAAAGTCCAAGGTTCGGATAGTAAGCCGACCAATCCTTGAGGTTGGGGGACAACCTAACACACGATGTTGCAAGAGCCAATCCCCTGATGTTTTTGTCCACTATAGTCAGAACTCTATGCATTTAGACATAGTGCAAGGCGTTCCCTACAGACAAGGGGTAGACAATGAAGCACTAGCACTTATATGCTCTCTTAATATTTGCCAACGTAGAATGACGTTATAGGTGACGTATATTAAGATTTAGGAACTCCATGCAATCAAAATTTGTCGTGAGTGTGCATGCATCAGTCCAATGTTTTTCAGGTCTCCATGCTTTATTAAACTGAAAATTAAGTAGTACTTTGCCATATTCCTTGAGTCTGTCCGTTTATTGGGTTGTGACCATTATCCATTTTGCATAAAAGACGCTCCAGGGTGCTACAGCACAGTACATCCCGAATGGGTGAGGAAATGGATATTGGAAATGTTTCATGGCGGCCATCCTGTTTTGATGAAAAAAGGGCATGGTGTGTAAGGACCTTTGAAGGCCCGGCTGGACAGTAAGGTGGAATATTTGGAAAAGGAATGGTTTCATTAAAAGCTAATTTATGCTGTGTTGGAACGTTGGTAAGTGTGGTAGTGTACTGACCTGCATCGAATCCACAACTGGGCTTATTCCATTTGAGGCACTTCACATGAGAACTCCCAACACAAGTGTGTGCCCTGCAAGTTGCTTAAGATCTGATATGTCGATCGGGCTGTTCAAAAACTAAAAGAGAGTGTGCCAAACAAAGTCTAACATGAAATATCACTTTGAGTTCATTAATTGGCTCCAGGAAGAAGAGGTTAACGGGGATTGGTTTAAATGAAAAGACCAGAATTGTTTAAAAAAAAGGAGAATCTTTACTTTGAGGTTCACAAAGTATTGGCAACAGCCTCACTGATGCTGGGTCACAGAGGATTGGTGGTCCTGGTATAATCAGTGGGGAGTTACATAACAATGTTTTCTCTCCTTTTGTACTGTTGTATGTTTTTCAGCAGTACATTCTCACTATATATAGTTTGTCAGAAACGACCAACTCTGTCAATGTTGGACGCCTGCAAGCAGAACCAGTGTCTAGGGAGGCCTGCCTACGGAGGAGGTGTTCCATGGAGAGACAGTTGGTGGATGTGGGCTGGTGAGTTGGTGAGTTGGATCACTGCTTCTCCGGTAGTCCGTTTGAACTGTATTCCCTGTGCATCCTGAATAACCCAAAAACCTCCTAACCACTGGTGAGTCAGCCAAGCCTTCTTGTGTACAACTAACACCTATGATGTGGTCATAGGCCTTCTCTTCAAGAAGGCATAAGAAAGACATGGGAAAAGAAATGCCCTTAGTCCAAAAAGGTTTAATCTTATCTAGATCGCTGACAACGTGTCTTTAAACATAAAACAATGCAGTTTTTCATCCATACAAAGCAAACACCTTCTGTTAATTGAACAGTCTAAGGCCCTCATTATGAGTATAGTGATGATGAACAGACATTTTACATATTATTTGTTTTGGAAATACCACCTAAAGATGAGCTAATATCGCATGAGTTATGTACTGCATAGAGAAGACAGCGTGTGGTAAATATAAATTATGTACCCCACACAACACTTTCTATGTACCCCAAGACAACTAACTAGAATCACATGAAATACCAACTCATAATTACTTGGTTTTTACAAATAGGAAGTCTCTAAATAATGCATGTTTTACCAGTATCCCTATAATCACGGTGATGCCTTGCAGTGAAACAGACCCCCAAAAGGGCAACTGGATAATAAAAGGCAGACACACTATCCCTGCTGGTTCGTGTCTACAATCCTGGGTTTATCGACTCGATGAAAAGATGTGCATTATGACGGGAGCAATATAATTAAAAGGGCAACGCTGATATACTGTGTTCTTTCTTTTTCCACAGACAGCTCTTCTGAGTTGCTATACTTCGTGAACGGCCTGGTGAACAAATAAGGCCCTGGATGGTTGTTATTGATGGATGTCACTGATCTAGGGAAAGGCTGTTTGAAGCTAAACATGAAACTGAAAAAATAATGCAGTTTGTGGCTGTTTTTTCTCTCTTCTGAAAGCATCTTGAAGTATAAATGCACGCCTGCAATATGCGACTTCGGGGACTTGTAACCACGCATTAATACACATTAACTCATCGGAGTGCCCGGCCTGTGCTGCCCATTTACCAATACATAAACATAAATTTGCTTCTCCGTGACTTATAATGGGGTCGAGGAGCCTCTGGGTGCCAAATACATTACGGAAGTGCAGAGCTGCATGCAAATTGAGACGAGAGCTATGAATTATACGTTTCGCAGCCTCGCTCCCTGAAGAGGATATGAGTCGCGCAAGCAATTTCCTCAGGCTGCCCTGACATTTTGTTAGGTGATGAGCTGCAGGGGTGTATTTTTCCCCCTTTTTTAGCCACATGCATGGCGAATGAGTGCAGAAAACCGTGCCACCGTGGATTGCTGAAACCTGCACGGCTAGGATGGGATCCCTCATGGTCACCCGGATGATTATGCGTTAGCCAACGCATGAACAATGAGGCTGGGACCTGGTTCTCCAAGGGACCCATAAATCCCCCTTACACGCCAAGAATAGTTCGACAAAACACTGGCAGCTTGAGCCTGGCATTCAGGGACACGCATAGTTCACGTGGAGTGCATAATAGGTCTCTTATTGTACGGCCCTTAGACCTATACAATCTCAGATCGCATGCGCAACAGCACACGTGTGAAATGAGCGTGTGTGTTTATAAATAGAGAGGCACGTTTTAACCTTAATTTCCATAACTTTATTTGTCCAAATGCCTACTCTGCACAATTCCTAGAAACACAATTTGCTGTGGATAAAAAACATAATTTGCTGTGGATAAAAAAAAGCGATGCGTGTGCTTATTATTGCACGCTGCGGCTGGGTCTTTCCCAAGAATCATGCTGAGCATGGCCTGCTCTGCACAATGTTGCCATGCAATATATGCAGTAATACATTCTCCTTTTTAAAATGGATCACTCAACATAGTGAAAAAGAACACATGTATGTGTGCCTCTGCTTTGACGCGTGCTCATTCTTTACCCAATGAAATTGCGCAAACTGAGATTCAGGAAGCCCTGGCTGTGTTCAATTTCCCACTCAGTAAAAGCATGACTCAGGTGTTTTTTGTTGTTGATTTTTTTAATTTATGTATATGCATTCGAATTGGTTCTTTTAATAAAAGGCATACACATGAAATTAAAACACAATTCAAGCAGTTAGGTTTTGTCAAACTCAACTACCAATTGTTTAAGACACTTAAAAAGGCTTCCAAGATATCAGACATCCATGCCTTAATTGAGAGGTTTGTATTTGACATGCATGTCCATAATATGTTATGTTTTGCCCGTGTTAATGTTCGCATAATATCCTAATTGCAGTCTTCAGATAAACGTAAGCATTGTAAATGCAATCTTGTACAGTTAGTCTATTATTGAGGTTTATTCCAGAACTCTATGTAGCTGGGTTCTGACAAAGCCTGTACATTACTATCCCATCAACAGTCTTGCAGTTCCAACTGGTCTCTGAGCCAGTCAGCCTCAATTTACTCATTTTCCACTGAGACCAGTGTGCCTCGAAAAACACCTTTTAAGTTGTGTCCATGATGAATGAGTCCAGTCAGTTATCTGTCTGGTTAAAACTTGAGTGAATCCCAATCATGAAATAATTTGAAAAACAAAAAGAAAATAATTTGTTTTAATTCGAAATGAATGGCCTGCTTACAAAGTGCCAAGTGAGATTAATAATTGATACATAAGCACAATATTAAGTAATGTTCTTATATGGCACCTGCAAGTGAAAGGGGTAAATAAATATGCAGGGATCACTTACTGCCCCTACTTAGATAAATATGCAAGTACCAATTCTTGCCCCTACTCACCGTACAGGTGAGAAACAATACCAGCTGAGGCAGCCCTACCGACCTTTGAGTCTAGGGTGAGAGATGAGACAAACTAAGGAAGGATCCAAGAAACACTACTTTAAATAGTTGATGTACAAAATCGCCCATGAATAATTACTTAGGTTATGTGACACTAGTAGGGATTATAGTTCGATAGTAGAAATCACAAGTAGTCTGTTGTATAAAGCATAGAAGGCAGGAGGATTCCGGAATTCCAAGAGAGGGACTCACTACACTGATAGAACAGATTAAATTATAGGCATATAAAATGCAGTACACATGGGCATGGAAACCAACATATGGCAGATGCATGTGGTGAATGTGACATGAACAGACATGAGTATAGGTCACCAACATTGAGGCAAGAAGCACAGAAGTGCAGCTGTTTTCCGTACACAGAGGCCGCACCAGGCCTAGGAGTTAGCAAGGCCTTAGACAAGATGCTGAATTTATAAAAACACATTTATTTTAGACGCTTTGAAGTTTTTCAGACAGTAGTTCATAGCAAGCGCAATAGTCAGATTCATGGAAGAGAGTAGTGGATGTGCATAACTCAGTGATGAGATAACAGCTCCCGAGACAAGAACCAATAGACTCCCAAGCTAATTAAAGTTCAATATTAATACAAGCAACCATTGATGGTCAGATGCATGAGATAAGTATGCCAATACACTCTGTTGCCGATAGACGAAGAGTGTCTCAAGTGGCCACAAACAGTACAACATGTATGTTCAAATTAGCTAACATCTCAGTAAATAAGAAGAAATGTGTGGTGTGAAAGGTGAAAGGCGTGGTGTGTGGAGCAGTGTGTTCAGTGGATGGTGCATGGTGCAGATGGTCTTCACTTCATTTTATTGATCTGCACCCTTGGCGGTAGGAGAGTACGTTTTATTTTTTGCATCTATTGCCGATTGGGAATGTTCTTTGTGGTCTGATTTTAATTCTGTGCTCAAAGGGAAATCGGGAGTGTGACCCAATAATCCCTGGCTCATAGCCCCTTTTCCCTTCCATGTACTGCTCCTCACGTCACTACAGGACGCTTAAAACATTCTTTCTGGTCTTGCTTTCTCCTCGTATCGTGGCTCAATTTGAGAGGGAGCACTTGTGTTCCCACTGGGTTACGACTTGCAGTGTCTCCAGCTACATTTGTACTGGTACTACTTTTCACATGTCCATTGTGGTGCACGAGTTGCACTATGCTGTTCATTGCTGTTTCAAAATTAAATCATTTAAACAGTGGAAATACACATTGCGTAGTTCTGTGTGATAAGCCGGTAAAAGAACGTGCAGCCCAGTGACGACCAATGAGGCCACTCTCAAAGAAATACAAGCAAGACATTGAAACAGTAAAGCAATCTAAAATGTAAAGCTTTTTTCCATTTGTTTACACAGAGCCTTCTCTAAGAAACAAGACAAGCAAGTTACCTTCTTTACCTTTCTATTATGACAACCAAATTGAAAAATCATTTACTGAATCATTAACTATTGACAATGACAATACCATTTAAAAAATGTGCACATGGCTAAAAAGGAACACTTTGGGTGTTTCTTTTCAGCAAACATCTACGGCTCCAGGTTTTGACAACATTATTGGTACTCAGTTATCAGCAAGCCCTGATTTACAAAGGCTGCTGTCCACCTCCGACTCTTCTGACTCAGTATCATCCAGTTAAGAAAAATGTGCACTGTTGTCTCAGGTGATTTCCTTTGCAGAAGTAAATTTAATTTGGCCTCTGGCTCTATCAATGAATGCAGTCTCGACTAAAATTGAGTCATTGCTGACTTTGTGCTCAGCAAAAGCATAGGAACAACGGGAACTGAAATGTATCATCACCAAAGTGTTAATCGGGATATCATGTTGTGCCTCCTTTATTGTATATATTGGCCTAAGCCCAGTCGTTCTGCGAAGTAAACTGCCGCCATTTTAGGTCTGTCTGCCATTTTGATTTCTATTTTAAAGTAATTTTGTGTTCTAAAATGGTGCACAGTGTTTCCCGCTTGTAACAGAGCCGTCCTGAACCTTGTACGTGAGTTAATGTATAAACAGTCTGTTGGCCGAATGTTTGGGTCAAGTAAAGAGACCTTGTCCCATGCCTGACTTGTAGACAGAGGATTGTCTGCGCCAACAAGCCCGATCCGCGGACATACATCGACTACAATGTTATACAAACACTGAACGCGGACACTAGCTGAACTGCATTGTACAGGACATGTGTTAAGGCTTATTGTTAAATCTGAGAACACAATGTTGCCATTATAACGTGTTTATATGTAAACTGAGGATGATCCATGAGCATATTGTTGGACAATCCAGTAGCAAACTCGGCACAAACTCTAGACCATGGATTATTAACCTGTGGAGGGGCTGGAAATTATGAGTGAAAATGTACAAAATGTACAACTGTTTAGACGTCCAGTACCACTCACTTCTCACACCGAAAGGGCTGGTATTCGCTGTGATGTACTGAGGGCCAGGTAGCTATCTGGTACTTTGTTTATTTGTAAACTGTACAGTTTTACAATAAAGATCTGTGGATCTTTATAAGCCCGTGTTTGGTGTATTTCCTGTTGGGGTACTCAGCCTCGATAATTCCATTTGCTTTTACAGATGGCGCCCAAATAGGGCCCCTCAAGATTGATGCCATCTCGTTGAAAGTTGACGCGGCTATCGGACTGGAATCGGACAGTGTAAAAGGGGGCCCCTTTCTTGGATGAGACGCGATACCTCAGCAGCGCTGCACGACCCAATCCCTCAACGGTGAGAACGCAGTCCGAGACGGGATCTTGCAGAGGGTCCATATATCGAGGCGGGTAGATTTGCCGAAATCACCAACCACGTGGGACCTTTGATAGTTCTTTGAAATCCGATCGGACCTCTTTAGGATTTGATCAGGTGAGTCGTGACCCGATTCTTAAGTATCCTGATAATTAGTTTTGGTGTATTACACTTGCAAGTGCAATTATTGACCAGGTAACACCAGTATTCTGAAAAGCTTGGGAAATTGTCAGCCTGCTTCAGGGCGTTATTCCGCAGTGACAGACAATCTTTGGAATTTGGCCGACTGGCACCAATGGAGGGGTCGCCGGCATGTACTATGTGCTGTAAGCACGGCATTGGTAGTATAGTGTTTAATGATATTTGGCACAGACAAACTAGACATGCTTCTGAACTTCAGTGGCCAATCAATGGTAGTTTTGAAATTCCTCGTATTGAATACTTAGAATCCATATTATTAAAGAAAAAGGCTAGACCTGCAGCATTTGATGTATTACAGAATTGGAAGAAAGAAGCTATGCAGCAACTAAAGAGTAGAGAAAAACATGCGCTCCGTCATATGACGAACGCCAAAAAAGTATTGTTATATTACCAAAATAAACAGTCTGAGTCAGTTAGGAATATGGATAGGGCTTTTTTACTTGGTATCCAGAAAATTATCCTTCTAAAGACTTTCATGTATCTGATGAGCTGATTGACAAACTTTTAAATGAACGAAGGCCTGATGCCACTGCGCCACCTCCGTATGCTCCTCTTCCTGCTGTTATTCCTCCTCCTGTAGCTCCTCCTGCTCCTCCTATTGCTCCTCTAAATGTTCCTCTTCCTCCGGCTGTTGTTCCTCCTCTTGTCGTTGCTCCTCCTCCTGCTCCTCCACCTTTGCCTGCTGTTACGGGTCTGGTGGGTTTGCCTGCTGCACCAGTAACAGCACCCTTTTTGCCTAATATACAAGATTTGCCTACTCTCCCTCTTTCAAGTGGTTCCACAACACTTGTAGTTGATCGGGGAGCGGGATTGAGGGTTGTAACCCGTAATACTGTGTCTCCAGAGAGAAAGCATGAATTGACTGCATGGGCTAGACATTGCATGGAGAGGGGTGAACAAGCTGATGTTTTTGCCACACTCTCTAACTTAGACAATTTTCCTAAGAAAAACGTTTTTATTGAAGGTTTGGGAGTTAATTTACGTATAATGTGGAACAGGTTAAATGATATAGATCTCCCACAAGGGTTAAGGGATCTGAATATTTTAGCATTTTCTAGAGATACTGCGGAGAAAGTACATGAGCACGTTGAGAGGGTTTTTGAGTATAGAAGGGATTTGGAAAGGTTTTGAAATGAAGATGTAGATGGTGATAGTTTGGATGCTATGTTAGTACAGAAACGATTCTTTCCTTGTCGTAAATCGATAAATGAGGAAACACAAATTTGTACAAAAGATGCGATTAGGTGGATTTCAGACATGTCGATAACTCCCGTTCAAGTATATGACACGTATAGTCAGTGTACCCCAGAAATGCAGAGGAAAGTCATAAAGATAATGGTAGAATACTTGGAGGATGAATGTATAAAAAGAAAGATTTGTTGTCCCGCAGAATTATTGAATATTTATAAGAGAGCTTTTTCATTTGACACTTCTTCAGCTGCTTTAGCGCTCGATCTAGCTTTGTTGCTTAGTAAAAGTTCGGAGTTCCCAACTCTTCAGTTGCCTATGAGAGAGAGTCCTCCGAATTTTGTCCCAAAAGTTGAGATTCCTGCTAATGTTGCAATGGGTGCAGCTGCTCAAGACATCCCTGCACATTATGTGTCGCAGTTCATTCATGTCCCGTTCTCGAGACAGGAAGTGAACACCATTAAACAATCTATTGCCGATATTAGGAAGAATACAACAGGGTTCTAAAAAGATATAGAGTCTGTCTTGCAATCATCAGTATTTACCTTAAGCGATATTGATTTGTTGTTTCGTGTACTCCAGCCTATTGTTTTGTGGAAACAGATTAGGAATGTAGACGATGTACCGAGGTTAGGAGATACATGGGATAATATGGTTGGACTCGATAGAGAAAGGCCAGCTGGCGAGAGACCACCACAGGTTATACTGACATTGCCTGATAGAATAGTTATGAAATTAAAAGCTATACTTCCTGAAAGAAGGATTATTTGGGACAAGCTTACTGTCTGTGTCCAAGGAAAGTCTGAGGGTGCTACCGAGTTCTTCAATCGGTTCGAACAAGTATTCTCAGATTTCAGTGGACAAGATTTGAGCACAGAGTCTGGGAAACGACTATTCGTGGACAAAATTGTGCATGGATTGCTGCCTGACATCCAGTCGCAAATTATGTCCTCAGAGAGCGCTTGGCAAGCAAAGTCTCAATCAGAAGTATTGCATATGGCTCAGTGCTATGAGAATCGTGTCAATAACGAAAAAGAAAGAGTTGAAAAGAGAAAAGGAGACTTAAAAACAAAAGTTCTATTGCAGCAAATTGTTAGAGGCCCTAGAGGGGGTAATTCACAATTTAGAGGGCAGTATGTTCCACAGGGAAATGCACCATTGGGTCCTGTAAACATAAACCCGTGAGCTTATTGCAGACAAGAGGGTCATTGGCGTGCACAATGCCCGATCCTCCAGCAGAGGTCGAATAACGCATTTGGTAATATGGGTAGATGATCCAGAGGCCGTCCTGGGGTAGGGGGTCCTGGTAGAAGTCAGTTTTCACAGGATTCACAGCAACCTTTTTCACAGGATAATCAGGCACCAAGTTTGGATAATAGAAACATTTTTGATCATCCTTCTGCTGCTTACCTCTCTGAAGAACTTCCTTTCGACAACATTCTGTTTCGCTAGGATTGCCCGAAGCAGGGTTTGGAACCAACACCTATTCCCGTTAATCAGAAAGGTCCCTACATTGAGATGATAGTGGGAAATTGGTAGCATCTATTCTTGATAGATACAGGGGCACAGAAGTGTTCCATTGACCATTCACAGGTTCCAAACATTCCACTGTCAGCGCAAACCAATGTTTCTGTAGGGTTTTCTGGCACACCAGTAGTCTCTCCGGTTTCTTCACCGGTACCGATCACTTTGGGTCCATATTTGGACCACTGTCCATTCCTTTTGACTACGAATTGCAGAGAGAATTTGTTGGGGTTGAATCTGTTGAAAGAATTAAATGCGGTAATTTATTGTTCTTCTGATGGAGTATGTTTGACGATTTCACCACAGCAACTTTCTGTCTCTCACTTCTTGACCAGACCTTTGCCGGCGGAATTTAGTGCTGTTCCGGAGTGTTTGTGGACAATTGATGATAATGATGTCGGTGTCTTGCAAATTGAGCCTGTTAAGATTATTTTGAAACATGGAGTAAAGTTGCCACGTATTCCCCAGTATAAAATCTCGGTCGATGGTGAGCAAGCTTTGAAATGCATAGTCTCCAATTTTGTGCATCGTGGGGTGATTGAAGAAATTGCAGGTAGTTTGTGGAATAGTCCGATTTTGCAAGTGTACAAAAAATGCGATAATGCAATTCCTTTCTGTTTCATTATTGATTTACCACCTATCAATAAGATTGTTGCTCCACAATTTCCCATTGTGCCTGATGTGACGACAATATTAACTATGATTCCGGCTTCAGCTACTCACTTTAATGTTGTGGATCTAAAGAACACCTTCTTTAGTATTCCTATAAACAAAGACAGTAGATACTTGTTCGCGTTCACCTTAGGGGGACGATCGATTACCTTTACCTGTGCACCGCAAGGTTACACAGAGAGTCCTAGCATTTACAGTAGGGCTTTGAAAGAGCAGCTCGACACATTCGAGTTGCCCACCACTTATACACTGCTTCACTATGTCGACGATCTACTCTTAGCTGCTGACTCAGGGAGCGCCTGTAAGGAGGGCACCGTGTTGTTGCTTATTCACCTAGCACGACATGGACACAAAGCTTCACTTAAAACATTTCAATATTGTCGACAGGAGGTCGCCTATTTAGGCTATCTCCTGTCAAAGGAGGGAAGAAGGTTGACGCCTGAGTGGATAAAAATAATTTCTAGCATGTCTGTCCCAAATACACAGAAGGAAGTCAGAGCCTTGGTAGGAATGACTTCTTACTGTAGGCAGTGGATCCCAAACTTTTCATTAGTGATTAAACCAATGTTGGTTTTGACGAAGAAGGGCATTTCTTCGCCATTACCGTGGAACTTGGAACACCAGCAAGCATTTGATCTGCTCAAGACTGCATTGTGCTCGGCACCAGTTTTGGGCACACCAAACTATGAAAAGGGCTTTGTGTTGTATGTGTATGAATGTGATGGATGTGCTTTGGCTGTATTAACGCAGGAACATGGAGGGAAGAATAGGCTGTGCGGCTATTTTTCTTCCGCCCTTGATTGTGTTGCATGAGCTTTGCCAAGATGTTTGAGAGCTGTTGCTGCTGCTGCTGCATCTGTAAAACAGAGCGAGGGAATGGTCCTAGGCCATGCTGTAACCCTGATGGTACCTCACTCTGCAGATGTTCTATTAAACAAAACACAAATGCAACACCTCACCTCTGCACGATTAACAATATATGAATTGATCTTGTTTTCACCGCATATTGAAATAAAGAGGTGTTGTGTATTGAATCCGGCTGAACTTTTACCTTTCCCGCAAGGTACTGCTTGCAGTGACGAGGAGTCACATGACTGCCTTTACACTACAGAGCAGGAGACGAAAGTCAGAATAAATCTAAAAGAGACTCCTTTGAATAATCCAGAAGGGGAGCTGTTTTGTGATGGCTCTTGTTTCAAACTCCCTGATGGTACATCCACAGCTGCTTATGCAATCACCACATTGAGCATGGTCGTGGAGACCAAAAGAATTACGCATAACTCCACACAGGCCACAGAGATCATAGCATTGAACCAAGCTTGTGAACTTTCCAAAGGGCTTACCGTAAATATATATACTGACAGTCAGTATGCTTTTGGGGTGGTTCACAACTTCGGCAGACTTTGGGCAGAATGAGTTTTCTTGACCTCACATGGCACTAAAATCCAGTATGGCTCCTTGATAGTACGGTTACTCTCAGCGCTTGCACTCCCTACTCAGCTAGCAATTATGAAATGCTCAGCGCCTCAGAAGATCATAGATAATGTAGGAAAAGGGAACGCTTTTGCTGACCAGATAGCCAAACAGACTGCCACTGATCTCTCTTCAGAAATGTACACTTCAAGGGAAGCCACAAATGCCTGTACTTTGAATGAGGGTATTGAATCCGTAAAAAACATTGAAGATGATGCCACTTTAGAGGAATCTAAGAAATGAGCTGAGGGTTTGGCAAAATTGGATGATGATGGGTGTTGGGTGGACAAAGTAGAAGGAAAATGGATACTGCCTGATGCATACATTACAATGATGGTCGCTATGGCTCATGGTCCCACCCATATTTATGCACAAAAAGTTACCAAAATGTTACAAAATGTGTGGGTGAATGATAAAATCTCTAAGGTAGCCGAGCGCTTTGTCCAAGGGTGTATGATTTGTTTGCAGCATAATGTGGGAAAGGGCACATCGACTCCTAGGGGTAGTTTTGGTCCACCTTCTGTCCCCTTTGAGGTCATACATTTTGACTTTATTGAAATGGAGCGTTGCAATAACTACAAGAACGTACTAGTGGTCATCTGCGCCTTTAGTAAATGGGTTGAAGCCTTTCCTGGCAAAGATGACACAGCTAAGAAAACGGTGAAGACCATGCTGAAGGAATATTTTCCTAGGTTTGGTTTGCCAAGAGTCATCTGGTCGGACAATGGTCCACATTTTATCGCTGCTGTAATTCTGCAGGTATGCACAGGATTACAGATCAATAAACAGTTCCATTTGGCTAGGCATGCTCAGAGTGCTAGCTTAGTAGAAAGACATAACAGCATCATCAAGAACAAGCTTGCTAAAACGTGTGCCGGTACCAAACTGAAATGGCCAGACGCCTTACTGATCATGTTATTGTCTATGAGAATGACCCCTCAAACTAAGACTGGGCTCTCTCCATTTGATGTGGTCATGGGTAGGCCAGCTAACATTTGGAATTTGCCAAAGCCCCGTTCGCTAGTCAAAGTTGAACATGTACTTCTTTCTGACTATTGTGGACAGTTAACTAAAAATCTTTATTTGAGAAGCTTTACCTGTCAGGTACGAGGGCCCAGGCCACAACATATGGCCAGGGAGCTGGGTCCTCATCAAGTCGTTTGAACGATCTTCTTGTCTCGCACCTCGTTGGCGGGGCCCGCACCAAGTTCTCCTGGTCACACAGACAGCGGTGCGAGTGGAGGGCAGGAAGCACTGGATCCACGCTTTACACATCAAGAGGATTCCTTTCCCTTTGCCACATGATACAGAAGACACAGAACCCCTCACCAATACCGTAACCAACGATCACAAAGCATCAAACAGCATTGATAGTGTGTTAGAGACTCTCCCTGAGCCCGTGGGGCCTGGGAAACAGCCGCTTCATCTCCACACTCTCCAACAGTTCTTTTTTCAAATTCCGTTTCAAATCTTGTGTTAAATCCTGCTTTGAATTCACCGCTTCCATCAGGAAGTAACAACGCATTGTTTACAGATCATTCAGTACCAGGGATCACAAGGTACGATCTGCGTCCGAGGAAGTAGACTTACTGCATGGTTCGGCTGTGCCATCAAGGAAAATCATCGAAGGGCTTGTCTCTTTGGCCAGATCGTTTGTACATAAGGGGATTATGTTGGCTAGGGTTTGGAGAAAAAAAAAGGACTAAGAAGAAACTCGATTTGGAGATCGCCAGCACATTAACTTTGGTGTATTTGTTTGAAGAAACAATGCCTGCAACCGCTCCCACTCGTACGGAACAGATAAGAGACTGAGTGACCGATCGTGAAAATAAACAATTGAATGCATGGGCCCCAAAAATGTATTGTTGTCTTGTGATAATGTTAACTGGTTTCACAAAAGTCATTACCTTAGGATTCTGGTATCTGGAAGAAGTACATCCGCTTGAAAATGTGTTACCCACTGAAAATGTACCCACTGTTTCTACACCTTTTGTGCATCTGCACACTTTATCTACTAGAGACTCTCAGCACAGACAGAGTTACCATAACAATACTCTTTTACTCATTATGAATGTTACACACACCATTTTTAATAAGTCCAATTGTTGGGTCTGCTCGCATTTACCGCAACACGGGGATAAGGGGCTGGGTTGGTATATTCATTCTTTACCTTTGACGACTGCATGCTATGCTTCTCTAAGGGCACTATTCTTTGGCCGATGGAACGATAGCATCTCAGGGAACTTTGATGGAACTAACTTGAATGATTTTGAGAAACGTGTTCTAATGACCCTGGGATGCTCACTCTTCGCGAATAGGAGCAAGCCTAATGTTGCTTCTATTAGGCCTTCTGATAGACTTTCCCGTCCTTTTTAATCTTTAATCTCTTTCAAGATGGCTCCTATAGGCAATATGGATGCCACACCACCTTCTTACACTGTTAACCAAAGCCCTGATTCAGTTTCTTTCTGCATACAGAGGAATGGTACTCAGTCAATGGGTGATTTCAAGGGTTGCGCCAACGCTGCGAATTTGACAAGTGAGAACAGACCTTTGTATGTAGGCGAACCTGTCTACTTTGTTTGCGGTAATGTAGCATTTCCATGGTTACCGAGGGATTGGCAGGGAACCTGTTATTTAGGGATTCTGTTACCCGTGGTATTCATTGCTAGCACTGTAGAAATTTCAAAGGCTCGTCCACGGCGGGACGAGAATGGCGATACTTCAGCACAAGTTCTGGGCGATGTAGCTAAATCCTTCATGCCATTTTGGGGGCAAATACTGAGTGGATATCAGAAGACTAGCGAGAGTACTGGAGAGGACCATCAACCGGAACAATGACATACTCTATAACATGACTTTAGAACAAAAAGCAATAACGTTAGTGCCACTTCAGAACCGGATGGCATTAGACATCATCCTGGCTGAGCGTGGTGGGGTATGTAAATTAGTGGGGTCCGCTTGCTGTGTTTTCCTGCCAGAGTCCTCACCAACTATCTTTAGGGCGATACAAAATCTGCACATTCTCAGTTCAGAAGTGCATGTTCCTGAGGGAAACTGGGATCTTAGTGCTTGGTTTTGGGACTTCTTGCGATCTTGGGGATGAAAGATACTTTCGGTCTTGCTGATTATTTTAGGTATTCTGTTGTTTTTCTGTTGTTGTATACAATGTCTTCCTGGTATGTGTTCGATGTTAGGAGGATGTTGTGCACAAGCGATGGGTACATTAGGACACAAGGTATACGCCCGAGAGAAAATATCTAATGAATTTGTGCTGAAGGAAATCTCAGTATCTGACCTCATGGCAATTGATATCTCCGATAGTGATTCAGGATGTATGGACATTGAGACGTGGAGTTACTCGTAAAGTGACTAGAAGTAGTTTAGCGCTTGGCTTAGGCCAAAAGGAGGGTTTGTTAATCGGGATATCATGTTGTGCCTCCTTTATTTTAATATTGGCCTAAGCCCAGTCGCTCTGCGAAGAAAACCGCATTGCAAAAGTCCACTGCCATTTTAGGTCCGTCCGCCATTTTGATTTCTATTCTAAAGTAATTTTGTGTTCTAAAATGGTGGACAGTGTTTCCCGCTTGTAACTGAGCCGTCCTGAACCTTGTATGTGAGTTAATGTATAAACTGTCCATTGGCCGAATGTTTGGGTCGAGTAAAGAGACCTTGTCCCATGCCTGACTTGAAGACAGAGGATTGTCTGCACCAACAAGCCCGATCCGCAGACATACATCGATTACAATGCTATACAAATACTGAACGTGGACACTAGCTGAACTGCATTGTACAGGACATGTGTTAAGGCTTATTGTTAAATCCGAGAACACACTGTTGCCATTATAACTTGTTTATATATAAACTGAGGATGATCCATGAGCATATTGTCGGACAATCCAGAAGTGAACTCTAGACCATGGATTATTAACCTATAGAGGGGCTGGACATTATTATTGGAAATGTATAAAATGTACAACTGTTTAGACGTCCAGTACCACTCACTTCTCACACCAAAAGGGCTGGTATTCGCTGTGATGTGCTGAGGGCCAGATAGCTATCTGATACTTTGTTTCTTCCTAAATTGTACAGTTTTAGAATAAAGATCTATGAATCTTTATGAGTCTGTGTTTGGTATATTTCCTTTTGGGGTACTCAGCCTCAATAATTCCTTTTGCTTTTACAAAAGTAGATGTTATTTTGATATCTACTGTCGATCCAGATTCTTATTCTCTTGTGTCTGATGTTGTCGTATCTAATGCAAATGTCATTATTTGAGTCCCACTCTCCATCTCTCGATTCCATTTATCCATTGGGCAGCCTGGCCTATAAACAGCAGACCACTAGTGCTGCATCAAATTATGACCAGGTTTCTTCTCACAAGGATGCAGTGCCTATTATTCCTGGGGTTTGGAATTTGGCAGAGGGATCCCCTTGTACTTTCAGAGCTCTCAGGAGGAAACGTGCTAAGCGCACAATTTCTAAACCTGACAAACACATGAATTGTAGCTCGGTTTTCAAGTCTGTTCATTTAGGAGACTGCCAGGACTATATATTGTTACCTTCCTTTCCGAAATTTTGACAACAGAACAAGGATCACCAGATAACCGGGAAATAGTACTATAAAACAAGTCTGTTTACAGGTATGTAGAGGAGATCCCAAATACAACCTGCACTCCAGTCGCCCATGTTGAAGTACCAGGAACATTCACACAAGATATGTGATGTATGATGAGCAAATAAACCAGCAGAGAGCCGTGCTAGGGATTTGCCCAGTGCCAATCAGAAGAACAATACCTATTGAAGTGCCAATAACCAGACAACCACGGACAGTAGGGTATCAACTCAAGAGGCCTTAATTGAAGACAAATGCAAGAAACGACAATCAATGATGGCACACAGAGACGAAACGTCATGAATAAGGACAGCATGAACTTAGAAGGAGAGACAATGTTGAAATATAAGGAAACTTTAACGGTAAGCAGGATGAAGATATTCAACCAGCTAATGCCTGTACATATGCCTGTAACACAAGAAGCTAAGAAACCAGTGCGGCTTGCGATGCTTAGTAGAAGAATAGAGCGACATGCGCCATTATACATAATCTACCTCAACGAAGCACATTATATAAGAGCAATTCCACTTTATACAAAAGCAGAACTAACCAAGGTTACTAAGGGTCAAACAGGCCAGGATTCATGTTATAGCAAAAGGCAAGAAGAGAGGCCTGAACCGAAACTCAGCAAGAAGCAACTCGTACCAGGGAAGTCGAGGTCAAACCAAGAATGGGAGGCGGATAGTAACTTCGGAGAATCGAAACTTAAGGAGCAGAGCAGCCGCCCTGTGAAGGTCGAGATAAGGAGGCCCAGGCAGGTGGCGGCCGAAAGTAAGAATTAAATGCACAAACAGAAGGAATCCGAAGCAAATTCACGGTGTGCTAACACGTGACCAGCCAAGAACGAAGAGGTTCCAACGTCCGCTGTCACCCAAAGCAGAAGATACCATAACTTTTCCTGACAAGAAGCTACAGTATCGAGGCCGACCACAGCCAACTAATTGACATATAGCAATAAAGTACTGATGGATGGAAGGAATGGGTGAATCTTGGGGCATCCTGTATCTGGGTGTCCATCTTGCATGCTGCAAATTAAAGTGGAGATTTATGCTTGGGGTTGTACCCAACCCAATCACAATGGACCAAATAATCTAGGGTCCTATAGATAGTAGAACCAATGGGACGTCATACGTGTAGTGATGTTTTACATGAATAATGTTAGAGGGAAGGGCGTAGATGCCCACCTGATAAGGGTTATCCAATCCTCACACTCCATTACCATATACAGATATAGCACCTATACATAAGTTACCTTTTTCAACCAATAGAATTGCACGACAAACTTTTGAGTGTTATATGTCAATGCTGATGAATTTTGGGTATAACTATTACTGTTTGAATGAAGATTGTTGGGAGTTGAAGCGAGATGGACCATCGCATCATTCTTGATCTCCATGTTTCCCCATTTCTTGTACTTGTCATTAAACGGACTCCCCTTTGCCAACCCATTGAGTTGTCCTTATTGATTGGTGTTGGAGTAACAAACCTGCACCCCTATCCACCTCAAGGTGCAGCTATCTCGTCTTAAAGTAATCGAGAGCGAGCTCTGATTGTAAGGGCCAATCAGGGGTTAATCACACTCCTTTACACTTGGTAGCAGAGGATGGTTGGAAACCATTGATTATTGATTATTGATTAAAATAAGACACCTATAACCATCGACACAAATGAACTCTAGGTCTTCGGCAATATCACAAGTCCTTCGCCATTCGGCTGAGTAGACTGTGAAGCTTCCCGTGGGCAATGGTAGTATAATTGATCCAAAACTGCGGTGGGGCCTGAAGGAACCCGTTTTTAAAAACCATATCCCTTCCCATTCCTACGGGCAGCAGATCAGGCAAAAGTCTGAAGGAGGTGGTAATGGAGGCGGTGATCCTGAGGATCCAGAGAGGAACGATGCGAACGGTGAGTGAAGCAAAAAATTGACTGCTTTGGCAAATATCTTACACCTTAGAACAAGTAAAGGGAAAAGGTAATGGAGGGAGGTGGAAAAACAAAATAGTCAGAAATAGAGAAGACTGTATAAATATAAGGGGATAAAGACTCGAGAATAATTGAATAATTAGAGGACACCAGGGTGGACACCTGAGAAGTGAGAGGATATCAGGGTGGACACCTGAGAAGTGAGAGGATACCAGGGCGGACACCATATAATAGGGAACGATTAGGCTACCACCACGTTTAAAAACGTCATGCAAAGGCTTTGTTTAAACTCCATGTAGGGGTAGTGATTAGAGGCAGATATATTTGTGCCCAGCTGGTGTCTGTCTAGTCTGTTAAGTGTCTGCCTTATATGTTCTGTTTTGCCGTCACATGTGAAAGAATTTTTTTTTTTTTAGAACTGATTGAGCTTTGGCACGAGTCGATAGTTGAGACGGAACCATACACAAATTGATGTTTTTGAGTAAATTGGTAATATAAAAGATTTTGGCGGGAAAATTGGATTGGAGCTTGCAGTGTTTGGTGCTCGCTCATATTGTTGGAAGTGTTAAAGTTGCCTGAAAGTATTGAAAACTATTGTACAGGAGGAACATAAACAGATTTAAGCATGGAAGACATTACTCCATTAGCACACCTATGCAACCAGCTGCCAAAACACGCACCCAAGCTGAAAAAGTATAGCACCGAGTGGGTTAAAGGCACTGCACACAAGATGTTTATGCCATGGACACAAAATGGGTCTTTATCTAAAGCCGTGTTACAGCATATGACAACATATTTGCACGCCACATATAAAGGCAAGAAGTTAGAAAAACGCCTTGCCGTTCTAGAATTGTGGAAGATGTATGAACAAGGAAAGGAGGAAGAGCCTCCGGCAGATTGGATACTAAATGTATGCTCAGAGGGGGGTGAGACACCTACCGCGCCACCTGCCCCACCTGAAACAGAAACCGAAGAAAGTAAGGCTGAGGGACTCTACCCATTCAGGGAGCTTAAAGCAGCCATGGGATATAGCAACCACGCATATAAGTCACCTTCATATAGTAGTGATGAAAATCAAGGGAAGGACAAGAATTTCACCTCAGTAGTCCCGAGGGACAAGGGGAGCTGTGATGTTGAAAGGAAGGATCTGGCAAAGACCAGTGCATCTCTCGATGAGGAGAGAGAGGGAAAGAAATGGAAAGAAAGCAAAGGCAGAACTGATGGGATAGCATTCACAAAAGACGAATGGATGGGAGGACAAATTATATTGAAACTCGATGGGAAAGGAAGTGATGATGTGAGACCTAAAGAGAGGTTAGATTAGACACAGAGAAAGGAGAAAGAAAAGGAGTTAAGGGATGAAAGGATAAGAAGAAAAGATAGACTGAGGTGAGAACAGCTATATCGCGAAGAAAAAGAAAAACAGATCGATCACAAACAGAGCAGTCTATGACCAAGACAGACAGAAACAGAAAAGGTTGGAAGAAGAGCAAAGGGTACGTGAAAAAAGGATACGGAGACGAAGAGATGAGGAAATTCGAAGGGTAGATGAATGTAGAAATGAAAAGAGAAAGGAAGTAGATAGGGTCAGAGAAGAGGCGCGGAAGCGCAAAGAAGTTAATGATGATATTGAACGTAAGCGTAGACAGAGGGCACGCAATCTCGAATGTTTGGAAAGGGAAGTTAAAAAACCCGATCCAGTTGTAGACTGGGAAGACACTGAAGAATTCTTTGCTGCATACGATTCAGTACCAGGCACATTCAGGGCAATTATTGAAGATGACTTTGACACCAGAAGCATTGGGTAAATGATCGAGAAAATATATGACGAAATGGGGCTAGAACGATTACCCCAAGGGGAGTGGGAGGATGAGCGCCTAGAGAGCACTCAGTTGTATGACACGGAAGATGCCCCACGAAGTAGTGGGAGTAGGAAACTGGCCCTGGATAGGTTAGAAATCAGTAGAAATGATGAGGACATAAGAAGTTGCATGAATTGGGAACAACCAATTTCCGACTCCGAAGAGGAGGAGCGCGAGGCAAATACAAAAGGGAGACAGTGTGAAAACCGACACCCAAGGGAAAGAGGGGTTCGATTGTCAGTTGCTAACGAGCCCTCACCGAGGACATCAAAATCTGACCGACATGAAGGAACACCCCATGGTCAGGGGGGTGTCATCACCAGCCTATGTAGACAGATTGAGGACATTGCAAGGTAGACGGCGATGCAGGAATATTGCCCCTGCAATAGACAGGAGAGCTATGAGGGAAGTAAAAGAGGTCTGTGCATTCCAATTTCCGCTACTAGAGAAAGGGGGAGCAAGACCACAATATATTTCATGGCCACACATGGATCGAGAAAACCTAAAGAACAAGCTTCCAATGCTGACATCGGGAGCCAGACAATGGATACATAAGTTAGAAAAAAATGACAAGACACGCTAGTTATAGGGGACATTAAGGGCCTCCTGATTGCCATACTTGGTGAGAGAGAGAGCAGACGATGTGTGGACACAGGCTGGCTACCCTGGTGTGACCACAATAAATACTGTGCATGATGGAGCGCCATTTAACAACTGCAGAGCAGCAGTATGGAAAGTGCTGTGAGTGCTTTACCCAGACACTTCCGATATGGGAGCTATAATGACTTGGAAAATGAAGGAGTCAGAAGATCTGTTAATTTATATCCAGAATTTCCCAGACGCGTGGGTGCGTCAAACGCATGAATCTTGGACAAAATCTATACCTGTGTTTTACCATATATTGTGCCAAGGGTTGCCAGAGCCGGTGCAGAAACAGCTTGAGAAATTGGTAGGAGTTGATGCTAAACCGTGGGCTGAAATACAGTTGACCATTGCACATTACTGTAGACTGTTGCAAGAAAAGAATCGGAAAAAAGAGGCGACTCGAAAGGGTGAGGAAGGGAAGCTGGTGCAAAAGAAATGATTAAAATATGCTCTTGAAGGAGCCATGCTAACTAACGCAGCTGAACAGAGCATGCAACAGGGGATTAACCCGCAACAGAATATACAGGGTAATGTAGGATTTTACCCGAGGGGAAGAGGTTTTAGAGGAAGAGCATGGCAGAGCAATCAGGGAGGTTTCCAAAATAATCAAGGAGGTTTTCAAAATGTGCAGAATGGTAGTCCAGATTTGTTGGATTATTTTCCTTTTCGGCAGAATTTATTGGAATAGGCAGATCTATGACTGCTGGAACTCACTAGGCATCTGAAACATAAGATGCACTCCATAAAAGTTCATGCACCAGCTACTTCAAACTTGGGCATTACTTTAAGGACATAGAGTCTCACAGATTCTAAATAAAAATGATCAAAAGAGAAGTGCCTCAGAGAATGATGTTGGTACTGAAACGCCTGGAATATTTTGATGAGGATATAGCTAAAGTACCTGTCTCAGTGTGGACTACAGGACCCTATGACGTAGGCCTCTTGGAGGGGGTGGGAGAAGTGAAAATTAAACTAAAGCCATGAGCAATTCTGCCAAGAGTCCGACAATATCCCATGTCCAGACAAACAGACCAATGGAATTTTAAGACAATCTCTCCGATGATGGACCAGAGCATCTTAGTGATGTCAGAATCGCCATGCAATACGGAGGTTTAGCCTGTCAAGAAATCAAAGGGGGTGGTCTTGGCATTTAATCCAAGATTTGAGGCCATTAAACAATATTGTTGAAGCCGAGTTCCCTTTAGTCCCTAATCCATCTACAATTCTATGTAATATACCCGTCGAGGCTAAACATTTCATGGTGATTGACTTGAAAAATGCCTTTTTCTCAATCCCGTTGCACCGGGACTCACAAGATCTGACGTCATTCACATTCAGACAAATGCGTCTGAAAAGCACGAGGCTGCCACAGGGATACTGTGAGGCCCCATCCATTTTCAACAGGGTCCTGCAGATGGTCTTAAGCAATATCGCATTAGAAAGTGTTGTCTTGCAGCATGTAGATGAAATCCTTATCTGCAGCATCACAGAAGAGCAGTGCAGACACAATTCGTTCCAACTACTGACTATACTGGCTGAAAAAGGTTATAAGGTTGACAAGGAAAAGCTACAATATTGTCCACAGGAAGTGCTGTACATAGGCCAGTTAATCTCTCATGAAGGGAAGAAGGTAACCCCAGAAAGAGCTGAGACCATATTGAACACGGCCAAGCCACCCATGATAAAGCAAATGCAGAGCTTTCTAGGCCTGTGCAACTATGTTAGGGCATGGGTGTTCGATTACAGCTCGTATACTAAGCCTTTACTTCAGGCCCTAAAGAAGGCCCAAATGACAAAGGAAATACATGAATGGTCTGAGGCGATGGAGAAAGGGTTTTCTGAACTCAAGGGAGCAATTTGTACAGCTCCAGTTCTCAGTATTCCTAACTATGGAGATGAATTTTACCCATTCTCACACACAAGTGGCAGCGTCGTGACGGCAGTGCTCGCTCCAAAAACTTTGTTGGGGTACAAGCCTCTAGCATATTACAGTTGGAATCTGGACCCAGTAATGAAGGGACACTTCCCATGCAATCAAAGCTTAGCTGCTGCAGCGTTCGTCATAGAGAAGGCGCCAACCATTGTAATGGGATTCTCCATGACTTTGTATGCTGAGCACTCATTATTTGCCATTCTAGTGAAACCTAAGGGCACATTAACGTCTCAGAGAGCTTCTGCTTATGAAGTGATCATATCCAACCCATCGATTAAAATAGTCTGAAGTAAAACAGTGAACCCAGATCTGTTCATAGCTGAGCCAGTCACTGATGGAGAACCTATACATGACTGTGCAAATTATGAAGAAATCCATGACGAAATCCCCAGGGTGAAAGAAAATTCCCTGGTGGGAGGGGAGATCGTCTTTATTGATGGGTCTTTAAGAATCGATCAAGATGACGGACAAAGATACACAGGCATCGCTGTAATGAAACACACAGCGAATGGAGAATTTTGAGTACTCTTCAGATCATGAATACCATCTCATTATTCAGCACAGGCTGCAGAATTGCTGGCGTTGATACTCGTCATCGAGAATCACGCAGACCAGGAAGTAACGGTGTACAGTGACTCCGCCTATGTGACGTCAACAATGTACGCAGGCTTAGCACGCTGGAAAAGGAGGGATTACCTCCGAGCAGACGGCACACCAGTGCAGCACGCAGCCCAATTGGACAGGCAAATAAAGGCACTAGAGTTCCCAGTGGGCATAGCGGTCATGAAATGCACCACCCACACGAAGGGGACAGATTTTGTGTCACGCTGAAACCATGCAGCAGACACAGAAGCCAAGCGAATGGCATCCAAAAATGAGACGGTTATGGAAGTGGAAGTGGCGTGCACCAATGAAAGGGTGATGGTGGCACGAACCACACCTGAATCCTATAGCAATTTGGGACAAACACAACTAATGGAAATTCAGGGGGAGGCGCCGCAGGAAAAGAAGAACTTGCTGAAACATCGAGAGTGTTCTTTAAACCCCTCGGACAGCTTGTGGAGGCAAGACAGCACTGGTACTAAAAATAGCGCTGGAGCAGTTACATTACCCGGCGCATATCACAAAGGAGAATCTAGCAGCAACGCTCGCGGAAGACTGGTTCATACCGAATTTAGCTGAGCATTTTGCATTCTTTATGGTGAGCTGCGTAATCTGCCAGCAATTCACCGCTGGGCACACATTAAAAGTAATGAGAGGATTCATCCCCAGGCCAAATGGGCATTTCCAGCACTTGCATGTCGACTATGTCGACATGATTCAAGTATGCAACAGGTACAGATACTTAATTTTCATAGTGTGTCCATTCTCTAGATGGATAGAAGCAGGTCCATGTACACACCCAAACTCTACCTGTGTGGCCAAATTCCTAGTGAGGGAAGTGTTCCCTAGGTGGGGGGTGTGCGAAGTGATGAGGTCAGATAATGGGGCTCATTTTGTAAATGCAGTCTTTGAGCATATGAGCTTGCTGCTTGGCATAAAGCACAAGTTCTCATTGGTGTATCATCCAGAAGGTAATGGGATCTGTAAGAGGCTCAACGGCTTGTTAAAGGAAAGGGTAGCCAAGTTGAAGCTTACTCTAAATAGAGGATGGTTGCACTGCCTTCCTCTGGCACTGTATGCTCTTCGGAAACCAACCCGGCTCCAACCATCATCTTATGCCATACGAGATAGTCACAGGAAGGAGAATGAAATCTCCCCTAACCCCTCGAGACAGAGCTAGATGTGATGCCCAGTCAACCCGAGATATCCTGGGATCCGAAATGCAAAGGTACCTGAACTGCATGACATCCAGCCTAACTGTAATTTCAGATCAGCTGCAACAACAACGAAAAGGCTACAGCGCAGCACTAAACACAGATGGAGACACTACCCCAGACCCAGTTCAAGGTCTACATGTTCCACTCATCTTCCCTGGAGATACTGTGTTAGTAAGGAATCACATGAGGAAAAGGTGGGTCGAGCCAAGATTCAATGGTCCTTTCATCGTGGAGGACTGCACTCCGTCAGCTGTGAAGTTGCAGGGCAGGAGAGCATGGATTTTTCTCAATGACATTAAGCCCTATATCGGAGAAAGCCCCCTAGCTGCACCCCAGCACGAAGAGACTACAGACGACGGGGAAGAACCACAGCACATGCA
This sequence comes from Ambystoma mexicanum, assembly GCF_040938575.1. Taxonomy (NCBI): domain Eukaryota; kingdom Metazoa; phylum Chordata; class Amphibia; order Caudata; family Ambystomatidae; genus Ambystoma; species Ambystoma mexicanum. Next base: position 534,213,094 of record NC_090939.1, read on the forward strand.
GACAAGATCCATGACGAGGAAGAAAGACGCATGAGCAGCAAAGAAAAGACAAAGTTGTGGCTTCACTTGGACACTTCCTCTAGACGAAAGGGGATAAAGACATAAAAAGCCTACACTCCTAGTTGCAGGGTGAAGAAGAAATTGCGGACATAAGCCACAGCACGTTTTGTTGACACAAACTCGTGAGCTGAATCACATGTGAGCCGTGATGAGCAAAAGACTATGACAAACTTTGATCAAGGACTTTTTCATTGAAAGCAAATACAGTATCCTGATTCACACAGTACCGAGACTTTGTTTTGCAACACTTATCGTGTCCCACAGCAGGGACATCACAAAGGACGCGGTTACTTACTTCCACTTAGTGTTAGTGTCATATCTGTTGCTGGTGGGAAGGCTCACCAGTCTCACAGACTTTCTACAAGATCCTGACAACGAGAAGGTAATCAGACACCTGCTTACTGTCATTGCAGAAGAGTTCATCGTACTCCCAGAGTACGGTGAGAACATAAATGCTTCCACCACAAACGATTCTAGATGAACTCATCACTACACTCTTCTTTCGAATAATTGAGGATTGTCAATCTATTGTCGGGAGAACAACAGACACATAGATATTCATCCGAGATCCAGCAAACGCTGAACATTTGAGCCAGCTCTTGAACAAAATTAGTTATTTAGCCGCACTCCACGCAACCGGACAGTGCAAACATTGTTCACGTCAAGGAAAGGACACATAATCTTGAAACCCAACAAAGACTCGACGAATGTCATTATCACCAGAAGATAGCAGATATGCATACCATGTCTTCTTTCAACTCATTGAGAACTTTCCAGAGCTAGTGGGAAGACCAACCAATGTTGACGTACTTACATTTCTCAGAGATCCAGTAAAGAGTACTCAACTAAACATGCTCTTGCATGCCATTATAGCTCAAATAAAAAATTCTAATGTCCATCGACTTCTTAGCAGATCCTGAAGAGACCTTCTGCCGAGGGACAGATCGAGGGAGCAGAGTCAAGAACTTTATTTGTTATATTTTTTGTTATTTTTCTCCTCTATTTCTTCACACTGACCAGCGTCCAACGTATCCTCAGGACTGAAGCAGATTAGAGGAGTGGACTGGGAACTTACGTATTTTGAACATGCACAGTAAAAGTGTCTCATCGAAGTGTTATTTTAATCTATTTGTCCCATAGTTTAGCAAAGGAACTGTATCCTGTACCAAGAGACAATCATCTCCCGCAAGAGGGGGGACACGTGTGAAGCACTTGACACTTTTGACACAAAACTGTTCAAAGAACGACATTGGGTGGGGGAACAATAACAATAACATTTGGCGAATGATCGAGATGGGGCCCAGAACAGTGACCTGGTCCTCCCACAAGCAGAGAGGCACCCTCGCTTCTCTGGAAGAAAATGCTGTTGCCTTACCTATCGAACTACAATGTATTATGTATTATAATTGTCATTATTTTCCTGTCATTAACAATCAGAACTGCATTCGTCATTGGTGCACAAAGCATTCCAAATTCAGTAACCCACCTGATGATGTACGTATGAAATCCACAAGAGCACCCAGACCTTATATAGTCATTCCAGTCCCTAGTAAATCTGATGAGAGAGTAATGAAGTTGAAATGAACATGATTAGTAGTGATACACACACATCTATGGTAACAAATCAACAGGAAAGACAGAGACAGGGTCCGCACGAAAAGAATGAAGACAAAGCACTGACACATACACGCACACACACACAGAATGCACACGAGATGGGCCTAGAATCAATAACCGCAGAACCGCAAACAAAAGCAGCAGAGAAGATGAGATTGCCTGCTGAAAAACCAGTCCAAGGAAATCATGAGAGGAATAGAGAAGAATCAAGAAAAAAGCCAACAAAAGAAGCCCTCAAGAGGACTGAAGCGGCCTCAGAAAAACTCACCACAAAGACACAAATGTTAGTAGATCTTCTACTACCGCACATAACCAGAGTAAGAAAACTACAAGAGGAACTGAAGAACAAACCGACAGGGATTGAATCTACAAGTACACATGGTCCAAGACAAGAGACAAGCACCAGGTCTACAATTCAGCCATATACCGAACCAGGCTTAGGCTGGGTGGCATGGGAACTTGCACGCAGCAGGGAAAAAATGCATGAGGACCAGGAAGAAGCTGACAGATGCTTTTCCACTCAAATGGTGAAGGTGAAGAGAGCTATACCATGGACCGAAATACCTATGAGTCCTCCAGCAAGAAAAAGCTATACAGATGCATTTAGGGATTTAGTTATAGCAAACTACAGGAAGACTCTAAGAATCAAAAGAAGCCTGAACTAAATGACTACCTGTATAGTACAGCACATCTGGGAAACAACATTTGGTACCAACACATGAAGGAAGTTGGAATAGGAAATTCAGAAGGATAATGCTTCATCTGTGCACTCCTACCGTACAGCATGGGGCAGTCCAAGATCTTCGTAGCTGTAGAAATTGATGTCCCGACAGCACACTGTCTCTCACACGTAGCAATGTGCAACACCAGAGAACAGTTCATGGGAAGTGATGTCTCTTTGATATGGACAACTGAAGCAGCTTAGCCCGATGAAGATGATTATGTCCAGGACATCAAGACAAGAAATAGAGCCCACACTAGGAATCACGTGATCAGGTACGAGAAACCTGAAGTGAAAGGAGCAGGAATAAAATGGGAAATAAACCCAAGGCTGGATGTCCAAGAAAGAATTCCAGAAGAGGCGCAGATCTGGAAAAACAGAGGCCAAATGCAGATTTGGGGAACAGTTCTTTCTCCAAATGGATGGGAAGAAGGAGAAGTAACCTTCCGAGCCTGGATGGTTTTTGGAGCCTTCAAGGAAGCAATAGAAAACTCACAGAGGTTGTGCAAACCCTATGGCTAAAACTTACAAAATTACTGACATCGGTCAAAGACAGAGGAGGACCCTTACAGATAGTGCCATTAGAGAGCCAAAAACTGTGTTTTTCGGAACAAGGGCAGAGGAAGATGGGAGATAACCAGAACTATGGACACATTTTTAAGGCTCCAGGAATGACGTATTGGGACTGTAGTAATTATGGATCATTATTGGGCGTGGGGATCCAAAGCATACATAAGACTGCCAAAAAACTGGGGAGGGATATGCACAATAGTGAACGTCCACGTACCAGCACTAGTGATCCCGAAAAGTGACCTGAATATTGACAGTTTCCCGAAAGCAGATGCTCACCTGAGGAAAAGGAGATCTGTGGAGCTGACATCCCGAATAAAGAGAGAAAATTACTTCTCTGCCAAATCAAAAGCAGCATTTCATGCAATCCCATATGAACACAGGCTGTTCAGCCTCACTTCATCAGTGTTCACAACGATCCTCATGCCAAGATTTCAGTTTGGAGCAAACACTAAATGGTTCGAGATAACCAGATGGTAGTTATTGCAAACCATCAACTCAACAATAAAGGGATTCAATGGAATCAAGGAAGAGTTAAGAGCAATCTGACTGATGACTCTCCAGAACAGATATTTACTTGACATGATCACAGCTATGGATGGAGGAATTTGTGCAAAAATAGGAGAATCATGTTGCACATTCATACCTTCTCACAATGAAGACAATTGAACTTTAACAGAAGCCATAGGTATGCTGACAAACCTACAGAACCAGATGATCAATGAAACCGAATAAGTTGACGATGACAACTGGTTTGGATCCCTGTTCTCATGGGTACCACAATGGATGGCGGATGCATTCAAGTTCTTAGGAGCCCTACTAGTAATGAAATTACTAGGAGTTTGTTTCATCAAGATAATAATCCAACAATGCCAGAAAAATGCGAAGAAAGCCATAGGGATGAAAATCATGATTGATGTTGAACCAAGATGGAAGCCCAGAGACCTAACTGATGACGAAATAAGAAACTTTGTGAAGGCCAGCGAGTATGCGCCAGAAGGAACAAAGTTTCTGTATCCCAGGTAACACAGAAACTATGAAGGAAAATGGATCTATTGCAGCCCGAATGGACAATGTAAACTAATGACATGGAATAAAGGTGAACATGTAAAGACAGCAGGAAGCCTGAAGGGAGTGATAAAAATATGGACTCCAAAGAGACACTCGTTCACACCATCATGCACAAACCCAGAAGACGAAGACGAAATGGATACAGAAGAACCAAGTAAGATGAATCTAAAAGAGGAAGCGGAGTGGCGATAAACCGACCAGAGGGGGGAGTGTAGAGGAAGTCCCAAATACAATCTGCACTCCAGTGGCCCACTTTGAAGTACTAAGAACGTTCACATCGAGATATGTGACGTATGATGAGCAAATAAACCAGCAGAGAGCCGCACTAGGGCTTTGACCAGTGCCAATCAGAAGAACAATACCTATTGAAGTGCCAATATCCAGGCAACCATGGACAGTAGGGTATCAATTGAGACAACCATACCAGCAAATGACATAAAATGAAGATTGCTTAAACACTGCCCCAGAAGAAACTCAAAAGGCCTTAATTGAAGCCGAATGATGACAACACGAGGGCCCGGACAAACTCACAAATGAAAGAAATGACAATCAATGATGGCACACAGAGACGAACAGTCATGAATAAGGACAGCATGAACTTAGAAGGAGAGACGATGTTGAAATATAAGGAAACCTAAACCGTAAGCAGGATGAAGATATTCAACCAGCTAATGCCTGTACATATGCTTGTAACACAAGAAGCTAAGAAACCAGTGCGGCTTGCGATGCTAAGTAGAAGAATAGAGCGGCATGCGCCATTATACATAATCTACCTCAACGAAGCACATTATATAGGTGCGATTCCACTTTATACAAAAGCAGAACTAACCCAGGTTACTAAGGGTCAAGCAGGCCAGGATTTGTGTTATAGCAAAAGGCAAGAAGAGGGGCCTGAACCGAAACTCAGCAAGAAGCAGCTCACGTCTGGGAAGTCGAGGTCAAACCAAGAATGGGAGGCGGATAGTAACTTCGGAGAATCGAAACTTAAGGAGCAGAGCAGCCTGCCCCGTGAAGGTTGAGATAAGGAGGCCCAGGCAGGTGGCGGCCGAAAGTAAGAAATAAATGCACAAATAGAAGGAAAACTAAGCAAATTCACGGTGTGCTAACACGTGACCAGCCAAGAGCGAAGAGGTACCAACGTCTGATGTCACCCCAAGCAGAAGATACCATAACCTTCCCTCACAAGAAGCTACAGTTTCGAGGTCTACCACAGACAACTAATTGACACATAGCAATAAAGTACTGATTAATGGAAGGGACACTGGATGAATCTTGGGGCATCCTGTATCTGGGTGTCCATCCTGCATGCTGCTAGTTACGGTGGAGATTTATGCTTGGGGTTGTAGCCAACCCAATCACAATGGACCAAATAATCTAGGGTCCTATAGATAGTAGAACGAATGGGACGTCGTACTTGTAGTGACGTTTTACATGAGTAATGTTAGAGGGAAGGGCGTAGACGCCCACCTGATAAGGGTTATCCAATCCTCACACTCCATTACCATATACAGATATAGCATCTATACATAAGTTATCTTTTCCAACCAATAGAATTGCACAACAAACTTTTGAGTGTTATACGTCAATGATGACGAATTTTGGGTATAACTATTACTGTTTGAATGAAGATTGTTGGGAGTTGAAGTGAGACGGACCATTGCATCATTGTTGATCTTCAGGTTTTCCAGTTTCTTGTACTGGTCATTAAACGGACTCCCCTTTGATTGGTGTTGGAGTAAGAAACCTGCACCCCCATCCACCTCAAGGTGCAGCTATCTCGTCTTAAAGTATTTGAGAGCGAGCTCTGATTTTATGGGCCAATCAGGGGTTAATCGCACTTGTTTACAGGTACCCGTCAACAAATGGCTTCATCCAGGAGCACAGTTTACTGCGCAACCCAACCCGGACACTACCAGACCAATCTTGTGGCACATTCTACTATTAATAACGGTAGCAGAATGTATCAACATGACATCACTGGGAATCCAGCTAGCATACCCGTCCCAATTTCAACTTTTCAACACTTCGACCATAATGGTCAATATCCTGGTCAATATCCTGAGACTACTGTGCTGCAATCTACTATATCTTGACATTTGGTGCCAACTGTTCCTTGTCTGACCAATTCCCAGGCTAAGGTTGCCACTCAAAAATGTTCTAACAATATGCAAGTGGCCCATATGTCCAGTCAGTATTTGAATTCCAACACCTTGAGCACTAATTTAGCATTCACTAAAGCCCCATTGTATAGTAAACTGCAACTTCTTGTACCCGATAAGGGAGAAATCCTACTTCATTTATAAATCAAGGCTCTAGTATGAATACTTATGTGCCCAATCTAGAATTTAACTGCGTAAATGAAAGTACCTCGAACTATGATCCCAAAACTAATTTAGCTCATTTGACTAATCATTCGCTACACAATTCTAATGTATCATCATTTCCCAATGTGTTCAATTAACTTGAGCAAGGTGGGATGCTTCCTTTTGGAAAATGAGTTAAGCTTGTAGAACTTAACCTGAGTGTGGAAAGCCCTTTCCTTAACCACACCTTGTTAATTGGTCAATGGCAAAACAATGCTTGATTAATTAATATTAGTTCTGAGGATATGCACCACATTGAATTACTCAAAGTTGATAGCCCCACCAACTGGGCCCTAATTGAGTGTATTTCTCCAGCGGTTGTCACACTTCATGCACTTTAGATTTGTGTAGATTAGGTTTTGAACTTACTGTTTGTAGAAAGTACACTACCTCTTCAAAATACTTTCCTAAATCTAACATTAGGACACTGAATCCTGATTCTATTGTACCTTTAAATAATTTGACTTCTGAAAGGTCTAACATACATGCTACGCTGGCCAAAAACAAGGCACCTGCGAAAGGGCAAAGGCAGGTGTTGCATTGGCTGTCAAACACACTGCGTATCAAAAAGAACAACTGACTTAATCATGTTAAGAAAAGCATTGATTGGCTATGTTGGAACACTAGAGGTTATCATACTTTTTTTTATTTCATTGCAAGGGCTTTTCTCATATCACAAGCTCTGACATTTTTCTATTGCAAGAAACCTGGCTCATGAAGGAATTTAGCATGGATGGCTATCAGGTTATTTGATGTCCTGCTGTTTTTAAATCTAGAGGAAGACTGATGGGGGCCCTGGCTATTGGTGCTCAGGTCCAATTTAAATTAACTTCCTTTGAGTCTGGCCCCATCTCTTCCCAAGTTTTATCTGCTGTTATTGATGATCCACAGTATCTACATGGCAAAATATTGATAATAAATATGTATGATCCTCCAGAAGTCAAGGGTTCTTTCAATGTTCAGAATACTGTTGATGGACTGTCGATGGACTTTTAGCCACCTGGTCAGTATCGGGCGCCGGAGGCAAGATAATCTTAACTGGTGATTTCAATTCTGCTGCGTTATTTACTCTTTTCACATCAGAAGCACCAAGTGGGGGGCCCTAATTGATTCAAATGACTGGCATTGCTAGAACCAGAGAGTTCAAATGAATGATCTGATTTATTCTACCTGGTCCAATGGGCAATCTTTTTCCTGTCTAGATTATGTTGTTGCTGATCATGATACTAGATTGAGATGCAGCAATCTGATGATGAAGCACACTAAACTTAGCGATCAAACCATTTTGAGATGGACAGAGGTGCTTGACACTCCTTCTACTTAGAAGCACATAGCTTCTAAAGTTACAGTTAATGTGCAGGGTAATCGCCTAATCTGGACAGAGCAGAGCATTAATATTTTCTCCAAATATATCTCTGGCGATTACATAATCCTGTTGGATTGGCGAGATGGTCACAACTGGGACTTGAAGTGGATGCTGGATTCACTGGGTAACCAGCTATGTCCTCACTGTAGGAAAGTGGGGAGCGATGGAGGGGGCAGTGGTCCTTTTGACATTGCTATCCAAAATAAAAATACAGAATGCCACCGGGCTAGAGAGCTGTTTAGGAACAATCCCTCCATCTCCGTTGTGGAGAAGGGTAGGCAGGTATCTAGCATCTCAACATGTTATAAAAATTGGCTGAGGGCTCACAAATCTCTGTTACCAATGCTAATTGGATATTGCTCTTAAATTTGCTGTGTGGTACTGAGAACAAAAGAATTCTGATCATGATTAGATGATATTCTGCTAGTAATTCTCTGGTCGATAACATCATCTCCAACTAGGAATTGACTGCAGCAATAAAAGAATTGGATTTTGATGCCCATTGCAAAACCTCCAACATAGAAGTGCGCCCTTATTTTTTGGATCAGGTGCTGACCTTTGATTTTGATGATATCTTGTTCATCATCAAAGGTACAGATAATTCTAGGGCTCCCTGTCACAAATGCAATAATCAAAGCTAATCCTTTGTTTTCGGCCAATACCCTAATGCGTCTTTATTGTAACATCATGACATCCAGCATAAATCCCTCCAGCTGGCGTAGTCTGTATTTATCACGGTATTCAAGAAAGAGGACAATAAATACCCCAATAACTACAGGCTTCTGCAGAAGTCTGTATATATCACAGTATTCAAGAAAGAGGACAATAAATACCCCAATAACTACAGGCCTCTGGCCATGCTGGACAGTAGCCAGAAAATGTTTCCTAGTTTGCTGCTTGATAAACTAAATAGTTGGGTTCAGGAGAAAGGACTACTTCATAAGCTTCAAACATGTTTTCACAAGGGCCATGCGACCATGTTAAATATTTGTATTCTTGAAAGTCTAGTGGCAGAAGCAGAATACAACAAAGATAAGAAATTGTATCTCTGCTTCATAGACTTTAATAAAGCATTTGATTTGGTATTTCGTGATCGCCTCTGGGGTAAACTCCGTAGCTGGGGAATTGACCACAGGTCATTGTACCTCATTAAAGAACTCTACTCAGATACGTACCTAGTAGTCTGCATTAATCAGGAGGGTCAGGTGATGCAATCTATCCCAACCAACAATCGTTTGAAGCAGGGCTGCATCCTCGTTCCCCTGCTTTTTAATTTGTATATTTAAGATTTGGCTATGGCAACTGGCACAGTACATAACTTCCCCCCTGTTTTGGGATGTGATCTGGTTGCATGGCTTGGATATGCTGATGAAACCAATGTATTGGACCACACTCATGATCCACTAATGACCTGTGTCTTTTTGGCAAGGTGACTAATGTAAAAGTAAACATTAGTAAAACTAAAATATTAATGATTGGCTTGGGCTCTCAGAAGAAAAAAATCAATTTGTTTGGAAGCTAAATGATGCTGTGTTTCAAGTGGTAGAGAGTTATCTTTGTTTAGGGGTTTCTATTAAATCCCAGCCTAAATGTGCATTCTACAGTGATTTCATTATGCCTAAGATTTTAAGAAAGTGGTGGGCTTTAAGGAAGTTCATTAATAATAAGGGTGGTTTTAACACTGAAGATTTGATATCGGTCTACAGGACCAGCATCATGCCGGACATTCTTTCCGGCACAATTAATTTGCTGGAATAAGAAATTTAATGGCTGGAGACTGTGGAGTGAAAGATTTTACGCGCCATCCTGTGTTCCCGTCGAGGCCCTAAGATTGGAGCTTGGTCCCTCCTCACTGAGATAGATCTGGTTACTCCAGCATTGTAAATGTGTCTTATCCCTCCACTCCCCCACTTTAGATGTTAATTGTCTACTGGGTCTGATTGCTAAACATTATGACCGGTTCAATTCTAATCCTCTTCTGTAGAATCTTCAGGAAACCATTTTTGGCTGATATATATGTAACGTTTGAAGAACTGATCATTTCCACGAGCGTAATGAGTACATTCAAAGATAAAACAATAGCTTGGGATGCAAGTCTAAACCTCAGCAACCTGCATAACAAAAGAAGTTATTTCTCATTTGCTACTCAAGTTTTTTGTCTTAGTGTACCTCATTCTTAGCTAGTCAAACCCTGCACTAATCAGCTTAAGAGAATTATTGTCTATATGAGATTCAATATTCTTCCCACTAGGGAACTTATGGGGCGATGGTCGGGGATGTCTTATGAAGAGAGATTCAGTCATTTGTATAGCAATAAAGTTGATACTATTCAGCATATACTTACTAGTTGTCCTAAGTTAGTTGCTCTTCATGTAAAAGGCTACTGACCACTGACCAACTATTAGAAGTGGATTGACACATACCCTGGCCACAGACAGACAAAACTAACATAATATATAAGATGCTGTCACTTACAGCAGGCAGAGGGAAGTGGATTTATGAGTTAGAAAGGGATACAGCAGTCTTGACTTTGGCGATAAGAAACATGGAAGGCTTTTTTGCTGCCATGTTGGGCAAGCAATCAGAAGACATTTGAAAATGGGCAGTGTACCCTGGGATGGCCCAAAATAAGAGACATGATGGGGCACTTTTTAACAATTGTCAGGCAGATGTTTGGAGGGCACTCCGAATAAAGTTCCCAGACACATTAGACATGAGTGTGATAAATACACAAAAAATGGGGCCAGAATAGGACCCAGCTGCTTAAATACAAGACTTAGAAGAGAAATGGCATTTAGAAACGAGGGAAGCTTGTGGAAAAAATATAGGAATTTGTTATTACATTTTATGTCAGGGACTCCCCGAAGAATTACACAGGCAGTTAAAGAAAATTGTGACGATTGAGTCAAAACCATGGCCCGAGATGCAATTGAAGAGTGTGCATCATTGTCAATTAAAACAAGAGAAAGACAAAAAAAGGTGGAGTAAAGAAAGTTAGAGGAAGCAAAGAGGTACAAAGGTAATTGTCAACAGAGCAGAGAGGAGGATTTAATGGAGGACAGCAATGATTTGGGGATTTGGAGCACAGTGCTGGTCATGTGGAAAAGTAAGACACATTTCATGGGTTTGTAGAAGTATTTATTTATTTATTTATTAAATGTTCTTGTAAAATTGTTCCACATGCCCATGGACATCAGGGCGCGCACACATAAAACAACAGGTCAGACAAGAAGCACAGAAAGCATTAAAACATTGCGAAGAAGAGGAACAAGGACAAAACCCAGGATCCGAAATGGGAGAAAAACTCGAGCATGTGCAACAGGCCTAGTCAGGTTGTAAATTGAAAAATAGCATTTTGAGCTCTTTCTTAAACTTAGCTGATGTCTCGGCCACTCTAAGTTTGAGAGGCAATACATTTCACAAATTGGGGCCTTGCACATTAACACTGCCCCAACAGGCCTTCACTAATCTGAATCTAGATTTAACCAGTTTAAAAACAGTGTTGAGATCTCAGAGACGGCTAGGAATGCGTGATTGGAGGCACACAGTAAGATACGGAGGTGCTGTGTTCATCACACATTTATATGTTAGAGTTAGGATGTTATCCTAATTCTCAATTTCACAGGCAACCACTGTAAGCCCCGCCTAGCCGCAGTAACATGGAATAACCTGTCCATGTCCGAGACTGCCCACACTGCACCGTTCTGCGTGACCTGCAAGGCCTCTATGATGGAGAGCATACAGCCACTGAGCAGGTTGTTACAATAGTCCAATCGAGTATTAATAAGGATTTAAGCCACCCCTAAGGTTTTAACCTTTTTAGCCCCCGGGATAAACGTTCCCAGAAGTAAAACATTTTTGTACTCTGCAGCGAGTGACCTCAACTTGCAGCTTGAGGCTACAAATAGAAGCTCTGTTTTACTGCTATTTAATACCAAGGAATTGGCTGCGATCCACGCATCGATGGACTTATGAATGTAGTTTAGCTTGACTGCATCCTCAGTATATAAACCAGAGAGTTTTACAATTACCTGCATATCACAACATAGTTAGCCACCTGGACACCCAAGCTGATCAACAATAGCAGAAACGGGATCAAGTAAACATTAAACAAAGTTGGCAAAATAAATTACCCCTGGGGAACACCAGAGGTAACCGAGGTAGTGTCCTAAAAAAACCTCACCTTCTTTCACCCGAGAGTTCCTGGGCCCAAGAAAGAAGAGCAGGAGGAAAACATCAAAAGTGGCAGAAATGTGGCCCAATAGACTGGTCTGAATATCCACTGCCATATAGTGCTAGACAGCAGGATTACAATGCCCAAGATTATACACAGTATCAGCCAACCCAGACACAGGTGAAACAAATAGAGCAAATACACCAGGCAGTACAGCCACAAATACAGCAACCGCAGTAGGCTGTACATTTTCATATGTAGCAAGCACAAGTGCAACTACAAGTACCCGAAAAGACAATAGCAAAATGGGATGCAAACATATTGCTGCAAGTACCGCCAGCACATAGAGTAGGGGCATGACAGTAGTGGGAGGGAATACCTTTAAGGGGCCAGGACTGAACGTGTATCCACAATAGGACAGCCCACAGAGTGACTTGATGTACCAAGTTGTATCAATTACCCCAGACCCACAAGTGGAACTGGGGGTGAGGTTGACAATAGGTGACACAACTTTTTCTTTTTGGTTGGCACTGGGCTAACAAGATTCTGTGTTAGAGAGGGAAAGTTCTGAATGTCAGGAATATCAATTGGTGCACAAGGATTCTCTGTGGCTATGACAATGGTTCCTTCTACAGATAAATTGCCCATAACAATAGGAGAACATGAGATGGCTATGCCATTATTATGTTCTTGGAAAAAAGTAGTTAGCATTTTGGGAAGAGACTTGATGACCTAGTTAAACATGACCATTTCTTTCACTGTAGAGGGGATAATATGTTCAACACCAGTTATCCATTATGTGAACATGAAAGAATTAATGGGGGCATTTTATGGGCAGAAAGCACAAAGAGGGGTGCCACTAAACACAGATGTTTTCCTTTATCGGGTACAAGTGGTATTGGCATGGCTTCCACAAATACAGGATCAAATGTTGAGAACACCCACATAACTTTTCTTTAGACCAGAGGTACCCAAGTATGCGGTAGAAGGGAAAACTATTACACAGTGATAGCAAGAGAGGAAAGAGTAATATTGCTGGGAGTTGATGACGAAGGAGTAACCTGATGCACAGTAATAGTGCTTGACTAAGCACACTTACTTACTGACTTGACTGATGACAAATTGTTTGAAGATGATTATTCAGATGACGAGGTGATGTTCAACATCTGAATTTACCTAACAGTTGCAAATATAGAACAGATAGGTTCCCCAAACAATCATGCTGGTAAGAAAAGTACCATAATTTTTGCCGGACGATTTGGCAAATGTGCCATGTTCATTGTGGACTTCCAGTCTATCCAATGTCAGCTTATTCAAAGGAGTAGGAGCGGTCTAGATAAAACTGAAAATGTGTCATTTTACCATGAGTAAAACAATATCCTATTTAATAAGAATCCGACAAAGGTATCTATGAAACTATAGCCACCCTGATATAACAAGGTATATCAGTGCCTTCAGAATCCCCATGCATTACATCGGCATAGCCACTAAGAAAGGAAACAGGGGGTCTTGCAGATTTATACAGGATTGACGCCCTTTGAACAATATTGTTGAGGCAAAATTTCCATTGCTGCCAAATCCTGCCAAAATATTATGTAACATACCACCTTAGGCCCTAATGTTTTACAGTAATTTACCTGAAAATGCATTCTTCTCCATCCCCCCTGCATGAAGACTCACAAAATATGACTGCTTTTACCTATCGTGGATTCCGATAAGAGCAAAGTCACCTCTCACAAGTGTACTGAGAGTCCACTGAGAGTCCTCCCGTATTTGCAGATGGACTTCAGAAATGTAAAAGCTGGCAGCACAGTATGTGAATGACTTTCTAGTCTCCAGCACCACAGAGGAAAAGAGCAGGAAGGACTATGTGAAACTCTTGACAGTATTGGCTGAAAACGGGCACAGAGTGGCCAAGGAGAAATTGCAATATTGTCAGGAAGAAGTATTATATCTAGGCCAGATAATATCAAAAGAGGGGAGAAAGTTGACACCTGAAAGGGCAGAAACTATTACCAGAATACCCCAGCCAAGTAAATTAAAAGAGCTAAAACTGTTTTTGGGACTCAGCAATTATTGTCGTGCATGGGTCTTTGATTACAGCACATATGTCTGGCCTCTCTTAGATGGACTCAAAGGAGCACAGAAAAAAAAACGTGATCTTATATGTACAGACAAGATGGTAGAAGCCTTTGTTGAACTGAAAAAATCAATAAGTACAGCTCCTGTGTTAGGGATCCCAGACTATAAAAGATTTGTTCCTGTTTTACATTTAAATGGAATTGTGATGATGACTGTTTTCGCAGAACACACTTCAATGGGATGCAAACCACTGGCATTTTATAGTTGGATCTTAGACCCGGTAATGCAAGCCCACTACCCATGTGAGCAAGCATTGCGATTGAGAAATCGACCAATATAATGATGGGCTGTTTAGTTACATATGTTAAACATGCTCTTTTTGCCATTCTTGCAAAGCCCAAAAGCACATTGACTTCACAGAGAGCATCAGGCTATGAACTTATGATATCAAATGCATCAATCAAAATTGTGAGGTGCCGTATAATGAATTCTGCACGGTTCATAGCAGAGCCAGTGAAGGAGGGAGATAAACACTGCTTATTTAGATGACGTGTCCCATGTCAAGGAAAATGCCCTCATTCTCTTACTAGATCGACGATAGATCAAAGCAGCAGCGAAAAGCATAGTTGGACAGAAGTGTTGAAGGAAGAAGAGAGAAGGAGGTTTAAGATAGTGAAAATGCAAGGTTACCAGCACATTTCTCAGTGCCAGCAGCAGAATTAGTTGCCATGATTTTAATTCTTGCAGCACATACAGATGAGGAGGTAACAGTGTATTCCGACTCCAACTATGGGCCTCATTACACGGAAGGCGGTGAGCCATGGCGCTATTAGCGCCATGGCTCATGCCGGTAAAATACCGGCACCGCCTTGGCGGAAAGGGGATTTACCACCCCATTCCAAGGTTGGTGGGGCGGTAAATCCCCCTTCTGCCATTGCCCATCCCCATTCCCATTTCTGCCCCATAGGGCTCTATGGGAATGGGGAAGGCGCTAATTACGGCACCGCAATTTTGCATTGCTGTAATTAGCTCCGAGGTCCCTTAGCGGGTTGGTTTTTAACGCCTGCAAAAAGCAGGCGTTAAAGCACCAACCCGCTAAGGGACCTCGTTATAAGGCGGTAATGGTTAACGGTCACCGTGTAATGAGGCCCTATGTGTTGTTAACAGTACACTCAGGACCGTAGCATTGGGAAAGGAGGGGATTCTAGCACATAGATGGCATAACAGCACAGCATGCATCATTTGTAGAGAGCTTATTAAAAGCATTTCATGCAGTACGGAAGCTGCATATGCAGAAGCCAAAAGGGCAGCATTGTTCTCCAAGATATTAGACATTACAACTTCCCCAATCAAATGTACAAATGCACTTAGCATGGCAATGAAAGAAGGTTTTAATGTACTTCCAGTAACACAGATTGTAGAGTTGGAGGGACGCACCTCACAAGAAGAGCAGGAATTTTGGAAGCAAAGCGGGTTCTCATTATCCCCTACAGAGCTAATTTAGTAACAGGACAGCACAGGGAATCCTTTTATGCCTGTTAAGCTACTCACAGTATCGTTCGAACAGTTACATACCACAAGGGAGTGTCTTTCAACATTTATTTCGGATGACTGGGTTGTCCCTAATCTGAACGAGCACGTGGCCAATTTAATAGTTAACTGTATAATATATCAAAAATTCACTGCTGGACATACATTAAGAATTGTGAGACTAGCAATACTGTGTCCTACTGGCATTTGCATAATGATTATGTGGATATGCATCAAACTATAGCTGACAATACATGTTAATGGTAGTATGCCCCATTTCTCTCTGGATAGAAGCAGGTCCCTGCACACATCCAGATGCCATATCGCCTACACAATTCCTCGTACGAAGGTATTTACTAGATAGGGGGTGTCCAAAGGGTTCCGTTCCGACAACGGACCCTATTTTGTAAATTAGGTGTTTGAACACATTACATCTGTATTGGCAATAAGACACACATTCTCATCTCCCTATCATTGCCAAGTGAATGGAATTCGCGAGCACCTGAACAGCCTTTTAAAGGAACACATTTCCAAACTGTAAGACACATTTCACAAAATTTGGTTACATTGCCTTCCCTTGGCTCTTTTAGCCTTACACAATCTGCACGGCTGTGGCCCTCACCTGACACAACATGAGATGGTGACAGGATGTAGAATGACTGTCCCAATTTCTCCTGCCACACATGACCGAACAGGTGGTGAGAATTCAGCAACTGCTTTTGGTAAACAGATGCATGATTATTTGATGGCTATGACTAAATCTCAGAAAATGATCGTCAAACAGGTGCAGGCAAGACGGGGCTCAGCAAGAATCACTGTACATTTAAATGAACATTTTGAACCCGCTTGTTTATTACAACCTCTTCCCCTATATCCTGGAGACCAGGTCCTCTGTTGAAATGTCACTAGCAAGTGGGATAAGCCAAGGTTTGAAGGGCTGTATACAGTTGAGATAGTAGCACCTTCAGCAGTAAAGGTTAGGGGTAGGAGAGCCTGGTTGCACCTTAGTGATTTTAAAAAGTACTGTGGTGATGCCCCTCTGTCAGAATATACAGAGCCAGAAGGGGAAGGAAAAATCCAAAGACCCCAGACGAGGGCAATGACCAGGGTGAATAAGCAGCAAGAGCAGCAGCAGAAGTAGAGACAGTGTGCTGTTTTTCAATTCCAAGTTTATGGAATACTCCTAATTTTTCTAGGAGTTTCGAACATCTATATGATATTTATTCAATGAAAATATATAAATTGGCATAAAAATAATGTATTTCTTTGAAACAGGTGTTTTAATGTGGACATCTACTCTCGTATTAGACAAAAAAGACATTTCTTCTGAAATAGAATGGATTATTTAAATAATATCAAATATTTTCTCTTATTGCCCAAATGGGCTTATGAGCCTCGGTACCTGTAAAAGGAAGATTTTTTGGCTATAATGATTCCGGCATTCTTTTTTGTATACTCTTGATTTTATTTCTCTTATTGTAATACAGTGAAACACTTTAGCACCGAGGTTATGGTAAGGCCAATATTTATTGAGGGTACAACAAGTATAATTCCTGATATAACAGCAGTTGAAATGTAAACTGAAATTCCTCTTGAAGGAAGCACACAAGTTAAAAAAGTAAAAAGATTTGTGCAAAATGACATCAACCACAATATGCAATATTTTGATAATTCCCTCCATGTTGCAAATAACGTGTGGTATCAGCACATGAGCATGGTGGTATGGTAGACGTCTGATGAGAGATATTTCATTTGTTCACTCATTCCATATGCCATGAGTGCCTCCCAAGTGTCCATAGAAACAGAGGTAAACACACACAGAGCACATTGGTTAACACATCTTGCATTATGCACCACAAGAGGGCAATTTCAGGGAAAACAGGTTACCATACAATGGTTAACAAAAGAATATCCCCTTTGTGAGGATAGCTTAATTTTACAAATGCCCCGATGATTAACACAAAAACACAACACATGGTCATGAATTATCAATTGTCTATCCTGCAGAGCAGATACATTAAAATAGAGGACCATAAATTGTCGCACTGTAATGACACGCAAGGGAAAGACATGCCTGGTTGCTGGAATAGACCTCAGTTACACATAGCAGGGAGAGTATTGACTGCAGAAGGATGAGATGATGGACTGACAGGCTATAAAGCACAATCACCAATAATGGCACAAAGGGAGGTTGTGGAGAATGCAAACAGGGTGTGACTCAAAGAGTGGACTGAAGATTCTAACTTCTTAACTGGGTAGAAGATGAAGTAGGACCAGTACCCATAATGCCAATAAAAAAATAAGGAGTGAACAAAGGTTGCCAGCGTATCATGGTCCCATTTGGCAAGAAGGTGGGCACACCTGTTTTAATGGACAACTATTGGTTGTGTGGGTCGAAGGCCCCTATGCAGATCCCTTCGAATTGGGGAGGCATATGCTCCATAGTAGTAAAAGCGTACCAGCTCTGGTGGTGCAACAAAGTGAGGTGCAGATTGGTGTTTTTCCCTGATGAGAGCAAACACCAGAAAGAAAAGATCTCTTGCCCTAAAACACACACAAAGGGAGAATTATTTTTCTGCAAAATCAATTGTGGCCTGTGATGATATACCAGACTAACATAAACTGTTTGGCAATGTTCTTTACCTCCTACCTTGCCCCTGGCTTGCGAGCAGCAACCGATGCCAAATGGTTACAATAGCCAGGTAGCCACAGTGAAGTGAAGGGGTTTAATGCAATCAAAGAGGAGATGAGAGCCCTCAGATTAGGTATGCTCTTGGTCTCATCAGGGCCATGGAGGGGGAAGTCATTGCAAAGATAGGCTCATCTTGCTGTACATACAGGCCAGCAAATGATGAGCAGAATGGGTCACTTACAGATGCCATAATAACCTTACAGGAGTTGCACACTAACAGGGTAATTCATAGAATTTCGCAGAAAAGTGTCGCAAGCGGCTGGCGCAGAGTGTCCGCGTGCGATTGTCTGCGCCAGGCACGTGCGCTAAAACCGATTTCCGCGCACAGCGTATTCATGGATTTCAGGCTCCCAAACCAGCCGTGGCGCAGAGTATCGCAGCGACCCTGCAGCAGCGCCAGTAACGCCCCCAAGAACGCCCTCGCGCAAGGAAAAGCCATCAAAATCGCTAAATCATCGCAAAGGGCTGCGCTAACCCTGGTCCAGTTTACAGGGCTGCCAAACAAGGAACGCAAAGCGGGTAACGTGCATATCAGGGGTACGCGTGAAGTTATACACGCGATTAGCCAGGCTGCCAGGGTACGTGTATTTCAGGGGTGCGCGGGAAGTTCAACACACGATAGTCCAGGGAACGTGTATTACAGGGGTACGCGGGAAGTTCAACACGCGATTGTCCAGGGAACGTGTATTACAGGGGTACGCGGGAAGTTCAACACGCGATTGTCCAGGGAACGTGTATTACAGGGGTACGCGGGAAGTTCAACACGCGATTGTCCAGGGAACGTGTATTACAGGGGTACGCGGGAAGTCTTACATGCGATTAGCCAAGGCACGAGTAATACAGGGGTACGCGTGAAGTTATACACGCGATTAGCCAGGGTACGTGTATTACAGGGGTACGTGGGAATTATCACACGCGATTTGGCTGGGTACGTGTATTACAGGGGTACACGGGAAGTTCTACACGCGAATCGGCTGGGTACGTGTATTACAGGGGTGCGCGGGAATGATCACACGCGATTTGGCTTGGTACGTGTATTACAGGGGTGCGTGGTAATGATCAGACGCGATTTGGCTTGGTACGTGTATTACAGGGGTGCGTGGGAAGTTCTACACGCGATTGGCCAGGGTACGTGTATTACAGGGGTACGTGGGAATTATCACACGCGATTTGGCTGGGTACGTGTATTACAGGGGTACACGGGAAGTTCTACACGCGATTCGGCTGGGTACGTGTATTACAGGGGTGCGCGGGAATTCTCACATGCGATTTGGCCAGGTACGTGTATTACAGGGGTGTGCGGGAATTATCACACGCAATTAGGCTGGGTGGGTCCTCACAGGTGTTCCCTGTACACCCTCCACGGCCCCAGCAGGCAGCCCACAAAACAGGGGACTACCCTGCACACCTGCTCATGTCCCCCTGCACCCCCAGCAGTGCAGGGTCACCCTCCACCAGGCCCCCACTCATGTCTCCCACCACCCCCACCCCCCAGCAGTGCAGGGTCACCCACCACCAGGCCCCCACTCATGTCTCCCACCACCCCCACCCCCCAGCAGTGCAGGGTCACCCTCCACCAGGCCCCCACTCATGTCCCCCTGCACCCCCACCCCCCTGCCACCATGGGCAGCCCCCACCAGGCCCCCACTCATGTCTCCCACCACCCCCACCCCCCAGCAGTGCAGGGTCACCCTCCACCAGGCCCCCACTCATGTCTCCCTTCACCCCCACCCCCCAGCAGTGCAGGGTCAACCTCCACCAGGCCCCCACTCATGTCTCCCACCACCCCCACCCCCCAGCAGTGCAGGGTCAACCACCACCAGGCCCCCACTCATGTCCCCCTGCACCCCCACCCCCCAGCCACCAGGGGCACCCTCCACCAGGCCCCCACTCATGTCTCCCACCACCCCCACACCCCAGCCACCAGGGGCACCCTCCACCAGGCCCCCACTCATGTCTCCCACCACCCCCACACCCCAGCACTGTGGGGCATCTGCCAGCAGGCCCCCACCCATGTCCAACTCATGTCTCCCACCACCCCCACACCACAGCCACCAGGGGCACCCTCCACCAGGCCCCCACTCATGTCTCCCACCACCCCCACCCCCCAGCAGTGCAGGGTCACCCTCCACCAGGCCCCCACTCATGTCCCCCTGCACCCCCACCCCCCAGCAGTGCAGGGGCAGCCTCCACCAGGCCCCCACTCATGTCACCCACCACCCCCACACCCCAGCACTGTGGGGCACCTGCCAGCAGGCCCCCACCCATGTCCAACTCATGTCTCCCACCACCCCCACACCCCAGCCACCAGGGGCACCCTCCACCAGGCCCCCACTCATGTCTCCCACCACCCCCACCCCCCAGCAGTGCAGGGTCACCCTCCACCAGGCCCCCACTCATGTCCCCCTGCACCCCCACCCCCCAGCAGTGCAGGGTCACCCTCCACCAGGCCCCCACTCATGTCTCCCACCACCCCCACCCCCCAGCAGTGCAGGGTCACCCTCCAGCAGGCCCCCACTCATGTCCCCCTGCACCCCCACCCCCCAGCAGTGCAGGGTCACCCTCCACCAGGCCCCCACTCATGTCTCCCACCACCCCCACCCCCCAGCAGCGCAGGGTCAACCACCACCAGGCCCCCACTCATGTCCCCCTGCACCCCCACCCCCCAGCAGTGCAGGGTCACCCTCCACCAGGCCCCCACTCATGTCTCCCACCACCCCCACCCCCCAGCAGTGCAGGGTCAACCTCCACCAGGCCCCCACTCATGTCCCCCTGCACCCCCACCCCCCAGCAGTGCAGGGTCACCCTCCACCAGGCCCCCACTCATGTCTCCCACCACCCCCACCCCCCAGCAGTGCAGGGTCAACCTCCACCAGGCCCCCACTCATGTCTCCCACCACCCCCACCCCCCAGCAGTGCAGGGTCAACCACCACCAGGCCCCCACTCATGTCCCCCTGCACCCCCACCCCCCAGCAGTGCAGGGTCACCCTCCACCAGGCCCCCACTCATGTCTCCCACCACCCCCACCCCCCAGCAGTGCAGGGTCACCCTCCACCAGGCCCCCACTCATGTCCCCCTGCACCTCCACCCCCCAGCAGTGCAGGGGCAGCCTCCACCAGGCCCCCACTCATGTCACCCACCACCCCCACACCCCAGCACTGTGGGGCACCTGCCAGCAGGCCCCCACCCATGTCCAACTCATGTCTCCCACCACCCCCACACCCCAGCCACCAGGGGCACCCTCCACCAGGCCCCCACTCATGTCTCCCACCACCCCCACCCCCCAGCCACCAGGGGCACCCTCCACCAGGCCCCCACTCATGTCCCCCTGCACCCCCACCCCCCAGCAGTGCAGGGTCACCCTCCACCAGGCCCCCACTCATGTCTCCCACCACCCCCACCCCCCAGCAGTGCAGGGTCACCCTCCACCAGGCCCCCACTCATGTCCCCCTGCACCCCCACCCCCCAGCAGTGCAGGGGCAGCCTCCACCAGGCCCCCACTCATGTCACCCACCACCCCCACACCCCAGCACTGTGGGGCACCTGCCAGCAGGCCCCCACCCATGTCCAACTCATGTCTCCCACCACCCCCACACCCCAGCCACCAGGGGCACCCTCCACCAGGCCCCCACTCATGTCTCCCACCACCCCCACCCCCCAGCAGTGCAGGGTCACCCTCCACCAGGCCCCCACTCATGTCCCCCTGCACCCCCACCCCCCAGCAGTGCAGGGTCACCCTCCACCAGGCCCCCACTCATGTCTCCCACCACCCCCACCCCCCAGCAGTGCAGGGTCACCCTCCACCAGGCCCCCACTCATGTCTCCCACCACCCCCACCCCCCTGCCACCATGTGCAGCCCCCACCAGGTCCTCACAATCCCCAATCATGTGCGTAATGGTCAGCCTCCACAGCCAAAAATCCCTACCAAGTAACCCATTCACCCACATGGAAATGAAAACACATGTTACACCCCCAATGTTCATGAAGCAAATGAACCCATGTCCGTCACACACAGATTTTCAAATTGAATGGGAAAACACACAACATGACATGCATGAAACCAATGAGATGAAACCACACAGTGAACAATGGAAAAAAAAATGTATTGGACAAAAATACGAATGGTAAAGAAAGAAAAATAACTACAATGTAAATGTGAAAAAATAAGCTGCATGTCCGCATAAAAACACAAAAGTAGAAAATCAAATCCATAAACTCTCCATGCAACAAAGAACTATGTACAAAAATAACAAGGGTCCATCATCACAACTGAACTAAGGAATCCTCCTAAAAAACCTACCTAAATATCAACTATATACAAAAAGTGGAGCAGTGTCCGTCGACTCCAAATCATAAGAAAAAACAAAGGAAACCTAAAACTAAAGAACTATATACAAAGGCGGCGGGCAAGTCCAGCGGCTCACTCCGTGGTGTTCCGGGCCAGGGCATCATCGAACTCCTGTTCGATGTCCCGGAGGCGGTCCAGTTCCATGGCCCCGAGGGTCCGCAGGGACGACGCCGTGTCCTCCTCCAACCCCCTGCGGATTGCCTCGAGGCACTCGGCCCGCCTCAGGGCCCTCCGCATGGAGTTCTCCGCCCTGACCATTGTGAGCCGCGCCTCTTCCGCCCGCCGCCGCTCCGCACCTATGGCGTGGCCCAACCGCTGCCACACGGAAGACACTCTCTGTCCTGGGTCCTCCTGCCCTCCGGCCGATGCCTGCCCCTCCGATGTCGAAGGCCCCGAGCCTTCATGGCTCCCACCATGTTGCTGCTGCTGCTCTGCCTCTTCCCGTGCACTGCCTCCTGCTGCCTGCACATCCTCCGCCGGCTGGGGTGCAGTTGTTGATGTGGCCACCCCTGCTGGACGTCCGACTCCCGACTGTGGCAGGGATGCCTCCTCCACCAGCCTGGCCGCACTGTCAGAGGCAGCTCCACAGGGCACCCAGGTGACTGATGGGTGGGAAGATGGCACAGAGGACGACTGGCGCGTAGGGGGTCCAGTTGAGGAGGGGGTCAGAACAAGCCCCATCAGACGGAGGAATCCGGTCTGGGTGACCTGTCCCAGCAGGCTGACGTGGTCAACGAGCCATTCGAGATGATGTGCAGTCTCTCCATGAAAAGACTGCAGGTCACCTCCTATGGCCCGTTGACGCAACGCCACACCAGCCAGGACAGGCTCAACCCGGACCTGGATAGCCACGTCCGCAGGCAGAGGAAAGCCAGTTGACGTCAGCTCATCCCCTGCCTGGAAAAGGGTCTGGACGTAGGCATCCCTGCTGGTGCAAGATGATGCAGGGACAGGATCGGGGACAGGATTGCACACAGGCACCTCCGCGGCGGCCTGTGCTGCCTCCTGTCCCTGGTCCTGGACTGCACCACTAGCACCAGTGGGATCCCCACCTCCAGACCCCGTCTCTGGTGCTTGCACGGCCTCCTCCTCCACCAGACCCCCCACCAACCTGGATGACTCCGTGCCATCTTCCCCTGTTGGGCCCTGTGGGGTCCCAGCTGCCCCTTCTGCTGCTGAGGAGTCCAACTCCAACCTCCGCCTCTTGGACCTCCCCCCGGCAGCTGCGGCCTGGGACGCGGCACCGGACTCCTCACTCCCCGACGAGATGACAACACGGGAGGGGAGCCGGGCCTTGCGTCTCCGGCTGGCGGTCGGATCCCCGCCGCTGTGCTCCACAGCACCTTCTCCGCCCTCTTCATCAGTTGACGCTGCAGACAGGGAGAAACAAAACACAGGCATCAGGGCACTGTACAATGGACACATACACACATGACAGTTGCACATGAGTGGCATTGGCAAACCTCAGACATGTCATCACAATCCCCAACACACAAGTCATTGCAACTCGCACACATGAGCCATACCACAGCCATATCGCAACTGCCACCACCATCCATACACATACAACAGCATGAGCAGCCAAAGGTGACCCAGACATCACATGCAACACAGGAAGTGCACCACACATGTACACACACCACCACACTTGCATGCATGTGTACACTCCTGCCAAGTGTCGCACTGTTCAGACGGGCATCCATGTCACATCTGCCAATCAGGCTTACACATACCGCAGTCACATGCATCCATGTTGCATCACTGTTGCACCCTTGTCAAATACACACACATGCACATGTACACAGTGCTCATACATGCAGCCCAATACAACATACATGCGTGACATCACGGACATGTCTACTTACATACACATACATACAAACATGTGTGCACGCACAACTGCATTTGCCATGCAAGCCTACACACACAAGCACCATCCATGTCTCACACATTACAGCCCTCGCATGTGTCAGCCCCACGGCCATGTACACCCCCACCCATACTCGACCCCATACAAACAGATGTGCAACCTGCACAATACCGAATAATCACCACACGCACTGCTCACAATCAGGATGCAAGTACACTCACCGCTCGACTCCAGACGGGTCTGCTTCTCCAGGACCTGGACGTGGAGCGCTGGGGATATGCGTTCCAGGACCCCCATCTGTTCTTCCGACAAGTGGCCCCGGCGCCCCTTGGCATCCGCTGCCTTCAAGATGCGCCGGGCCTTGTTCAGGGTCCTGGACCTGAAGTCCTCCCAGCGCTTCATGACATGTTGTAAGTCCCGGACTGCCACCCCCTCCGCGTTGATGGCAGTCACGATGTCAGTCCAGATCCGAGTCCGTCCTTCCTTGTCGGCGCGGGAACTTCCGAAGAGGGCATCATACTGCCCCAGGACTTGCTCCACCAGGACACCAACTTCGGTGGCACTGAAGCTGGTGCCCCTCTGCCTCTCTGGCCGGGGGTTGTCAGTGGTCATAGATGGTGTTTGCCCCGACATGACAACCCCAGAGGCAGGAGTGGGTGGGCAACTGGGTCCTGGGGCTGGGCTGTGGAGCGATGGAATTCCAGTCGGGAGTCTTCGGTACCAGCAGGGGTGGTCACAGCACCAGCACCCCTGGCTGATGTGCAGGCAGCAAATGGCAGTGCACGTGGGCAGCAGGCAGTCAGGCAGCAGCAGATGGTAGGTGGGAGCGTGCTCGGGGCTCTGGGGGGCAGTAGTTCGGCCTTCTGGGCAGGAGCGTGGTCTTCCGTGTGCTTACGCGTGGCCAGCTTGGTACGGAGTGATTTGGCACGTGAAAATCCTGCACGTCAGCGTGAAAATCGAGGAAAGGCCCTTAGCGCGTAAGCGCGTCAGCACGCATACGCGATTCTATTGGACCAAAGGCACTCAGCGCGTAAGCGCGTCTGTGACGTGACCCGCACGGATGTTTCCCACACAGCACGTGATGACAGAGCACACGTGGAAAGACTGCACGTCAGAGTCTCATCGCGTGTGATTGGTGGAAATGGCCCTACACGCAGAAGTGACAAAGCGTGTAATTGGTGGAAATGGCCCTACACGCAGAAGTGACAAAGCGTGTAATTGGAGGAAATGTCCCTACACGCAGAAGTGACAAAGCGTGTAATTGGAGGAAATGTCCCTACACGCAGAAGTGACAAAGCGTGTAATTGGTGGAAATGGCCCTAGCGCGTACACGCCGCGTAAGTGACGCTGGACGTGTGGGCCTGTATAAAAGGTACGCGTAGAACACCACTTCCTTGTACGTGCTTTTCGTGGAGAGCGAGTGGGTGAATTCTGTACTTCTTGTCGTTTCACACGCGATTTACTTCACGGCGTTTCAAGTTCGTATTCCCTGTTACCTCTGACAGCTTTTTCTCTTCTTTCGCTTTTACTGGTTTACCTGGGCCTGTTCCCTCAAACAGTGTTCCCTTCTACTGTTGTCCTGTCTCCTCAGACAGCGTACAAATCTTCTTTTGGCGGGGGTGTTGCCAACCAAACGTGCTCCTTTTACACGCTCGTTTACCAGGCAGACGGTGAGTCACGCACGTATCTAACATCTGTGCTTGCCCCGTGTGTAGCCTACCCCTTCAGAGGTCATTCTAGGCTGCGTGTGACACGCATACGTTCATTCTTGTGTTTCTGGGTGCCACAGCGTAGTGCAGGTTTTTCTTTCTGCACACGTGGTCTAGGAGGGGTTGCGTGCACGTCATCTCCCTTTTTTGGGCCTCCTGTGCGTTGCGTGACCCGTCATCTTTCACCAGGGGTTACATTCAGCCTTGCTAGAGCACTAGGGTACAATTACCATCTGGTACCCAACCCCTTTGACCCCCAATTGCCCAGGACAATAGTCTACCTCCACTCCCATACGCACATTAACATCAGTGCCATGGCTGGGAGGCGAGGATTCCGTAAGGGTGGCAAAGGTGGAAGAGCCACAAGTGGTGGCTGTGGTGGATCCGGTAGGGGACGTGGTCGTAACTTGCAGGGTGAGCCTGTCCCCCCATGTGTGGAGGACCAGTCACGGGCACCCATAATCCCCCCCCCCTCCCATTGAGGCTGATGTGGCTGACACCATCCATGCTCAGCCCTTGTTGGACCAGCCCATTGTGGCACCAGACCTGGCTGACTCCATGGCTGACTTCCAGGTCAGCAGGGGTACGACACGTGCGCTGGTGCACGTTGATGCCATCATGCCACGTGGATCTGGGGCAGCAAGGTCATCTGCTGCACCAAGGAGGCAGGGCGGAGAGGCTGCAGGGGCAGCTGCGGCTCCATCCACCCCAGCCCTCACACACCCAGCCAGGACAGTGTCGGTCCTAGTCCATGCTGCTGACATTCCCCCTGACACCATCACACTAGAGCCAATGCCTGCACCAACTCCCATGCTGAGTGTGCAATCCCACACTCCTGATACAGAGTCCACCAGGGCTCCTGCCCCTAGTGTCCAGAGCGGCGCAGGACACTCAGGATCACCACCACCTTCCAAGCGGAAGAGGAAGAGTGCTCGTCCGGCACAGGCTGATGCCCCAGACACGGCTACACAGTCCGGCCCGTCCAGGAAGCCCAGCTTCACGGATGACGAACTGAATGCACTTGTCGAGTATGTGTCCGGACATGACAACGAGATGGTCATTGTTGCAGGATCCAAGACCACACCTGCACAACGCCAGGCACACTGGCAGACCGTTGCGGACATCGTAAGTGCCCTTGGAATCGTGAGGCGCACAGCCAATGATTGCTATAAGCGCTGGAATGACCTAAAGCGCAGGGCAAAGAGTAAGCTGGCCTCAAGTCATGCCGCAACTCTAGTGACTGGAGGTGGGTCTCCAGTAGTAGACATGGAACTCACTCCACATGAGTCAGTCGCTGGGACCTACGTCACGGAGGAACAGATCCAAGGCGTGGGAGATCTGGCTGATTACGAGGCATTGTCCGGTGAGTGCACATGCATGTGTGTGTCATCCATGTGCATGGTGTGTGTGTGAAGGCTTCTGTTTGTGTGCCAGGTGAGAGTGTGTGCGCCTGAGTCGTATGGGTCAGCCATGTGCTTCATGCAATACTTCCTGCGCAGCTGCATTTGGCCATAGCAGTATCCCTTCTGCCAACAGTAGACATCTAGCCCAACTGCACGCCAGTTGCCCTTGAAGTGTCACCTTGCCACAACATATTTGCTTATTTTTCACTGTTCATTCAGTCAGTTTGTTTGCATTCCACCACTTTCACTAGGCATGTCGCTGTCCACTAGTCACATGTCTGACATGGGTATGGTAAAGTGGAGTGACTTTGTTACCTGGATATCATTTGTACACACATGTCCCTGTGCAATTGGACCATTTCAGACTGGCAGCTCCAGGTGAAAAATCTGACCTGTTAGAATTAGAAAAGCAATTACATGCGGGAACTGGACTGAATGAATAGGTGCTGCCCTCCTCTCCATCTTCACTCAATAGCAATGGTACATGCCATCTGTGTGATGGCATGTGTGTTTCACCTGGCAATCACAGGCCAATGTGTGATGCCACTGCCAGGCAGCATGCAGAAAATGTGTTCATCTTCCATCTTGGTGTCATCAGTGTGTGCCATTTGCCTGCACTTCTTACGCAGTGAGGGTGCATGCATGGGAGGGTTTTAGTCATGTGGGACATGTGTCAATCAAGTACTGGTTCTCTTGCTTCTCAGCCCTCATTGTGTGCCATGGTGCTAATGCCTGTTTCCATTTCTTTGTTTTCATGTCTTTGCAGGGGAAGACGCACCTGATACTGCTGGGGTTGTGGAGATGGTGCAGACCCAGGAGGGGTCCGAGGGCCGACCAACCACCAGTGAGGGACGTGGTGTGGTGGTGGGGGAGAACCCACAAGTGCTGCAGGTCGTGCTCTCAAGGGGTGTCTCTGGCTGCACCTCCCCCGAGCTGTACTCAGGTGTTGATTCGGATGAGACCTACGTGCCGTCGCAGGTGAGTGTTCCAGGGAGGGATTCTGTTCTGTCTCACCCACCTGCACCAGGGTCAGAACCCTCCATGGGGATGTCAGTGTTGGCAGCTACGCCTTCGGTGGTTACGGATGCAGGGTCACACTCCGCGACATCTGATCCTGTTCCTGGGCCAGCAGATCAGAGGGGGAATGCAGTCCTGCAGCCTCAGGCAGTGCCGGCACAGCAATGCGCAGTTCGCCTTGCCCCAGACAGGTGTGGTGCCCGCCGACGTGGTGGCCGTACGCCACCCGGCAATACCGCATGGGAGCAATCCATTTACGGTATGGCAACCCAACAGGCTGCATCATCCGAGATGATGGCTCAGGCCATGGATAGGGTGGCCACTTCCATTGTCCCCCCAGAAAGGCTGATGGAGCGACTAGAGCAGGCAACCGACTCCATCTGCCAGTCACACAGGGAGGACATGTTGGGGTCCAACAGGGACAGGCGGGCGGCACTGGCGACTCTGCAGGAGGCCATCTCCATTGAGTCCCAGGGCCACAGGGAAGCCCTGAGGCAGGAGCTCCTTCACCTCAGGACGACTCTTGTTGAGCTTGAGGCTTCAACACACCATAGGACAGAACAGCAGCTGGAGCGTCTCACCCGTACGCTCTCAGCTGAGATGCAGGCAACGAGGGCGGAGGTCCGGGCATCCCGTGAGTTGTTGCATGGGGACCTCCGCACACTCATCCTCCAGAACCAGACCTACCACACCCGCATGCTTGCAGCCATGGAGGAGCAGACTAGGGCCTTGCGTGGGCTGCCTCCCATAGTGCAACCACCTCCGGATGCAGCTGCACAGGGTGATAATAGCGACAGCAGTGATACTCCCACAATAGGGTAGCCGTGTGGGCCATGAGCCCATGGAGGTGTTTTATCTTCCCAGGATCCACGCAGGTGGGTTCTGGTGTGCATCCTGTCCTCGGACCTCCTGGGTGGCCTCCCCAACCCCCCCGGGCCCATCAATGGCCATTTTTGATTGTTTCTTATTTTTATTTTTATTTTGATTTCTTTTATTCCCAATTTTTTTGGGACGATCTGTTGGCTTCCGTGGTTCCTGTGGGCATACGCTGCATTGTGGCTGGGCACATGCAGGCTTGTAATGTATTTGGTTCAGATGCTTGGGTTTGAGTCACACACACCCCTCCTGCTTCCCGTTTCCATGGGCTTGCAAAGGGTGTGCCCAAGTGACAGTGAATTACACAGTGACGTTGGACTCCCATGAGCTGTGTGGCCAGTCTGTAGTCAATACTGTGTATACATTCCTAGTGCATATTGCTGTTGTGTTGTACACTGCATGTTGCATTGATGTGTAACTCTTCTTCTGTGTCTACCTCCCAATTTGCAGGTCCCTTCCTCATGTCCACACAAGGACCTCTAGTCTGGAGATGGGGTCCATGTTGGCAGCAGTGCACCTACAACTCTACATGGCGACAACACTGCTATGTTGGTAGTGGTGGGAGTGCAGGCATTTCCAGGTGGTGAGACTACTAATATGTAACATTTGTGATGTCATGTTAATGGTAGTACGTGCTCAAGTATGTTGTTGGTCCGGCATTGCTGTGAGCATTTCAGGTGTTGCAGGTTTCTAATAGTGCCACTGTACATAGTGAGACTGATGTCATGTTGTGGGGATTACTTTGTTTACCTGCAATTAGCATGACATGGCACGGTGTGTCGTGTGGCGGTGCTGGGGTTGGGTTGGCTGACATGGCACTGTCCTCTTGTTGCATTTTGCAAGTGGGTATTCATTTTAGCTGCTTCAATGTGTAACTTCACAAAACTGCATTGGTGGTGTCTGTGTGGGTAGGGATGCACACATTGTGACACTTCCAGGTGAACAATCTCAGGCTGACATGGTATTCCCGGTTCATTCTCCAGACATTCAGGATCAGTGTCAGGTTGAGTCATCATTGATTGTCAGATGGAATGTGCCAGGGCAGTGTGCACTCCACAGGGGTGTGATTTCTATGTGAAGTAATTAGCCACTAGCTGTGTACGGGCTGCCTCCCCCCGTGCCCTTTCCCCTCCCATGCGCAGCGGCTGTGCATGTGGTTGGGGATGGGGGGGCACCACCATGTCCACGGCCAGGCCCCGGCGTGTTGCAACGTTGTGCAGGACACATGCTGCCACTATGATCCTGCACACTACTGGGGGAGCGTATAACAGCTGCCCGCCAGAACGGTCAAGGGAGCGAAAGCGTGACTTTAGCACTCTGAATGTGCGCTCCACTATGCCCCTGGTTGTAATGTGGGCTGTGTTATATCTTACCTGGGGTGGCGTGGTGGGGTTCCGAATTGGCGTCATCATGTGTGGGCTGAGAGGGTAGGCACTGTCCCCTGTGGAGGTGGTGATTGGTATCATTGGTGGGGTTGTGACCTTGCTCAGTATCCAACATGCATGCATGTGCAGTGGCATACATACTCACCAAGCAGCCATGTGTCGCCATGCCGCCCAGCTTCTAGGTCCCGGCTTAGGGTGGACATTCGGTAAATGAAGCTGTCGTGGGTGGAGCCGGGATAGTTGGCATATACTGAGGTGATGATTCCCTTGGCATTACATGCTACCTGCACGTTGATGGAATGCCAGTGCTTGCGGTTCCTATAGATGTGCTCAGATGCCCTGGGGGGACGTAGAGCCACATGGGTGCAGTCGATGGCACCTAGCACTTTGGGGAATCG
Source organism: Ambystoma mexicanum (assembly GCF_040938575.1). Classification (NCBI taxonomy): domain Eukaryota; kingdom Metazoa; phylum Chordata; class Amphibia; order Caudata; family Ambystomatidae; genus Ambystoma; species Ambystoma mexicanum. The sequence goes on from NC_090939.1 coordinate 534,244,348, forward strand.
TGCCACAGCGTAAAAATCCAGGGCGGCAGCATGCCTTTCTGCAGGTGTTCTGGGCAGGTATATGTGCCTGCGGACTGATGGGCGTGCAGTGATGATGTTCAAGACCTGGTGTAGGCAGCGTGACTGGGTGGCCTGTGACACCCCACCCACTATGGCACTTGTCCGCTGAAATGATCCAGTGGCTAAGAAGTGCAGTACATAGAGGACCTTCTCCAGGGGGCTGAGTGCTTGGGAGCACAGGGTGGGTGATGTGAGGTCATCCTCCCACTCACTCACCAGGTCCAGTATAATGTGTGGTGGAAACCTGTACCTCCCATACACCTGGTCATCAGGCATCCCGTAAAGGCTGGTTCTGGGTGTGAATATTCTGGCCCTGACTATCCTCCTCCTCCTCCTTTGGTAGCCCACTGCCACTGCTGCTAGGAACGGTATGTTCATCCTGGCGTCTGAGCTTGTTATTGTTAAAGTCCGCAAATTTATGCTTTGCGCGTGTTCTAGGCGAGCGTGTGACCCGCGCACCCCTGGAATCCAGTTCCCAGTCCAATAGCGTGTGGAAATTCACACGCACCATGGGATACAGGTTCGCTGACGTACTTGCGTGTGTAAGTGCCCGCGCACCCATTAAATACACGTACATAGGCCAATCGCGTGTACGCGCACTTTTGTCCAATTACACGCGATGACACTCTGACGTGCAGTATTTCCACGTGTGCCCCGTCATCACGTGCTGAGTGGGGAACACCCGTGCGGGTCACGTCACAGACGCGCTTACGCGCTGAGGGACTCTGGTCCAATAGAATCGCGTATGGGTGCTGACGCGCTTACGCGCTAAGGGCCTTTCCTCGGATTTCACGCTGACGTGCAGGATTTTCACGTGCCAAATCACTCCGTATCAAGCTGGCCACGCGAAAACACACGGAAGACCACGCTCCTGCCCAGAAGGCCGAGTTACTGCCCCCCAGTGCCCCGAGCAGCCTCCCACGTGCCATCTGCTGCTGCGTGCCTGCCTGCTGCCACCGTGCCCTGCCATTTGGTGCCTGCACATCAGCCATCTGCAGGGGTCCAGTTGCTGTGTCCACCCCTGCTGGAACTGAAGACTCCCGACTGGGATTACATCGCTCCACAGCCCAGCCCCAGGACCCAGTTGCCCACCCACACCTGCCTCTGGGGTTGCCATGTCGGGCACTTCCACATCTGGCACCAGTGGCAACCCCAGGCCAGAGGGGCAGAGGGGCACCAGCTTCACTGTCACCGAAGTTGGTGTCCTGGTGGAGCATGTCCTGGGGCAGTATGATGCCCTCTTTGGATCGTCCCGCGCCAGCAAGGAAGGACTGCAGAGGATCTGGGCCGACTGTGTGGTTGCCATCAACGCGGAGGGGGTGGCAACCCGCGACGTCCTGAAGATCAAGAAGCGCTGGGAGGACTTGAGGTCCAGGACCCTTGTGAAGGCCCGGCGCCTCGTGGAGGGGGGCCGGGGCCGCATGAGTTCCATCCAGATGAGGGTCCTGGAACGCGTACGTCCAGCGCTCCACGCCCAGATCCTTGAGAGGGAGGCCCGTCTGGAGTTGAGCGGTAAGTGTCCAAGCATTACTGTGTGAGACAGGGCATGTGGCGGTGTGCTGGTTCTATGATACTTGCCTGTATGTGTGCCATAGGCCATGTATGCATGTATGTGTGCAGGGACATCATGGTAATGCATGTGCGACCAGTGATGTGGGATCCACATGGTTGTTGCATGTGTTGAAATGCCGCATGGGGAGCCCTATGCAGATTTTGAACATGAGAGCATGCCAGTCTCTGTACCTGGACATGGGTGGGGGTGAGGGATGGGTGCTGATGCCAGGTACATATATGGTAGCCATGTCTGTGTGCCTGACCTGCGTGTCTGTGACTTGTGCATGCCATGGATGCATGACACATGTGTGTGACAATGCACAGATTCAGTGAAGCAGGCAAATTACCCTTGTATCCGCTGTGTTTGGTGTGTTTGGGGCCAGATGGATGTGACTGAGGTGAAGTGTGTGCATGTGATAGGCATGAGCCATGATGCATGTGAGTTACATATCATTGAATGTTTCAAGAGTCCATTGGACATGCATGGAAATGTCCATGGCATGCACCATGCCTGTTACTGTGTGTGTTTTGCCTGGACTGACCCATGTGTTGTGGAGGGACATGATGGAAGTGTACTTTGACAGTGGTGCTCATCTGCTATTGCTTCCTGTCTAGGGGACCATTGTACAGTGCCCTGATGCTTGTGTTCTTTGTCTCCCTCTACGCAGCGGCTAGTGAAGAAGAGGGCGGAGACGGCGCTGTGGAGCAAGGCGGCGGGGATGCCCCCACGGCTGCAGCGGAAGGGGTGGGTGAGCCCCCACAGGGGCCTGCTACGGTGGGAGATGGTGAGGAGCCATCCAGGTTGGTGGTTTGCACAGAGGAGGAGGAGGCCGCCACTGGGGCACACATGGGGCCTGGTGGGGGCATCCCTGCTGGTGCAAGTGGTGCAGTCCAGGGCCAGGGGCAGGAGGCAGCACGGGTCACCGTGGAGGGGCCTGTGCATGTCGCTGTCCCTGACCCTGTGAGTGCACCACCATGCACCACCAGGGATGCCCCGTCCCAGGCCTGTCCGCAGGTAGAGGGGATGTCCATGTCACCTGACTCCCCTCCACCTGCGGACGTGGGAACCCCTGGCCGTGCGGAGAAGGTCCTGATTGGGGTCGCGATGCGCACGGCTGTGATTCGTGATGCCGTGCGTGCTTCCCGGCAGGAGCACGCACGTCATCACGAAGTGCACCGTGCCGACGTGGCCCAATTGGGATCGGCCATGTTCGGGGGTTTCCTGCATGTGTTGGCCAATGTGGCGGCCCTCTCCTCCTCTGTGCAGGCTATCCGCCAGTCGTTCTCCTTGCCGTCTTCCAGCCCAGATGCCACCAGGGCCCCCTGTGGACCTGCCCCGACCAATGCAGCCAGCTCGGTGGGGATCCCATCCCTGCCACAGTTGGGAGTCGGAGGTCCAGCAGGGGTGGACAACACAGCAACTGGACCCCAGCAGATGGAAGATGTGACAGCATCATCAGGCAGGGCACGTGCACGATGGCGTCGGTGGTTTCCATCAGCCTGGATGCCGTCGTGCTGGCAGAGGCAGTGGCGTCGGAGGCAGCAGCGGGCTCGACGTGGGAGGCATCATGGCTCCGGGCCATCAAGATCAGAGGGGCAGGCATCGGCCGGAGGGCAGGGCAACCCTGGGATGGTGGTGTCTTCCGTGTGGGAGCAGTTGGTCCAGCGGATAGGTGCGGAGCGGCAGCGGGCGGAAGAGGAGCGGCTCGCCATGGTCAGGGCGGAGTTCTCCATGCGTCGGGCGTTGAGGCGGGCTGAGTGCCTCGAGGAAGCTCGCAGGGAGTTTGAGCTGAACATGGGGTTATCCCTGCGAGACCTCGGGGCCAGGACAGAGTCCCGCCTCCAGGACATCGACATGGAGTTCGATGATGCCCTGGCCAGCAACATCAACAAGTGAGCCGCAGGACTTGCCCGCTGCCTTTGTATATAGTTATATAGTTAGTTAGTGTTAGGTTTCCTTTATTTGTTTTTATTATTTTGGACCGCTCGGACAATGGCCACTTTTTTGTATATATTTTTTTCATTAGGTAGTAGTAGGTTTCCTTTATGGTGTTGGGCTCATGGACCCTGGTACATTCCTGTATTTAGTTTGTTTTTTGAAGGGAAATTTTCTTTTTTTCATTATTGTGTTCACCATGTGGAAATGGTTTTTCATTCTTTTGCTTCTACTTGATATTGCTTTGGTCAACATTTGTTTTTTTATTCCTTTTTCGTTTTTTGATTTTTACTTTTGTTCTCCAACATGGACCATTTATTTTCTTATCCACATAGTTGTATGTTTGATTTGTTTACTTATTTTTAATCTTTAATACATTTTTTATTTTTACTTCCACTTGTCTTATTTTGTCTTTGGTTTCATACATGTCATGATATGGGTTTTGACATTCACTTGCAGCCATTGTGTATGTGTGTGTGACGGACATGTGTTCATTTACATACTTGCCATTGGGGTTGTGTCATGTAATTGCATTCACTATGTGGGTGGATGCATTCCTTGCCTGGGTGTTTGTGCTGGGTATGCTGCCCATTACTGCCATGATTGTGTATCGTCAGGACCTGGGGGCAGGGGGACATGGGTGGGGGCCTGGTGGAGGGTGACCCTGCACTGCTGGGGTGTGGGGGTGGTGGGAGACATGAGTGGGGGCCTGGTGGAGGGTGCCCCTGGTGGCTGGGGTGTGGGGGTGGTGGGAGACATGAGTTGGACATGGGTGGGGGCCTGCTGGCAGGTGCCCCACAGTGCTGGGGTGTGGGGGTGGTGGGTGACATGAGTGGGGGCCTGGTGGAGGCTGCCCCTGCACTGCTGGGGTGTGGGGGTGGTGGGAGACATGAGTGGGGGCCTGGTGGACGGTGCCCCTGCACTGCTGGGGTGTGGGGGTGGTGGGAGACATGAGTGGGGGCCTGGTGGAGGGTGCCCCTGGTGGCTGGGGTGTGGGGGTGGTGGAAGACATGAGTGGGGGCCTGGTGGAGGGTGCCCCTGGTGGCTGGGGTGGGGGGTTGGTGGGAGACATGAGTGGGGGCCTGGTGGAGGGTGCCCCTGGTGGCTGGGGGGTGGGGGTGGTGGGTGACATGAGTGGGGGCCTGGTGGAGGCTGCCCCTGCACTGCTGGGGTGTGGGGGTGGTGGGAGACATGAGTGGGGGCCTGGTGGAGGGTGACCCTGCACTGCTGGGGTGTGGGGGTGGTGGGAGACATGAGTGGGGGCCTGGTGGAGGGTGCCCCTGGTGGCTGGGGTGTGGGGGTGGTGGGAGACATGAGTGGGGGCCTGGTGGAGGGTGACCCTGCACTGCTGGGGTGTGGGGGTGGTGGGAGACATGAGTGGGGGCCTGGTGGAGGGTGCCCCTGGTGGCTGGGGTGTGGGGGTGGTGGGAGACATGAGTGGGGGCCTGGTGGAGGGTGCCCCTGGTGGCTGGGGGGTGGGGGTGGTGGGTGACATGAGTGGGGGCCTGGTGGAGCCTGCCCCTGCACTGCTGGGGTGTGGGGGTGGTGGGAGACATGAGTGGGGGCCTGGTGGAGGGTGACCCTGCACTGCTGGGGTGTGGGGGTGGTGGGAGACATGAGTGGGGGCCTGGTGGAGGGTGCCCCTGGTGGCTGGGGTGTGGGGGTGGTGGGAGACATGAGTGGGGGCCTGGTGGAGGGTGACCCTGCACTGCTGGGGTGTGGGGGTGGTGGGAGACATGAGTGGGGGCCTGGTGGAGGGTGCCCCTGGTGGCTGGGGTGTGGGGGTGGTGGGAGACATGAGTGGGGGCCTGGTGGAGGGTGCCCCTGGTGGCTGGGGGGTGGGGGTGGTGGGTGACATGAGTGGGGGCCTGGTGGAGGCTGCCCCTGCACTGCTTGGGTGTGGGGGTGGTGGGAGACATGAGTGGGGGCCTGGTGGAGGGTGACCCTGCACTGCTGGGGTGTGGGGGTGGTGGGAGACATGAGTGGGGGCCTGGTGGAGGGTGCCCCTGGTGGCTGGGGTGTGGGGGTGGTGGGAGACATGAGTGGAGGCCTGGTGGAGGGTGACCCTGCACTGCTGGGGTGTGGGGGTGGTGGGAGACATGAGTGGGGGCCTGGTGGAGGGTGCCCCTGGTGGCTGGGGTGTGGGGGTGGTGGGAGACATGAGTGGGGGCCTGGTGGAGGGTGCCCCTGGTGGCTGGGGGGTGGGGGTGGTGGGTGACATGAGTGGGGGCCTGGTGGAGGGTGCCCCTGGTGGCTGGGGTGTGGGGGTGGTGGGAGACATGAGTTGGACATGGGTCGGGGCCTGCTGGCAGGTGCCCCACAGTGCTGGGGGGTGGGGGTGCAAGGGGACATGAGTTGGTGTTCATTAGTTCAAGGAGACATGTGCCTTTGCTGGGGGGCATGCCCATGTTGGGTGGGCTGCCTGCGGGACATGACCAGGGATGCAGGGTAGTCCCCTGTGGTGTGGGCTGCCTGCAGGGGCCGTGGAGGGTGTACAGGGTACACCTGGGAGGACCCACACTGTCAAATCACATGTGGAACTTCCCGCGCACACCTGAAATACACGCGCCCAGGCTAATCGCGTGTGGAACTTCCCGCGCACCCCTGAAATACACGCGCCCAGGCTATTCGCGTGTGGAACTTCCCGCGCACCCCTGAAATACACGCACCCAGGCTATTCGCGTGTGGAACTCCCCGCGCACCCCTGAAATACACGCGCACCCAGGCTATTCGCGTGTGGAACTTCCCGCGCACCCCTGAAATACACGCGCCCAGGCTATTCGCGTGTGGAACTTCCCGCGCACCCCTGAAATACACGTACCCAGGCTATTCGCGTGTGGAACTCCCCGCGCACCCCTGAAATACACGCGCACCCAGGCTATTCGCGTGTGGAACTTCCCGCGCACCCCTGTAATACACGCGCCCAGGCTATTCGCGTGTGGAACTTCCCGTGCACCCCTGAAATACACGCGCCCAGGCTATTCGCGTGTAGAACTTCCCGCGCACCCCTGAAATACACGCGCCCAGGCTATTCGCGTGTGGAACTTCCCGCGCACCCCTGAAATACACGCACCCAGGCTATTCGCGTGTGGTACTCCCCGCGCACCCCTGAAATACACGCGCACCCAGGCTATTCGCGTGTGGAACTTCCCGCGCACCCCTGAAATACACGCGCCCAGGCTATTCACGTGTGGAACTTCCCGCGCACCCCTGAAATACACGCACCCAGGCTATTCGCGTGTGGAACTCCCCGCGCACCCCTCAAATACACGCGCACCCAGGCTATTCGCGTGTGGAACTTCCCGCGCACCCCTGTAATACACGCGCCCAGGCTATTCGCGTGTGGAACTTCCCGCGCACCCCTGGAATACACGTAGCCCGCTCCCCCAGGCCCGATCGCGTGAGGAACTTCACGCGAACCCCTGTAATACACGTAGCCCGCTACCCCAGGCCCGATCGCGTGAGGAACTTCACGCGAACCCCTGTAATACACGTAGCCCGCTCCCCCAGACCCGATCGCGTGTGAAACTTCACGCGAACCCCTGAAATACACGTAGCACGCTCACCCAGGCCCGATCGCGTGAGTAACTTCACGCGAACCCCTGAAATACACGTAGCCCGCTCCCCCAGGCCCGATCGCGTGAATAACTTCACGCGAACCCCTGTGATGCACGTACCCTGCTGAAATCGCGTGTTAGACTTCCCGCGCACCCCGGTATACACGCACACGTATTTTTTGTCAGCGGGTGTCCGTGTTTGTGGGTACCCCTTTGCACGTCATTTTTCCTGGAGGGCCACCATATGGGACATTCATCATGGCAGTATATAGGTGCTATTTGTTGGCGCACCTTTTGGCGCACATTTCTTACAGCCGCAGAGATGCTACCGCCTGCTTTCTTGTGGCGGTCGTGTTTGTGCCTGTGCGCTGGTTTGAGCGTGCGCTTTTTTCCCCTATTCTATTCCATGAATACGTGTTGTAGGCGAGCGTGTGGGCGTTCCGCGCACTTGTGCCCTGTACTTCCCCCGTGACGCCCACGTTTTGGCAAGTTGTTCCCCATTCCGAGTGTTACGCCCGTGTTCCGCCTACTTTTGTTGCGTGCGCCGCGCCATGTGCGAATTTCGCTGTGGCCTGTGCGATTTTCGCTGTGACCTGGCGCACGCTGTTAGATGGCCTGTGCGCCAACGTGCGCCGCGCACTTTTTTATCGCACATACGCTGGTTTTCTCGCGCACGGCCTTCCATGAATCGACGTGCGCTGCTTTTCGTGCGATTTTCGCAATTGCACTGCGATTTTCGCTATTCCACTGCGATTTGCACGTTTTTGCCCACTTGCGCCGCGCTAATTATTCCATGAATCGGCCTGTTTGATGGTTAAGAGGTTGAGGACATTGAAGATGATGACTTGTTCAATTACCATGGGTGCCCATCTGGTTGGCAAACACATTCCAAATAGTACTGGCCATACTGCTACTGGTCCTGACAGATTTCTGTGTCCAGAAAACAGCCATGAGCCAATATAAAAAGGCTAGAAAGAAAATACTGGAAATGACAATAATAGTAAATGTACCAATTATTGCCCTTACTCCTCACCATTACCATACAGGTGGGAAAAGATACCAACTGAGGTAGCCCTACTGGCCCATGAGTCTAGGGGTGAGACACAAACCAAGAGAAGGCAGAATGCAAGAAATAATACTTTAAATAGTCATTGTACACTCCTCTGCCATAAAGAATTAGTGAGGTTGCGAGACACTAGTAGGGATTAAAGTTAGATGGTAGAAAGCACAAACAGTGTGCTATATATAGCATAGAAGAGAGAAGGATTACAGAATACCAAGAGAGAGACTCACAACACTGACAATGCAGATGAGATTATAGGCAGATAAAATGCAACAAACATGTCAGGGAAATCAATGTATGGCAGATGCGCAATGTGAATGTAACATGTACAAACACGGGTATAGGTCACCAATATGGAGGTGAGAAGTGCAGAGGTACATCCATTTTCCTAGCACAGAGGCCGCAGCAGACCTAGGAGTTAGCAAGGCCTCATATAAGATACTGAATTCATAAAAAATGTTTATTTTAGAAGCTTTGAAGCTGCTCAGATAATAGTTTGTAACAAGTGCCAAGGTCTGATGCAGGGAAGGCTGAAGTAGATGTGCAAAACACTGGTATGAGATAACAGTTCTCAAGATGAGAACAGTAGACTGCTAAGCTAATTA